>NC_064820.1:74267500-75517500 GCF_024166365.1 Elephas maximus indicus | reverse complement strand
GAAGACTAAGGTGCACTACACCCAAGCCATGGTACTTTCAATCGCATCATATGCATGTGAAAGCTGGACAATGAATAAGGAAGACCAAAAAATAATTGATGCCTTTGAATTGTGGTGTTGGCAAAGAATATTGAGTATACCATGGACTGCCAAAAGAATGAATAAATTTGTCTTAGAAGAAGTACAACCAGAATGGTCCTTAGAGGCAAGGATGGTGAGGCTGCGTCTTACATACTTTGGACATGTTGTCAGAAGGGATCAGACCCTGGAGAAGGACATCATGCCTGGCAATGTATAGGGTCAGCGGAAAAGAGGAAGACCCTCAACGAGGTGGACTGATACAGTGGCTGCAACAATGAGCTCAAGCATAACAATGATTGTAAGGATGGCGAGGACCAGGCAGTGTTTCATTCTGTTGTGCATAGGGTCGCTATGAGTCAGAACCGACTCGACGGCACCGAACAACATCAACAGTCCCCAGCTTACAATGGGTTCCATTCCCACGACTCCATCTTAAGTCAGTTCTGACATAAGTCAAATACTTCATTTTTTTTCTTTTTTAGTTTTCATTATTTTTGCCTTTTATTATCAGTATCTTTATAAACCCAATCTTTGTCTTTAGGGGTTGAAAACATTACATATAAACTTACAGATATATTTTAATGTTCCTGTTGTTGTTGTTAGGTGCCTTCGAGTCAGTTCCAACTCATAGTGACCCTATGCACGATGGAACAAAACACTGCCCAGTCCTGCACCATGCTCTCAATCGTAGTTACACTTGAGCCCATTTTTGCAGCCACTGTGTCAATCCACCTCGCTGAGGGTCTTCCTCTTTTTTGCTGACTCTGTACTTTACCAAGCATGATGTCCTTCTCCAGGGACTGATCCCTCCTGACAACATGTCCAAAATATGTAAGACGCAGTCTCACCATCCTTGCCTCCAAGGAGCATTCTGGTTGTACTTCCTCCAAGACAGGTTTGTTCGTTCTTTGGCAGTCCATGATATATTCAATACTCTTCACCAACACCACAATTCAAAGGCATAAATTCTTCTTCAGCCTTCTTTATTCATCATCCAGCTTTCACAAACGTATGATACAATTGAAAATAAAATGGCTTGGGTCTGGAGCACCTTAGTCTTCAAGGAGACATCTTTGCTTTTCAACACCTTAAAGAGGCCCTTTGCAGCAGATTTGTCCAATCCAATGTGTCTCTTGATTTCTTGACTGCTGCTTCCATGGGTGTTGTTTGTGAATCCAAGTAAAATGAAATCTTTGATGATTTCAACCTTATATCCATTTATCATGATGTTGCTTATTGGTCCAGTTGTGAGGATTTTTGTTTTCTTTATGTTGAGGTGTAATCCATACTGAAGGCTGTGATCTTTGATCTTCTTCAGCAAGTGCTTCAAGTCTTCTTCACTTTCAGCAAGCAATGTTGTATCATCTGCATAATGCAGGTTCTTAACGAGTCTTCTTCCAATCCTGATGCACTGTTCATCTTCATATAGTCCAGCTCCTCAGATCATTTGCTCAGTATACAGATTGAATAGGTATGGTGAAAGGATACAACCCTGCTGCACACCTTCCCTGACTTTAAACCACACAGTATCCCCTTGTTCTGTCCTAACAACTGCCTCTTGATCTATGTACAGGTACCTCATGAGCAGAATTAAGTATTCTGGAATTGTCGTTCTTCGCAATGTTATCCATAATTTGTTATGATACAGACAGTCGAATGCCTTTGCACAGTCAATAAAACACAGGTAAACATTCATCTGGTATCCTCTGCTTTTAGCCAGGATCCATCTGACTTTAGCAATGATATCTCTGTTTTCATGTCCTCTTCTGAATTCAGCCTGAGTTTTAGGCAGTTGCCTGTCAATATACTGCTGCAGCTGCTTTTGAATAATCTTCAGCAAAATATTGCTTGAGTGTGATAGTAATGATACTGTTCAATAATTTCCACATTGGATCACCTTTCTTGGGAATAAGCATGAATATGGATCTCTTCCAGTTGTTTGGGCAGGTAGCTGTCTTCCAAATTTCCTTGGCATAGATGAGTGAGCACTTCCAGTGATGCACCTGTTTGTTGAAACATCTCAATTGATATTCCTTCAATTCCTGGAGCCTTGTTTTTTGCCAATGCCTTCAGTGCAGCTTGGACTTCTTCCTTCAGTACTATCAGTCCTGATTACATGCTACCTCTTGAAATGGTTGAACGTTAACCAATTCTTTTTGGTTCAGTGACTCTGCGTATTCCTTCTATCTTCTTTTGATACTTTCTGTGTCATTTAATATTTTCCCCTTAAAATCCTTCACTATTTCAACTCCAGGCTTGAATTTTTTCTTCAGTTCTTTCAGTTCGAGAAATGCCAAGAATGTTTCTCCCTTTTAGTTCTCTGTCTCCAGCTCTTTGCACATGTCATTATAATACTTTACTTTGTAGTCTCGAGCTTCCCTTTGAAATCTTCTTTTACTTCATCATTTCTTCCTTTTGCTTTAGCTGCTCGACATTCAAGAGCAAGTTCCAGAGTCTCTTCTGACATTCATTTTGGTCTTTTTTTCTTTCCTATCTTTTTAATGACCTCTTGCTTTCTTCATGTATGATGTCCTTGATGTCATTGCACAACTCCTGTGCTCTTTGGTCATTACTGTTCAATGCATCAAATCTATGCTAAGGATGGTCTCTAAATTCAAGTGGGATATACTTAAGGTTGTACTTTGGCTCTCATGGACTTGTTCTAATTTTCTAATTTTAATACATACATACATACATAGTACTAATGATGAGATGTATAAAAAAAAAAAACAGTCATAAGTGCAGTTCCTCCAACTCAAATGTCTTAAGCTGGTGACCACCTGTATTTCTACAGATTTTTCTTTCTTTTCTTCCCCCGTTCCTTTATCTTTTAGAGTGTAGTGGTTGGGGGTTTACTTTACAATTTTGTCCCTGAGTTCAAGAATATTGAGGCAAGATTATGATGGAATTCTAGAAGAATAGATATTTCCCTGACTTTCTGGGCTTGGGGCTGGGTGTGGTTGCCAGTGTGCCCTTTTTATCTTCTTATTTTTTTAAATAATTTTAAACTTATTGAAAAGTTGTGATAATTAAACAAAGCATTCGTGTGTACCCTTCACTCAGATTCATCAATTTTTATCATTTAGCCATGTTTGCTTTATAAATCTCTCTCACGAGAGAGTATATATACAGAGAATATGTATGTATATATATAATGTATATGAGATATACATATTATTTTCTTCTAAACCATTTGAGAGTTAGTCATAGATATCATACTCCTTTACCCCTAAAATACATCAGAGTGTGTGTTTTTGAAGAAAAAGAATATTCTTTTGCATGACCACAGTACAATTATCAAAATCAAAAAATGTAACATTGGGCGTTCATGGTTCCCAAACCTTCTGTTGGCACAGGACAGGAACCATCCCTGAAGACAACTCATCAGACATGAAAGGGACTGGACAGTGGGTAGGTAAGAGATGCTGATGAAGGGTGAGCTAATTATATCAAGTGGTCACTTGAGACTGTGTTGGCATCTCCTGTCTGGAGGGGGGATGGGAGGATAGAGAGAGTTGGAAGCTGTTAAAATTGTCACGAAAGGAGAGACTGGAAGGGCTGACTCATTAGGGGGAGAGCAAGTGGGAGTACGGAGTAAGGCGTATATAAACTTATATGTGACAGTCTGACTTGATTTGTAAACATTCACTTGAAGCTCAATAAAAGTTAATATACAAAAAAATTTTTTTAAATGTAACATTGATGCTATACTGTTATCTAATGCGCAATTCATATTCAAATTTCCCCAATTGTCCCAACAACGTTTTTGTCACAGTTTTTCCTTCCCAGTACCCAATTAAATTTAGTTTTTGTGTCTCTTTAGTCTCCTTTAATCTGGAACAATTCCTCATCCTTTATTTGTCTTTCATTACTTTGACATTTTTGAAAGAGTACAGACCAACCAACTATTTTGCTGAATCCCTCAATTTGGGTTTGTCATGATTAAATTCAGATGAATGCATTTTGGATGGAAATAATACGTAAGCAATAGTGTGTGCTCCATGCACACACTCTAGGGAAATCAGTATTTGTTGTTTTGGGTTTTGTTCTCGTTTTTTGTAAGAGAAATAATTCAGACTGTCCCTAAGTAGGTAGGAGCCATGGCCCCCACCTCCCACCACTGTAGTTGAAAAGGCAAAGATCTTCCCTGTCCTCCACAGCTGAGGAAGGAACGCTGGTGGTGCAGTGGTTAAGCACTAGGCTGCTGCTGATCAAAAAGCTGGCGGTTTGAAACCCACCAGTTTGAAACCCACTAACCCCTCCACAGGGGGAAGATGTGGCAGTCTGCTTCCATAATGATTAAGAGGCAGTTCTGTTCTGTTGTACAGGGTCACTATGTGTTGGAATAGACTCCACAGCAGTGAGTTTGGCTTTTTTGGTTTGCGGTTGTGGCAGAGGCATGTGACCTTTGCTTAGCCAGTCAGATGCTCCCAGCTGGGACTTTGTCCAGGAGGGAGCAATGCAAAGATGGAGGCCCAATCAGAGATTATTTTTGTTGGTAGCGCTAAGAGTTCACACACTCTGGGGAAAGAGCTCAGTGACGGTGGGACCAGCAGTGGAACCCCGTGCCTATTCTGTGGGGCTTCACTGTGTACTTGGCTGCTTAATTTTCAAGCTGGAGCCACTGACATTCTCAATTGTGTAATCTACCCTTATTCTTTCTAATACATATTTTTCTGCTTACAAAGGCCAGAGTTGGTTTCTGTTGTTTGCAACTAATAACTCTGACTGGCATACTGTTACAGAGTGAATAATGTCCCCTAAAAATATGTGTTGTAAATTCTAACCTCTCTGCAAGTTATAATCCCGTTTGGGAATGGGTTGTCTTTGTTATGTTAATGAGGCAGAATTAGTGTAGGGTGTATCTTGAGTCAATCTCTTTTGAGACATAAAAGAGCAGAGCAGTGATGTGGGAAGAGAGATGCAAAGCCATATGACAATCATCCAGGAGCAGAAGCAGGACTTTCACCCAGAGCCACCAGAAAGAGAAAGACTTCCCCTAGAGCCAGAGCCCTGAATTTGGACATCTAGCCTCGTACACTGGGAGAAAATTAATTTCTGTTTGTTAAAGCCATTCACTTGTGGTATTTCTGTTGTAACAGCACTAGATAACTAAGACAGACACTAAATAAAGTTCCAAGGTGGGAGCCAAAAAACTAAAAGAGCTGTTCCAATATTTGAAGCATCATCAGGAAAAGCACAAAGTGGCATCTATAACCTCATGTTCCCTGGAGCAAAGAAGCAGCACATGGTTTTGCTACAGTTATGAACTCATGGTTTAAAACCTAGGCTTTCCATAAAAAGGTTAACCAAGAGAAAGAGTAGTATCTTTTCTACTTAGTTTTGCTTTCTCTGAAAAATATAACTTCTTATTAAAATCACTAAACATAACTACCTTTTGGTATTCACATAAGTATCCTTAGGGTATAATGTTCAGAGAAGCTATAAAACTCAATTGAGGCAAGCATATAAAAAAAATCTTCAATAAGTGGAGAGAGAAATGTTATTAGACAAAAAGACTCAATATTGTAAAGATGTCAATTATCCCAAATTAGTCCATAAATCATTGCAACCCCAATAAAAACCCTACTTTGGAGATTACTTAATAAAGCGGGATTGTATGTGTTAGAACTAAAAACCACAGAAATGCTAAGCACAAAATTCACAATAATGTTTTCCACTAGCCGAGAGAGGTGCAGTGATTCAAAAGGTTTAGGGAAGGATAAGGCAGGAGCTTCTAAGGTACTGGTAATGTTTTACTTCGTAAGTTCAGTGGGGAGTATACGGGTGTTAATGTTATTAACATTCTTTACATCTCCTATACTATACACATGCACACACATACTTATGTGAGGGTGTATGTCTATACATTATTCCAGAACATTTTAGAAGGTAAATAGCCAAAAATGCTAAAAATAATAATAATGAGAAGTAACTTACCTTAACAAAAAACCATTGTCGTCGAGTCAATTTCGACTCATACTGACCCTACACTAGATATTATATATGCCCTTTTAAATATTGTGATAATGATATAGGAAGTGATAGACAGAAAAATAGAGCATAATGCATAAAGACTCTAGAAATGGACTCAAAAGGTAATTTAGTTTGATAAAGATGACATTTCAAATCAGTAGAGAAAATAAGGATTAGTCAATGATGTATGTGAAGACATACTAAAAAAAAATCCAAGCCAAACCCATTGCCGTCAAGGCAATTCTAACTCCTAGCAACCCTACAGGACAGAGTAGAACTGCTCCACGGGGCTTCCAAGGAGCACCTGGTGGATTCAGACTGCCCACCATTTGGTTACCAGCCATAGCACTTAACCACTATGCCATCAGGGTTTCCTGGAAGACAGACTAGAAATATGAAATCTGTAAATGAATCCCTAACTCATTCCTACGCCAAAATAAGTTCTGGATGAATCTCAGATTTAAATAAAAAAAATTAATAATAAAACCATAAAATACCATAAAAGGAGTAGAATAAAATTTCAGTGAGTAAAACCAAAAAACCAAACCTAGTGCCGTCGAGTCGATTCCGACTCATAGCGAGCCTATAGGACAGAGTAGAACTGCCCCATAGAGTTTCCAAGGAGCGCCTGGCAGATTCGAACTGCTGACCCTTTGGTTAGCAGCCGTAGCACTTACCCACTACGCCACCAGGGTTTCCAAGACCCTGTTACCTTTGAGTTGATTCTGACTCACAGCAACCCAATAGGACAGAGTAGAACTGCCTCATAGGGTTTCCAAGAGGCACCTGTGGATTAGAACTGCTGGCCTTTGGTTAGCAGCCATAGCTCTTAACCACTACACCACCAGGGTTTCCTAATTTAAGTGAGTATGTGTATAAAAATGGAGTGAGGAGGCTTTTAATAAGCAATATACAAAAGCGAGAAAGTATAAAGAATAAGTTAGAGTATATGATTGATCCATATGACAACATGAAAAATTACATATCCTGTGTGGTAAGCTGAATAATTGTCCCCCCAAGGATGTCCGTGTGCTAATCCCCGGAACATGTGACTGTCACCTTTTATCAAAAAAGGGGCTTGGCAGGTATGATTAAATTAAGGATCTTGAGATGGGGAAATTATTCTGGATTATCTGTGTGGGTCTTAAATGTAATCACAAGGGTTCTTAGAACAGAAGAGCAAGAAGGTCAAAGAAGTAAGCAGGAGATGTGAGAAAGAAGCAAGAAGTTGTCCTAGTGCAGGGAAGAAGTCACAAGCTAAGAAATGCCAAGGCAGCCTTTAGAAACCAGAAAAGGCAAGGAAACTAATTCTCCCTTTGAGCCTCCAAAAGAAGTCAGCCCTTGCTCTGTTCGAATGACTGCTTGTTGGTCTGTATACAGACTCCACATGAGCACAATTAAGTGTTCTGGGATTCCCATTCTTTACAATGTTACCTATAATTTGTTTTGTTCCACACAGTCGAACACTTTTGCATAGTCAATAAAACACAAGTAAACATCTTCCTGGTTGTCTCTGCTTTCAGCCAGGATCCAACTGACATCAGCATTGATATCCCTTGTTTCATGTCCTCTTCTGAAGTCTGCTTGAATTTCCAGCAGTTCCCTGTCATGTACTGCTGCAACTGTTTTTTAATTACCTTCAGCAAAATTTTACTTGAGTGTGATATTAATGACGTTGTTCAATAATTTCTGCATTCTGCTGGATCACCTTTCTTTGGAATGGGCAAAATATGGATCTCTTTCAGTCATTTGGTTAGGTAGCTGTCTTCCAAATTTCTTGGCATAGATGAGTGAGCACTTCCAGTGCTGCATCCATTTGTGGAAACATCTCAATCGGTATTCATCAATTCTTGGAGCCTTGTTTTTCACCAATGCCTTCAGTTCAGCTTTGACTTCTTCCTCGATACCATCAGTTTTGATCATATGCTACCTCCTGAAATGGTTGAATGTCAACAAATTCTTTTTGGTACAGTGACTTCGTGTATCCCTTTCATCTTCTTTTGATGTGTCCTGTGTCATTCAATATTTTCCACATCGAGTCCTTCAATACTGCAACTTGAGGCTTGAATTTTTTCTTCAGTTCAGTAGAGACCCAAATAACCAGAAGAGCACAGGATATGCAGCCACTAAAGGAATGCCTGTCCTCTGGTCTTTGAACAATGGTAAAGTTAGCATTCAGATGGAGCCGGGTACTGAGTAGAAATCAGCCATCCCAAAGTCTGAACACCCATGACCACCTTAATTTCACATTTTACAACCCAAAGCTTTGTCGTACTTTTAATAAGACCCACCAATCAAAGTGTGCAAATGCAATTAGGACATTAAGTGTTATGGATTGAATTGTGCGTACTTAGCTAGGCCATGGTTCTCAGTATTGTGTGATTGTCCACCATTTTGTCATCTGATGTGTTTTTCCTATGTGTTGTAAATTCTGCCTCTATGATGTCAGTGAGGCAGGATTAGAGGCAGTTATGTTCTTGAGGCAGGACTCAATCTACAAGATTAGGTTGTATCTTGAGTCATCCTCTTTTGAGATATAAAAGAGAGAAGCTAGCAGAGAGACAGAGGACCTCATTACCACCAAGAAAGAAATGCCAGGAGCACAGTCCCTGTGCTGAGAAGCTTCTAGACCAGGGGAAGATTGATGACAAGAATCTTCCCCCAGAGCTGACAAAGAGAAAAAACCTTCCCCCCCTGGAGCTGGCACCCTAAATTTGGGTAAATCTAGCCTCCTAGACTGTGAGAGAATAAATTTCTCTTTGTTAAAAACATCCACTTGTGGTATTTCTGTTAATACCAGCACTAGATGACTAAGACATTAAGCAGCTTCCATAAAAATAAATAAATAAATAATTTAAAAAAAATTTTAGCCAGTGATATCAATGCCAGCTAACTTATTGAAAAGTCAGAATTTACAGAACTTTGTGACCAAATTTTAGACTAAGGGCTGGGAATTGATGAAATCCCTAATGTAATCTTAACCCAACCTATCTCGTTTGGATGAAAAGAAAATCTGGCTTATTGCAGAATTGTGTTATGTTCCAAATGTATTAAAGCAGAGTTTGTTTTATTTGACATTTAGTCTGGGTCATAAGAGGCCTCTTTGCCAGAAGAATAAATCTCGGGAAGAGAAAGTAGATTGTGAGGCTGAAATTTCGAGCGTTCTGCCTAAATCCAAGTGACAGGGAGAGGACCTGCAGGCACAAAGAAGCAATTCTATTTAGAAACGTCACCCTGCAGGTTGCCAATTAAAAATCTTTGTTGAGATGCAGTCAGGCATGGAAGTTGTCATGTGTTGTGAGAAGACTTAGAGGCACCTGAGTCACTGGTAGGTGGATTGCTTCCATAGGCTTGGGGTGTGGTATCCAGGCACCCCATCTGAACTGAGGGAAGCTTCTCTTACTCAGAAGCTTTGGGACTCAAAGAGACAATGTTATGGAAATGAAAAGCATCAGTTTGAAATTCAGACTATTATTCTTGTTGTTAGCTGCCATCGAGTCAGCTCTGACTCACGGCGACCCCATGTACAACAGAATAAAACATTGCCTGGTCCTGTGCCATCTTCGTGATTGTTGGTCTGCTCAAGTCCATTGTTGCTGCCACTGTGAATTTTGAGTGCTTCCAGCCTAGGGGGCTCATCTTCCAGCTGTGTAATGAACATTATTCTGCCTTGATGCATAGGGTTTTCACTGGCTAATTTCAGGAAGCAGACCAACAGCACTTTCTTCCTAGTCTGTCTCAGTCTGGAAGCTCTGCTGATACCTGTCTACCATGAGTGACCCTGTTGATGTCTGAAGTCCACTGGCATAGTTTCCAGAATAGTAGCAACATTCAAGCCACCACAACACAAGAAACTGACAGATGGCTTGTAGTTATCCTATTACTAACTAATTCCATTATGAAGCTGCCAATTCTCTGGATCTTAGTTAATCTTCAATATAGTGAGAGATTTGAGCCAGAGAATCTCTGAGGTTTCTGACTGCCTTAACCTCTAACTCCATCCAAGGAAATGGGAGCCTGCACCCTCCCACAAAGGCTCTTTGTTGTGGAATTCCTTGCCCCCGACTCTCCAGACCCTACGCAAACTTGATCTTTAGAAATTAGCGTTTTATTGATTTTGACATAGGCTGTCATTGATGCTTCTGTTTTATGTGTTTTAATTAAATGTTATTGTTTGACACTGTGCCCTGAGGGCATGTGTCAGGAATGGGCAAGATTTCATAAATCAGATCCAGAGTTCTACGTTAGGAGTCCATTGATTCTTTTTATGATGTCTCTTGGATCAATAGAGAAGTTTTGATGTTCTCTTTATGGCTCAGGAAAGGTTTCTTTCCATTTTTCTCCTACCTTGTTGAAAACACACACAAAGCCCTTCTCCAAAACTCACCCTCCCTTGATATAAAAGTGAGCATTTTATTTGTTTTCAATGTTGTTGGGTTACTAGGCGCTCTGATCTCCCCCGGAGCCATCTCTGCGTGGGGGTTGTAAGCTAGTTTTGCTCTCTAGCGTGAATCTCAGCTCGGGACTGTCGTTTCTATCTATTCCTCTCTCTACCCACCCCCCTATGGTTCCCTTTGTGCCCTACACATTGCACTGCAGGCTGGACCTCCATTAATTCTAAACTTCTCCTGGGTGCTTATGTTGCCAGGGATGGCGTTTTATTAGCTCTCTTCACCACATGTGCCTAGCAAGCTGCTTTGCACAGAGTTATTGCTCAAGGCATATTGGTTGGATCTCACTGAGGTGAGGGCAAAGTTGATGCATTTACACTTCCCTCAAGTAGAATCATCCTACAACCAGCTGAGATTCATCCTCAGAATCTGTCCCCCAACTAGGTCAGGAAAGGTCATGGTTAGAGGGGAAGAGATGATGGATTTTTAGAGCATATTTCTGTTTATTACGTCCAAACAATATTAACACCCTGTATTAAAAAAATGTTATTACATATCCTGAAGTTTCTAGAATAGTTTGAAAGATGGGAAGAACTGCTTACTAGCCATTCTTTGCTCATGTTGAATAAATATTACTGGAATAAACATCTACATAAAAATTTGAGACCAGGGCAGATGCAAGCAACTTCTTATCTTTCTCAATTCAAATCCAACCTCCTCCAACACTAGCATTTTCATTTTTCTAAGATCATAGGAATTTGCTTAATTATAGTTTTATTTATTTGACAAATATTTAGAGAGTGCTCACTGTGTCCCAGGCACCATTCTAAGTACCCCACATGCATTAATTCATTTAATCCTCATAACAACCCCATGAGATAACCAGTTGCCTTCGAGTCAATTCAGACTCATAGGGACCTTATAGGATGGAGTAAAACTGCCCCAAATGGTCTCCAAGGAGTCACTGGTAGATTCAAACTGCAAGCCTTTTGTTTAGCAGCCGTAGCTTTTAACCACTGCGCAACCAGGGCTCCACCCCATGAGATATACCCAGTGAGATAGGTACTATTATTATTATTAACATCCTCAACCTACAAGGAGACCTACAAACAAAAGAGATAAGCAACTTGGCCAACGTAATTACCAGAGTCAGGATTTAAACCCAGGCAGCTCAACCCCAGAGTTTATATTTTTAACCATTATTTAGGCTGCTTCCATCTTTGTCACAATCACTCATTTGTTATTTCATGTCAGTCTGGACTCTCCAATTGTATGGTGAGCTTCCTGATGGGTGGAACCATGTTTCCTACTGTATTTATTACCATCCTTCTACCATACTCATTCAATAAATATTTATTAAATTTTCATTTTTTTTTTTTTTTTTTTTTTAGGTGTCTGGGAAGGTCCCTGGGTGGCACAAACGGTTTGCACTCAACTGCTAACTTAAACTTTGGGGGTTGAACCCATCCAGCAGTGTCATGAAAGAAAGGTCTGGCTATCTGCTTCCATGAAAACTACAACCAAGAAAACCCTGTGGAGCAGCTCTACTCTGTAACACATGGGGTCACCCATGTTTCGGAATCAACATGACAACAACAGCTTTGATTTTTTTTGGCTTATGTGTCTAGAAGTTTAAGGCATATAACAATGAACCGGACTATCAAGATCTTTGTCTCCTGGATCTTACATTCTAATGAGAGGAAACAGGTGATAATCAGGTGAACAAACCAATTAACCAATTGAGAAGAGAATTAGAGATCATCACAAGCGCTCTGAAGGAAATGAAACAGAGTAATGGGATAAAGAAGACCCAAAGCAGAGGAGCCTCACCAGATTATGTGGTGAGAGAGGGGTTCTCTGAGGAGGTCACACCTAAGCTGAGTGCTGAGGACTAACAGCCAGGTCTGTGAGGATTTGAGGGAAGGGAACGCCAGTCAGCATGTTCAAAGGTCCTGTTAGAAATAGGCTTGGCAAGTTCCAGAAGGAGAAAGGCCAAAGTACCTAGATAGCAAAAATCACGGTGGAGAGAGGAAGGAAGCAGAGCTCAGATATTGCAAGTCTCAGAGGGTAGAATTCTGTTGACAGTGTCGTGAGAAGCCATGGTACATGACATAGTACATGGCCACAGTTAACTTTAAATGATTCCCACACCTCCTTTCTTTTGTGCCTCTCAGCACATCAAGCTACCAGAAACCACTGAGCACTATTTCCAGGGTACCCTGTTATCCCACTTCCCCTCCACACCTCACCCCACCACAGTTGTTGTTTTTGTTGGGTGTATTGGTCAACCTTGCAGACCCGGAGTCAGATTGTCTGAGTTTCAATCTCCACTCTCCTGCTCACTAGTTGAATGACTGTGGGCAAATAATCGAACCAAAGCTTCAGTTTTCTGATTTGAAAAAGGAGATCATAAAGTATGCATCCCAGTAGACTACTGTAAGGATTAAATGAGTTGATAAGTGTCGTGCTTGGCGCAGTGTCTGGACATAGGAAGCAGGCACCTAAAGACAGTTTTTACTTGGTGGTGGTTAGGAATTCAGCCTTGAAGGGAAAACGTTGCCTGGTAGAAAGTGCTGGAATCTCTGACATCAGTTATCCTGGTTTCTAGACCGGCAGTAACAGATCAGTGAAAAGGGTCTGGATTAAAAAAAAAAAAAAAAAAGTATAATCCAAAATGTCTACTATTTCCCAAATAACATGGTCCCTCATTTTATTTTTATTTATTTCATTTTTTAATGAAACACACTTGACAGTTCAAATCTCATTAACTCAAAGTCCATTCTCTCCAGGCCTAGGGATTTTGAACAGGCTGGATTCTGTTTCATATTAGTGCCTGTACAAAGATAACACCAAAAGTGGTGTGACCTTCTGACAGAGGAGAAAACGAAGGGCACCATGGTCAGTAACTTAATGCTTGGTCAGAAGAAAAGAGAGGAGCATTTAACCTGACAAATGCCAAGGCCAGCAATTCTCTCCAGATTTCCTAAGAAATAGAGGCTTTACCGAAACACCCAGACGTAGGCCTCCACCCCTAACACCAAGCATTTTCTTTTCTTTGGCTTGCCAAGGAGCTGATTAAATCAAGAACCAAGCCCTGGCACCATCTCCTGGCAGTTTCAAAAACTGAAAACCAGGCATTGTAAACAAGGAACTCTCCTTCCTTGACAGAAATTAAGTTCAGGAAAAAAAACTGGTAATTTCATGATAACTTCTGTGTTTTCAACCTCCTGTTAAAAAACTCGAATCAAGAAGAACTCAGAACAGATGGTAACAGTCTCAGCCACTTACAGTCCCCACAAGGGACTGTCCCTGCTCTGCCACTACTTCCTTTGTTTCAGTAAGAGCTTTTCACCCAACAGGGGTACCCAGACATGAGAGGCAGCATACTTATCTTCAGTGGGCCAGTGCTTGGCCCACACCAACCAATGCACCCAGTCTTACACGAAAATAGCTGTCCCCCAACTACTGTGTCCTTTGCCCAAATTAATACCTTTGAGTATCTCCACTTACTCATACTTTAGTCAAAGAAATCACACATGGAATCTGCCTCAAAGAGTCGGCTCTCAATTCCCTGTACAACTGCAAGCCTACGTTCACCTCAGTACCTAGAACCTTGTGATAAGAATCAGTTGGAGCCTTGCTTTCATTGAGGAAAGAAAAGATAGCCACCCTCGTCATCATGGCTGCCTTCATTTTCCAAGGATTTGATGGGAGAGGTTGTCTGCCTAGCCTGGGGAGCTCCAGAGTTTATCTCCAGCTCACATTCATCTCAAAGCCAGGTAACTTGGCATCAGCGGACACTGGGCCTAAAATGAGCAGGAAAAAATAAATCTACAGGGTTGCTTGCCAGAGACTGAACCGCCCCCCCCCCCAAAAAAAAACCACCACCAACAACAAAGAATTGGCTCATTCCCACAGAGGAATGAGAAAGACAATTTGAAGACAGGAAAGTCACTGGCTGCAATGGGTCCTCCCTTCTCTAATCAAGGTTATATCTTTACTTATTTAAGATTTATTGAGCCCTTTCTGCTTGCCAGATAACATAATAAACACTTTACATGCAGCTTTGCTTTTAATCCCAACAACAGCCCATGCAATTGGTACTATATTTCCACTAGACAGATAAGGCACCTTGGCGAGCTTAAACTTGTCTGGCGCAGACTCATCTTGAAGCCAGGTGACGTGGCATCAGCAGGCACAGGCCCTGAAATGACTAGGAAAAATAGATCTACAGGGCTGCTTGCCAAAGGCTGAACAAAACAAAACAAAGAATCTGGCTCATTCCCCTGGAGGAATGAGAAAGAAAATTTGAAGACTGGAAAGTCACTGACAGAAAAGTCACTTAAACTCGCCCAAGATCTTACAGCCAAAAATGGTAGAGGGAGGATTCAAACTCATGCATCCTGATTCCTTTTTTTTTTTTTAATTGTGCTTTAAGTGAAAGTTTGCAAATCAAGTCAGTCTCTCCTGCATAAACTTATACACACCTTCCTAGGTACTCCTAGCTGCTTTCCCACAACTGAGACAGCACACTCCTCCTCTCCACCCTGTATTCCCCATGTCCATTCAGCCAGCTTTTGTCCCCCTCTGCCCTCTCACCTCCCCTCCAGACAGGAGCTGCCCACATTGTCTCGTGTGTCTACTTGAGCCAAGAAGCTCACTCCTTACCCTTACCATTTTCTGTCCCTGTTTGAAGAGTTAGCTTCAGGAATGGTTCTAGTCTTGGGCTAACAGAGGGTCCACGGACCATGACCTCCAGGGCCCCTCTAGTCTCAGTCAGACCATTAAGTCTGGTCTTTTTATGAGAATTTGAGGTTTGCATCCCACTGTTCTCCTGCCATCCTGGGTAGCTTCAGAGACCCAGGACCTAAGACTTCCCCATGCACTGCTGGACACATAGCCCCTCCTCATATTGGTAGGATGAATGAAACGGGATAAAGAAGGTGCTCTCCAGAGCCCTGTGAACGTGGGCATGGCAGTGGAAGGAAGGAAGGGTGCATTAGCATCAGGCACCACCTAACCTTAGTTCTGTTTGAGCAGCACTTGCCCAATATAAATCGTTTGCCCATAGTCCTCACACACTTGATGCAGTGACCAAACAGTAGTCCATCGCATCCCCAGCCCGGTTTTCGGGACCCTGTCAGTAATTTTCTCACACATCCATGCCTGATGATTGATTTCTCGTTGTTACATAATTGTCCACCCATTGGAAACTCCCTGGAGAGAGTTATTATTTGCAAAAGCACAAAAACAAATGCCTTTAACTGAAAATAAAACTAGCCAGTCATTTCTAAAACCCAGCAACTGCCCTGTGGTCTCTGGGGACCCTTCGCTTTGCCTGATCCTGCTAAAGCAAAGATTTCTTTTAATACTAAAATGCCAGGGGCCAGGGAGCAACTTTGTCTTGCTTTTTCCGAAATTTATATAGACTGATGAGGTCTGGTTGTGTCCAGAAGAGGGAGACAGACTTTTAAGAACCACAGAAAGCCTCAGGATTCCTGATTCCAGAAACCACCCAGGCACAAACCCTCAATATGTAGATTTTGTATTTTTTTTCCAGATAACATTGTTGCTTTTTTTTCCTAGAAATTTAATGAACATTCATCAACCATCTGTTGGGTTCCTGGCACTGTGGATATAAAAGAAACATCAGAACACCTGCCTTCAGAGAGCTTACAAGCTAGTTATGGAGACATGACCCACATGAAGCAATTGGAGAATTAGACAAGGCAGTGCACAGTCAAGTGTGAGAGGGTCAGGTGCAGATAGTAAGGACTCTGCACACTCAGAAACAGAAATGATCAGCATGGTGGGGGTGGCCAGAGGAGGAGCTGCTAGTTCTGCCACTCAGGTGCCCCAACCTCACAGCTCTTCACTGGACCTCAACTGCCTTATCTGTAATATGATGGAGTTCATCCATTCATTCAACAATTTTTTTTTTTGAGCCCTAACCATAAACCAGGCACTGTTCATGGTTCTGTTGGTACACTAGCGACCAAGACAAAGACCCTAATGGACCTACCCTCATGGGTTTTATAGCCTGCTCAAGGAGAAAGGGAAAGCAGGCAATAGAGATAACAAGATAATTACAACATTTAAGCACTTGGCTGCTAACTAAAGGTTGGTGGTTCAAACCCACCCAGCGGCTCCACAGGAGAAAAGCCTCGTGATCTGCTCTGGTAAAGATTACAGTCTAGGAAAACCTAGGGAGAAGTTCTACTCCATCACATGAGGTCACTATGAGTCAAAAATCGACTCAATGGCACTTAACAACAACAACAATGATAAGAGTTATGAAGAAAGGTAAGTAAATCAAGGTAAGGACAGAGTGGCAAGGGGGCTGTGTTAGAGGAGATCTCAGCAATCAAATAACATTACAGTGTGGATATGGATGAAGTGAGGGAATAACTCATAGGATATCTGCAGGAACAGCATTCCTAGAAGGAGGAGCAGCAAGGCCAAGGACCTGAGATAGGAATTATGTGAAATGTTTGAGGAACAGCAAGGAGGCCAGTGAGACTGGATCACAGTGAGTATCTGAGCAGTAGATGGAAATGAAGAGCAGCCAGGAGACAGCTCATGAAGGGCCTTGTAGGCTATGAAAAGGAGGTTGGATGGGAAGCCTTTGAAGGCTTGAGAATGTGGGATGGTACCAGGGAATCTCAAACCAACCCCAAATCTAAGAAGTGGGACCTGAGCAAGACAGCCCTGAATAAGCAGGATTTGGAATGGAGGAGGGCAGTTGCTGAGTACTCCTAGGTAAGGTGGTAGAGGTTCCTTTGCAGTTAGTGAGTAACGTAATTAGGAAAATAATAAAACGAAGGGGGAAAAGGTATCAGGAGTAGAAAGTCCAAGACTGTTTTAGTTACCTAGTGCTGCTATAACAGGAATACCACAAGTGGATGGCTTTAACAAAGAGAAAATAATTCACTCACAGTCTAGTAGGCCAGAAGTCCAAGTTCAGGGTGTCAGCTCCAGGGGAAGGCTTTCATTCTCTGTCGGCTCTGGAGGAAGGTCCTTGTCATCAATCTTCCCCCGGACTAGGAGCTTCTCAGTGCAGGAACCTCAGGTCCAAAGGATGTGCTATTCTCCTGATTCTTATTTCTTGGTAGTATGAACTCCCATGTCTCTCTGCTCACTTCTCTGTTTTATATCTCAAAAGAGATTGACTCAAGATAACAACCTAATCTTGTAGGTTGAATCCTGCCTCATTAGCATCACAGAGGCAGGATTTACAACACAGAGGAAAATCCCATCAGAGGACAAAATGGAGGGTAATCACACAATACTGGGAATCATTGGCTACCTAAGTTGACACATATTTTCCGGGTACACAATTCTATCCATGACAAAGACCAAGAAGAGTCCCAGGCATTTTATGAGCAACTTGGGAAATATATGGTGCCGTTTACCCCCTTTAGGCTGCCAGAGTCCCAGTGCTTCCCTCAGCTGTCCAAAGATGCCCAGTGTGATGCCCTATTAGGTCCATGCAAGGTCCTTTTCTCCTGAACACAAACCTACCATTCAAAACTCGTCCATCCTGTGTTTCAGTTCCACTGTTATCTCTATTAGTGTTATTTATCTCTAACTGGTGGTAATGTAGAATAAATCCAAACTAATTGATTAAAAAAAAAAAAATAGTGCATCTCAATTTTTCTATGAAGTATGCTGAGGCAGAAGAGAGAAAATACATGTGCCAGAATGTCTGGAAGATGTAAGAAGATATAATCCATTGCAAGCAGGAAATTTATTTGAAGACTCATGATTTATCCTAAAATTCATGTAAATGTTGCATTCTAGTCCAAATCTATTTTTAAGAACCTAACAATAATGTTTTCTATTACTCAATGAGCAAATATGACCCTCTGAGATGATATGCCTCATGTATCCTGCGCCTGGCACAATATACCTTATCCCTAGGGCTGGACAAGCTCAATTTGAGAAGCATGAAGTTGATAACAAAACTTAACCCCAGTCAAAACACTCTTCTCTCCAGAAAGACACTAAGTGTTGCTAATATTTGGGATTTCAAACATCACGGCTAACTATTACAGGACATATTTGAAGCAGAGGGCTTCTAAACAGATCTCAGCCTCTCTCTAAAAGAAGACTCTATTCTAGGCCTGATTTCACAATTTTAGTGAAGTCTGCAAGAGCTGGAACTCGATGGGACTGTCTTGTTTTTCTGGGTCTCACAAGTCTTCTGTCTTTGACAGGGTGCCTACCACCCTTCTAGCGCTCTCTATTAAGAATCTTACCTCATAAACACCCAGCTAGTTTTCCTTCTCTGACAAGTTCCCATCAGACATAAGTTCCAGCTTCTGCAGGCTACTGTACTTAAGTTCAGTAAATACTTAAACATGTATAAGCCTTCTCAAAGGCGAGTTGAGTTACTCATACAAATTGGAAGTAGTCTGCATCTTAGCCATCTCTGAACATGAACAGGTAATGATGTAAATAAATTGTGCAACATGGCAGCTGAGTAGCCATTACATAAATGAATGAATTCCCCCAATGTCACATGCCCCTAGGCAGTGACGCTGTTGCAACGAATAAAAAGCATTCAGAAAGAAAATGACACTTCCTCTGTTACCTAAATGATAGTTTACAACATCTCTGAGTAGCTACATTTCTCATAAGGTGTTTGTTTAATATTTGACAATATCTTGGTTCATACTGCAGCGGATTAGAGTTAAAATTATCACTGGTACATACACAGTGCCTACACAGATGGGAGAATGCGCTTATTTGGGAAGGAAAAAGAAATCAGAAGGGAAAAAAAGAAACTTTCCATAATATATGAATTAATAGCACTGTGACTACACAATGCTGTATTAACAATAGTTTGAGGAGCTCATTCTAAATAACTGTCCTTGCTTCCAATTCATGCTACACATAATCGCGGGCTTTCCAGCTACTACAAAGGGAAGGATACCATATTGAATGCTGTCAGCACTAGAGATTTCAGTAGGCTGATGCTGCCGTACAGTGGGGACTATTGAAACGACAGCTGCAGGAACCTTCACCTGCCTCCATCCAAACAAAGAGAAAATAAAAAATATTACTGTCTATGTGATTCCTACTTGCAGTTCATTCACATTAACAGTAATTGTAATCAATATCAAAAATAGGATACCTTATATAATTCTAGCTGCATTGTGTAACACAAAATGTACTGAAGATATAATAAATACATAAAAATTCCTTTTTGTCATTTTACCTTATTTCCTAAATATCTAGCTTTTATTTTGTTTATAGCTATAGATCACTTTCTTAAAATTTAGGTCTAGTGTATAATTTTTCTGCTTAATAAAAAAATTAATTATATCTAATACCCTGAGAGGTCTTTGGGTGGAGCAAACATTTGCACTTGTCTAATAACCTAATGACTTGAACCCACTCAATTGCACCACAGAAGAAAGGCCTGGCAACCTGCTTCCATAAAGATTACAGCCAAGGAAACCTCATGGAGCAATTCTACTCTGTAACACGGGGGGTTGCCAGGAGTCAGACTCAACTAAATGGTGACAGAAATTAAAATTTTTGCTTTGGGGTACAAAAATATCTCAATCTGTGATGAAAATTTTTGTTCTTTAAGATTCTCCCTTTGGACATTGATTTTACGTAGGCTCCTCTATCCAAAAATATTATTAATTCTTATATATTAAATGGAAATTTTTGTTTAAAACAATGTCTATGTAGTTAATTGTAGGGCCTTTTGCCACTTAATCTTTTTAGGCATATAACCAACATCTGAAATTCAATAAATTCCTAAACTCTCACTCTAACTTCAATGTCCGGTCATAAAATATGAACAGGAAAAGCCACTGAAAACCTTAACAGCAGTAATAGAATGGGGTAAGATGTACTGCCCCTAGATTTTTACGTATATTTGAATTATCACCACCCATTTTAGCAAATAGGAAAATTCCTAACTCGTGTTCTTGTTCTAACTCAACAAAGATGCAACAAAACCTTATTATAAACTCCTATCACTTCCGAACACAGCAGATTTATTAGGACAGGGACTTGGCAGACACTGATAGAGGAAATTTTAGTTTAGCTCACTGCCGTAAATTACATAAATGTGTCCAAGCATTAGAAACTCCCTGGAGGGAATATTTCTTTGGAAATAAAAAGAAAATGTAATTTGGGAGAAATGTATTTTAGGTTATTATTTGTCAGGGTAAGGAAGCTAAATCTTGCCCCAAAATAAATTTTGCCATCTAGACTGCAGTTTAGAGAGAAATGAGACTGTAATCTAGCCTTTCCTCCTGCTTTCACAGTAGAATCACCCACAGTTATGATGAGAATCATCCCAAATAATAAGGCGTAAAAGCTGGCATTGCCTCACATGCTATTAGTCTATTTGCAGATGGCACCACAATTTACAGCACAACCCATTAGAAGAAATGCTGATTCCACAAACACTCTGCTTCCGAGCAAGAATGGAATTCTTAGTAATCGCAAGAGTGCCATACTCTCTTCCATCTTTACAAAATTCACATTAGAGCATCTGAAAAGTTAAAGGAAATAATTCTCTCCTCTTCAAACCACTGCAAATTTTTTGGGACCAAATGTGAATATAAACTAAGAAACATCTTTTTTGATCTCTAATTCAATCACAAACAAGTAAACATAATTATTTTATAGAGTGGTAATTTAAAAGGACCTAATATGTTGGACAGTTATCAAAATACAGCCAGCAAAACATTAGTTAAGATTCTTCTAGCATAAAGTAAAAAATATTGACTATGGAGCTGCCAAACAGAGAAAAGACTGAAGTTGTCAAGCATTTCATTTTACTTGAATTCACAATCAACATCCATGGAAGCAGCAGTCAAAAAATCAAAAGACTGCCCCAGATAAGTAAAGCATTATTGAAGAAGAAGAACAAAGTGAGAGGCCTCACACTACCTGATTTTTAGAACCTATTATACCACCACAGTAGTCAAAATAGCCTAGTACTGGTACAACAATGGATACATAGACCAATGGAACAGAATTGAGAATCCAGATATAAACTCATCTACCTATAAGCAGCTGATGTTTGACAAAGCCCCAACGTCTGTTAAATGGGGAAAAGACAGTCTCTTGAACAAATGGTGCTGGCATAACTGGATATCCAGCTGCAAAAAAAAAAAAAAAAAGAAACAAGACCCATACCTCACACCATGCACATTTTGAGTTACCAAATGGATCAAAGACCTAAATGTAAAATCTGAAATGATAAAGGTCATGGAAGAAAAAACAGGGATAATGCTAGGAGCCCTAATACATGGCATAAACAGAATACAAAACATAACTAACAATGCACAAACACAAGAGGAGCAACTAGATACCTGGGAGCTCCTAAAAATCAATCACTTATGCTCATCAAAAGAGTAAAAAGACAATCTACAGATTAGAAAAATTTTTTGGCTACAACATATCCGATCAGGGTCTAATTTCTAAAATCTACAAGATACTGCAAAACATCAACAACAAAAAGAAAATAAACCAATTAAAAAATGAGCAAAGGGTATGAGAGGGCACTTCACCAAAGAAGACATTCAGGAAGCTAACAGATACATGGGGAAATGCTCACAATCATTAGCCATTAAAAAAAAAAAAAATGCAAATCAAAACTACAATGAGATTCCATCTCGCCCCAACAAGGTGAGCATTAATCCAAAAAACACAAAATAATAAATGTTGAGGAGGTTGTGGAGAGACTGGAACACTTATACACTGCTGGTGGGAACGTAAAACGGCACAACCACTTTGGAAATCCATTTGGTACTTCCTTAAAAAGCTAAAAGAAGTAGCATACGATCCAGCAATCCCACTCCTCGGAATATATCCTAGAGAAATAAGAACCCTCACACAAATAGATGTATGCACACACATGTTCATTGCAGCACTATTCACAATAACAAAAAGATATAAACAACCAGGTGCCCAACAACAGACAAAAGAATAAATTATGGTATATTCGCACAATGGAACAATATGCAACAATAAAGAACAATGATGAATTTGCAAAACATCTTACAACATGGATGAACCTGGAAGGCATTATGCTGAGTGAAATTAGTCAGTCACAAAAGAACAAATATTGTATGAGACCACTATTCACTAAACTTTCATCTAAAGTACAATTTTTTTAAAAAATCATTTTTGTATGAGATACTGACTTGGTTTGTAAACTTCCACTTAAAGCACAATTTAAAAAATCAAAAGACGCGTTGTATTGGGCAAATCTGCTGCAAAAGGCCTCTTTAAAGTGTTGAAAAGCAAAGATGTCACCTTGAAGACTAAGGTGTGCCTGACCCAAGCCATGGTGTTTTCAATGGCCTCATACGCATGTGAAAGCTGAAAGGTGAATAAGGAAGACCAAAGAAAGAATAACACCTTGAAATCAAGGTGTTGTTGAAGTATATTGACTATATCATGAACTATCAAAAGAACAAACAAATCTGTATTGGAAGAAGTACAACCAGAATGCTCCTTAGAAGCAAGGATGGCAAAACTACATCCCACATACTTTGGACATGTTATCAGGAGGGATCAATCCCTAGAGAAAAACATCATGCTCGGTAAAGCAGAGAGTCAACAAAAAAGAGGAAGACCCACAACCGGATAGATAGACATAGTGGTCCCAATAATGGGCTCAACCATAGAAAGGACTGTAAGGATGGCAAAGGACCGGGCAATGCTTCATTCTCTCGTACATAGGGGTCCCTATGAGTCGGAATTGACTTGATGGCACTTAACAACAACAACATGGAGCTGCCAAATCCAAAAATAGGCAATTTTACTGAAAACAGGAAAAAGACTCTTGGCAGATATTACCAATTTCCTCTCAAATAAAGGAAGATTGTGAATTCCAATTCTTACGCTTTTTTTTTCTTTCTTTCCTTTTCTGATAGCTTACACTTATGAGCTGCCTTAACTCTGTAAGCTTAAAGGGAAAGCCAAACTAACCCATCAACTTCTTCCATTTGTACTTAATGTTTGGACAGATGGAGACTAAAATAATACTCATAAAGCTCCTATCTTTGATTCAACAAACAGCTAATGAGGATCTGCTATTTGTACAATGTTCTGGATGGTAAGAAATGTGTCTGGGTAAATCTTACCACAATTTCATCACCTACTCCAGGAAGCCTTCCCAGCTGCACTTTTCTATTCTGATTTTATTTCTACTTAAGATTAATTTGTCAATGTGAAATAATACTTGCTCATCACAAGAAACTTGGAAAATAGAAATAAAATAAGGGGGAAAGGCATCCATAGTTCCACCAGAGAGAAATCAAATTTTAATAGGCTTCCTTATAGTATTTTGCTAACTTTATATTATTGCAACATGTAATATATTCAAAAAAGTACAAAGTGACTTTTTAAAAATTAATGTAACAGCATTACAAACTGTCTTAGTCACTTCACGCCGCTGTAACAGAAATACCACAAGTGGATGGCTTTAACAGACAGAAATTTATTTTCTCACAGTAAAGTAGGCTAAGAGTCCAAATTCAGAGCGTCAGCTCCAGGGGAACGCTTTTTCTCTCTGTCAGCCTTCTCATCAATCTTCCCCTGGACCAGGAGCTTCTCAGCGCAGGGACCTGGGGTCTAGGGTCTACAGGACGCGCTCTGCTTTCAGCACTGCTTTCTTGGTAGTACGATGTCCCCGTCTCTCTGCTCCCTTCTCTCTTTTGTATCTCAAGAGATTGCCTTAAGACACAATCCAATCTTGTAGGTTGAGTCCTGCCTCACTTATACAACTGCTGCCCATCCTCCCTCATTAACATCATAGAGGCAGGGTTTACAACATACAGGAAAATCATAGGATACTGGGAATCATGGCCCAGCCAAACTGATACACACATTTTTGGCAGGACTTAATTCAATCCATGATACAAATAAAGGAAACTTAACATATATATAAAACACTCCATCCAAACAAAGCAAAATACAAAAAATTCTCAAGTGTGCATGGAACAGTCTCTCATATGTTAGGTCACAAAATGATCCTCACTAAATTTAAAAGATTGAAAACATTCAGAGTACATTCTCCAACCACAACGGAACAAAATTAGAAATCAATGACAGAAAGATATATGGGAAATTCACAAATCTGTGGAAATTAAACAACACACTCCTAAATGGCAAATGGATCAAAGAAGAAATCAAAAGGGAAATTAGAAAAGACTCATTCATCCTTCTTTTAAAATGAATGAAAATGAGGACACAACATACCACAGCTTATGGGATGCCGCTAATGCAGTGCTTAGAGGGAAATTTATAGCTGCAAATGCCTATATAAGAAAAGCAAAAAGAACTCAAATCAGTAATCTAAATTTCCATATTAAGAAACTAGAGGGAAAAAGCCAAGCAGAAAGATTCCAATTCACAGTGACCCTATAGAACAGAGTAGAACTGCACCACAAGGTTTCCAAGGAATAACTGGTGAATTTGAACTGAGGATCTTTTGATTAGCGGCCGAGCTTTTAACAACTGTGCCACCAAGGTTCCAAACAGAAAGAAGGAAATAAAAAAGATTAGAGCAGAAAAATGAGATAGAGAACAGAAAAACAATAGAGTAAGTGAAACCAAAATTTGATCTTTGAAAAATGTCACAAAATTGACAAATTTTTATCTAGGTTGACCAAGGAAAAAAGAGAAAACTCAAATTACTATAATTAGAAATCAAAGTGGGAACATTGATACTGACCTTATAGAAATAAAAAGGATTGTAAAGAAATACTATGAATTATTATAGGCAAATAAATTACACTACTTAGATGAAATGGACAGATCCCTAGAAAGATACAAAATGGACTCAAGAAGAAATAGAAAACCTGAGTAGACCTATAACAAGTAAAGAGATTGAATTAGTAATCAAAACACTACTCACAGAGGTAGTCCAGGACCAAGTGGCTTCCTTGGTATTCTCTATTTCATTCATTTCCACTGTAATCTTTATTATTTCCTTCTTTCTGCTTCTTTTAGGTTAGTTTACTCTTCTTTTTCCAGTGTCTTATAATTAAGTTATTAATTTGAGATTTTTTTCTTTTAATATAGGAATGTACAGCCATAAAACTCTCTCTAAACACTGCTTTAGCTACTTTAAGCTGCATCCTAAAAACTTTGGTATGGTTTGTCCTCTTTCTATTCATCTCAAAGAATATTCTCATTTCTTTTTTGATTTCTTCTTTAACCATTTTTTTATTTAGAAGTGTGTTATTTAATTTTCACATATTTGTGAATTTCCCAAATTTCTTTACATCATTGGCTTCTAATTTTCATCCCATTATTGTAGGAGAACATATTTTTTTTATTATTTAAAGCCTTTTAAGTTTATCAAGGTTTATTTTATGGCCTACTATATGATCATCATAAGGAGCCCTGGTGGTGCAACGGTTAAGTGCTTGGCTGCTAACTGAAAGGTCGATGGTTCAAATTCATCAGAGCCCCCCTGAAGAAAGATGTGGCAGTCTGCTCTGGAACAGATTACAGCCTTGGAAACCCAGTTCTCTTATTCGGTCACTATGAGTAAGAATCAACTCAGCAACAAGTTTGGTTTGTTTTGAATGATCAGTCCTGGAGAATGGTCCATGTGCACTTGAGAAGAATGTATATTCTGGTGTTTTGTGTCTCAGCATAGAATTATTTTAAAAAATAATACAGTTTTGTTTTTGTTCAGAATAGAAATGAAGGCTTTATTAACAAGGCAAGTAATGCTAGCTGCTGAAAAAAAAATTGCAAACATTTAATGGCTTAATAAAATATAAAGTTTTTTTGCTCAGTTCACAATCTGTGCTTTAGCGGGCAGTGAACAAACACTCCATGCAGTTCTACAGGACTTGCTATTTCCATGCAGTTGCTTCTCCACCTTGAATACACACCTCAAGTCTGCCCAGGGGTTATCTACCAAACAAGTAAGGGGGGTGAAGAAGGCATAATTTACATAACTGCCTGAGGTTAAAACTTGTCCATCTCTTTTGCTCACATTCTGTTGTAGAAACCGGTATATCGTGTGGATGCAAAAGGGTTAGGAAGTGGGTTCTGGTGAGCATATATGCCCATTATAAGAAATCTGAAAAATAAAGAAACATACTTAAAGAGAAAATAAAAATTCCACAGAATTCCACCACTAGTGCTAAGATTTTACAAACTTCCTAAAAGCTGTGGTTTGTTTGTTTTGTTTGATCGGGTGGTTGGTATTGGGAGATAAGGAACAGGAGTCAGAGTTGAGAACATTTAACATAAAGTAATTCTTAAACTGTCGTAGTGCTGAAACCTATTCTGCATAATATCAATCTGCAAGCCTCCACTGGCAGAATGGGGGTGGTTGTGCATGAGGTACATTGGCCAAAATCATATCACCAATGCCCTCAGGCTAAGATGGACTGGGAAGAAAGACCTGGTGGCCTTCCCTGCAAAAATCAGCCGATGAAAACCCTATGGATCACAGTGGTCTGATCTGCAACTCAACCTGGGGATGGCACAGGACCGGGCAGTGTTTTGTTCCGTTGTCCATAGAGTCTTCATGAGTCAGAGTCCGACTTGATGGCAGCTGACAACAACAACAACAATTTTTAAACAGTATTAGCACAGGAACCCTAACAGCTCATAGATAGAGAATGATATGCAAGAGGATTTGACATCCTATTTCTCCCTGGATCATATACTCATCTTTCCCAATTTAGGAAAAAAAAGACTGAAGGCATTCAAGATGAGTTTTTTTTATTATTTACTTTATCGGATTTTTCTTTCAAAAGGGCCACATAAACCAGAGACTACATCAGCCTGAAACTGGAAGAACTAGATGGTGCCCGGCTACCACTTAATACTGCCCTGGAAAGGAACACAACAGAGAATCCCTGAGTGAGCAGGAGAATAGTAGGATGCAGATCTCAAATTCTCGTGAAAAGACCACACTGGATGGTCTGAATGAGGCTAGAGGGACCCCAGAGGTCATGGTCCCTGGACCCCTTGTTAGCCCAAGACTGGAACCATTCCCAAAGCCAACTCTTCAGACATGGATTGGACTAGACTATAAGACAGAAAATGATACTTATGAGGAGTGATCTTCTTGGCTCAAGTTGACACATGAGGCTATGCGGGCAGCTCCTGTCCGGAGGTGAGATGAAAAGCCAGAGGGGGATTGGAGCTGGTTGAATGGTAATGGGGAACACAAGGTGGAGAGGAGTAGTGTGCTTATTAGGGGGAGAGCAGCTAGGCGAACATAGCAAGGTGTGTATAAGTTCTTGTATGAAAGACTGACTTGATTTGTAAACTTTCACTTAAATCACAATAAGTAAAGATTTTTTTCTTTCAAGCAAAAATGCGATACATACTTTCATTGCCTTTTATTACAACAAAACAAAAAAATCCTAAAGGTATCAGAGAAAAACCTAATGATGTTCCCTTTTCCCAGGCCATCGCTCCTGCTCCCACCTCCCCCTGAAGATGGTAAATGTCAACAGTTTAACACCATGCTCTTCTGTACATCCATACCAATGCACACAAATGCAAATATTCACACCAATAGAAGTTTTTTTTTTTTACTTTTTTTTTTTTTTTTCTACAAGAGGAGGCTCATTCTCTATACATTTCTCTGCCACTTGCTTTGTTGGTGACCCTCTCTGTGGGTCAATGCATGTAAGTCTAACTCTTTCTTCTTAACAAGCTTCATAGTATTCAAGATGTGCACTTACCACTGTTTATTTAACCACTCCTCATTGAGAGTATTCACCTTTGTTTCCTTTTTTTTTCCTTTTCAGATAATCAAATAATGTGTACCTGTATACATATACTTACAAACCAATGCTTTTATTTCTGTAGGATAAAATTCAATATGAGTTTTAAAGATGCAGAAAATAGTTATTTTCCTTGCAATGAAAAAAAAAAAAAAAAAAGGCCATTCTGTTGCAGTAAACATCCCTGCTTAGTGGAGAAAGGGGAAAAATATTTTTTATCAGCACTGAGTCACAGCCCTGTGAATAGTTTAGGCTTTATTTGCAATTACATAAACAAAATACAAATTTTAAGTGGTCACCAAACAAGGTATTAGATTCTATCTGTACCAGGAGGCAAACCATTTATCCTGAAAGACACATTTCCTGGTACAGGAAAATGAGCAGAAGAGGAAGGAAGCAGCGTAGGGAAGCACTGCTGGATCAGGCTTCACCCTTTGACTGTAAAATTTCCCAACAACAAAGACTCCAACAGAGGCCTGGTTCAGGGCTCAGAGTAAGTTTGGGATTTGGCTTTGGTTAGAACCACAGGTCCTTTCAGGCCTTGAAGCCCTTTCTCTCTCCACATTTCTTCTTCTCTGAGTTGGCTGGAGCAGCTTTTTAAAGAAGAGAACGTGGATAGTACGATCCCTGTACCCTGACATATCTAAGAATAGTTTTCTACCGCTGTCATCCACAAAAGACAACTCAACTATATTTTAAATGCTTGGATATCAGACCTTTCTCCCTCAAAATCCTGCAGATACTGAAGTTTAAAAGCTTTCCATGTTCACTTGACTCTGAAGATAAACAGATTTTAATTTCTTTTCGGGTGTCATGTGAGGGTATAAGAAACCCCTACACTTGTGTGTTGTGTTCCCCCCACTTCTCCCAGGAGTGCGTGCAAAGGTGTGTCCTTGTATGCGTGCACACGAGTATGTAATATAGATATTGTTATTGTTAGTTGTCATCGAGTCAATTTCAACTCATGGTGACTCCATGTGTGCATAGTAGAACTGCTCTATAGGGTTTTCAAGGCTGTGACCTTTCAGAAGAAAATCACCAAGCCTGTCTTCCAAGGCACCTCTAAGGGGATTCGAACCACCAACCTTTCAGCTAGTAGTCAAGAGCTTAACCATTACAGAAAGCAATGTTCTTTGATGGTTACCAGGGATGGGAGGGGGATGAAGGGGGAATCACTTTCTAGATAGTAGATATTTGTTATTTTTGTTGACAGGAAATGCAATAGCCCATATAGATGAAGTCCACATAATTTGACCAAGGTAAATGATGCTACTAAGAAGTACACAAGAATAAAGGACAATTTTGGTAAATGCTATAATATATACAATTTTGCAACAACAGTAATAACAGCCAAAAAATATTGTGTGGTTATACAGGTAGGTATATATGCATATATGTGTACAGGAAGGCACATGCGTGTGTATGGGTGAAATGTATAGGTGTATCTGTAGGCATATGTTTGTGTGTGCTGCAAATATATTCATATATATAATAAAGCACATGGGGGCACAGTTACACATACTTCTGAGACATAACCAAACACCTCGCAGGATTGGTTTACTGAGTTTAAAGGCTTAGGACCATAGTCTTGGGAGAAAACTATGTCAACTGTCATAACATAGTTCATACAGTTATTCTACATTCTAGTTTGGTGAGTAGCACCTGGGGACTTAAAAGCTTGCAAGCCGTCATCTAAGATACAAACATTGGTCTGCACTTGTCTGGAGCAAAAGAGAAAGAAGGAAACCAAAGACTCAAAGAAGGAAATAGTCTACAGGACTAATAGCCCACACAAACCTCGGCCTCATCTATCTTGATACGAGAAGAACAAGATGGTGCCCAGCTGCCACTAATGACTGTTCTGATCAGAAACATAATAGATGATCCTGGATAGAATGGAAGAAAAATGTAGAACAAAACTCAGATTCCTAAGAAAGTCCAACTTACTGGACCAGAAGAGACTAGAGGATCCCCCAAGACTTTCACCCTGAAATACCCTTAAAATTTGGGACTGAAGCCTCCCAGAGGTCACCTTTCAGCCAAATAATCGATTGGCACATGAAATAAACGGTATCACCCATGAGTACTGTGCTCCTTTAAATAATCATCTACATGAGACCAAATAGTCAATATTTACCCTAAAGCGAAGATAAGAAGGTAAGGGGGCAGGGGGTGGCAGGAAAGCTAGATTAATTGAAACAGAACAACCAGAATGGAAATAATGAGAATGCTAACACATTGTGAAAAATGTAACCAATGTCACTGAGAAATATGTACAGAAATCGTTAAATGGGAACCTAATTTGCCATGTAAACTTTCACCAAAAATACAGTAAAATAAAAAAGGATAAAGCTAAAAAAATAAATTTTAAAAAAGAGCTTCACCGTTTGCACCACCCAGGGACTTGTGAACATAAATGTAGTAAACTAAAAACGTACTCCCTGTAGCTGAAATAAAAGTCCCTACAGAACTTTAAATTATCAAAGAACCTCAGCCAATTGAGACTAGAGGAATCCCTGAGACTTTTGCCCTGAGATACTTTTTAAGTCTTGAACCAAAACTATCCCCTGAAGTCATATTTTAGCCGAATAGCAGGTTAGCTCAAAAAGTAAACAATGTCACCCTTGAGTAGTGTGCTCTTAAAAAAAAAAAGAAGAATTATATGAGAACAGATGGGCAACAGTTACTCCAAAGCATAAATGAGAAGGTTGGGGGGCAGTGAGACTAAGTGAAGATGGAAATGAAACAATTAGAACAAAAATAATGAAGAGTGTTGATACAATGTGAGGAATGTAACCCATGTCACTGAACATTATATATAGAAATTGTTTAACGGGAGCCTACTGTGCTGTGTATACTTTTATCAAAAATACAATACAATATTAATAATAAAATAAAGGTCCCTAGGTGGTACAGTTTGCACACAACTACTAATTTAAAGTTTGGCAGTTCAAATCCACCTACCACCACCACAGGAGAAAGGCCTTGTGGTCTGCTTCTATTAAGAGTACAGCCAAGAAAATTCTATGAGCAGTTCTGCTCTGTAAATACCTGGGGTCACCATGAGTCGGAATCAACTCCTGGTGATCCCCTGTGTGTCAGAGCAGAACGGTGCTCCACAGGGTTTTCACTGATAGATCTTTCAGAAGTAGATCACCAAGCCTTTCTTCCAAGGCACCTCGGAGTGGACTCAAACAGCCAACCTTTTGGTTACTGGCTGCACATTAACTGTTTGCGTCATTCAGGGACTCCAAGCCAACTGTAAACAACGACGACAGAAATAAAAACTGGCTGTCCTCAAGTCAGTTCTGACTCATGGTGATCCCATGTGTTACAGTGGTGAAAGTGATCAGTTGCCAACTGAAAGGGCAGCAATTCTAAACCACCAGCGGCTCCAAGGGAAAAAGATGTGGCAGTCGTCTTTGGGGAGATTTACAGCCTTGGAAGCCTATAAGGTCACTATGAGTCGTAATCGACTAGATGGCAGTGGGTTTTGGGTTTTTTGGAATCTTAATGGAAGCAAATCTCCAGGCCTTTCTTTCACAGTGCCACTGGGTGGGTTCAAACCACTACCCTTTAGATTAGTTGTCAAGCACAAACCAGTTATGCCATCCAGGGATCTGACCTAACTGTACAGGAATATGAAACCCAGCTCCCTGGCCTGAGTTTGGGCAAACTCTGAGGGTAACTTACACTCCAGTGTTCCCCTGATCGAGCAAACTAAAGCTACTCTCCTTGAGGCTCTGCCTGAAATCCTGTGCTAGCCTTTCCCTGTCCTGCTTCCTACATTCCCTGACCAGTTTCTCTGGGGAACTCTGTATGGGGGTCACAACCTACCACACGTGGTCTTCACCCTCCCGACTTCAGGATTGAATTTGATGTTATGCAGATTCAAATGAGCCTGGGACCTATGGAACCAGTCCAGGCTAGCAGAGTTCGTTCGCAACAATATTTTTAGCAGCAGCACTTCTGCCATAAGGAATCTATAATTTCTCAAACCAACTCCTAGCCTTACCTGAAATCAGCAATAGATCAATCAGCATCTGAGGTTGGTACTAATCCTACAGCCACTGTTAGGAGAGATTTTCATGATTTTTTCCCTTTTTTTTTTTTTCTGGGGTGGTGGGGAACAAGTGGGATTAAAATGTTGTGGTTGTTATTATTGTTTGTGAGGCCATTTTCCAGAAAATAGGCAAAATTCAACAAGAGATGAGCTCATTTAGTGTTTGCCAAATTCCACTGTGAAATCTCAATTCAGAAATTATGCTTGCTTGCTGATTTAATGACTATATTTTAAAAATAAAGAAGGAAGAAACTGCCCATTAAATCTGCCTCAAATGAGGTAATAGAGTTACATTTGGATACCCCCAGATGCCACCATGGCTCATAATTTATTCTCAAGGAAGAAATAAAATAAGTCAGAGCCCACCTCCCACTCTGAAGTAGTTACGTGGTTGTGTTCACCCCCAAAAACAAACAAGCAGGGGCCAGAAGTACTGTGACATCAGAAAAAAAATTATCTCGCTGTCAGAACCAAAACACAGTGGAATAGCATCTGGATGTTATTTGTCATTGTCTAGTGCAGAGAGGAATGAGGAAACTAGAAAACCTTTTGGTCCAGTGTTGTGTTGGAACCAGCTCAAGCCAGCATACCAGAGCCAATAGTGCACATCTCTTCCCGACTCCAAGTCCAGTGAGATCATGTTAGTAACTTTAAATTGGCCATGATGGGGATAGACAGGCAGGCAGGCAGGCAGGCAGGTAGATAGATGATAAATAGCTGTCATCTAGTCAACTCCAGCTTATGGCTGCCTTATGCACAGCAGAATGAAAAATCTCCTAGTCCTGCATCGTCCTCACGATCCTTGGCATATCGCAGTGGTTATGGTTATTGTGTAAATCCATCTCACTAAGGGTTTCTCTCACCCTCGTTGGCCCTCTACTTCATCAAACATGATGTCCTTCTCCAGCAGTTGACTCCTCCTGATGACATGTCCAAAGCAAGCAAGTCAAACAGTGTTCTGTTGTGATCCATAAGGTTTTCATTGGCTAATTTTTGGAAGTAGATTGCAGGCCTTTCTTCCTAGTCTGTGTTAGTCTGGAAGCACCACTAAAACTTGTCTACTATGGGTGACCCTTCTGGTATTTAAAATACTGCTGGCATAGCTTCCAGCATCACAGAAACAAACAAGCCACCACAGCATGACAAACTGACATAAGGGTGATGGAAACAGTTTCCGCTGAGTCAGCTCTGACTCATTGCAATCCCGTGTGTGTCAGAACAGAACTGTGCTCCATAGGGTTTTCAATGGCTGATTTTTTGAAGAAGATTGCCAAGCCTTTCTTCCAAGTTGCCTGAGTAGACTTCAACCCCCAACATTTCAGTTTTCAGCCAAGCACTTAACTGTTTGTACTACCCATGGAAATTGGCAAACACTACAATTCAGGGTGTTTGTTTGTTTGAAAGCCCATTTACCAATATATCTTATTATAAGAAATTTTAAAACAGACTACTCCAGAGAAAGACATCATCCTTGATATTGGTTATACTCGAAAATGGCCAGTCATGGCCAACAATTTTCCAATTCATTTATTACGTTGCTTCATTTACTGTTCATTATTGCTAAATGCATAAGCAGGGTACTTTGTACATCATTTGCCCTTTGTCTCATCAGAAGCATTCTATTATTGAACAATTTATCTCATATTTGCATGTAGCAGTTGTCATTTTCTCACCATATTCAATTTGTAAAGTCATCTTGATTTTTATTTCCATCGTAATTAAAGGTCTTTTCTTACCAGCAACTTTAATATTCTCTTTGCTTTTGCATTTTCAGGCATGGCTATGTTAATTATTTTATAAAACATCTCCATACTCAAGAAACATGGCCTATAGGTTAATATATTACAAACTAGCAGAAATCAAAATGGTTGCTTGCAACCACTTTCATCTTCTGTTGGTGACCAGTGAAATCAACATGGTTGTTTGTCCATAAAAATGTGTAGCAGGGCCATCTAAGATGCATCAATTGGTCTCAACCCATCCGGATCAAAGGAGAATGAAGAACACCAAGGTCACACGATAACTAACAGCCCAGGAGACAGAAAGGGCCACATGAACCAGAGACCTACATCATCCTGAGACCAGAAGAACTAGTTGGTGCCCGGCCACAATTGATGACTGCCCTGACAGGGAGCACAACAGAGAACCCCTGAGGGAGCAGGAGATAAGTGGGATGCAGAACCCAAATTCTCATAAAAAAGACCATACTTAACGGTCTGACTGAGACTAGAGGAATCCCGGCAGTCATGGTCCCCAAACCTTCTGTTGGCACAGGACAGGAATCATTCCCGAAGACAACTCATCAGACATGAAAGGGACTGGACAGTGGGTGGGAGAGAGATGCTGATGAAGAGTGAGCTATTTGTATCAGGTGGACACTTGAGACTGTGTTGGCATCTCCTGTCTGGAGAGGGGGTGGGAGGATAGAGAGAGTTGGAAGCTGGCAAAATTGTCACAAAAGGAGAGACTGGAAGGGCTGACTCATTAGGGGAAGAGCAAGTAGGAGTATGGAGTAAGGTGTATATAAACTTATATGTGACAGTTTGACTTGATTTGTAAACGTTCACTTGAAGCTCAATAAAAGTTAATAGAAAAAAGGCAATGAGAAAAAATTCAAATGAAAATATTTAGTTTACCTTTGACATGCATCTCATACTGCTGTACTTTTAAAATACTTTTGACGCTGAAAAATCCTCACATTAACTGAACACAAATGTACTGTTTGGACTATAATTATAGGAAAAGATTCATTATCTTAACAGGTATTTATTAAGCAGCTCACCCTTGCTGTTGAGGATAAAATGGGGATGAGGCACTGGTCCCTACTATCAGTGAACTTAAAATCCAGTGGGGGGCGGGGCCAAGATGGCGGACTAGGTGGACGCTACCGCGGATCCCTCTTGCAACAAAGACTCGGAAAAACAAGTGAACCAATCACATACATAACAATCTACGAACTCTGAACAACAAACACAGATTTAGAGACGGAGAACAAACAAATACGGGGAGATAGCGATTGTCTTCAGAGCCAGGAGCCAGCGTACCAGGCAGGTGACCTTCAGAGCCCGATTTGGGGCAGAGCTCAGGGGGGCAAACGGCACAGACAAGGGGCCCAGCCCTAGCCCCAGAACTCATCCCGGGAGGGAGCCAAGCCGGTTGGTGCGGGAGGCTTGGTGGCGCAGCCGGTGGGAGAAGTCCCCGGGAGGCAGTGACTGGTCTTGGAGCAGGGAGAGCAGCGTCCCAGCCGGGGAGCCATCCCGCCAAGAGTTTGGGGGGGAGCGGGAGTGGCATTAGCGCGGGGACCAGCCACATTTGCCTAATTGACCCCGGGGGGGGGCCCAGTCATTCGTGCGGACGGCGCTCACCCAGGTCGCGCGAGCGGCACGGCGCACCAGAGGAAGAAGTCCCTGGGAGGAAATGACTGGTCTTGGAGCGGGGAGAGCAGCGTCCCAGCCGGGGAGCTGTCCCGCCGGGATTTTGGCGGGCGCGGGCGGGGCGTGAGCGCGGGGATCAGCTACATTCCCCTGAATTGACCCCGGGGCGGCCCCAACTGGTTCGCACGGGCCCATCCGGTTCGCGCGGGTGGTGTGGCGGAGCAGCCGGTGGAAGAAGTCCCCGGGAGGCAGTGGCTGGACTTGGAGCCAGGAGAGCGGCGCCCCAGCCGGGATGCGCAGTCACGACTCAGGCGTGGGGACCTGCTCCGCTCTCCTGAGCTGACCCTGGGGGGGGAGCCCACCCGGTTCGTGGGAGTGGCACGCGACGCGGCTGGCAGGACGGGGAGACCCCGGGAGGCAGTGACTGATTTTGGAGACGGGAGTGCACCGTCCCAGTAGGGGAGCCTTAACCTTGGGGGAGGGGCTGACAGCGGAGGATCTGACCGTGACGCCAGCGGGCCAGACCCCCCCCCGGGGGGCAATCTCCACACAGCCAGTACATAAAGGCGATGCACCCCGCGGAAATCTCAGATCTAAGAGTCATTCCAAGTAAGACAAACAACTCTGGCTATATTCTGAGGTGCTACACTCCTAGCTCTCTGACCCCTCCGCCACCCTCCCGAGGCGGCTCCATTAACATCCGAATAGCCTGAGCCAGAGGGAGAACTCTGATAGGGATCTGACTGCATTTTTTTTTAGCGGATTTTCTGGAAAAACTAGTTTCCCAGTGATGGCTCGGAGACAGCAGTCCATATCAAACCACATAAAGAAGCAGACCATGACAGCTTCTCCAACTCCCCAAACAAAAGAATCAAAATCTTTCCCAAATGAAGATACAATCCTGGAATTATCAGATACAGAATATAAAAAACTAATTTACAGAATGCTTAAAGATATCACAAATGAAATTAGGCTAACTGCAGAAAAAGCCAAGGAACACACTGATAAAACTGTTGAAGAACTCACAAAGATTATTCAAGAACATAGTGGAAAAATTAATAAGTTGCAAGAATCCATAGAGAGATAGCATGTAGAAATCCAAAAGATTAACAATAAAATTACAGAATTAGACAACGCAATAGGAAGTCAGAGGAGCAGACTCGAGCAACTAGAATGTAGACTGGGACATCTGGAGGACCAGGGAATCAACACCAACATAGCTGAAAAAAAATCAGATAAAAGAATTAAAAAAAATGAAGAAACCCTAAGAATCATGTGAGACTCTATCAAGAAGGATAACTTACGAGTGATTGGAGTCCCAGAACAGGGAGGGGGGACAGAAAACACAGAGAAAATAGTTAAGAACTCCTGACACAAAACTTCCCTGACATCATGAAAGACAAAAGGATATCTATCCAAGATGCTCATCGAACCCCATTTAAAATTGATCCAAAAAGAAAAACACCAAGACATATTATCATCAAACTTGCCAAAACCAAAGATAAAGAGAAAATTTTAAAAGCAGCCAGGGAGAAAAGAAAGGTTTCCTTCAAGGGAGAATCAATAAGAATAAGTTCAGACTACTTAGCAGAAACCATGCAGGCAAGAAGGGAATGGGACGACGTATACAGAGCACTGAAGGAGAAAAACTGCCAACCAAGGATCATATATCCAGCAAAACTCTCTCTGAAATATGAAGGAGAAATTAAGATATTTACAGATAAACACAAGTTTAGAGAATTTGCAAAAACCAAACCAAGGCTACAAGAAATGGTAAAGGAGATTGTTTGGTCAGATGACCAATAATATCAGGTACCAGCACAATACAAGGTCACAAAACAGAACGTCCTGATATCAACTCAAATAGGGAAAGCACAAAAACAAACAAATTAAGACTAATTCTAAAAAATAAATAAATAAAATAATACACATAACAGGAAATCATGGAAATCAATAGATAAAAGATCACAATAATCAAAAAGAGGGACTTAATACAGGAGATATTGAACTGCCAGATGGAGAGTGTTACAAGGCGATATAGAACGATACAAGTTAGGGTTTTACTTAGAAAAATAGGGGTAAATAATAAGGTAACCACAAAAAGGAACATCAACTCCATGACTCAAGAAAAAAGCCAAGAAAAACGTAACGACTCAACTAACATAAAGTTAAACATTATGAAAATGAGGATCTCACAATCTACTAAGAAAAATGTCTCAGCACAAAAAAGTATGTGGAAAAAGGAAATGGCCAACAACACACACGAAAAGGCATCAAAATGACAGCACTAAAAACTTATTTATCTATAATTACCCTGAATGTAAATGGACTAAATGTACCAATAAAGAGACAGAGAGTCACGGACTGGATAAAGAAACACAATCCATCTATATGCTGCCTACAAGAGACACACCTTAGACTTAGAGACACAAACAAACTAAAACTCAAAGGATGGAAAAAATATATCAAGCAAACAATAAGCAAAAAAGAAGAGGAGTAGCAATATTAATTTCCGACAAAATAGACTTTAGACTTAAATCCACCACAAAGGATAAAGAAGGACACTATATAATGATAAAAGGGACAATTGATCAGGAAGACATAACCATATTAAATATTTACGCACCCAATGACAGGGCTGCAAGATACATAAATCAAATTTTAACAGAACTGAAAAGTGAGATAGACATCTCCATATTTATAGTAGGAAACTTCAACACACCACTTTCGGAGAAGGACAGGACATCCAGTAAGAAGCTCGATAGAGACACGGAAGACCTACTTACAACAATCAACCAACTTGACCTCATTGACTTATACAGAACTCTCCACCCAACTGCTGCAAAGTATACTTTTTTTTCTAGTGCACATGGAACATTCTCTAGAATAGACCACATATTAGGTCATAAAACAAATCTGTGCAGAGTCCAAAACATCGAAATATTACAAAGCATCTTCTCAGACCACAAGGCAAAGAAACTAGAAATCAATAACAGAAAAACGAGGGAAAAGAAATCAAATACTTGGAAAATGAACAATACCCTCCTGAAAAAAGACTGGGTTATAGAAGACATCAAGGAGGGAATAAGGAAATTCTTAGAAAGCAACGAGAATGAAAATACTTCCTATCAAAACCTCTGGGACACAGCAAAAGCAGTGCTCAGAGGCCAATTTATATCGATAAATGCACACATACAAAAAGAAGAAAGAGCCAAAATCAGAGAACTGTCCCGACAACTTGAACAAATAGAAAGAGAGCAACAAAAGAACCCATCAGGCACCAGAAGAAAACAAATAATAAAAATTAGAGCTGAACTAAATGAATTAGAGAACAGAAAAACAATTGAAAGAATTAACAAAGCTAAAAGCTGGTTCTTTGAAAAAATTAACAAAATTGATAAACCATTGGCTAGACTGACTAAAGAAAAACAGGAAAGGAAACAAATAACCCGAATAAGAAACGAGAAGGACCACATCACAACAGAGCCAAATGAAATTAAAAGAATCATTTCAGATTACTACAAAAAATTGTACTCTAACAAATTTGAAAACCTAGAAGAAATGGATAAATTCTTGGAAAAACACTACCTACCTAAACTAACACATTCAGAAGTAGAACAACTAAATAGACCCATCACAAAAAAAGAGATTGAAATGGTAATTTAAAAACTTCCAACAAAAAAAAGTCCTGGCCCAGACGGCTTCACTGCAGAGTTCTACCAAACTTTCAGAGAAGACTTAACACCACTACTACTGGAAGTATTTCAAAGCATAGAAAAGACGGAATACTACCCAACTCATTCTATGAAGCTACCATCTCCCTGATACCAAAACCAGGTAAAGACATTACAAAAAAAGAAAATTTTAGACCTATATCCCTCATGAACATAGATGCAAAAATCCTCAACAAAATCCTAGCCAATAGAATCCAACAACACATCAAAAAAATAATTCACCCTGATCAAGTGGGATTTATACCAGGTATGCAAGGCTGGTTTAATATCAGAAAAACCATTAATGTAATCCATCACATAAATAAATCAAAAGATAAAAACCACATGATCTTATCAATAGATGCAGAAAAGGCATTTGACAAAGTTCAACACCCATTTATGATAAAAACTCTTACCAAAATAGGAATTGAAGGAAAATTCCTCAACATAATAAAGGGCATCTATGCAAAGCCAACAGCCAGTATCACTCTAAATGGAGAGAACCTGAAAGCATTTCCCTTGAGAACGGGAACCAGACAAGGATGCCCTTTATCACCGCTCTTATTCAACATCGTACTTGAAGTCCTAGCCAGGGCAATTAGGCTAGACAAAGAAATAAAGGGTATCCGGATTGGCAAGGAGGAAGTAAAGCTATCACTATTTGCAGATGACATGATCGTATACATGGAAAACCCTAAGGAATCCTCCAGAAAACTACTGAAACTAATAGAAGAGTTTGGCAGAGTCTCAGGTTATAAAATAAACATACAAAAATCACTTGGATTCCTCTACATCAACAAAAAGAACACCGAAGAGGAAATAACCAAATCAATACCATTCACAGTAGCCCCCAAGAAGATAAAATACTTAGGAATAAGTCTTACCAAGGATGTAAAAGACCTATACAAAGAAAACTACAAAGCTCTACTACAAGAAATTCAAAAGGACATACTTAAGTGGAAAAACATACCCTGCTCATGGATAGGAAGACTTAACATAGTAAAAATGTCTATTCTACCAAAAGCCATCTATACATATAACGCACTACCGATCCAAATTCCAATGTCATATTTTAAGGGGATAGAGAAACAAATCACCAATTTCATATAGAAGGGAAAGAACCCCCGGATAAGCAAAGCATTACTGAAAAAGAAGAAGAAAGTGGGAGGCCTCACTCTACCTGATTTCAGAACCTATTATACAGCCACAGTAGTCAAAACAGCCTGGTACTGGTACAACAACAGGCACATAGACCAATGGAACAGAATTGAGAACCCAGATATAAATCCATCCACGTATGAGCAGCTGATATTTGACAAAGGACCAGTGTCAGTTAATTGGGGAAAAGATAGTCTTTTTAACAAATGGTGCTGGCATAACTGGATATCCATTTGCAAAAGAATGAAACAGGACCCATACCTCACACCATGCACAAAAACTAACTCCAAGTGGATCAAAGACCTAAACATAAAGACTAAAACAATAAAGATCACGGAAGAAAAAATAGGGACAACCCTAGGAGCCTTAATACAGGGCATAAACAGAATACAAAACATTACCAAAAATGATGAAGAGAAACCAGATAACTGGGAGCTCCTAAAAATCAAACACCTATGCTCATCTAAAGACTTCACCAAAAGAGTAAAAAGACCACTTACAGACTGGGAAAGAATATTCAGCTATGACATCTCAGACCAGCGCCTGATCTCTAAAATCTACATGATTCTGTCAAAACTCAACCACAAAAAGACAAACAACCCAATTAAGAAGTGGGCAAAGGATATGAACACACATTTCACTAAAGAAGATATTCAGGCAGCCAACAGATACAAGAGAAAATGCTCTCGATCATTAGCCATTAGAGAAATGCAAATTAAAACTACGATGAGATTCCATCTCACACCAACTAGGCTGGCATTAATCCAAAAAACACAAAATAATAAATGTTGGAGAGGCTGCGGAGAGATTGGAACTCTCATACACTGCTGGTGGGAATGTAAAATGGTACAACCACTTTGGAAATCCATCTGGCGTTATCTTAAACAGTTAGAAATAGAACTACCATACAACCCAGAAATCCCACTCCTCGGAATATACCCTAGAGATACAAGAGCCTTCACACAAACAGATATATGCACACCCATGTTTATTGCAGCTCTGTTTACAATAGCAAAAAGCTGGAAGCAACCAAGGTGTCCGTCAATGGATGAATGGGTAAATAAATTGTGGTATATTCACACAATGGAATACTACTCATCGATAAAGAACAGTGACGAATCTCTGAAACATTTCATAACATGGAGGAATCTGGAAGGCATTATGCTGAGCGAAATGAGTCAGAGGCAAAAGGACAAATATTGTATAAGACCACTATTATAAGATCTTGAGAAATAGAAAAAACAGAGAAGAACACATACTTTTGTGGTTATGAGGGTGGGAGGGAGGGAGAGGGTTTTTTATTGATCAATCAGTAGATAAGAACTGCTTTGGGTGAAGGGAAAGACAACACTCAATACAAGGAAGATCAGCCCAATTGGTCTGGACTAAAAGCAAAGAGGTTTCCGGGATAAAATGAATGCTTCAAAGGTCAGCGGAGCAGGGGCTGGGGTCTAGGGAACATGGTTTGAGGGGACTTCTAAGTCAATTGGCAAAACAATTCTAGTATGAAAACATTCTGTATCCCACTTTGAAATGTGGCGTCTGGGGTCCTAAATGCTAACAAGCGGCCATCTAAGATGCATCAATTGGTCTCAACCCACCTGGAGCAAAGGAAAATGAAGAACACCAAGGTCACACAACAACTAAGAACCCAAGAGACAGAAAGGGCCATATGAACCAGAGACCTACATCATCCTGAGACCAGAAGAACTAGTTGGTGCCCGGCCACAATCGATGACTGCCCTGTCAGGGAGCACAACAGAGAACTCCTGAGGGAGCAGGTGATCAGTGGGATACAGACCCCAAATTCTCTAAAAAGACCATACTTAATGGTCTGACTGCAACTAGAGGAATCCCGGCGGCAATGCTCCCCAGACCTTCTGTTGGCACAGGACAGGAACCATCCCCGAAGACAACTCATCAGACATGAAAGGGACTGGGCAGCGGGGGGGAGAGAGATGCTGATGAAGAGTGAGCTAATTAAATCAGGTGGACACTGGAAAGTGTGTTGGCAACTCTTGACTGGAGGGGGGATGGGAAGATAGAGAGAGAGGGAAGACGGCAAAATTGGCACGAAACGAGAGACTGAAAGGGCTGACTCAATAGATGGAGAGCAAGTGGGAGATGGGAGTAAGATGTATGTAAACTTACATGTGACAGACCAATTGGAATTGTAAATGTTCACTTGAAGCTTAATAAAAGTTAATTAAAAAAAAAAATCCAGTGGGGAGAGAGCCCTTATGCAAAGAGTCATGTGGACGAATGGACACGGGAAACCTGGGGTGGAAAAGGAGAGGGGGAGACTGCTGACACAATGCTGGGGTTGCAACCAATGTCACAAAACAATTTGTATGTAAATTTTTGAATAAGAAATTGATTTGTGCTGTAAACTTTCACCTGAAACACAATAAAGATAAAAAGAAAAAAAAATGTGTAGCGGTTAATTCATACTACAACTTGGGTTCAATGAGAAAATCTAATTTCTTTATTTTTGTCTACAATTAATCTAGTCTTTCTGCCATAATTCTCTACTACTGCTTATCAAGGGAAAATTAACTAAATGTCCAATCCAGTTTAAAGTTTAGTTCAATTCAATAATTTAAGTTATCCCTTAGGTTGCATTTAACTTATCACATAAAACACTTAATTTCTCAGATGGCATCCCCTTTCCCTGGTTCCCCCTAAGCTGTCATTCAGATATATGGGGAAAGGGATGGTGTCTTAGGTATCTAGTGCTATTATAACAGAAATACCACAAGTGCATGGTTTTAACGAACAGAAATTTATTATCACACAGTCTAGGAGGCTAGAAGTCCAAATTCAGGGCACCAAGTCATGGGGAAGGCTTTCTCCCTCTATTGTTCTGAGGCAAGGTCCGTGTCATCAATCTTCTCCTGGGCTAGGAGCTTCTCAGCACGGGGACCCCAGGTCCAAAGGATGTGCTCTGCTCCCAGTGCTTCTTTTTTGGTGTCATGAGGTTACTATCTCTCTGCTTGCTTCTCTCTCCTTTTATCTTGTAAGATGGAAACCCTGGTGGCAGAGTGGTTAAGTACTACAGCTGCCAACCAAGAGGTCAGCAGTTAGAATCTGCCAGGCTCTCCTTGGAAACCCTACGGGACAATTTTACTCTGTCCTATAGGGTTTCTATGAGTCGGTATTGACTTGACAGCAGTGGGCTTGATTTGGTTTGTTTTAAGATAAAAGGTGATGCAGGCCACACCCCAGGGAAACTCCTGTTACAGCGAATCAGGGCTTGACCTGCTAAGGGTGTTGCATCCCACTCTAATCCTCTTTAACAGTAGCTAGCCTTGCCTCATTAAGCACAGGCAGAGATTAGGATTTACGACACATGGGAAAATTACATCAGCTCAAAAAATGGAGGACAGCCACATAATACTGGGAATCATGGCCTAGCCAAGTTGACATGAATTTTGGGGGGACACGATTCAGTTCCTATCAGATGGTTAGCTTATAAGTCTGCTGGGGGCTCCCCCTTATGCATCCTTGAGCATGCCCTGTCCAACATGTGGTAGTCTCGGGTGGTGTCCCTTGTAGGAATCAGCAGCTGCCAACCTCCTATCCTAATATTCTGACTCAGACATTCTCCTAGGGAAAATCTGGCCATCTCCTCTTTGCTGACTCAGCCTCCCTGGGCCTCTTGTGAGCCGTGTGCCCCCGAGCCTCTGCTGCTTCTTCCATCTGCAGCTCCAGCCTGGCTATTAGGTCAGCTCACCTCACTGTGGCTGACTCCACAGCTGGCTGGCCAGTCCTAACCACAGAGTGGCTTGGAAAAGCTGAATCTAGAGGACTCACCCTCCGCTGAACCACTCCATGCCACCAGGTTTATCTTTATGTTGCTGTACTCAAAATGAGTAGGGGCAGTCTGAGAGGCATTCCCCTCTGGGATCCCAAACAGGTACAATCAAGAGTCCCCTACCCTCAAAGTGCCCCTTAATTTCTACAACATACCTCCTCAGCTATGGGCCAAATCCTGAGTAGGCATCTCTGAAAACAAACATCTGACAACTTCATTCTCGGCCTCACTGCACCTGACCCCTACCCACAATCCCCTGGGGCTGGACAGAGGCAGGCTCTCCCACTCTTCTTCTCCTGAGGAGCTGCTTTATATAAAGCTCTAAGGTCCCACCAAGCCTGGACTTGATGTTCTTAAGAGTCTACAAAGGAAATAAAGCAATACTTTCTCAAGACAATAAGCTAGATGACAAGGCAATTACCCTGTCACAAATTCTTATTTTTAATGTTAGAAAATGAATTTATTACTGGCCACTCTTTCTGCATTCCTTCTGCAATATTTCTCATCTCTCCATGAGCATGTGGCTGTCTTGGACTATGTGGGTGAAGGTATGTACTCCATAAGAAAAGAGAGTAGCATCCATTTTTGTAATATGGTCTTTTTCTTGAGTAGAGGAGCTTCGCATTTCCTGATGCAGAAGGACTACACTTTGAAAATGAAATGTGCCAACTCTATTCCCCACCTCCACCATTGACCTCCACCATCAACTTCTCTATAGAGTGTGTGTGTGTGCGTGCGTGCGTGCGTGCGTGCGTGCGTGCGTGCGTGCGTGCGTGCGCGCGCGCGAGTGTGTGCGCATGCGTGTGAATACACGTCGCCATCTTTAAGACTGATGCAGAAAGATTGGAGAGACGGAAGTGGAGGGAAAGGACTGTCCCAAAAATCAGGACATGTAGCCGAGAGATGGCTGTTGGATTATTACAGGCCATAGAAGTATCTGATTTGGTATCAAAAAGTGAGGGAAACATGAATTATCTTCCTGCCTTTCTTCAGGTGCATTTCCGGTATCAGGAAACCAGTTGCTATGGAGTCCAGCTCCTGGCGATCCCATGTACGTCAGAGCAGAACTGCGCTCCACGGATTTTCAGAGGCTGGTTTTTCAGAAGTGAATCACCAGACCTTTTTTCTGAGGCCCCTCCGAGTGGACTCAAACCTCCAAACTTTCAGTGAGCAGCCAAGCACCGTTTGCACCGCCCAGGGACTCCTCTGGTATACTTAGTGGCAATTCCTCCCAAGTTTTGGTGTTGGAGTTTCCCTCTTTGCTGGGAGCTTATTTCTTTTTCTGTATCTTCAAAGGTGTTTGAAGTTTATAGCAGCCTCGGAGGGAGTAGCTATCAGATCCCATTTTAAACAGAATACCTAGACCCCTCACCTACGCCCTGACACATCTAACTTGGATGCATCTTCTGTCTGCTCCCTTAGTGCTCTTTACGTTCCTCTGTCCTTGTGGTTCTAGGCTGTTGTTGTTGTGGGCCATTGAGTCAATTCCAATGCATAGCAACCCTATAGGACTCAGTAGAACTGCCCCATAGGTTTTCATAGGCTGTGATCATTATGGGAGCAGATCACCAGGTCCTTCCTCCCTCGGAGCTGCCAGTGGGTTTGAACTGCTGATATTTTGGTTAGCAGCTGAGATGATTAACCACTGAGCCACCAGGGCTCCTTGCAGATATAGGTCCGTACTGTAAAAACCAGTAATTTACTTTCCAGTCTCCCCAGCAAAACTGTAAGCTCCTTTAAAAAATAACCATATTTCCAAATGGGCGGCTCCTGTCTGGAGGCAGAATAAGAAGACAGAAAGGGACAAGAGCTGGTTGGATGGACACGGGAAACCTGGGGTGAAAAGGAGAAGTGTGTTGTCACATTATAGGGACTGCAACTAGTGTCATGTAAAAATATGTGTGTAAATTGTTTATGAGAATTAACCAGAGCTGTAAACTTCCACCTAAAGCACAATAAAATAAATTAAAAATAACCATGTCTCACCTTATTTTGAATCTCTGGCACCTAGCACAGTGCCTGACACACACACACACACACACAAAACACATAGTAGGCTCTAAAATGAACACTCTTTAATCTAGGGGCAACCACATTCCTAATACAGAAATGGCATCCAACTAGGCACAACACTGTAATCTTTTGGAATCTTCGGAACTAGTTAATTTATCTACCTCACAGAACACAAAGATCGCAATGCTCAGTGGGAAAGTAACTAATGGGGAAGGAGGAGAAATGTTTTTTATACCTTTAGTTTGTTTACTTGCTTACTTGCAAATTAGATTTTTTTAAGGTAGTTAAAATTTTGTATTAAGCTAAAAAAAAAAAAAAACTTTTAGAATTTGGAAGATTTGTGTCTAAACATCCAGTAGGCATTGTGACTGAGTTATACAAACATCTACAGATGATGATAAAAGTATAATTTTCCACAGCAATTACAGAAGCCACTTAACCTGAGTACCCTCATCTACAGGTGAGGAAACTAGCCAAATAACGTAACATTGCATGCTTTTAACCATTTCCAACAGACTTTCTTACCTCTCAACATGAGGTTCTGGTACTTAAAACTTTGCCAGAGACATGTACTATTTTCCTTTCTTTACTTTTTCAAAGTACATGATGACGCTAATAGGACTTTCTTTCAAATGTCACTTGTATCGGCAACAATGTCTTATGAGCAAAAGTAGTTACATTAAAGTTAGAAGTTTATGAAGGTTCTGCTACTTCTCACTACCATAAAACTGTGTAAAAATTCAGTTTCAGGTTAGTTTCTAACCTAATACCATATCAATTTTTTTCCTTATTATTATCAAAGAAACACATTACAAATGATAAAATAAAATGAAATGAAAAAGTACTGGTATCAGGGAGGCGCGGGGTGTACAAATTGTCAGGGGGGTGACACCAAAATGACTGCCCATAAAATTTTTTTGCAGTGTTTCAACAGAAATTGATCATTTTTAATTTTAAAAAATCCCTACAGTTAGTTATAACAACAAAAACATTTTTCATAAGCCTAGCTTACATGTCTCAGTATATCTACGAGGCTAAAACTCTGTGCTGATCTACGTTTTGAACCTCCTGATGTCCTCTGCTCAGAGCTGTCATTGCTACCCAGTTACGAGGACACTTCAGATCACGTGGTTTCTTCCGCACACACTATAAGCACACGCTGTTATTTTCATGGCTGTCGGTGTTTTTATAGTCGCTGATTTGGTCACATTTTCTGGTGTTTTAGCTACAACCTCGTGGTAATTAGTATTTGTGAACATATTTCACTAACTCTTTTGAGGCTGAAGTAGTAATTTAAAGGAAAAGGAGTGATACATGGGGATTATGATTTATGAGAAACGCTGGTACAAAAAACATTACCAAGGATCTTGTATGGTCTGGTACAGGAGAAGGTCCGTGGGGTGGGCTGGGGCGGGGACAGGGTAACATCGTGAGTTACCGCACTGGGTGACACCAACCCTAGTGACACCACTCACTAGTATCCTACCCCATTTCCCTTTCTTAACCATTTCTGGGTTTTGTGCTTCTGATAGTTAACATCCGTACCTCGAAATAACATGCTTATCAAATTATTTCTTGATTTATTAATTTAATTCACTATTGATTCAGAATTTCTTGATTTATTAATTTAATTCACTATCTATTGATTCAACACTTTGAAAAAATGAAGTTCACTATTTTACCTTACCCCTTTCCCTCCCCCCTCCCCCCAAGTTTTCATATTTTAGCTCTTCCACTGGTGATCTTTATCCTTTAAAATAATAAATTTACACCTCTACCTTTTGTTCCATAAACTGTGGGAGTATCTCTTGACTCCCTGTCATGCCAGATGAAGACTTTAGCAGCCCTGTCCTTCCCCTTCACCTCTGCTCCTCTACCAGTCCACCTCCTATCTTCTGCCAACTGCTTATTTAGTTTTGTTTTTGAAGGTTAATGATATTCAAAATGCACATAATTTTTGATCATGCACTTATATTTAAGAACGGGAGGCTAGGTAATTGGCAAGGGTTTTTTCTACTGTTATGTTTGTAAGTCTGTGTTCCTGTTAGGTTTCTCCCACCAATAGGACAGCTCTGTGTGTGTGTCAGTGGAGCTTGACAACTAGCTGAGTTCACTTTAGGGGCCTCAAATGTCATATTGACAATTGAATTGTAAATGCTTCAATTATTTTAATAATAAAACCAGTAATGACATGCAAGTTTTCATAATGTCAGACCAGCAGTGCTTGATGTCCTTCTTCCCAATTCCCCAGAAAATAGCCAACAAAAAGGGAAGGACTATATTGGTAATAATGCCTCAACCAATGCTAAGAAAAGGCCATTCATAAAAAGTCCAGGGATTACATCATTAGCAAGGATGAACTGAGAAGTAAAGTGCTGGACTTCAGCAGACCAACACAGACAGTGTCTCAGAAAGTGGAAAAGGGCTCTGACTCCCACCCACGGTCTGCTGCTGGCTCAAGCATAGATTCCATTGGTCATGAAACAAATGAACATCCTTCTACTGCACACAAACTGTCTTTTGAACCAGCCAGAATCAGGTCCTTCCACCCCCCTTAAGCCATTCACAGTATTGATCAGTTGCAGCCACAATCAAAATATAGGGAAGGTAGCACTTGTACCTATGTTAAGCCAAGCTAGGCGCCCACACCATCAGTCCATATTACCAGAACACATCATGTAACCATATGAACTCAGATCATCCCAAAATACCTTCCTTTGTGCAAAAAGTCAGGGAAGAACAAGGTGTAAAATAAATACATTTATCTAGTTGTCATGGGCATGATATTTACTCTCTAAGAGTTTTTAACGAAGTCATTGTAAATAACATGCAAAAGAAATTAGAATACTAAAACTAGGGGAAGCAAACATTTAATAACAAAAATCGCCCGACTGATACATCTGTATGAAAACTTCAAAACCACCAAAACCCTTGACTTTGGTAGATCCTGTTCCTCACTGTCCAGTGGTGCTGCTGAACAGGTAAGCCCCCAGACACCTGCAGTGCTCTGTTTCAGCTGCAGAGGGCAGTGGAGGACCAGTCTCTTCAGTGCCTAGTTGTTTACTGGACTTCAAACTCAGCCTAGGTTTCAGGTACGTGATGACCTTAAAGTCCACTGTGGCCTGCAGACTGGGCCTGCTTCCTGATTCTTCCTTTATGAGGCAAAATTTAAGGAGCCAGAGCTGTTGAAATAAAGATAATCAGACCAAAGCCCTGACAAGCTGTGTAATTCTGGAAGCGGTGAATACGAAGAAAGGGCTGACGATCTGCTTCGTAAAGATTACAGCCAAGAAAAGCCTATGGAGCAGTCCCCTGTTCCACGGGGTCATCATGAGTCTGTTTGGGTTGTTGGCTGGGAGGGTGGGCGAATCTGAGAGGAAGTTTTCTTGTGACCTGTCTGTACCGTAATCTTCTTCAAACCTGAGAGTGATACCTTTATTTCTTTCCACACAGCAAGATTTTGACCATAGTCTCTGTCCTTAGAATGTCTCCCTCCCACCCATCCTGCCCCTCATGCTAGACGGAGTTAGTCACCATCACTGTTTCTAACTTGCCAGTCAAGAGCTGGCAGCCCTGGGACCAGGGCAGGCACTCAGCTCCTGAAACAGCTCTGGAAGCTATGGACGCGGGGAGCCGGAGAGCAAGCCCTGGGGCACTTTTAGTTATACAAGTGAACGTGAATACATTCCCACAGTAAAAAATATTAAATGCTACATATAAAGTTAACTCTCTCCCAGAACCCTCAATGCCAGCCCCCTCCACAGAAGGAATCACCATTCATTGGTTTGGTTCAAATCCTCCTAGCACAGATATTCACATATCCACACTTACTGAAATAATATAGTTTTATTTTCAAAATACGTAGTTTAATTTTGTTGTTGTTGTTAGTTGTTACTTTGTTAGTTGTTATTTTAATTTTGTTGTTGTTAGTTGTTACTTTGTTAGTTGTTATTTTAATTTTGTTGTTAAGTGCTGCGGCTGCTATCCAAGAGGTTGGCAGTTCAAATCCACCAGGCGCTCCTTGGAAACTCTATCGGGCAGTTCTACTCTGTCCTATAGGGTCGCTGTGAGTCGAAATCGACTTGAAGGCAGTGGGTTTGGTTTTTTTTTTTTTTTTTGGTTTTGTTGTTGTTAGTTGTTACTTTGTTGTTATTTTAATTTTGTTGTTGTTAGTTGTTACTTTCAAGAAATGGATCAAAATATACCTATTGATCTGTAATTTTCCTTTTCACTCAACTCAAACCTACTCAACAGTAGGTTTTAGATGACTTTTGAGGAAATATATAGTTCTGAATCCCTGGGTGGTGCTAGGAACCCTGGTGGCTGGTGGTGCAGTGGTTAAGAGATTGTCTGGTAAACAAAAGGTCGGCAGTTCAAATCCACCAGCCATTCCTTGGAAATCCTATGAGACAATTCCATTCTGTCTTATAGAGTCACTAATCGACTCAATGGCAATGGGTTTTTGGGTGGTGCAAACAGTTAATGTGCTTAGCTGTTAACCAAAAGTGTGAGTCCACCCAGAAGCACCTTGGAAGAAAGGCCTGGCAATTTACTTCCTCAAAAATCATTCATTCTAAACCCTATGGCGCACAGTTCTACTCTGACATATATGAGGTCTCCATGAGTCAAAGTCTACTCAATGATTTTCTAGGTCTACTTCATACTCTGTACCTGCTGGATGTTGTTAGACGCCATCGAATCAATTTTGACTCATAGCAACCCCATGTGACAGAGTAGAACTATCCCATAGGGTTTCCAAGGTTGTAATCTTTAGAGGAGCAGAATGACAGATCTATTCTCCCATGAAGCTGCTGGTGGGTTGAAGCTGCCGACCCTCAGCAATCAAGCACTTAACCATTGCATCACCTGGGCTCCTTACCTCTCTCTGTATACACATTCCCTCTATATTTACATTGTTTATTTAAGCACCACCCAAGTCTTGAACAAGAGGGGACAGGATTGCTGAGGTCCTTCACTCACTGAGTAACTGATTCAGGGACAGAAAGCGGTGTCTCAAGCTCTGAGAGCAAACACCGTTAAACTCTGTGAGACGCTTGGTGAGAGCCCATAGATCTCATCTATGCAGCCTGATGCAGCTCATCCAGCCAATGTCCATTGTTTGTCTGGCTGTGAAAACTGCAGCTGTTAACTTAGTTAACCTATCAAGACGATGCATAATAAAGCAGTCACAAAAACAATGGAATGGTATTTAGTCCTTGATTATGACTCAGATGTGGACATTTGACCTGTAACTGTTTCTTCCATATTCATGCCCTCCACAATCTGCTGCTCTGTTCTGCCCGTGCAAAGTATGACAACGAGCAAGCACAAAACAGTAACCGAACAACTCATAGAATCGCGTGCTGTTCCCACAAAGGCGCGTGATTTCCTGGACAAAGGACAAGGTTTCATATAAGCCCTCCAGCAGCTTTTCTCAGAGATCTGTGGGATGGTAGGTGTGGAAGTTTACCCATGACTAAGAGCCCACAGTTAAAGTGAAAAGCATCCTGTGCTTTTTGCTGTCAGCTAGTCAGATGATGAAGATTACAGATGAGGGCTCAAGGATGTCCTTTTAGTCACCAGCCTCTATTTGATCTGCTCGGTATAACATCATATTGTTCTTGACTTCTTGCTAACAAGATTAGAAAGGATTCCATCTGCATCTCAGACAGAGCTGGAGAAAAAATGTAGATCAAAATTCTAACTTACAAAAAAAAGACCAGACTTAATGGCCTGACAGAGACTGGAGAAACCCCAAGAGTATGGCCCCCAGACACTCTTTTAGCTCAGTAATGAAGTCACTCCTGAGGTTTACCCTTTAGCCAAAAACCCATAAAACAAAATGAGACTAAATGGGCACACCAGCCCAGGGTCAAGGACTAGAAGGCAGGAGGGAACAGGAAAGCTGGAAATAGGGAACCCAAGGTCAAGAAGGGAGAGTGTTAACATGTTATGGGGTTGGTAACCAATGTCATAAAACAATATGTGTACTAATTATTTAATGAGAAGCTAGTTTGTTCTGTAAAACTTCACCTAAAGTAAAATAAAAAAAGAATTCCATCTGCACAGATCACTGCATATAAACCCCAAATCTTAACACTAGTCCCAAGAAGACCTTCCATTCATTCCTGTTTAATTGCACCATCTGAAAGATGGCTAAAAGTCCAGAAATTATTCTGAAGAAGACATTGGCTTGGATCCCTCAGGTGAGGCCTTAAAACTTACATCCCACCATGTAATACTAATAGCAGTTGCCATTGAGTCAGTTCTGACTCATGGCAACCCATATGTGTCAGAATAGAACTGTGCTCCATAGGGTTTTCAATGGCTAAATATTTAGAAGTGGATCACCAGGACTTTATTCCAAAGTGTCTATGGGTGGACTCGAACATGCAACCTTTTGGTTAGCAGCTGAACAAGTTAATAGTTTGCACCACCCAGAGACTCCTGCATTCTGCCACTTTCAGCTTACTATTTAAGGAGACAGCACCTTCAGTACCCTGGTTTTGGTCTGCAGGAGTTTCTTACAAGTGCAGGTCCTTGGTATATTTTCTAGAGCCTGGGCCCACGACTAGCAGGAATCATCAGTTAGCTTTCTTGGAAGTTACAAGAGAAATCTAGAGGAAGCCTAGCAACAAAAATTTAACATGTATTTGGTTGAGCAAGGCAACATTTCTGTGAACTTGCTTAGGAAAGGAAGCTGGGAGCTGTGCAGGCTGTTGAAATTGAGGGACTGTAACTTTTGAGGGAGTTCCTGGGTAGTGCAAGTGGTTAAACGCCTATTAGCCAAAAGGTTGGTGGTTCAAACCCAGCCAGAGGTGCCTCAGAAGACAGGCCTGGTGATCTGCTTCAAAAGGTCACAGCCTTAAAAGCCCTGTGGAAGGAGAGATCCAAATCAAAACCACAGGGAGATACCATTTCACTTCCACTAGGATGGCTGAGATTAAAAAAGAAAATAACAAATGTTGGCAAGGATGTGGGGAAATTGGAACCCTTATCCCTTGCCGGTGGGAATGCAAAATGGTACAACCATTGTGGAGAATAGTGCAACAATTCCTTAAAAAACTAAAAATAGAGCTACCATATGACCAGCAATTACACTTCTAGGTATGTACCCAAAAGACTTGAAAGCAGAGACTCAAACAGAAACCTATACAGCAATGTTTATTGCAGCAGTATTCACAGTAACCAAAAGGCAGAAACAACCTAAATGCCCACGAACAGATGCATGAATAAACCAAATGTGGTACATACATACAGTGGAATACTACTCAGCCAAGAGAAGAAAAAAAGTGTTGATACATGCTACAATATAGGTGGAGCTTGAAGACATTATGCTGAAAGAAATAAGTCAGTTACAAAAGGACAAATATTGTATGACCTCACTTATGTAAAAAGACAAGTGTATAAAGGCCAAAGTTTATTAGTGGTTAATTTTTTTTAGGGGCAGGGGCGAGGGGGAAGGGGGCAGGTAGTAATGGTGATGGAAAACTGCATTGACTAAGGGTAGGGTTGCACAGCCAGTTATTGTAACAGCTGTCAATAAGTTGTACAACTGTAAAAAGTTGAACTGGCAACAGCTGTGTGATGTATTTACAACAATGGCAAAAAATTAAATTAAATAAAGGAGTATCTGCTGAGACTACTTACATACAACCAAACACTTCATGGGATTTGATTCATTGGTTTGGAGGTTTAGAGTTATGGTTTCATGGGACATTACAGTTAATTGGCCTAATAAGGTGTTTAGTGCTTCTGTTCTACCTCTTAGTCTGTTGCGTAGTGCCTGGGGTCTTAAAAGCTTACAAACGGCCATCCAAGATAAAACAATTGATCTCTATTTGTCTGGAGCAATAGAGGAAGAATGACAGTCAGAAATAGGAGGAGGATATGGAATTTGTGACTAATTGCCTCCATAAACAACTGCTTCCATTGCCATGAGGCCAGAAAAACTGCATGGTGCCCAGCTACCATTACCGAACATTTTGAACAAAGATTCCATAGAAGAATCCTCATCAAAAGGGGGAAAATGCAGAACAGAATTTAAAATTTTCATGGACTGTAGACTTTCTGAAGCCATGAAGATTGAATGGCCCTCTGAAACTATTACCCTGAGATAACCTTCAAACCTTAAACCAAAAATATCCCCTGAAGTCTTCTTAAAACCAAACAATAGTTTAGCTAGCTTAACTGGTAAAAAATGTCTACCTTGAGCATTATGCTCTTTTAAGAATTACCTATATAGAATCCAAGTGACAACTGCAACTTGAAAGATTAGATAGGAAGCTTAGGGGGCAGTGAGTTTATATTAATGGGGGAAGAACAACACAGAAAAGAAGAGTGAGAATGGTTGCACAACTTGAAAACTGCAACCAATATCGCTGAATTGGTGTGAGTTTTGCTATGTATATTCTCAATAACAACAATAAAATAAAATAAAAACCTGTGGAGCAGCACTACTCTGCACACAGGAGGTCACCATGAATTGGAATCAACTCAACAACAACTAAAAACAACATAACTCTTTCAACAGAATTCCTTCATGCTAAAAATAAGTGTATGACAGCATGAAGATACAGGTTTGTTCCAAATGTGTGAGGCTAAGTCGCCTTTCAGTTGAACGAGCTTGCTGTTTCTTCACAACTAACCCAATGGCTTGGGATGGAACCACGGGTCTTAGACTTTTGGCTATTGTCAGGGTGATCCTGGCTGTTGTTCTTTCTGCTCTGGTTGATATGGTCAGGATGCCTTGGGTGTGGACCCATGTAAGAACATGAGATCATGTCCACTGTCCTGATGCTGACCATCCAGCTGATCTGCTGCCAGATCTGAGGCATGCCTAGGACTTATGGATGGGCTGCTGCAGGTGACTGCCGTCAGCTGTCCTGTTTTGATACTGACCTGGAAATTATCCATAGGAGTAATGACACAAAGAGATTTGTGGAATAACTCAAGGAAAAGAATGGATGATCTGTGGGGACCGTGGTCTCAGGGAACATCTAGCTCAATTGGCTTGAGTTTATAAAGAATGTGTTCTACATTCTACTTTGGTGAGTAGCGTCTGGGGTCTTAAAAGCCAGTGAGCAGCCATTTCGGATACTCCACTGGTCTCACTCCTTCAGGACCAAGGAAGAATGAAGAAAACTAAAGATACAAGGGAAAGATTAGTCCAAAGGACTGATGGACCACATCTACCATGGCCTCCATAAGACTGAGTCCAGTACAACTAGATGGTGCCCAACTACCACCACTGATCACTCTGACAGGGATCACAATAGAGGGTCCCAGACAGAGCCGGAGAAAAATGTTGAACAAAATTCTAACTCAAAAAGAAAGTTGAGACTTGCTGGCCTAACAGAAACTGGAGAAACCCTGAGAGTATGGCCCCCAGACACCCTTTCAGCTCAATGAGGTCACTCCTGAGCTTCACCCCTCAGCCAAAGATTGAACAGGCCCATGGAAAAAAAGAAAACTAAAGGGGCACACTAGCCCTGGGACAGGGACTAAAAGGTAGGAGGGGACAGAAAAGCTGGTAATAAGGAACCCAGGGTTGAGAAGGGAGAGTGTGGACATGTCGTGGGGTTGTTAACCAATATCATAGAACAATGTGTGTACTAACCATTTAATGAGAAACTAGTTTGTTCTGTAAACCTTCACCTAAAGTACAATTAAAAAACAGAAAGAAAAAAAAAAAAAGAATGGATCATAAGATGGAACTTTTTAAAACCCAGCCTTTCTTTAACGAAAAAATAAATTTAAAATATTTGTAATGGAACCAAATTTTCTTGCTTTAAGCGACTTTTTTTGGGCAATAATGACTATTTTTTTTTTTGATTATAGTAAATGGTGCTACAGCAATTTTTAAGAAACAAGTAATAAAGTAAAACGTGCTGGCGAACTACAGCCCACAGGCCAAATCTAGCCCACTGCATGTTTCTGTCCAGCCCCCATACTAAGGATATGATTTGTACATTTATAAATGTTAGGAAAAAAGTCCTAAGAAGGATGATGTATCATGACATGTAATTTTTTGGCATCCATAAATAAAGTTTTATTGGAACACAGCTTGCATATTATCTATGACTGTTTTCTTGCTACAACAGCGGAGCTGAGTAGTTGTGACAGAGACTATATGGCCCACAGAGTCTAAAATATATCATCCTTTACTGATCCTTATTGTAGAGCACTAATTCATAACTGTTCTAGCTTACTCTAAAAAGTATAACAAAAAGTATGTTTTTATATATAAAGATAAATATATAAAAAATAGATAAATCAACATGTTCCAATCAGTGTACTTTTTAATGTTTTGAACAAAAGTATGAAATAGGTCCACTTGCTTATTTTAATATTTCATGCTTTTGTTCAAAACTCTCTGAAATACGTCTGCGTAGGCATTATACCAAAAGCCATTGCCACTGAGTCAATTCCAACTCCTAGCAACCCCAAAGGACAGAGTAGAATTGCTCCATAGGATTTCCAAGGCTGTAATCTTTATGGAAGTAGACTGCCACATCTTTCTCCCACGGAGAGGCTGGTGGCTTCAAATCGCTGCTATTTCGGTTGGTTAGCAGCCAAGCCCTTCAACCACTGCACCACCAGAGCTCTACTAGGGGTTATAAGAGATGTTATTTCGAATCTTGCATTAGGCAATTTCCCAGTTGCCTTTTTTTCCAAATATGTTCTAACCTGCTCTGATAAGATTCTTCAGGAGAAAACGGAGTTAGAAAAAAATTCTGAATCAAAACCAAGTTTTAAATTGTCATTTTAACATGTACTGAAAAGCTGCCCTCCAGAAGACACTATGAATTTACAATCACACCAGTAGTATATTTCCTTGTATATATCCATTTCCCCATATCCTTGCCAATATGTTAATTTTTACCAATCTGATTGCTAAAAAATATTGTCTTTACATTTGTAGTTTCCTGATTCCTAAGGGAAACCCTGGTGGCATAGTGGTCAAGAGCTATGGCTGCTAACCAAAAGGCTGATAGTTCAAATCTGCCAGGCACTTCCTGGAAACTCTATGGGGCAGTTCTACTCCATCCTTGTAGGGTCGCTATGAGTTGCAAGCGACTCAATGGCAATGGGTTCGATTCAGTTGATTCCTAATGACCATGGGCATCTTCTCCTGTTTATTGGTCATTTTACTCCCCCTATTTTTTTTTTTATTCTGTGGGTTACCTATTAATACCCTTTGCTTGTGGAAAAATGATATCTTACTCTTTCTTAATTTGCATTTCCTGATTACTAATGAGGCTAAGCATCTTTTCATGTTTATTAGTCATTTTAAATTTCATATTCTGTGAATTTTCTGTTTAAATTCATTGCCAATTTTTCTACTGGGTTGTTTGTCTTATTCTTGTTAGCACTGAATTTTTTAGATTTATGATTGTTTTGGGGCCTCAAGGAACAGTCAGTTTCCGGAGAGCAAACACACACTGATGCCACAATCTAAATTAAACTCTTATCTGAGCCAATCCTGGGGGTGGCATATCGCCCCTTGTCTGTTTTCTACACCTAGAATAAAGCACAGCAAATTGCCAGATGACAAATTAGCTGTCTTGTCCAGCAAAAGCCACATGTCTCTTCTTTCCTCCTCCAAATAAGCTGCTCAAAGAAACAAGGAAATTGATCATTAAAAATAGTAGCTGCTTTTGTCAGCAGGACTCAGTCAAAATCAGTTTAGGATTCAGACATGGTTCGTCCTCTGTGTGTGGAGTAATGTTGGAGATTGCTTGAGAAGATAGCAAAGAAATTGCCAGACCCTCCTGGGTTGGGGGGCTGCTGAACAAGACCAGACTGGCCTGCCAGGGAAAAAATGCAAAGGCAGGAAAGTGACCAAGTGGAAGTTGTTTATTAAGAAGGCCATGGCTACTCCAGAATTAGGATAGGTTGACAAGTCCAGAGCGCATGAATAGGGCCAAGAATAGGAGATAAGCTAAGGTTTAGGAATAGACTGGCCTCGAAAAAAAAAGAGAGAGAGGTAAGGAGTAAAGCCAGGCAAACCCTGGTAGCATGCTGTTCCAAAGAGGAAGGTCCCCAGCCTGCTGTTAACAGCCACGAGGCACATTTTCCATGAGTCCTCAGGCTGAACGTTTAAAACAGTGGCTCCCCACTCTCACTGCACAGCCTGTGGATACCTGGGCCCCTCCCCAGACATGCAGATTCATTTGGTCTAGGGTGGGCCCAAGGTATCAGTATTTTTAAAAACATCCCAGGTTAACATAAAGCCAGGGTTGAAAACCACAGGCTTAAAGATATGTACTAGCTTCAAGGATTTCATTGTACTTAGACCCACAATCAACACCCACGGAAGCAGTAGTCAAGAAATCAAAAAGATGCATTGCGTTGAGCAGATCTGCTGCAAAGGACCTCTTTAAAGTGTTGAAAAGCAAAGATGTCACCTTGAAGACTAAGGTGTGCCTGACCCAAGGCATGGTATTTTCAATCACATCATATGCATGTGAAAGCTGGACAATGAATAAGGAAGACCAAGGAAGAATTGACACCTTGGAATTGTGGTGTTGGCAAATAATATTGAATGTACCATGGACTGCCAAAAGAGCAAACAAATCTATGTTAGAAAAAGTACAACCAGAATGCTCCTTAGAAGCAAGGATGGCAAGACTGCATCTTACGTACTTTGGACATGGTATCAGGAGGAATCGGTCCCTGGAGAAGGACTTCATGCTTGGTAAAGTACAGGATCAGTGGCTGCAACAATGGGCTCAAGCATGGCAACGATTGTAAGGATGGCACAGGACTGGGCAGTGTTTCATTCTGTTGTGCATAGGGTTGCTGCAAGTCAGAACCAACTCTATGGCACCTAACAACAACAACAGGCTTCCTAGGGCTGCTGTAACAAAACGCCACAAGCTGGGTGGCTTATAAGAACGGAAAAGTATCGTCTCACAGTTCTGGAGGCTAGTAGTTCGAATTCAGAGTGTTGGCAGGGGCATCTTCTCACTGAAGACTCTAGGGGACAGCCCATTCTTATCTCTCCTAACTTCTGATAGCCCCAGGCATTCCATGACTTGTAGATGCATCTCACATGACCATCTTCCTTCTGTGGTCTCTCTGTATCTCTCCTCCTCTTTCATAAGGACACCATTTAGATTAGATTAGGACCCATCCTACTCTGGTATGACCTATGTTAACTGATAACATCTTCAAAGACCCTATTTCCAAACAAGATCACAGATACCAGGGGTTAGGACTTCAACATGAAATCAGCTGGAGTTGAGGCAAGAGGTGTGGCCACAGCCTTGTGTGCGTTATTAGTTGCTGTGCTCAGAGTGACTAAAAGCCCTGCCCTGGGTGGGAAGCTGCTCTGGACCGCCCAAAGCCAGACCCAAGAGGGAAATAAAGCCCAAAGTATTGTGCCACAAGGGAAAAGACTCATGCCTGGAAGAATTGTGACATCATTGTTTAATCCAGGAACCATGGCAGAAGTGGCTGATTTGAGCAGAAGATAATTTGTGAGAACCCACCATGTGTCTGTCAGTTTGTGGTACTGTGGTAGCTTTCGTGTTGCTCTGATACTGGAAGCTTTGCTGCCGGTATTTCAAATACCAGCAGGGTCACCTTTGGTGAACAGGCTTCAGTTGAGCTTCTAGACTAAGACTAAGAAGAAGGACCTGGCAATCTACTTCTGAAAAAATTGGCTAGTGAAAACCTTATGAATAGCAGCAGAACATTACAATGAGCTCAAACATAGCAATGATTGTGAAGATGGTGCAGGCCCGAACAGTGTTTCGTTGTCTTGTGCATGGGGTCACTATGAGTCAGAATCAACTTGACAGCACCTAATAACAACAGCAATACCTGTGTCTGTCAACTACTGTCAGTTTGCTTCACATTTAGAGATACCGGTGAATTGCCTAAGAGAAAAAGGTGGGCTGAAGATGTGGGTTAGGAAATTACCATCCCCCCCTCCAAAAAAAAGCCATGGAAATGAACCACATTATGCACAAGGAGAGACCAGAGACTGAGATGAGAAATGCGTCTAGGATAGAACATTGGGGCATCCTACATTTAAGGTAGGGCAGTATAAGGAGATCCAGAGAAGATGCCAACCAGCCACCAGGGAAACAGAAAGAGAACTAGGCATGTGCAAACAGAGGAGAGATTTGAAGAAGGCAGAGTGCTCTGCAGAGTAAATGGAGAGAAGATCAGGCCACAGTACGGCAATGGGAGAGAAGCCCTTCAAATCGTCCACAGTGAGGAAATCATTGGTAGCCTCTGAGAGACAATTTCAGGGAAAAGAGAGAGGCAGGAGACAGCCTTCCACTGCAAGGCTCGCTGGTGCCCTAAAGCTTGTGGACTGGATAGCATATTAGGAGCTCTTCCTTCACCAGCCAGTCTTTCAGGAATTGTCTACTTCTTGTGTCTGGAGTCCACTGAAGAAGCAAACAGTGCCTTATTTTATCCAAAAATGTGTGGTCAAACTACATGATAGGGCTTTTGCTCATGTCGCCACTTCCTAGATGCAACCCACTGAGTGTGGAACCCAGCCCCCTGACCCATCCTCATGGAATGGGCACCTGGGCTCCCTCAGCTAGTTCTGGCCAGTTCCCTTCCTTGAGGTTAAATCGTTTCCCTATATTAGCCTTGGTAAGCCTCTGTTTTATACCTTGTGGACTTACCTTCAACCAAGATCCGCAACTATCTCCTGGAAGACCTGGTTTCATGCTACCTCGGGATGGCTGACAGCAAGAACAGACATGTCAGTTGCCCCCTTGCATTGGAGATTTGATGTTGTCAACCATCGGTTCTTGTTGGTCCCTTCCCCGTGCCAGTTTAGTCTGCTCCCTGGCACTTTTCCCTCTGTCTTGTGAGCCCCAAGCATGCCGGGGAGTGGGGCCACATCACTGATAACACTTGCATTCATACGGCTCTTGGGAGCTACACCAACATGCCTTTTGGAGTGCCTCGATGCTTCTGCCACTATGAGAGTCCTTTCATCACTTTTTATTTTAATGTGAACAGACATATCAACTCATTTATCTCAATTACAAATCAACAGAGAAAATTCAAGCACTTAACAGAGTGAATATGAGAGCTGTTTCCAGGCCACAATTATCTTCCTGTTGGAACTCAGACAAAACAAACCTCCTCTCATCTCCCTCCACCACATTCACCCCCTGAGCCCATCACCTGTCACTCCTCAGACCCTGAAGATCCCACCAATGAATAAACAATAAGGCTTTAAGCAAGTTTCCTGGACCAAGCCAAGCCCACGCTGCCTGTGGTGGGTTGGTGATGAATGATCAGGGATCCTGGAAAATGCTGTGCGTCATGTATCAGCCAGGAAATAATCTCTTGGTGTCAACTTTTTAAAAAGTGATTTCTAAGAGGGTTAAAAAAAAAAAAAAAAAGCCCACAAGACATCACCACATTCTTTCAATTTTGTAGAATACTTTGATATGCTCAGATGAAAGCAATAGTCCTGTGTCATTAATGTAGGCCCGTGGACAATTCCCTAAGGTTCAGTGGATATTGAACCCACCCTGGCAGATGTGGGGGAAGCAGCACAGGTCATCCCAGCCCTGTTGGGAGCTGGGTTCTAGGAAAGTTAGATGAGTCCTGGGTCTCTTGTCAGAGGATTGAATGCTCCTCTTTCCAAAGTCTGCTTCTTTTCCAAACTCTGTGCCATTTCCTTATGAATCAGGTCAGATATAAAAACCCACTCAAGGCATCTGCTGATGGGCTGGATAGACAGAAAGGACAGGCTCACCTTCAGTCCTAGCAAACCTACTGACTGCCTCAGCTTTCCCACTGGGACCAAGGATGCACAGAGTTTGGAGCAAACACAGTGCATGTCTGTACTGATACCACACTTGCTCCCACTCCAGCCCCTCCTTCCTGCCCTTATCCTCTCCTTTCCAGAATCGCCAGTAATGTTCATCTCATTAATCCAAATAAGAATATTGCTAAGGAATTATTTTGGACCTCCTACCTCAAAACCCATACGTTGCTGAGGACCTTCAGTGGTCATATTTTATCCCCCTCTCCAGGTCCTGGGTATCGATCTTTTCCTGCTGTATCTATTTTTATTGGCCTATCCTATAACCCTTGGATGGGTAAAAGATACAATATTATGCAGAAATGTAGATAATATAGCCCATTAAGCTATATTAAACTACACACACATTTACACTTGCCATCTGTCTTAGTCATCTAGTGCTGCTATAACAGAAATACCACAAGTGGATGGCTTTAACAAAGAGGAATTTATTTCTTCACAGTAAAGTAGGCTAAAAGTCCAAATTCAGGGCATCATCTCCAGGGGAAGGTGTTCTGTCTTTGTCGGCCTTCTCATCAATCTTCCCTCGGACTAGGAGTTTCTTTGTGCAGGAACCCTGGGTCCAAAGGACACATTCTGCACCTGGCACTGCTTTCTTTGTGGTATGAGGTCCCCCAACTCTCTGCTTGCTTCCCTTTCCTTTTATCGCTTGAGAGATAAAAGGTGGTGCAGGCCACATCCCAGAGAAACTCCCTTTACATTGGATCAGGGAAATGACCTGAGTAAGGGTGGTGTTACAATCCTATCCTAATCCTTTTAACATAAAATTACAATCACAAAATGGAGGACAACCACAGAATACTGGGAATCATGGCCTAACCAAGCTGATACACACATTTTTGGGGGGGTCACAATTCAATCTATGGCACCATCTCAGTGAGTCTAGCAACAGGACCAAAGACTTAACAGTTGCTTTCTAAGTTTCTTGGGTCAGAGACTCATTATTGGAAAAAGCAATTCAAGCGATGGCAAAGAACATGCCACCTGCCCACAGGTAACAGCTGCAGAGTGTCAGAATGGTCCAGAAGGAGGCAATGGGAACACAGTCCCAATCCTGATTTTGTCCCCGGGTCACTCTGGGTATTTGTTCTCTCTCTGCCTCACCTTTCTCCTTTGCAGATTGAAAATACTTGCCACCACCAGAGTGGGCCAGGCTGAGGAGTCCCTAATGAGGGATTTGGCAGCATTTTAGAGCTGCCCTGTGTGGAACAGCACGTCCTCATTAGCACACATCCTCGCTCTCCCCTTGGAGGTACCAGCAGCTCACCACAGGCAGCTTAGAGAGTACAGACGCCCACAGACCTGTCAGCTCTGTGAAGGCCCTTGGTAGCATGAGGGCCACTCAGTTGCATTGTCACTGCTCATAACAAAATGATGTTTGTGCTTCTATTTCTACCAAGAATAAATCATTTACTTAGAAAATTTAATGAAAACTAAACATCATTACCTCATTGGCATCTCACCAAACACAGTCGTGTTTATCCCATTAACGGTGCTGAGATTTTATGTGAAGCTTTGCTTTTCATTTTGAAGGCTATGGAGAGAATCTAGGCCAATGGAAGTGAGTGGTGTTAGCAGTCTGGGAGAACTTTTGCCTGCCCAGGTGGTCTGCAGATGGGCAAGTTCAGGTCCAGGCCAGTCTTTTAACGTGCCCATCTCTCCATTTATCATCTAGTTTGAGTCACTTAAAATAAAATGGACACCTCTTGGGTAAAATAAGACCTGCCTTGTGTCACAGTGAAATATTCCTGGAGGTAAACTTTGGGACCTGCATCAAGCATTCAGTAATGGATTACATTCTGATTACAAGGACTTCACTACTGCAGCTCGAGGTCTCTTTCCTACCTTCCCCCCAGGAGCCCTGCACCTTCGCCTTCAGAAGCAGCAACTGCAGCCACTCAGGGCCAGGAACCACAACTGCGTGGTGAGCCCTTACTTCACCATGGCTCTTAGGAGGAAGGGTGCGGTTGTTTTCACTCTATTCATGGTCATATGACCAAGGACCCAGGAATGACAAACCCTGCCCTGCAATCACATCTACTCTCTACAGAAAGGATCTAAGAGGGCATACACAAGGAACAATAGCAAAATGAGAATAAAAGACCATTTTATTAATAGCTCTTGAATGCCTGGCATTCTAAAAAGAGCTTTGTTTAAATGCTGATTGAACAGGTAGATTCTGCTTGAGAATCTAGGACTTACCACTTCCTCCTGAATCTAAATCTTAGGGACTAACAAGCTCAGGTGTGCTTATGGAGAGGAATAGAGCTGGATGAGCCCTCAGGGCATGTCAGGGTTCAACCATCCAACTTCTTGGAATCAAAATGAAAAACAAAGGAGTGACAGTTTACCACTTCTACAGAATAAAGAAAATGAGAAAGAACAAAATAGAGGTAAGAGAGCCAAAGATGGCACCTTTCAAGGCACATTATCCCCGCCCACTCGTACCTGAACATTCAAGAGAGGAACTCGGAAATTAGGAAGCTCTGACTTTATGTAGAGCTCCGGGAATCTCTCCATCCCCCCCATCAGAGAGAGATAGGGCTTACTCACTATCCTAAAACATAAGCAAGTCTCCTTCAGGAAGAGGAGGAAGGGAGTTTTATTACCCTGGGATGTCTCCAGGGAAAGAGATGTCTGTAAGCTTTACTCTCCTGGGAAGTTTCCTTATAAAAACATTGACTATAATTGCCTTTGCTCAAGGACGTGGGCTATGCAGAAACATGGGATGTTCACAGAGAATTCTTCCAACAACTATATATTTCCATCTAAATACCACTTTCGCTACATAACACGAGGTTTTTTTGCTTATTTTTTAAGATTTACAAATATGTTTATTATTTTATTTGTTCATCATCCTTTCTTGCATCCTAGTCTGTCTTCATGGAATATTTTCATTCTTGTTGATGTTTATTCTTTGAAAATTTTTAAAGTGAAGATTTGTTTGTGGTAAACTTTTTCAGTTATTGGACTTTAGGTCTTATTTAAATCATAAGGAGAATGATGATTTTTTTTCTTAAAGCCGGCAATAGACCTGGTTAGGGTCAGGTTACAAGTTTTGACCTACCTTATATGAATGGTGGTTCCCGTGTCAGGTCAGTTTTCAAAGTCTATGCAGTGCTGTTTGGAGCACTCTTCCATTGGGCCAGCAGTCTACCCCAAGGTCAGTATCTTTAATATACTGTTTAGGATCAGATCCACACATGCACAGCTTGAAGTTGAGCCCATAGGTTTATATACTTGAGCTCTCTTCTCTCCACAATCTCCCCAGCACTTTCCAGCTACATGAAGTCCCCTCGTCTAATTTTTCTGCCAGAAATTTAGGGTCTTGGTTTCCCTATTCTGCTGTGTCCTTCCCTTTACTACATTTCCATCCAAGACCAAGAAGGAGGACAGAGAGAAAAAAATGTAATAAAGATAACAAAATATAGAAATTAAAATAATACTATAAATCACATAATCCCAAAGAGTTAAATTACATGCATTTATAGAAGCAAGGAGGACTGATGGCATAGTGGTTAAGAGCTACAGCTGCTAACCAAAAGGTTGGCAGTTCAAATCCACCAAACACTCCTTGGAAACCTTATGAGGCAGTTCTACTCTGTCCTGTAGGGCCGCGATGAGTTGGAAACAACTCAACAGCAAAGGTTTGGTTTTGGTTTATAGATGCAAAAACAAATATGTGGAATAAGAAATATCAGAATGCTAACAATAGTTATTTCTGAATTGTGGAATTTGATAGATGTTTTTCTTCCTGGATAATTGTATGTTTTCTGCAACAAAAATGCAATGCTGTATAATTAGAAAATTTAATTGGGTGTTTTTATTTTCTACACATACAGAATTCAGCTTGCTATTCTGTTATTTGCCAGACTCTCTGTTCATTTCTGCACTACATAGGTGGAAACCTTTAAAAGGACCCATTTCTTTTTTTTTGCGGGGGGGGGGGCTGGAATTTAAGTGAAGAACAAACTAGTTTCTCATTAAACAGTACACATATTATTTTATGATATTACTTAACAACCCCACGACGTGTCAACACTCTCCCTTCTCAACCTTGAGTTCCCTGTTACCAGCTTTCCTGTTCCCTCCTGCCTTCTAGTCCTTGCCCCTAGGCTGGTGTACCCCTTTGGTCTCACTTTGTTTTACGGGCCTGTCCAATCTTTGGCTGAAGGGTGAACCTCAGGAGTGACTTCATTACTGAGATGAAAGGGTGTCCGGGAGCCATACTCTCAGGTTTCTCCAATCTCTGATAGGCCAGAAAGTCTGGTCTTTTCTTTTTGAGTTAAAATTTTTTTCTACATTTTTCTCCAGCTCTGTCAGGGACCCTCTATTGTGATCTCTGTCAGCGCAGTTGGTAGTGGTAGCCAGGCACCATCTAGTTGTGCTGGACTCAGTCTGGTGGAGGCCGTGGTAAATGTGGTCCATCAGTCCTTTGGACTAATCTTTCCCTTGTATCTTTAGTTTTCTTCATTCTTACTTGCTCTCGAAGGGGTGAGACCAGTGGAGTATCCTAAATGGCTGTTCACAGGGTTTTAAGACCCCAGACATTACTCACCAAAGTAGAATGTAGTACATTTTCTTTAAACTATGTTATGCCAATTGAGCTAGAAGTTCCCTGAGACCATGGTCCCTACAGCCCTCAGCGCAGCAATTCAGTCCCTCAAGGAGTTTAGGTGTGTCTATGGAGCATCCATGACCTTGTCTTATACAAGTTGTGCTGGATTCCCCAGTATTGTGTACTGTCTTACCCTTCACCAAAGTTACCACTTATCTATTGTCTATTTAGTGTTTTTCCCTCCCATCCCTTCTAACCATCAAAGATTGTTTCTTCTTGTATGTAAACCTTTTCAGGAGTTTTTATAGTAGTAGTCTCATACAATATTTATCCTTTTGTGATTGACTTATTTCACTCAGCATAATGCCGTCCAGATTCATCTGTGTTGATAGATGCTTCGCAGGTTCATCATTGTTGCTTATCATTGCGTCGTACTCCATTGTGTGTATGTACCATAGTTTATTTATCCATTCATCTGTTGATGGGCATCTAGGTTGTTTCCATCTTTTTGCTATTGTGAACAACGCTGCAATGAACATGGGTGTGCATATGTCTATTCGTGTGATGATTCTTATTTCTCTAGGATGTATCCCCAGGAGTGAGATTGCTTGATCATATGGTATTTCTATTTCTAGCTTTTTTTTTTAAGGAAGCACCACATCATTTTCTAAAATGATTTTATCATTTTGCATTCTCATCAGCAGTGCATAAGAGTTCCTATCTCTCCTCAGCCTCTCCAACATTTTTTATTTCCTGTTTTTTTGATTCATGACGGTAATGCCGGGTAAGATGGTATCTGCATTTCTCTAATGCCTAGTGATCTCGAGAATTTCCTCATGTGTCTGCTGACTGCGTGAATGTCTTCTTTGGTGAAGTGTCTGTTCATTTCCTTTGCCCATCTTTTAATTGCATTGTTTGTCTCTTTGTTGTAGAGGTTGTCATGGATTGAATTGTGTCCCCTCAAAAATATGCGTCAACTTGGTTAGGCCATGATTCCCAGTATTCTGTGGTTGTCCTCCATTTTGTGATTGTAATTTTACATTAAGAGGATTAGGGTGGGACTGTAACACCACCCTTACTCAGGTCATTTCCCTGATCCAATGTAAAGGGAGTTTCTCTGGGATGTGGCCTGCACCACCTTTTATCTCTCAAGAGTTAAAAGGAAAGGGAAGCAAGCAGAGAGTTGCGGACCTCGTAACACCAAGAAAGTAGCACCAGGAGCAGAGTGCGTCCTTTGGACCTGGGGTCCTTGCACCTGAGAACCTCCTTGACCAGGGGAAGATTGAGGACAAGGACCTTTCTCCAGAACTGACAGAGAGAGAAAGCCTTACCCTGGAGCCGATGCCCTGAATTTGGACTTGTAACCTACTAGACTGTCAGAAAATAGATTTCTCTTTGTTAAAGCCATCCATTTGTGGTATTTATGTTATGGCAGCACTAGATAACTAGGACAGAGGTGTTGGATTTTCTTATAGATTTTAGAAATTCGGCCTTTGTCTGATTTGCAATAGCCAAAACTTTTTTCCGAGTCTGTAGTTTCTATTTTTACTCTTTTGGTGAAGTCTTTTGATGAGTATAAGTGTTTAATTTTTAGACTATCCCCGTTATCTAGCTTATCTTCTGAAATTTATGTGTTGTTGGCTATGGTTTGTATCTTGTTAATGCCATGTGTTAGGGCCTCTAGCATTGATCCTGTTTTTCCTTCTATGAACTTCATAGTTTTCGGCTTTATATTTACGTCTTTGATCCATTTTGAGTTAGTTTTTGTATATGGTGTGAGGAATGGGTCCTGTTTCATTTTTTTGCAGATGGTCATCAGTTTTGCCAGCACGATTTGTTAAAAAGACTGTCTTTTCCCCATTTGATGGGCTTTAGGCCTAAAAGGACCCATTTCTAGTCTCTATAATGTATGTCTCAGATACCTTTTCATGTTTTTGTTAATGATAATAGTAACAAGACAGCTGGCATTTATTTTTCTTATGTTTTAATTATTTAGTTTGAATTAACTAAGTTAATCCTTACAGTCACCAGTGATTATCAGTACATCTTGATCGCTTGTATGATCAGTTTCAGATTGCAGAAGTTGTAAAAATCTTCAATTTCTTCATCGTTACTGGTGATTTGGAAGTGAAAGTTGGAAACAAAAAGAAGGATCTGTAGTTGGAAAATATGGCCTTGGTGATACAAACAATACTGGAGATCAAATAATAGAATTTCACAAGACCAGCAACTTATTCATTGTAAACAGCTTTTTTCGACAACGTAAACAGCTCCTATACACGTGGACCTAACCGGATGGAATACACAGAAATCAAATTGACTACCTATGTGAAAAGAGATGATGGAGGAGCTCAATATCATCAGTTAGAACAAGGCCTGGGGCCGACTGTGGAAAAGACCATCAACTGTTCATATGCAAATTCAAGTTGAAGCTGAAGAAAATTAAAACAAGTCCACGGGAGCCAAAGTATGACCTTAAGCATATCCCACGTGAATTTAGAGACCTTTCAAGAATAGATTTAATGCATTGAACACTAATGACTGAAGACCAGAAGAATTGTGGGATGACATCAAGGATATCATACACGAAGAAAAGTAAAAGGTCATTGAAAAGACAGGAAAGAAAGAAAAGACCAAATAGATGTCAGCAGAGACTCTGAAACTTGCTCTTGAACATAGAGTAGCTAAAGCTAATGGAAGAAACGATGAAGTAAAAGAGCTGAACAGAAGGTTCCAAAGGGCTGCTGGAGAAAATAAAGTGTTATAATGAAATGTGCAAAGACCTTGAGTTGGAATACCAAAAGGTAAGAACACAGTCAGCATTTCTCAAACTGAAAGAACTGAGAAAAATTCAAGCCTTGAGTTGCAACGCTGGAGGATTCTAAGTGCAAAATATCGAACATTGCAGGAAATATCAAAAGAAGATAGAGGGAATACACAGAGCCACTGTACCAAAAAGAATTGGTCTACATTCAACCATTTCAGGAGGTAGCATATGATCAAAAACTGATGGCATTGAAAGAAGAAGTCCAAGTTGCACTGAAGGCCCTGGTGAAAGACAAGGTTCCAGGAATTGATGGAATACCAATTGAAATGCTTCAGCAAACTGATGCAATGCTGAAAGTACCCACTCATCTATGCCAAGAAATTTGGAACAGAGCTATGTGGCCAACCAACTAGAAGAGATCCATATTTGTGCCCATTCCAAAGAAAGGTGATCCAACTGAATGTGGAAATTACCAAACAATATCATTAATATCACACACAAGTAAAATTATGCTGAAGATAATTCAAAAATGTTTACAGGGAACTGACAGAAATTAAAGCCAGATTCAGAAAAGGACATAAAATGAGCAATATCATTGCTAATGTCAGACAGATCTTAGCTGAAAGCAAAGAATACCAGAAAGATGTTTACCTGTATTTTATTGACTATGCAAAGGCAATCAACTGTGTGGATCATAACAAAATTATGGATAACATTTCAAAGAATGGGAATTCCAGAGCACTTTATTGTGCTCATAAGGAACCTGTATGTAGACCAAGAGGCAGCTGCTCGAAGAGAACAAGGGGATACAGCATGGTTTAAAGTAAGGAAAATTGTGTGTCAGGATTGTATCCTTTCGCTATACTTATTCAATCTGTAAGCTGAGCAAATGATCCAATAAGATGGGCTATATGAAGAACAGGCATCAGGATTGGAGGAAGGTTGGTTAACAACCTGTGATATGCAAACGACACAACCTTGCTTGCTGAAAGTGAAGACTTGAAGCACTTACTGATGAAAATCAAAGACTATAGCCTTCAGTATGGATCACACTTCAACAAAAAGGAAACAAAAATCTTCACAACTGGACTAATAAGCAACATCATGATAAACAGAGAAAAGGTTGAAGTTGTCAAGGATTTCGTTTTACTTGGATCCACAATCAACACTCATGGAAGCAGCTGTCAACAAATTAAATGATGTATTTATTGCATCAGGCAAATCTGCTCCAAAAGATCCCTTTAAAATGTTAAAAAGCAAAGATGTCACTTTGAGTATTAAGGTGAACCTGACGCAAGCCATGATATTTTCAGTCGCCACATATGCATGCGAAAGCTGGACAATGAATAAAGAAGACCGAAGAAGAATTGATGCCTTTGGATTATGGCATTGACAAAGAATATTGAATGTACCGTGGACTGCCAGAAGAAGGAAAAATCTGTCTTGAAAGACATAGAGCTAGAATGCTCCTTAGAAGTTAGGATAGAAAGACTTCATCTCGCTTACTCTGGACATGTTATCAGGAGGAACCGGTTCCTTGAGAAGGACATCATGTTTGGTAAAGTAGAGGGTCAGTGAAAAAGAGGAAGATCCTCAATGAGATGGACTGACACGGTGGCTCCAACAAGGGGCTCCAACATAGCAATGATTAGGATGGTGCAGGACCATGCAGTGTTTTGTTCTGTTGTTCATTTGGCTGCTGTGAGTCAGAACCAACTCAATGGCACCTAACAACAACTATCCTTACAAAAACCCTAAGAGCTAGGTATAAGATTTATTTAAGTAGCTTGGTTAAGTTGCTAGCCCAAGGCCACATAGCTAGGATAGTTGTTCCTCACTAACACCATCAGTGAAGAAGAAAACAACAGTTTGCATTCCATACCTATATACTGTTTTATGGCCTGTTTTCTCAGAAATAACTTGGTGAGATTGTTTTACATGCCAACAAAAGTAGAAAGAGAGCTCATGGAAAATTCATTAGGTTTCCTGATCTAATAAATTAAAACAAGCAATTGTAATTTCTGCGATGACAAAACTTCCTGGCCAAAATCAATATCTGTCTCAATGAGCAGTGTTTGGCTATTCTCAGTCTAATCAAGACAAGCAGAAACCTGTATGACATCAGCAGTGGTCGGAGTCAAAAGAGCCTTTGGTTTCATCAGGCCCTAGGGACTCCTGCAATTTGGTTCACATTTCAATTAAAAGAGCCTAAAATTCATTAGCTGTGCTACTGGCTGCTAGAGAAAGTTTTGGTGCCTATTTCTCTCACTCTCCATGTGCGTATATATTTCATCTTTGATGCTGAGATAATCAATCACCTTGCTTTCAAGATACAATGGAAAATAAGTGTTGTTGATTTCTTTAGGTAACATCATGTTGGAATTCGGAAGTCACTTCAGCCCACAGACATTGCTCTTCAACCAGAAGGGGCCTGAGTCATCACCAAGCAGCTTATTTAATTTTACTCTAATAAAACCCTCAAATACATCACCTCCTCTACCCAAGCTCAATAACATGGCCCTTTGGGACTCCATATTTGTGGTTTTTTTTTTTTTTTTTTTTGGTCTTTGTGTACCTTCCTCATACTTCAGTGATAACTTAGAGTCTTTGGAAGTCCCAACTCCCTTCCTAAAAATAATAATAAAAGTCTATGTAGTTTCATGCCAAGGAAATAAACAATTTATGGGAAAAACCAAGATCTCAAATCCACGATGGCAGCAAAACTTGGGTATATTTGCATGGGCCAGCCTGAGCAGCCTGAGTATGGGTCTGGCCAAGCAGAGAGTGACCATGGAACCTGATGAGAGTTGGTTAGACCAAGTTGGTGGCTTGGATCAGCTGCCAAGAAAGACAGAGTCATACTCCAGCCCAGCAGCTGAGCACAGAGTGTTAGTCTGGCCAGAGAAACCAACATCGTAACAATTCTCACTAGAAACAAATCTAGATCCTAGAACAGTGCATTGTCTACAATCCTCACAGGTGTTTTGAGGGAACAATTTCCTTTCTAACTAAAACCTATAGGTGCCAAACTTTTAACAGAAAAATGCTCTGAGGAGAAAATCTCCAGGTAGAAAGAACAGTAGAACGAAGTGTTTAGGTTCACAGGCTCTGGAATCAGACTGCTTTGTAAATACCCTGCCACTCACCAGGTATGTAAGACCTTATGGTACTGGCTAAACTCCTTAGCCCCAGTTTCCTCATTTGTAAGTACAATGATGGGACTTAGGCCATAAATTGTTGTAAGAATTAAATGTGACTATGCATATAAAGTGCCTAGTTTATGATACCAAAAAAAAAAATAAACCCGTTTGCCATAGAGTCAGTTCAGACTCATAGCAACCCTATAGACAGAACTGCCCCATAGGGTTTCCAAGGAGCAGTTGGTAGATTTGAACTGCCAGCCTTTTGGTTAGCAGCCAAGTTCTCAGCCCCTGTGCCCCCACGGCTCTCTAGAAATAGTAGCTGCAAGGGGCAGCTGAGCAGGACTTACATTGTATAATTCCAGGGAGCACCATTCATTCAGAGGGCAATGAGAACCATACCCGTGGAACTCTAAAATGTGGCAGGCCACAGCTGCCCCTGAGGTCTAACTCTTTTGCTCATACCCTCGGGCTTCGCGGATACTTTCTTCTCCACCAACCATCCTTAAAATCTTGGACCAATAATGATACAATTTTCCTTCCTTTTCCATGGTGCTGCTGCGATAGATTGAAATTTTCCAAGGAATGTCACTAAATACCAATGAATAATCTAAATATGAAATTAAGATACAATTCCATTTACTATGGTATCAAAAAGAACAAAAATATGAATAATTGTAACAAAGGAAGTACAAAATTCATAAGCTGAAAATTGCTAAACATTATTGAAATAGCTTAAAGAAGACCTAAATAAGTGGGAAATTATTCTCTATGGATTGGAAGACTTAATATTGTTAAGATGGTTGTTGTTGTCATTAGCGACCATTGAGTCTGCTCTGAATAATGGCAATCCCATATACAACAAAATAAAATGTTGCCCAATCCTGTGACATTTTCACCATCATTGGTATGCTTGAATCCATGGTGGCTTCTACTGTGTATTTTGAGTGCCTTCCAACCTAAGGGATTCATGTTCCAACACTATATTGAAGAATATTTTGATATTGAGTCTCCATTGGCTAGTTTTCTGAAGTAGCCTTTCTTCCTTGTCTGTAGTATCCTGGAAGCTCCACTAAAAACTGTCCACCATGGGTGACCTTTCTAGTAATTGAAATACCAGTGGCATAGCCTCCAGCATCATAGCAACACATAAGCCACCACAGTACAACAAACTGACACACAGATGGTGGGTTAAGATGGTAATACTCTCAAAATTTTTCTACAGATTTAATGCAATCCCTATGAAAATCCAAGCTGCATGGACCACAACTACCACAGCCTCCACCAGACTGAGTCTAGCACAACTACCTGGTGCCTGGCTACCACTACTGACTTCTCTGACAGGGATCACAATAGAGTCCCGGCGAGAGCTGGAGAAGAATGTAGAACAAAATTCTAATTCACAAAAAAAGGAAACAGACTTACTGGTCTGGCAGAGACTGGAGAAACACCAAGAATATGACCACCAGACACCCTTATAGCTCAATAATGAAGTCACTCCTGAGGTTCACTCTTCAGCCAAAGATTAGACAGCCCATAGAACAAAACAAGAATAAATGGACACACCAACCCAGGCGTAAGGATGAGAAGGCAGGAGAGGTCAGGAAAGCTGCTAATGGGGAACCCAGGTTGAGAAGGGGAGAGTATTGACATGTTGTGGGGTTGGCAACCAATGTCACAAAACAAAATGTATATTAATTCTTTAACAAGAAACTAGTTTGCTCTGTAAACCTTCATCTAAAGTATAATTTTAAAAAAATCTAAGCTGCAATTGACAAGCTAATCTAAAATTCACGTGGAAATGCAAAAGACCCAGAATAGCTAAAACAATCTTAAAAAAGAGGAACAAATTTGGAGGAATCACACTTGCTGATTTCACAACATACTACAAATCAAGACATCGGGCACGGGCATAAAACCGATTTCCCAGTATGTTCCCTGCAATCATCGTACACCACTGTCTAGAGGCTAGACCCACATTGCTGCCATACTGGACCAGAACAGATAATTAATGTTACCTAGTTTTTTAGTGGAAGAATAAGGGGTGGGGTGCAGAGTGGGAAATAATTATTTTATAGTTTTACCAGGATATTAGTTAATCCATGTCTGTTGTCTGGAGTCCAGCAGGTACAATCAAAAAACTCTGTTGGGGATGTCACGACAAAATTTTGTGACACTAAGATTCCCATATGGAGCCCTGGTGGCACAGTGGCTAAGAGCTACAGCGAGTTATGGCTGCTAACCAAAAGATTGGCAGTTCGAATCGACCAGGTGCTCTTTGGAAACCCTATGGGGCAGTTCTACTCTGTCCTATAGTGTCGCTATAAGTCAGAATTGACTAAATGGCAATGGGTTTGGCCTTTTTTGTTTGTTTGTTTGTTTTAAGATTTACATACCCTGGGGTTGGGGAGATCCACTCCCCAAGTAAACTGCCCAGTCCCTGAGGGAGACATCCTAACCACTCCAATAGAAATGCACAATGGTGGCACCTCTTCCTTTCCTTTATGTTCATCTCATTTATTTAAAATCTGCACTGTCATTTTCATTCCCCATTAACCTTGACCTCCTAAAATTAATTGTTAGACTCAGCCTAGAAACTTAATTCACATTCTCTTGCTAGCCACGCACACAGCCCCTCATAACAAGCACTCCCCACAATTTCATTTCTGGTTTTTTTCTCTGTGTCTCTATTTCTCCAAACAGGGCAGAACACAGAGGCCTTGGAGCAGCAGTTGGTACATGCCAAGCTTGTCCCTCAGGGACCCTGTGAAACATAACATATCCTTGGCCATGTGCTTAACTCCAAACCCTTCCATTTCCTCAGTGATTTTATTCCTCAGACCTTGAAGAGCCTTGAACAATTTGAAGTTATTTTCTCACACAACTAATATCTATAGCACTTTTATTTTGTACCAGGCTCATCTCTGGGGAGTCAGTGGTGAACTAAACAGACACTACCCTTGTCCTCAGGAAGCTGCTAAAGGAAGCTTTTGTACATGATTAAACTGATAATCACATACAAAATAAAAGCTAATACCTAAATTAAAAAATAAAAAAACTTGTTGCCGTCACGTGGGTTCCGACTCATAGCAACCCCATAGGACAAAGTAGAATTGGCCCATAAGGCTTCCAAGGAGTGGCTGGTGGATTCAAACTACCGACCTTTTGGTTAGCAGCCATAGATCTTGGCCACTGCACCACCAGTGGCTCCGATACCTAAACAGGCACTGTTTTAACTACTTAGCATGTGTTAACATTTTGTTTTCCCAATAATCCTAAACATTGGTATTATGTATATCACCATTTTACAGATGAAAAAAATTAAGTCCAGAGGGCTAAGTAACTTGCCCAAGGTTATTTAGCTAAGCAGTAATGGAGCCAGAATTCAAACTCAGGCCATCAGGATCCAGATTTTGTGTCCTCAGCCTTCTCAGTGTTTGTCTCTTTGTGAGGTTATGAGTATAAACATTCCATGTACATTCCATTTTTCTTTTGCAGCAAGATCTATTTTATCTTGAGTGACAGACCAGAATGAAGATTGCAAAACAAGGCTGAAAAAACCAGACAAAGAAAAAAAAATAAGGGTCAAATGCCTGACTCCAAACCCATAAACCCAGTGTAGTTTGAGAGGAGCCTTCTGTGGTCTTAGAAATGAACACCATCATAGAATCCCACTAATCAGAGAAAAGTTTTCAGAGCTTTTACCACTGCAATAACCTTGCCCCAGAGATGTGTGGCCATCCCACAGGTTACAGTTCTAGATAAGGTTGCTCTGGCTCCCCAAATCAATCCCTGACCTCATCAAAATCAGATTGCAGATTTCATTAATCAGATTCTCTTCTCATGTAATAGCTTTGATCTCTACTGACATTTTTCCTTCAAGGAAATGCAACCATATTAAAAGTATGCCCTGTTGCCATTGAGTCAATTCTGACTCATAGCGACTGTATGGGACAGGGTAGACTGCCTCACAGAGTTTCCAAGGAGTGCCTGGTGGATTCAAACTACTGACCTTTTGGTTAGCAGCCATAGCTCTTAACCACTATGCCACCAGAGTTTCCATTAAAAGTATAAGAACATTAAAAAACCAGCCATCATACAGAAACTGCTTCTTCTCCCCTTAAAACTCTAAATATGACCAGCTGCATGGCAGTGCAGCTGTGGTTTGAAGTGTTACTGTGAGAGGTCTCTCCCAGGACAGGACCCCGCTCTTTCTGTAGGGCTTTTCCCCTGAGGACACACTCAGCTCAGTCTGAAGAACACACCAGATGTTAGTCATGGGTCTAGGAAATAAAAAAAATGCAAAGAAATGAATGAGAAGCCCAAATCTTCTAGCACCTACCTGCTGAGGCCTCAGAGACCCCAACAAGGTCCCTGTGAGAGAATTTAACACAGAGAATAAAGTGAAAACAGTATTACCAGGTAGAGCTTGGCCCCCAATCCTACTCTGAGGAACCCTAGACGGGTAGACTGGATCATATTTCAGAGGGTCTTGTGTTGGCTTGTCTAGATTGGCCTAAGCAGCCTGAATCAAAACATTTGAGTGCCTTTCGTGTTCTGCTGCCCCAGGCCCATACCCTATCTTTGTCCTTGAGATCTCACTAATGATGAGAAAAAACAAGGAACAATACCCATTGCCATCAAGTCGATTCCAACTCTTAGTGACCCTATAAGGACAGAGCAGAAGTGCTCCATAGGGTTTCCAAGGTGCAGGTGGTGGATTTGAACTGCCGACCCTTTGGTTAGCAGCCTGAGCTCTTAACCGTTATGCCTCCAGCTTGTGGAAAAACACACCAAAGAAAAGGGGAATCTTTTCCTAAGGTCTCAGTATTGGCCAAAATTACCTACCCAGGGTAGGCCTAGGATAGAGAGGGGAAGGAAGTCTCCCAAGGGAAAAAAGGCTCCCAGCTGATCTCACTGCAGTAAGGAGAAAAGCACTCCAACTCCAGCAAGAAAACACTCAGGGGAACCAAGAGCCAAACCGATAGGGAATATTCAGGAAGGACAAACTCCCTGAAAGCTTGGAACAATGAACAGGGGTGATGATTTCTTATTTTCTCTTTTACCCAATTTTTATGAAAATAGTAATAAAGTTAGAAATGAAAAAAAGTATTTTTAAAAAATGTTCAGCACCAAGAACAATGTCTAGGAATGCCTGAGTAGCACAAACAGTTAACCACTGGGCTACTAGTCAAGATTAGTGGTTTAAACCTACCAAAGGGCACCTCAGAAGGCAGGCCTGGAGATCTGCTTCTGGAAGGTCACAACCTTGAAAACCCTATAGAACAGTTCTACTCTGTGTACATGGGGTCACAGTGAGGCATAATCCACTCAACAGTAACTAACACCAACCAAAACAGAACAGTATCTGTCATTCATATATTTGTTGCATGAATCCACGCTCTCCCCCCACCAAATAAAAATTGTAAGACTTCCACAACAGGTTTAGGATCCTATAATAACTACACACTAGACCAAAAGAGCTGATAAAACTTTTGGTGCATTGAACCTCAGGCTGTCTGCTGTTTTGAAATGGGGCACCCCATTTGGGAGTCTACTGCCAGATGTTTATCTGTACCTTCTTGCTATGAGGACAAGAATGGTACAAGAGTGGGTCAGATGTGATAAAGAAACCCCTCCACTATGCCCTACAATGTCAGAAGATGTGCAGAAGTAGAGCCCACTGTCATGAAACAAGTCCTATAGAAGCTGTTCTCAAACATACAGAGTCCAAAAAAATGATGCAGAACTTTTCTTTACTCTCAGAAATAACTAACTTTTATATGGAGACTAGGTTCCAGAGTGGTTAAGAGTTCAGGCTGCTAACCAAAAGTTGGCAGTTTGAATCCATCAGCTGCTCCTTGGAAACCCTATGGGGCAGCTCTACTCTGTCCTATAGGGTCCCTATGAGTAGGAATCAACTCGATGGCAGGGAGTTTGTTTTGTTTTGTTTTGTTTTGTTGAGTACTTACCGTGTCCAGGTACTTTTAATACTTATTTGGCACAAGAAGTTTTCCATCAGCTACTAAACAAAACTGCGGTTTGAACCCACACAGGAACTCTGCAAAAGGAAGGCCTGGAATCAGCTTCCAAGAAGATTACAGCCAAGGAAACCCTGTGGAGGAGTTCTACTCTGTAACAGATAGGATTGCCATAAGTCAGTGGCTAACTTGACAGCAGCTAACAACAACAACAACAAGTCCTTCTTGAAACAACAAGGTCAGCTCAAACTGGGGGGAAAAAAATGGCCTCCTTAGATAGCAAAAGTAATGTTCTGAACAGGGTATCAGTAGCTTTACTAGACAGTCTTGTTTTGGGTGGCAGTGTCTAGTTCTTGGAGTCATGTTTCAAGAAGGTCTCTACCTGAACTGTGAAGACACCCTAGTAAAGGTGTCTGCATCTCCTACCTGAAGGAATAGGCAGGCTAAGTGACAACCACACTGGTAGCACACTGACATTGATATTTAATAGAACCTTTATCTGATTCATTTTATACTAGCATGCCTTCTTTCCCACCACTCGTCTATCAGTTTGTCGTATTGTGGCAGCTTATGTGTTGTTATGATGCTGGAAGCTATGCCACTGGTATTTCAAGTAGCAGCTGGATCACCCATGGTGGACAGGTTGCAGCAGAGCGTCCAGACTAAGACAGACTAAGAAGAAGGGTGTGGTGATCTATTCCTAAAAAATTGGCCAGTGAGGTACAACAACAGATATATAGACCAATGGAACAGAACTGAGAATCCAACCATAAATCCAACCACATATGAGCAGCTGATATTTGACAAAGGCCCAAAGTCAGTTAAATGGGGAAAAAATAGCCTCTTTAACAAATGATGCTGGCATAACTGGATATCATCTGCGAAAAAAATGAAACAAGACCCATATCTCACACCATGCACAAAAACTAACTCAAAATGGATCAAAGGCCTAAATATAAAATCTAAAATGATAAAGATCATGGAAGAAAAAATAGGGACAATGCTAGGAACCCTAATACCTGCCATAAACAGTATACAAAAGATTACTAACAATGCAGAAGAGAAACTAGATAACTGGGAACTCCTAAAAATCAAATACCTATGCTCATGGAAAGACTTCACCAAAAGAGTAAAAAGATTACCTACAGACTGGGAAAAAGTTTTTAGCTATGACATTTCTGATCAGCATCTGATCTCTAAAATCTACATGATACTGCAAAAACTCAACTACAAAAAGACAAATAACCCAATTAAAAAAATAGGCAAAGGATATGAACAAGCACTTCACTAAAGATATTCAGGTAGCTAACAGACACATGAGGAAATGCTCACTATCATTAGCCATTAGAGAAATGCAAATCAAAACTACAACGAGATTACATTTCACCCCAACAAGGCTGGCATTAATCCACAAAACACAAAATAATAAATATTGGAGAGGTTGTGGAGAGACTGGAATATTTACACACTGCTGGTGGGAATGAATGTAAAATGGTACAACCGCTTTGGAAATTGATTTGGCACTTCCTTGAAAAGCTAGAAATAGAACTACCATACGATCCAGCAATCCCACTCCTTGGAATATATCCTAGAGAAATAAGAGCCTTTACACCAACAGATACATGCACACGCATGTTCATTGCAACACTGTTTACAATAGCAAAAAGATGGAAGCAACCAAGATGCCCATCAATGGATGAATGGATAAATAAATTATGGTATATTCACACAACAGAATACTACCCATTGATAAAGAACAATGATGAATCTGTGAATCATTTCATAACATGGAGGAATCTGGAAGGCATTATGCTGAATGAAATTAGTCAGCGGCAAAAGGACAAATATTGTATGAGAAAACTATTAAAAGAACTCGAAAAATAGTTTAAACAGAGAAGAAAATTCTCTTTGATGGTTATGAGAGTGGGGAAGGAGAGAGGGAGGGTTCACTAATTAGTAGATAAAAACTATTTTAGGTGAAGGGAAAGACAACACACTATACAGGAGAGGTCAGCACAACTGGACTAAACCAAAAGCAAAGAAGTTTCCTGAATAAACTGAATGCCTTGAAGGCCAGCGTAGCACAGACAGGGTTTGGGGACCATGGTTTCAGGGGACATCTAAGTCAATTGGCATAATAAAATCTATTAAGAAAACATTCTGCATCCCACTTTGGAGAGTGGCATCTGGGGTCTTCAACGCTAGCAAGCGGCCATCTAAGATACATCAATTAGTCTCAACCCACCTGGATCAAAGGAGAATGAAGAACACCAAAGACACAAGGTAATTATGAGCCGAAGAGACAGAAATGGCCACATAAAGCAAAGACTACATCAGCCTGAGACGAGAAGAACTAGATGGTGCCTGGCTACAACCAATGACTGCCCTGAGAGGGAACACAACAAAGAACCCCTGAGGGAGCAGGAGAGCAGTGGGATGCAGACCCCAAATTCTCATAAAAAGACCAGACTTAATGGTCCAACTGAGACTAAAAGGACCCCAGAGGTCATGGTCTCCAGACCTTCTGTTAGCATAAGACAGGAACACTCCCAAAGCCAACTCCTCAGATAGGGATTGGACTGGACTATGAGATAGAAAATGATGCTGGTGAAGAGTGAGCTCCTTGAATCAAGTAGACACATGAGACTATGTTGGCTGCTCCTGTCTGGAGAAGAGATGAGAGGGCAGAGAGGGGCAGAAGCTGGCCAAACAGACACGAAAATAGAGAGTGGAGGGAATGAGTGTGCTGTCTCATTAGAGGGAGAGCAACTAGGAGTGTATAGCTAGATGTATATAAGTTTTTGTATGAGAAGCTGACTTGGTTTGTAAGCTTTCACTTAAAGCACATAAAACTTAAAAAAAAGAATTGGCCAGTGAAAACCTTATGAATAACAGCAGAACATTGTCTGAGATAGTGCTGGAAGATAAGCCCCTCAGGCTGGAAGGCACTCAAAATACGACTGGGGAAGAGCTGTCTCCTCAAAGTAGAACCCATTGCCATCTATATGATTCTAACTCATAGCAACCCTATAGGAGAGAGTAGAACTGCCCCATAGGGTTTCCAAGGAGCACCTGGTGGATTGGAACTGCCGACATTTTGGTTAGCAGCCAAACTCTTAACCACTATGCCACCAGGTTGTCCCCTCAAAATAGAGTCAACCTTAATAACACTGATGGAATAAAGCTTTTGGGGCCTTCATTTGCTGATGTGGCATAATTCAAAATGAGAAGAAGCAGCTGTAAAATTTCTTAAATAATCAGAATGTGGGATGTCTGAGGTATGAATCCAGGGGAATGGGAATTCCAGAGCACCTAATTGTGCTCATGAACATGTACATAGATCAAGAGGCAGTTGTTCAAATAGAACAAGGGAATACTATGTGGCTTAAAGTCAGAGTTGTATCCTTTCACCATATTTGTTCAGTCTGTATCCTGAGCAAATAAATCTGAAAATCTGGACTATATGAAGAGCCACAAAACATCAGGATTGGAGGAGGACTTATTAACAAGCTGCAATATGCAGATGACACGAACTTTCTCGCTGAAAGTGAAGAGGACTTAAAGTACTTATTGAAGAAGATCTGACTTCAGTATGGATTACACATCAACATAAAGAAAACAAAAATCCTCATAACTGAACCAATAACTAACATCATGATAAATGGAGAAAATATTGATGTTGTCAAGGATTTCATTTTAGTTGGATCCACAATCGGTACCCATGGAAACAGCAGTCGAGAAATCATATGAAGCGTTGCATTGGGCAAATCTGCTGTAAAAAACTACTTTAAAGTGTTAAAAAGCAAAGATGTCACTTTGAGGACTAACATGCACCTGACCCAAGCCCTGATGTTTGCAACAGCCTCATATGCATATGAAAGGTGAACAATGAATAAGGAAGACCGAAGAAGAATTGATGCTTTTGAATTATGGCGTTGGTGAAGAAAATTGAATATACCGTGAACAGACAAATCTGTTTTGGAAGAAGTACAGCCACAATACTCCTTAGAAGGGAGGGTGGTGACACTTTTTCTTTCATACTTCGGATACATTATCAGGAGGGACCAGTCCCTGGAGAACGACATCATGCTTGGTAAAGCAGAGGGTCAGCAAAACAGAGAAAGACCCTCATTGAGATAGACTGACACAGTGGCAGCAACAATGGGCTCAAACATAGCAACGATTGTGAAAATGGTGCAGGACTGGGCGGTGTTTCATTCTGTTGTGCGTAGGATCACTACGAATCAGAAATGACTTGACGGTGCCTAACAACAACAACATGCCTTCTTTCACCTCCTGTATCTCTACAAGGAAAGAGTTCAAAGGAATTCAAGGCAAAGCACCCACCCTGATTTATTTATGAAGTATCGTCTGTCTCTGCATAGCCTTCTTTAGAGGGGGAATTATTTTTTCCCTTTTCCTGAGGGACATCATTACCATAGTGATAATTAATGAAAGGCAGCAGCCAGAGTTGGGTAAATTATTAATGGTTTCAATTATCCAGAGAACAGACAGCCAGCCCCTGCATGGAGTTGTCCTTGATGACAACATGCAAGTGCTCTGGGGAAGCAAGGATGTTGGATGGAGAATCAGAGCTTGTCTGTGTAGATCTGTCTTTTAGAGTCCATACACACAGGTCCAGCCTTTCTTATCCAAATGGGCTGGGTTTTCATGCAGAGGTGTATATGGATTAAAACTGGGATCTGGTCCCTCTGGCAGATTGTAACCACTATCAGATTCTCCTACAGAATAGCAGAGCAGGAATGAGGCCTGCTTCCAAGACCTGTTGGAAAGTTAGGGCCAGTGCATGAAATTGAGAACTGCATTAGGAAATCAATGCTGAAGTATAGCTGAAGAACCTGTCCAAAATATAACTCATCCTATCAGAGCTGAATAATTGGAAATAAATATCAAGAGCTAAGATACACAGACAAAAGAAATCTCAGGCAAGCTGGGAAGATGAGGGTGAGGAGTATCATGTTGGAATGGATGAAAGACAAATTTCCAGAAGAGAAGGATTCAATGCTGCAGAAGGAATCTTTCTTCCTCGGTAGGCCCAACTGTATGGGTCCCACTTAAATGGGGCCTTCTTGTTACATTTAAGCATAAGCTCTTGGAGGGCGCCATCTTGACTATTTTCTTCTCTACTGTATCTCTGGAACCTAGCACAGTGCTTGACACAAGGTAGGTGCTCAAAAAAATGTTTGTTGGATAATTAATTAATTAATAGATACACCTATTTTTCCATGCTGGAAATTGGTGAGAAGAAAGAAATATTGATACACATGTTTTCAATAAAATCGCTGCAATTGTTGCTTGGAGTAACAAAGTATTTACTGAAAAAAATCACCAGGGAACTGGAAGAGAGGTTTCCGCTGTACACCCTACAACAAACAACTGAATAAATGCTCGTTTATGTTCTGCCCCCAAATTCCCTCTCCAGATGTGTTCTCCCTTAGCCCTTCACCAACACAGCACACATGTAGTCTCTCCTCCTCATATCTCTCCCCCACCACACACACTTTCTCTTCCTCCCTCCAGCCCACCCTCTCACTCCCTCCCTTACCAAGTGGCAAAAGAAGAAAAAGTTCTATTAGTGCATGTATATATATGTGTGTGTATATATATATATACATTTTTTTTAACCCATTCCTCTTATAATAGTGCAGTAATTTAGTCAGCCTGTGATACCATTGCCACATGCCATCTCAGAGCCCTTGGCACACTTTCTCCCTTTGTGGGCCAGAAAGTGTGTCACCAGCCAGACAGGCTTTAGCAAAATAAAATAGATAAAGCTTGTCCCCAATGCCTCCCTACTGGGCCCCTGATACCTCTCTGCCTCTCTGCCATCACACAAAAGAGGATATGGAAAACTTTAACCAACGTATGAGTAAACGAATGGACTGTACCTCTCAGGAATATTTGCCCATTCCAATGAAAAGAAGTCTGGGAAAATGATTGAGGTGACTGATACAGTGAGAAAAGATTAGCTACCGAATGAAACCAAACCTATTAATTAGAGAACAACCTCGAAATTTTTCACTGAGACTCAGAGGAAAAAGATCAAGATGAAAAGAAGATAAGAAAAGATATATAAAATATATATATATATAGCTCATATAAATACAGATATGAGAGATCCTGTACTTATCTAAATGGAATTCCAGAAAGAGAGAACTGAACATGCTACTGAGAAACAATAATCATAGAAATGAGAGAAACATCTTTTACTTAACCCAAGAAAATCTTAAATCTTAAAATTGAAAGGGAGGGCGGGGCCAAGATGGCTGACTAGGTAGAAGCTACCTTGGATCCCTGTTGCAACAAAGACTTAGAAAAACAAGTGAATCGATCACATACATGACAATCTACAAACCCTGACCATCAAACACAGATCTAAAGAGTTGACCTGAGTGACAGAGACTGAGAACAAACAACCACAGGGAAGCTACGACAGTTTTCGGAGCCTGGAGCCAGCGTCCCAGTCAGGAAACCTTGCGCCAGGCTTTGGACCGGGTGCAGGGGAGCTGGGCAGGGCATCCTGAGATGGTACTAACACGGGGCGCAGCCCTAGCCCCCTGAATTGACTTCAGGGGCAGCGCAGCGACGCAGCTGACAGGAGGAGAAGTCACCGGGAGGCAGCGACTGGTTTTGGAGCCGGGAGTGTGGCATCCCAGCCGGGGAACCTTGGTGCTGGACTTTGGACTGGGAGTGGAGGAACTAACCACGGCTTCTGAGACAGCACAAGCACAAGATGCAGGCCTGACCCTCGGGGGCAATCTCTACCCAGCCAGCTCACACAGTTGACACGCCCCTTGGGAATCTCACATAAAACAGTCATCCCAAGCAAGTTAAGTAACTTCGTCTATATTCCGGGGTGCTACTCTCTCCTATTTATCTGAACCCTCCCCTCCCCTTCCCAGGCGGCTGCATTAACATTGGGATTTCCTGAGCCAGAGGGTGATCTGCGCTGCAGTTTTTCTTTCTTTTTTCTTTTGGTCTTTTTCTAACCCATTCTCCTGGCCTGAGAGAAGCAGCTACAAAAAACCCAGGGACCAAAAATCCTTCCCTAATTGGACTAAAAACACAGAACCAGCTCCAGCCAAGCATATGTGATCCACAGTCTTGGGCTTTCATCCCTACAGGGAACAAGGTGGCTATTATAATGCAAAGGCATTCCTGATAGGGATCTGAGTGTAATTGTTTTAGCAGATTACTAGAAAGACAAGTTTCCCAGGTCTGATATCTCTGCATATTCAATAGAGCCCTCACTGACCCACAACAGGGAACTGAAGGCTGAAGCTCCCCCCAGACCACCTAGCCTCCTGCCTTAGGGGTCTAAGGAGGGTGACATCTACAAATCTGTACAGGTACCTGCATTGGGGGCCTAAGGTACAGCTGCAGAGCCCACCCACCAAGGTGCTTTAGGAATAGAGACACACCTACCTCACTGACACTTGGGGGAAGCCTGTCAGCATCCTGCCCCCCCCTGGAGTGTGAAACCCTGCTGCTGCTAGAATCTGGTGCTCACAACTATCACCACTACTTCTCTAGGTGGATAGGTGACTGTCTGCACCACACACTTGATGACCCAAAATCAGATTCTACTCAAGAATAGTGAATGGACTCAGGCTTATATATCTGGTAACAGCCCAAACCAGCAGGTAATAAGGCACGAGTGAGTCAAGGGCTACAACAATCAAGACAGTGCAATCTAGTAGCCCATCTACATATATTGAAAGAAAACAAAACGAGATAAGACTCAGGGAGCAAATATAGAATAAATCACTACAATATCTTAGTGATGGCTCGGAGACAGCAGTTGATATCAAACCACATAAAGAAGCAGACCATGATTGCTTCTACAACTCCCCAAACTAAAGCATCAAAATCTTTCCCAAATGAAGATACAATCCTGGAATTGCCAGATACAGAATATAAAAAACTAATTTACAGAATGCTTCAAGACATCAGGGATGACCTCAGAAATGAAATAAGGCAATCTACAGAAAAAGCCAAGGAACACACTGATAAAGCAGTTGAAGAAATCAAAAAGATTATTCAAGAACATAGTGGAAAATTAATAAGTTGCAAGAATCCATAGAGAGACAGCATTCAGAAATCCAAAAGATTAACAATAAAATTACAGAATTAGACAATGCAATAAGAAGTCAGAGGAGCAGACTCGAGCAATTAGAATACAGAGTGGGAGATCTGGAGGACCAGGGAATTGACACCAATATAGCTGGAAAAAAAATCGGATAAAAGAACTTAAAAAAAATGAAGAATCCCTAAGAATCATGTGGGACTCTATCAAGAAGAATAACTTGCATGTGATTGGAGTCCCAGAACAGGGAGGGATAACAGAAAATACAGAGAGAATAGTTGAAGATCTTTTGGCAGAAAACTTCCCTGACATCATGAAAGACGAAAGGATATCTATCCAAGATGCTCATCGAACCCCATTTAAGATTGATCCAAAAAGAAAAACACCAAGACATATTATCATCAAACTTGCCAAAACCAAAGATAAAGAGAAAATTTTAAAAGCAGCCAGGGATAAAAGAAAAGTCTCCTACAAAGGAGAATCAATAAGAATAAGTTCAGACTACTCAGCAGAAACCATGCAGGCAAGAAGGCAATGGGATGACATATATAGAGCACTGAAGGAGAAAAACTACCAGCCAAGGATCATATATCCAGCAAAACTCTCTCTGAAATATGAAGGCGAAATTAAGACATTTATAGATAAACACAAGCTTAGAGAATTTGCAAAAACCAAAGCAAAGCTACAAGAAATACTAAAGGAAATTGTTTGGTCTGAAAACCAATAATATCAGATACCAGCACAACACAAGGTCACAGAACAGAGCATCCGGATGTCAACTCAAATAGGGAAATCACAAAAACAAATTAAGATTAATTTAAAAAAACAAAACAAAAATTCTCAAAACAGGGAATCATTGAAGTCAATATGTAAAAGATCACAATAATCAAAAAGAGGGACTAAATACAGGTGGCATAGAACTGCCATATGGAGAGGGATACAAGGCGATATACGACAATACAAGTTAGGTTTTTACTTAGAAAAATAGGGGTAAATATTAAGGTAACCACAAAGAGGTATAACAACTCCATAGCTCAAAATAAAAACCAAGAAAAACATAATGACTCAGCAAACATAAAGTCAAATACTACGAAAATGAGGAACACACAATTTACAAAGAAAAATGTCTTAGCACAAAAAAGTAAATGGAAAAATGAAATTGTCAACAACACACATAAAAAGGCATCAAAATGACAGCACTAAACAAATACTTATCTATAATTACGCTGAATGTAAATGGACTAAATGCACCAATAAAGAGACAGAGAGTCTCAGACTGGATAAAGAAACACGATCCGTCTATATGCTGCCTACAAGAGACACACCTTAGACTTAGAGACACAAACAAACTAAAACTCAAAGGATGGAAAAATATATATCAAGCAAACAATAAGCAAAAAAGAGCAGGAGTAGCAATATTAATTTCTGACAAAATAGACTTTAAAGTTAAATCCACCACAAAGGATAAAGATGGACACTACATAATGATAAAAGGGACAATATTCCAGGAAGATATAACCATGTTAAATATTTATGCACACAATGACAGGGCTGCAAGATGTATAAAACAAACTTTAACAGAACTGAAAAGTGAGATAGACACCTCCACACTTATAGTAGGAGACTTCAACACACCACTTTTGGAGAAGGACAAGACTTCCAGTAAGAAGCTCAATAGAGACACGGAAGACCTAATTGCTACAATCAACCAACTTGACCTCATTGACTTATACAGAACTCTCCACCCAACTGCTGCAAAGTATACTTTTTTTTCTAGCACACATGGAACATTCTCTAGAATAGACCACATATTAGGTCATAAGACAAACCTTTGCAGAATCCAAAACATTGAAATATTACAAAGCATCTTCTCAGACCACAAGGCCATAAAAGTGGAAATCAATAACAGAAAAATTAGGGAAAAGAAATCAAATACTTGGAAACTGAACAATACCCTGGTGAAAAAAGATTGGGTTATAGAAGACATTAAGGAGGGAATAAAGAAATTCATAGAATGCAACGAGAATGAAAATACTTCCTATCAAAACCTCTGGGACACAGCAAAAGCAGTGCTCAGAGGCCAATTTATATCGATAAATGCACACATACAAAAAGAAGAAAGAGCCAAAATCAGAGAACTGTCCCTACAACTTGAACAAATAGAAAGTGAGCAACAAAAGAATCCATCAGGCACCAGAAGAAAACAAATAATAAAAATTAGAGCTGAACTAAATGAATTAGAGAACAGAAAAACAATTGAAAGAATTAAAAAAGCCAAAAGCTGGTTCTTTGAAAAAATTAACATATTGATAAACCACTGGCCAGACTGACTAAAGAAATACAGGAAAGGAAATAAATAACCCAAATAAGAAACGAGATGGGCCACATCACAACAGACCCAACTGAAATTAAAAGAATCATATCAGATTATTACGACAAATTGTACTCTAACAAATTTGCAAACCTAGAAAAAATGGGTGAATTCCTAGAAAAACACTACCTACCTAAACTAACACAATCAGAAGTAGAACAACTAAATAGACTCATACAAAAACAGAGATTGAAAAGGTAATCAAAAAACTCCCAACAAAGAAAAGCCCTGGCCCGGATGGCTTCACTGCAGAGTTCTACCAAACTTTCAGAGAAGAGTTAACACCACTACTACTGAAGGTATTTCAAAGCATAGAAAATGATGGAATACTGCCTAACTCATTCTATGAAGCCACCATATCCCTGATACCAAAACCAGGTAAAGACACCACAAAAAAAGAAAATTACAGACCTATATCCCTCATGAACACAGATGCAAAAATTCTCACCAAAATTCTAGCCAATAGAATTCAACAACATATCAAAAAAATAATCCACCACGACCAAGTGGAATTTATACCAGGTATGCAAAAAAAAAAAAAAATTTTCTTTTTTTTATGCAAGGCTGGTTTAATATTAGAAAAACCATTAATGTAATCCACCATATAAATAAAAGACAAAAACCACATGATCTTATCAATTGTTGCAGAAAAGGCATTTGACAAAGTCCAACACCCATTTATGATAAAAAACTCTCAGCAAAATAGGAATTGAAGGAAAATTCCTCAACATAATAACGGGCATCTATACAAAGCCAACAGCCAACATCACTCTAAATGGAGAGAGGCTGAAAGCATTTCCCTTGAGAACGGGAACCAGACAAGGATGCCCTTTATCACCGCTCTTATTCAACGTTGTGCTAGAAGTCCTAGCCAGAGCAATTAGGCTAGACAAAGAAATAAAGGGCATCCAGATTGGCAAGGAGGAAGTAAAATAATCTCTACTTGCAGATGACATGATCTTATACACAGAAAACCCTAAGGAATCCTCCAGAAAACTACTGAAACTAATAGAAGAGTTTGGCAGAGTCTCAGGTTATAAGATAAACATACAAAAATCACTTGGATTCCTCTACATCAACAAAAAGAACATCGAAGAGGAAATCACCAAATCAATACCATTCATAGTAGCTCCCAAGAAGATAAAATACTTAGGAATAAATCTTACCAAAGATGTAAAAGACGTATACAAAGAAAACTACAAAGTACTACTGCAAGAAACTAAAAAGGAACTACTTAAGTGGAAAAACATACCTTGCTCATGGATAGGAAGACTTAACATAGTAAAAATGTCTATTCCACCAAAAGCCATCTATAGATACAATGCACTTCCGATCCAAATTCCAATGACATTTTTTAATGTGATGGAGAAACAAATCACCAACTTCATATGGAAGGGGAAGAAGCCTCGGATAAGTAAAGCATTACTGAAAAAGAAGAAGAAAGTGGGAGGCCTCACTCTACCTGATTTTAGAACCTATTATAAAGCCACAGTAGTCAAAACAGCCTGGTACTGGTACAACAACAGGCATATAGACCAATGGAACAGAATTGAGAACCCAGATATAAATCCATCCACATATGAGCAGCTGATATTTGACAAAGGCCCAGTGTCAGTGAATTGGGGAAAAGATAGTCTTTTTAACAAATGGTGCTGGCATAACTGGATATCCACTTGCAAAAAAATGAAACAGGACCCATACCTCACACCATGCACAAAAACTAACTCCAAGTGGATCAAAGACCTAAACATAAAGACTAAAATGATAAAGATCATGGAAGGAAGAATAGGGTCAACGTTAAGAGCCCTAATACAAGGCATAAACAGAATACAGAACATTACCAAAAATGATGAAGAGAAACCAGATAACTGGGAGCTCCTAAAAATCAAACACCTATGCTCATCTAAAGACTTCACCAAAAGAGTGAAAAGACCACCTAGAGATTGGGAAAGAATTTTCAGCTATGACATCTCCGACCAGCGCCTGATCTCTAAAATCTATATGATTCTGTTAAAACTCAACCACAAAAAGACAAACAACCCAATCAAGAAGTGGGCAAAGGATACAAACACGCACTTCACTAAAGAAGATATTCAGGCAGCTAACAGGTACATGAGAAAATGCTCTCGATCATTAGCCATTAGAGAAATGCAAATTAAAACTACGATGAGATTCCATCTCACTCCAACAAGGCTGGCATTAATCCAAAAAACACAAAATAATAAATGTTGGAGAGGCTGCAGAGAGATTGGAACTCTTACATACTGCTGGTGGGAATGTAAAATGGTACAACCACTTTGGAAATCTATCTGGCGTTTTCTTAAAAAGTTAGAAATAGAACTACCATACAACCTAGAAATCCCGCTCCTCGGAATATACCCTAGAGAAATAAGAGCCTTCACAGGAACAGCTATATGCACACCCATGTTTATTGCAGCTCTGTTTACAATAGAAAAAAGCTGGAAGTAACCAAGTTGTCCATCAACGGATGAATGGTTAAATAAATTGTGGTATATTCACACAATGGAATACTGCTCATCGATAAAGAACAGTGAGGAATCTGTGAAACATTTCATAACATGGAGGAACCTGGAAGGCATTATGCTGAGCGAAATTAGTCAGAGGCAAAAGGACAAATATTGTATAAGGCCACTATTATAAGATCTTGAGAAATAGTATAAACTGATAAGAACACATACTTGTGTGGTTACGAGGGAGGAGGGAGGGAAGGTGGGAGAGGGTTATTTACTGATTAGTTAGCAGATAAGAACTAATTTAGGTGAAAGGAAGGACAATACTCAGTACACGGAAGGTCAGCTCAACTGGACTGGACCAAAAGCAAAGAAGTTTCCGGGATAAACTGAGTGCTTCAAAGGTCAGTGGAGCAAGGGCGGGGGTTTGGGGACTATGGCTTAAGGGGACTTCTAAGTCAATTGGCAAAATAATTCTATTATGAAAACATTCTGCATCCCACTTTGAAATGTGGCGTCTGGGGTCTTAAATGCTAACAAGCGGCCATCTAAGATGCATCTATTGGTCTCAACCCACCTGGATCAAAGCAGAATGAAGAACACCAAGGTCACACGATAACTATAAGCCCAAGAGACAGAAAGGGCCACATGAACCAGAGACTTACATCATCCTGAGACCAGAAGAACTAGATGGTGCCCAGCCACAACTGATGACTGCCCTGACAGGGAGCACAACAGAGAACCCCTGAGGGAGCAGGAGATCAGTGGGATGCAGAACCCAAATTCTCATAAAAAGACCAGGCTTAATGATCCGACTGAGACTAGAGGAATCCCGGCGGTCATGGTCCCAAACCTGTTGGCCCAGGACGGGAACCATTCCCGAAGACAACTCATCAGACATGGAAGGGACTGGACAATAGGTAGGAGAGAGAAGCTGATGAAGAGTGAGCTAATTGCATCAGGTGAACACTTGAGACTGTGTTGGCATCTCCTGTCTGGAGGGGAGATAGGAGGGTAGAGAGGGTTAGAAACTGGCAAAATTGTCATGAAAGGAGAGACTGGAAGGGCTGACTCATTAGGGGGAGAGTAAGTGGGAGTATGGAGTAAGGTGTATATAAGCTTATATGTGACAGACTGACTTGATTTGTAAACGTTCACTTAAAGCTCAATAAAAATTATTGGAAAAAAAAATTGAAAGGGTCCAACAAGATTCAGGCAAGAATATCTGGAAACAGACCTACACCAAGATACTCCTCCTCCTTCCCTAATAGGTTTAAGAGGGATAGGTGTGTATACTTCCAATTTGGATGACACCTTAAATTTATGCCGTGAAGTAATCCCATCATAAGGGTAGGGAAAATGCTAAAAAAGAAAGCTGAAAAGATACAGGTAGGCTCAAAAAAAAAAAAGATCAGTGTCCCAGGGGAGCAGAAATTCAATGCCACGAGCAAATGGAAGCCTTGGGGCTGCTGGGCTAGAGATGCAGAAGTAGACAGTGCCAGCTACGAGTTTGACTCCTGTGGAGTAAATGGACTAAACTACTCTAGAGAACCAGGCCCACTCCTCGAAGCCAGGGCTGGAGTGAGGCTCTTCCAATCTTGAATACAACCTTTACTTTGTTCTCACTGTTGTAGATGACTACCTGAGGCTATAGCTTTAATCCAGTGAAAGAGGAGGACAATTTCATGGCCTTGGAACCAGGAATTTAATCAAGCCACTTACTGGCTAAAATCCAGAGTCATCACTTCGAAGAGAGCTGGCTAAGATGCCACCAAACCATCTATTTCTAGCATTACCACAGGCCAGGAGACCCAAACCACCACTGTAAAACCTGGCTCTCAGCTTGGAGACTGTCTTAGTTTCCTGGTGCTGCTATAACATAAACACCACAAGCGGGTGGTTTTAAAGAACAAAAATTTTTTTTTTCTAGTTTTTAGAGGTTTAAAGTCCAAATCAGGGTCTCAGCCATGTCGATTTGTTCCTTGTCAATAGCCCTGAGTATTCCTTGATTCCTTGGCAATCCTCTCATGGCATCTGTCCTCCTCTGTGTGTACATGGGTCTCTGTGTCTATACTGCTCTTTATATAACTCAGAAGTAGTTAGGTTTAGGATTCACCCTACACTAATAGGACATCAACTCTTTGATTGATTACATTAGATTGCCTTATGGAAAGTGATTACATTACATTAAGTTACATTACCTTACATGTAAGGTAATTGCATTACTACATTAGATTAGGTTATGTCCACAACTAGAAGGGTTAGAATCCAAGACATATTTTGAGGGGACACAATCCAATCCATAACAGGGCTCAAAGGCCGAGGAGAGGCAATCACAAAGCTGCTAGATGGTGGGGGTGGGGGAGAATACTCTCCTATTTAAAATGAGCCAGCAAACCCAAATTCTAAGACACATGAAGGAACTAATGGTAAGAAAGACAATAGAATCAACCATCAGGACAGGAAATCACCCAGTAACATTTGTTTTATAAGTACACTTGTAAAATATGTTTTTTAAAAAGGTGAAACTAAAACTCCAAAAACAATAGCAAGATGGTATCATTATTTAATGCAAAGTTAAAGTGTGCTAGGTTCTTGTGCCAGAAGAATGAACAAATCTGCCTTGGTAGAAGTACAGCCAGAATGCTCTTTAGGAAGAAGGACAGGGAGGCTTTGTCTCACAAACTTTGGACATGTTATCAGGAGGGAACGGTCCCTGGAGAAGGACACCATGCTTGATAAAGAGAAGGGGCAGCAAAAAAAGAGGAAGACCCTCAATGAGATGGATATTGACACAGTGGCTACAACAGTGGGCTCAAGCATAGCAAAGATTGTGAGGATGGCGCAGGATAAGGCAGTGTTTTTGTTCTGTCATACACAGGGTTGCTACGAGTCAGAACCGACTCACCAGCACCTAACAACAACGAGAGAGAGAGAGGGCATATATGTAATTATCTTGTTGTTAGTTGTCATTGAGTCAGCTGTGACTGATGATAACATTATGTGTGGTCTTTAAGGTGTGTGTCAATTGGCGGGGCCCTGATTCTCAGTGGTTTGGCAATTATGATGTAGTTTAGCAGTGATATAATGATGTAATCATTTCCATGACAAGATCTGATGTAATGTGATCAACTCCATGATGGGATCTCCTGTGAGTAGCCAATCAGTTGAAAGGGAGTTTCCTTGTGGGTGTGGCCTACATCCAGTATATGTGAATTTTCGGGCAAATCTCGCTAGTTTTTTGCTCTGCTTTAAAGCCTGCATTCAGTTCATCAGCATCTGACCTCCAGTTCTTGGGACTTCAACCAACAGCCTGCCATCTTACCTGCTGATCTTCGATTCATCAGCCTTCACATTGGTGAGCCAGCAGCCTGCCTGCGGTCTGACCTGTGGATCTTGGTTTCGTCAGCCCCTGCAGCTATGTGAGTCAGGGGATGCCTGATGCCTGACCCATGAACTTGGGACTTGTCAGCCTCTACAACCCCATGAGTCATTTCCTTGAGATAAATCTCTCTCTCCTTCCCTCCCTCTCTCTCCCTCTCTCTCTCTGTATATATAGGCATCACTGGTTTTACTTCTCTAGAGAAACTAGCCTAAGACATAACAATGAAATATTGCCCAGTCCTGCACCATCTTCATAATCTTTGTATGTTCAATCCCATTGTGTCGGCTATTGTGTCAGTCCAACTCATTGAGCATTTCCCTCATTTTTACTAACCTCTACTTTACCAAGTATGATGTCCTTTTCTAGCAATTGGTCTTTCCTGAAAAAAAAAAAAAAAAATCTGATGAAGTGTCCAAATAAGCAAGTTGAAGTCTGGTCACCTTCTCTTCTAAGGAGCATTGTAGTCATATTTCTTCTAAGGATGATTTATTCATCCTTTTGATGGTCCATGGAATATTCAACATTATTCACATAAACAGTTACAGAATGAACCATTTGCTTCTCCTCCTCAGCATATGACTTTATGTCCTGCTCGCCTTGGAAAACAGAAGCCATAAAAGAACTACCCCAACTTCCTGCCAACTCACCTATAAAGTCACCGGCATCTGTGAGCACCCCATGGCCAAGCTGTCCTCCCACACTCTCCCTTTTCCCCAGAGCTAATCTTTCCCCTAAATCTGGATGTTATACTCTCATCCCTGACAGGAGCCTCACTCCATCAATTACCTCCTCTTTCCTCTGAATTTTTAACCTTTCCCTTTCTACTGAGTCCTCTTCTCAGTAGTTCAGGGAACATCAGCTAGAAATATTTGGGTAAACTATTCTCAAGGCAAAACAGTTGTGCTGAGGCCCTCAAGAGTAGAGACCCTGAAGAGCACACCCACCCATACGAAGGTAAGGGAAATAAATAACAAACACATTAACTAGGTAAGAGAGTTATACTCATCTTCCCTGGTGGTACAGTGGTTAAGAACTCAGCTGTTAACCGGAAGGTCATGTCCACCAGCCGCTCCTTGGAAACACTATGTGGCAGTTCTACTCTGTTTATAGGGTCGCTTTGAGTCAGAATCAACTCAACAGCAACAGGTTTGGTTTTGGTTTGGTTTATCAATGAGAAAAAGAAGACTGAGATTTGAATCCAGGACAACCACCTTCCTCACTTCTGGCCTGGCTTTCTCCTGAGATGTTCCTGATCTATGAACATTGATTACCAAAATCTGCCTGGTATCTGATCAAGACAACAACATACACCTGTGAGAGCCCAGGGACCTCTATACACGGGTAGACCCCTGGACCTCTTTCCATTTGTCATTCATTTTTTAAGAGTTCATTAGTCTTTCAGTTCCACAAGTGTATCAACCTCTATCCTGCCTTTGGACTTTTGCACATATGGTACCCTCTGTCTGAAGCACCCTTCCTTTCTCCTCCCTCCATCCATCCCTGCCCATGGCATGATTGGCCCCTTATCCTTCAACTCTTAACTCAAATATCGCCGTCACTGCTATCACAGTATCCTTCATAGAATTTCTAATGGCTTTTTATTTTGTTTGTTTTTTTCTTAATAATTGTTTTCCCCACTAGACCATAAACTCCATGAGGACAGAGATCATGTCTGCCTTGCTCACCATTATGTTCTTTGCACCTAGTACACGGTAGACACTCAGAAATGTGTGAAATGAATGAATGAATGAATACATTAATGAACTGTATTAAAAACTAGCTTAGTCTTATCTAGCTCGGTGGTTCTAAGAAAGGAAACTGAGCAGAACTACCTGACAATCTTATTTAAACCACTCATCCCAGCACCCTCCTCCCTAATTTCGCTATTCATTCATAGATTCAGATGCACCATTATCAGAACTGGGAATGTGTTTAGGGAAAATATGTCCCTTTCAGCCCTCCAGATTCTGGCATGGTTTGAGGGGTGTAGTATCAGTACTCTGTGTGGGAAGCAAAGTAGTCGTGCATAATTGAGAAAAGTCCCTTAGTAATTTTCATATGCCATTTCCATCCCCCTGCGAGAATCTCTAAGGAGCTCTGGTGGCACAGTGGTTAAAGCAGTTGGCTGCTAACCAACAGGCCAGCAGTTTGAACCCAGCAGCAGCTCCATGGAAAAAGACATGGTAGTCTGCTTCCATAAAGATTACAGCCTTGGAAATCCTATGGGGCAGTTCTACTCTGTCCTATAGGGTTGGTATGAGTCAGAATCGACTTGACAGCAATGGGTTTGGGTTTTTTTCTTTTTTTAAATGAGAATCTCTAAAGACTTGTTGTGGTGCAATGGTTCAGTGCTTAGCTGCTAACTAAAAGGTTGGCAGTTTGCATCCCCCCAGTGGCTCCACAGGTGAAAGACCTGGTGATCCCTCCCTTAAAAATTACAGCCAAGAAAATGCCATTGGGCTGTTCTACTGCATCACATGGGATCACTATGAGTCACAATCGACACCACGGCACCTAGACAACAAGATGAGCCTCCCTGCTCTAGGTAGATCATTCCCGTGCCTTGTAATGTTCCCCAGATGTTTAGATGTGGCTAGTTGTCAAAGTTCAGACCCCTGATCTTTCACTGACTCTCTGAAACTGGTCTCTGAGCCTTTCATATGGATGACTACTTTTCTCATTAAAACTTTCTTTGATCTTTAAAGTTCTTGTCCCCTACCACAGGGACCTCAAATCATAGAACATACTAAGGAATTCTATCTGAAGAGAAATTCTAATATTTATAAAATGAGAAGGTTACATTTAACCATTATAAAAGGTATATCTAACAAGTCACTCAAGATTAAATATTGCCATCATTAATGTAAAATGTCATTGGCACCATGATCTTAAAATCTGGTCTCCCAGACAAAATTTTTAGAAAAAGCCTTTGTATGCCCCAACCAAAGATTCCCCATCACCAATGCCTACCTGGTAACCACTTGTCCAGACCCTTTAGTTTTATTAGACAAGAAAAGAAGGCTGATATAGTAGGGGTATGGAGGAGGAAGACGAGATAAAGGGGTTTAGAGCAGAGTTACTATTCCCTTCTTTGAACTACAAATTCCCCCAGCATCTCTTGCTTTCAGGGGCCACAGTCCAGGTTGAAGGTTGAAGCAGGAAGTAGTTCTAAGCATTAGTCACTGAGGGGCCTGTGAGGCACTAATCAATGTTTAAAGCAATTAACTGATCATCCTAGGAGTGACTCAAATGTGAACAATTAAGGGGCTCAATAACGGGGTTAGGATTTTAACTGAAATGCTCTTTGGAAAAGTAACAAAGCATGAATCTATTAAATAATTCTTTGCAGTTTTTAAAGATAAGAAGGTACTACATTTTAATCACTAATCAGCCTGTTAGAGGGAATTCAAATGGAAATGTAACCAAAAAAAAAAAGCACATTGGCCCTCAGTGAGCTCATTTCAATTAAAAAACAAGGTGGTTTCTGGAGAATTTGGAGCCCAAACAACCTGTTAGATTGTCTGACGTGACATGGACAATTCTTTGGAGCCAGAGGGAATAGAGCTGAAATCATGATTTAGGATCAGGTGACTTAAGCCAATTTTTTTTTTAATTTATTGTGCTTTAAGTGAAAGTTTACAAATCAAGTCAGTCTCTCATAGAAAAAGTTATACACACCTTGCTATGTACTTCTAGCTGCTCTCCACCTAATGAGACTGCACATTCCTCCTCTCCACCCTGTATTCCCCGAGTCCATTCAGCCAGCTTCTGTCCCCCTCTGCCTTCTCATCTCACCTCTAGACAGGAGTTGCCCACATAGTCTCATGTACCTACTTGAGCCAAGAAGCTCACTTCTCACCAGTATCATTCTCTGCCATATAGTCCAGTCCAATCCCTCTCTGAAGAGTTTTAAGCCAATTTCTTAAATCTCTCTTGGCCTGTTTCCTCCTCTGAGAAATGGTAATAATATCTGTCTTGCAAGATTATCAAGAAGAGTAGACATGCTAATCATCATAAGAACACTGTAAATAGTGATTACATATAATATTTTCTATCAGCATACTATATCTCCCCATGAATCAGGGCACATACTTAATTTTTTTAAGTTCTACTATTATTCAGATGCCTCTTGAGTTTGTTGTTAGCATCTGTTCCTCTCATAACATGACTTCTTAAATGTTACTTTGTCTGGTTTAAACCATTGGAGATGTGACCTCAGGCAAGCACCCTGAAGTGTGGAAAGGCTACTAAACCTCACACTTAAGATTATGTATTTCTTGGGTCAAGTCTGCACCTAACAGTTTTTGTTTGCTTACCTCAAAAGTATTTCCTGAAATGACTATTTTTTCCTTTGAATAAAGCATTTTCCCAAGATTGTATATTGACTAGTAGAAAAGGTTGGGTATCACACCCTCAGGAGCACCTGATCTACCTATTTGCCTTCGTTTGGAACAAACTGCAATCCCCAAAGGGTCTGTATTTTATTGATGTAGAATGGGTACGTTGAGTTGCCAAAACAAAAGTTCTGATTTTTCAAATTGCTTTTTATTTGGCTAAAATCTGAGACAATTGATCCTTTATTGGTCTCACTGTTAAAATTAAGGGTCTTAGTTTTCAAAATCACATCGGCTCAATACCAACCATCCCTATCTCACCACGCACACTTGCAGCCCTCTCCACTGCAACCAAAGAACAATAAAACCAAAACCAAACCCACTGTCTCAAAGTTGATTCGACTCATAGCCACCCTACAGGACAAAGTAGAACTGCCCCATAGGGTTTCCAAGGAACTGCTGGGGGATTCCAACTGCCTATCTTTGGTTAGCAGCTGAGCTCTTAACCACTGTGCCACCAGAGCTTCTCAAAGAACAATAGAGTATACCAGAGCCTGTGTGAGAAACTCCTAATTAATGAGCAAAACTTCTTGGGGGCTGAGGTATCAGTCTCCCAATAGATTGCTATTTTTAAAAATATTTCTCTTTGAAAACAACAGCCTGATTAATCTCATCATTCCTGCTTGAATTTCTTACACAGAAACAACGATGCACGATGCTCAATTATTAAAAACACTTTATTATGTATAATTTGTACATGCTTCAATTTGTGTTTCTTCAGGCGACGAATTTTCCAGGTGATGACATCATCTACCAAGATTAGCTACATCTAATTTTCCTCCTGCGGTGCCACATACAAAAATACAGTTTTCAAAGCAAAATTCCCCTTCTTTAAACAAAGATACACAAGAGCTTGCTGGACAAATAAAATGAGAAAAGAATACTTTGCACAAGTATCAACATCATACAAGACATTACCCTTCACACAGTAACTTCTAATGTGTTCTTTTATTTGGGAACAGCAGGAAAAGAGCCCCTTCTCCCTCAGAGGGAAAGTGCAAACTTTGTTGCCAAACTCCAGGGGTAAAGATGTGGTCCTCCGGGGGAAATAAAGGGAGGGGGATGAATAGAGGAGGGTGGCAGCCCCTTCATAAGCACTTCAGGAGGAACGAATTGCAGGAGGTCCCTCGGGGACAGTCGCACAGCTTCCCGATTCTCGCTCCTTTCCGCACAGCGCACTGCTCGCCGGCGTCACACTGCAAACAACACACGTGTGGTCATCTGGCGTGAGCAACCCTAGACTGCCAAGGGGCAGTCTCCCCGTCAACGTGATTTCTGCCTCTTGGGAGGGATGGATATCTCCCATCACCACCACGAAGGGGGCCTCGCCCTCATCATTTCAGCTAGATTACATTAAACAAATAAATAAAACTTTTTTTTTTAAGTATTAGGACCCTCCTCCTTTCCTCCCATCTTTTTGATAAAGAAAATTACATATATATATATATATATCACATTTCCCGGCTCTTGCCCTTCCAAAGAAAACACAAACCAAAACTTTTATCGAAGAAATGAGCAACACTTTCCCACAATTCCTGATCCCAGCTCCCCTCCTCCTGTGGAAAGAAGAAAGATTAAAGTGTGTGTGTGTTGGTGTGAATTGTTTTATCCAAGGAAGGTGACCAGCCCTGAATCAGGAATTTTGATCCAAGAACTCGGATCAAAACACTGGCAGTGCTCCAGAAGGCAGGGAGAAATTGGGGGAGCAAGAACTGAGTGGATTCACCCCCAACTCTGACACTTCTTCCTGAGGTGAACCCAAAAACTCATCCTCAGGAAATACTCTTTCTCACACAGACTCAAGAGCTGGTTCCTGCCATAGTTGTTCAGTCCTCTGAAATGTCAGGTCTACCCTTTGCCCTTGGAGACCGAGGGAGGAGGGCTGGCGGTGTAAGCGAAGGGGTGCCCACAGAATTCTGCAAGCCTATTGCCATCCTAGGGAGAAGGTCGTGTGTAAGATTCAAGGTGGTGTGTTTTCTCTTGGAAAAACAGAGTAGGGAGTTACCCCAAAGCCTTACCATGGGGACTTGACCGTACTTCTTCTCATAGATGGGAATGCGTTTACTCTTGAGCTTCTTCAGGACTTCCTGCAGCGCTTCGATCTGCAATACACCGCCCCGGAGCTCGAAGTTGCCGCCTTGGCTGCGAGCCCAGCCCAGGTGCTCACTTCCTGCCCTAGTTATAAGGTGCCCTGGACCCAAACATATTCTGAGAGTGGGACTCCGCGACAGCTCGGGGGAGAGGAGGGTGGAAAGTTAGCGGAAGAGAGCGGTCGTCCTGGAGTCGCTGAGCTGAGGCTCGTGTTGATCCGAAAGGCAAAACGGGATTCCTTCTACAGACTGCCCGTGCAGCCCATAAGCTCGACAGACTACAGACTACAGTGTAGCCCATAAGCTGGAGACAATATTCGGATAGCAGCGGGTACCTGGGCTTTGCGCTCAGCTCCCCGCGTTCTGTCTCTGGGAATGGGAGTTGGGGCTAGGGGATAGGAGGGCATGCAAAAGGAAGGGACTGAGAGGCAGCCCAAGGGGCTCCGGGGCGAAGGGGATACCGACCAGCTCCTTCTCATGGGAGGGGTCCTCCACAGCGGAGTAGATGTCCAGGGCTCTGGGCTGAAGCTCGGTGTCCTCCTGGGCACCGGCGCCCAGCAGAGGTAGCAGCAACAGGGCGGCGGCCAGGAGTTGCAGCAGCCGCAGGCGGGAGCTCTCCATGGTGCTGAAACTCGGCGCTGCTGGGGCACTCTGCGCTCCCGCATTTTATAGCAAGCCAGAGCCCGGGTGCAGGGAGAAAGGAGGGGGCGAGCTACGAAAAGGGTATGGAGGAGGGTCCGGGTCAACTGTTTGTAGGCAGCGCTCCGCGGCGGCTTGACGTCAATGCCCGCCGGGCTCCAGGCGCCGGGGAAAGAAGCTCTGCGCACAGCTTGGCTAAAGCTCAGAGAACACGGACCCCGCGCCCCTAAATGCGGTCAGCCCCGTGGCAAGGGGCCCCCCAGCTGAAGCAGGGGGGCAAAGGGTGAAGGAAGATGATCGGGAGGGGGGTTAGTAAATGGAAAATGCCTTCGGAGAAAGGAACAGGAAGAAAAGTCCCTCTCCATCACCTAGCAGCGGCGGCAGCAGCGCAATCTACCTCGCCAGCCCTGCCTTTCCCCTCACCCTCACCGGATGTATGGCAGCAAGAAGAAGGTCCTGCCTCCAGGCAGGGTTGTATGCTGAGCACCTAACTAGGCAGACAGACACTCGGGGGTAGAGGAGGCAAACATACTACACGAACGAAAGAGAAATCGCGGCTATCTCCAAGATGGGTGTGTTAAAGATGAAGAGGAGGCAGGGGAAACAAACCAACCCCGATCCAGCGCGATGTGGGGAGTGCAGTACTGCCTCCACCACTTACAAGCTGTGTGACTTTGGACAAAATAAAGACCCTTTCTGAGACTTAGCTTTTTCTTTTGAAAAACGGTTTTAAATGATGTACATCACAGGGTTATCAGGAAGATGAAATGAAAGATTGGGTATGTAAAACTCCTGGCCCTTAGCACAGTCAATGTTAACCCTCCTTGCTCCTGCCTTTTGAGCCTTGAGACTTTCCATGTGGCCTGAGCACTATCTTTCCTTAACGCAAATTGAACCATCCTCAGAAACCTCCCATTCCCCAGCATCCACCCACCCCATCCTCCACCCACATACCCAGAAGCCTGTCCAGAAAGAAAGGAAAAGGGGGTGAAAAAAATGCAGCCCCCTGATTATAAAAATATCTTCAGAGATCAAAAGTCAATGGTGAACTAGGTCCTCAGGGACTTGTGAAGACACAGTTTTTTAAAAGGTTGTTGTCCTTCAAACCTGAATGCAAATGAAATTCTTGTAGAAGAGGCAGATCCTTCCCCCTTAGACGTAGAGGCCTATTCCATGGCTTCTTTCACCATACCTTCTTTTCCTCAACTGCTCCATTACTGACACCCCAGTGCTGGAGAGTTGCCCCAGTCCACTTATTTCCTATTCCCTACCCACCACCTCCATCTTCTTCTGCCCTCGTCTAATCCAGGTTTCACCAGAAACCAGTGTTTTCCCCTTTAAAAAGACATCAATGGCTTCCCTTCCTACTAAGCACTAAACCTATTTCCTCACCCTAATTTACAAAGTGCTATATGATCTGCACCCCCTAACCTCATAGATTACCACTCACCCCAGAACCCTCCACTCCAGTCTCACTGACCTTCTTTTTTTTTTCCTCCAACAGTCCAAGATCATTCCACCTTTGAGGTGTTTGCACTTGCTGTTCTTTTTTCCTGCATCTCCAAATGGCTGACAGCTTCTTGTCATTCAAATCCCAGCTTAAATGTTCTTAACCACCTAATCTAAAATATCCACCAATTTATTCTCCCACAAAGTGCTCTGCAGATAATGTGGATCATGGGAATAGTTAATACAAAATATGTAGCCGACCACTTCATTTATCGAGTGTTTAATTGTTACCCAAGTGCACACTGGGAAGCAATTCAAGAGGTAATATCTCTTCTGATGAATAGCACACATATTAACAGCATCAAAATATTTGGCTTTGGGGTAAATCCAACTTGAAAAATGTATATAACTCCTTCCCTGAGCTGTGTCTTTAACACATACCTTTAAATTCTGTACAAAAAAATCTTCAGTGGTAGCACATATTACTACTTAAGCCTCACAGAGATATTTGGCACACAAGGCAAAAACTACCTCCAGTGATCTTAAAAGTATTCTAAGCTTCAGAAGAATAAATAGCTCCACATAAGATTTAGCTTATACTTCCCTAAAAAAAAACAAAAACCAGTTACCGTCAAGTCACTTCCAACTGACGGCAACCCTATGTGTGTCAGAGTAAAACTGCTTTCCATAGGGTTTTCAATGGCTGATTTTTTGGAAATAGTTTGCTAGGCCTTTTTCCAACATGCCCCTAGATGGACTCAAATCTCCCACTTTTTGGTTAGCAGCCAAATGTGTTAACCATTTGCACCACTCAAGGACTCCATCCTTCCCTAAGGATGTGGATATTTCCAATGCAGTACTGTCTCTCAAATTTTGTTCTACCCAAACACAGGTAATAGCTTTCCTTTCCGGCCACTTATACTGAAAAAATAACTGAAAAGTTCAAATCCTGTTAGGTTGGTGCTATCATCTTCATTAACGAAGACACCACATTTAGCTGGGGGGGTTAGGGAAAGGGTCCTTGGACAACCTTGTGAAGCAATCCAGGGGGAATCTTGATCATTTATATGTCATAATGCTTTTTGCATCTGTGAAGAGAATGACTTGATAAACTGTCTTTAGGAAGCACGGTACAGAAAGACAGACAATTTCCTGCCCACAAGATAACTTATGTAAGTTATTAAAGGAAGGGAGCAAAGGCATAAGATGTTCCACACCATGTTCTACACCATGTAAGATGCATGAAATTCTTCACACCATGCCATATCAGGAAAATTTTTATGTTATTGCTAGTTGGTAATCATTCCCTTAGACCTAATCACTGTTTCTCTTCACAGATATAGAAAAGGGAGGCAGGTCACCTTGCAAAAGAGAAGCAGTGACTAGGGTGTGTCTGTGGAGATTTACTGTGGACAAACCCCTCTGAACCACCCCTCCTAAGATAGAGTCAGCATCTATTTCTGCTCTGTGAAATAGCTCAAGGAGGGACATCTCATCAGCAGTAAAATCTACTGGCACTTATCAGAGAAGGAAAATTTAAAGCTTGGGAAAACCTCTTCTTGTCTCTTAGAGTTTTGAATCTTTCACTATTAAAAAAAACCTAATAACTTATTTGTGGCTTACCAAGACAAAAAAAGCATCCCCTGGTTTTTAGTCCAAAAACTCCTTAGAGAATTAGGGCTGGCCAAATCACTCGATGAAGACTCTAGACTCCAAAGACGTTAAATAATAAGAAGGCGATAGAATCCAACACCAAAATGAGGTTTTCTCCCAAGCTCTAGGACTTCTCTCTCCCTTCCTCCTTCCATTCTGAATCACTTCTTTTCTTATACAGCCGAGAACACCGTTGGCCTTTTGGGTTGTCATGTTGCTTAAATGTCAGATTACTTTGTTATCCATTAACCCCTCTCTCCACTCTTCACCCAGGTCTAGCTCAACATTAAAATTTCTTTCACTTCACTGGCTCCTTAAATATTTGTGTTTGAGATTGTTTCTCTTCACTTGTATTAGCTACCCTTTCCTCCAGGTCAAGCATCACTCTGTTCTCTCTGGTGCACATTTACAGTCTCACCCTTTCATTTCTACATTGTCTGTGCTACACCCTTCCTCCAGAAGAGAGATTAATTTCCATTGATATTCATCTTGTGTTTACCAACTTTCAATCCACAGCCTTCCAAAGGAACAGGCATTCACTCTGATCTGACTGAAAGCCTTTATCACTACTTGGAAGAAAACAATCTTCAAGTAAATGACACTTAGTCGTGCACAGTTGGGAGGTGTTAAAGATGCAGGAGGAAAGAATATGTGCTTCACAGGCAGCCTCGGAAGGAGCAAAGCAGGGGAAATTAGACAAGACTTTCCATTCAATTTTAAAAAATTTGAGTGCCACTATGTTCAAAGCACTGCTAAGTGCTGTAAGGACTGCTAACAAGACAGAGTTTTTGCTTTTGAGAATCTTTGGGTTTGGTCATGTCCACAAATACCCACAATATAAGAATCCAGTGAGGTGAGGATCCTAATGCAGATAGAGAAGCCCAGAGATGGCAGAGATTAATTTCCTCTGGAGCAAGGAACTGTCATGAAAAAATGGCATATGAGCTGCTGGGTCTTAGGGAATGGGTAGAATTTCAGCAATAGCAAAATCCCACTTTGGGGCTTTGGGAGCAATTGGGCAGCATGAGTGAAATCATGGAGATAAGGACATCAGGGGAACAGTGCTATTCCCCTCAAAAAAAAAATGTGTAAGTCCTAATCCCTGTACCTGTAAATGTGACCCTGTTTATAAATGAAATTTTTCTTTTGTTACATTAGTGAGGCCATACCAGGATAAGGTGGGTCCAAAACCTAGTCACTTCTGAGTGGTATCTTATATAAAGAGCAGAATTGGCACAGACACACACAACAGGAGGAAGGCACACACCGTATGAGAACCCATCTATAAACAAAATAATGCCACAGATTTCCAGCAGACACCAGAAACTAGAAGAAAGGCCTATGAAGGAGTCAACACAGCCGAAATCTTGAGTTGCACTTTTAGCTTCCAGAACTGCAAGAAAATAAATTTCTGTTCTTTAAAGCTACCTACTTATGGTATTTTTTGTTAAGGCGGCACTAGGTAACTAAGACAAACAGTGAGTGGTCTGGGGTGCTGGACAGTAAACAGTGGAAAACAGTGGAGCAAGAAAAGAAAAGTCCAGAGCAGCAAGTGAAAGTTCCAAATTAGGATTCAATGAACAGGAGGTAATAGCATAGGTAAACTCAAAGGATTAAACTTTTCAAATACTAAAACTAAGAGCAATCTCTTTGGCCATAACAATCTGGTCTAAGAAAAGTGACCCCCACCAGATATTGGAAGGTATCTCTGACACAGAGATACCTGCCCTGGGACAAGGGAACCTTTCTTTGAGTACCAGCACAGTAGTACCCTTTGCTGGGGTGCAGCAGACAGAGCGGCATACCTATCTCACACTTCCTGAGCCATTCTTCTCTTCTAACTTTTCTGGATCCAGGCCTTCTAAACTCACAGGAAGTGTAGGATTAGCATTAAAGCACCAGACTAGAATGCCCCAAGAGAAGAACTATACCATTAAGTAGAAAGCAATTTGAACCCTTCAATGACTGCTCATTGCTGAGAGATTCAAGTTAACTTCCCAGTGTGGTGTCAAAATTTCTCATAATTTAGTCTTGGCACATATTTCCAATCTCATTTTCCTCAACTCCCAACCAGTTCCATCAGAAGATGTCTTATATTTTATTTTGCAAATACGCCATAGTATTTTCTTAATTTTGCACTGAATAAGAGGAACAGGCCCGAGTACACTGCTATAACAAATAACCCCCAAAATCTCAGTGACTTCAAAAACACAAAGATTTATTTCTCAGTTATGTTACATGTGCATCAAGGGTTGAGGGAGTGTTCTGTTCATCACGGTTCCTCAGGGGGGACTGACAGAACAGCCTCTATCTCTGACCTTGCTGCCTGTGTTCCAGAGAGAAAAAGAGTTCTAAACAGTTTGAACCAATAATTAAAAGCTTTTGTACAGAAATGATACTTCACTTTTTTTTCCAGTTCATTAGCTTCAACTAGCCACATGGCTCCACCACCGTAAAAGAGGCGTAGAAAGTACAGTGCTACCACGTACCATGTACCTAGAATGCAAATATTTGTGGAACTGCATTAATGACTAGCACGTGCACTCTGCATTTGAATGCTTCTGCCTTGACCATATTCTTCCCTGTGTCTAGAATGTTCTTGTCACACTTTGAGCATCCAAGAAACCCATTCTTCAAGACGCATCCTATCCTTAGCCTTCACCAATACCTGATCCTTCTCACCACTAGATTTGCCACATCTTTGTTCCTATAGAGCTTTCTATGTATGTTTATTAACACACCTAACAAACATTACATCACATTATGGCTAGCTGTTTATGGCTATCTCACTTGCTAGACAGAGAGATCCTTAAGGGCAGAGAATATAGCCAATCACATTTGCACTCCCAGGGTTCACCATGGTGCCTGATACACAAACAGGGAGGAGAGAGTTAGTTGCTATGAAATGAAAGATAATCCTAAGACACTAACTAGACGACCATCAGTAAACTACATAATCTATTAAGAATTGATTCATCAAGCAGTTTAAAAAAAATTTTTTTTTTTTAAAAAGCACTGAATATTTAGATTATCACCTTTGTATCAGGGGGAAAAATATGCCAGAGAGGGTTGAAATAGTTTCACAGCTAGCGAGTTTCAGAAATAGGATTTCTGGAGTACAAACCATAGTCTCTTACAACAGTTTCTCCTATGATTAAGTGCATTTCAGTTGCAAAACGGAAAACTTTTCCCAAATGCAAAACTTGCTGGGTCACCAGGAAGAGGGTTATTGTCTCCACACTCTTGTCATAGACTTCGTCTTCATTGCTTTTCCCTCACACTTTCTTACAATGTGGGAAGAAAACTGGACATGATCACATCCTAAAGAATCTTGGGAAGTTTAAAACCTGTCCCTGATCACCAATCTCCAGAACACTTTAATGGACTTAGATCAGCGATATGGGTGAAGCGACCCCTGAACTAGACAGGAGTTTGGTTTAGATGTCATCTAAGGCCACTTTCAAAACCATGATTCTGAGAATCTTCTATGCTTCCTTCAGAACTTATCTAAGTGAAGTCTATTTCTTTTGACATAAACTATAACCTCAGGAGAAACAGAATGCCGTCTGGCATTATCCAAAGAGGCAGAGCCTGAGGGCAAAAGTATATTTTATAGGAAGAAGGGCCATCAGCTAGTCTTTCCTTGATTTTCTAGGGGATCTCTGACCCTGACATTTACTGTGCATTGGCAGAAGTTTAATCTGGTTCTGATTTTAACAAAAGATTCATCAAGTTGGCTTGGCTTACCAGCTTAACCAGGGCCCAACTTCTTCTGCCTTGCAAGCTAGATGTATTGGCATTTAGATCTTTGCACTTCCAATCAAGCTGCCTCTCTAAAGCCAGCTTGGCGAGGGCTCTGAGATGGATGGGCTAGCAGTCATTCCCTAAGCTCCTCCAATATTTGTTGAAAGCCCATGGGAACTGTTCTTATCGCTCAAGAAGGTGAGATTAGAGTGGGACTTCGAGAAAACTGAAGCAAAGAGGATGGTATTGACAGGCTTGCCCAAGGTCATGTGTCAAGTTTTCCTCTCCTAGTAATTGACTCCAGGAAGACAATTGTTGGAAAGCCCAGTTTAGCTTTATGAATGGGACAAGACATGGTAGGCTCTTTTATTTCCGTATAGAAGAAGCTTAGAGAGCTTAAAAAAAAAAACAAAAAAACCCAGTGCTGTCAAGAAAGCTTAGAGGAGGAAATTCAATCAAAAGAGGAGTACCAGGGAAGTGTCTTAAAGCTACATTTGCCATACAGAGTTCACTGTTTGGGGGAAAGCTTTGGGAGTGGGGGGGGATGATGAAGATTCCAGGGGGTGCCAAAGACCCTCAACTCCCCTCTGTGCCCCATAAGTTTTTACTCTTCTCTAAGGAAGATGGCTTTTCAATCATACTCTCCTCTCCTAGACTGCCTCCGGGGCCTCCACACCCATTCATCTGAGGATGTCAGCTGTTCCCTCTCTCTTCTGTGTGTCATGGTAGTCTGTGGTTACTATTCCCTCTGGCCAAATGTACAATGATATGTTTACATTGTGGTACTATTTCCAAATATTGAGTGTCCCTCCCTGGAGGAGGATTATACTTTGGGCACCTGCTGAATTCAGATGTGACCATGTGACTTGTTTTAGCCAATGAAACACAAGCAGAAGGGTGATGTGTCATTTCCATAAGGAAACTTTAAATGTCAGTACATACTTTGCCCTGCTATTAGCTCTGTGTTCCAAATAGAGGCAGATCTGTCAGCCTGGGTTCTGGAGGGTTCTGGAGGGAAGAAAATGTTCAGCAGAGCTACCGTCAATCTTTAGTGAACATGTAGTGTAAACAAGGAATAAATATTTGTGGATGTAAGCCATTGAGCTTTGGGGGTCATTCATTTCGGCAGCAATTCAGCCTCATCTGACCAATACAGGTAGCAGACTAACATGTCCATCAACATATCTCATAGATAGTATTAGTTAACTATTACTGCATAAAAATTAACCCCAAAACTTAGTGGCTTCAAACAACATATATATATCACCTCACAGTTTCTGTGGGTCAGGAATATAGGCACAGCTTAGCTGGGTCCTTTGCCTCAGGGTCTCTCACAGGCTGCCATCACAAGAGTCAGCCAGGATTGAAGTCATCTCAATAAGTGGGGCAGGATCTGCTTCCAAGATCACTCAGTAGTTGTTGGTGGGATTCACTTGCTCATGGACTGTTGGACTGAGGCCTCAATTCCTTATTGGTTGTTGACCAGAAGCTCCCTCAGTTCCTTTTCTGGTGGCCCACTCCATCAGAATAAGAAGGCAAGAAGAGCCTGTGAGAGAATACTGGGCAAATGTCTCTCTAAAACTAATCACAGAAATGCCATCCCATAATTTTTCCCATATTCTATTCACTGGGGTCCAGCCCACACTCAAGAGGAGGGGATTAGAAAAGGACATGAATACCAGTTGGCAGGGATCATCGGGACCCATGTTAAAAACTGCCTACCACAATGACTTCATCAAAAAAATAAAATCAAAAAGTATTGTTCAAGAACCTAAGCTTGAATAGTGAGGTAAGAGATAGAATTGTGGAATTTTATAAGCAGGGCCCAGAGAGGTTAAATACCTTGCCTAGGAACACAAATAGAGGTAAAGCTGGAAATAAAATTCAATTCAGTGTTATTTCCACAGGCAGAAATAAGTGAAAAATTAAATAACAATAAAAGACAAATTGCATTCAACTGAAACAGAAAGTGGGGCACCAATTGCTAACTGAATGGCTGAATAAATCACTCAGACAGCGAGTAAACTAAAAGTGCAGGGAAGCCAAGCTCTTTAGGTTGGGTCAATCAGAAAAGGTAGGTCACGATAAAGATATAAGCCTTTGAAAGGTAGAAAGGTCTGGTTGAGCAGAGGAAGGGACTAGTCAAACTAAGCCTTCTTCAGGGCCACCCACAGATATCACAGAAATGTTGATGTCACTATTCTTCTTTCTCAATCTAAATTCATCTGATGGCATTCTCCAAACTTGCATATCTCTGGCTCATTGTGTATCAGGCTGGGGGCCAGTTAAGAGGACCCTCTGGTGGAAGTATCAGAATCAAATCGAAATTTTTGTTTTTCAAACTATGTATGCTTATACTCTACCCCTAAAATCTCGGGTTCCAGAATCTCTGTGGAAGAGGGTAGTCCAGCTCGTGTCCTTTGAAAACCTTGCCTCAAGTGATTCTCATATAACCTCACTGCTATAAGCCCCTTGTTGTGTAGGATTTTATCCTTAGAAATTAATAGAAGTTGTCAAGGATTTCATTTTACTTGGATCCACAATTAATGTCCATGGAAGCAGCAGTCAAGAAATCAAAAGACACATTGCATTGGACAAATCTGCTGCAAAGGACCTCTTTAAAGTGTTGAAAAGCAAAGGTGTCACCTTGAAGACTAAGGTACACCTGACCCAAACCATGATATTTTTAATCACATCATATGCATGTGAAACCTGGACAATGAGTAGGGAAAACAGAAGAAGAATTGATGCCTTTGAACTGTGGTATTGGTGAAGAAGATTGAACATACCAGGGACTTGCAAAAGGACAAACAAATATGTCTTGGAAGTAGTACAACCAGAACACTCCTTAGAAGCAAGAATGGTGAGACTGCGTCTTATATACTTTGGACACGTTGTCAGAGGGATCAGTCCCTGGAGAAGGACATCATGCCTGGTAAAGTACAAGGTCAGAGGAAAAAAAGAAGACTATCAACAAGATGGACTGACACAGTGACTGCAACGATGGGCTCAACAATGGGGATAACAATTATGAACATGGCGCAGGACCAGGCAGTGTTTCATTCTGTGATACATAGGGTCCCTATGAGTCAGAACCAACTCGACAGCACCTAACAACAACAGGTTTGTCACGAATAAACTCATTTCGTTTCTGCAAGGTAGTCACGGGCAGGTGAACAAGTAAGACCTTACAACATTCATTTACAACCAGAGAATTAACAACTACAGTTGCAATGTTAGTTCAACGCTTAGAGTCCAAATCTTTACACTTTTACCTTTTGTAAGTGGTCTCAGGAGGAAGACTTGATCACAACTTCAACTTGTGGAGGTCTCTCATAGCTGGGATTAAGGTCAATCGTGCTACACAGAATCGCAGTTCAGATTCTGAGTCTTTGGAGACAGTCAGACTCCAGACAGAGGTTTCATCTCTGCCTTTTCTTAGTAAGTGAGCAGAAATTCAGGGTTGATACGTGGAATTCTCACCTTGGCCTCACATGATAAAGCCCACTGTGGCATTAAAGACTAGTATGTTATGTCTTCTTTCCAGGGTTAGAGATCAGTTGAATATCACAACTTTTCTTCAGGGTCAGAGATTAGGAAGGTTGTTTAGAATTATGTCTCAAGCCTGGTTTACAAAATTAACTATGTTATATTTTCTTTTGTCACATCATGCCAGGTCAAAGTCGACTTCAAGGTTGTTTACATTCTTCATATACTTCAGATGTCCAAGTTCAGAAATTTTCTAAATAACTTTCTAATGACTTACAGGTTTCTAACAGCTTATAGTTAATATTAGAGAGTCTCATAAACGTAGACATAATTCTATTTCTAAGCTCGTATTACAAGTGCTTATACTTATGTATTTTGAAATCATAATAGTGACTTATACCTTATGGTACTTGAGAGCATCATAGAAACATACAGAACACCCCTAATTAAGGACTACCGCTTAGGTTCTCCAAATTTGTATCATCTTGTGAGGTGTCAGGGAGCACATTTGCCCTACAAAGATCTCCAAGGACAAGTCTTTTTGAACTTCCAATACCTCTCACTCATAAAACACAAATAGCTCGATCACTAAGCCAGTATAGATAGGTAAAGTCACTTTTAATGACTTTATAGCAGAGGTTTCCATCATACCCTTATGTAAGGTGTCATGGACACATCCCAAGTGGCTTTCCAAGAGCGCATGTCATACAGATATAAGCCTCCAAAATAGTAAACAAGCAATTTAACTTTGATGAAAATCTGAGCAGATAGTGTGTTCGCAGTTTTGCAGATGATATAACTGATAGTTTAAGTAACTGGGCCCAGGACTCCAAACAAGTAGGAAGGAGTCTGGACCTCTGAAAACCTAGTGTTTTGTTTTCACTGTCCTTTCATTTTATTTTTATCAACTTTATCATAACAAAGAGGTGGGAAAAAGAGGAAGCAAGAAAAAGAGAAAATAAAACTCGAATTGTGAAAAATGTTTTAAATATTGTAAAAGACATTCCTTGATGGTCAGTATCCTCCTTGTAACTTGAAAAAACAAATAAATCGTTTTCCTTGGGGATTTGGAAAATGTCCAGTGAAGTCTCTAAGTCCAATCTTTGACTTTCTTTCCAAATATGAAATAGGACTGACCATTTTATGACTGAGACCATAAGCTTTGGACTAGGATCTGTCTTGGGGCCCCATCAGAGATCTTCTCCCTGGGTAGACAGGAGCTGTCTTTAAAGATCTTTTGGCTAGTGGAAGAGCAAAGTCTCACCTTGTGCCGACACAAAACCCAGCATGCCTCACTGAAGAGGAGAGACCCAGAGGAGCAACAGCTGTGAGCATTTATAATGCTTTTTGCCCAGATGCAAATGTCATTTTCTGCCATTTGCACTATTGACCAGGGTAACTTTCAGATGAAGACATCACAGATGGACACTGGCTGGCACCCGCAGGAAGTCTCAAATGAACCATAGCTATAGCTTTGCCTGCAGTGGCTGTCAGACATTTACAGAAATCCATCTCTCCCTGTACTTAGTAACAAACCTCCCCTCAGGAAAAGAAAAAAAAAAGACTTCAAAGAAAACTGTCAAGTTCATTTTATTTTCATTTCTGAAGCAACAACGCACATAAAAGAGCAAGTAGTTTCTAAACACCATTAACTGTGTCCTAGGAATCTTCAGATTTGCCATAAAGCAGCTGATGTTTGAAACACATCAAGGGAAACTTTGAAATAATGCTCTACTCCCTTCTTATCCACTCTCTTTCCCCACCCACAATTCTGTATAAATACCTCTTAGGTCTGGAGTTGTAGACATAAAACTGATAAGGGCCCAGGCACAGATGAGTGAATCAGTATGAAGTGAATAGCGCTGGTGAAGAGGTGCTGGAAGACAGGTAAAACAGCAATTTTGCACACAAGGCTTTATGAACCCATTTCTGTGACACACAGAACTGAGGCTGGAGTGGCATTATGGGGAAACCATAAAGCTGAGGTTTCTAACTTGTTGGCAGATTAGAACCAACTGGGGAACTTTTAAAATACTACCACAGTATAAGCCCAGCAGCCCTGGTGGCGCAACGGTTAAGCAATTGTCTGCTAACCCAGCAGGAGAAAAGACCTAGCAATCTGCTCCCATAAAGATTAAACCCATTGCCATCAAGTTGGTTTGACTCATAGTGATCCTACAGGACAGAAGAAAACTGTTCCATAGGGTCTCCAAGCCCATAGTCTTTATGGGAGCAGGCTGTCACATCTTTCTCCCACAGAAGGGCTGGCAAGTTCAAACCGCCAACCATATAATTAGCAGCCAAGTGCTTAATCATTAAAGCTAACAGAGCTCCTTCCCGTAAAGATTACAGCCTAGGAAACCCTATGGGGCAGTTCTACTCTGTCCTATAGCATTGCCATGAGTCAGAATCAACAACACAGAACACAACAACAACATGTAAGCCCCACCCTCAGAGATTCTAATTCGATTGACCTGGGGTGACACCAACAAAGGTCATTTTAAAAGCTCCTTAGCACCAGAAAACTTCTAGGAACTTAGCAAAGTTGCAGGGTACAAGGTCAACAAACAAAAATCAGTTGGGTTTCTATACACCACCAATGAGAAGTCTGAGAGGGTAATTAGAGAAACAATTCCATTTACAATAGCATCTGTTATGGATTGAATTGTGTCCCCCAAAAATGTGTGTCAATTTGGCCAGGCCTTGATTCCCAGTATTGTGTGATTGTCTACAATTTTGTCATCGATTGTGATTTTCCTATGTGTTGTAAATCCTGCCTCTGTGATGTTAATGAGGCAGGATTGGATGCAGTTATGTAAACAAGGCAGGATTCAATTTACAAGATTAGATTGTATCTTGAGTCAATCTCTTTTGAGATATAAAAGAGAGAAGTGAGCATAGAGACAGGGGGACCTCATTACCACCAAACCAGAAGAGCCAGGAGCCTATGTCCTTTGGTCCCAGGATCCCTGCACTGAAAAGCTCCCAGACCAGGGGAAGATTGATGACAAGGACCTTCCCCAGAGCTGACAGAGAGAGAAAGCCTTCCCTGGAGCTGGCACCCTAAATTTGGACCTCTAACCTCCTAGACTGTGACAGAATAAATTTGTTTGTTAAAGCCATCTGCTTGTGGTATTTCTGTTACAGAAGCACTAGATAACTAAGACAGCTTCTAAGAGGATAAAATACCTAGGAATAAATCTAACCAGGACCTGAAGGACTCATACAATGAAAATTATAAAATGCTGCTAAAAGAGATTAAAGAAGACTTAAATAAATGTAAAAATCTTCCATGTTTATGGATTAGAAGGCAATATTGTTAAGATGTCAATACTGCCCAAAATGATCTATAGATTCAACACTGATCAAAATTCCAACAGTCTTATTTACAGAAATGGGAAAACCAATCCTCAACTTTATATGGAATGGCAAGAGGCCCTGAATAGCTAAACCACTGTTGAAAGAGAATAACGAAGTACAACTCACGCTTCCTGATTTTAAAACATACAGCCACAATAATCAAAACAACCTGGTATAGTAAAAGGCATATCCCATATCCCATTGCCATTGAGTCAATTCTGACTCACAGTGACCCTACAGGACAGAGTAGAACTGCCCTATAGGGTTTTCAAGGCTGTAATCTTATGGAAGCAGACTGCCACATCTGTCTCCCGCTGAGCAGCTGGTGAGTTAGAACTGCCAACCTTTAGGTTAGTTGCCAAGCGCTTAACCATCGTGCTTCAGGGTTCCTTAATAGACACATAGACCAATGGGATAGAATTGAGAGTCCAGAAATAAACCATACATCTATGGTCAACTGATTTTTGACAAGGGTGCTAAGTATATTCAATGCGGAAAGAAAAGTCTCTTTAACACATGGTATGGGAAAACTGGATTTCCACATGCAGAAAACTGAGACAGGGTCCATGCCTCACACCATACAAAAAACAAATTTAAAATGGATTAAGAACCTAAATGTGCAATCTAAAACCATAGAATTCTTAGAAGAAAATGCAGGGGCAATGCCTTAAGGCCTAGCTTTTAACAATGGATTATCTAATTTAATAACAAAAACACAAACAGCAAAAGACAAAATAAATAAATGGGACCTCATAAAAATTAAAAAAAATTGTTCATCCAAAGACGTTACAAAAAAAGAGAAAAGATAAGCTACTAACTGGAAGAGTATCTTTAGAAACCATACATCCAATAAAAATCTAATAATCAAAATATATAAAAAACTCTGACAACTTAACAAAAAGACAAATAACCCAATCATAAAATGGCCAAAGGACTTGAGTAGACATTCCACCAAAGAGGACATTAAAATGGTGACCAAACATATGAAAATATGCTCAACATCATTAGCAATCAGAGGAATGCATGTCAAAACCACAATGAGATACCATTTCACTCCCACTAGGATGGCTAAGGCTAAAAAAAAGAAAAAAACAGAAAAAGGTTGGCAAGGATGTATGGAGAAATTGGAACCCTTATCCACTGCTGTTGGGAATGCAAAATGGTACAGCCATTATTTTATGTGGTGGTTCTTAAAAAAACTAAAATAGAACTACCGTCTGACCCAGTAATTTCACTACAAGGTATATACCCACAAAACTTGAAAGCAGAGACTCAGAGACCTGTACACCTGTGGTCCTTGCAACATATCTGCAATAGGTAAAAGGTGGAAACAACCTAAATGCCTGTTAACAGGTGAATGGATAAATAAAACATGGTACATACATGCAATGGAATACTACTCAACCAGTAGGAGAAACGAAGTCTTGACACGCGCTATAATGTGGATGGAGCTGGGAGACATGCTGAGTGAAATAAGCCAGTCTCAAAAGGATAAATATTGTATGACCTCACTATAAAAAGACAAGAAAAGGCAAAAGTATAGAGACCAAAGTTTATTAGTGGTTACCAGGGGCAAGAGGGAGGAGGAAAGAGGGGTGTTAATGGTGATAGAAAAATCACATTGAACAACAGTAGGGTTATACCGATTATTGTAATAGCCATCAATAAGTTGTACACCTGTAAAAAGATGAATTGGCAAAAGCTGGGTGACAGATATATTTACAAGAACAACAAAAATAAAAGAAATAGCTTTCTGAGGCTGCTTATATACAACCAAAAACTTCATAGGATTTGGTTCCTTGGTTTGGAGGTTTAAGGTCATTGTTTCATGGGCTATCCCAATTAATTGGCCTAATAATGAGTTTAGCACTTCTGTTCTACCTCCTGGTTCATTTCGTACTGCCTGGGGTCTTAAAAGCTTGCAAGCAGCCAGCCAAGACACAAAAATTGGTCTCTGTTCACCTGGAGCAACAGAGGAAAAAAGAGAGTCAGGAATAGAAGGAGGATATGGAATGTATGGCTAATTGCATCCATGATCAATCGTCTCCTTTGCTATGAGACCAGAAAAACTGGATGATGCCCAGGTACCATTACTGAACATTTTGATCAAAGATTCTATAGAGAAGAATCCTGATCAAAAGGGGGAAATGCAGAAGAGAATTTCCAGTTCTCATGGAATCTAGACTTTCTGGAGCTATGAAGATCAGATGAACCCCTGAAACTATTACCTTGCGATAACCTTAAACCAAAAATATCCCCTGAAGTCATCTTAAAACCAAAAAATAATTTAACTTTAAGTAAAAAAAGGTCTACCAAAACATTATGCTCTTTTAAGATCTATATGGGATCAAACTGACAATAGCAACCTGAAAGATTAGATAGGAACCTTAGGCGGGAGTAAATTTACATTAATGGCAGAGGAACTACTCAGAAAAGAGGGTGAGAATGGTTACACAATTCAAAGAACGCAATCAATTTTGCCAAATTGTACATGCAGAATTGGTTGAATTGGTACATGTTCTTCTGTGTATATTCTCATCCACAACAACAAACTAAAAAGTAGGGGAGAGGGGAATTAATGAGGGAGTTATATTACTCTATACCATAGAAAACACTAACAGGCAATTTAGCATAGTATTTAAGGTCATTGACTCTGGGGCCAAACCACCTGGGTTGAAATCCCAGTTCTGCTACTTAACAGCTGTGTGACCTTGTGGAAGTCTCTGTGTCTCAGTTTCTTCCTCTGTAAAATGGAAGTAAAAGAGTCTGCCTCTTAGAATGGTTGTGAAGGTTAGAAGAGGTAATAAATGTATATAAAGCTGTTAGAACAATATCTGGCCATAGTAAGGGCTCAACAAATGCCCGCTGTTATTACTACTACTGAAAAAAAGCTCTTCAGGTGGAAGTTAGGAGTCCCTCGTGGCACAAAAGTTTAAGAGAGCAACTACTAACTGAAATGTTGGCAGTTTGAACCCACCCACCCAGAGGTGCCTTGGAAGATAGACCTGGCAGTCTGCTTCCAAAAGGTCACACCCTTGAAAAGCCTGTGGAGCACAGCTCTACTCTGCACACATGGGGTCGCTGTGAGTTAGATTGACTGGACAGTTGGTTAGTGGAATTTGAAAGTATCTCAGTCTTATAACTAGTTGAACATCATCTGGACTTTTGGGTCAGTTTAGCTGTGTTCTAGCTTAAGAGACAAAACTCAGATATCTACAGGGGTCAGCAAGTAATGTAAGGAACAAAGAGGGCCAGATACAAGGCAACAGAGGTCTTCAGATTTCTTCAAAAGATGAAAACTTGAATTTTTATGCGAAGCTTCCCAATTTTAAAAATTTGACAGTTGACTTAAAATGAAATTCTTTGAAGATGCACAAGGCAGCAGCCTTAGTTCCCACCCACAGCGTTTCCTATGCTGGATCCTCAGATGACCTGTGTATCTCGTTCTGTCCTGGATAAACTAATAGGATTGAGGAAAGAGAGGACAAGCCTGCAGAGCTTGATTGCATGACCTGTAAACATTGGCCCCCATCAGTTTCCAAGGGGAGGGGTTCGAGTGGGGTTCTCATTTATACACATGTCTTTAATTGATGTACGACAAGGCTGTACTTGGGGGAGACACAGGAATATTCCCATGACCCAAACTGGTGACCCTGACCTTAAGAGGCTTTACCGGGACTTAGACTAAGATGTGCCACGGGGACCAGGACTTTAAAGGGAACTCAATAAAAATAAGGAAGGGAATATTGACTCCCCAAAAGAGCACTGTTGAGCCCTTTTATGAAAACCACTAGTGTGTTGTACAGAAAAAGGCACAAGCACTGAAGCCAGACAGTTACCCCGTATGACGCTGGACAAACCAAACCATCTTTCTGAGCCTTACACTCCACAGCCTTGAAATGCACATAAAAATGCCTCTGCCATAAAGTTGCAATGATTAGATATAATAAATATTTAGTACCCAGCACAGTGCCTGGCACATAGAATACGCTCCATAAACTCCCAAACAGAAAAGGCAACAATTTTCATTCCTTGGTAATCTAATCAAAGCATATCAGAGCCCTCACAGTTAAGAGTTCTTTCAAACGTCGAGTTTAATTCAAAATTGCTTTTGCTTATCTACAGCAACTGAAAATCAGACATTCGTTCCACAAATAGGAATTTAAACACAGGTAATAAACGCCTTTTCCCATGAGAGCTCTTGCTTTCTCCTAGCGTTTTACTAAAACAAAAAAACCAATCCTGTTGGCACCAAGTAGATTTTGACTGCAGACAGAGTGAAATGGCCCCACTCAGTTTCCAAAGAGCAGCAAGGCTCTGGTAATTCCTATTGCCCACTGAGTTCTGCTCACTTTTCCACATACCTCAACTATATTACAGTATTTACTCTACAACCTGCCTCTCAGCATACCAGGATTTGAACAAATCACAATTTGATACCCACATATTTGTTGCCATCGAGTCAATTTCGACCCACAGCAACTCTATAGTAAAATTGCCCCAAAGGGTTTCCAAGGAGTGGCTGGTGGATTTGAACTGCTGACCTTTTGGTTAGCAGCCAAGCTCTTAACCGCTATGCCACCAGGGCTCCCTAATCACAATTTAGTGGTCTACATAACATCTCCTGACATAGCTACCCTTGGGAAAGAGAATTGTGTCTTGTTCATCTTTTCATCTTCTTCAGATACAGAAATGCCACCCAGGAGACCAAAATTATACCCGGTGGACATTCCCCCAGCCTCTTTGTGCAAAGCCCCACCTAGCCTCCAGCACTCACTGCTAGTTCTGAACTCATATTTCCATCTTGGTGGGCTACAGTCAGGGCTTACCATCTTCCAAGACATCCACCCGGTTTGGGAATCATATTCAATTTAACTCCACAGACATGTAATGATTTCTCTGTCCAATCACTCTGCCAGGACCCTCTGAAGGAAAAGAGAAACATTACATGGCCCTTCACCCAAGCCCCCCACAATATTGTGTCCCATGTTTGCTTGAAAGGATGACATTCCATCAATGGGTAGACAGCTTTTTATTAATAATTCTCTGCTCCATAACTCTTCACCAAGCCATCTCTGATTCAGATGCCCTGGTCCAGGAGTGGAGTGGGTTTTACTATTAACTAACGTAACTGATTGTTTTTAAACAGAGAATTTTTATGTCCAAGTGGATCCCCTTCAAAGCAGATGCTCCAGGGAATAGTATGCTGTTGCTGTTAGTTGTTGTCAAATCTATTCCCACTCATGGTGACCCCATGTACAACAGAGTAGTACTGTGCTCTGTAGGGTTTTCAGTGGTCCTGTTGTTGTCGTTGTTGTTGTGTGCCGTAGAGTCTATTCCGACTCGTAGCAACCCTACAGGACAGGATAGAACTGCCCTTTTGGTTCCCTACAAGGCACACAACAATAACAACAATAAATCTTTACAGAAGCAGGTCGCCGGGTCGTTTCTTCTGAGAGCCGTTGGTGGGTTCAAACCGCCAGCCTTTTGGTTAGCAGCCGAGCACTTAACCATTGCACCACCAGAGCTCCTTCAATGGCTTTATACCTATACTCAAACCTCAGGCCCTGCAGCGTTTTTGTTGGAAGGTTCGCTATAGTTGATCTAATTAGCAAACAGTTATTGAGCCCTTGTACACCAGTATGATGGAGAGATACAAACATTTCTTTGTGCTTAAGCAATGCCTAGGCTGCCCTGTGGGGGCATCAAACGATTGTAGTAAAGTGTGAGATGAGCTGTAAAAGAGGAAAATGTGAAATGCTCTGAACACTGAGCTGTGCTTGAGTTGTTGTTAGCTGCCTTCGAGTAGCACCCTCACACGCACACTCACGGGGGCCCCATGCACAATGGGATTAGATCCTTGTGATCCATAGGATTTTCATTGGCTGATTTTTAGAATATCACCAGGCCTTTCTTCCTAGTCTTAGTCTGGAGGCTCCACTGAAACATGTTTAGCATCATAGCAACACACAAGCCTCCACTGATCGATGAGTGGTGGCTGTGCTTGAGGTATGTTGGACAGAAATTGAACTCAGGCCTCCCACATGGAGGTCAAATATTCTACCACTGAACCACCACTGCCTCCTGAGCTGTGCTTCCAGCCCCTTTCAAATCCCGTTCTCCAATATAACAGCCATTGTGATCTTTTTTAAACATAAATTGAGTCTTGTTCCCCTGCTTAAATCCCTTCACTGCTTACCTTTGCGCTTAGAATAAATTCCTAACATCTTTCATGTCTCACAAAATCCAAGTGTTCTGATCCTTGCTGACCTCTCCACTCTCATATATTTATTTAAAAGGAAAAAAAAGTTGCTATCGAATCAATCCCAACTCATGGTTACCCCATGTGTATCAGAATAGAACTGCTCCATAGGATTTTCTTGACTGTAATCTTTACAGATGCAGTCAGCCAGGCCTTTCTTCTGTGGTGCCACTGGGTGAATTCAAACCAACAACCTTTAGAAGTCAAGTACAAACTATTTGCGACACCCAGGGACCTTTTGGAAGGCCTACTGGATGGGGCTAGAAGCCCGTTCCTCTCCCTCTCACATGTGCATTCACATACACATGCATGCATACACACAACACCCATAGGCATGAGAGGAGGGGCAAGCCACACAAAGCACACCAGGGCTCTGCAGAGGGAGACACAAACCTGCCCAAGGGCATTGTGCCTGACTGTGATCTCTTGTGAGGTACAATTTGGGGTTTATTTTAAGATCTTAAAATCCTGGCCCATCACTCCCAAGTTCTTTCCCAAGGCAGTCTCTGTAGGGCCTTTGCTCTGGGGCTCCTGTCTAACCCTGCAGAGTCAGTCGCAGGACGACCTTGACACTGCCACCTGGGACACGGGTGTGACGGTACAAGTGAGGGACTGTGGACCACTGGATGACATCATGCATGATCTAAGCCCTGGATTTTCAGTACAGTACAAGCTTCATCATAAGATTTGACAATACAGATCCGATGCCTCCAGAATGGAATGGCTAAGATTCCTTTTCCTAGTGACACCCTTTGATTGTAGCTCAAGGGCTATTTCCCTGGACTAAGCCAGGGTCTTGTCATTAGCTTATTCTTTTATAGCTGCACCCACTGGGGGGATTTTAGCTCTAAAATATATAACATTCGAGAAATGGGAAAAAAAACTTTTATGATTTATAGTGAAGAGGTTGGGGGGTGCGAATAATTTAGTATTTTTAGGATAGAATGGAACTTCTTATTGAACTGTAACCCAGAAGAAAAGATGCATTAGAGCCCTGGGAGGCGGGGGGGGCGGGGACATTCAGTAGATTCTAATACCAGAGCACCGCCAAGTGTGCCAATAACAGTAAGTTGTCACTAACAGAGGCATCATCACTCTAGGCCACACACTGCTCAAAGCATTCCTCATGTAAACTGAGGACCAAGAAATATGCCATTTTCAGATGAGGAAACTAAGGCTCAAAGAAGTGACATGGTCACTCAGTTTGTGAATGGTAGAGTCTGAGGTCCCTTGTTAGTTTTTGTTAGATGCTGTGAAGTGGGTTCGGACTCATAACGATCCTATACACAACAGAATGAAACACTGCCCCGTCCTGCGCCATCCTCATAATTGTTACTATGCTTGACCCCATTGTCGCAGCCACCGTATCAAACCATCTCATTGAGGGTCTCCCTCTTTTTGGTTGATCCTCCACTTTACCAAGCATGATGTCCTTCTCCAGGGACTGATCCCTCCTGATAACATGTCCAAAGTATGTGAGATGCAGTCTCGCCATCCTTGCTTCTAAGGAGCATTCTAGTTGTACTTCTTCCAGGACAGATTTGTTTGTTCTTTTGGCATTCCATGCTATATTCAATATGCTTCGCCAGCACCACAATTAAAGGCATCAATTCTTCGCTCTTCTTTATTCATTGTCCAGCTTTCTCATGCATATGAAGCGACTGAAAACGCCATGGCTTGGGTCAGACACACCTTAGTCCTCAAGGTGACATCTTAGCTTTTACACACTTTTAAGAAGTCTTTTGCAGCTGATTTGCCCAATGCAATACTTCTTTTCATTTCTTGACTGCTGCTTCCATGGGTGTTGATTGTGGATCCAAGTAAAATAAAATCCTTGACAACCTCAATCTTTTCTCCTTTTATCATGATGTTGCTTATTGGTCCAGTTGTGAGGATTTTTGTTGTCTTTTTGTTAAGGTGTAATCCATACTGAAGGCTGTGGTCTTTGATCTTCATCAGTGCTCCCAGTCCTCTTCACTTTCAGCAAGCAAGGTTGTGTCATCGGCATAATGCAGGTTGTTAATGAGTCTTCTTCCAATCCTGATGCCCATTCTTCTTCATATAGTCCAGCTTCTCAGATTATTTGCTCAGCATACAGATTGAATAGGTATGATGAAAGGGTTCAGCCCTGACACACATCTTTCCTGACTTTAAACTGTGCAGTATCCTCTTGTTCTGTCCGAATAACTGCCTCTTAGTCTATGTACAGATTCCTCATGAGCACAGTTAAGTGTTCCAAAATTCCCATTCTCCACAATGTTATCCGTAATTTGTTATGATCCACGTAGTCAAATGCCTTACACAGTCAATAAAACACAGGTAAGCGTCTTTCTAGTATTCTCTGCTTTCAGCCAGGATCTATCTGACATCAGCAATGATATCCCTGGTTCCAATCCTCTTCTAAATCTGGCTTGAATTTCTGGAAGTTCCCTGTCGATACACTGCTGCAGCCGCTTTTGAATGATCCTCAGCAAAATTTTACTTGCATGTGATATTAATGATATTATTCGATAATTTCCACATTCGGTTGGATCACCTTTCTTGGGAATAGGCATAAATATGGATCTCTTCCAGTCCGTTGGCCAGGTAGCTGTCTTCCACATTTCTTGGCATAGAGGAGTGAGCTCTTCCAGCACTGCATCCATTTGTTGAAACATCTCAATTGGTATTCCATCAATTCCTGGAGCCTTGTTTTTTGCCAATGCCTTCAGTGCAGCTTGGACTTCTTCCTTCAGTACCATCGATTCCTTAGGTCCCTAGGTGGAGCAAATGGTTTGCACTCAACATTAACCTAAAGGTTGGTGGTTTGAACCCATACAGCTAAACCGTGGAAGTAAAGGCCTACCAATCTACTGCCTTTAAGATTACAATCAAGAAAACCCTACGGAGTAGTTCTACTCTGCACACATAGGGTGGCAAATAACAATGACAAGTCTGAGCCCAAAGGCCATGCCTTCTGCCACATGACCCCATCTGTTCTTCCTGCAACCATCTCTGTGCTTTAAACTGGGGGGGGTGCGGGGTGGGGTGGGGAGTTAGTGAGTAAGCCAGGGAAAATGCAACTTGAAATCAAGAAGGAAGCCACCCTCCACAGACCTGCCATGCTGTCCTCTCCCTGCCCCCATCCAGGCTGCCTCATCACTAGCCTCCCCTGGGGCAGATGGCTCTCAAGGACCTGCAGGAGCAGAGGGCAGAACAAGGACAAGTGGACAAAATCCTCAAGACCCTCATCTCCCACTATTCACACTGTCCTATTCACCCACAAGCACAGGACACCTGGGGACTTGGCTTTGAAACATGGACAGCACTTGACATTAGTTACCACAGTTTTCTGAACCTGAAAACAATGTACTTTTTAAAAGCTGCCTTCTTTCAAAACTCCACAGGTGGAGCTGAATCGAATGGGTGCCTTTTAAATATAATCTAGCATAAGTTTCTTTCTTGATAGAGTAGTAATAATAATAGTAGATGCCCACTATTTACTGAATAAGGTCCCTGGGTGGCACAAACAATTTGTTCTCAGCTATTTACTGAAAGGTTAGCAGTGTGAACCCACCCAGTAGCACTGCAGAAGAAAGCCCTGGCAAACTGTTTCTATAAAGATTGTTGTTGTATGCCAGCAAGTCGATTCCAACTCATAGCTACCCTACAGGACAATGTAGAATTGTCCCATAGGGTTTCCTAGGCTGAAATCATTATAGGAACTGATCGCCAGGTCTTTTTCCCGTGGAGTTGCTGGTAGGTTCCAACCACTGACCTTTGGGTTAGCAGCCATTGCACTGCCAGGGCTCCTTCCATAAAGATTATAGCCTTGAAAACCCTATGAAGCAGTCCTACTCTATAACACATGTGTCACCATGAATCAGAACTGACTCGATGACAGCAGGTTTGGCTTTTTGATATTTACTGAATATCTACTAGGTGTAAGGTGCTTAACATGAATTATTTCTGAATACATAAGAAATAATGTCCACTATACTAACATATTAACAGTTTTTAATAGTCGTTCATAGTACCGTAATAGTTACAATTAAAATATTAAAATACTTTATTTAACCATTTTTAATCATTAGTAAAAGTAACAATTTTATCATTTCAGACCTAGCACTTTTTCATATATAATTTATTTTCTTGTTGCTGTTTGTTGAAAATATACACAGCAAAACATACACCAACTCAACCATTTCTACATGTATAACTCAGTGACATTGATTACATTGAGTTGTACATCCATTCTCACCCTCCTTTTCTGAGTTGTTCCTGCCCCATTAACATAAACTCACTGACCCCTAAGGTTCCTGTCTAATTTTTCAAGTTGCTGTTGTCAATTTGATCCCATATAGATAATTCTTAAAAGAGTATAATCCTCAAGGCAGACATTCTTTACTAGTAAAGCTAAACTATTGTTCAGTTTTAAGAAGACATCAGGGAATATTTTGGTCTAAGGTTTAAAGGTTATCTCAGGCCAATAGTTTCAGGGGTTAATCCGGCTTCCATGGCTCCTGAAAGTCTGCAGTCCGCGAGAATTGAAATTCTGCTCTGCATTTTCCACCTTTTCAAAAGATTCTTCTACAGAATCTTTGAACAAAATGTTCAATAATGGTAGCTGGACACCATCTAGTTCTTCTGGTCTCATGGCAAAGGAGGCAGTTGCTCATGTAGGCAATTAGCCACACATTGCATATCCTCCTCCTATTCCTGACTGTCTTTCTTGCTCTGTTGCTCCAGGCGAACAGAGACCAATTGTTGTATCTTAGATGGTTGGCTTGCAAGCTTTTAAGACCCCAGGCACTATGCAATGAACTAGGAGGCTGAACAGAAGCACTGAACATATTAGGCCAATTAACTGGAATGTCCCATGAAACCATAACCCTAAACCTCCAAACCAAGGAATCCCATGAAGTTTTTGGTTGTACATAAGCAGCTTCAGCAGCTACAGACCTAGCACTTTTATAGCACGTATAGTTGAGAACATTTTGTCCTCCTAACGATGTTATTACTCTTTTTTTTTTTTTTGAAAATCAGGAAACTGAGGCTGAGGAGAAGTGATTTAACCAAGGTCACACAGCTAATGGGTAGCAGAGCTATGGGCCTAAGCATCTGATTGCAGAGTCTAAGCATATGACCTCTCTGCTCTTCTCCTTCAAATGCTTAATGATTTTCCACTGAGAGTTCTTGAGAGAGCAAACAATGACTGCATAAAACTAATTGTAAAAACAATAATACTAAGCAAATTCAGACAAGAATCCTTCCCTGGGACAGAGTCAGAATCCCATACAATTGGTGGAAACATTTTTACACGCTGGGTTAAGGTCAAAATAAATGATGAGTGTTTAATGCTACCCATTATAGAGATTCTAATGTTTTTAAGATAAAGTAAATACTTAGAAATGCTTACATTTGGTAACTTGTCCAGTGTCACCATTTATAAATTAATGGGCATGGTTTGTGATGTATTATCTGGATGTTTGTGGGTGACCAGCTAAAAACCCATGCAGATGAATCTTGGGGACAAAACCCTAAATATTTTATTGTGTCCACACGCATATGTGTGTATATGGAAGTACTTGTGCGTATATAAGCATGTGTGTGCACGTGCCATGTGTGTAATGTACAGCAACCTGCAAGGTTTACTGATAGGAAATAGGATACTCAGGTACGACATATAATGTGTCCACCATCACACAGTTACATGAGTGATGTTGTGTTGTAAGGTGCTGTCAAGTTTGTTTTGACACATAGCAACCCCATGTAACAGAACAGAATGGTCCCATAGGGTTTTCTAGACTGTAACCTGCAGGTCTTTTCTCCCACAGAACTGCTGGATAGGCTGGAATCAGCAACCTTTCAATTAGCAGCCCAACACTTAAAGGTTACACTACCAGGCTCCTTACATTAAATGGTAAAGCCAGGGTTTGAAGCAGATCTAATCCAACATCTTGGTTATCACTTGTTTTTCACGTAAAATTCTATGGAGCAAGTTTGATACAAGCTGGGAACATCTGCTTTTGTAGCATGTTTTTTAGTACATCATAGACTAATTGTTCCTTCCTCCATTTTCTAAGTGGGCTATTTTAAACTAGAATATATAGTAACAAAAAAACAAGAAATTTTGTGGAAAACATGTCTATGGATACTGTTATTAATTTATTATCTTTGTTAGTCATTGAAATTGTGATCCTTATCACAATGGTGACCAGCAGGATAATTCTGAACAAGATATCATCTACAGAGCAGGCAGGGGATGATCAGACCTCACGGTAACTGGGTCACACAAACAGAAACAAAATGCCTGTGAGCTCTGCTCAGTTCCTTAAAATGCTTGATTAAAAAACATAATTTACATTTCTTTGCCTTTAGCCCCAACTGTGAGGCAAGTGTCAACCTTTCCCTTTGCTTTAACTCTAGCTAACCCAGAGGTCATTTAAGATAACTTCCCAAAGGTCGCAGTACACATAGAAAAAGATATTGGCTGTCAGGTCCATCGAGTTTAAGATTCAGGCTGCTTTCAGCCAGAACTGACTTTCCTGGCGTGGGGGTCCAGTTGCCTTAGCCCTCCACCAGCTCAAAGAACAAAGGGACCCTCTTGGGAAGGCCTGCTCTATGCTGTTTATGTTTCTCTCTCTCTCAAACTACTTCAGAGATCAGGATTAGGGTTTAGGGATAGGTAGGGCTGGATTAAAACATAGGAGGGTCCTAAACACTGATAATCTGTGGTGCCCACTCCTCTGCTTACTCATGTATTCAAGATATGTAATATCGGGATATGTGAGTTTTATATGTATACTCAAAACCACATGTATATATATGTGAGTGTGTATGTCTTAGCTATCCACGATGTAACTTCGTTTTATACGTTTTATAATATTAGTGAATGAATGCAAAATTGGTGTATGTCATTTTAGTTGAATATGATGAACTAGATTATAAAATTTTTAGTGGATGCAGGGTACTAAGATTTCTACTATATTCCACATTTTCTACAAAAAGAATATTTCACATATTCTACAACAAAGAAAACGAGTCAGTGAATTCATTCCTTGTTTTAACAATTAATGTAAAATACTGTTGATCTTCCACAATGAAAAACTGACTTTAGCAATTTTGCTTTAAATGGCTAAAACTTCTATTTTAATGTTTCTTTTGTAGTAAATGCTATAATTATAAATGAAAAGATGTCAAAAAGAAAATTTAATGATCAGAAAATATTACAACAAATTACTATATTTTATTTTTAGATAGATTTTTCATCTTTAACGTTATTTCTTTCTATTCTTTGCCGTTAACAAACTCTTCAGTGATTTTATCACAATTAAGCTGCCGAACAATATCTACTTCCATAATAATAAAGATAACGAATTGAGTCTTTCTTGAATCCTTGTATGCTGAGAGTTTTTGAGTCTCTTTAGGGACGAAAATGAGTGTTTGGTTGTATGGTTTGTGATCGTTAAAGTCAGGAATATGTGTAAAGCAATTTCAAAATTGGGAAATATGTGTTGTATTTTAACTTCTATTATGAAATCGTACATGCCTACATAAGTAAAAATTTTTTTCCTGAACTTGTAAACTTAGTTCTCATATAAGAATGAAATTGTCGCACTTCTTTGTAAATGTTTATATTTAAGTCATTGGAATAAGCCTGTACTAATTTCTTGGATGCCTTCATGAATTCTTCATCAGGTATATTCACTTTGTTTAAGAAGGAAAAATCTATTTGAAAGAAAGTCATACACTTTCACCCTTCTTTTCATGCAAGAGGCAAGTGTGTCAATAATGGTGTAGTATGTGGTCATGAGAAATTGATCTCCGGCACTCAATGAAATTTCTGGAGCTCTTCTGTCATTTACTTGTTTCTTTCTAATGCTTCTGTGACAGTGAACTGCCTGATAATCAGTATTCGGCAGTATTTGTTTTGTTGTCTTTTCAAATTTTTCAAAATATTCTCTTAAATTATGTAAACAGCCTGTTAATGACTGGTAGAGATCTATGCATGTCTTTAAATTTACTTCTGAATCTTAGGGGGCTTGACTTGTCTGATGAAAATGCTGCAATATATTATTCCACATAACCAACATAAATACATACTCTAGTGTTCACATTTTGTTGGCAATGTTTTCAGCTTCTCTTTTGGTATCTCCTTTTTTTAATTTGGTCTTCAGCAATATTTTCTAAGACATCTAGAATCTCAGTGTATGAGTTCAGGATTGCACTTGTTGCTACAGCAAGCACTTCCCAATGTGGATTAGAAAGACATTTTAATACTCAATCATTGCATAAATATGTTTTTAAAAACGTCCGCCAGTGAGTAGAGGCAGTACAAAATGTGTAGAGTAACTGAACAGCAGAAAAGAACCCAACTGCTCCCAGACAACAATCTACTGCCCTACTTCCTACAAGATGAAGCGAATGTGCAGCACATGGTATAAAAATGGCATGGTTGTTATGTTCTAAAATTTTCCTGTGCGTGCCTTTATAATACCCTGACATATTGGCAACGTTGTCATAGGACTGGCCTCTGCACTTAGAAAAATCAATTTTGCAAATTTCACATGACTAGTAAAGTACCTGATTTGCAATTTCTTCACTGGTATGACTTTTTAAGCTAGTAAATGTGATAAATCACTTGTCAGGTTTTCCATTCTTTGAAGATACGTATCTTAAAACAATACTTAGCTGATCTGTATGGGAAAGATCAGGAGTGGACCTACAGACAAACTGAAATACCAAGCTATATTTATGTCACTAAAAACAAATGATCAAACTTTACACTTATTAAGTTTAATTCTTCACATGTTGTTTTAGGTAAATTCAATGGATTGCCATTTCCTGTGTTACCATATTTGGAGACGTGACCTGCTAAAAATGGATCAAGCTGAACAACAAGTTCAAGTAAACCCCAATAACTTCCATTTTGTGAGGACCCAAACCCTTCATTTTTTCCTCAAAAAGATAGCCTGAGTTCAGCAATTGTTATAATGACAGCAACCATGCTTTGCAAAACAGTTTTCCAATACTGATGCTATGCAGTAATTTGTGTTTCCAGTTTATGAGTCAAGCCAAAACCAAGTCTTCGGTTTAAATATGACAACATACAATATCTGTGATTTGAACTGTTTTCATGTTTATCAATCATATTCGAGTTGCACTGATCGCTAAACCCATCCATAGCAAATAGAGAATTAAATGATTTAGGACTGAATAGTTTGCAAACAAAACAATACTCAGAGCCAACTGATGGAGAATACAGTAGCCGCTTCTTCTTACAATTTTCACCATTAGTTTTGCACCCTACAAATATATTCTGGCTACAGAACCTTGTTCATTCACCATCCAGAAATTTTTGACACAAATTTTCAAATGATCCACTGTGATGCTGACAATCACTTGGCCCTCTTTTGATCCAATAATTTATATCATTATTAGAAAATTATTCCATAAAGCAAGATCTGTACCTTTGCCATATATGGGATCCTCAGATACAACAATCGCAGATTCTAAAGCAGCTTCACTTTACACCATTATTCACTTTTTTACTACAGCAAGTAATGGATGCAGAATTTGGAACAAATTCTGTTATATTCTTATTGTTATTAGTAATTTCAGCACTAGTGTTACTAGTACAATGATTTGCATCCATGAAATTTGAACATTCAATGGAAGAAGTCTCTTCTGATTCCTTACATTTTAAAAAGGAAGTTAATCTTGGAATCATCTTTAGGGATTCACAAATCCTTTACTTCTTATCTTCTGTGAGTTTCCATTTTTGTACTCCACTTAGCTGCTGTTTTATTTTACTTGGATATAAAATTATGCCACTTTTTAAGTTTGTTTCTACCATAGAAAATAAATTTGAATAATTGAAAATAAAATGTGTAAAATAAAACTTACATTTGAATCTGGACATTAACACAAAAATTTATATTTGAAAATTAGTAATTAAAAAAATTGATTTGAAACATGTAATTTTGTTCTTCAGGTCTGAGATAATCAAAAGAAATAGTATGTACAAGACAGTTGGGAATAATTTCATTCATTTGTCCTATGATGTTTGTTGGCACTAGTTTTTTGTTTTTTTTTTTATGATGTTTGTTGGCAGGCCCTTAACAGAGCTCCACAAGTGTTTTTCATCTTGAAATCATACTTTAAAACTTGCATGTTCATTTTCTCTCCTTTGATGCTGCATCTTCACAATTCACTGGACTACTAGTTATGCCCAACGGGGGTGAACGAGTGCAAAGAGCATGATGCAAATACAAGGGTATGCTCAACCCGAAGGCTGGTTTTGGTTTGATTTGCATAGGACCAGATTTGCATTGGGCAAATCTGCTGCAAAAGACCTCTTTAAAGTGTTGAAAGACAAAGATGTCACCTTGAAGACTAAGGTGCGCCTGACCCAAACCATGGTATTTTCAATTGTATCATATGCATGGGAAAGCTGGACAATGAATAAGAAAAATAGAAGAATCATTGCCTTTGAATTGTGGTGTTGGCAAAGAATATTGAATAAACCATGGACTGAGAAAAGAATGAACATATCTGTCTTGGAAGAAGTACAGCCAGAATGCTCCTTAAAAGCGAGGATGGCAAGACTATGTCTTATATACTTTGGACATGTTGTCAGGAAAAATCACTCCCTGGGGGTCACCCCGGCACCCCTCCAGGGATCTTGGTGCAGTGGGTAGAATAATGGGGAGTAGGAAGGCCAGGGGATCTCTGAATGGTGCAAACTGTTAACTCTCTTGGCTGCTAACCAAAAGGTTGGAGGTTTGAGTTCACCCAGAGGTGACCTGGAAGAAAGGCCTGGCAATCTACTTCTGAAAAACTATCATTCAAAGGAGAATGAAGATCACCAAGGTCGTACGATAACTATGAGCCCAAGAAACAGAAAGGGCCACACGAACCAGAGACTTACATCATCCTGAAACCAGAAGAACTAGATGGTGCCCGGCTACAACCGATTACTGCCCTGACAGGGAGCACAACAGAGAGCCCCTGAGGGAGCAAGAGATCAGTGGGATGCAGACCCAAATTCTCATAAAAAGACCAGGCTTAATGGTCTGACTGAGACTAGAAGAATCCTGGTGGTCATGGTCCCCAAACCTTCTTTTGGCCCAGGACAGGAACCATTCCCGAAGACAACTCATCAGACATGGAAGGGACTGGACAGTGGGTTGGAGAGAGATACTGATGAAGACTGAGCTACTTGTATCAGGTGGACACTTGAGACTGTGTCGGCATCTCCTGTCTGGAGGGGAGATGGGAGGGTAGAGAGGGTTAGAAACTGGCAAAATGGTCATGAAAGGAGAGACTGGAAGGAGGGAGCAGGCTGACTCATTAGGGGGAGAGTAAGCAGGAGTATGGAGTAAGGTGTATATAAGCTTATATGTGACAGGCTGACTTGATTTGTAAACTTTCACTTAAAGCACAATAAAACTTATTTTAAAAAAAATCTATCATTAAAAATCCTATGCAGCAATTCTCATAGAGACCAGACTTAATGGTCTGACTGACACTTGAAGGACCCCAGTGGTCATGGCCCCCAGACCTTCTGTTGGCCCAGGACAGGAACCATTCCCAAAGCCAACTCTTCAGACAGGGATTGGACTGGACAGTGGGATGGAGAGAGATGCTGGTGAGGAGTGAGCTTCTTGGATCAGGTGGACTCTTGAGACTATGTTGGCATCTCCTGCCTGGAGGGGAGATGAGAGGGTAGAGGGGGTAAGAAAACCAAAAACCAAACCCACTGCTGTCAAGTCGATTCCAACTCATAGCAACCCTATAGGTCAGTGCAGAACTGCCCCATAGAGTTTCCAAGGAGCACCTGGCAGATTCGAACTGCCAACCTTTTGGTTAGCAGCTGTAGCACTTAAGCACTACACCACCAGGGTTTCCAAGGGGGTTAGAAGCTGGCGAAATGGACACGAAAAGAGAGAATGGAGGGAGGGAGTGGGCTGTCTCATTACGGGGAGAGCAACTGGGTGTATGTAGCAAGGTGTATATAAGTTTTTGTGTGAGAGACTGACTTGATTTGTAAACTTTCACTTAAAGCACAATAAAAATTTTAAAAAATATGTCCTATGGAGCACCGTTCTCCTCTGATACACATGGCGCTGCCATGAGTTGAAACTGATTCAGTGGCAACTGGTGTTTTTTTTAGGAAGGCCAGGAACTTGGAAAGCCCAGAGCTGTGGAATAAGGGCCAGAAAAATTGGCTCACAATCTCTATTTTGCCCTCTACCCTCTGGGCAACATTCTCTCTCTCTCTTTTTTTTTTTAAATGATACATATTTTTAATTTTTCTAATAAACTCTAATTTTTGGAGCAATAAAAACTGTTCATGTTGATAACATCCTGTAAATCTTTGTTTGTTTGCCATCACACATACCACATTTAGTTAAATGCAAGGTGTGAGTTTCTAGATCTGCCCTCAGGGAGGCCTCTGGGTCCTCAGAGGCCCAAGGAGGAGGAAATAGGGCTAAATCTGGATTTCTAGATTTCTTTGTGAAGATGCTGAAGCTGAGAAAGGCCTGCACAAGGGAGATTGCAGTGTCTGTCCCAGAGATGGATCAAAAGAGAGAATGGGCAGTCCTCTCTCCTGGGTATTTGGGACAATTGCTTCTATCAAACCTGGTCTTTCTGTTATTGTCCCACCCCCATCACCACCCTGCCAGTGAAGTACTCTTTTCTTTACTCCTGCCTGCCCCCGTCTTACTCCTTCTCTGCAATTCTTCACTAATTTGACACATTAAAATACTCCACCAATTGTCCAAGAATTAGTCACACCGCTCAATTATTCCTTGAGCTCTTTATTACTGACAATTAAATAGTTCTTGGCTCAGTCATGAGACCTACTATGTCTCACTAAAAAAGAAATACTGTTTCAACCATTCTCACTCCTACAAATCACACTCTTTCAAGTCTGCAACAAATGCCTGTAATTGAATATCTGTTGAATAAGTAATTCTTTTACATAATATTTTTTTTTTCCTTTTGAGGACACTGGTTACCAACCCCACAACATATCAACACCCTCCCTTCTCCACCTTGGGTTCCCCATCACCAGCTTTCCTGTCCCCTCCTGCCTTCTAGTCCTTGCCTCTGGGCTGGTGTGCCCATTCAGTCTCGTTTTGTTTTATGGGCCTGTTTAATCTTCGGTTGAAGGGTAAACCTCAGGAGTGACTTCATTATTGAGGTAAAAGGGTGTCGGAGGTGGGGGCATACTCTCAGGGTTTCTCCAGTCTCTATCAGACCAGCAAGTTTGGTCTTTTTTTCTGAGTTAGAATTTTGTTCTACATTTTTATCCTACTCTGTCTGGGACCCTCTATTGTGATCCATGTCAGAGCAGCCTGTGGCGGTATCCAGGTACCATCTAGTTGTGCTGGACTCAATCTGGTGGATGCTGTGGTAGTTGTGGTCCATTAGTCCTTTGGGCTAATCTTTCCTTTTTTTTTTTTTTGTATGATATTTTGTTGAGTTTTTGGTGAAAGTTTACACAGCAAGTTAGGTTCCCATTTGACAATTTCCACACAAATTGTCCATTTATCACAATCCGTCAACATTCTCACTTTCTTTTTTTTAACAGTTTCTACATGTACAATTTAGTGACATTGATTACATTCCTTGAGTTGTACAACCATTCTCACCCTCTTTTCTGAAATGTTGTTCCCTCATTAATATAAACTCACTGTCCCTAAGGTTTCTATCTAATCTTTCTAGTTGCTGTTGCTACTTCGATCCCATATACATCATTCTTAAAAGAGTATAATGCTCAAGGCGGAACTTTTTTTACTAGTTAAGCTAAGCCATTGTTTGGTTTTAGGGAGATTTCAAGGAATATTTTTGGTTTAAGCTTTAAAGATTATCTCAGGGTAATTGTTTCTGTGGTTCATCCACCCTCCATGGCTCCAGGAAGTCTGGAGTTCACGAGAATTTGAAATTCTGTTCTGCATTTCCCCCCTTTTCATCAGGATTCTTCTTTGGAACTTTTGATCCAAATGTTCAGTAATGGTTAACTCACTACTGAAGTTACTCCTGAGTTTCACCCTTCAGCCAAAGATTAGACAAGTTCATAAAACAAAACAAGACTAAATGAGCACACCAACCCAGGGACAAGGACCAGAATGCAGGAGGTGACAGGAAACTGGTAATAGGGAACCCAGGGACAAGAAGGGGAGAGTGTTGACATGTTGTGGGGTTGGCAATGAATGTCACAAAACAATATGCGTATTAATTGTTTAATGAGAAACTAATTTGATCTGTAAACCTTCATCTAAAGTATAATTAGAAAAAATAAATGTTCAGTAATGGTAGCCAGGCACCATCCAGTTTTTCTGGTCTCATGGCAAAAGTGGCAGTTGTTCATGGAGGCAATTAGCCACACATTCTGTATTCTCCTCCTATTACTGACTTTCCTTCTTCCTCTGTTGCTCCAAGTGAATAAAGACCAATTTTTGTGCCTTAGATGACCTCTTACAAGCTTTTAAGACCTCAGGCACTACCCAACGAACTAGGAGGTAGAACAGAAGCACTAAATGTGTTATTATGCCGGTTAACTGGGATGTCCCAGGAAACTATGACCCTAAGTCTCCAAACCAAGGAAGCAAATCCCATGTGGTGTTTGAGGATAAATAATATTTAAATTTTTTTTTCTAATAAACCCTAATTCTTGGAGCAATAAAGACTGTTTATGTTGACAACATCTTGTAAGTCTCTCTTCTTTTTTTTTTTTTTCCGCTTTTTGCCTTCACACATATCACATTTAGTTAAACACCCAGTGTGGATTTATTTACAGAGTGAAGAGATTTTTAACATCTCCTCTGCCAAAGATCCCTTGATAACTGCTGTCTCTTAGGGACAATGTGCACCTCTGGGGAATTCTTCCATTAGCCATGGTTCATCGCCACCCTCGAAATTTATTAAGTTTGTTTCTACATGTGACTCTGTAAATAGAGAAGCCTAACGTAGTGCTTTGGCATTGAACAAGCCTGAGTTCAAATCCCAATGCAGCCACTGTTTCTCTCCTACATGTGCATAAAGAGCCGTATACATGGAAGAGTGCTACAACACTGTTCTTAATAGAAAAACATAGGAAACAACTCAAATATTCATCCCTAAGGAAGTGTATTCACGTAACAGAAATTACACGAGAGTTAGAAGAAATGATGCAGTACAGACAATGACAACAGCTCACATTACCAAGTACTTACAGGGGACAACTGGACAAATTTCTGTTCTGTAGCTGGTGATTTCAAGTGCACTCCCACGGAGCAATATCGGTAATGCTTGACTGAAAATACAAGAATTCAGGATAAATCTATATCATCAATAGAAATAAACAATTGAACCCATTTGCTTTAGAAATGGACAGCCAGTGGCGTCTTTTTTTTACTATAAAAATACGTCTTTAATAATAACAACGCCAACAACAAATACCAGTTTGCATTGCAATGGGCTTGTCTTTATACATGGCTTTTCTAGCCCTGGGTTTGTAGTTCTGCCAAGATGATTTGCAAGGCCACGGTCTTGCAAAGGGATTCGACAGTTTACCATACAAATAAGGCACATAAAACCTCTGCAAGAATTGAACAGTTTACTATGCAAATAAAGTGACTGTGGTCTACCGAAGGGATTGGTCAGTTTTGGTCTTGGTGGGAGGAGTGAGTTTATGAAAGGACCAAACCCACAGAGGTTGAGGGGAACCTCAAGAAGAACAACCTGGGGCAGAGTGTGTCCTTTGGACACGGGATCCCTATGCTGGGAACCTCCTAGACCCAGAAGACAGAGAGAGCTGTAACATTAGAGAAGGTATGAGATGGCACAGGATGGCTTGAGACAGTGCAACCGCAGGAGCAGTAGGAACCAGCGCTAGATGGCTGCAGTGGGCTTCCTGATCCAGAAAGCAAGAAAGCTGAGCACCTTCAGGCAGGAGGCTTGCTGGGTTGGTGGAGTGGGGTGCCTCTGGGCACTATGTCAGTGGAGCTAAAGAGCTGTAACACTTGCCCGTGCAGGGTACAGGCCAAGCCCAAACCGGGTCGGCCCAGGTCGAGAGCAAGGCCTGCCTACAGGCACAACCAAGAAGAAACTGAGAGCTGTCTTGGTTGGAAGCTGTCGTAATTGAGGATCTACATCCTGTCTCCTGAATTGTTCTTGTTACTTTCAAATTGATCCTGATTCTGAACTGTAACCTGTTACTTCCCTAATAAACCCAATAACTGTTAGTATAGTCTGTAAGTTCTGTGTGGCCATTGCAATAAATGATTGAACCCAGCAGAGAAATAAAGAGTGGCACGGGAGGGACAGTTGGGGTCAGAATTGGTAAAAAGGTTGGAGAGTGAAGGTATGCCTGACCTCCACCTCATAGAAATTATCACTGGGCTGATCTTGATTCTTCCCTCCACACCTCCTGTGAATTTAGATGGCTTGTCATACCCCTATGTTACACAGTTATTGAGCACTTTTTGTGCCAGGCACTATTCTAAGTGCTTTACATGTTTTAACTCAATTAATCCTCAATAAATAAATAAAGTAGGCATTGTTAGAGTCCACATTGTATAAATAAAGAAATCCAGGCAGAGAGATGATAGAAGATTTGCCCAAGGTCACACAACTAGTAACAGTAAGGCTGTGAATTAACCCAGGCAGCCTGGCTCCAGATGTTGTGATCTTATAACCATATCGCTGTTTCTGTATTTGAATTAGCATAAACAGATGTTAATATAAAACGCGAGTGGAAAAAACAGAATGCAGAATTTTATGTATCATTTACAGAAACTTAAAGAGCATGTAGGTATAATAACAATGCCAGGTATTGGCTATAAACATAAAAATGTATAACGTAAAAGTATTTTTAAGCGGACTGGAAGAAAAAAAAAATCTGCTACACTAAATTCATGACAGTGGTTCTCTCTAGGGAAAGAGGGGAAAGCAAGATCTGGGGCTGGAGGGGAGGTGATAAAAGAGGATTTAACTGTATCTCCAGGAGACCCTGGGTGGTGCAAATAGTTAAGCACTCAACAAGGAGCAAAAGTTGGCGGTTTGAACTCACCCAGAGGCACCTTGGCTCACCATGAGTCAGAATCCACTCAACACCAACTAACAACAACAATTGTATCTCTAATGTTTTATCCCTTTTAAAAGGAAATCTAGAAAATGAATATTATAAATTTCTAACACACTTCATTCTGGTTGATAGAAATATGAGTGCTTGTTCTATTATCCCTTGGATTTTTCAGTATTTTTTAAATCTCACAATAAAAAAGTGAAAAACAAAGGGAAAAATGCACAAATTTCAGCGGTGCTATTTAATAACTGGAATCTTGAATAAGCTACTGATCTCAGAGACTCAGGTCCTAATCTATAGAGATGCCAAGGATATTATTACTGCAGCCCTAGGGGTATTGCAAAAACTATGAGGTCATGTGTGTAAAGTACCTTATTGGTGCCAAGGAAATGGTAGCTATTATTTTCAAGACTTAGCCTAGACATGCCTAGGACTGACAGAGTCGGAGCAAAAGTGACTGAGAGAATGTGAGGACTTTGAATTTATGGGTTTCTTTCTTAAAATTTTGCAATATGAGAGGTACTTTAAAAAGAGGAAAGGTGATGGAAGTGCTGGGCTGGCCATATCAGAAATAAAAAACAAACCTATAGGGTCATAACGACCCTATAGGGCAGAGCAGAATTGCCCCATAGGGTTTCCAAGGAGCTGCTGGTGGATTTGAACTGCTGACCTTTCGGTTAGCAGCCATAGCTCTTAACCAGAAAAGAAGAAAGTCAGCCTACAAAAAAAAAGGTCTTTCTTTTCATCACAAGTCTGAAAGAGAAACTTGTACCAAAATGACCAGTCATTCCACAAGCTGATCTTTTTTATTGTTGTAAAAACACATATAACACATTTGCCAATTCAACATTTTTTACATGTACAGTTCAGTGACACCAATTACATTAACGATGTTATGCAACCATTACCAGTATCCATTGCCAAATTTTCCATCACCATAAAGAGATACTCAATGCTTCCTAAACAATGACTCCCCTTTTCTCCCTCCTTCCCACCTCTCGTAACCACTAATAAACTTTGGTCTCTACATATTTGCCTATTCTAGATATTTTATATAAGTGGGCTCATACAATATTTGTCCTCTTGTGATTAACTTACTTCATTCAGGATAATGTTTTCAAGGTTCATTCACATTTTAGCATGTATCAGAACTTCATTTCTCTTTATGGCTGAGTAATCTTCCATTGCATGTATATGTTGTTGTTGTTAGGTGCTGTCCAATGGGTTCCAACTCATAGTAACCCTATGTACAATAGAATGAAACACTGCCAGGTCCTGCACCATCCTCACAATCGCTCCTATTTTTGGGCCCATTGTTGCAGCCACTGTGTCAATGTATCTCATTGAGGGTCTTCCTTTTTATCACTCTCTATTTTACCAAACATGATATCCTCCTCCAAGGACTGGTCCCTCCTGATAACATGTCGAAAGTACGTAAGAAGTCTCACCATCCACCCTCCTAAGGAGCATTCTGGCTGTACTTCTTCCAAGACAGATTTGTTCCTTCCTCTGGCAGTCCATGATATATTCAATATTTTTGCCAACACCATAATTCAAAGGCATCGATTCTTCTTCCGTCTCCATTGTCCAGCTTTCACATGCATATGAGGTGATTGAAAATACCATGGCTTGGGTCAGGCACACATTAATCCTCAAAGTGACATCTTTGCTTTTTCAATAGTTCGAAGAGGTTTTTTGCAGCAGATTTGCCCAATGCAATGTGTCATTTGATTTCTTGACTGCTACGTCCATAGGTGTTGATTGTGGATCCAAGGAAAATGAAATCCTTGACAACTTCAATACTTTCTCCATCATGACCTTGCTTATTGGTCCAGTTGTAAGGATTTTTGTTTTCTTTATGTTGAGGCATAATCTATACTGAAGGCTGTAGTCCTTGATTTTCATCAGCAAGTGCTTTAAGTCCTCTTCACTTTCAACAAGCCATGTTGTGTCATCAGCATATCACAGGTTGCTAATGAGTTTTCCTCCAATCCTGAGCCACGTCTTTCATATTTATCCGTTTATTTATCCATTCATTTGTTGATGCACATTCCACAAGTATTGACATAAGGTACTTGGAGTGCCCATTTATCATCATTTTTGCCACCCAACATCTAAACCCCCTTCCTGTGCTTGGGAAATCTACCATTGTATAAATCTTGGTGGGAGACAAGGATACAACTTCCTCAACATAAACCACAAAGGACAGATACTGGCTGCCTGTGACTCCTGGCCTCTAGCCACAGCCAGATAACCTAAGTTTGGTCAACTGGATGTTCCCACCTTACAGCCCTGACTTAGACAAATGTGACAAAGAAGCGGAGCAATTCAGCGTTCACTGTGCTGGCAGCAGCCGTGGTATCTGGTATGCAAGTGACTGTACCAACTATGCAAGGGCAATGACAGCAGCACCCTGGCCAGGATGCTCTGGAGCAGAGCCTTGGCTGCCATTCCTGTCACCTAGGTTCCTAACCCTTGGTTCCTCCCATCTTTCAAGCTTGGTCCTCCATGCTCTTATCAATTCTAGGAATTAATCAATATCCTCTGATCAATTTAACTTACATTGTTTGCAATCAAGAATTCTAATGGGTACACCCTGCTGTATGTAAGGTTCTGTGTTTGGTGAATGAAAGCTACTAATGCAACTATAAAGGCTTTGGGAACAAAAAGTCTTAGGTTTAAATCCCATTTCTGCCACATATTGCAATGATACCATGGGCAAGGTATTTAAAATTTTAAGCCTTGGTTCCCTCATCTAGAGATCAGTACTCACCTTATAGAACTGTTATGAGAATTGAATGAAATAATGATTAGAACATTCACTAGCTTGCAGGAAGGGCTATGATGATAATGATGAAGAAGATGGTGAAAAAGGAAGAGAGGAATGGTTCCTGTCCCCAGGGAGCCAAAGGAGAAAGATTTAAAAAAAAAAAGGGACATAAAAATTTATGCCATAAGGACTCTGGACTGTACCTACTGTAAAGAACTAGAAAGCCAGTCAAAATGTACGAAACAACAGTTTTCAGACATTAAGCACCAGGCAGTGCAGGGCTGTGATCCCTAAAAAGAGAAAAATAAGGTGAGCCCAGCACAGTGAGGGAATCCAGAGTATGGTTACCCTGAGCTGAGGGAAAACGAACCCATAGTATGGGGGAATGAAGCTTTGAAGCTAATCACCTTTACTTCAGTTTCAACAACATTATCACCACAGAAGAAATCTTTTTAGGTCCACATTATAATGCAGTTTTTTGTATCAATAAACAAAGCAGAAACTTGCTGGCACTTTCCATATCAAGAAATCAATTTTTCTAAGGCTCAGTTCCATTTTGCATTCATGTGTCCACATAGACAAAGACGCAGTGATTTGGGCTTGAGTGAGCCTTTCAGAAACACCCAGTAATTGGTGCCAAACATATATCAGAGCTCAAGTGACAGAAATCAAGCAGACTTTCTGACTCACTCCATCTTTTACGTCTTTAGTATAGCACAGCAACCCTTCTGCAGTAATAACTCTTTCCTCCCATGTCAGACTTTGTACTTGTCTCCCTAGTCATGGATCTAGTGACAAGATGAGAATGGAGTGGGACTTGAGGATGCTAAAAAAAAAAAAAAAAACAGACCATTGCCATCAAGTCTATTTAGATGCATAGCGACCCCATGCGTTACAGAATACGACTACTGCATGGGGTTTTTTTGGCTGTAATTTTTTTTTAATTAATTTTTATTAAGCTTCAAGTGACCATTCCAATCAGTCTGTCACATGTAGGTTTACATACATCTTACTCCCTTCTCCCACTTGCTCTCCCCCTATTGAGTCAGCCCTTTCAGTCTCTCGTTTCGTGCCAATTTTGCCGTCTTCCCTCTCTCTCTATCTTCCCATCCCCCCTCCAGTCAAGAGTTGTCAACACACTCTCCAGTGTCCACCTGATTTAATTAGCTCACTCTTCATCAGCATCTCTCCCCACCCCGCCCCCACTGACCAGTCTTTTTCATGCCTGATGAGTTGTCTTCGGTGATGGTTCCTGTCCTGTGCCATCAGAAGTTCTGGGGAGCATTGTCTCTGGGATTCCTCTAGTCGCAGTCATACCATTAGGTATGGTCTTTTTATGAGAATTTGGGGTCTGTATCCCATTGGTCTCCTGCTCCCTCAGGAGTTGTCTGTTGTGCTCCCTGACAGGGCAGACATCGATTGTGGCCGGGCACCAACTAGTTCTTCTGGTCTCAGGATAATGTAGGTCTCTGGTTCATGTGGCCCTTTCTGTCTCTTGGGTTCTTAGTTGTCCTGTGACCTTGGTGTTCTTCTTTTGCCTTTGCTCCAGGTGGGTTGAGACCAATTGATGTATCTTAGATGGCCGCTTGTTAGCATTTAGGACCCCAGGCGCCACAATTCAAAGTGGGATGCAGAATGTTTTCATAATAGAATTATTTTGCCCATTGACTTAGAAGCCCCCTCAAACCAAGTTCCCCCGACCCCAGCCCCTGCTCCGCTGACCTGTGAAGCTTTCATTTTATCCCGGAAACCTCTTTGCTTTTAGTCCAGTCCAATTAGGCTGACCTTCCTTGTATTGAGTGTCGTCTTTCCCTTCACCCAAAGCAGTTCTTATCTACTGATTGATCAATAAAAAGCCCTCTCCCTCCCTCCCCCCTTTGTAACCACAAAAGTATGTGTTCTTCTCCGTTTTTTCTATTTCTCAAGATCTTATAATAGTGGTCTTATACAATATTTGTCCTTTTGCCTCTGACTCATTTCGCTCAGCATAATGCCTTCCAGATTCCTCCATGTTATGAAATGTTTCAGAGATTCGTCACTGTTCTTTATCGATGCGTAGCATTCCATTGTGTGAATATACCACAATTTATTTACCCATTCATCCTTTGATGGACACCTTGGTTGCTTCCAGCTTTTTGCTATTGTAAACAGAGCTGCAATAAACATGGGTGTGCATATATCTGTTTGTGTGAAGGCTCTTGTATCTCTAGGGTATATTCCGAGGAGTGGGATTTCTAGGTTGTATGGTAGTTCTATTTCTAACTGTTTAAGATAACGCTAGATGGATTTCCAAAGTGGTTGTACCATTTTACAATCCCACCAGCAGTGTATGAGAGTTCCAATCTCTCCGCAGCCTCTCCAACATTTATTATTTTGTGTTTTTTGGATTAATGCCAGTCTAGTTGGTGTGAGATGGAATCTCATCGTAGTTTTAATTTGCATTTCTCTAATGGCTAATGATCGGGAGCATTTTCTCATGTATCTGTTGGCTGCCTGAATATCTTCTTTAGTGAAATGTGTGTTCATATCCTTTGCCCACTTCTTGATTGGGTTGTTTGTCTTTTTGTGGTTGAGTTTTGACAGAATCATGTAGATTTTAGAGATCAGGCGCTGGTCTGAGATGTCATAGCTGAATATTCTTTCCCAGTCTGTAGGTGGTCTTTTTACTCTTTTGGTGAAGTCTTTAGATGAGCATAGGTGTTTGATTTTTAGGAGCTCCCAGTTATCTGGTTTCTCTTCATCATTTTTGGTAATGTTTTGTATTCTGTTTATGCCCTGTATTAGGGCTCCTAGGGTTGTCCCTATTTTTTCTTCCATGATCTTTATCGTTTTAGTCTTTATGTTTAGGTCTTTGATCCACTTGGAGTTAGTTTTTGTGCATGGTGTGAGGTATGGGTCCTGTTTCATTCTTTTGCAAATGGGTATCCAGTTATGCCAGCACCATTTGTTAAAAAGACTATCATTTCCCGAATTGACTGACACTGGTCCTTTGTCAAATATCAGCTGCTCATACGTGGATGGATTTATATCTGGGTTCTCAATTCTGTTCCATTGGTCTATGTGCCTGTTGTTGTACCAGTACCAGGCTGTTTTGACTACTGTGGCTGTATAATAGGTTCTGAAATCAGGTAGAGTGAGGCCTCCCACTTTCTTCTTCTTTTTCAGTAATGCTTTGCTTATCCGGGGGTTCTTTCCCTTCCATATGAAATTAGTGATTTGTTTCTGTATCCCCTTAAAATATGACATTGGTATTTGGATTGGAAGTACGTTATATGTATAGATGGCTTTTGGTAGAATAGACATTTTTACTATGTTAAGTCTTCCTATCCATGAGCAGGGTATGTTCTTCCACTTAAGTATGTCCTTTTGAATTTCTTGTAGCAGAGTTTTATAGTTTTCTTTGTATAGGTCTTTCACATCCTTGGTAAGATTTATTCCTAAGTATTTTATCTTCTTGGGGGCTACTGTGAATGGTATTGATTTGGTTATTTCCTCTTCAGTGTTCTTTTTGTTGATGTAGAGGAATCCAAGTGATTTTTGTATGTTTATTTTATAACCTGAGACTCTTCCAAACTCTTCTATTAGTTTCAGTAGTTTTCTGGAGGATTCCTTAGGGTTTTCCATGTATACGATCATGTCATCTGCAAATAGTGATAGCTTTAGTTCTTGGCTGTAATTTTTATGGAAGATCACCAGACCTTCCTTTCGCAGCCCCACTAGCTGGGTTCGAACTGCCAACCTTGAAGTTAGCAGATGAGTGCTAATGATTTGCGCCACCCAGGGACCTTTTAAGGACACCAGGCATCCTTTATAAAGCAACTGCCCCAGGTAAGATTGTTACAAGGTCTTCAAAAAAGAGTGAATTTGGGATTCAAGATTTTCAGCTTCATCTGAATCCATCCAGATGCCCCCATTCCAAGTCTTAAGGTCCCATTCCTACTGGGTCAATGCCCTAATTCTCATAGGAGAGATGTATCAAGGCTGTGAATTCAATTAAATATTGTGTCTGATTTTCCGCAAGATTGGCTTTGTGGCTATTAGAAACGGTTATTTTAGGGCTGTCATTGAAGCTCTCTGGTTCTCTGCGACTAGAGTTGAGAATTTAAAAACCTAACCTTGCCATTTTCTTTCTCTAAATGCTCCAGGCTACTCGGAAGAATCTGTCAGAGGCAATTTCCCTTTGTATTAATCATTACTGCCACAAGGCCAAGTACAGCAGTGGCTTGTTCCGCAAAGGCACTCGTGTCAGTAGACACTTCATCACAATTAACCACATGTGAGATAGTTTAGAGATTGAATTTGCCACCAAATAGGTTTCAGCACCAAGCTTAAAAAAAAAATTTTTTTTAATTTCATAGTTCTTGAAATTTTAAAACTATAGATGAAAGGTTATAAATCTGTGGTAATATAACTATATCAGGGGAGAAGGAAGAGGAGATGGAGCTGGTCCTGTAAATGAGCTAAAAAAAATTTATTTACTATAGCAAGAAGTAAACAGATAATTTCTAAAGTTGAAAAGCAAAGAAATGTGATTATATATGCATTTATATAAGATATGGAGCTAATCAACAAAACAGCAAAATACATAAATGGTTAAAAGTGGTTGCCTCCGTGAAGCAGAGCAAGGAATGGATGAGGAAGGTGGAGCAGGCAGCTACTACAAGCCTGTTTGTTATAACCATTTATATGTATTACTTGATTTAAAAAAAATTTTTTTAAGGAGTTTAACCAGGCTCAAAACACGCAGGATGTTATATGCCAAGGAACACGCCCCACCCCCAAAAAAACTCATTGCCATTGAGTCAATTTGGACTCATGGCAACCCCATGTGTTAGAGAGTAGAACTGCTCCATGGTGTTTTCTTGGCTATAATCTTTACAGAAGCAGATCACCAGGCCTTTCTTCCACAGTGCCTCTGGGTGAGTTCATACCACTGACCTTTAGATTAGCAGCCAAGAGCAAACCATTTGTACCACCCAAGGACCTATACCAAGGAAAGGCATTTAAATTTCATCCCAAGTGGTAGGGAGTAAACAAAAGTATTTAATCAAAAGTGTGGCATAGTCAAAAAAAATAAACGCTTTAAGAAAGGTCAGGAGGGTCTGTACATTCTATACCTGACCTGATTCTGCCATCTCAACTTACAAATGGCAGCCCTTCAGATCTTAGAAATACTGATTACATCGCCCCATAGTCACTCTCCTCTATGCTAAATACCCACTTCCTTCAACATCTTCTGGATTATGCTGTTCACGTCCTCCAGATCAGTGGTACCCAACCTATGATGTTGCTATGGATTGCATTGGACTCGCCCAAAATATGTGTGAAATCCTAACCCCTATGGATGTAATCCTGTTTGGAAAAAGGGTTTTCTTTGTTATGTTAATGATGCCGTATCAGTGTAGGGTGCGCCCTAAACTTAATCACTTCTGACTTATAGAAAGAGCATATCAGACCCAGATGTGCATGCAAACAGGGGAACACGGTCTATCTGATGAGGAGGGAGGCACATGATTCTACAAGCCCAGGAACTCCAAGGATTGCCAGATACTAGAACTTGAAACAAAGGACAGCCCTCTAGAACCACACCCTGAATTCAGCCTTGTAGCCTCCAGAACTATGAGAAAATAAATTTCTGTTCTTTAAAGCCATCCACTTATAGTATTTTTTGTTACAGCAGCACTAGCAAACTAAGACACAGAGTAAGGAAGACGGAAGAGTCACAACGGCACCCAGTTTTCTGGGCTGAGCAGCAAGGCAGATGCTGTTGCTGAGAGCAGGACTAAATGCCTACCACCTAGGCCCATCCCATAGGCCTTCCTAGAGGCTCCAGAGAAATGGGAGCATTCTCATCACCTGTGTGTTTGTGTAGTTGAAATAAGCCTGAAACCTTTATGGATCTAATTCAATTGTGGGACTAATTTATTTGATTAAAAATAATCTCAAGTTATCCACCATCCACATTGGTGACAAACCTTCCCTTTTTTAGTCTAGTTATGCTTGGCTGGATGGGATGAAGTGCCAGAGGTCCTCAGAGACCTCAATCCCCTGTTTAATCCACTGAGAAGTTACAACACAGGCAGCAGGGCATAAAGAAATGACTCAGAAACAATCCTGTGGAAGCAAGATGTCAGCTGCTTTCCATTATGTCATATTATGTAACATATTCTTTTGTTTTTGTTCTGATCTTAAACTTTTTCCATCACCTTGGATAAATTTCATTAGAAACATTTAGCTATTGGTAACCACTCAAGGGAAGTACGTATACAAGGCAAACCTTCATCTGTACTGTGAGTTGTACCAAGAAAATTTATATACGACTGTTATGGATTGAATTGTGTTTCCCAAAGAATATATACTGAAGTCCTAACTCCTGGTAGGAAACCCTGGTGGCGAAGTTGTTAAGAGCTATGGCTGCTAACCAAAAATTGGCAGTTCGAATCCATCAAGCGCTCGTTGGAAACCGTATGGGGCGTGACCTTGTCAGGAAATAGGATCTTTGAAGATCTTATCAGGTTAACATGAGGTCATACCAGAGTTGCATGGGTGCTAATCCCATCTGAGTGGTGTTTTAAAAAAGGAAACAGACTTGGGGAGTTAGACAAAAAAAGGACAGCCATATGACTACAAAGGCAGATGCAAGCCAAGGAACACCAAGGATTGCTGACAGCCACCAGAAGCTAGGAGAGAGGCAGGCATGGAACAGTTTCCCTCTCAGAACCTTCAGAAGGAATCAACATGGCTGATAGCCTAATTTGGACTTCTAGCCTCCAGAATGGTGAGACAGTACTTTTCTGTTCTTTAAAGCCACCTACTTTGTTATTTTGCTACGGCAACCCTAGGAAACTAAGGCAACAACCTAAAACTTAAGATTTTAAATTCACAGAAGTATATTAAAATCAACAGTTGCCTCATTTTGAAGTCTACTAATTGAGCCTTACCCTGTGCGGTCATTCTCAGCTTTGACAATGCATTGGAATCACTTCGGGAGCTTTAAAAAAATGACTAAATTCCTCAGGTGATTTTAATGTGTAGTCAGGGGTATGAATCACTGACTTAACTGAACACTTAGTGAGAAGTTAAGACAAGTTTACCCTACCCTGAAAACAGGAGAGGGAGAGAAATGTGTAATGACTTAGCTAAAAATATAACAAACAAACAAAAATCCATTCCCATCAAGTCCTTTCCAATTCCTGGCAATCACATGTGTTACAGAGTGGAGCTGCTTCACTTCGAGGCAGAAAAGTGTGGCAGTCTACTTCCGTAAAGACTTACAGCCTTGAAAACCCCATGAGGCAGTTCTACTCGGTTCTATAGGGTCTCTATGAGTTGGAACTGACTCAAAGAAAGTGGGTTTGGTTGTTTTTTCATCTTTATAGAAGCAGATCGTTAGGCCTTTCTCTCACGGTGCTGTTGGATCGGTTCAAACCGTCAACCTTTAGGTTAGCAACCAACTGCAAACTGCTTGTGCCAGAATGGTGATATCACCTAAGCAGAAATTTATCTTAGAATCCTAAAATTTTAAAACTAGAAAGGAATTCAGAAATCATCTAGAGCAGCGGTTCTCAAAGTGTACGCCTCAGACCAGCAGCATGAGCATTAGGTGGAAAGCTGTTTGAAATTCCTGGGCCCGTTGCAGGCTTAAGGAATCAGAAACTCTGGGATGTCAAAAAAAAAAAAAAAAAGCCATATTGTAACAAACCATCCAGTTGATTCTGATACAAGCTCAAGTTTGAGAACCACGGCTCTAGGGCAATTACAGTGAGCTTTAAAAAATATGGAATTGACTCCCCAATGATTTAGATTGAAGCATATTTTAAAATCTACTTAGCTGATTCTAATGTGAAACCAGAGTGAAAAAACCACTGATCTTCCCTCCCCTTTATTAAGAAATAAAGAAATGGAGGGGTTAGCCAAAGATTAGACAACTAGTTAGCACCACCACCCGCCCAAGAACCCAAATCCCTTAATTCCAATTGAGCTCTTTGCAATAAGCAATTATCTTACTCAGGATGCTAAATCCATTCTAATACGGATTTAAATTATGATCCATATCTCAAAGATTTCATGGCTCCTTTACTTGCAGTGCTCAGTTCTAGTAACTTGATCCTGTGCTGCTTGTTGTGTTGTTGCCATGGAGTCAATTTCAACTCATGGAGCCCACATATGTGCAGAGTAGAACCGCTCCATAGTGTTTCCAACGCTGTCACCTTTCAGAAGCAAATCACCAAGTCCGTCTTCTGAAGCACCTCTGGGAGGACTGAAACCACCAACCTTTAGTAGCCAAGCATTTAACCACTTGCGCCACTCAGCCACCTGATCTTGTGATTACCTTTTCTATATCCCTCATGATGGACAGTTATCTAGTGCTGTTACAACAGAAATACCACAAGTGGAGAAGGCTTTAACAAATAGAAATGTACTGTCTTACAGTCTAGTAGACTAAATGTCCAAATTCAGGGAGCCAGCACCAGGGGAAGGCTTTCTCTGTCAGCTCTGGAGGAAAATCCTTGTCATCAATATTCCTCTGGCCTAGGAGCTTTTCTCAGCGCAGGGATCGGAGGCCCAAAGGATGTGCTCCCTTCCTTGTTCTCCATTCTTGGTGGCATGAGTTCCCTAGTCTCTCTGCTCACTTCTCTTTCATATATTTAAAGAGGTTGACTCAAGATACAACCTAATCTTGTAAATTGAGTCCTGCCTCATTAACATAACTGCCTCTAATCTTGCCTCACTAACATCATAGAGGTTAGGATTTATCACATCAGAGAGGAAGTTTGGAAAATCACATCAGATGACAAAATCAGGGACAATCACTCAATATTGGGAATCATGGCCTAGCCAAGTTGATACACATTTGGGGGGACACAACTCAATCCAAAACAGAGAGATAAGTTTAAAAGACAGGCCACGTTAAAATCAAGAAAAAGTACAAAGATAAAAATATCAGTAGCCCCAAAACCTAGTTAACAGTTGATTTCCTTATAAAGTAAAAACAAGAGCTTCACAAATATTTGCAAGCATCTATAGAATAATGCAAAGTGTTAACATTTCAAAGGGATTGTTGACAATGTTTACGAATCATATAAGACCATCATCATGGCCTTAAATGTACCCAAAGGTCACTTAAAGTTACCTAAGAAGTCACTTAGTTCTACCGCCTGTTTCTTGGTACCAAACCCAAAAAATCCATTGCCATCGAGTCAATTCCAACTCACAGTGACCCTACAGAACACAGTAGTACTGCCCCCATCGAGTTTTCAAGTAGTGCCTGGTGGATCTGAACTGCAGACCTTTTAGTTAGCAGCCGTAGCACTTAACCACTACACCACCAGGGTTTCCGTTTCTTGGTACAGCTGTATTTAATTATCCCCAGAGGAAGACTGTCAGATTCTTAAGGCAGAATTCCAGTTAATGGTACCCTAAAATCTTGTTCAGGGACATGTTTCATTGAGTAAAAGGTTGCAATAAATCATTTCCCTTGCAATTTACACACACAATCCATCTAGCTGGTTACGGTAGTGGGAAATCACATCTCTTCTGTTTTTAATGTTCCTCGTATTCAAGGACAAATACCCTCAGTTGGAAACCCTGGTGGTGTAGTACTTAAGTGCTAACAAAAGGTCGGCAGTTCAAATCTACGAGGTGCTCCTTGGAAACTATATAAGGCAAGTTCTACTCTGTCCTATAGGGTCGCTATGAGTCAGAATTGACTCCACCACAATGGGTTTGGTTTTGGTTTCTACCCCGAGTTGTAGCCCTGGTGGCACAATGGTTAAGAGCTACCACAAGCTATGGCTGCTAACCAACGGGTCAGCAGTTCAAATCTACCAGCTACTCCTTGGAAAACCAATGGGGCAGCTCTACTCTGTCCTATAGGGTCGCTATGAGTCGGAATCAACTTGATGGCAACGGGAACCCTCAGTTTATTCATCTGTCTCCACCATCATTTTTACTTAGTTCCAATGTTCCAGTGGATTCATTTCTGAAGCCTTTTTTAAATGTGAGCCATAAACTTTTCACCAAATTTAAAAATACAAAGAAACTTTTTAATATTTGCCTTGTATGACATGCTAGCAGTGAGGGTTTGTTACTGCAAGGATCAAAACCTGACTGGCACCAGCCAGTGCTTTGCACATAAGAAGCATCCACAAGTTAAGCAAATGATTAATTAGTTACTTATACATTCAACAACAGAAGCTTCTGCTTGCGTAGGAAAAATGATTTATTTATACAAATTCTATTTTGAAAACACTTTTCTTGAAAACTGGAAAATGGAAGCAATCTTGTCTCCCTTTCATTCTTCAAGTACCCAGGGAGGCAAATTTAGATACTAATAAGCTGCGTATTTGTAAAATTCTAAGTTACTCATATTGTCCTATAAAAATGGTAAAATAAAACAACAAAAATAGATCTGCATATTTTGGTAAAACAATTGTTTATTGTTGGATATGCAAAATAACCTAATCGATTTAAATGTGGTTTTAGTAATGACTGTCATCTTCCTAAGAAAGGCACAACTCCTAAAATATCCACTAATCCTTGGCTTAATGGTTCCTACCAAAGGAATAGCATCTAGTCTTGACAAAGAAAATCATTTTGTTTTCTGACATGGATGCAAATTTTAATTGAAAATATTTAATATAATTTGCTATTTTAAAATATTTAATGTTTTCCTTCTGAAAAGGCAACCTACCTCTGAATTGTGATCACCTATCTGTATACCCCCCGAAAAACTCAACTGACTTCCTGACTCAAATGAAGCCCACACAGAACACTACACGGAAATGTTTCAAATATTAGTTTTATTAGAAAAACCTCTCATGGTGGTGTTCGTGGTTAAGTAATAAAATCAATTACTTAATTTTAAAAACTACATAGTCTGAGTTTATCAATTACAGTATTTTTTTTGTTCTTGCAACAAATATTTGTGCACCTACAAAGTGCGAGGCGTTGAAATACAGGGTAAACAGGAGGATGCTTGCCCTCAAACAGCTTACATTCCATTCTAGCGGGTGGAACGATATTAAAGAAATATTTAAAATAAGATGATGAGTTTGACATAGAAGAAACGGATGTTGTTTTGTAAGAACTTATGGCAGGACATCTAACCAAGTTCAGGGAAGTCACAGAGATATCCTTGAGGAAGGTGTTTAAACTGAGCAAATGGAGTGCTTAAGTAGAAGAGTAAATACTTAAGAAAAAGAATGGAAGCAGAATAGTTCAGATAGAGGGAAACCTACAGACCCTAAGGTGGGAAGGACCTGGTAGATTCAAGGAACTGGAAGTCATCCAGAAGGGCTGCAGCACCGAGTATAAAAAGATAGTCAAGATGAGACTGAAGAGGTATCAAGCAAGATCATGGAAAGTATTAGGGGGTTGGCATTTCTTCTCCAAGAAACCATAGACACTTTCTACATCAGGGAGTAGTGTAACTGTTATGGATTCAATTGTGTCCCCCCAAAATGTGTTCCCAGTATTGTGTGGTTGTCTTCCATTTTGTGATATGATGAGATTATCTTATGTGTTGTAAATCCTAAATTCTATGATGTTAATTAGCCAGGATACAATCTACAAGATTAAGCTGTATCTTGAGTCGATCTCTTTTGAGATGCAAAAGAAGACAGCAAAGAGGAGACAGACCTCATTACCATCAAGAATGAAGAACGAGGAGGGGAACCCATCCTTTGGACCTGAGGTCTCTGTGCTGAGAAGCTTCTAGATCAGGGGAAGGTTAACGACAAGGACCTTCCCTGGAGCCAACGGAGAGAGAAAGCCTTCCCCTGGAAACTGTTGCCCTGAATTTGGATTTCTAGCCTCCTAAACTGTGAGAGAATACATTTCTATTTGTTAAAGCCATCCACTTGTGGTATTTCTGTTATAACTAAGACAATGACCAAATGTGCACTTCAGAGTTGTCATTCTAACTACAGAGCAATGAACAGATTAGAGTAGGTAAGACTGGAGTCAGGTAAACAACTTCTAAGTCCTGTGGTGGTAAGAGACAAAAATGAGTGAGATACATGGATAGGAAGACTCAACATTGTGAAAAATGTCAGTTCTACTCTACCCAAAGCAATCTACAGATACAATGCAATCCTGATCCAAATACCAACGAGATAGAAAAACTAATCACCAACTGTCTTAGTCATGTAGTGCAGCTATAACAAAAATACCACAAGTGGATGGCTTTAACAAAGAGAAAGTCATTCTCTCACAGTCTAGACGACTAGACGTCGAAATTCAAGGTGCCAGCTCCAGGAGAATACTTTCTCTCTCTGTCAGCTCTGGGAGAAGGTCCTTGTCATCAATCTTATATGGAAAGGAAAGATGCCCCAGATAAGCAAAAGCATTATTGAAGAAAAAGAACAAAGTAGAAGGCCTCACACTACCTGATCTCTGGCCTACTATACAGTCACAGTAGTCTAAACAGCCCGGTACTGGTACAACTACAGACACATTGACCAATGGAACAGAATCAAGAACCCAGATATAAATTCACCATCTATGGTCAGCGGATCTTTGACAAAGGACCAAAATCCATTAAATGAGGAAAAGACAGTCTTTTTAACAATTGTGCTGGCAAAACTCGATGTCCATTTGTAAAAAAAATGAAACAGGATCCATACCTCACATCATACACAAAAACTAACTCAAAATGGAACAAAAACCTAAATATAAAACATAAAACAATAAAGATCATGGCAGAAAAAATAGGGACAATGCTAGGGGCCCTAATACATGGCATAAATACAATATGAACCATAACTAACGATGCGCCAATGCCAGAAGAGAAACGAGGTAACTGGGAGCCCCTAAAAATTAAACACTTAATGCTCAGCAAAAGACTTCACCAAAAGAGTAGAAACAGAACCTAGAGACTGGGAAAAATTGTGGGCTATGACATATCCAACAAGGGTCTAATCTCTAAAATCTATAGAATACTTCAACACCTAAACAACAAAAAGACAAATAATCCTATTAAGATACAGGCAAGGGATATGAACAGACACTTTACCAACGAAGACATTTAGGTAGCTAACACCACATGAGGAAATGCTCGAGATCATTAGCCATTACAGAAATGCAAATCAAAACTACAATGAGATAACATCTCACCCAACATCACTGGCACAAATCAAAAAAACACAAAATAACATATGTTGGAGAGGTTGTGGGGAGATCAGAACTCTTACGCACTGCTGGTGGGAATGTAAAATGGTACAACCACTATGGAAAATGATATGAAAAAAAAATGATATGAAGCATCCTTAAAAAGTTAGAAATAGAAATAACACATGATCCAGCAACCCGACCCCTAGGAATATATCCTAGAGAAATAAGAGCCATCACAAGAATAGACATATGCACATCCATGTTCATTGCAGCATCGTTCACAATAGCGAAAAGATGGAAACAACCTAAGTGCCCATCAACAGACGAATGGATAAACTACGGTACATACACACAATGGAATACTAAGCAACAATGAAGAACAATGATCAATCTGTTGAACACTTCACAACATGGATGAATCTGGAGGGCATTATGCCGAGTAAAATAAGTCAACCACAAAAGGACAAATACTGTATGAGACCACATTATAAAAATCTAAGAAAAGGTTTACACACAGAAAAAAATAATCTTTGATGGTTACGAGGGAAGGGAGTAGTGGGGAGGGGAAATCACTAACTAAATATTAGACAAGTTAACTTTGGTGAAGGGAAAGACAGCACACAACTTGACCAAGGCAAAGTCATAGAAGCTTCCTAGACACATCCAAACACCTTGAGGGACCAAGTTACTGGGATTGAGCACTGGGGACCACGGTCTTGGGGGGACATCTAGTAACATAGTTCATAAGGAGAATGTCTTACATCCTACTTTGGTGAGCAGCATCTGGGGTTTTAAAACCTTGCAAGCGGCCATCTAAGATACATCTATTGGTCCCATCACATTTAGAGCAAAGAATAATGAAGAAAATCAAAGATACAAGGGAAAGATCAGTCCAAAGGACTAATGTACCACATGAACTACAGTCTCCACCAGCCTCCTCCCAGAAGAACTGCAAGGTGCCCAGCTACCATCCCCAACCACTCTGACAGGAATCACAATAGATGGTCCTGGACAGAGAAAAATGTAAAACAAAATTCAAATTCACAAACAAAAGACCAGACTTACTGGTCTGACAGAGAGTGGAGGAAACCCGGAGACTATGGTCCCTGGACACCTTGTTAACTCAGAACTGAAGTCCATCCTTCACCCAAAGATTAAACAGGCCTATAAAACAAACAATAACACATGTGAGGAATGTGCTTCTTAGTTCAATCAAGTATACAAAATCAAACAGGCAACACCTGCCCAAAAAGCAAAGACAAGAAGGCAGGAAGTGACAGGAAAAATGGATGAATGGACATGGAGAACCCAGGACAGAAAAGGAAGGGGGAGAGTGCTGACACATTGCAGGGTTTGCAACCAATGTCACAAAACAAGGTGTACATAAAATTTTTAATGAAAAATTACTTTGTGCTGTAAACTTTCACCTAAAACACAATAAAACTTGTCAAATATAAAAATAAATAAGTAAGATAATCAGTAGGTCTTGATGACTGTGTTAGAGGTTCCTAAAGACACCCAGTCTGGTGTACTTGTTATATATGCAGGTCTAGAGCTCAGAGAACTCAGTTAAGAACTGTCCACAAGGAGTCATCCAAGTTTAGAGGGTGACTGAAGCCCTGAGAGGGGTTGAAATGGCCCACCAAAAATAAATCAAGGTACAAGGAACATATGGATTTAAGAATGAGAAGACACTTCTGTATTACAAGTAGTCCCCAGCTTACAACTGGGTTCCATTCCAATGACTCATCGTAAGTTAGTTCTGACCTAAGTTGAATACCTCATTTTTTTTTTTTTAGTTTTCATTATTATAGTCTTTTATTATCAGTAGAAGGAGTCCTGGTGGCACAGTGGTTAAAGTGCTTGGCTGCTAACCAAAAGTGGTTCAAAACCACCATCTACTTCACCGGAGAAATATGTGGCAGTCTGCTTCCATAAAGATTTACAGCCTTGGGAAACCTATGGCGCAGTTCTACTCTGTCCTATAGGGTCGCTATGAGCTGGAATTGACTCGATCGCAGTGAGTTTGGTTTGGTTTCGGTTATTATCAGTATCTTTATAAATCCAATCTTTATTTGTCTTTGGGAGTTGGTACAAGAATGATAACATCAGCAAATTACACACTGCAACACTGTATGTGGTACATATTACTAATGATAAGATGTATCAAAAAAAAAAAAAAAGATGGTCGTAAGTGAGGTTCATTGTAACTCAAATACTTGTAAGTCAGGGACTACCTGTATTTGTATCTTTTAGAATAAGGACATATTCATATATTACTAATAAAAATTAAAAACAAATATAGGAAGGGGAAGTAAGAATCAGTAGAGAAAGAGAGAACTACAAAGGAAACCAACAAAGAATTGTCAAAGAAGTTGGTAGAAAACCTAGTGTGTTAAATCATGGGAGTTAAGAACAGCATTTCAAGGACAAGCGTTCAACTGATTAGAATACTACAGAAAGTAAAATCAGATGAAGATGGAAAAGAATCCACTAGTTTTTGGCAACATGGAGGTCAATGGGGGCCTTGGAGAGGGCTGTTGGCAGTGGAAGCCAGAAAGGGGTACGGTGAGGAGAGAATGGGTTAGGAAATACAGCCCAGAGTACAGACAAATTTGACTATGATGAGAAGAAAGTAAGATGGTGGCTGGATGGAAAAGTAATAGATGCCTTTTTTAAAATAAGTGTGTCAAATATCATCATGCATAATCAGCAAAGCATTCATTTCAGTGGAAACACAACTTTATGTTAATAATTTCAGTAATACCTGGAATTTACAGTAACAGAACTTTTCATACTACTTGTGGGTTACAAAGGAATCCATAAACCATTCTCTTCATCATTGGTGATAAAACTAGGCCAAGAGAAATTTCTCTGAGAAAATTTAAAAGGGGTTTATGTTCATCAAATAAATGTCTGCATTGATTTTTTTTAAGTAGAAAAGTATAATGCACTGTGATAAGAAAACAATTTTATTACAATAGCCACATGTTCAAAAATCTTAACATTTTAAGGCTACTAAATGTGCTAACTTTAAATACACGTCCGACGGAAAACACTTCACTGCAGTTACATCCTAAAGGTGCCAAACTCAGTCTTCTGGATTGGTGCGTTGAGAGCTGCACTAATGCTGAGACCCACGACAAGTCTGGTGTCCACTGGATCAATGATCCCATCATCCCACAGCCTGATAAAAGAACAGAAAGTAATTATGAAGTCACCACCAAACTACCGTTTATATACTCCACACCCAGAAATGCCAAGATGTTTGTCTTCAGGGAATATAGGGGTCTACTAATTAGCATCTGTGTACTGCCATCTTACAACAGAAACCATGCTCAACGGAGGACGGAAGGAAAGAAAAATGACGTGAGCTTAGTCCCAATTCACTATAGAATGTCATATTAAGTTTAAGGCATAGCAACTACTTACTACAAAAAAATCTCAAAATAATCCCTGATTTTAAAATATTTTCACTTCAGGAAAAACCTTCCTGTCCACACAATGTACAAATTAAGTTGGTTCATTCTGGTGACTGTGGAGAACTGCATAAACCTAGGTAACAATCTTATACATCTCCACTGGAGAGGGTGTACCCCGCAAGAGTTCCCCCAAATTCTTAAGAAACTATGAAAATTACTGAATAGGTGTCAGCACATTTTACTAACAAAATAAATGCCTTTGGATGTAGTTCTTCGAATTTTTGCAACAACTGGAAAAACAAGTGATAACTTTAAAACTGCTTTAAGTAGAAATATTAGTTTGCTTTTCATCAATAATCTTAAATTTATAAAGAAAAATGAATGAGAAATAATGCTTTTTAAAGGTTATTAGTAGGTGGCAGTTTTCGTTTCTCTAAATAAACTGCCTTCAGGATCTGAACATAGCATCAATTATTAAGGCACACAGACAGAGCAGGAATCAAATCTTTGCTCATAAAACATTCATAAGAGGGACTTTGAAAGTATCAACAGCCAATAAAAGAAAGCCACCCTTGTAATTTGTAACCCATGTCAACTGATCACACCCCCTTCTGCAGGCTACAGCAATGATACAGCAGGCCCAGTAAGAAGTGGCTGATTAGTGGTGTCCATTAAAAACGCTGAGGTAATCAAACACCTGATTAAAGTTTGATTATAAGAACAACTGAGCAGAACAAAACCAGTGTGTCGCATTTGTGATATGTAAGGGTTAAGAAAAACTAAGGACATTACAGTAGCAGACAATGACAGAGCTCTCTGAAAAGACAGATCTAGCCATGTTCAAGCCTATCCAGACCAGGGAGTTTTATTGTTAAGCGAAACCCAAGGAAGGTGTCCTAAGCTGGCTTGAAAGCCCTTTCATCTTTGAGAGAAAGTTGCTGTCTCCATGTCACCACCTGTTTCACAAGGAAGGCTAAGCATCTATACATTAATAGAAAAACCTTACTGTCTTTTAACATTTATTTCCAGAGATAAGTCTGTCTGGGTCATCTGTTCTCCTACCTTGAATGCAATCCATGAGAAAGAAAGAAAAAAAAAGGAACTAGAGAAAAATGTACAACAAAATTCAAACTCACCAAAAAAAAAAAACCAGACTTACTGGTCTGACAGAGACTGGAGAAACCCTGAGAGTATAGCCCCTGGACACCCTGTTAACTGAGTACTGTAGTCACTCCTGAAATTTACCCTTCAGCCAAAGACTGCTGTTGTTGTTAGCTGCTGTCAAGTTGGTTTTGACTCATAACAACCCTCTGTACAATGGAATGAAACACTGCCTGGTCCTGCACCATCCACACAATCGTTTGTATGCTTGAGCTCAAAGATTAGACAGGCCCATAAAACAAACAATAATACACACAGTTCAACCATGTATATGAGACTAAATGGGCATAGGCACATCAACCCAGCGGCAAAGATGAGAAGGCAGGAGGAAACAGGAAAGCTGGACAAATGGGAATGTGGAACCCAAGGTCGAGAAGGGGAGAGTGTTGACATGTCGCAAGGTTGGCGACCAATGTCACAAAACAATATATGTATTATTTAATAAGAAACTAAATTGTTCTGTAAACCATCTAAAGCGCAATAAAAAAAAGACGGTGATCATATGAAAACAATAAAGGATTCGATCTCTTTCAAGAGATGACATCTCAGCGAGGGCTGGAAGACAAACGAACAGCTCACATAAAATATGCCATTTTTCAAAGTTTAATATTTCAACTGTCTGTGAATTTCAGTCGAAATCCTACGTGAAAAAACTGTAGGTGAACTTGCAGTACATATTTTGTATTTTATCTTAAATCTCCTGGATGGTTTGCTAGTTCTCCTTTGCTTTTACTGGCTACTGTATAAAAAAAAAAAAAAAATTTATCTTAAATCTCCTGGATGGTTTGCTAGTTCTCCTTTGCTTTTACTGGCTACTGTATAAGTCTGTTTAAATGATGGCAAAAAGAGGAAAATGATTATTTCTCAAATCAAAGACTGTAAAAATATTTTGTTCTTAATTAAATGATGGCCCACCACAACAAAAATATGCCTGTAAATTCTTTTGTAAAGACATGTATTTAGCAAGGGGAGAAACAAGACTTTTTTAAAACCCCAAATGGTATTATATGAACTCGGACACTAATTACGCTCTTGAAAATAGGTACGCTTCATCTTTGCACACCAGCGGTTAAGAGCCGTGCCTGCCAGGAAGGATGCGTTCCAATGACTGAAAATGGATCCTAACGCTTGATTTTCCTTTCTCCCTCTTCTCCAGTTTGCCTTCACAAGTACCAGTCATAAATCACAGCATAACCTAATTTTAAAAGACACAAATAGTTGTTTTCTTTTTTCCATCTGCCCAAGGGATAAAAGAAAAACATGACGCTTATCCTTCAGAGTGGAGAACATTAAAGTTGTTGGGAAGGAAGAAGTCTGAAAGCCCATCTCCAGCTGAGACAAGCATGATAATTTATTACCTCATTAAGTGGTATAAGAAACAAACAGCTAGCAGCTGCAATGCGCGTGAGGTAATTACTTTGCACTGACACATGAACCCTGGCTGTGACTAATCACCTCCTGAATGTGCCAGCACACTTGTTAACAAGCGCCAGTAAGTTTTCGATCTCAGGCTTAAAATGGGGTAAAAACAAAATAATCAAAGAGAGTGGTATGACAGGCATCCACATTTTTAAGTAAAAAATAAAGCCTAAATCCTGAAAGTGAAACAGTCAGGATTGTAACTCTTAACTGCCCAGCTCCTAGCATGGCCCAGAAGCCAGGGCCTGAAGACTTCGGCACCTCTGGCTGCAGTGCCCTCCAGTCACTGGGGCGGGGGACGGGGTGGCAAATGGTGGTGGATCCACAGCACTGGGAAGCCTGGGAAGAGGGACAGTGTTTCAGCAGCAGGCGTTCCCATTAGAAAGAGGCAGCAGCACAAAATCAAGCGTGTGCAAAGATGATTTTTTCATTCCCACAGGGCTGGACCATCCTGACTGCTCAGACCAATATAAAGCTGCGTATAAAGCTGCCCTGCCAAGACGCCCCCAGCAGGCAGCGAGCCACTGGCTCCTTCCTACCTTGCACTGGAATAGTAAGGGTTTCCTTCCTCTTCAAACCTCTTAATGATGGGCTCTTTTAAAGCTGCTTCATCAGCACTGGAGAACTGAAAGAAGAGAGACCATTAGAAAGTGGGCTTCAATGAAACAACAGATCCTGTTTAGATGACCTCAAAAAAAAAGGTGCAAAGGTTTTATGAATAATAATATTATAACTTACATAAGCAGAATCAGGTATAGATTAGAAGTGATGCTTTAACATGCATTACCTCACCTGAGACACGAGTAACAAGTGAGTGCACCATTACCTCTCCCTTATCAGAAACAACATCTGAGGCCACTTAATGGAAAGTCAAAACCAAGGGTACTGCTGTACTGCAGCTGGGTACAATAACACATGTGAATGACACAACATAGCAAAGCGGCTACGTTATATATAACAGCCCCTGTTTAAAAAGGTGAAGTATCTAATTTTCACTCGAAATGGCTAAAATGTAAAAAATTTTAAAGCTTAAGGGGTAAACATCAACCACACCTTGAATAAACTCTTCAGTCAATTTCCTGGATAGCCGAGAGATATTTTTCCCTAATTAAAATTTTAATGCCTTGCCTATCAAGTATTACCAGGAGCAAGTGATAATTAATTCAGATGTAAAAATCTTCATACGAACTTATTTTGAAATCCTGAAAAATATTTTCAACTTAAAAAAACTCCCACGCCAAAAACAAAAGACTTATTTCAAATAAATCACCCCTTCTTTTCTGTAAATACTTTAATATCATTTTACAGATCAGGAATTTGGAGGGAGGTCCACTAGTGCCCTGTACTTTCCTTTCACATATGAAAATAGATGAATTCAGAATTATACGTATATCAAAAAAAAAAGCAATCACCATGCTAGGCTTCTTGGATACATAATCAATGCCCACGGAAGCAGTAGTCAACAAATCACGCAACATACTGCATTGGGCAAATCTGCCTCAGGAGACCTCTGTAATATGGTGAAACACAAAGATGCCATTTTGAGGACTAACATGCACCTGACCCAAGCCACAATATTTTCAATTGCCTCATATGTATGTGAAAGCTGGACAGTGAATAAGGAAGACTGAAGAAGAATCGATGCCTTTGAATTATGGTGCTGATGAAGAATATTGAGTATACCATGGACTTGAGGAAGAACAAATAAATCTGTCTTGGAAGAAGTACAGCCAGAGTGCTCCTTAAAAGCAAGGATGGCAAGACTTCACCTCATATACTTTGGACATGTTATCAGGAAGGGACCAGTCCCTGGAGAAAGACATCATGCTTGGTAAGGTAGAGGGTCAGCAAAACAGAAGAAGATGGATTGACGCAGTGGCTGCAACAATGGGCTCAAACATAGCAATGATTGAGGATGCCACAGTGTTTCACCCTGTTGTACATAGGACTGCTGTGAGACAGAACTAATTTGACGACACCTAACAACAACAACAACAACGCTAGGCTTCAGAGTTTAGGACACATCTTTGAAATATCTGGTAGGATTTCAAATCCCACCCTGTTCACCCCACCCCCACAGAGCTCTCCCTTTGCTTTGATACTAAGTGATACTAAAGTAAACCTGAAACCTCAGCTCAAGTCTGTAGAGCTCCTGCTGCTCGGAAAAGACAATCAGGGACGTGAAGCATAGATAGGTGCATTCGAGGAGTGCGGTGCGATGGATCGCTTTTGTGGACTTTCTCACCATGCTCTTGTAAATCCCACCCAAGCGTTTGGATGGAAGTATACGTATAAGATAATTGTGGCCTATCAAGGGGATTGGACAGCTTGCTAATAATGCAACTAAAGTTCGTGGCACCCATGTCAGGGTGGGACCATGCAAATAAGGTCTATGGAACCCTAATGAAGGGACTGGCCAGTTTTGCCATTCCACTAGGCCTTAAATGAGGCATCCCAGAGGCAGGAGGAGGCATGGTGAGCCAGGAGAAGAAAGCTGAGCACCTTCAGACAGGAGGCTTGCTGGGGAGTAGGCTGCCTCCAGACACTCGGTCAAGCTAGGTTTGCAGACCCACGGAGCCAGAGCTGAGCACCTTATGGCCAAGGCTTACTGGTGGAGTGGGGTGCCTCTGGGCACTTATCAACAGAGCTAAAAGAGCTTTGTAACACTTGCCCAAGCAGGGCAGAGACTGAGGGGCCAGAGAGAGGCATGCCTGCAGGCATGGCTGAGAAGATGCCATCCTGATGGAAGAACTGTATCCTAAGCGTCCCTGAACCTGAATTGTATAACCTGTTAGTTCCCTAATATGCCCCGTAATTGTGAGTATGGTCTGTGAGTTCTGTGTGGCCATTGCAACAAATTTTCAAACCCGGCACAGTAGTAGAGAGCACGGTGGGAGGGACAGTTGGTATAAGAATTGGTAAAAATGGAGAAGGGAAGCATGTCTGCCCTCTGCCTCACGGGAATCAGCCTGGGGCCATTGATTTTCTCCTTCCCTCTTGTGAAGTTACAGGAGGTCAGATGCTGCCCCCAAGCCATTTTTACAGGGAAGTGGGAACACCCTTCTCTGACTTTATATTTCCCCAACCTTGCAAACTGGGTGGTTGACCAGATGATTCCTGAACACCCTGCAAACTAGGTGGTTGATCAGCTGACCCCTGAACAGCAGGGCTGAGGGCCTGAAAAGGTAGGACCTCTTCTACTTAATTCCCTGCTGTGCTGAGGCAACAGTGCACCTGAACAATTTCAGGAACCTGCAGCAATCATTTTCAGGCTTGTTGCTTATACAAAATAGTTAAAAGTTTTAACAAAATTTAATGCAAAATTTCAGAAGACTCTAACAGAGACACAAACAAAAGAATCAGTTTTTAAAAGCCACTTGCTGATTTGCCTTTCATCAAGTCTCCACTGCCCTTTCCATTTTTCCTCTTTTACACTTTCACAGTATAATCGCATTATACATTTCTCATTAGGCAACCGGAGCCCTCCCACTCAAGGTATCCTTAACAACTGAAATGTAAAATACAAAAAAAAAAAAATCTGCTGCTTTAGGTCATAAAATCAAAGAAATAAATCAGATGTATTTATATCTCACTAATCGAAAATGACTAAGACTTAAACATCTTTATGCTTCACACAGTCACAGGCAGTTTCTGAAGTGTTTTCTTGGCAATTCTGAAAAACCTATAAACTATCACAAAGAAGGCGCCCCAAATGAAACAGCTTTAAAAGAAGAAATGTAGAAAATGTATGAGTAAGCCAAAACTGCTGAAACAACTTCTAGGTCAGCTTTTGTCCAAAAGAAAGCCAAATAGTTCATTCCGGAATCCCACCTACCCACAAACACAGAGTGATTCTGGGCTCTCTGCTCCTTGGTTCTGGGTGCTCACTGGTGAAAGCCTAACCCAGAGATGGATAAGGAGTGGCATTTACCTGTTTCCCTTCCCGTGCTTTTTGGTCCTTTGCTATTGTTGCTAACACACTTGCTGCCTGCTCACCTCCCATCACTGAGACGCGAGCATTTGGCCACAGGTAAAGAAATCTTGGACTAGGGGGAAGAAAAAAGGAGTCAAATTAATTCATTGTACAACACAGGTTTGCTAATTGTCAGAGGCCCATGTTTCCCCTTTATATAAGTGGCTCTAATTCTAGTTCTAGCTGCATATTACAATCATTTGGAGAGCTTTAAAAAAAATACCAGACCAATCTCCAGGGATGGAGCCTGAGCATGGATGTGATTTTTAAGTTCTCCAGGTGATTCTGGCATGTAGTGACAGTTGAGACCACTCCTGTAAATGATCCCAACTGAGAAGCTGAGCTAATACACTTTGAATACATATACATGTTTTTATAGACTTTATAATGCAATGTAACACAAACCTCCAAAACTACATAATTACATAAAGTAGAAAGAGTTTCTTGAAATGCCAGTCACTGATTCTCAACCCTTCTGATGGTTGGATACATTTGTCTTCCTTTTCTTTCTAGAAATGTACTAATATAGTATCACCATTATTATTTATCTTCAACAAAACAAAAAATAAAAGATCACGCCATAATTCTCTTTTGCAACTTAAGCTTTCATTAGCAGTCCATCTTGGAAACCATTCAAAGTTAGTACACAGAAGTCTACTTTATTCTTTTTAATGGTGGCAGAGCACTCCACTACATGGCTGTACAACAGTGTATTTAATACTTCTCTACCTATGAGCCTTCCTAATTTTTTGTTTCTACAATACTTCTGTAATAAACTTTCTTGTACTTATCTATCTGGGCACTTGCAGGCATGTTTCCACAACAGAAGTTGCCAAATTGTTCTCCACAGTTGTTGTATTACTATATACAACAACTAACAGTGTTGAAGTGCACCTGTCTCCTCAGACCTCCAGCCAATAATGGGTATGGGATCACCCACCTTTGCCAACATAATAGGCAAAAAAAAAAAAAGGTTCTGATTTAAATTTGCAACAAATACATTGATTCACTTCAGAAAAACCCGTAAACAAGTCGTCATCTTTTGTTTTTAATCCATTTGAACATGCAAAAAAGAAAGTCTTTTCTTTTTCCATTTCCAACAATGAGATACTTTTTGAGGAAGAATGGGAGTGCACAGGAGCAAGCTTTCTAAAGCTCTGCTCGGCAGCCCATTTGGATGGAAATATAGTTGCGGTCATGAGCTAGACAGGCTTTCTTTTCAACAAATGACATTTGAACCACTTCAGTCAACATACAGCAGGCATGATAACCCAAAAAGCCAAAAGCACACATGGCATAAGGATAGTAGTGAATTTAAAAAAAGATTAATTCATTCACTAAGATGCTCACTGAATGCCTACAGTACACCAGGCTCTGCTCCATGTACTCAGGATACACAGTGAACAAAATAAGGCAAAAATCCCTGCCATTATGGAGCTTATGTTATAGTGGTGGAAGACAGACTATAAATAAGTAAAACCTCTAGTATGCTAAGCCAAAAACCAAATCCACTGCCATCAAGTCGATCCGACTCATTGCAACACTACAGGACAGAGTAGAACTGCCCCATAGGGTTCCCAAAGAACATCTGGTGAATTTGAACTGCTGACCTTTTGGTTAGCAGCCATAGCTCACCATAGCTCTTAAGCACCGTGCTACCAGGGCTCCTCTAATATGTTAGGTAGAGAAAAATAAAGCAGAGAAGGAGATCAGGAATACAGAGCTGGGGAAGTCTGCAATTTCAGAGAGGGGCCAGGGTAAAGTCATATCACCAAGAAGGAGTGGAAGGAACCAGCCATGCAGACACCTGGATGGGAATTCAGGTAGAAGGAAGAGCAAGTTTGAAAACACTGAGATGGGAGAACACTTGGCACATCTGAAGAATAGCAAGGAAGCCAGTAGGGCTGGATTAGAATAAGCCAGAGGGAGAGTGGAAAGAGGAGGCAGAAAACTCACTGCAGGCCAGATCAAGGGAACTGAGTTCTACTTCCCAAGTCTACAAATCATTTTACCGCTGTCTCAATGCCCTCAGTCGCAGGTGTCCCAACTCTACCGTTCCTCAATGTTTTAAAATGTTTTAATATTTTAAAAACAATAATGCCTGTGATGAATGCATCAGTGGATCTTTTTAATTTTTTTTTTAACTAAAGTATAATACACATACAGAAAAGTACACAAAGCTCTGATCAGGGTCACAATAGATGGATCCTGACAGAAAGGGAAAGAAATGTGGAACAGAACTTCGAATTCTCTAAATCTAGGCTTACTGGACCCATTGAGACTGGAGGAATCCCTGAGACTATTTGCCGTGAGATACTCTTTAAACCTTGAACCGAAACTATGCCCTGAATTCACCTTCTCCTGAAATAGCAGATTAGCTCCAGAAGTAAAGAATGTCACCCTTGAGTACTGCATTCTTTTTAAAAATCATCTATATGAGACCAAATGGACAAGTTATTCTAAAGCATAGATGAGAGGGTGGGGGGGAAGGGCCAGTGAGATTAAATAAATGAGAATGGAACAATATAGAACAGAAATAATGCGAATATTGACAGATGTGAAGAATACAATCAATATCACTGAACATTAAGTATAGAAATTATTAAATATGAGCCTGTTTTGCTGTGTATACTCTCACGAAACATAGAAAATATTAAAAAAAAAAAAAAGTACACAGAGCATAAACATACAGCTCAGTGAATTGCCTACCACAAAGTGAACATTACCAAGTCAAGAACACTTCCAGGGGTCCAGAAGCTCTTTGCATGCTTCCTCTTAACCACTCTTTCCTCCCTAAAGTAACTAGTACCTTGACTTCTAGTATTATAGTATAAAAACCAAAACCCACTGCTGTCAAGTCAATTCCGACTCATAGCAACCCCATAGGACAGAGCAGAACTACCGCATAGAGTTCCCAAGGAGTGCCTGGAGGATCTGAACTGCCAACCTCTTGATTAGCAGCTGTAGTGCTTAACCACTACACCACCAGGATTACCATTACAGTATAGAGTTGCCTATTTTTAAACTTTACCATACAGTGTGTTGTTTTGTGCCTGGCTTCTTCCACTCAACACTGTTGTTTGTAAGATTTTACTAAGTTGATGCTTATAGCTGTGTAGCACACCATTCTACTGTGGATAAAAGTGTAAGTCCTCTCCACTTTGGGGCTAGAAATAATGAACAGTGCTGCCAGGAACATTCTTGCGCAAGTCTTTTGGGGTGCATGTGCACCTATTTTGGTTGAGTAGAGTTGCTGGGCGTGCATCCATTTACTCCTGCCAGCAGTGTATGAAAGATCCACATTCTTATACCAGCCCAGTCTTTTCTACTTCAGCCATTCTGTTGGGTGTGTACTGGTTTCTCATTGTGTTTTTAATTTGCATTTCCTTGATGACTAATGAGATTGTACCATACCATTTCATGTTTATTGGCCATCTGAATACCTTCTTTTGTGAAGTGTCCAAGTCTCTCAGCCTTTTTTCTATAAGTTTGTCCAGACACAAGTCTTTCTCAACTACTTGTTACAAACACAAAAATCTACGGCTTCCTTTTTTTCACTCTCTTAATGATGTCTCTTGGTGAAATTTTTAATTTTAATGTAGTCCAATTTATCAATCTTTCTCTGAATGGTTAGTGTTCTCTGTTCCTATTTAAGAAATCTTTCTCTAGTCCTGTATTCTAAAGTGTCTGCCAGAAGTGCCTTTCACATTTATATCCACAATCCACCAGGAATGACTTTTGTGTATGATGTGGAGACAAATTTTCACTTGTTTTCATGTAGAATCCAGTTGGCCTGGCACCATTTATTAAGAACGCATCCTTCCTCCACGACCCTTCAGCACCATCTTTGTCATTAATCACGCACCAATAAATGGGTTGATTTGTGTCTGGCTCACAATTCTAATCCACTCATCCACTTATCTATCTTGCACAAATACTACACAACCTGCATTGTTGTAGTTACTGCAACTTTATCACACCAGTCAGTGTTTCATTCAGTTGTACACAGAGTCACTAAGAGTTGGAATCAACTCGAGGGCTCCTAAAAACAACAACTTTATTGTAAATCTTCATATCTGGAAAAGCAAATCTCCCCTCCTTCCTCTTCTTCAAGAGCATCTTGGCTATTCTTGGCCTTTTGTATTTCCATTTAAATTTTTACAGCCAGCATAAGTTCTATCAAAAATTTTTTTAATTAAAATTCAAAATAAAAAAACTGCTAGTATTTTGTTTGGGGCTACATTGAGATCAACGTATACCAAATTGATAGATCAATTTGGGAAGAATTTTAATTCTTTATAGTTTTGAGAATTCTAATCCATAAACTTGGTATATTCCTCTATTTATTAAGACTTTTAAATTTCTTTCAACAATGTTTTACAGCTTTGTGTATATAAGTCTTATACATTTTTCATTAGATTTATTGCTAGGTGTTTGGTGTTTTTTGATGCTGTTGTAAATGGAATCTTTTTATTTCATTTTCTAACTTGTGCTAAAATTTTTCTTGTTTTAGTATATTAACCTTGTAGCCAGCAAGCCTGCTAAACTCACTTATCAATTCTAACAATTTATCTGTAGATTCTTCTGGGCATTTTATGGGAACAATTACGTTGTCTTAGAATAATGAAATACATTTCCTTCTTTCCAATCCTTATGTCTTTTATTTCTTTTTCTTATCATACTGCACTGGCTAAACACTCCAGCACAATGTTGAATAAATGCGGAAAAACCAGGCATTTCCTTATTCCCAATCTCAAAGAAAAAAAAACTTCCAACATCTCATCATTAACTATGACATTTGCTGTAAGTTTTTTTGTAAGTATCCAATATCAGATTAAGGAAGTTCCCTTCTATTTCTAGTTTGCTGAGAGTTTTTATCATAAGTGGCTGTTTAATTTCATCAAATATTGTGTCTGTAGTTCTTGACGTGATTGTATAATTTCTCTCCTTTATTCAGTTAAAGTACTGAATTGATTTTTAAATCAACCTTACATCTCTAAAATAAACCCAACCTAGTCATCTTGGATGAACCTTTTTATATATTGCTGGATTTGGTGTTACTGGTTCATTTTTACATCTATATTCATGAATGAAATTAGCCTATAAACTTCCTTTCCTGTAAATGCCCTTGTCAGGTTGATAATCAGGGTTATACTAGCTTCACACAACAAATTGGGAACTGTTCTTTCTTTTTCTTCTTTCTAGAAGAGTTTTTATAAGACTGGTTTTATTTCTTCCATAAATGTTTAGTAGAATTGAAGCTCTCTTGGCCTGCAGTTTTCTTTGTGGGAAGACTTTTTTTATTACAGATACAATTTCTTTAATATTTATAAAGCTACTTACATTTTCTATTTCTTTTCGTGTCTGCTTTGATAAACTATATTTATCCATTTCATCTAAATTTACTGGGCATAAAGGTATTTATAATAGCCTCTTAATATCTGTAGTCATATCCTGTTTTCCACTCTAGATATTGGTTATATGTGCCTTCTCTAATTTTCAGTCTTGCCTAGGGTTATTGATTTTATTAACCTTTTCAAACAAACAACTTTTGGCTTTATTGATTCTTCTATTTTATGTTTGTTCTCTATTATGTCCTTTTTCCTATTTTCCTTGTGTTTTAACATGCCGTACTTTTTCCATCTTCCTGAGCTAGATGCTTGGCTCAACTGATTTTCAGCCTTCTTTTCCAGAATATACATTTAAGGCTATATACCTCTCTCAAAGGAAGACTTTAGTTGTATCAGAGAAGTTTTGATATCTAATTTTTCATTATTAGATAGATATCTGCCACCAAATAGATTCCGACTCATTGGGTACAACAGACTGAAACATTGCCCGGTCCTGCGTCATCTTCACAACTGCCAGCACACTTGAGTCCACTGTTGCAGCTACTGTGCCAATCCATCACCAACGGTCTTCCCCATCCTTGTTGGCCCTCTGCTTCACCAAACACAAGGTCCTCCTCTAGCGATTGATTCCTCCTGATGATGTGTCCAAAGCAAGCAAGTTAACAATGTTCTGTTGTGATCCATAAGGTTTTCATTGCTAATTTTCAGAAGTGTATCACTAGGCCTCTCTTTCTAGTCTAGTTTAGTCTGGAAGTTCCCCTGAAACCTGTCCACCGTGGGTGACCCTGACCGACAACATAGCTTCCAGCACCATGGCAACACATAAGCAACTACAGTATGACAAACTGAGGGTGGTAGTTTTCATTATTAGCCATTTTAAAATATTTCTCCATCCCCATTGTAGATTTCTTCCAAGTAGTATCTTAGTATTAAATTTAATTTCACCCCTTCAGATGACACAAAGTATGGTATAACTGATTAAAGTTTGTGAATGCCACCCTATATTTTAAGTAAACCTAAAATAAACTGACTATAATTATACTTGAAGTATGTTTCAGATACAATCATGACAACCACCTACCTATATGCTCTGCCACACATCCCATAGTTTCCAGCCCCATATGACCCCCCAATGATGACGGTTATCTTAGGCACATTGGCACAGGCTACGGCAGTCACCAGCTTAGCACCGTCCTTGGCAATTCCTTCAGCTTCATAGTCTTTACCAACCATAAATCCTAAGAGAAAGAACAGAGCCTGTGGGTGATGGCATTAATGTCAATTCCCCCAAGGGTATTGTAAGTACATCTTGCCTTAAATTAATTTTACTACAGCCCTCCCACCCTAATATTTATACGTGAAATATACCCCAAAAAAGTTTGCTTTAAAAGGTAAAATAAAATTTTCTCCAATCACTTTCTCAACTTTCCTAAGATGGTTCATCTGATACACACAAGATCTTCTATAACGATGCAATTTATCTTCAAAAAATTATCTCACAACAGTAGCTTGATGATGAAAGAATGTGACATGGCAAGCCAGGGAAAAAGTACAGTGATAAGCCCAACAGAGAGGGCTTCAGTATGCACTGACCTGGTTTAAAAATATGGATTATTCCTTCTGAAATGCTGCCTTAAAACTCTGATGAAGTGAAGATTAATGTTTTATAGAGATGGGTAAGAGTCCTTGGCAGTGACTCAATAGCAAAATTTTAAAAACTCATTATACAGGGTCCTTCCACTTCTTCAAGCCCCTCAACTCTGTTGAAATTGCTCTGTAGCTTCACTGTGAACTCTAGGCCTTGGACTCCTCCTTCTTCTCCCCCTAAACACCAAGACAGGCTTTATTTACCTCCCTACCCAACCCAGTTTCCAGGGAAGGCATTTCATTCATGAACCACAGACTTACTTGCCCACTTGATCACCACTATTCCTGCTCTGTAAATCTCCAGTATTGGGTCATTCGATTCCACCAATATTTATGGAGTACCTATAGTTGATGCTGGGGGCACTACAGTAATGACATGAACAGTCCTGGCCTTCAAAGAGCACCTTCTGCTTCCTCCAGGTACCCATCTCCACTGGGCCGTCAGAATAGCCCAGAAACCCCCTTAGCTACCTCATCTTGACTACCTGTAACATTTCAACAACAGCTGTCTCAAATATCAACTTTCTTCAAGCTCTCATGGCAACCCCGCTCTCTCACTGCCTCCCCCCTCCACTATTCCTGTAGATGATTCTGCCTTCAAAAAGGAGATTGACGCCATCTCATTTGACTTTCTCCAAGCCTTCTCCTTTCCACCTCTAAAAAAAACTCTGCATAAAAGGCAAAATGTTGATGTACACTGAGTCTGTTCACTTCAGCAATGCAATTGATGAGAACATCTTAAGATCCTGGTGAAGAACCAGATGGTATCCGGTGGAAAACCAGCACCATGAGTTTAAAGAGCCTGCAATGGCTGCCATCTAGGAGCTCAACTAAGCCCAGGTATTGATCATAGATGTATTATCTCCAATCTCTGAGCAAAAGGAGGGAATGATTTAGAAAATAATATTGGAATCATTATTCCCTGTCCTTGAACATAGAGAATGTGACCCAGTTGGGGCTGGGCTCACAAGGATACATCAACCGTGCCCTGAAGTATAATGACAATTATCTTTTTCTATTAGCATTCAGTGAATGCAAAATTTGTTGGACCAATGAAGGCCCTCCTGTCATTACTGAAACCTGTATTAAGAAAGGCAATTCAAAATGTAGGATCACAGTTTCTAGCCAATCTAAGAAAAGGTGAAGCTTTCAATGGTTTTGCCCGTTTTATAATGTTAATATATACTGACGGCTCTGTAACATTCCTTGGGCTTGGTCAGACAGGCTCTAGCAGTGTGCTTGTCTGTTTTCTCACTCTTGCCTATTCTGTAATATTCTTCGGACACAGGCTGACATGGCTCTAGCAGTATGCTTGTCCATTTTCCCACTTTCGCCTTTTTGAATATATGCCAAATAAAACTTTCTTTTTGCTTTACTAAAAAAAAAAAAACAAAACAAAAAACCTCTGCATAATCATGCTCCCTTTCTTCCTTTACTCTTATCTCTGTGAAAAAAATGAAAAGATTGTTCCTGAGCCCTCTTCTCTCCTAGATGTTCTTATCTATTCCCACAGTTTTAAACATCATCTCCATATTATAATGTTGTTGTTGGGTGCCATTGAGTCGGTTCCAACTCATAGTGACCCCAAGCACAAAAGACCAAAACACTGTCCAGTCCTGTGCCATCCTAACAATTGTTGCTATGCTTGAGCCCACTGTTGCAGCCACTGCCACTGTGTCAATCCATCTCATTGAGGGTCTTCCTCTTTTTTGCTGACCCTCTACTTTACTGAGCATGATGTCCTTCTTCAGGGACTGATCCCTCCTGACAACATGTCCAAAGTATGTGAGACGCAATCTCGCCATGCCCCCAAGGGGCGTTCTGGTTGTACTACTTCCAAGGCAGATTCGTTTGTTCTTTTGGCAATCCATGGTATATTCAATATTCTTCGCCAACACCACAATTCAAAGGCATAAATTCTTCTTCTGTCTTCCTTATTCATTGTCCAGTTTTTACATGCATATGAGGTGACTGAAAATACCTTAGTCCTCAAAGTGACATCTTTGCTTTTTAACACTAGAAAGAGATCTCTTGCAGCAGATTTTCCCAGTGCAATGTGTTTTTTGATTTCTTGATTGCTGTTTCCATGGGTGTTGATTGTGGCTCCAAGTAAAATGAAATCTTTGAATATTATGATGGTGCTTACATTTCCATCTCCAGCAAAAACACCTTTTCTGAGTTCAAGATTTATCCAACTGCCTCTGTATATCTCCAACAGGATGTCTCACAGGTCCCTCATGCATCACTGCAAAACAAAATTCAGCCTCTGCTCTTTGCCCCCCACCTAATCAAAAGAGCAAAACAAAACTAAAATGTAAGTATCTTCAAAGCACAATGTTTAGCTTAATGTTGGTTAATAAACCATGGATCATTATTAGAAACAAGGCCCCTGGACTAATTCAACTTCAATATCATTTTTATCTGCCCTTTTACATAGTTTGCTACATAGGGTCCTCTTTCAGGCTACCCTCTGGATATCACTCCTCTCAAAACTCATCAAATCAAATATCTAAAACTTAAATACAGCACCAGGTGAAGATATTTTATTTTTTAGTACCATTACTATTTAAAGTCATGTTGTCAACAACCAGACTGTTTACCTTAACTTCTTGGGTACAATATTTTCTAGGTGGACTCAAAATATACTTCATTCCATTTTCAAAAAAATGCAGACCTCTACTTCCTCAAAACTACAATCCCTTTAAATCTGTTGGCTATCTATCGTAGTTTTTACCAGAAATAAATATCAAAGGCTTCCAAGCATTTGCATCTTTTGCACAGCCATTCTTTTTCTGGAACCTCTCCTAAAAAAGAATTATTATGAAGAGAAAAAGCTTTATGTACCTTTACCATACTATGTGTCACAGCAAAAAGGGCAGGGGAAATGATTTAAGTCATAAATGTGATGAGAAAAACCATAAAACACCAAATGATAAGCCACTAAACTATGTCTAAAAAAAAGAGAGTGACTGGACGAAAACATACCAAAATGTTACAGAAGTTATTTTACGGTTATTTGTTTTCTACTTTACTGTCTTTTATAACGTTGTTTTAACGAACAAGCATTACTTTCATACTGGAAAAACATTATATTTAATGTCACCTTCCTTCTTAGACTATAACATTCATTATTTTAGATGAGGAACAAAGTGGATGGAGTTAGATACTGCGCTCCATGACTATCTCTGCGACGTTATCAGCTTGTATCGATGGAAGAGTGCCTGTAGCATTCCTTGGACTTTCATAGCTTGTCATCAAACTGTGTGCAATACAGACTGTTGTTACTGATGCTCACAAAAAATCTGTACTTTCAACAAATATTGTATGAGACCACTACTGTAAAAATTCATGAAAAGGTTTCATACAAAAAGAAACAATCTTTGATGGTAATGAGAGTGGGGAGGGGTGGGGATGGAAAAACACTTAATAGACAGTAGACAAGCAGTAACTTTGGTGAAGGGTAAGACAGTACATAATACTGGGGAAGCCAGCACAGCCTGTACAAGGCAGGGCCATGGTAGCTCCATAGACACATCCAAACTCCCTGAGGGCCAAACTGCTGGGCTGAGGGCTGTGGGGTCCATGGTCTCAGGAAACATCTAGCTCAACCGGCATAACAGAATTTATAAATAAAATGTTCTACATTCTACTTTGGTGAGTAGCATCTGGGGTCTTAAAAGCCTCTGAGCAGCCATCTAGGACACTCCACTGGTCTCACGCCTTCGGAAGCAAGGAAGAATGAAGAAAACTAAAGACACAAAGGAGAAATTAGTCCAAAGGACTAATGGACCACATCTACCAAGGCCTCTACCAGAATCAGTCCAGTACAACTAGATGGTGCCCAGCTACCACCACTGACTGCTCTGACAGGGATCACAAAAGAGGATCCCAGACAGAGCTGGAGAAAAATGTAGAAAAAAATTCTAACTCAAAAAGAAAGACCAGGCTTGCTGGCCTGACAGAGACTGGAGAAACCCTGAGAGTATGGACCCCAGACACCCTTTCAGCTCAGTAATGAGGCCACTCCTGAGGTTCACCCTTCAGCCAAAGATTGAACAGGCCCATGGAACAAAACAAGATTAAAGGGTTTTATTTTTTTACCAGCCCCGGTGTGGGGACTGGAGAGTAGCAGGAAACAGGAAAGCTGGTAATAGGGAACCCAGGGTTGAGAAGGGAGAGTGTTGACAACCGTAGGGCTGTTAACCAGTGTCATACAACAATGTGTGTACTAACTGATGAGAAACTAGTCTGTTCTGTAAACCTTCATCTAAAGTTTAAATAAAAAAAAAAAAAACTGCACTTTAGTATGACCTAAAGGATGACCGTTAAAGTCATCATTTGTGTCTTTTTTGTTTGATCTTGATTTTTTACTTCTGTTTATATTTGATTACTTCATTCCGTTTGCTTTTTTTTTTTTTTTGGTGAGGTGAACTTTTTTTTTAATTGTAGTAAATATGTATGTAACAAAACATTTGACATTTTACATGCTTTTTTTTTTTTTAACATCTTTTCAACTCCACTCCAGAAAGACACTTGAGGGTACACAATACATACTGAAACTATTTTTCAGAAGTTTACCAAATCCTATGGCATTTTATCAAGTCTCTTCTCTTTAACATAGCTGAACAATTTGACACTTTTGACCATTCCTTTCCTACTCAAATTGATTCCTTGCTTGGTTTTCATGCCTCCCCACTCCCCTGTTTCTTCCAACTACCCCAAGCCAACGGCCCTTCTCAAACACTTTCATGGGCTCTTAGGACTCCTCTGCATTCTGAACATCCCTAAGGATTCAGTAGCGTTTCGTTCTTGGTTTCCTCTGTCCCCTCAACAGTCTTCCACCATCACCTCCTCTCGCCTCACTCTTCTGCTGGAGATCTAGTCCCACGTGCTACTTTCTTACCAGTAATGTTTTGAAGGAACAGAAGAGGAATATTTCTTTGGCAGCACAACTGGATGAAGTGAGATCCCTATAAGCAAATAAAAGTCTTTTTAAAGGGGGATTATCAAATCTATAATCATCACACATCCTACAAACAACATCACAATTGGGTCAAATACAATAAAAATACACTTTGCTTGGCTAGTCTGACCTTATATTAACAGTAACAATGACACTATGGTGGTGATCCATGATCAGTAGGATGTGTGGCTGTGGGTTTGTACTGCACTTCTTTTGGACGGTCACCTGTGTAACCACTGGTGCACAGCTGTAGGACAACTGCCATGCAGGGGAAGTAGTCAATCATAACATTCCTAACAGCAAGCAAAATTTAAATAACAGAGAAGAAAGAACTGCCTGTCAGTGAGAACTGTTGACACTTGCTATAAGATATTCTCTGGTTCTTCACTTTAAAAAGGATAGAATATAAACCCTTGGGGTCGCTATGAGTCGGAAGTGACTTGACGGGATATAACAACAACAAAAACATGGGATGGCTAGAATGGCATTTACATTTTGATGACCACCTGAAATACTTTCACACACCAAGATTACAGTAAAATATATCTTTCTTACCAACACACCCCAAATAAATGGGGTTTTACATTGGATGAGTGATAGGGACCTTCCAAACTTGAGTCTAGGAAATTAATTATTTAATAAAACAAAATTATAACTGTTCCTTTCCATAGCTTCTAAAAATTACAGAAGTAAGAAAACTTTTATAAACCATTTCTTTATGTTTTGGTTCCCATCGGCTGATCCCTTGGCCTTTGCTAGGAAAGCCTTGAGAGGCACCGAATCTCAGCATGATTGCTTGACCTCAATATGACTGTATTCACAAGCACAAGGAGATCACACAGACCTCTGTGGCTTATTTCAACAAAGGAAATGCCGGGCTGAGGGCAAATAAAATGCTCAGTTTTGTTGGTGCCATACTAACAAATAAAACTGGGTGGAGCTTTGTTTGGCCTTAGCCTGACACTTCATTTACTGAAATATGTACATTACATATTTCATTAAATATCATTACTTCAGAAATATTTAAAGAAACACTACATATACACTATTAAATGAAAACAAGTAAAACCTCTGTATATCTCTCTATATATAGTTTTATATGTGTGTGTGTGTGTGTGTGTGTGTGTGTATAGAGAGAGAGAGCCTAGTAGCGCAGTGGTTAAGAGCTAAGCTACTAACCAAAAGGTCGGCAGTTCAAACCTACCAGCTGCTCCTTGGAAACCCAATGAAGCAGTTCTACTCTGTCCCAAAGGGTCACCGTGCATTGGAATCAACTCGATGGCAAGGGTTTGGTTTTGGTTTTATATTTATATATACACACACACACACAAACACACACACACACCAATCTTATAAAAAAATAAAAACAACAGAATAAAAAAAACATAACAAAATATTTCTGGTATAATTATGGACGATTTTTTATTTCCTTTATTTTCAGTTTCTTGTTTCAGTTTTATAATCAGGGTAGGGGAACAATAATGAATAGGATATAGAAACTGAAATTATTGGTAAAACACTTCACCAAAGCCAAATTCTTCCTCAGAGTATGCTACCTATATTAGTAAGAGACATCTCACCTTGCCGTATACTCTAATTTCAAGAGGCAAAACATCTTTTTTTTTTTTTTTAAGAAAACAAGTAACTGCGTGAATTACATTTATCCCAAGTTTAGGTAACTCTGAGACACTGATGACTGAAATCAAATACTAAGCCAAAAGATATTCAAGAATTTCCTCTTTTAAAGCCAAAGCTCCAGGAATAAGCTCCTACTATCCTCCCCTTTCCAAAAAGTAAAAACAGAAAAGAGAGAAACTGATAACAGGATAGAACAAAATAAACAAATCATGTCTCAGAACTACCTGAAGAGGATCTTAGAATACCTCAACACATGCAGCACTTGAGAGTGAAACTCTCAAGATGTGTTCTCTATCTTCTTAGAATATGTCACGTCTTCTACGGTAATTATAATTACTATATAATTATAATTTGAGTATTTTATAAGAACTTTCCTAAAATTAATAATTTGATATTTTAATAGTGCTCTAGATAGTTTAATGTAAAAAAAAAGTAAGCCACCACAAAAATTGTTTCTAACACTAACTCACACCCACAACCATACACACACATACACACAGAGTTCTGTTTGTTAAGGCATCTGGTTAATCATTTAAAAGCTTTTATGCAGTAAATTTTAATTCATTAATTGATCTTCAGAATTATGTTAAACTACAACAGAAAATCTTAAAACATTTTTAAGAGTACTTGCCTTTTTTGCAGATTCAGAAAAGAGGACTCCATTGTTTCCAATGATACCTACTGGGTATCCAAATATTCTAGCAAATCCTTAAAAAATTTCAAAAAAGATTTATGTATTTTAGAGGGCTTTTAACTCACAATAACAAATACACATTTATGCATGCTTTAATTTCAGATCAAAGCTTGAAATGTAAGAGATTCTATGAGTTCATGTCACAATTCTTTATGCCTAAGGTACTAGAGTCTAGTTTTTTGTTTTGGTTTTGTTTCAGAAAAGTTGTATTACATGTAAAGATATCCACTTGTCTGGTTAGTTCGGTTAAATGGTTGGCTTGGTATGTCATCCATTCATTCATTCACTCAACATATATCTGGGTGTCTGCTGTGTAGTAGGCACCAGGGATATGCTGGAATATAGCAAAACAAAGATGTACTGTCCTTTAAAGGTCAACTTTAAGAACTTTGGGCCAATTTCAGGTGACTAGCCTGCCTGAAAATGGTTGCGGTAATGATAGGATCTTAAAAGAAAAAGGATAAATTCAGCAAGGCCAATTTGAGAAAAAAACAGAACACAGTCAAGCCTGGTGATAACTAAGTTTAAAGTAAGAAACCCAGTTAGAAGAAAAATGAATCACTCCACTTTCACGTCTGTGTTTGCATCTTTTTCTTTCTCCTGCCCACAGAATTCATTTACATCTCGCCACCACTCTCTCTACCACTCTGAATGCCCACCCCCCATGCTCACAAACACACAGGAGAAATAAGGGAAAAGAAAAAGAAAAACACAAACTGCTGTTTTATAATGCAGAAATTTTTAGGTGATTTCAGGGAAGGCTAATTGTTTTGAAAACTTGAAGAACGAAGAACTTCACTAGAGAGATAGATCTTCTCAAGAGTGTGATTTTCAACAAGCAAAGTGAATAAAAAAGCCGACTTTGAACTTATAGAGAGGTATCAAATACTTGGAACCCAAGAGTCAACAAACTGTACTTATGGAAATGGGTCAAAGAAAGCATGCTACAAAAGTTCCTGGAACAAAAGTTCCTGGAACAAAAGTTCTCTGTCTCTTCAAGCTCCAGCTGGACAGGCAGTGGCTGACTGAAAGACAGACCCAGTGCATGGTACCCACCACAAAGCAGGAGCTCAAAAAGTTTGCTGAGGAAAAGTTAATGGATAAGATAGTGGAGATGGCTGTACAACATGATGGGCACAATTAATGTCACTGAACCGTACACGTAAAAAATGTTGATATGGCAAATATTTTGTTAAATATATCTTTACCACAAAAAAAATTAATGAATGAGAGAGTCAACAACGAATTTTTACAGTTTGTTTCTGTTATTTACTCTAGCCTTGTCTTGATTGTTTTGTTTTCTTTTTTAATCATGATTTTATGTGATAAAATCAACACTGGTTTGATGGCCACCTAGATTCCTCTTTGTCTTTCAGGCCTAAATTCCCAACCTATGTCTGTGCTGTACATTCTCAGTGGCACTCACTGCCACTTACAGAAGCAATTCAGAGAGAGGCCAAATCCTAAAAAGGTCTAGCAGTCCACTCTTAGCCTGTCACACTCATAAAAGAAGATGGGAACCCAGCCCAATCACTCACCGGTAAGATGCTATCCCTGAAGATGCACTGTCCTGTTGACTATTTAGACCTTCAACCCATACTTAGCCCAGCTTGGGGTTCACCAGGCATAGGACCTACTAAGTAGGGCACATGTCCCACTATATATGGACACCCATGGAGGGAGGGCCTTCACCAACTTCCTGATCCACACCTGAGGTCCAAACAGGAGAGCAAAATGTCCAGGAAACTACCAGGGCCTATTATCGTAGGTATTGAGGCAGGAGGAAACCCTTATCAGCTGCCAGAGACACTCGATCCTCATAAAAATCTATTCTTCTCCTCCCTCTCCCTCACCTTCTCATGCCCACCTTACCCTCTCATGCTTCCCCTCACCCTCTCATGTCCACTCCACATCCTCTCATGCCCACCCCTCACCCTCTCATGCCCACCCCTCCCTCACCCTCTCATGCCTACCCCTCACCCTCTTATTCCTTCCCACTCACCCTCTCATTCCCTTCTTCTCCTTACTACTTATTTGAATTCTAGGGCAGTCAAGAAGAGATGGGAAACTGGATATATCCCTGGTAATCTAGGGGGCAAGGGTGCCACAAGCCTTTTAGCAAGTACGGGACAAGTACTTTTGAATAGATGACAAGGACAGCCCATCCATCTTTAGAGAAGGCAGAAACTGCTCTAACTTGTTTTAAACTGTTTCACATTGAGGGTTACATCTTGAACTATTTGGTGACAAATCCTGACTATACATCAGACAAAAAGCTCTTAATCACTTAAATGCCTAAATACAAAAACATAAATTCCACTACCAGTGAGAGCCCTCCGCTTGCTCATAAATCAGACCAGGAGAAAGTGTTGTGACTTTTCCTTAAGCCTCAACATATATTTGCAGTTTGGATTTTTGCAGATAGTTTCTATTCTACTCTGATATACTGTCTTCAGATTAGCTACTAGATTTTCAAACTTTTTAAGACCAAATAAAATTTATAAAATTTGTTTTGCCATTTATCCAAGATAGACTATTATGGGTCTACCATCTGCATCAAATATTTTCCTTCAAAGGTCTACAGAGTTAAACAGTTTTGACAAATGAATTAACTTTTACAAACATCCTTTTTTTTTTCATATTTGGTATACTTCCCTGTGTTTTCAATCTAGTATTTGCATAAATTACCATAAGATCTACACAGAAGCTGTGGGAAGCCCTAACTCACTGTATCACGTCTAGGAAGTTAAACATAAAACTTCCCAAGGGAACTGGAGACTAAAGAACAAAGGAGATTGTGCTAAAATTTTCAAAATAATTATAGTCATCAAGAAAAACTAAAAGAACTGCAAATATTTTCTAACTTTCCTATGATAAAACATTTTTATACAGTTAATGCCACAAAGTCATAAATAAGGGCCTAACCACAGCATCTAGCTGTCATCATTTTAAACTCTCTGGATCCATGAAGCCATTCAGCTACAATCTTTTAAAAATAGCTCCTTTTGAATACTGACTCACACATTTGTACTGCTCTAAATAACAAAGCTCATGCCAAGTGTTTCAAAGCCTTGAGACAAGACATCATTATTTTCAAAGTAACAGGAAATGTTCATAAGTTCAATTCTTCTCCATCATACCTGTGACTAATGTGTCTCCATATAAGGCTTTGAACTCATTGAATTTGCTTCCATCAACGATTCTAGCAATGACCTAAGAGGAAAGATAACAATGTCCCTGAGAAATCGCATTAACAAAAGAATGTTTGTGTTAAAGTTATTTATAAGGAAAACAAGTTCACAGTGAAGTTGTCACTTTCACAAAATTTCACCCTACAGAGAAAATCTTCTCACCAGAATTACACTTTACATGCATGTCCTGAAGCCATGCTGAGCTCTGATTTTACACTTCACTATAAAAGTAACAGCACCATGTTGCACACAAGAGAAGCAAATGAGACTCCATGGGCTGGTTGCCAGCCTGAGAGCTTGAAGGACTGTTCAACTGGATCCTCAGAGCTTCAGGGAATCATTCATGAAGCAGAGGACATGACACAGAGCTTTGAGTCAGAAGACATGGATGCCAAGTAACAGTGTCACATGTGGTCTGTGTGTCCTTGAGTAAACCACTTAATCCCTCTAAGTCTCTGTTTTCAGGTCTGGAAAAACAGGACAAAGCTGTGAAGATGTGATGAACTAAATTAGGAGCCTAAGAAACGAAAACTGAAATTAAGAACCATCTTCGAGTCCCAGCTCTACCATCAAGGAACCAGAATCACAGGCTGGTTACCTAGAAGTCTCTAAGTCTCCATTTTCTTTGTTTTTTTTTTTTTGTTGTTGTTGCTTTTGTTTGAAAATTATAAGATGTATTTAAAAAGTGCTCACTAAAGCACACTGCCTGGTGCTCATTAAAAGGTAGCTGCTGCTATTATTATTATTTTAGGCCCCCAATAAAGGTTTAATGATTCTGAATCTGATGTACTTGAAGGATCATCCCACGTACACATTATTAATCTAAAAGGAGTAGAAATTACTAGTTTATCCTTAAAAAAAAATCCTTAGGGCTCATAATTATACATCAGGACTATTTCGAAGAGTCCCAAACAAGAAGCACATTTCAGATTTCTTCACAAACTATTTTAGATGATAGGCATTATTTTTCCACCTACCTCACGCTTCCCTTTTTCTGTTTACCATATCAATCAAAGCCTCCTTTTATAAGATGCAAAGGCTGCAAAAATGAGTGAATGTTTCCCAATATCTTTCTTTCCATAAAGTACAAGCTTACTTTGAATTATTATTTAGTTATTTTCCTAAAAGGCCTGATAATATGAGAAAATCACATTGCTCTGTTCTAGGTACTACATACCTCCAAAATTATACCTTTTAATAATCAACATATAACAACTACCATTCTTTTCACACATCAAAACAGTAAACGGTCTCAAAATAATCACTGCACCTTCAAAATACTGCACAGATAGAACAAATTAAAAAAGGGAGAAAGGGTACTATTTACTAAGAGCAGCATAGGAAGAAACAGAAAAAGTCTACAACAAAGATAAAGCCACTCAAATGGGACAGCCATCTAGGGCCATTTAGTATAACACGACCTTCCTATAGTTCACACCACCCAGCAACATAAGGTATATCAACTCATCTTCACAAAAATCCAAGTTTCAGGAACAGACAGGGCATCAGGTACTGTTTCAATTTCTAGAAACAGAAACGAATACTCAAGAGACGTTAAATTCCCCTATCACTGACTGGGGGAACAAGGACTGGAATCTGGGTTTTCTAACTCATATTCCAGTGCTATCCCATAGCTCCATAGACTCTTTAAGACCTGCACACATGGCTTACTTCCTATTATAGAAAATATAATAAGTTACAATCATATTCACGAGCATGAATCAATGAAAGATAGAAGTTGAGGGTATTTTAAGAAGCCTGGAAAGAGTCTATCTTTTTAAAAAGATTTCCATTAAGATGAAATGGAAATACCATGAATGCATGGATTTGGATCTGCTTTTGTGTATCCCTGGTGCCTGAAACAATGTCTAGCATAGAACAAGTACTCTATAAATACTGCCGAATAAATGAAAAAAGGTACATATCCTGAAAAGAATGAATCCTTGGCCAGCTAGAAAACTTGACTACCTGGAACAATTCCTTTTTCAAGTACATCAGATTTTAAGTACCATATTTTCTGAGCCTGTAATTAACTGAAACGTCAAATTAGAACCCCAATCCTAAAACTTACAGTTAACCAAGTCCTTTGCTAATATGAAGTATCAGTTGAAGCTCCATAAAATCCAAGATTTAATACTCTCTAGAAATAATACAGTATCACCTAAATAATTATATATAACCATATAATACAATATTATAGTCATCAATTCATTCAACAAGTACTGAATGCCTACCATGTGCCAGGTATGGTATAGTTCTAAAAACTAGGGATCTAGCCATGGAAAAAGTTTCATGAAGAACTTTGAAAGACATGGAGAAATATTTTAATATTGGGCAAAATTGAAAAAGAAAATACATGTCTATGCTATAGCAACATCTAGAAATGTGTATTGTGTGTATGTACGTGTGTGTATACACACACATTCATACATTAAGGCAAAACACCAAAATATTAGTTGCTTTCTATGCCAGAATTTCCTTTTATGTTTTTCTGCATTTTGTAAATTTTTCACAATTAGTACATAATAGTTTAATAGTCAAGGGGAAAACTAACATAAAATATTAAGACTTTTAGCACAGAACATGATATTAAGATAATTTCGCAATTTAAAAATCCTTTTTCCAGCTATGGATACCGATCAAAATAAAAGACTACATGCTACATGCAAACACTAAGCACTAGGAATCTGATCTGTAACCATAGCAACATCTTCTCCTGTAATCAAAAGTCTCATCTTTGCTAACATCATATTGATCTAAAAGGGTCTGTTTTTCTTTTGCAACAACGTACTGACATTTCACCCAGTTCTCAAAATAAAAACACTGAAAAGAAAGAGCTGAAATTGCAAAGGTGCCCTACGTCATTCCTAATGCCCACACGAAAATGGAGGCCTGTTTATGAACAAACAGAGCTTTGTCATTGTGAGATGAAAATGGTACAATAAATAAGAGGGGTTTTTTCCCCTCTCTGAGCCCTGGTGGCACAGTGGTTAAGTGTTCGATTGCTAACCAACAGGTCAGCAGTTCAAATCCACCAGCAGCTCCTTGGAAACCTTATGGGGCAGTTCTATTACGTCCTATAGGGTCACTATGAGTCAGAATCGACTTGACAGCAAAGGGTTTGTTTGCTTGCTTGTTTTTATCGTGTATTTACAGTGTACCAAAGATACCTACACTATGGAAAGATATCTTCCCCTTACCTGTCACTCCTTGAGATCACCATCAGTCCCTAGGCATGAACATACCTTAACAGACTTTAGCTCTGAAACGTGGATTCACAAAGAAAGAGACGGACGGCATGGTGTATAGTTCACAGACCCATTTTCACATACCTCTCGAATATCAAAGGTCCTCTTAAGGTTAGCGCCAACTATTCCATATAATTCATCAGCAGGAAATAAAGGGTCTTCAGAAGGTTCAATGGTAACCTACAGAAATACAGAAAAATCTTATTAACCTGTTTAAAGACATCATCTCAAGGTGACATAAGCCAAAATGCTTTCCAAGAAAAACAAAAGATATAAGAACAGATCCTACTCACATCCAATTTCTTCTGGTAGTTTAGACACCTCACAGCCTTCCTAGTTAAGTGAAGGGCATGAATTTCATCCAAAGCATAGTGGTCAGTCACTCCAGACTTTCTACAGAGTAAAGCACACTAAAATAATCAGAACAGGGAAAAGGGAAATGATTAAATACCTTAAACCCCAAAAATCTTCCCTCTTCTAAGGATGATGGCACTTTTACCTTCAAAACACTTTTTAAAATGTGTTCTTATTTGTACTCATAATGTCGCTGGTAAAACAGTATTATCATTGTTTTGCAAAAAAAAAAAAAAAACTTCGCCGTATGACCACTAGCAGCTATACAAAAATCCATGCCTTCTATTTCTCCACCTTGGTCTTCTACTAGAGGGTCTTGCTGACTACCCAAAAAAAAAAAAAAAAACCAAACCCAGTGCCATCAAGTTGATTCCGACTCATAGCGACCCTATAGGACAGAGAAGAACTGCCCCATAGAGTTTCCAAGGAGCGCCTGGCAGATTCGAACTGCCGGCCCTTTGGTTAGAAGCCATAGTTCTTAACCAGTACGCCACCAGGGTTTCCTACAGCATACATTAAATACCCATTCCATGCACCACAAACAAAATTCTATATGATACAGTCCAATCACGCTTTCATGATGTCAGTAACAGCAGAAAGTATCTGTGACTGAGCTTCTAATAAAGATACCAACTACGCCCTTTGTTTCTGAGTCTGCTGAGCCCTCTCCTTAGAAAGCTACATCACAAAAGTAAGCCATCATAGGTAAAAACACAAAGGCTTGAATACAACTGCCCCTCAGATCACAGGTGGACATGGGTATTGATAAAATGATTTTGCAGCAAGGGTCATGGAGGTTCTTGTTCAATTTCAAGTTTGGTGTGAATGAAGCATGGGCTTGCTCAAGTTATTAGTTCTGTCTAGACTAGATGGCTTGTTATTTCAGAAGCAGATACATATGACTTCCTAGTAAACCAAAACCCACTGCCATCAAGTCAGTTCCAACTCATAGTGATCCCACAGGGCTTCGAAGGCTGTAAATCTCTACAGAAGCAGACTGCCACATCTTTCTCCCACGGAGCCACAGGTTTCGAACCACTGACCTTTTGGTTAGCAGTCAGTCACTTTAACCACTGTGCCATCGGGGCTCCTAGTAAAGTATTCTAAAAAAAATTTTTTTAAAAACTAAAGTAAGGCAGAAAAAAAAAAGATTTCTGGTTAATTTTATGAGCCAGGATTCTGCTGCCACAATCTAAATTTTGACATCTGTCTAGGGAAAACACCAAAACCTTGGGAGGCATTTCTTAGAGCCAGGTTCTCACAGTGGTTTCATGTCCCTCTCCACCTCTAGAGTGGGTACTCCTAAATCAGAGCAGAGGCCAAGCTCACTCCTCTTTATAGTCCTCCAATGCCTTGCAAATGATAGACCCTTGAATTTTTCATTTAATCTGGCATTTTTCAGCTGATCTATCTTTCAAACGCTTCACAGTAGAAATTCAGTAAGCAACCAGAAGTAAAAGGGATTGCTTCTAAATTGGTACATCTTTACAATAAAATGCTTCCTTATAAAAACTGCCTATTATTTATCACAACAGCAGAAGCGGGAAACCTTTGATGACACACTATATTCTAAATGTTTTTGTAAGATCTTAGGGATGACTAATCAGAGAGGTATAAATATGTATTTATAAAGAGAAAGAAAACCCAAAGCAATATGAATACTAAATTTTATGACACTGTTAAAAAAAAAAAAATCATCTAATCATTTTTTAATGATTTTAAACAGTTTATTAGCAACAATAATAGCTAATAGTAACAGTGTGCTTAGTGTGTACCAGGCACTGTGTTAGGAGGTAGGTACTATTCATATCTTCATTTTACATGAGGAAATGAGGCTCAGGGAGGTGGGGTAGTTTGTCTAAGTCACAAGGCTAATAAGTGAGGCAACTAGAAGATAAATTCCAGAGCCTACACTCCTAACTTGATACATTGCCTACAGCTTTCATAGGCACCAGATTACTTTTTTAAAAATAGTCAAAATAATAATAATAATGCTCCTCGAAGAGTATCTTCATCTCTTTCCTCTGATTAAGCCCCTACAAACAATGGTAGCCCACTTAGTCCTACACCCTCAACTCACCCTACTCTACCTGTGCCCTCATTCTCTCCAGGTTGAAACATCCACTCCAGTCATGCCAATCAACGCCCTGTCTCTCTGAAATGGCGAGTAAATGGCCAGATAGTGTGAGGAAAGGGCTAACTCAGCAGGACTGGCCTATTTCCTCTCTTCAGGACTGGCCCTTGGCCCTCTCTTAGAAGATGAGCTCTGAAGGTGAGCCCTTAGAATATTCTGCCTGATAAGAGTGTTTTTGTATGCCTGAGGCCTTGGGCCAGGCAGTAGCAGTTTGGTCAGATAATTTATGCTAAGAATGAGATTTATAGTGAGCACCTGTTTTTGCTCTGAGGGGCTTAAATCTGAGTAGCTACGGTCAGTTACGCAGGCACTGCATGCCTACGTGACTGACCCCCAAGAAAAACCCTGGACACCAAAGCTCAGGTGAGCTTCCCTGGTTGGCAACACATCACACATGCTGTCACATATTGTTGCTGGGAAAATTCAGTGCATCTGTGTGACTCCACTGGAAACCCTGGTGGCATAGTGGTTAACTGCTATGGCTGCTAACCAAAAGACTGGCAGTTCAAATTCGCCAGGCACTCCTTGGAAACTCTATGGGGCAGTTCCACTCTGACCTATAAGGTTGCTATGAGTCGGAATCAACTCGAGAGCAATGGGTTTGGTTTGGTTTCTTTTCCATGACTCCACTAGGAAAAGGCTCCTGGAAGCTTGCAGTACCTGGTTTCTCCTAGACTTTGCCCACACGCCTTTTCCCTCTGCTGATTTTTTCTGTAATCTTTCACTGTAATAAACCATAACCATGAGTATAACAGATTTTCCGAGTCCCTCCAGAGAATCACAGAGCCTGAGAGTAGTCTTGGGGACCCAGGACACAGATAGTAACACTGCAACTATGCTCATACAGTTCCATTCACCTGAGCAAGTATTTTGTTCAAACTCTGCCAGAAAACTCAATCCCTGTCTCCAACCTTTTCTCTGACTACCTCAATTCTACTTCATTCTTTCTTCAGACTTTAGATGTAAAATTGGATACATACTAGCCAATTAATTTTGTGATTTTTTTTTTTTTTTGGTTCATTCATTTATACCTCTTATTAGCCTAATTAAACTATAAATCATTGAGGGCAGGTAGGGTTTAAGCTTGAAAATCTTCTATATTGCTCCTAACACTTAGTATAATCAATCTACCCCTAATAAGTGCTCAATGAGAAAGGAATGAATGAAAAACTGAGGCAAATGTCCCTTAACCAACTAATCAAAAGCATGGCAGTGTTCTCTGATAGGAATGTAGAAATGCTGCAACCTATCTTCCTTCTCCCACCTACTGAACTCCTCCCGTTGCCACCTGCCTCCCTGGCTTTGCAGTTTTGCAGAGCAAAGGAAGGTTTACCATACCTGCTAGGCCACTGAGTTCAATGATTAGATCTACATGCCATCTAAGTTTGAGTTCCTCAGGACATGGTCCTGGGCCCTCTCCTCCACCTACATTCACCCCAAAGTGAACTTGCCTAGTCCCATGGTTTTGAAGTCCACCTTTATGCTGATGACTTCCAAATAAAATCTCTAGCCCACATCTCTCCCCAGAGCTCCAGACTCTTTTACTCAACTACCCACTCAGCGTCTCTACCGGGGTTTCTTACAGCATCTCTACCTTATCAGGTCCAAAAGGAATGCCTGGCCCCTTACTCCATCCCCAAATCTGCTCTTCCTCCAGTCCTCCCAATCTCAGAAAATAAAACCATTTCATGTCATCATCTGTCACCTCTCTTTCCTGTATTCCTTATACAAAATCCATGTACAAGTGTCTCAATTCCACCTCTAAAATGAATCTCCAATCTGTTCGCTTCACTCTACCTTTATTATCAACCATACCCATCTACGCATCCACCATTTGTCACCTGATACTGATCCAATCACACAACTGGCCCCTACTTAGAGTCCTGCCAATCCTCCATGTAGTCTCCACTTGGCAGCCAGAGGGATTTTTCTAATGAAGTATCTGATAAAAGCACATCTTTGCTTAAACCCTTCAATGGTTTCCCATTGCTCTTAATAAAAGAATCCAAACCCTTTGAAGACCAAAAATAATAAACAACAATAATAATAATGGCAGGTTGATTTGTAGGTACTTACTTAAAGCAAGTACTGTTTTAAGCAATTTATATATTATTTCATTTAATCCTCACAAAATCCTAGGAGGTAAATCATATTCTTACCCTGAACCCTAACCTGAAAAGGTTAGATCAGCAGCATGCTGGCCAGCTTGCACCTCGCCCAAAAGAGCCGACGGCACATATCTCTCTTTGATTTCACATTTGTGATGTCACGTTGGTAACATGAAAGCAGCCATGGTGGGATGATTTATACCACAGAAATTGGCAAACACCACAAATCGGGGTTTCCCCCACCCAGAAAGCCAGTTACTAAACATATACCAGTGTACCACTGGGTTACATCCACCTTTTATATGCTCTCCCTACACTTCTCCTTTGTAGCCCTCACTACACATGTATTTAATTCTTTTGTTGTTGTTAATTATTATAGCTCCTTGAGGGCAAAGACAACATCTGTCTTGTTCACTGCCTTATCCCCAGCACACAGAACAGCACCTGGCACATAAATGCTTGTTAAATAAATAAGAAACTGTCTCTCCAGTGCTTCTGGGATGTAACAGGACAGCCAACCATATTGGAAGTACAACCCTACAGCTTAAAGAATTTAACCTGAAAACAGCAGATGGAGAATGAAAAAGAACATGGTTTGATCTGGCAAGATTAGCACTTGAAAAAATAATTTAAAAATTCTTTTAAACAAACAATATCTACCACAATTCTGGAAAGAAACGGCCGTTTCTCTTTCACCTGCAATGAAGATCAGCACCTCCAAGGTCCTCAGCTGACACCTCTTCTCCAGTTGCTGCTTTAACCTACAAGATGGATAAAAATCAGTGGTGACATCTGCCCATCAGAGATAATAAAAATGCTTTCCTAACATGCACATCTCCTGACTATACCTACCACCCTCTCTTTCACAGAGTGAAAGATAGTTGTGTTTTCTCATTCCATCCATTCAGCAAGCCTAGATATTTTCATTTCTGGTCTACGGATGGAGAAACTGAACCCAGAGCCAATAAGGAACTTGCCCACAGGCCCTGAGCAAGTGAAAAAACCAAAACCAAACCCGGTGCCATCAAGTCGATTCCAACTCATAACGACCCTGTAGGACAGAGCAGAACTGCTCCATAGAGTTTCCAAGGAATGCCTGGTGGATTCAAACTGCCACCTTTTTTGGTTAACAGCCGAATTCTTAACCACTATGCCACCAGGGTTTCCTGAGCAAGTGAAGGAGCCTGCTTTGAACCTAGACGTTTCTGACCTGGAAGCCCACCTCCTTCCCCTGCATTATGCTACCTCAACACACATGTTAAAACCCTTGTGTCTCTACATATGCTGTCTCCACTGCCTGATCCCTCCTCCCTCTCACCTTCCTGGTGAATTCCCACTTGTTGAAGCCTCAGCTCTATGTGGCTTTTCCTAGCCTAATCTGGCCTTCCTGTCAATGATACCCACAGTATTAACAAAGCAATGTTTGCTCATCTGTGGTCCAGGATTATTCCACTTACACCTCCAACCTGGCACTTACCAGGCTGTATTACAGTAATCTGCATGTGTCTCTGTCTTTTCCTCTATACTGTGAGCTCTTTGAAGGCAGGAATTGTGACCTATCCACCTTTGAATATTCACATTTGAATAAACAGGTATTGAATGAACGCTTTCTTTTCATAACTCATCAACTAAAAATTTCCAGTTACCACCAAACAAACAGTGCATCTCTCTTTAAGGTGGAAAAAAATCTCCTTGATTATCTACATCTAAGATTCAGCAGATGTAATTAAAAAGAAGGAAACTTCAAGTTATAAAATTAAGAATGACTTAAGTATAGCCTGAGAAATTCTAACAGGAAGAAGAAAGAAAAATTATTTAGTGATAAATGCCAAACTGATATCTTAGGAATTACTTATTGATTCCTACTTCTTTGGGATGATTAATTTGTTTCCTTTTCTTCAAACAGGAAATGTTTTTATTAGAATAATGAACATTAATCTAAAATACGTCATAGAAATAACTTATGATCCTACATCAAAAGTTTTGTTATAAATAAAACATTATGCCACAAGGAGAGATAATTAAAATTTTCACCTCCAATTATTCTACCCACAGAACTAAATTCTTGGTTCTCTTCTTTCCAAAAAATTTAGTGTAAAATAGAATTCAGTCCCGAAAATAACTAATTATAAGTATCTGGATATTTAAGTTTGTAAAAAGGAATAAACAACAGATATGCTGTGTTTGGAAACCCTGGTGGTGTACTAGTTAAGTGCTACGGCTGCTAACCAAAAGGTCAGTAGTTCAAATCCACCAGGCACTCCTTGGAAACTCTATGGGGCAGTTCTACTCTGTGCTACAGGGTCGCTATGAGTTGGAATCGACTCGACGGCAATGGGTTTGGTTTTGGGTTTTACGCTGTATTTATGTTCAGGTATCTGACTAATATAAACTAAAAAAAAAACAAGGATTTATCATCAATTATGTACTGAACACCCACTACATGTTTGATAATGATGAGAGATACAAAGACGATAAAAGTCAAAGAGAAAATTAAAATAAAACAGCTCATTCTACTAAATAACAAGTGCAGAAAATACAAAGGGCTGGAGAACAAAAAGCTCCTTCAAAAACTTATGTACTTCACCAAAGAAGGCATTCAGGTAGCTAACAGATACATGAGGAAATGCTCATGATCATTAGCCATTAGAGAAATGCAAATCAAAGCTACAATGAGGTACTATCTCATCCCAGCAAGGCTGGCATTAATCTAAAAAATGCAAAATAATAAATGCTGGAGAGGTTGTGGAGAGACTGGAAGACTTACACACCGCTAGTGGGAATGTAAAATGGTACCACCACCCTGGAAATCGATTTGGCCCTTCCTTAGAAAGCTAGAAACAGAACTACCACACGATCCAGCAATTCCACTCCTTGGAATATATCTTAAATAAAAGCCTTCACACAAATAGGTATATGCACACTCATGTTCATTGCTGCACTGTTTACAATAGTAAAAAAAATGGAAACAACCAAGATGCCCATCAACAGATGAATGGATAAAAAAATTATGGTATATTCACGCGATGGAATACTATGCAACAATAAAGAACAATGACGAATCCGCGAAACATCTCATAACATGGAGGAATCTGGAAGGCATTATGCTGAGTGAAATTTGTCAGTCGCAAAAGGACACATAATACAGGGAAAGTCAGCACAACTGGACTAATTCAAAAGCTAAGAAGTTTCCTGAATACTACCAAACACTTCAAGGGACAGATTGGCAGGGACAGGGGTCTGGGGGCCACGGTTTCAGGGGACACCTAGGTCAATTAGCATAACAAAGTATATTAAGAAAACTTTCTGCATCCCACTTTGGTGAGTGGCATCCAGGGTCTTAAAGGCAAGCAAGCAGCTATCTAAGATGCATCAATTGGACTCAACCCACCTGGAGCGAAGGAGCATGAAGAATACCAAAGACACAAGGAAAATAAGAGCCCAAGAGACAGAAAGGGCCACATAAACCAGAGACTCCATCAGCCTGAGACTGGAAGAACTAGACAGTGCCTGGTTGCCACCAATGACTGCCCTGACAGGGAACACAACAGAGAATCTCTGATGGAGCAGGAGAAAAGTGGGATGCTGACCTCAAATTCTAGTAAAAAGACCAGGCTTCAATGATCTGACTGAGATTGAAAGGACCCCAGAGGTCATGGCCCCCAGACTCTGTGTTACCCCAAAACTAAAACCATTCCTGAAGCCAACTCTTCAGACAAAGATTAGACTGGACTATAAGACATAAAATGATACTGGTGAGGCATGTACTTCTTAGCTCAAGTAGACACATGAGACTATGCGGGCAGCTTCTGTCTGGAGGCAAGATGAGAAGGCAGAGGAGGACAGGAGCTAGTTGAATGGACACGGGAAATACAGGGTAGAGAGAAGGAGTGTGCTGTCACATTGTAGGGAGAGCAACTAGGGTCATATAACAATGCGTGTATAAGTTTCTGTATGAGAAACTCACTTCAATTGTAAATTTTCATTTGAAGTACACAAAAAAGAGGGAAAAAAAATTGTTATCCATTTTTTTAAACTACTAAATGCTAGATAGCAACTGAACCCCACACTGTTTGTGGAATCTACAAGGCCTTTTCTCAACTTTCAGTAAAACGAGCATCAGAATTTAGAACTCTCAAACAGATGAGATGCTGCTGCTTCTGTTTCCCCTGCTAAAGATGGTCTTCCAGAGGCAGACTACTGAATGAAGTTCCTCCTCTAACAAAACTGTAGGCTTCTCTGGCTAAGCTGTTTCTTTTAAACGTATAAAACTGAATCCACTGAACAGACATAATAACTATTTCTCCTTAAAAAAAAAGTCTTCTCTACAAAACACCTAGCGTTATTCCAGGGTTATGATCCTGCCTGTATTCTCAATGAGATGCTTGCAATTTTTAGTCATATTTTTGTTTTCTAATGAAAAATAAGAACTACTCATGAAAGTTTGTACCCTGTGCAATATAAAAGTATGTTTTGAGTGAGTTTTCTTTTGATTAGCCAATGATAGTATCATATAAAGCTGGAGAAAAATCAAAGAATAATAAACAGTATACCAAACCAATTGCCACTTAGTCAATTCCGACTCATAGTGACCCGAAAGGACAGAGTAGAACTGCCCCCATAGAGCTTCCAAGAAACCCCTAGTAGATGTGAACTGCTGACCTTTTGGTTGGCAGCTGTAGCTATTAACCACTATGCCATCAGGGTTTCCAATAAACAGTACAGGCTTTTTTAATACTCCCTTGAGACTTTTAGGACTTTTGAAATAGCAGCTCTTCGGGTTTACTCAATCTTCAATAAAATCATTAAAATTAACTCAATCATTTTAAAAATACACTTATCTTATTTCAAAGCATAAGCTCTTTTTAACATACTCTTTTTAATAAGCTTTTATTAGTATTTCAAAGCCAAAGATAATCTTTGGCACACTTGAAGCAATACTTTCTTTTGAGATACAATTCACATACCATAAAATTCATCAATTTAAAGTGCACAATTCAGTGGCTTTTAGTACATTCACAAGTTTGTGCCACCATTACTACAACCCAACTCCAGAACATTTTCATCATCCCAGAAAGAAATACTGTACCCACTCTCCATTCCCCTTTCTCCCCTAGCCCTTGGCAACAACTTCCTGTCTCTATATGGATTTACCTATTCCAGACATTTCATATGAATGGAATCATACAACATGTGGCCTTATATGAATGGCTTCTTTCACTCAGCATAATTTTTTCAAGGTTCACCCATGTTGTAGCAGGAGTTGGTACTTCATTCCTTTTTATGGGTGAAAGATGTTCCGTTGTATGGATATACCACATTTTGTTTATCTATTCATTAGCTTATGGTCATTTGTGTGGTTTTCACTTTTTGGCTATTACGAACATCTGTGTACAAGTTTTTGTGAAGACACATGTTTTTATTTCTCTTGGGTATATACCTAGGAATTGGCAGGTCAATGTGGTAACTCTGTTTCAAGAACTACCAGGCTGTCCAAAGGACATTTTACATTCCCACCAGCAGTGTGTGAGGGTTCCAATTTCTCCACATCCTCACAACACTTATTATTGTCTGTCTGTCTGATTATAGCCATCCTAGTGGGTGTGAAATGGTACCTCATTGTGGTTTTGATTTGCATTTCCCTAGTGGTTCATGCCACCATCTGTCTCTCAGTTTGATGTACTGTGGTGGCTTGTATGTTGCTATGATGCAGTAAGCTTTCAGACTAGGAAAAAAAAGCCTGGCAATCTACTTCCAAAAACTAGCCAGTGAAAACCCTATGGATCACAACAGAATACTGTCCAATACAGTGCGGGAAAATGAGTCTCCTAGGTTGGAAGGTACTATACAATAGCTGCAACAATGGATTCAAACGTGCCAACAATCATGAAGACAGCACCATTTAATCAACTGGGCAACGTTTCATTCTCAGTGGCAACTGACAACATTAACAAATAGTTAATTACACTGAGCACATTTTCATGTGCTTAATGACCACTTGTATATTTGTGTATTCCAATGCTTTGCTTATTTTTTGACTAGACTATTTGTATTTTAATTATTGAGTTGTACGAATTTCTTACATATTCTAGATACAAGTCCCTTATCAGATATATGATGTTCAAATATTTTTCTCATTCTGTGGGTCGACTTTTCACTTTCTTGATGGTGCCCTTCTTTGAAGCACAAATTTTTAATTTGATAACATCCCATTTATTTTTTACTTTTGTCGCTTGTGTTTTTGGTATCATATGTAAGAGGCTTTGCCTATTCCACAGTTAAAAAGATTCATTCCTTTGTTTTCTAAGTTTTATAAATATAGCTCTTACATTTAGGTCTGTGGTCCACTTTCAGTTAATTTTGGGATATAATGTGAAGAGAGGGTCCAAATTCTTCTGCATGTGGCTATCCAATTGTTCTAGCACCATTTGTTGAAAGGACTATTCTTTCCTCATTGAATGGTTTTAGTGGAAGCCATAAGTATCTACTTATTTTTTCTTCTACCTCATCTGTATTATTGTTCAATTCAAGGTCAGTAACAAGTTGATAAACTATTAAGTGAAAATAATAAGGTGCTTACACATACAGTAGTCCCCCCTTATCTGCAAGGATATATTCCAAGACCTCCTGTGGATGCCTGAAACCATGGGTGGTACTGATCCCTACATACATACTACGATTTGTCCTATACATACACATAAGGCAGTTTAATTTATAAATTAGGCACAGTAAGAGATTAACAATAGCTAATAATAAAATAGAACAAGTATAACAATATACCGTAATAAAAGTTATGTTAATGATGGAGCAGGATGGCATGAGATTTCATCATGCTACGTACTCATTTAACATTTTCAAACCACAGTTGACCTCGGGTAACTGAAACCGCAGATGGGGGGGGCTACTGTATTATGTTAACTTTCATGTGAAATGGAGGGAGATGGGGATATAACAGTATGCTTTTATATGCATTAAAAAAACTCTGGAAAAGATACAATAAATGTTGAAAAGTAGGGGACAGGGAACAGGCTGGCAACGAGAACTCTGACTCTTTGAGTCTTATGAATGCTTTATCCATTAAGTTTTAAAAATATATATAAAATAAGAACAAGTTACCAAGAATAACTATGAGAGGTTACTCTAAATTTCCAATGTTAGCAACCTTTACAAGGCACTGGAAGGGCCAGCTACATAATTAGCAGACCTAAATGAAAAATGAAAATGTGGGGCCCCTTACTTAAAAAGCAGGAAAAAAGTGCCATTTAAGCATTTAAGGTACTAAAATATAAGGCTTTTTCCTTTATTCTACAATTCCCTTGACCTGTCATGGTGCTTTTTATTTGGTATTTAATGTGTGCTCCCTCAGGTATGGAATACTCCCCTTCCCAGGCATCTCTGCTTCCAATGGGCCCACCGCTCCAGCCCACGGGGGACATATGACCCCCAAGGGATTGCAACCTCCACACCAGGATGCACTTGGTACCTGGATTGGGAGCAGACAAGAAGCTCGTCACCCTCTCTGCAACCAAGTCGCCTGCTGGAGAACACACCATGACACTGCCAGGCAGGCACTGCGCTCCACACTACGCCTACACCATAGGAAGCATACCCCACCCCAACCCTCCCTGCACCCACGCACAGGCCCCACTGGGGACAGAGTGCAGCAGCAGTTGGGTGGGGTCCAGGGGAGTGGGTAGAGGTAGAGCAGGGGGCCAACAGCCCACTCCAGGGAGGTGGTAGGAGGCCAGATCAGGCAAGAGTCAAGGCTCCAGCCCCCACTGCACATTCTCCACTGTCCCATCAGACTTCACTTACAAAACACAAATTCAAAGAGAAAATTATGAAGAATTTTAAATGGTAACCACAGAGCCTACAACGCCACGCATAGGGCCCTTGGGAGTGAAGCCCTATGCAACTTCGCTGGTCACCTTCCCATGAAGCCGGCCCTGATGACTGCGTTATGTCTCCCTAGTCTCCTCCTCACCTCCCCACCTGCCAACTCCCTTCCAGTGAATTGCGGTAATGCTTTCATTACTCTGCCATGCTTAATCATGGGCTTCAAAATGATAAAGAGAAGTTTGGATAAAGATACAAGTAATTGCAACACCTTAAAACAAAATGTACCATTAAACATGTCAAATCTAAAAATATTAAATAAATGAAAAGAAGTGAAGGCTATTATAAAAATTTTTTTTAATAGCACAATACTTTGAATGTACTTAGCTATGCTCGTCAGAATCTAAACGTATTTGTGTATTGTGTATTTCTAGGACCTTTAATAAAATTCTTCTTCATGTGTCCTATGCCCAGTGAGGCAAGTTAGAGATTGGATATCAGCATATGAACTTATTCAGGTATGACAGAAAATTTGGACCCATGATTGATGGAAAACCCAATTCACTAATGAACTTCCCTCTTCCTTTAAAATTTCCCCTTCCTTATTTAACAGCCTCCCACTGTAATTATGAAGGCTGCAGTTGTTGCTGTTGTTAAGTACCATTGAATTGGCTCTGACTCATGGCTATCTTACATATATCAGAATGGATTGTTGTTCAGTCCTACACATCTTCCTGATCATTGGTATGTTTGAGTCCACTGTTGTAGCTACTGTCTCTATTTATCTCACTGACAGTTTCCCTCATTTTATCTGACCCTCTGTCTTACCAACCACAATGTCTTTTTCTAGAAAGTGATCTTTCCTAATCACTAATGACATGTCCAAAGTAACCAGGCCAACGTCTTGCCACCCTTGCTTCTAATTTGCATTCTGGTTGTATTTCTTCTAAGACTGATGTGTTCATTTTTCTGGCAGTCCATGATATAGTCAATATACTTCACCAACGCCACAGTTTAAATGCATCAATTCTTCTGTCTTCCTTTTTCATTGTCCTGCTTGCGCATGTATATGAGGCCACTGAAAAAATCACGCCTGGGTAAACCAAAAAACTAAACTCTTTGCCATCGAGTTGATTCCAACTCCTAGCAACCCTAGAGGCAGAGGAGAGCTGCCCCATAGGGTTTCCAAGGCTGTAACCTTTATACAAGCAGACTGCCATATCTCTCTCCTGCAGCCTGCCACATCTTTCTCCTGCAGAGCTGCTTGTGGGTTCAAACAACTAACCTTTCAGTTAGCAACCAAGCGCTTAAAACACTGTACTACCAGGGCCCCTCTGGCTTGGGTAAGGCGCACCATAATGATCAAAGTGACATCTTTGCTTTTTTTTAAACCTTAAGGAGGTCTTTTATAGCAGATTTTTCCAGTACAATATGTTGTGTAGTTTTTTGACTGCTGCTTCCATGGATGTAACTATGATGGTAGATGATCAAAATTTAAGGCTCAGCATGTGGATCTACCAATAACTGTTCTGAAAACCAGGAAACTTAATTCTACCACACTGAAAGATTTTCTGTCAAACAGATCAGCACAGAATGTTCCAAAGCACATTAGTCAAGAATATGTTCTTACCAAGGGAGGTCCTGCCAAGAAAATGGTGCCCTGCTTGCGTACGATGATGTTTTCATCAGCCATTGATGGCAGGTAAGCCCCTCCTGCCGTACAGGAGCCCATGACCACTGCTATCTGGAATCCAAGCACACAACAAACAATGAGGTAGAGCTCAAACAGTGAACTGTATAACTTTTCTATCTGTAGTCCCACAAATGTTGCAGTAACCACAGAAAATTACTAGTTGATCCCTGGACTTCATCTTAAAAATGGAGTCCTCTAAACATTTGGAACAGTTTCCTAACTTCTCGTATCAAAGCATTTTGAAGGGCTTATGTCACAGCTACAAAGTTTACGGACAACCTCACTGTGAGAGAGAAGACTGGGTTGATTAGACTATTGGCCTGAGCCACTAATGAGGAGAAGAAACCCACAATACACCCATGATTCAGCTGAACTGTATTAAAAGGATAACTTAAAAATCTAAAGTAATAACAAGTCCTCTTAAACAATTGCCACTTACCTCATAGGAATACTGAAATAATTCTCCAAATGAATGTTATTAGTATTTTGTGTTAATACTTTTTAAAAATATAATACTTTCTAAATAGAATAGTTTCTAAAAAAAATTAATGTTATCATTGCAGTTAAAACTCTTTCTCAAAAGAAAGTTCATTGTGAAGTTGGGTGTTGAGTACATGGAGGTTTACAGTATTATTTTCTTTCCTTCTGTATGTTAAGTTTTTTTTTTTAATTTCTTCATCAGAGATTAGTATGGCACAAAGAATAAATAGGTGTTTGGCTGATTATTCCTAGATACGAATAAACAATATCACCAAAGAAAAAGAAGCATGTCATGGATATTATTTAAAAAATTATCATATGAAAGTAGTTTTGCTATTAATTTCAACGTCCCATCAGCTTCCCTTACAGTCATGCAAATACCTGTTTTTAAAAAACCATCCCCAAAGACAACTCATCAGAAATGAAAGGGACTGGTCAGCGGGTGGGAGAGAGACGCTGATGAAGAGTGAGCTAATTATATCAGGTGGACACTTGAGATTGTGTTGGCAACTCTTGTCTGGAGGGGGGATGGGAGGATAGAGAGAGAGGGAAGCCGGCAAAATTGTCAAGAAAGGAGAGACTGAAAGGGCTGACTCAAGAGGGGGAGAGCAAGTGGGAGTAGGGAGTGAGATGTATGTAAACTTATATGTGACAGTCTGATTGGATTTGTAAACGTTCACTTGAAGCTTAATAAAAGTTATTAAAAAAAAAAAAAAAAGCATATCAGACTAGCATTAATCCAAAAATGAGAGGAAGCATGAGTTAACGTTTTTTCATCTAAACAGACTATCACGAAAAGCATTTTTCCGTAACTAAAGCTTTCATGTACGTTATTAAAAGCGGCCGCAGCATTTATCTGTCAGCATGTTACAAAAGTATTTTATCTCTTATTGTTTTGCTTATCAAACCCCTAGAAATTTGTTTACAGCTACAAAAACTCTTGCCCATGAGCACAAAGAGATATTCATTATTATAGTGCTTATTGTAGCAAAAAAAATACAAATAACCTAAATGTCCATCAATACAACATTGTAAATGGATAAAAAGCTCTTTAAAAAAAATTTGACACAAAAATAACAAAATGAAATGTTAATACTTACTAAATCCAGGTGGTAGGGTCATGAGTGTTACATTACTCTCTGTAGTGTATGCATGGTTTTAAATATTTTATGGGCTTTTTTTAAAGCCAAAAAACTAGAAAAGGTTTTGCAGGGAGGAAATTGTGAAAAGCACACACCGTCACTCTGACCTCTTGTTCCTGGTAATAGAACACCAGGTTCAGCTCAAACCATTTCAGGGCCCACTGCCCCTGACCCGCCCCCCCCCCACAAAAAAGTGAAGAGTCACAATGATGTAAGAGAAAAGAAGAGCAACTATCAGTGTGTATTCACACACCAAACGGTGGAGAGGAGGAGACAAAGATAGAGGAATTATTTTGTCAAAATGTAGTAATACAAAAATGAGAGAAATTAAATGCCATCATACCATCTCAGGAGGGAACAAAAGATCTACCAATTAAGTAGCAAAGTCCCATGAAGGAAGAGCTGACAAATTATTAGCTAGACATATATACTTTAGGGAATTTTCTCATAGGCCAACGACATTCCAGATGCACGTCCCCTGTAAGCAAGGCAATCTGCAATCTCTGACACCTGACAATATATCATAGATGTGCAAAACCTATTAGCAGGAGACAGTGGTAGGAGCCTTCTAACGGCCCCCAAGAATTGTGTAAGCCCCTCCCCTTGAGTGTAAGGTGAATCTAGTGGCTTCTAATGAATAGATTACAAGTGATGTGATCTTACTTCTGTGATTAGGTTATAAAAAGACTGACTTCTGTCTTGCCCTCTCTCTTGCTGACACACTCCTTTGTCCTCACTTTCTTGCTTTGATGAAGTAGCTGACATGTTGTGAGATGCTCTATGGAGAGGCCACAGGGCAATGAACAGAGAGGGGCCTCTTTGGCCAACAGCTCGTGAAGAACTGAGGCCTCAGTCCAACAGCCCAAAAGGAACTGAATCCTGCCAATAACCACATGAGTGAGTTAGGAAGAGAATCCTTCCCAGTCAAGCCTTGAGATGACTGCAGCCTTGTGAGAGACCCTAGGCAGAGGACCCAGCTAAACTGTGCCCGGATCCCTGACTTACAGAAACTGTGAGATAATAAACGTATGTTGTTTTAAACTGCTAAGTTTGGGGTAATTTGTTCCACAGCAATCTATAACTAAATCAGACATCAAAAACCATCTGTCTTAAGTGACTACAACTGAAGTAAATTTGGAGACCTGGGACAAACTCTATTTAGAAGTATTTTGTTGTTGTTGTTTCTCTTCAATGTATCTCTCTGTAAACTGTTCATCTATTCCAAAAATGAGAGACAGACCACAGCAGAATTCTGTACCAGCCCCAAGAATGCTGAAAAAACTAAGAGCTAGACATGGATGAACCTTGAAACCAAGGAATGAGTCACAAAAGACTACATATTATATGACTCCATTTCTGTAAAATGTCCAGAATGGGCAAATCCATAGAGACAGAAAGTAGATTATTGATTGCCTAGAGCTGAGGGGTCAGGTGGAAATGAGAAGTAACTGCTAATAGGTGAGAGATTTCTTTTAGAGATGACAAAAAGATTATAAAATTGATTGTGATATTGGCAACACAGAAATGTACACTTTAGCCCAATTGTGAGTCATATCTCAACAAAGCTGTTATTAAAATTTAATAAAATCAACTGCTAGAGTTACTTGGCATGCAGAATCAAAATTCCCATATGTTTTCATCAGTAAAGAAGACAAACCATTCTAGTCACAAGTACCTAACAGGCACCAAACTTAATATTGCTGAAACAAATTCTGAGAGTAGAAACGAAAATTAAATAAAACTCAGACAAGAGAAGTCAACATTATCACAGAATCTCCTCTTCTCATCATTTAATTTCGAGTGATTCAATCACTCTCAGAACGGAAAGGCACCACACCATCTCGGCTCAGGGACAGAGTAAATGTATAGTGTGCCAAGAAGGGCTTTGCCATTGTGTTTGCTCCTTCTACTCATAAAACACAGAAACCCCAGTGCTAACAGTACTGACAACTCTCCATGTCCCAAAGCATTTGGTTGCTTTACAACAAAGCTCTTACACAGGCCTCACTGGACAAATTATCTGGAGGTGCAGAAAGAAAAATCTACTGCATCTATACTAACTAACCCTTTGCCATCGAGTAGATTCCGACTCATAGTGACCCTATAGCACAGAGTAGAACTGCCCCATAGGGTTTCCAAGGAACCACTGGTAGATTCAAATGGCCAACCTTTTTGTTAGCAGCCGAGCTCTTAACCACTGAGCCACCAGAGCTCATCTATACTGAAAAAATAAAAAATACTAAGAGAGTATTAAAAGGATTTAACATAAATGACCTTAAACTATTCTAACCACACTCAGAAGTATAATCTGGCTGGCCTTGGGGACACAACTCTAGGCATTGTGCCAGGAGAGATACCACAGTGACCCTCACTGGCATCAGGACACGGTGAACTCCAAAGAACTTCACTGAGCAGGGCTGCAGTCCACCCAGTCGCTGGTGAGGTGGGCCCACTTTGTGATACGGATGAACCAAGAGATCCCTCTTGCCAGCATGAGGAGGTGTGTGGTGTTTATAAGACTTGTATCAAAAGCTAGAAAGCAGCAAAATGGCTAAGAATGATGTGTAACTGACAATAACAATACTTGTCATCACCTCCACAGAAGGCACAAACAAAATTTTTAATAATAGGGTATGTGGAAGTGGTATGCTAGAAAATAGAGGTAACAGTCTAGAAAAACTTTGGCAAAATTTCATTACCTTCCAGGTCTTGCCTGAACAGAGACTGGTTCTCACTGCACCAAAAACAAATTATATATTGTAGGTCAGCAGCCTGCCCTATGGAAAAGGGCTTACTTAGGAAGCCATGACGTTTTATACGTAATTCTGAAAAGCTATGTGAACTCTAGACCTCCATTCTCCCACTAAAAAAAAGCTGTAGAAGACTATCCAGTTCAAAAGAATACTGGGATAAGTGTAATATAACTTGGTTGGTGAAAAAATTCCAATTACTTGAGGGTAAAGCCATTAAAAATGTAATAATATAGGCCATTTAAGATACTCCACTGGTCTCACCCTGTCAGGAGCAAGGGAGAATGAAGAAAACCAAAGCGACAAGCGAAAGATTAGTCCAAAGGACTAATGGACTGCAACTACCACAGCCTCCACCAGACTGAGTCCAGCTAGATGGTGCCCAGCTATCACCACTGACTGCTCTGACAGGGATCACAGTAGATGGTCCTGGACAGAGCTGGAGAAAAATGTACAACAAAATTCTAACTCAAAAAGAAAGACTAGACATACTGGCCTGACAGAGACTGGAGAAACTTTGAGAGTATGGCCCCTGGACACCCTTTTGGATCAGTAATGAAGTCACTCCTGAGGTTCACCCTTCAGCCAAAGATTATATAGGCCCATAAAACAAAATGAGACTAAAGGGGCACACCGGCCCAGGGGCAAGGACTAGAAGGCAGGAGGGGACAGGAAAGCTGGTAACAGGGAACCCAAGGTGGAGAAGGGAGAGTGTTGACATGTCTTGGGATTGGTAATCAATGTCACAAAACAATATGTGTACTAACTGTTTAATGAAAAGCTAGTTTGTTCAGTAAACCTTTATGTAAAGTACAATAATAAAGAATAAAAAAATGTAATAATGTTTTTCTGAAATCTCTCATCTTACTTCTTTTTCAATTCAAAGTAATTGTGGAAAGCAGATATTGCCTGTATCACATTTTCTATCTGTACCTAAAAAGCTGCCCTTAAAAAAATAAAAGGCACAAAATACACATCAATCCAATAGCTGTCAGGAATTTAAGAACATTACCAAATATACTGACTGAGCAACACTGCTGATTCTGGAGTACTCATGCTTATCTGTGCTGACTAGATGGGTTGAAATGTACACATCTTAGTTATCTAGTGCTGCTATAACAGAAACACCACAGGTGGATGGCTTTAACCAAAAGAAATTTATTTTCTGACAGCTGGGGAGGCTAGGAGTCTGAATTCAGAGCACTGGCTTTCTCTCTCTGTCAGCTCTGGAGGAACAACCTTGTTGATCATGACAGCCCCTTCTCAACTGTGTCTGGAGGCAGGTCTCTCCCTGCCCCTGGGCACCTCGGCCCAGCCTCTGCCCTGCTGGGACAAATGTTACAAAGCTCTATAGCTGCACCAATAAGTGCTCAAAGGCACCCTACTGCATCAGGAAGCCTCTTGCCCAAAGGCACTCAGTTCTCTCTCGTTCCATGAGTCAGCTCCCACACCATCTCATGCTGGTCTTCTGGTTCTACTGTCGCCGTCTTTCTGCTGCCACTTCTTGCCATCTCCAGCATCACAGCTCTCTCTCTGTGCCTCCTGGTTCTAGGAGGTTCTCAGTGCAGGGACCAAAGGATGCAGTCCGCTCCCGTCTCTTCTTCTTGGTGGTATTAAGACACCCTATCTCATTAACAACCTGTGTCATGCAGATGACACAACCTTGGTAAAGTACGTCAGTGAAAAGGAAGAAGACCCTCAACGAGATGGACTGACACACTGGCTGTAACAATGGGCTCGAGCATAGCAACAACTGAAAGGACGGCGCAAGACTGGGCAGTGTTTCATTCTGTTGTGCATAGGGTTGCTATGAGTTGAAACTGACTCCACGGCACCTAATAACAACAACAATCTGTTTGCTTCTCTCTCCTTTTGTCTCTTATAAGATAAAAAGTGTGACTCAAGCAAGGGCATAACTTGAATAAGGGTGGTAAGGGTGGTGACTGGGACAAGGGTAGTGATTTGAGCCACCCTCTAATAAGGTGGTGGTGACTCAAGATATTCCATCCTAATCCTTCCTTATTAACATAGCGGACAACTCGCTCCCAAATGGGACCATAACCATAAACACACACACACAAAAAAAACCACTGCCTTCGAATTGATTCCAACTCATAGTGACCCTATAGAACAGGGAAGAACTGCCCCATAGGGTTTCCAGAGAGCAGCTGGTAGATTTGAACTGCTGACCTTTTAGTTAGCAGTCAAACACTTAACCAGTACACCACCACAACCACAAGCATAAAGGCTAGGATTTATAACATACCACAAAACGGAGGATAATTCTCATCAGACCACAAAATGGAGGACAACCACACAATACTGGGAATCACAGCCCAGCCAAGTTAACACATACTTTGGAGGGACACAATTCAATCCATAATAACTCATAATACAAAAGTCCATCTTACACAGAACATTCCATTTCTTCCTCATTCTTTTTATCCAAGAGCCTCAAAGTAATCAAACTGAGGGATTTCATTTCTCCTAAGCACTGACTTCATAAACAGGTTGAAATATGTTTAAAAATAGGTATATAGGGCCTCTCCTAACTAAGCCCCTCAAAACAATAACCAAGGTCTGAAACAAGCAAATCAACAAGATAAATTTTGAAAATAATGAGCTAGGTCAAGAGAGACAGAAGAGGGTGGGAAGAGAGGGAAGGAGAGGCCTCAGAATAATTTTGAATACATCTCCAAAAAAGAACAAGTAGGCAGAAACACAAACAGATAAAAAAAGCAAGGGACCTGAAGAACTGCAAATAAACATGGCCAGATGAATAATGCCTACTTCAGAAGATATAAACTGTTAGTACAAGCAAAAACATCTTGGTGCTGGTATACTAAGGATTATAGCGAAACAAGGAAAAGAATTGACACAGCAGAGCACAGATCAATCTACAGTGAATTAGACTACCACTAAATTATAAAAATTAGTGGTAATGTGAGACCTAGAAAGCCAAGTATGAAGAGCCCACTTATGAAGAGAATTCTAAGTCTCACACTCAAAAAGCCAACAACATGGTAACTACAATCAGGAAAATACCATATGTATAAGAAGCACATTGGAATCCTGGTGGCACAGTGGTTAAGAGCTCAGCTGCTATCCAAAAGGTCAGCAGTTCGAATCCACCAGCCGCTCCTTAGAAACCCTATGTGGCAGTTCTACTCTGTCCTATAGGGTCACTATGAGTCGGAATCGACTCAAGGGCAATAGGTTTGTTTGTTTTTTTTAAGAAGCACATTGCCAAGATCATCATGGCAACAAGCATGGATCTGGAGAAGGCTCAGAAACAGTATGCTCAGGACATGAGACTCAGACACCAATATACCATCTTCAAAAAAACACATAAAATCACTTGCCGTTGAGCTGATTTTGACTCATAGCGACCCGATGTGTGTCAGAGTAGAACTGCACCCCATAGAGTTTTCAAGGCTGTGATCATTCAGAAGTAGATCATCAGGCCTTTCTTCCAAGGCACCTCTGGGTGGGTTCAAATCACCAACCTTTCAGTTAGTAGTTGAGCACTTAACCATTTGCACCATCCTCAGGGACTCCATAGGGAGTCCTAAAAGCTACCATGAAGGAAGGAAAAATGAAGCAGAAGAGAATACAGAAGTAAGTATCGAGTTTAAATGTCTTCTCCTTGAGCACAAGAAGACATTTCAGACCTTGGAAGATATGTAGGAATCTGTCTATATTTTCACAGCTGCAAAGATACGGATGTTAAGGTTGTTCCTTAACTTTTGCCATAACAAGCAATGTTACAATAAACTTTCTTGTACATGTCTCCTCATACATACACTATAATTTCTCTATAATCTTAGCAAAGGAATTCCTGAGTACCCTTTCTTTTTAAAATCTGTTTTTCCTTGGATGAATAACCCTTATTACTTTATAGGAATATTACCATAATTAACCAAAGACTCAGTAAAGATACTCATTTCATAGGGACTCATAGTGTTTGGTTTGGTTCAGCAGAAATAACCTTTAAGACACTTTCTATGGAAAAAGATTAAGTTCTGTTTTTTATTTTTAGTTCATGTCACAGTATCTGGTAAGCACAGACATTTGGAGCAAAAAGCAGTACATTTCATTAACAAGAAATTACCTGTGTAATATTTTTAGAAGACATAATTGCCTGATTATAGAATATGCGACCAAAGTGATCTCGATCTGGAAATACATCTGCTTGTCGGGGTAAGTTGGCCCCTCCTGAATCAACTGAAAACAAGGAAAATGAAAGAAATAAGTAATCTCTATAAATAAAATAGACTAAATATATGGAGACTTATTTGGTGACACCATCAGTTCTCAATCCCATTCACAAAAATAGCCCAGCACTCTAGGCTATTCTAGAGCCTCTTTCTCCTATCTCCCAAAGTAGCCAAACAGATCCACTGTTTGCCCCCAATACCTGTTAGGCTCTTCAACCTCTGTGCAAGATTCCACTTGAAATGTATTAGGGCATTCTCTTCTTTGAGGACCAGCTACGGGCCCACAAATACCATAAATTCTTAACCAGTTCAGCTAAAAATCTAAACCAATACAAAGAATTCATGTGGCAATTTATCATATCTTGCCTTCTGATGCAGTTTTTAATTGCAGATTACAATAGTAGATAAGAACGTCAGCTGGGTTGAAAACAGAGCTCTGTTGCTTCACACCTATGTGACTGGTTGCTAGCCCTTCTATGCCTAGGTTCCCTCATCCGTGAAATGAAGATAAAAGTAACAATCCCACAGAGTTGTTATTCAGGTGAGATGAACTAATGTATGTGAAGCACTCAGTTCAGCACATACTGTGTGTGCACATAGTATATGTTTAAAAAAAAGGAAAGAGAGAAAAAGTTAGCTCATCTTATACCTATTATTGTTGCCTGGAGCTCTTAGGTCTTTTATCGTCAATAAACACAATGACAACCTATCTTTAATTCATTAGAAGCTCTCTCGGTACATGACCTGCAAACAGTAGGGTCTCATCTGCCATTTTCTATATGTGAAAAGCAGCTCACACTGAGTCACCCAGCTAAATTAACTTTCCCAGAAGAAAGATCTCTGCATCAGTGTATCTATCCAAATGCCTGCATAAATGAACAATATGTGTTGAAGTTTTACCAGACTAACCCAACATCCAGGGAGTGCCAACTCTGAACTACCTTGCTTTTAGGTTCTTTTTGAAATATCCATATCTCTTAGATGCATTTTAAATTTCAAACAGAAATTTATAGTCATTTAAAATTAAATTTACTTTAAATTACATCTCTCAAATTATATACATACTCAAAAAAAGAAAAGAAAAAATCCACACATGTAGAGGACAACAATGCTGCATAAACCAGCTTTTTTCAGGGGTTATTCCTGAGTGATATCATTAGGAGTAGCTTTATTTACTTTCAGCCCTCCTCCCCAGAGTTTTAAGCAAAGAACATGCATTTTCTTTGTAATTATGGGAGAAACAAAGTTTTTAAAAATACTCATCAATAATATCAAATATACAGCCCTCTAAACAGTCATCATTGTACCAGCTAATAGTAGTTTCACAGCTCTTGTGACTTACCCAAATAGATGCAGGTGAGCCTGTTTTGCAATGCAATCTCTTGTGCTCGTACATGTTTTTTCACAGTCACTGGGTAGTAAGAACCTCCCTTAACAGTGGCGTCATTGGCAACAATCATGCATTCTACTCTGAAAGGCAAAAATTTCATTGGAAAGAGAATATGAGAGATTTCTTCAATATTAAAGGCCAATCACACCTACATCTCACTCTGAGACTCTCCGATATAACCTTCAACTTCCAGCACATATCACTAATGACACTCATTAGAAGACAATCTTATGTTATAAAAACAACGTTTAATCATGGTTCACACATGCATTTATATGATACATAATGATCACTTTTAACAAGTTTACAAATTCACCTTGATTTTTAAAGAGTCATCAGTCCTAGCGTGTGGCTAAATGCCTCCACGAAAAACTGCCTCCTCTGCCATGAGAACCAGGAGAACAGAATGTGCCCAGCTACCATTACTGAACATTTAGAATAAAGATCCTATTGGAGAATCTTGATCAAAAGGGGGAAAATGCAGAACAGAATTTCATATTCTCATGGAATCCATACTTTCTGGAGCCATGGAGACTGGATAAATCCCTGAAACTAATGCCCTGAGATAATCTTCAAACCTTAAGCCAAAAATATCATCTCAGCTGCTAACCAAAAGGTTGGCAGTTTGAACCCACCAGCCACTCCACAGGAGAAAGATGTGCCAGTCTGCTTCCTTAAAGATTACAGTCTTGGAAACACTATGGGGCAGTTCTACTGCAATGGGTATGGGTGTTTTTTTTAGAAGCTTCCAGAAGTTTTAAGAGCTCTGATTATTCTTCAGTTACCTACCCCACCCCCTAGAGCTGGGGGGAACAAAGGAGAGATGTTGGGGTAATCAGATTCTACAAGCCTGGGACTCACACCTTGAGGAGGGGTATCTTCCAGCTGGTTCTGAGTTTGGGAGGGGAGGTAGGTTTAAGATGGAGACTGGAACCAACTGTAATGACTGGTGAAGAGGCATTGCTGAGTTGGTGCTCACGGAAACAGCAAGCAGACAGGAAGCAGTAGGCCCCTTCTCCTCCTCCAGCCCCTGCAGCTCCCTCTAGCACCCCCTGTTGGCAGCACCTGGCAGTGACCAGGGGACAAAGGAAAAATGTAGCTTTCAGAGTCCTAGCCCCAGCATTACCAAGGCAAGTTTAGAGGGGAGCTTGGGGCAAGAGACAACAGCTTAACTGGTACAAAGGTGAAATAACTTTATAAACTGTCAATGCTACCCATGGGCATTTACTATTATCACAATTTCTTCCCTACAGTGCCTAGGCTAACTCCTTATTCTTTCTCTTTTAAAAATATTTTACAATATGGACTAGCAAAGAATATAAATCCTTGGTATTATCAGCATTTTAAATTGTAATAAATGAAAAATACAAAAAAAAAAAAAAATCCCAAAGTCTTCTTAAATCCAAACAACAGATTAGCTTAACTAGTAAAGAATGTCTGCCTTGAGCACTATGCTCTTTTAAGAACTATCTATACAGGATCAAAGTGAAAACACCAACGTGAAAAATTAGACAGGAATCTTAGTTGGCAGTAAGTTTACGTTAATGGTGGGTGGGGGGGAACAACTCAGAAAAGGAGGATGAGAATAGTTGCACAACTCAAAGAATGTAATCAGTGCCACTGAATTGTACACGTAGAAATTGTTGAGTTGTTATGTGTTTTGCTGTGTATATTCTTAACAATAACAAAATAAAATAAATTAAAAGAAGAACTCTACAGAGTAATTCATTGAATTCCTGTTGAAAATAAAGTGGAGAGAACAGTAACTAAACATGCAGCCTAGGGTAGTATTTAGCTTCTCACACTAGGGTATGTGGCCAGCAGGGTTTAGCACAAGATAAACATGGCTCCTCTCCTTTGAAGGTCAATTTTATTCACTAAGTCTCATGGAACCTTTCCTACATTAACATATTATAGAGTGGAATGCAAATTTTTAATGACTTTAATATTAAACAAACTAGATTTCAAAGGAAATTTAGGCTTAAGGCAGGTTGCAGGGCCAGAACCCACAACTCCAGGGTGTGTGTTCACACTTCTCTGCCACTGGCGGGGGGCAATGCACTAGAAAAGCTTATGAAGCTCCGGTGCTGGAAAGAAGCCAGGCTGTGAGGTCAGACAAAACTAGACTGAAACTCTGGTTCTACCCCTTGCTAGTTATGTGACTCTGGACAAGGACACACCCACCTTTGCTTGTCTATTAAAAAGTCACAAACATGTTACAGAATGGGAAATAAAATTAGTCCACAAAAACGCTGTATTAAACATCTGTTGGTTTTGCCTGCCCAACATTCATTATTCTGGCAACAGAATTCCTCTTTTTCTTCCAGAAACTACCTTTTCTTTATCCTTAATTATTAATCCCTGTAGCTCAAGGGGGCTGACCCAGGGCTCAACCCTGCACCTTTCTACTCAAAGGCCATACGCTGGCTCAGAAACCGACACTGGCCCCAAGCTAACCACTTAGGACTTCCTTTTCCACTGCAGTTGCTAAGCTTATAGACTATAAACCAGGAACTACTTGGAGGCATCTTTGCCTCTGTGTTTGCAGAGGCAAAGCCAAAGCTGATTAAGGCACAGCAGGAATAGAAAACAGCTTGTAGGAGCCTGATTATACTGTTTGGGCTCCTGAATCAAGCCATGCCCAAATTTCTCAGTTAAGAAAGTCGATAAATTCCATTTTCTCTTAAACTAATTTGAGCAGGTCCTGAACCTGTACAATTTCCAAGTGCAATTATTTCTTCCCAAGTCGGAAACTTTCTAGGGAACAAGGTGCCAAGAAAGAAAATAAAATATAAAAGCATAAACAATAAAATATTTATATATCCTTTTTTACATTTGTTTATGTAAAAAAAAAAAAAAGGACAAGAACATGCTCCAAAGGTGTTCACAATCATTACAAATTGAGGTATAATTAAGGGTAACCCTTGTGGGGCAGTGGTTAAGCACTCAGGCTGCTAACCAAATGGTTGGTCGTTGGAATCCCCCAGTTCTATTCTGTCCTATAGGGTCGCTATGAGTTGGAATCGACTCTATGGCAACAGGTTTGGGTTTTTCTGGTTTACTCCCCTACTAGGAGCCCTGATGGTACAACAGCTAAATGCTCGACTGTTCTCCAAAAGGCTGGCAGTTGGAACCCACCCACTGATTCCTCAGGAGAAAGATATGGCAATCTTTGCCTATAAAGATGAAAGCCTAGAAAACCCTATGGGGACAGTTCTACTCTGTCACCTGGGGTCACTATGAGTTGAAATCCACTCCATGATCCCTAACAACAACCACCCTCCTTCTTAATGATGTATTTCCATGACATACAAATTTAGTAATAACTCTGCATTAAGTTCACATTTCTTTTAAAAGACTAATTTTTAAGTGCCCCATAAGGCTCCAAGAAAATAATGCCTCCATATTGGGTGAACATGAAGCAAATCACAATTGGCAAAGAGCCACGGGGCGGGGGGGGGTCTGAAGGTAGGGAAAGGAGCAAGGAAGGAACAGCAATAACCCAAAACCCAGTGCCGTCGAGTCAATTCCGACTCATAGCTGCACCTACCCTGAAAGCAAGGCTTGTGGGGAGAAGATGGAGGAACATACATCATAAACCAGCATCTGAGTCAAAAGTAATTGTGTCAGGCTCAGATTCAGAATAACTGAGCTCAAAGCCTAGCTTCCCCAGGGGCATGTGATCGTAGGCAAGTTACTGTAACTCTCTAAATCTATTTCTGGAGCCCTGGTGATACAGTGGTTAAACACTTGGCTGCTAACCAAAAGGTCGCCAGTTCAAACCTACCAGCCACTCGGCAGAAGAAAGATGTGACAGTCTGCTTCCATGAAGATTACAGCCTTGGAAACCCTACGGGGCAGTTATACTCTGTCCTAAAAGGCCACTGTGAGTCAGAATCAACTCAACGGCAATGGGGTTTTAAGCCTATTTCTTTACCTGTGGAATGGTGATGACAATAATAGTACCCATATCACAGAGCTGTTGTGAGGACTAAGACAACTAGTCGATGGAAAGTGTTTAGTAAGTTCCTGGCACACAGTAACTACGTGATGAAAGTGAGATCATACAGAGTTGATCCTCATTACCCATGGATTCCATGTTTAAGAATTCATTTACTCACTAAAATAAATTCGTAACCTCAAAATCAACACTCGGGCACTATCACAATCTTTCACGAACATGCACAGAACGTTGAAAATGTGAACTGCCTGATGTACATGTTCCCACCTGAGGTTGAACGAGGCAACACTCTGCTTTCCGGTTTCAGCTTTCATACTGTAAACAAGTATCCTTTTCGTGGTTTACTTAGTGCCATGTTTTTCGCAGTTTTTGTGTTTTTTGTGCAGGCAGTTTAAAATAGTCTGCAAGCCATTATAAAGCACTTCAAGCGCTGAAGTTCTGTCTAGTGTTCCTTAGTGCAAGAAGGCTCTGATGTGCCTCACAAAGAAAATTTGTGTTAGATAAGCTTCTTTCAAACATCAGTATAGTGTTATTGGATTAGAATTTAATGAATTAACAATATACTTTAAATGGGTATCTTTGAACAGAAGCACACATAAAACAAGGTTATGTATCAATCAGCTGACAAAAATGTTGTGACCAGAGGCTTACAGGAATCTAACCCTGTATTTCTTCGGGGGGGGTGCGTGTGTGTGTCTGTCTATCTGTCTGTCTGTGTCTGTCTGTGTGTGTCTGTGTCTGTGTCTGTGTGTCTGTGTGTCTGTGTGCATAAATAAGTTTAACATCTAGCAATCTAGATTCCCTAAGTATACAGTGGTTCTCAAACTTTAGCATATGAAAACCAGGAGGGCCTGTTAAAATACACATTGCAGGACTCCACCCTGAGGGTTTCCAATTTAGGACTTCTGGAGAACACCTGAAGATGTGCATTTCCAAGAAGTTTCCAGGTAATGCTGATACTGCCAATGCTGTTGTCTAAACCAAAAGCCAAACCCACTGCCATCCAGTCAATTCTAACTCATACTGGCTGCTGTCAAGAGACTGCATTTAGACAACTACTTCCCTAAGACAGTGGTTTTCACTCTAGTTGTGCAAGACATTCCCTGCGGAGCCTTTGAAAACTACACATGACAGACCCACACCTGGAGATTCTGATTAAGTAGGGAGGTCTGGATTGAAGCCCTTGGTTTTTTTCCCCCCTTTTCATCTTTAAAACTCCACACATAAATCTAGTATATATCTCAATAGAAAACTTCAGCCCTAAATAATATAAACAGTACTCCAACTTGCATGCCAACGTGCAAAGTTAAGTGCCGGATGCCTGCACCTCCTCTTCTGACCACATTGTGAAGTAGGTAGAATACTCACCCTGCTACTCTGCCAATGCCTGTAATGATGCCACCTCCAGGGACCTCCTCATTGCCATATAACTGGTAACCTGCAAACTGGGATAATTCTAGAAATGGAGACCTGCAAGGGAAAAGGATGTTGCCTGAACTAATGCCATTAAAAAAAAAAAAAAAAATCACACTTAAATTGTTATACATGGAAAGCAAAGATTTTTTTCTTTAACACGGCAATGCTTCAAATATCCGTATTATATATAAATCCAACAAAAGGAATTTTTTTTTAATTACTTAAAATTTTTAATAAAAGAATTTACAAAAAAAAAAATCCAATGTGAATATTTGGGGAACTCATGGTATATTCACACAATAGAAAACTAAATACTTATTTAAAAAAGATGTTGTACAGTGTGTTTATACATATAGAAAGAGAACAGCAGCTAATACTTATGTGACACTTACCGTATGTCAGGCCCTCACCTAAGACCTTCAGAAACACTAACTCTTTTACTCCTCAGAATTACTCTTAGGTGATCCTATTATGATCCCTATTTCTTAATAAGGAAACTGAGACACACAAAGAATAAATAACTTGTCTAAGGTGACACCACTAGTAAATGGCAGAGCTAGGATTTAATATAAGAAGTTTGGCCCCAAGTCCAAAACTGGAGGTGAGGCCAAGACGGCAGAGTAGTCAGACCCTTCCTATGGTCCCTCTTAAAACGAGAAAAAAATACAAGTGAATCGATTATACATGACAATCTAGGAGCCCTGAACATCAAAGGCAAAGTTGAGGCATCAGACTGAGCGGCAGGGAGAGAAAGGGATGGTTCAGAAGCAGCAAGGAGTTGCCAGGCCTGACCCGGCAGCAACCAGTACCCTGCAGGCTGGATCAGCTGGATCAGCTGGCATCCCAGCAGTGGTGCCTGGGATGCATCTTCCACATCAGGAGAGACCGAATGGTGGACGGTCTGCTCAACCCTCCAGAACCAGTGAGAAACAGCACTCAATCGGCAAAAGATAAGTACATGCATTTAACCTACCATGAGGATCAAAAAACACCCCCTTTGGGAAGAACCCCTCCCCACTCTGTCCCAGGTCCAGGCTGGCTTCAGCAATTGCTGCATCCCCTGGGACGGAAGTAGGACCCATTGTGCACGCTGAGCCATTCTCCCAGCTTTGGAGAGGGAACAAATTAACAAACAGGAAAAAATAATCTGCCAGCTCCCCTATGCCGGGAACTCAAGGCAGGTACAGCTCCTTTGCCTAGGCACAGGCATATGCAGTCCACAGATTTTGAATGCCTTTCACCCCGGCATTGACCTGTGTGGGGTCATTTCAACAGTGTAGGCCCTCAATAGCACAGTACGACAGGGAATATATCTGAAGCCTAATTTCAACTGTATCAGCTATAAGGTGGAGTGGCAGGTTCGTGACATTTGACGTCGCTCTGCCCATTAAGCAGGGAACTCACCTACTCACGTCAGGTGCCTGAGGACTGGTGGCTCCATCCACGTCACCTAGCCACCCACAACAGAGGTCCAAGAGTAAGCGGTGCCTCCCAGTCCTTACAGCCAACAGCATTGGGTGTCCATAGTCCAGCTGCAAAATCCACCCACCTATGTGCTCTAGGGAACAGGGACATGCTTTCCTACCAGACTCAGGGGCAGGCATCAGCCTCCTGTCTTGCTCAGCATGTGACCTCCTACTGCAGCCAGATACCTATGCCTACTCCAAACATCCCTGTCCATCTAGGATGCTGGTGAGAGCCTGCGCCACATACTTGGTGACCAACTACCTGGACACCTGAGCTGAATCCACACAAGAAAATGGACTCCTGGGCTCACATACCTAGTAACAGCTCTAACCACCTGGTGACAGGACGTGAGATCTTCAAAAGTGCCAGTAATCAAACTACCTCACACGACCAGCCTATTTGGGCATATCAAAATAAGAAGCTGGGACACAGTAAGCAAACATAAAATACATAAATATAATAACTAACTGATGGCTCAGAGACAACAGTCAATATCAAATCACATAAACAGGCAGACCATTACGGCTTTGGCAAGCGCCCAAAACAAAGAATCAAAAAATCTTCCAGAGGAAGAGAAATTTTTGGAATTACCAAGGGTAAAACTCAAAAAATTAATATACAGAGCTCTTCACGAGATCAGGAAGGAGATCATGCAAAACGCAGAACAAGGCAAAGAACACAAAGACAAAGCAACAGGAACTCAGGAAGGTTATATAAGGGCATAATGACAAATTTAACAGGCTACAAGAATCCACAGAGAGACAGCAAACAGAAATTCAGAAGATTAACAATAAAATTTCAGAATTAGACAACTCAATAGAAAGTCATAGGAGCAGAATCAAGGCAATGGAAGTCAGAATTAGTGAGATTGAAGATAAAGCACTTGGTACCAACATGTTTGAGGGAAAATTATAAAAAAGAATTTAAAAAAATGAAGAAACCCTAAGAATTACGTGGGACTCTATCAAAAGGAATAACCTGCGAGTGATTGGAGTACCAGAACGGGAAGATAACAGAAAATACAGAGAAAATTGTTGAAGTTTTGTTGGCAGAAAACTTTCCTGATATTGTGAAAGATGAGAAGATATCTATCCAAGAAGCTCATTGAAACCCACACAAGGTAGATCCCAAAAGAAAGTCACCAAGACATAATATAATCAAACTTGCCAAAACCAAAGATAAAGAGAGAAATTTTAAAAGTAGCTAGGGATAAAGGAAAAGTCATCTACAAAGGACAGTCAATAAGACTAAGCTTGGACTACTCAGCAGAAACCACGCAGTCAGAAGGCAATCGGATGACATATATAAAGCCTTGAAGGAAAAAAATTGCCAACCAAGAATTATATATTCAGCAAAACTGTCTCTCAAATACGATGGCGAAATTCGGGCATTTTCCAGATAAAAAGAAGTTTAGGGAATTTGTAAAAACCAAACCAAAATTACAAGAAATTACTAAAAGAAGTCCTCTGGTTAAAAAATCGATAACATCAGATAATAACCCAAACAGGGATATCAACCCAGATAGGGAAGTCACAAATAAATCAAAGCTAAAACACTGAAAATAGGGAAACAGAGACGTCAATATGTAAAAGATGACAACATTAAACAAAAAAGAGGGATTAAATAATGTAGTCATAGATCTTTCATATGCAGAGGAAATCAAGGTGATATACGGAAACAAAAGATTGGTTTAAACTTAGAAAAATAGAGGTAAATATTAAGGTAACCACAAATGAAACTAGCAATCCTACACATCAAAATAAAAAACAAGAAAAACAGGCTCAGCAAATACAAAATCAACAACAATGAAATGAATGAAAAGAAAATACACAAAGAAAAATAACTCAGCACAGAAAATTCAGTGAAATAAAGAAACTGTCAACAAACACACAAAAAAGGAGTTTGGCCCCAAGGATCAAGCTCTTAACCACTGCACTATTCTATCTCTGTTACATAAACATTTAAGATGTGCTGCTGTTGTTGTCATTTTTGCTGTTGCTGTTGTTAGGTGCCATCGAGTGAGTTCTGACTCATACCGACCCTATGTACAAATGAATGAAACACTCCCTGGTTGTGGGTCACCCTCAAGACAGTCGTTGCTATGATTGAGCCCACTGTTGACAGCCACTGTGTCAATCCATCTCATTGAAGGTCTTCCTCTTTTTTCACTGACCTTCTACTTTATCAAGCATGATGTCCTTCTACAGGGACTCCTAATAACGTCTCCAAAGTACTTGAGATAAAATATTGCCATCCTTGCTCCTAAGTAGCATTCTGGCTATACTTCGTCCAAAACAGATTTGTTCATTCTTCTTTGTCAACACCATAATTCAAAGGCCTCAACTCTTCTTCAGTCTTCCTTTTTCACTGTCCGGCTTTCACATACCATAGCTTGGGTCAGGGGCAGCTTAGTCCTCAAAGTGACATCTTCACTTTTTAACACATTAAAGAGGTCTTTTGCAGCAGATTTGCCCAGTGCAATATGTCATTTGATTTCTTGACTGCTGCTTCCATGGGCATTGACTACGGATCCAAGTAAAATAAAATTGATTTCAGTATTTTCCCCGTTTATTATACTTTTTTTTTTTTTTTTATACTGCTTATTGGTCCAGAGCTGCCAAGTTTTGTTTTGTTTAAGTTGAGGTGTAATTCATACTGAACCCTGTAGTCTTTGATCTTCATGAGTAAGTCCTTCAAGTCCTCTTTGCTTTCAGCAAGCAAAGTCGTGTCATCTTTCAGCAAGCAGAGGTTGTTAATGAGTCTTCCACCAATCCTGATGCCGCATTCTTCTTCATATAGTCCATCTTCTCAGATTATTTGCTCAGCATACAACTGAATAAGTATGGTAAAAGGATACAACTCTGCGGCACACCTTTCCTGATTTTAAACCACATACTAACCCTTGTTCTGTTCGAATGACTGCCTCTTGGTCTATACGTACAGGTTCCTCATGAGCACAATTAAATGTTCTGGAATTCCCATTCTTTCAATATTACCCATAATATGTTATGATCCACAAATCTGAATGCCTTTGCATAGTCAATAAAACACAGGTAAAAATCTTTCTGGTATTCTCTGCTTTCAGCCAGATCCATCAGACATCAGCAATGATATCCCTTGTTCCACATGCTCTCCTCAATCTGGCTTGGCAGTTCCTTGTTGATGTACTGCTGCCACCACTTTTTAATTACTTTCAGCATAATTTTACTTGCACGTGATATTAATGACATTGTTTGATAATTTCCACATTTGTATGAATCACTTTTTCTTTGGAATGGGCACAAATACGGATCTCTTCCAGTCGGTTGACCAGGTAGCTATCTTCCAAATTTCTTGGCACAGACAAGTGAGTGCTTCCAGTGTTGCGTGTTTGTTGAAACATCTCAATTGGTATTCCATCAGTTCCTGGAGGCTTGTTTTTCACCAATGCCTTCAGTGCAACTTGGACTTCTTCCTTAAATACCAGCAGTTCTTGATCATATGCTACCTCCTGAAATGGTTGAATGTCGACCAGTTCTTTTTGGTACAGTGACTCTCTGTATTTCTTCCATTTTCTTTTGATGCTTCCTGCATCATCCAATATTTTACCACAGAATCCTTCAATACTGCAACTCGAGGCTTGAATTTTTTTTATTTATTGTGCTTTAAGTGAAAGTTTACAAATCAAGTCAGTCTCTCACACAAAAAGTTATATACACCTTGCTATGTACTCCTATACGGTCACTGTGAGTCAGAATCGACTCGACAGCAGTGGGTCTGGGTTTATGTACTCCTAGCTGCTCTTCCCCTAATGAAACAGCACATTCCTCCTCTCCTCCCAGTATTCCCCATGTCCATTCAATCAGCTCCTGTTCCCCTCTTCCTTTTCATCTCGCCTCCAGACAGGAGTTGCCTTACACAGTCTTATGTTTCTATTCACCAGTATCATTTTCTATCTTATAGGCCAGTCCAATCCCTGTGTAAAGAGTTGGCTTCAGGAATGGTTCCAGTCTTGGGCTAACAAAGAGTCCAGGGTCCCTCTAGTCTCAGTGAGACCATTAACCCTGGTCTTTTTACGAGAATTTGAGATCTGCGTCCCACTGTTCTCTTGCTCCATCAGGGAGTCTCTGTTGTGTTCCCTGTCAGGGCAGTGATCAGTGGTAGCCAGGCACCATCTAGTTCTTCCAGTCTCAGACTGATGTAGCCTCTAGTTTATGTGGCCCTTTCTGTCTCTTGGGTTCTTTTCCTTGTGTCTCTGGTGTTCTTCATTCTCCTCTGCTCCAGGTGGGTTGAGACCAATTGATGCATCTTAGATGGCCGCTTGTTGAGGCTTGAATTTCTCTTCAGTTCTTTCAGCTTGAAAAATGCTGAGCTTGTTCTTCTCTTTTGGTTTTCTAACTTTAGGTCTTTGCACATTTCATTATAATACTTTATTTTGTCTTCTAGAGCTGCCCTTTGAAATCATCTGTTCAGCTCTTCATCATTTCTCCCATTCATTCGCTTTAGCTACTCTATGTTCAAGAGCAAGTTTCAGAGTCTCTTTTGACATCCACTTGGTATTTTCTTTCTTTCCTGTTTTTTTTTTTTTTTTTAATGGTTTTTGCTTTCTTCCTCTATGATATTCTTGATGTCATCCCACAGTTCTCCTGGTCTTCAATCATTAGTGTCCAATGCATCAAATCGATTCTTGAGATGGTCTCTAAATCCAGCTGGGATATACTCAAGGTCATACTTTGGCTCTCGTGGACTTGTTTTAGTATTCTTCAGATTCAATATGCACTTGCATATGTACAATTGACAATCTGTTCTTCAGTCAGCCCCGGCCTTGTTCTGACAGATGATACTGAGGTTCTCCATCATCTTTCTACAGATGTAGTCAATTTGATTCCTTTGTATTGTATCCAACAAGGTACACATATAGTCGCTGTTTATGTTGTTGAAAAAAGGAATTTGCAATGAAGTCACTGCCTTATAAAATTCTATCATGCAATCTCCAGCATCGTTTCTATCACCAAGGCTAGTTTCAAACTACCAGTTCTTCTTTGCTTTCAACTTCTGCATTCGAAGCAGCAGTAATTATCAGTGCATCTTGATTGCATGTTAGATCAATTTCAGACAGCTGAAGTTGGTAAAAATCTTCAATTTCTTAATCTTTGGCATTAGTGATCGGTTTATAAATACGAATAATAGTCATATTAACTGTTTTCCTTGTATGCCTATAAATATTATCCTACCACTGACAGTGTTGTACTTGAGGACAGATCTTGAAATGTTCTTTTTGACAATGAATGCAATGCCATTCCTCTTCGATTTGTCATTCCTGGTATAATAGACTATATGATGATCCAATTCAAAATGGCCAATACCAGTCCATTTTATCTTACTAATGCCTAGAATATCGAACATTGCGCATTCCGTTTCATTTTTGACTTCCAATTTTCCTAGATTCATACTTCATACATTCCATGTTCTGATTATTAATGGATGTTTGCAGCTGTTTTTTCTCATTTTGAGTTGTGCCGCATCAACAACTGAAGGTCCCGAAAGCTTTACTCCACTCACGTCATTAAGGTCAACCATACTTTGTAGAGATAGCTCTTTCCCAGTTGTATTTTGAGTGCCTTCCAACCTGAGGGACTCATCTTCTGGCACTATATCAGACAGTGTTCCACTGCTATTCAAAAGGTTTTCACCATCCACTATTTTTAGAAGTAGATTGCCAGGTTCTTCTACCTAGTCTCTCTTAGTCTGGAAGCTCTGCTGAAACCTGTCTACCATTGGTGACACTGCTGATATCTGAAATACAGATGGCATAGCTTCCAGTATCATAGGAACACAGAAGCCACCACAGTACAACAAACTGGCAGATGACTGGTGGTTCAAGGTACAGTAAGTGGAAAAAAGGGAAGTCATAAAACACATTTAGTATGATTCAACTTTTTGTTTAAAAAACATATATATATATATATGTAGGTGTCTGATACATATATACATAAAAATGGTTTCAAGGATATACACTACTAGGTGTTAACAGTGGTTGTCTCTGTGTTGGTGTCCATGTTTAATATTTCCTATATTAATACATACTGCTTTTGTCATAAGAAAAAATATGTTTTTTGGCATCTTCATCTACTCCTCTCTCTCATCGCACAAGCAACCCTTCAGAAAATTCTGTCAGCTCTGTCTTCACAATATAGTCAGAATCTGACTATTCTTCCTACCTCAACTACTACCACCCTAGTCAAAGTTACCATCATCTCTCCCTTGAATCACTACAATAGTTTTCTAACTATCCTGTTGCTTCCACCCTTGCTGCCCTACTCTACTCACAGCATAGCAGCCAGAAAAACGTAAGTCAGATACACCATAATAGCCTTCTGCTCAAAACCGTGTAATGGTTCCCATTTCTCTCAAGGTAAGAGCCAAAACTCTTAGAATAGCCAACAAGGTCCTACATAATCTCAACCCCTGCCTCCTACTACTCTTCGCTCCAGTCATTCTGGCCTCCTGGCAGCTCCTTGAGAATATCAGGCACACCCTCACCTCAGGGCCTTTGCGCTAGCCATGTTCTCTCTGCCTAGAACACTCTTCCCCCAAATATTTGCAGAACTCTCTCTATTCATGCCTTCAAATGTTGTTCAAGTGCCACCTTCTCAGGGAGGCCTACCCTGACCACCCCATGTAAAACCACAACTAACCCCAACTCTTTCTCCCCCTTACCCTGGTCTACTTTTTCTTTTACCCATGGCATTTACCACCTTCCAACATTCTATATAATTTACGTATTACATTTATTATTTATTTTCTATTTCCCCCTGCTACAATGTAAACTCTACTTTCAGGAGGGCAGGAGTCTTTGTCTATTTTGTTCATTGATGTATCACTAGCAACCTCAAACGATGTCTGACACCTACTACCAAAAAAAAAAAACAAACCTGTTGCGGTCAAGTCAATTTTGACTCATAGCAACTCTATAGGACAGAGTAGAACTGCCCCATAGGGTTTCCAAGGAGCAGCTGGTAGATCCAAACTGCCAACCTTTTGGTTAGCAGCTTAGCTCTTAACCACTGTGCCACCAGGGCTCTTAGTAGACTCTCAATAAACATTCGTTGTTGGATGAATGATAAAAAACATTTATGTCAGGATGGCAGAATTACAGGGGATTTTATTTTCCTATAATGTGATAATACTTTTATCACTTAAAATGCTTATTTCAGTCATTACAATAAGAATTAGAATTCAAAATCATTTTATGAGTACCAAGGAATAGAGAACACTCTGTGTTAGCACACAGGTAGGTACCAACCCTGAATCTATAAGATTGTCGATTCTTTCTCTAGGTAACAGTTTTCCTCTTGATATGTGAAGGGCTCGGGCTTTCTCACCACCTCCTATGATAAAACAAGATTAGATTATATTTACATGATACAAGATCTCCATTTAACTTAATGCCAGAGAAACTTACAAGGTTTAGTCCAAAACAGAGTGACTCTTTAAAAAAAAGTTCGACTTAATCCTGTGAGAAACTGCAAATTTTTCAGATCATTCACTCAACTTAACAAGCTGCCAACTTTCTAAAGTAAATAAACTGACTTTTTTTCTAAGCAAACTATCCCTGACCCCTCAGTACATTATACATTTTCTGAATTCACTAGTAACTAAAGAAATTACACAGCATTTTTCTACAATTCATGCATTGCAAATTCTGCCTTATCTCCATCACATTTATTAAATAACCTACTACATATATCTAGTACTGCACTACATGCTATGAGAAGTTTGAAAAACTCCTACCTTCATTTGTACCAAATGAAAGCATTATTTTAGAAATAACTTCCATGATAAGCACAGTAAAAGATACCTAAAGGTGACATTAGCAACCCATAACTTTTGAGGCCCTCAAATAGGACAGAGCTTGAACAGCTTATATAGCAATTAAAAAGACCCCTTTTGTTAGTATCTTAACTCAGAGATTTTCTTTACTAGTTGTTCCCAATATTGTTCACAACGTGACAGAGAAAATTACACTAACTGAAGAGCCTGCTGAGGTAATATGGTGAGGTTGCTTGATGCCAGAGATGTACCAAGCCTCATTCAGCCAACACAAGCACTGAGGAGCTCCATGTCTTGGGAACACCTATAACCCACTCTCACTCAGCAAACCAACCATAACAGATTAGGAATAAAAGTATCAAATTGTATCATATTTTCATTGTTGTCCAACAATTCCACCTTCATATAGTCTTTATTTAATGAAACGTTAAGGTATTTAAGCCTCCTTTTTTTTTTTTTTGGTCTTCGGGTGAGAAAAATAAGTTCGTATCTGTTTCAAACAAGCTTCCCAAGTTGAACCTTATTTTTCCAACCAGGACTCTTCACCATATTTGAAGGGATTTTTTTTTTTTTTTCCTGCAGAGGTGAATGACATATTTTTAAAATTAAATCTGTTTTAAGGTTACTGAGAAAATTCTATCACGCATCTAATAGTCTTTTTAAATTAAAACAATGCTGGGACAGAAAGACTTAGTCACATGATAGTGTGAATTAAGGCAGATCAGTTCTCCCAACCACTGGCCAAGTTCTCTACTGAGGTGTGTTTAGGGGTAGGTGAAGGAGGGAGAGGTTACAATGGAGCAGAGGAAACTTTTGGGAGTGATGGCTATGTTCCCTGGAGCCCCTGGATCCAGTCACCTTTTCATGGTTTGGTTACAAAAACCAATAAATGCTGCTTTCTAGATTAAATAAGTTTGATTTGGATTTCTGTGGCTTGAAACTAAAGAATCAGGATACATGGAGACAAGATAAGAAGGCAGATGGGGACAGGAGCTGGCTGAATGGACACAGGGAATACAGGGAGGAGAAGAGTGTGCTGTCTCATCGGGCAGAGCAGCTAGGAGTACATAGCAAGGTGTGTATAACTTTTTGTATGAGAGACTGACTTGATTTGTAAACTTTCACTTAAAGCACAATTAAAAAAAAAAAAAACACCGTCTGCATGAGTGCTATATGCTTCCTTGAGCAGTAGGATGAGGCTACCTCACATTTCACCCTTTCCCTTACTTTGAGAGCAAGTTACATTTTTTGGTAAAACAGTGACTGTTGTACCCAGGCTTGTCTCCCAGACTTTTTGTTGGTTGCTGATAAACTTATCTCAGCTGACTTTTGTCTGAAACTGCAAACATGAATCTCAGCTCATTGTTACCTAATATTGTCTCCCAGACTTTTTGTTGGCTTCTGATTAACTTCTCTCAGCTGACTTTTGTCTGAAACTGCAAACATGAATCTCAGCTCATTGTTACCTAATACTCTCTGCTCTGCTTCATCTCATATCATTTATAACTCTTTATGACTAAAAGGTCTTTTGGTCCTCTGCTGCAAAAGACCTCTTTAAAGACCTCTCTAAAGTGTTGAAAAGCAAAGATGTCACCTTGAAGACTAAGGTGCACCTGACCCAAGCCTGGTATTTTCAATTGCATCACATGCATGGGAAAGCTAGACAATGAATAAAGAAGACAGAAGAAATGATGCCTTTGAATTGTGGTGCTGGCAAAGAATATTGAATATACCATGGACTGCCAAAAGATCAAACAAATCTGTTTTTGGAAGAAGTACAACCAGAATGCTCCTTAGAAGCATACTTTGGACATGTTATCAGAAGAGATGAGTTCCTGGAAAAGGACATTATGCTTGGTAAAGTACAAGGTCAACAAAAAAGAGGAAGACCCTCAACGAGATGGGCTGACACAGTGGCTGCAACAAAGGGCCCAAGCGTAACAACAACATGTGGACATGGCGCAGGACCCACAGTGTATGTATTCTGTTGTATGTAGGGTCGCCATGAGTCAGAACTGACTCAACAGCACCTAACAATGATTAAAAGCAACAAAAACCCTACTGGCTTTAGCAATAGGACTTGTTTTAGTTTCTATTATGTAGGGATTGATCCACCACCTAAGACACGTTGTATCTCTAAATCTGCTTTACTTGCTTCATTCGTAATTGAGCACTGTTAGAGCTGGGTGACAGGCACATGTGTTTTATATTATTACTCTCCTTGCTTTTGTATATACTTGAAATTTTCTGCGATAAAAAGTAAAATGAAGTCCTGCAAATGGGAAATTCTTAAAAAAAAAAAAAAAAAGAATCAGAATACAGGCCACTTTTGAAATAATATTCTTAATATTTTATAAGTGCCTAACATAGAAGCAGCTATATGAATTTTATAGCCTTCATTTTTTTAAGCTCTTTCCAATACCCTCATAGGTATAAAGGAGCAATTATTACTATGTGAATGAAGTCTTTGCTTTAACTGCTCCCACTCTCTGTTTTCTGTTTGCTTATGTCACAGTAAAGAGTTTAATTGATTTTGACTCAACTGCAATGGTGAAAAAGACAAAAACTGTAATATTCCAAATGAGTCTATTTTCTGCCCTTTTCAATTAATTTTGATTAATCTCTTAAGTGGAGAGAAGACAGAAATGTCTGTTTGTAGTGAACACCTATAATTCAGAGTCTCAAGTTATGAGTTATTGAAAATTTACTACAGGGATTAAATAATTTGACCAAAACTACTTAATTATTAAAATAACAAAACCAGTCCACCCCACCAATTTCAAAATTCTACAAAGGACCAAAATACTGAGTGCACTGCTGCACAAGGCACAGAACCCCAACTAGTAGCAATACTCTCTCCAAGGATGTTACGTTGAGACATTCTGGCAATAGTGAAAGTCATTTTAATTACAAAAGTACATCTCAAACAGTAAATAACAGTTTTGTGATGGAAAGTAGACAGAAAACAATAAATAGAAACTAAGTTCACAGTTTCATGGTGAGAAATCGATGCTCTCTCTTTCGTCACTGGGCAAGCACGTCAGTTGTCAGCAGGTGCACCGTGGTTTAGGTGCTCCAAGCAGAACTACTCAGAGTACACCCAGGTTCCGCAGGCAGGACCTCCTGTGCCTTGGTGGGATTTTTTGTCACTGCCCGGCCCATTTACAGTTGCTCAGGCCCACCTGCAGCTGCTCAGGCCCACCTGCAGCTGCTCAGGCCCACTCCTCTTGCTGCCTGCCACAGCTGCCTCTGGGCCTCTCACTCTCAGCTGGGGTTTTTGCTGCCGCCCTGGCCCACTCGTGGTCTCCATTGCTTCTGGTGCTAAGAGCGTTACAGTTCTCAGCCCGCTACTATCAGAATGCTCTGCTGCCACTTCTCTGTTCAGCGGACACCAGCTGCTGTTTCTCCTGGTCCTACACTCTTACTAGGCCCAGGGTTTCTGCCGTTATCGGTGTCAGTCTCTTCTGAAGAATTGTCCAATCTCTTATCCCCTGAGCTGATGTCTTCACCCCGTGACAAAGGAGTTCTTAAAGCAGATTTTCCTGTGTCCTCAGGGGACATGTTCACCCGTCCTCCAAGAGCAGATTGTTCTTACTCTCCAATCTGGAAGCCTTCTTGAGCCTCTGTTTTCCCAGGCTTTTACTGCATTACCACAGGCCTCCTGAGGCTAAGTCAGCATCAGGCTCAGGTGATCCCGCCTAGTCAGGTTGGCCTCTAATCATCGGCTCACGCATGGTCCTCCTCTCAGAACTAGGCCCAAAGGCAAAATGGTCCAAGGCAAAGGGGTTCCATTCCTCAAACTGAGCTGCTTTCTTCCCTAAGACACTACCCACTTGAGTAAGCAACTTCAGATTGCCTCTTTGTTCATCTACCATAAGTCAATTATCTTGCCTCATCCTTAAAGTCCTCAAAGAGAAAAAAAAAAAAATCACATAAATGGTATTTTTATTTAAACTAAAGAGAAATCTACCAAGATTTGTCTGAATTATGTCCCTAATTACCTGTACTGGGAGTCTGTCCTCTGCATGTAGTAAGATCACATCTAAGAATGTAATACTCTTAAATCCACAGATTTACAGATATAACAGAAAAAACGCTCTATGAACATGCTGAAAAGATGTTTTTAAAGATGAAGGCTACAAAATTCATATACGTCCTCCTAAATAAAGTACTTGTAATATATAATATATTAAGAATCTTATTTTGAAAATGGTCTGTACTCAGGCTTTATTCTGTATTCCAGTCACATGGCCCTATAAAAGGAAAATTGTCTTAGATACCAAAAACACCACAACAGAATAATGAATCTCACCATATCACAAGGTATTTGTTTCTGCATTAATATTTCATACACCTCCCTATACAATTCTGTCCAAGTAGAAAGAATGTCCGGTTTAAAAATATGAATTAGTGATAATTTGCAAAAGTTTTTAGGAAATCCCATTTATTTAATTAGCAAGAAGCCCACAGAGAAATTATTTCCAAGCTATGCAACACAGCGGAAAATGCGTAATTGTGTGAAGTTTAGTATACAGCATGAACACAGCTGATGAGCAGGAAATGTTTCAAGTTGCTTTAAGTAGGAGAAAAATTTCAGTGTAATGCTGTGGCTGAAATAAGACTTTAAGAAAAAATAGCTAAAAATTTGATAAATTTTAGTTTTTAATTCATTCAAAATAGTGACAATGCTGTATAAGCAGGAAGAACTAACCTAGTAAAAAACCTAGTAATAGGAAACATAAATTGAAATAAAACGCCTGCATATCGGCGAAGAGCCCCGGTGGAACAGTGGTTAGGAGCTTAGCTGTTAACTGAAAGGTCAGCGGTTTGAACCCACCACCTACTCCTTGGGAAAAAGACATGGCAATCTGCTCCCATAAAGATTTACAGCCTTGGAAACTTTATGCGGCAGTTCTGCTGTCCTACAGGCTCGCTGTGAGTCAGAATCGACTCATGGCAGTAGGTCTGGTTGTTTACATATTAGCAAATGCATAGTCTTGAAGAGTCCAAAGCTTAATGCTATGTGTTCTTCCTAAAACCAGTAACTATAAAGCAATATTTTGGTAAAAAAAAAAAAAAAACAGTAATAAACTGAAGAATAAATGCTGTTTACCCAGTCTTATATGCTGTGCTCGTTCATGGAGTTGACTGACTAGTGCTTTCATCTGTTCGTAGTTTTCCTAAACAGAAACAAAAAAGGGGGAGGGGGTAGAAAATATTAGGAAACAATTCTCTTTTTACAAAAATAAGGCTCAAGAACATAAGTCTGTGCCACCCTGCTGCATGTTCTCCACACTGGGCCACCCAACCATGTGGTCTCAACCGTGGCCATACACCAGAATCACTGGGAGTTTAAAAGAAAAAAAAAAGCTGATGTCTGGTTCTCCCTGTCACCCAGAGATTCTGATGACATTGGTCTTGGGTGTGGCCTAGGCACTAAGATCTTTAAGAGGTCCCTGAGTGATTGTGATGTGTGGACAAAATAGAGGGACACCAGCCTATAATCTCCATTCCCAAGTTTCCATTCAGGGCAAAATGGAAACATATCAGATGGAAAGGGTTTGGTATGGGACAAATCTCCCATGTTACTATGGAAACGTTTTCAGAATATCATAGTGTCTGTTGACATTAACAGGGGAAGCCAAGACCTCTGCTTTATGATTAAGCCCAGGTTATGAGATCCATTTGGTTCACACTTGGCAAATACCGAAACTCCTCATGAGCTGTCTCAGATGAGAACAAAGCTCTGCACCACAGCATGTCTGTTCAGCCTATCATCAAGAGGCAGCATTAAAGCAGCTTGTATAATGTCACTTGAAAAGTATAAAGGGACTGAGAACAGCCAGTGAGGCCTCTGTACCAAGAACCTCCAGGTGGAAACACTGCTTGTAAGCAAGGGCTGTGTCCTTAACTTCTTTTGTCACCTGAGAGAACTCTATAAGAAAGATAACTGTTCTGGCAGGGTCCCAGGCAGGGTGGGAGAAAAATACAGAGCAAAATTCAAATTCACACACACACAAAAAAAGACTAGGCTTGCCGGTCTGACAGAGACTGGAGAAACCCCGAGTATGGCTCCCAGACACCCTTTTAACTCAGTACTAAACCCACTCCTGAGGTTTACCCTTCAGCCAATGATTAGACAGGTCTATAGGCCCAACCATAACACACGTGGGAGATGTGCCTCAGTTCAATCATGTATACACGATTAATGGGCACATCAGCCCAAAAGCAAAGACAAGAAGGCAGGAAAGCACAGGTAACCTGGATGAATGGAAACAGGGAATCTTGGATGGAAAAGGGGAGAGTGTTGACACATCGTGGGGCTGGCAACCAATGTCACAAAACGATTTGTGTAGTAGCTGTTTAATGAGAAACTAATTTGCTCTATAAACTTTCGCCTAAATCACAATAGAAAAAAAAAATGGAATGCTAGGCTTTTTAGTAGAAAGGCCTCCTCCAGTTTGGGTGGAGAAGAGCTGTGGGAGATGGAGTCTGCAGCATCTCCAAAACCTTCTCTTTGGGGCTCTCGCCCTGACCCTGGGGCTACAGTCCCACACTGTGGCTCAGGGATGGGTGCACTATGCTGACTTCTGCTTTGCTCTGCTCTCATTCACCACCTTCCAACACACAGGTGACAAAAAGACCCAATTAATACACTGTTGCTATGTGGAAAAGACACTTTATTTCACTGCACAGGTAAACTGAAGCTACTATTGTTTGTTTAATGCTTTTTACAGTATATTCATGTCAATGTTAGCACTTATTCTAGAGTTAAAGATCCACCTAATCACCCTTCAGCCAAAGATCGAACAAGACTAAAGGGGCACACCAGCCCTGGGGCAGGGCCTGGAAAGCAGGAGCGATCAGTAAAGCTGGTCATAGGGAACCCAGGGCTGAGAAGGGAGAGTGCTGACATGTCGTGGGGTTGTTAACCAATGTCATACAACAATGTGTGTACTAACTGTTTGATGAGAAACTAGTTTGTTCTGTAAACCTTCATCTAAAGTTCAATAAAAACATTTTTTTTTTAAAGATCCACCTAAATTAAGTGTCTAAGTGTTTCAGAAACCTTTATCTTACGAATCCTTATTGATGGTCAAGGGCCATTACCAGGTAGGCAGCCTTCTAAAATGATCCAGTGTTTGAAATTCCACTTTATATCTCTACCCCTCTCAACACAATTTCTGGAATACACAGATCAACAAATTCTGTTGTTTTTAACGAAAGATCTTCTCATCGAGTTTAAGGAATGTCTGCAAAGGGGCCTCATCCATCCTTGCATTTCTTCACTTTTAAGCAGTCAGGATTCTAGGACACCCTACAGAATACACTGTTGAAACAGCTGGGAAAATACGACTTGACAATTTTATTCAACGTGTCACTCCATGTGCTATTGGAATTTAGTCCTGCCAGGGAGAAAAAGAATAAAAAACCTAAGAGTATCCATTATCTCAGCCAAGTATGTAAAAGGTTAACCCATTTACTTAGGAACAATCTTATTCTCTGTTTAAAACTGAACTTTCTACCATGGAAAGTCTCAAATATGTGCAAAAGTAGACTTAGATAACGAATCGAATGTACCCAATGTACTTCAACAATTACCTATATATTGTCAAGTTGTTTCACTCATGCCCCCACCCCTTTCCCTGCCACAAATTATTTTGAAGAAAATCGCAGACATTCTAACACTCGATCTGTATTTCATTATCTCTAAAAGATAAAGACTTAAAATACATATATAACCACAATACCATTATCACATCAATAATCCCTTATATCCAGTTAGTGAAGACACTTCCCCAACTGTCACATAGATTTGTTTTTTACAGTTTGTTTATTTTAATAGGATTCTATAGGGTTGCTTTCATAACACAGTACTTAAGTTCTTGTAACTCACTTGGTTTGTATAGCCTCTCCTCCCATCATCCACCCTGAATCTGGCTAGCTCCTACCCAACCATCGAGATCTAATTTACTCATTACTTCCCATCTGTAACTTTCTGTGAGCACCTTTTCAAAAACTTAGACATAGCTTATCATGCTGCACTACAGTTACCTGCTTTCTGTTTCTCACTAAAATATGAGCTCCATTCCTACACAGCTATAACAAGTACCAAAATACTGCCTAATGCACCGTAACCACTTAATGTTTCTGAATTACACATTCTCTCCTGACCCCAAGAAATCTTGCTGGAAATTGTCTGTCTGAACCTGCTAGTTTTCTGTCCATCCCCTTATTTCCCCAAAGGCAGGAGCTCTTTAATGTGTCTTCTCTGTGAGTTATTTGCACAATTTAAATGTTATTTGTATCAGCTTAGAAACCACGGGACAGGTTGAAATATCCCAACTCACTAGCTGTGAGTTGTTTCTTTGACCTTAAGATACTTTCCCAGTTTCAAGAACGGCCATTCAAAGGTACTCTGGAATAAGTATTTCCATTTTCTATTAATATAACCAACTATTTAACTAAAGTCTGTTAAGCACGACCCAGGCAGGGTTAGCTATGCGTGGACAGTGGTTCCCAAAGCCGGCTGCCCCCAAACCCCTTGAGGATTTCATTAATAATGTTGATATAGGACCCCACTCCAGTGATTGAAAAGGTCCAGAATATATTCAGTAAGATCCCCAAGTGACAATACTAACCCAGATCCTAAGAAGCACTGATTTCGAAGAGATACAAAGTGCAGGGTCAGCTCTAAAAGTGAACTAAAACTTACTTGATTTGGAATTATTTTCTTTTTCAAACTGCACGACACCCTAGTGCATCCCAGAATCACGATCCGGGCTCCAGAGAAAAGAGCAGCAGCTGTTAAAGTGTCCCCACCCTCCACATGCTTCCTAGCTCCCCAGAGTGTGTCCAGTTCGTTCCTGGCGAAGGAAGGGGAATCACAGGCTCCGACCAGGGGTTTGAGGCCAGGGCTGCTGGGGTGCTCACCCAGCCTACCTGGTAGACGACAGACTCCAAGTCTGGCTGTGTGCCCAACGTGGCGTCCGAGTCCCCGTGATAGGCGCGCAGCCCACGGGCAGCGGCCCGGGCGCACGGACGCAGGGCTAACCTCAGGGCAGCCCACATCGCCGTGGGCACAGAAGGAGAGAGGAGAGCGAGAGAGCGGCCAGTGCTTTCCCCTCCTGGACCTTCTACTACAGATCCAACCCTGTTCTAGTCTTTGCAGCAGCAGACACCCCACAACCTCCTCTCGGATTCGCCGGTCAACCCCGGCACGTGCCCAAGCACGCTGCCGGCGATTGGTCAGGGCCGCGCGCTACGCCCTCCCAAACCAGCCAATAAGGAACAGAGGCGCAGCCCCGCGATGCCCTGTCCTATCGCGAGCCTGGGCGTTCTGGCTGGCGCTCTGGTCATGGGGAGGGGCAGCGCTCACCAGGGACCTGAGGTTGGGATTCTTTGGATTCGGCCTCAGCTCCTTTTCTATGTTGTTTTTTTTCTTTCTCTGCTAATAATTAAAAGGTTATCTGGGCACATCAGAAGGTTTATCCTTATGTGAGGACTAGAAACTGAGCAGGCATTAACCTTCCCTAAGAAATAAAACTCTTTGGCTAAAATATATATTTATTCATTTAACAACAACATCCAAAAAATTTCAGCGTCTAATGTGTCAGCGGCACTGGTGACACAGTGGCTAAGAGCTCACCTGCTGATCAAAAGGAGAGCAGTTTGAACCCACCAGCCGTTCCTTGGAAACTGTAGGGCAGCTCTACTCTGTCCTATAGAGTCTATGAGTCTGAATGGATTCCGTCAAAAGGGGTTTGAGTTTTTTTTGTTTTTTTGGAATGTGTGTCGGCGCTCTTATTCAGAACAGAGAGCCCCCACAGTGCTGTATTAAAAATCATGTTTCCTTTGCTGGGCTTCCCCGGACCCCAGCTTTTCATTTGAATCCTGCTTTTGCTTGGAAGTTATATGTAAACCCCTTTGCGCTTGCATAATATGATGAAGAATTTTGCTGACAGAACTTGTATGAACTACCTACTGGTAAACCCCTTTAAAAGTACCTTGCCTGCCCGCCCTTGGCGAGCAGTCTTGGCAGCAGCATCTCTGACTCCCTTTCCTTGTACAATGAACTGAAGGTGCATTTCCCGTTCCTGTCTCTCCTTTTTTGGCCAATACGAGTCATGCCAAGCAAGAACCTGGGGTTTCCACCAGATAACATCGTGGTGCTGGGGATACAGGTCACAGCAGACAAGGTGCCTTCCTTTATGAAGCAGGGGAGATCATAAACAAGTAAACAATAAAAATAAAAATTCTGCTATGGAAAAATAATATGGTGATATGATAGTGAATATACATGTATATGTACATCGGGGGGGAGAAGAGTTTATAAATAACAGAGTAAAAAGATGTGCATTGAAAACCACCTGAAGCAGAACTTCTCAAACTGGTTGTTGAACCTGCCGTCTTGACATGTCATTGGATTCCAGGGAATCAGGTGACTTAGGCAAGAGAGCAAACCACCCCCCAACACACACCCCCCAGCAATGAGCATCTGGGAACAGGAGCTATGACCTCATTCCTCTTAGTATCTGCAGACCCTAGCAGAGTACTCAATGACTGCTAATAGGAGTGAATACATGTGCAAAAGAATGACTTCTTTTACACTTTTCCATCTGGGTGTGCACACACCTCCTCACTTGGTCAATGAGCCAGTTTCTTCTCAAAACAGACCTGCTGTTCAAGGGAAATAAGCAGACTATGGCTTATTTAAAAGGTAAAAACATCAAAAAGTTTAGTAAAGCAAAAAAAAGTTTTATTTGGCATATACTCAAAAAGGCAAAAGTGGGAAATAGACAAGCATGCTGCCAGAGCCATGTCTGTTCGATTCAGAGGGACGTTACAGGTTCATCAGTACATATTAACATTACAAACGGTAAAACCATTGAAGGCTTCACCTTTTCAAAGATTGACTAAAAACTATGATCCGACATTCTGAATTGCCTTTCTTAACAATTATTGGCACAGGTTTTCAGTAAGGAGGGTTCTCATTGGACCAACAAATCTTACTATTCACTAAATACTAATTAAAAAAAAAAAGATAAGAGTGGAAAGTATGTGGTTCTTTTATACCGTGTTTTATGATTTGTTTATGTGAAAGGATCCCTAAAAGATTTTTTCCACAATTGTCCTCGTTATTGTCTTTATACCTCAGGGCCCAGTTGATGTGTCCCTGTGAGTCCAGCTCCAGCTAGTCACATTTTAGGACAGGGAATAATGGCTCTGATATTATCTCCAAATCAGGCACTGTCTGCTTACATTTGTGGATCCTGGAAACATTCCCTTGGGAAACAGAACCTAGTAAAAGACTGGATAAGGGTTAAGACTACTGTGGTTTGGGAAATGTGGTCTCACAGACCAGAGAAACTTGTATGTTACATACCATTCCTGTTGTCGATGTCTCTCCTTCACAAACAAACTTCTCCAAAGAGAAGGCAATTGTAGAGCCTAAGTGAAGAATGCAGGCTCTAGGATCAACCTCTCAGAGCAGGAATCCTGGCTCCGCTAGCTGTGTGTCCGAGCAAATTCTTTAACCTCTTTGTTCCTCAGATTCCTCACCTGTAAAATAGGTAGGATAATGAGAGCACCTACCTCATAAATTTGTGAAATTTTAAAGATTTAATCAATGCAAGATGCTTAACATATGGTAAGCATTCAGCAAATTTTAGCTTCTATTGCCCGTCTGGAAACCCTGGTGGCATAGTGGTTAAGAGTTCAAAAGGTCTATAGTTCAAATCTACTAGGCGCTCCTTGGAAACCCTATAAGGCAGTTCTACTCTGTCCTATAGGTTTGCTATGAGTTGGAATCGACTCCACAGCAACAGGTTTGGTGTTTTGGTTTTGGTTTATTGTCCCTCTAGCATGCAAGTGGAAACCCTGGTGGTGTAGTGGTTAAGAGCTATGGCTGCTAACCAAAAGGTCGGCAGTTCGAATCCACCAGGTGCTCCTTGGGTACCACATGGGGCAGTTCTATAGTCGTATGGGGTCACTATGAATTGGAATCGACTCGACAGCAACGTGTTTGGTTTTTTTGTTTAGCCTGCAAACTCCTTAAGAAAAGAAATCTAGCATTTCCAGTTCAGAGTCTGTCATGTTGCCAGGTGAAAACCCCAGGTTTTGCTCGGCATGACTTGTTACAGCCAATAAACAAGAGGCTGAGGTGGGAGATCAGAAAGACCCCTTTATTTCATTGTATAAGGAAAGAAGCTATCAAGGCTGCCGCCTCCATGAGTGTTCATAGGCAGCTTGGTGAGGTGGGCTTTTACAGAGAGTAGGCACTCAGAGCTTGGCGATGATTATGCATTTTCTTTAGACAAGGGTTTGATCCCCCAGGATGGAGGAAAGGATGAATTTTTCTTTATTAGGATGTTAAATCTCCATCCAGAAGAGGGTTGAGGCTATCTATGGCCTGTTCTGTGGTTATCCTGTCAAAGACAATTTCAGGAGAAAGGGCAGCTTATTTTGCTCAGTGTAGGAGGATAAGTCAGAGCAGGTGTCTCTTAGAAGGGTTGGGCTCTGAGGCTGCCTGCCTCAGTCACAGAAAACCCTTCCATAAATATTGCTAAATGAGCAAATGAAAGTGTCTTCACTATTTTCGCAGTCTCACCACCCAACTTGTTTGCTTAATTGCACAAGTAGTACATACACACCCATTCCTTTCTAATTCAAACAATTCAGAAAATGCAAAGATCTCACTGGAGCCCTGCCAATCCCATTTCCCTTAAGAAGTTTGAGGAAAGTTAAGGACTGAGTTCCTTTCACTGGATAAACTGGCCCTAGAGAAAAAAGTTCCTCCTCCCAGAGCAAGAATGTTGATCCCTCCACTCTTTTTTCTTTAGGCCAAGTTGTACTCCAACTCCTTCTCCCTCTTTACCCCAACCCAGTCTTCCCAGTCTCCCACAGCCCCCAAGGAAAACAGCTCTGCAGGCATATGTCCGGATCTGCCTGTCTCCCTCCTACTTAGGCCAGCAGCTTCTAAGAGTCTTTATTTTTCCTGGGGGTGGGTGTGGGGGTGTGTCCTACTGGAATGGCCCTCAGGGCATCAAATGCAGAAATTAGCACTCTAGGATATAATCTGCCACGAAAGCCAAGAAAATAACCAAAACTAGGACATAAAAAAAAAAAAAAGTTTGGCAGTTCTTAAGAAACATATACTTGCAGCTCTACTTATGGTCCCAGCATCCTTTCTATCACCAAGGCCATGTTTTCCAACTACCAATCGTTCTTTGTTTCCAACTTTTGCATTCCCATTATCAGTAATTATCAGTGCATCCTGATTGCATGTTCAATCAATTTCAGGCTGCAGAAGCTGGTAAAAATCTTCGATTTCTTCATCTTTGGCCCTAGTGGTTGGTGCATAAATTTGAATAATACTCATATTAACTGCTCTTCCTTGTAGATGTATGGATATTATCCTATCACTGACAGCATTGTACTTCAGGATAGATCTTGAAATGTTCTTTTTGATGATGAATGGAACGCCAATCCTCTTGAAGTTGTCATTCCCGGCATAGTAGACCATATGATTGTCCAATTCAAAATGGCCAATACCAGTCCTTTCAGCTCACTAACACCTAGGATATAGATGTTTATGTGTTCCATTTCCTTTTTGACGATTTCCTATTTTCCTAGATTCGTACTTCGCACATTCCACATTCCTATTATTAATGGATGTTTGTAGCTGTTCCTTCTCATTTTGAGTCGTGCCATATCAGCAAATGAAGGTCCCCAAAGCCTAACTCAACCCACATCATTAAAGTCAACTCTACTTTGAGGCGGCAGCTCTTTCCCAGTCATCTTTTGAGTGCCTTCCGACCTGAGGGGCTCATCTTCCAGCACTATATCAGACAGTGTTCTGCTGCTATTCATAAGGTTTTCACTGGCTAATGCTTTTCAGAAGTAGATTGCCGAGTCCTTCTTCCTAGTCTGTCTTAGTCTGGAAGCTCAGCTGAAACCTGTCCACCATGAGTGACCCTGCTGGCATCTGAATACTGATGGCATAGCTTCCAGCATCATAGCAACATGCAAGCTCCCACAGTACGACAAACTGACAACAAAAACCAGTGGCCCCATAAGTGGTACAATTGCAGATCAAAAACATTTCCCTATTCATTTACTGCTGTTAAAAAAAAAATACATTTCAATTCCACTTGCATATGTAACATATATAGCAGCCACATTATCCAAACATTCCAAATGCATATTGGGCACAAACAAGGTTTGACATAGTTATAAGAAGGCCAGATGAACAACAGTATCCCTGATTTTATTCCAGGATATTATACTAGAAACATTGGCAACCAGAAGCAAACTTGCTTTGTTTCTGAAATCTCGTCCCACTTCTGAGCTTGGTCATACATACATTTCACTAGAAATGAACACTTCGAAATTATGTCTCTGGTTTGTACGGACACCTCTGAAGGGGAAACATGGCCGGTGACAGTGATGTTGCTGTTGTTAGGTGTCTTTGAGTCACTTCCAACTCATAGTGACTCTATATACAACAGAACAAAATACTGGCTGGTCCTGTGCCATCCTCAATGGTCTTTGCTATGTTTGAACCCATTGTTGCAGCCACTGCATCAATTCGTCTCATTGAAGGTCTTCCTCTTTTTCAATGACCCTCACTTTACCAAACATGATGGCCTTCTCCAGGGACTGGTTAAATTACATGAGACAAAGTCTCACCATCCTGGCTTCCAAGGAGCACTCTGTCTGCACTTCTTCCAAGACAGACTTGTTTGTTTTTCTGACAGTCCAGGGTATATTCAATATTCTTCACCAACACCATAATAATAATAATAGAATGCATCAATTCTTACTTGGTCTTCCTTATACATTGTCCAACTTTTGCATGCATGCAAGGTGATTGAAAATACCGTACTTGAGTCAGGTGCACCTTAGTCCTCAAAGTGACATCTTTGCTTTGAACACTTTAAAGAGGTCTTTTGCAGTAATTTGCTCAAAGCAATACATTTGATTTCTTGATTGCCTCTTCCATTGGTGTTAATTGTGGATCCCTGTAAAACGAAATCCTTGACAACTTCAAACTTTTCTCTGTGTACCATAATGTTTCTTATTGGTCCAGTTGTAAGAATTTTTGTTTTCTTTATGTTGAGGTGCAATCCATACTGAAGGCTGTAGTCTTTTATCTTCAACAGTAAGTGCTTCAAGTCCTCTTCACTTTCAGCAAGGAGGTTTGTGTTATTCACATAATGCAGGCTGTTAAAGAGTCTTCTTCCAGTCCTGAGACAGGTTTTCCTTCATGTAGTCCAGTTTCTCAGATTATTTGCTCAACACACAGACTGAATAAGTATGGTGAAAGAATACAACCCTGACACACACTTTTCCTGACTTTAAGCCACGCAATATTCCCTTATTCTGTTTGAACGACTGCATCTTGATCTCTGTACAGGTTACTCATGAGCACAATTAAATGTTCGGGAATTCTCATTCTTCACCGTGTTATCCATAATTTGTTATGATCCACACAGTTGAATGCCATTGCATAGTCAATAAAACACAGGTAAACATTTTTCTGGTATTCTCTGCTTTCAGCCAGGATCCATCTGACATCAGCAATGATGTTCCACGTGCTCTTCTGAATCCGGCTTGAATTTCTGGCAGCTCTCTGTTGATGTACTGCTGCAACTGCTTTTGAATAATCTTCAGCAAAATTTTATTTTGTGTGATATTGATATTTTTAGATAATTTCTACATTCTGTTGGATCATCATTCTTTGAAATATGCACAAATATGGATCTCTTCTGGTCAGTTGGCCAGGTAGTTGTCTTCCAAATTTCTTGGCATACATGAATGAACACCTCCAGTGCTGCATCCATTCACTGAAACAAGCATTAAAAAAACCAAAAAACCCATAACAAAGTTTATTAAGAAAATGTTCTGCGTCCCACTTTCGTGAGTGGCATCTGGGATCTTAAAAGCTAGTAAGCGGCCATCTAAGATACATCAATTAGTCCCAACCTACCTGGAGCAAAGGAGAATGAGGAACACCAAAGACACAAGAAAAATATGAGTCCAAGAGACAGAAAGGGCCTCACAAACCAGAGATTCCATCAGCCTGAGACCAGAAGAACTAGGTGGTGCCCAGCTACCACCAACAACCACCCTGAGAGGGAACACAGCAGAGAGTCCCTGATGGAGTGGGAGAAAAGTGGGATGTAGAACTCAAATCCTAGTAAAAAGACCGGACTTAATGGTCTGACTGAGACTGGAGGGACCCCAGAAGACATGGCACCCCAGATCTTCTGTTAGCTAAACTAACAGAACCAACTAAACTAAGACCACTCCCGAAGCCAACTCTTCAGACATAGACTGAACTATAAGATATTAAATGATACATGTGAAGAGTGTGCTTCTTAGCTCAAGTAGATACATGAAACTAAATGGGCAGCTCCTGTCCAAAGGCGAGATGAGAAGGCAGAAAGAGACAGGAGCTGGTGGAATGGACACGGGACATACAGGGTGGAAAGAAGGAGTGTACTATCACATTATAGGGAGAGCAACTAGGATCCCATAACAATGTGTGTAAATTTCTGTATAAGAAACTAACCTGAACTGTAAACTTTCATTTAAAGCACAACAAAAAAAAATTAAAAATTATAATTAAAAAAAAAGATTATAGCCTTGAAAACCTTATGGGGCAGTTCTACTCTGTCCTATTAGGTTGTTATGAGTTGGAATCGACTTGACGGCAATGGGTTTGGTTTCTTGTTTTTGGTTGTTCTTTTTGAGTGTTAAATAAATGATTGTGTACATCTGAGTTTAAATTAAAATAAACATTGATTCTGACTCTTGATGACTCCAATGTGTCCGAGTAGAACTGTGCTCCGTAGAGTTATGAATGGCTGGTTTTTTGGAAGTAGATAGCTGAGGCTTTCTTCTGAGGCATTTCTGGGTGGACTCAAACCTCCAGTCTTTCAGTTTGCAGCCAAGCTCATTAACCAGTTGCATCACCTAGGGACTCCTATCATTCCTTACCTTATTAGTAATTCTTTTGTACTATTTTAGAATATGTTTTACTGGTTTTATTTCTTAGGTCTTCGATGGCACTGGGTTTTTTTGATAACTATTTTATCCAATTTTGGTTATTCTTGGCCTGCTTTGTCTTGCCTCAGTGTTTTGTCCTGTTTGTTCATTTATTCATTTTCATATTTTTCCTAGCTTTTACTTATTTTAACTATTATTTTTTCTTGTAACATGTTGTTTTATTTAATTTTTTCTGTTTTTTTAACTATTTATTATACCAAAATTGTTCTTGTTGTCAGTATTTAGGGGCTTACACTAAGATTTTTACTCAAGAATGTGAAAAGAAGGAAAATAGAATTGCCCTCTCAGGCCGTTGCCCCAAAAAGATTAAGAACCACTACATTAAGAAATAGAATGGTTCCAAGAGCAGAAAAATTTACTCATCAGGATATAGATTGAATTGGCACATTAAAAGTCCTAATGGGTAGGGTAGGACTGGTTCGGGAGAGGGGAGTGAGTCAGCCAGGGGAGCATAGAAAGAAGTGAGGCACAGAGGCAAATATTGATAATGCCCACCTTAACTGCCCAAGGCAGAAAGTATGTTGGAGAGGCACAAAATTACAACTTAGGTGCACAATTATAATCTTAAAATTTTGCCTAAAACAAATCCCTCACCCCTTGAACAATGAGAAAAAATTAACTTTATTTAGTCCGATAAGACTTAACACTTTGATCCAATAATTAAAACAGCTCTTTGAGATCGTGCACAGAATTTAGAGAAATAAATACACAGTCTCTCTCATTTCTCAGTCCCTCTCACCTTCTCTCGGAGATGGTATTTAAGTGTCTAGGGGCAGGGGAACTATTAAAACCTCATGGCTGTGAAGCGAAGGGGCTCTTGGACACTATTATGGATTGAATTGTTTCCCCTCCAAAAAATATGTATTGGAATCCTAACCCCTATATCTGTGGATGCAATCCCATTTTAGAATAGGGTTTTCTTTGTTATGTTAATTGACCATATCAGTGTTGGGTGTGTCCTAAATCTAATCACTCCTTAATTATAAACAGCAGCATAGACACAGAGACAAGCAAGCCCCAAAAGGGTAAGACAGATGCCACGTGAAGATCTCCAAGGAACTGAGGAATGCTGGAAGAGACAAGGATCTTCCCCTAGAGTTGACAGAGCCTTCCCCCATAGAAACCCCGGTGGTATAGTGGTTAAGAGCTATGGCTGCTAACCAAAAAGATGGCACTTTGAATCCACCAGGTGCTCCTTAGAAACTCTGTGGGGCGGTTCTACTCTGCCTGAGTCAGACTTGACAGCAGTGGGTTTGGTTCCCCCCCACCCACCCCGTAGATGATGCCCTGAATTCAAACTTTTGGCCTGACAAACTGTGAGAAAATAAATCTCTGTTCTTTAAACCACCGACGTGTGATAATCCTGTTATAGCAGCACTAGGAAGCTAAGACAGACCCCTAATATCTTCCAGTCCACTCTCATCCTGTTTATGAGAAGAGGTCGCTCAACATCTGTTGGGGAATGGCAATCCAGTCTTATTTCTAAATTCTCTGCTGGCTTCTACTGCTGATATCTATGCAGACATGCTCAATATCTATTTGTCTAATGTTCAGGCAAAGCCTGGAAACCCATCCTATAAACTCTTACATTGTTGTGTGCCCTCCAGTTGGTTCTGACTCATAGTAGCCCCATGTGACACAGTAGAACTGCCCCATAGGGTTTTCTATGCTGTAATCCTCACAGAGGAGCCCTGATGGCACAATGGATAAGCGGTAGGCTGCTAAATAAAAAATTGTCCATTTGAGAACCCACAGGAGGAAGACCAGGCAGTCTGTTTCCATAAAAACTTAACTCCTAAGATATCCATTGAGGCAATTCTACTCTGTCCTATAGAGTGGCTGAGTCAGAATACACTCCATGGGAAAGGCTTTGGTTTCTTCCGCTGTAGAAGACCTCTTTAAAGTATTAAAACACAAAGATGTCACTGTAAAGACTAAGGTGCTCCTATGGTCTGACTGTGACTAGAGGAATCCCGGCGGTCATGGTCCCCAAACCTTCTGTTGGCACAGAACAGGAACCATCCCTGAAGACAACTCATCAGACATGAAAGGGACTGGACAGTGGGTAGGAGAGAGATGCTGATGAAGAGTGAGCTAATTATATCAGGTGGACACTTGAGACTGTGTTGGCATCTCCTGTCTGGAGGGGGGATGGGAGGATAGAGAGAGTTGGAAGCTGGCAAAATTGTCACGAAAGGAGAGAGTGGAAGGGCTGACTCATTAGGGGGAGAGCAAGTGGGAGTATGGAGTAAGATGTATATAAACTTATATGTGACAGACTGACTTGATTTGTAAACGTTCACTTGAAGCTTAAAAAAAAAAAAAAAAAAAGACTAAGGTGCTCCTGACCCAAGCCATGGTATTTTTCAATCACCTCATATGCAGGCAAAAGCTGGACAATGAATAGGGAAGACCAAAGAAGAATTGATGCCTTTGAATTATGGTGTTGGCGAAGAGTTCTGAATGTACCATGGTCTGCCAGATGAACAAATATGGCTTGGAAGAAATATAGCTAGAATGCTCCTTAGAAGCAAGGACAGTGAGGCTTCATCTCATATACTTTGGACATATTATCTGGAGGGACCAGCCCCTGGAGAAGAACATCATGCTTGGTAAAGTAGAGGGTCAGCAAAAAAGAGGAAGACCCTCAACAAGATGGGTTGACACTGTGGGTGCAACAATGGGCTCGAATATAGCAACAATTGTGAGGATGGTGCAGGATAAGGAAGTGTTTCATTCTGTTGTACATGTTGCCGGAGTCTCTACACCTTTAATTGAAGGAGGTTCTTGCCTCTCACTGGTCAAGAATGAACAGGTAAGGCATGGAGAATTTTTCACATGAGCAAAGCTTTATTAAAGAGGCTTGCAAGTGGAGACAAGAAGGACCTAGGCAAGGCTTACCCCCGTCTCTCAGAACAAAGGATTTGCATGGGTTTTTAAAGGGTTTTGAGGGGTGGGGGGAGATTTATGTTTATTCCTAGGTATAGGCAGGGTTTTCTGGCAAGTGGCCCATCTGGGCTGGGATATGTTGACTAAGGTGCCCATGCACCAGCTTTCTAAGATTTAAGACGGCTCCTGTCCCGGAGGCTTCTGGGGTTCTTAGCAGGACTTATTACGGGTGTCACGCCTGTGCAGTCCCTCCTGTGGTGCTGGTTTTACTCCTGTCTCAGGTACTTGCATCAGGCAGAAGTCACCAGTTGGATGTGGATGTCTGCACATGCTCCAGGGACCAGATTGGGTCGGTCCTTCTGAAAAACATCTTACAAGGGAGTAAATTGTTTGTTCTTTCCTTATCACACATTCCAGGATATGTGTTTTATGTCATTAGCCAAACACATAGTATTGTAAGTAAGTTGCCAGTTGCAGGTGTTGCAGGGCTCCTTCCCTAGGGGTTCAGTCCCTGTTTCTTCCCTATCTCACCTCACATAGGGTCACTATGAGTTGGAACCAACTCGATAATACCTAACAACAACAATCTTTATGGAAGCAGATCGCCAGGTCTTTCTCCTGAAGAGCCACTGTGTGGGTTCTGACAGCCAACCCATAGGTTAGCAGCTGAGAGCACTTAACCATTGTACCACCAGGGTGCCTATAAACTCTATAAACCTCCTAAACTCTACCTTCCCCTTGATGTCTGCTGAAGCAATGCATTAAATCCAAAGTCCAAGGTGTTCTGGTTACTACTGCTGCATAACAAATTACCTTAAAACTTAGTGGCTTAAAACAAGAACTTTTATTTTGCTCATGGATTCTGTGGGTCTAGAATTTGATCAGGCCCCAGCAAGGATGGCTTGTCTTTGCTCCATGGTATCCAGAGCCTCATAATGATAACATTTGACAGCTGGGGTGACTCAGTGGCTGAGGCTGGAATCATCTGGAGGTGTCTTCACATATATGTCTGGGGTAAGGTTGATGCTAGCTACAGGCTGGGACCTCAGCTGTGACTGTCAACCGAAGCACCTACATATAACCTATATGAACAAGGATTCCTTACAGAATGGTGGCTTCAGAGTAGCCCAGCTTCTTACATGGTGACTCAGGACTCCAGAAGCAAGTGTACCAGCAAACAAGGTGGAAACTGCTTCACCGTTATGACCTTACCTAGGTTATCGCACAGCATCTGTGGTACTCTATTGGATTCAAGTGGAAGGGACGTAAAAACCCTACCTTTCAATGGGAGGAGTGTCAAAGTCACGTACAGAAGAGCTTGCGCTGCCATTTTTTGAGAAAATGATCTGCCTCACTGGGCAAGTGTAATCATATTTGTACATCTGGCCTGATCTGCCTAATCTAATCAATCCTATATGATTTTTTAAAAATAATAAATGGGTTTAATTTTCCTAGAACTGAAATCATTTATGGTTCTCAGAGCTAATTTTTTCCAAAGCTACAATCAACAATTTTTCACAGAGCCCAAGGGAGAGGGGCAAGGGCAAAAGAGACAAGACACAGAAGAGAGGCATAGAGAGAGGTAGCAGTTGGGAGAGGGCAGAGAGGGCACTGACAGGGTCAATATGAGTCGGAATTGACCTGAGAGCAATAGGTTTGGTTTTGGTCCTCTCCAAAACCAAAAACCAAACCCTTTGGTCCTCTCAGTAGGTTACAGATCAGATGTGGTGACAGCACTGAGGGGACCAGGTAGGGGTATGTGGATGGGAAATGACACAGTAAGGAACATCAAAGCTCCCACTAGAAAAAGAAAGCCATCAAGCCCCAAACAGAAGGGGAGCCTTCCAGTGCACCTCAGAAACGTGGGCAACAGTAGGGGGGATAGGAGCAGAGTGGGGGCACATGAAAGAGTAGAGTTTTTTGTTTTGTTTTTCTTTGATTAAGAACATTTCTCTAAAAATATGCCTTTTCTTTTATGACTGGGTGATATATATAACTGTAGGCTGACCTTGAGTACTGTGGAGAGAGGGAAAAGGACAGCTGCTTGTCTTCCTAGGGTGGGGTGTCTTCCTGCTCCCAGAGATCTAAAGGGGGAAGATGCTTTTACCATTCCCACCAAAGCTGGGTGAAGTCAACCCTTCAGATTCAGGTTCTTGGCCCAAACAACTTGGAAGCCCCCAAATCTTCTGATGATAAACTACAACTCCCATAATTCCCAGGGTCAGCAAAAGGAAAAACGGGCATTGCTGAATGGAAGGAAGCCCCTCCCCCACAGACTGTCCCACTTTCCCCGAATCTAGGCAGCTGGGATAAACCAAAAACCCACTGCCATCGAGTTGATTCTGACTCATAGTGACCCTATAGGACAGAGTACAACTGCCCCTTTAGAGTTTCCAAGGAGCACCTGGTGGATTCGAACTGCCAACCTTTTGGTTAGCAGCCGTAGTACTTAACCACTACACCACCAGGGTTTCTGGCAGCTGGGATAATAGGTGTGAAATAAGGGTGACAGGATCTCAAGAAGATGTCAGTCTTCTTCCCCCAACTCCCTTCATAATTTGAGGATTGCCCTACCCAGCCCTCCGCTCCCACACCCTTCCACCAAAAATAAAAGAGTTGCTGTCCTGTCCATTCCAACTCATGCCAACCTGATGCGCATCAGAGTAGAAATGTGTTCCATCAGGTTTTCAATAGCTGATTTTTCAGAAGCAGATCATCAGGGCTTTCTTCTGAGGTACCTCTGGGTGGACTTGAACCTTCAACCTTTCAGTTAGCAGCAGAGCAAGTTAACCATTTCCACCATCCAGGGACTCCCCTCAAAGCCCATCCTTCCGTTCATCTTCCATCCCTCCCTCTCCTACCCCCAACCCCAGCCCAGAGGCCCAGAATGCCTAGGAGAGGGATTAAAAAAAAAAAAAAAAAAAAACATTGCCTTAGTGTCCTTTCCAACTCATAGCAACTCTATAGGACAGAGTAGAACTGCCCTACAGAGTTTCTAAGAAGTGGCTGTGGATTTGAACTGCCAACGTTTTGGTTAGCAGCTGAGCTCTTAACCACTGAGCCACCAGAGGGATAGGGGGTGTCAAAAGGTGTAAACCGCTGGTCCAGGTCCCAACAGAAAGCCCTAGGAAACAGCTCCAGGCAGGGAGGGATACAACGGCCTCATCCCAGGGAGCAGAGGACTCAGATCACAGATCCCTGACTCAGATCACAGGGGTGTGGGGATATGGAGGTGAAGGCCAGGAGGCCTACCTCATCCAGGTCAAGCTCCAGCCGTCGCGGGGGAGAGAGAGTGGAAGAGAGGAGCAGAGTGGGGTGGTGAAGAGGTTCTAGTTTGCAGTCATGGCCAGTTTCCCCAGTAACCCCTACGCCGCACAATTATGGGGTGGAGCCTCTCTTGAAACATGGGTGGCTATAGGCTCTCAAGATCTTTGATGCTTGAGGCCTCAGCATCTTCCTTAGCAGCCTTTTTTTCCCTCTCTTCCTCTTCCTTTGCCTCCTCTTCCTAAGGAACCCTGGACTCCCCTGGAGAGGAGCTGTTCTGCGCCTTTACCGGGAGAGACCTCTCACTCACCAAGATGGCCGCCTCCTTCTCCTCAGGTCCTTAGCCTCCTTGGGATGTTTTGGGGAGCGCCTTTCCGTTCTTCTCCTTGATTTGTTCTTGGAGGAACAGCTTCCCGTTCCCATTACTACTACTCTCAACATTGCTCTTCTTTTCGCCATCACCGTCTGTGGCCTGGGCTCCAGCTCGGGCTCCTCTTCTCCGCTCTGTTTCTGGGAGGATTAGTAGCCAGAAGCCTTGATGGTTGGGTTGTTCTCTATCTCCCAGAGCCCTTGCTGAACTGTTCCCTCTTGTGCTTAACAAACTTCTGCTTGGACTCCTCCTAAGAGAAGAGGTCTTTGGGGCTAGGAATGCTATCTGGTCTTTTCTTTTTGAGTTAAAATTTTGTTCTACATTTTTCTCCAGCTCTGTCTGGGACCCTCTGTTGTGATCTCTGTCAGAGCAGTCAATGGTGGTAGCTGGGCACCATCTAGTTGTATTGGACTCAGTCTGGTGGAGGCCGTGGTAGATGTGGTCCATTAGCCATTTGGACTAATCTTTCCCTTGTATCTTTAGTTTTCTTCATTATTCCTTGCTCCCAAAGGGGTGAGACCATTGGAGTATCCTAGGTGTCCACTCACAGGCTTTTAAGACCCCAGTCACCACTCATAAAAGTAGAATGTAGAACATTTTCTTTATAAACTGTATTATGCCACTTGAGGTAGGTGTTCCCCGAGACCGTGGTCCCCACAGCCCTCAGCCCAGCAATTCAGTCCCTCAGGGAGTTTGGATGTGTCTATGGAGCTACCACGACCTTACCTTGTATAGGTTGTGCTGGCTTCCCTGGTAATGTGTACCGTGTTACCCTTCACCAAAGTTACCACTTAATCTATTGTCTATTAAGTATTTTTCCAACCCCACTGCTCCCTTCCCTCGTAACCATCAAAGATTGTTTCTTTTTGTATGTAAGCCTTTTCATGAGTTTTTACAGTAGTGGTCTCTACAATATTTGTCCCTTTGTGAATGACTCATCTCACTCAGCATAATGCCTTCCAGATTCCTCCATGTTATGAGCTGCTTCACAGATTCCTTGTTATTCTTTATTGATGCATAATACTCCGTTGTGTGTATGTGCCACAGTGTGTTTATCCATTCATCTGTTGATGGGCGTCTAGGTTATTTCCATCTTTTGACTTTTTTACTCTTATCACAGGTATTTACTCAAGAAAAATATAAGTGAGGCAGACAGCTTCAGATCCCATCCCTTCTGAGAGACACCTGCTCTGGATTATCCTGCTAAACTGAGCAAAATAGGCTGTACATTCTTCTGAAATTGTCCTTAACAAGACAACCACAGAATGGGCCATAGATGGCCTCAACCTGCCTCTAGGTGGAGACTTAACATGCTAATGAAGGAAAATCACCTCTTCATCCCAGAGAATCAAACCCCTGTCTTGAGAAAATGCATAGTCATTCCCAAGCTCTGAGTGCCTGCATGAAGGTCAATCCTTAACATTCATGAAGAATTTTCATTTCCTTATCTGCTCTCTGTAAAAGCCCATCTCCCCAAGCTGCCTGCCAGCAGTCATGGAGGCAGCAGTCCTGATTGCTTCTTTCCTTGTACAAAGAAATAAAGGCTTCTTTCTGATCTCCCACCTCAGCCTCTTATTTAATGGCTGTAACAAGTCATGCCAAGCAAAACTGGGGTTTTCACCTGGCAACAATAGTGTATATTCATACAAAGATTTGTATAGAAATATTTATAAAGCTTTATTTGTAATAAACAAAAACTAAACAGCCAAATGTCCACCAGGAGGTGAATGGATTAACAAGCCATAGTAGTATATTCATACAGTGGCATACTGCTTAACTATAAAAAGAAATTACATATAAGCCAATCTCAAAAGATTGCTATGTCAGGTGTCTCCAAGACCACCCTCAGGTTTGGTGATTCTCTGGAAGTACTCACAGAACTGAGAACAGCTCTTATGCCCACAGTTTTTACTTATTACAGTGAAAGGATACAGATTAAAATTGGCACAGGGATCTGTGAAAATGGCTAATTGATCTCAAGTTTCCTATTAAACAGATTGACACCCTAGTAAAGTGCTGCATGGTATTTATAAGTCTAGGTGCAATGCAGAACCATCCTAGGTCTGCTGTACAAAAACCAAACTCAAGTCTCCGTAGTGGAGATTCACAGCCTCTCACCCAGTTACCAGAATAAATCAGTTTATAGACCCAGAGCCCCTTGACTGAGGCAGTGTCTGCAGCCTTCTGAAGGAGGCTGAGATTGCAGCCTCCTGTGTGTCCTATAAATCTTCCCCCAAGCTTTCCCCAGAGGAATCTATGAACATTTCCCAGGGAAACTGTGCTGGGAAAGAGAAATGACCAGATTTGGCGGGGGGGCGGGGAGGGGGGGCAGGTATTAGATACTGGCTCTGGAAGGCTTCTTAGAGTGAAGGTTAATGGACTTTGGGTGATAGGCAGATTCTTGGCCTGAGTCCTTCTCGCTGGAACGTGTCCTGTAGTTATTTCCTCAGTTCCAAAATGCATGCAGAAGTAGGATATAGCAGAATACTCACACTGTTTCCTTGACCCATGTGATGAAAGGAGGGCCAAGTGGAAGCCTTGAAACTTTCCTCACCCTCTTCTCCACCAAGACAGTACATCAGTCCTGGTGATTCCTACTACATCCCCATTTAACTCATTAGTTTGGCCAGTTGAAAAAGCCAAATGGGTCTTGGACAGTGATTCCCATTGTTTTTTGTTGCATTTTGGAACCACCTGGAGATTAAAAAGTAATAATAATACTGGCTTCTACCCTCAGGCATTGTGATTCCTGTAGGTTAACAATGCCTGCTCTATTTAAAATGAAACCAAGAGAGATTTACGGGAAGGAAAAACAACTTGAATTAAGGAGGCACTGAGTCGCACAGTGAGAAATTCAGCACACTCCCAGGTGTTACAGGCAGCCAGGCAACATTTATACCGTTAAACCAGGAACTAATAACATAATATTCTGATTGGCTTTTCAGTGATTTGTAAAAGTGAAAGGCAGGTTAACAAAAGTCGGGGCTTTACAGTGATTGGTTTAAAGAGTCTTTGTTGACTAGTTATTACTTGGTGGTTTGTGGGCTTTGTTGTTTAGTTACTGCATGGTGACTGTAAGGAGTTTCTTGATTGGTCTGATGCTGTTTGCATCAATGCTCCTTGAGAACAAACTGACGTTAGCATTAAGGCTCCTTGGGAACTAACTGATAACAGCCTTAATTTGATTACAAGGAAAAACATTCCCATAGATACAAAATGAAGTCTCTACAATATTAGCTATTGCTAAGGCAAAAACAAAGGTTCAAAATGGGGTCAGGCCCAAGCATGAATTTAGCCTTTTCAGATGTGACAGACACCTCTGGTTTAAAAGCCCCTACACAAATTTAATGGTATGGGATATGACTGGGGCATAGAGATTTTTTTTTTTTAATTGTGCTTTAGGCGAGAATTTACAAAGCAAATTAGTTTCTCATTAAATGATTAATACACAAATTGTTTCGTGACATTGGTTGCCAACCCTGCAATTTGTCTACCCTTCTCTACCCCCAGTTCCCTGTTTCCATTCGTCCAGTTTTCCTGACCCTTCCTGCCTTCTCGTCTTTGCTTTTGGGCTAGTGTGCCCATTTAGTCTCCCATACAGGATTGATCTACGAAGCATGTTCTTCATGTGTGCTTTTATTGGCCTTATAGACCTGCCTAATCTTTGGCTGAAGGGTGAACCTAGGGAGAGACTTTAGTACTGAGTTAAAAGAGTATCTGGGGCCATACTCTTGGGGTTTCTCTGGTATGTCAGACCAGCAAGTCTGATCTTTTTTGTGTGTTTGTCATTTGAATTTTGTTCTATACTTTTCTCCCATTCTGTCCAGGACCTGCTATTGTGATCCCTGTCAGAGCAGTCGGTGGTGGTAGCTGGGCACCATCTAGTTGCTCTGGGTTCAGTCTGGCAGAAGTCATAGAGATTTTTTTAAAGCTTCCCTGGTGAGTCAATTGTGCAGTAAAGTTTGGGAACCGTGGGTCTTGGGGGATAACAGTAAGTTACCACAAACTTAAAAGACGGTGATGCCAATCACAGCTGCAGTTCTGGGGTTGTGTGTTTATTACATCAAATCAACACAGCTCTGGGCACCTGGAATAACATTGACCTGGAAAATGCTACTTTTTCATTCCCACCTGTAAGGAATATTAGAAGTGCTTGCATTTTCATATGGCTGGGAAAACTGACCTTTATTTTCTTGCCATACAGTTATGTCAGTGCTCCTACCTTACTTTATAATATGCTCTGGAGGGACCTTTTTTTTTTTTTTTCTGACAAAACATTATAATCAACCAATATATGGGTGTCTTAGTTTCTTAGTGCAGCTGTGACAGAAATACCGCAAGTGGATGGTTGTGATGGTTACGGTTGTGTGTCAGCTTGGCTGGGCCATGATTCTCAGTGGTTTGGCAGTTACGTAACAACGTATTCATCTTCCATGATATGATCCGATGTGATCAGCCAATCAGCTGTAAGGGAAGTTTCCTCGAGGGTGTGGCCTGCATCCAATATATATATGGATATTCTGGTAAAGCTTACTAGCTTGTTCTGGAACCTACATCTGGCTCATCATAACCTGACCTCCAGTTCTTGGGATTTGAGCCAGCAACCTCCTATATTGCCTGCCGATCTTGGGATTCATCAGCCTCTGCAGCCTGTGAGCCAGTGGCCTGCCATCTGACCTGCCAATCATGGATTCATCATTCCCTGCAGCTACATGAATCAGGACAAGCCTCCAGCCTGATGCCAGATCCTTGGGCTTGGGACTTGCCAGACTGTACAATGATACGAGCCATTTTCTTGCTGTAAATCTCTTTCTCATATGTATATAAAACCAAAACCAAACCCATTGCCATCGAGTTGATTCTGACTCATAGTGAACCTATTGGACAGGGTAGAACTGCTCCATAGGGTTTCCAAGGAACAGGTGGTGGATTCAAACTGCCGACCTTTTGGTTTGCAGCTGAGCTCTTAACCCCTGAGCCACCAGGGCTCCATATATAAATATATTGGTCATTACTCACAAAGGTTGGCTAGGCTACAGTCGCTGCTGACTGCCCACTCTGCCAGCAGCTGAGACCAACACTGAGTCCCCGATATGGCACCATTCCTCAAGGTGATCAGTCAGCAACCTGGTGGCAGGTTGATTACACTGGACCACTTCCATCATGGAAAGGGCAGCATTTTGTTTTTACTGGAATAGGCACTTACTTTGGATACAATTTTCCTTCCCTGCATGCAATGCTTCTGCCAAAACTACCATCTATGGATGTGCAGAATGCCTTATTCACCATCATGGTATCCCACACAGCATCACTTCACATCAAGGGACTCACGTCACAGCAAATGAAGTGTGACAGTGGACCAATGCTCATGGAATTCATTGGTTGGTCTCACCATGTTCCCCATCATCCCAAAGCAGCTGGCTTGATAGAAAGATGGAATGGCTTTCTAAAGACATAATTACATTCCCAGCTAGGTGGCAATACCTTGCAAGGTTGGGGCAACGTTATGCTCTAACCCAGTGTTCAATACTTGGTGCTGTTTCTTCCATAGCCAGTATTCATGGGTCCAGGAATCAAAGGGTAGAAATGGGAGATGCACCACTCATTATTATCCCTGGTGACTCACTAGCAAAATCTTTGCTTCCTATTCCCACAACCCTATGTTCCATGGGTCTAGAGGTCTTAGTTCCAAAGGGAGGAATGCTCCCATCTGGAGACACGTTACTGATTACATCGAACTGAAAGCTAAGAATGCCACCTTGCCACTTTGGCCTCCTTATGCTTCCGGATCAACAAAGAAGGGAGTTATCATACTGACTGGTGTGACTGATCCTAATTACCGAGAGTAAATTGGATTGATATTACATAATGGAGGTATGTCTAGAATACAGGAGACCCCTTAGGGCATCTCTTAGTACTACCATGCCATTGTTTAAGTCAATGGAAAACTACAGCAGCCCAATTCCAACATGACTACTAACGGCCTAGGCCCTTCAGAAATAAAGGTTTGGGTCACATCACCAGGCAGAGAACCACAACCAGCTGAGGTGCTTGCTGAGGGCAAAGGGAATATAGAATGGGTGGTGGTTTTAAGTACCAGCTATGACTAAGTGACAACTTGCAGAAATTAGAACTGTAATTGTTATGAGTATTTCTTCCTTGTATATGCACATCAAACATTTTTGTTTTCTTCACTTATAAAATATAAGATGTAAATGGGCTAGTGCATTTATGGTTTAAGGAGATGTGTACAGATACCAAGTTGACAAGGGGTGGACTCTGATGGTTAAGGTTGTGTGTCAACTTGGGTGGGCCATGATTCTCTGTGGTTTGGCAGTTATGTAATGATGTATTCCATGATGAGATCAGCTATGAGAAGCCAATAATTTGAAAGGGAGTTCCCTTGGAGGAGTGGCCTGCCTCTAGTATATAAATGGATGTTTCCAGCAAGGTTTTTGCTCCAGATCCTGCATCCAGCTTGTCATCATCTGGCCTCTGGATCTTGGGACTTGAGCTAGCAGCTTACCTACCTATCCTGGGATTCGTCAGCCTCTGCAGCCTGTGAGCCAGGATCCTGCCATCTTACCCGCCGACCTTGGGATTTGTTGTCTCCACAGTCTGTGAGCCAGTGGCCTACCATCTGACCTGCCAATCTTGGGTTTGTCAGTCCCTGCAGCTACGTGAGTCAGAAGAAACCTCCAGCCTGACACCTGACTCACCAACTTAAATAACCTAAAAATAACCACTTTTTAAGGCTTTTTGGACTATTTCACCTAATGTCCCTAAACACAACCAGACAAAACAAGGTAGCCCATATATGTAGCTTGTTGATTGTCTGACAAAAACTCAGAGTTTTTTCTATCTGAAGAAATGGCTAGACTACCAGTAATGATTCCACAGATACCTCTCTAAGCTTAATTTTTTGGTCAAGATTTCACCAATATCCAGCTTCATTAAGTCTTGGTTTATACTGGAGTACAGTTTCCCATTTGTCTGCTCTACAGAGAAAACAAAGTGGGACGAAAAAAGAGTAAAAGAAATTGAGTTCTTATATCTAAAAATTCATTATACAAAGAGTATACAAAAAAGTAAGCAGCTTGTCACATCTCCCAAATGGGCAAGAGTCTATTCTTTACTTATGCAAGATTAAAAAAAACAACAACAAAAAAAAAACCTCCAGAGCAATCATATAATAGAAGAAACGAAACTACGAATAAAGATGAATTCTTCCAGTTATGCTACATTTTTACAGAAGGAAGAAAGTAGTCAGCCCTTTGTATTCACGGGTTCCACGTCCACAGGTTCAACCAACCACGAATTGAAAACACTCAGGAAAAGTTCCAGAAAGCAAAACTTAGTCAGCCACCAAGCACTACACTGAATCCACATGAAGTGACATGTAGTCATATCCTGCTATAGCCTCCTACCATTTCACAGATCCTCAGTCTCTCTCCAGCACTTGTTGAGCATTGTTCGCTTCATCTCATCTATTCACTACTTGTGTTTTGTGTACCCTAGGCATGAGTGAGCTGAAATAGACTGATATTGGCCATTTTATAAAGGACAATCATATGATCTACTAAGCCAGGAACAACAAGTTGAAGAGGAATGTCACTGCATTTATCGTCAAAGAGAATATTTCAAGGTCTATCCTGAAATACAACACTGTCAGTGACAGGATAATATCCATACACCTACAAGGAAGACCAGTTAATATGACTACTATTCGAATTTACACATCAGCCACTAAGGCCAAAGATGAAGAAATTGAAGATTTTTACCAACTTCTGCAGTATGAAATTGATCAAACATGCAATCTGGGTGCATTGATAATTACTGATGATTGGAATGCTAAAGTTGAAAAAAAGATCGGTAGTTGGAAAATATGGCCTTGGTGATAGAAACTATGCTGGAGATTGCATGACAGGATTTTGCATGACCAATAACTTCCTCCTTGCAGATACCTTTTTTTGCCAACATAAACGGCAACTCCACACGTGGACCTCGCCAGATGGAATACACAAGAATTCAGTTGACTGTATCTGTGGAAAGAGACAATGGAAAAGCTCAATATCATCAGTCAGAACAAGGCCACGGGCCCACTGCAGAACAGATCATCAATTGCTTATATGCAAGTTCAAGTTGAAGCTGAAGAAAATTAGAACAAGTCCACAAGAGTCAAAGTACAACCTTGAGTATATCCCACCTGAATTTAGACACTGTCTCAAGAATAGATTTGACGCGTTGAACATTAATGGCTGAAGACCAGACAAGTTGTGGAATGACATCAAGGACATCATACATGAAGAAAGCAGGGGACATTAAAAAGACAGGAGAGAAAAGACCAAATGGATGTGAGAAGAGACTCTGAAACTCTCAATGTCAAGTAGCTAAAGCTACTGGAAGAAATGATGAAGTAAAAGAGCTGAACAGATTTCAAAAGTCAGCTCAAGAAGACAAAGTAGTATAATGACATGTGCAAAGACCTGGAGTTAGAAACCCAAAAAGGGATGGACACACTCGGCATTTCTCAAGCTGAAAGAATTGAAAAAATAATTCAAGCCTTGAGTTGCAGTATCAAAGGATTCTACAGGGAAAATATTAAATGATACAGGATACATCAAAAACAGATGGAAGCAATACAAAGAGTCACTATACCAAAAAGAATTAGTCAACGTTCAACCATTTCAGGAGGTAGCATACGTTCAGGAACCCCTGGTACTGAAGGAAGAGGTCCAAGCTGCATTGAAGGCACTGGTGAAAAACAAGGCTCCAGGAATTGACAGAATGCTGATTGAGATGTTTCAACAAACAGATGCAGCACTGGAAACGCTCACTCAATGCCAAGAAATTTGGAAGACAGCAACCTGGCCAATCGACTGGAAGAGATCCATATTTGTGCCTATTCCAAAGACTACAGATCTATCCAAATGCAGAATTTATCTAACAGTATCATCAATAGCACACGCAAGTAAAATTTTGCTGAAGATCATTCAAAAGTAGCTGCAGCAGTACATCAACAGGGAACTGCCAGAAATTTAAACTGGATTCAGAAGAGGGCACGGAGCCAGGGATATCATTGTTGTCAGATAGATGCTGGCTGAAAGCAGAGAATACCAGAAAGATATTTTCCATTGACTGTGCAAAAGCATTCAACTGTGTGGATCATAACAAATTATGGATAATGTTGTGAAGAATGGGAATTCCAGAACACTTAATTGTACTCATGAGTAACCTGTACAGAGATCAAGAAGTAGCCGTTCAAACAGAACAAGGGGATAGTACACGGTTTAAAGTCAGGAAAGGTGTGCATCGGGTCCTATCACCGTATCTATTCAATCTGTATGCAGAGGAAACAATCCCAGAAGCTGAATTATATGAACAGAGCAACAGGATTGGAGGAAGGCTCATTAACAACCTATGATATGCAGATGGCACAATCTTGCTTGCTGAAAGTGAAGACATCTTGAAGCACTTACTAATGAAGATCAAAGTCCACAGCCTTCAGTATGGATTACACTTCAACATAAAACAAACAAAAATCCCCACAAATAGACCAAAAAACATCATGATGATAAATGGAGAAAAGATTGAGATTGTCAAGGATTTTATTTTACTTGGATCCAAGATCAACACCCATGCAAGCAGCAGTCAAGGAATCAGACGATGCATTGCGTCAAGCAAATCTGCTGTGAAAGAGTCAAAAAGCAAAGATGTCAAATTGAAGACTTAATTGCACCTGACCCAGGGTGTTTTTCAATCACCTCATATGCATGTGAAAGCTGGACAATGAATAAGACTGAAGAATTGACGCCTTTGACTTATGGTGTTGGTGAAGAATATTGAATACGCCATGGAGTGACAAAAGAACAAACAAATCTTGTCTTGGAAGAAGTACAGACAAAATGCTCCTTAGAAGCAAGGATGGCAAGACTTCGTCTCACATACTTTGGACATGTTATCAGGAGGGATCAGTCCCTGAAGGACATCATGCTTGGTAGAGGGTCAGCAAAAAAAGAATATCCTCAATGAGATGGATTGATACAGTAGCTGTAACAACAGCACAGCAACGATTTTGAGGATGGTGTCGGGATTGGGCAGTGTTTTGTTCTGTTGAACATAAAATTGCTACAGGTTGGAACTGACTCGAGGGCACCTAACAACGCCACCAAGGGATGACTGGCTACCTGTGTAAAGCGCTACAGCTTCAAGAACTTAAAGATCACAAGAGAATCGGCCGAGGCTGCATAAGCATTCCCAGAAGAGCTCAAGACACTCATAGACAGACTACCTTTCAGAGGAAGTCTTCAATTGTGATAAAAACAACTATTTACATAGCACTTACATTGTATTAGGTAGTATAACTAATCTGGAGATGATTTAAAGTATATGGGAGGATGTGCATGGGTTACTTGTAAATACTATGCCATTTTATATAAGACTTGAGCACTCGAAGATTCTGGTATCCTCAGGGTGTCCTCAAATCAATCCCTCCTGGACAGGAAGGGACAACTATAAACTGCAGTTGAAAGAGAATAACCAGTTTTGGTTAAATGTACATAAATATCTTTATTTAGTCTTTTGAAAAGTAAGAAAATGACAACAGAAATTGTATAAAATAACTTTTATTTACATAATTCATACATCGTAACTGCTTTCTTTGGAACAAGAAAACTTACAAATTACAGATATTGCTTTATTGTCAAGACTTCTTCAAGCAAAATACTATACATGGGCACTCCTATTTGAAACAACATGGTGGCAAACAGTGTATATTAATATTCTTATCTGTGCCTCAATCATTTACCAACAATTAGGCTTTTAAACCATTATGTTGATCACTTGCTAAGACGTTAAATGTTCAGGAGTAAAAGTCAAGAAAAGATAAAGACCTTTAATCATATCTCTTTTAAGGTTTATAAGATACAAATTCTCTGCAACATCTTTATATGAATCAGACTTAACACAGGTGTGAAAAGTCTTTCCACCTTGTAAGATAAATACATTGATTAAGTTTCTCTTTTTGCAAGATTAGTTTTAAGGATATAACAGTAGGATAATTTAGCTGGCTGACTTGATTCTCTAACACAATGTCCAAAGATAAAATCATTCTTTATACAATAAGAAATTCCATTTTCCACAAAATTTACTATAGATGAGCAAGTGACAGGTATTAACAAAGTTAAAAAAATAAATATTACACAAGGGATAAAACAATAGTTTAATTGTGGCAATTTAATATTCGAACACTAATTAAGAGAAAGCAGCTTTTTTCAGAATGAGACTTTCTTTTTTAATTACAAAAACAGAGTATTAAAACAGCAATGTGAGTTACTACCATGATTTTTTGGAACTTGTTAATCACATGAAATAAATGCCTATAGAGAATTTCCACTCAAATTTATAGATCCTCTTTTGTGACCAAAAAATTAAACCGTAAATTTCACTAGAAGACAATGAATAAGAAATGCTCTAACAGCAATAATTTCAATAAATAAGCATTACTCTCGTAACTTGCTGAGCCATATCCTATTTTCCTAATGAGCCTGAAACCTGGCTACCTTTTTGTAATATACGAACATAATTATCTAGGCTTTAAAATTTTTCCAGATGAAATGCTAATCATTTCATAATAGAATCAACACAACTGAGGCACAACTTATGACTTCAAAGACAAATAACTCATAGGCTTCGCCAACATAAAGTAAGAAAATTGCTGTCTAATGCAGGTGCCAGCAAACTAGGGATCAAGTCCAGGCAGGCCATTTGTTTCCGTATTGTCTATTGATGCTTTCGCACTACAATGGAAGGGATGAGTAGTTGCCACAAATACTATTTGGCACAGAAGCCAAAAATATTTCCCAGAAAAAGTTTCCAACTCCCAATTGAGTGTATTATGAACCCAGGAAGTTTTTCAAATGAAGAATGCTCTTTTAGAACTTTACTTTGAACCAATAAAGATGTGCTTAGGTAGATACGACAGTTACATACGTAAATCATCCAATCTTTAAATTAAAAATAACCCTTAAGTTCATATTGATGATAATCACCAACTTTATCAAGCCTTATCATTATTTTCTGTTTTTAACATCGCAATTAAGTTCTGTGCTTAAAGGCTTAAGAGTTCTTTGTGCAGAATTTAATGGGAAAAACAAGGAATTTAAAGTTTTTTAAAAAGAGGAATATATGTGTATAATGGACTGTATGTTGTATGGAATCTGCCTCAGACATGAAGTTAACGTTTTTTTCCCTTCATGTGAATCCTGAGATTATCCACAAAATAAGAACAAAAAATTCACAGTAGAAAGGCAATATACTAAACTATGAGAAAAATGTATTCAAAACATACACACTATCCACACACTTTGTTATATCACTTAAAATATCTTTAAAAATTAAACAGGGGAAGGAGACAAACAAATTTGTTAATGCCTTCTTTACCCACAATCTGAGAGATGAAAATAATTAAAACTGGATATCCTTTTAAATAAAAAATTTAAAAATAAATAAGCTCTTTGATGTTGCATCTTCATAAATAATAAGTTTAAATACTAGTTCTTCAATTAGGACAAATGTTACATCAATGTGAATTATAAAAATACATATTTTTCAGTCAAATAGTTGATAATAGAAAAGTTTTTAGCATTTACCATACTAAAGTGGAGTTTCACAATTTACTTTCACATACTTAGAGGCAACTGAAAAGGCCTTCATCATTAAAAAAAAAAAAACTTTACAAAAAGAAGTTCGATAAATGTTAAATACAATCAATCTCTACATATGTCGGTACTGTGATTTATACAAAGAGACATTTATCTACGACATTCTAAAATGTCCGTGTGTGCTCAGCACAGGAAGAGTCAAAATGTAAACAAGAGGTGTGATTTCTGTCTGAGAATGCAGTCTCAATTGCTTGGCATTTCCAAAATGTTGAATTAATCAGCAGTGTTTCCCAATGAGTATAAAAGCTTCAAAATCAAGCTTATTAAATATTCAAAATCAACCTAAATAAAAATAGACAGTGATGTTTCTTTCTAAATACTGCTTTGTTAATGTAATTTAATCTGGAAATCCCAGGCTCAAAAAAAAAAAAAAAAAAGAAGCCTGTTTTACTCTGTTTCATCCACTTCAATGAAGATATCACTAAAGAAATATTGAGAGATGGTGGTTGGCTCCTTTTCAGATGTCTGATTTTGGCCACTTTCACATTCTTCTTTCAGTAAGGGCTGATCACAAGGAACCTAAGAAGGGAATAAATATAAGTCTGCTGTATAACATTTATACATTGCTAGTGGTTTTTAGTGGTAGTCTAAATTTGTATAAATTGTTTGAAAAGCAACAGAGCAATAAATACTAAAAGCTTTAAAATGTTCATACTCACTGACCCAACAATTTCATTTCTATGCTGTCATCTTAAGAAAATAATCATAGACATAAGAGGTTTATGAAAAAGATAATCTGTAGCATTACTTACAATAAAATCAGAAGCAGCTAAATGTGAAAAAACAGATTAAATAAATTACAGTGTATTTATACGATCCATTACTTTACCCTAGTTTCCATGTTTTCAGTAATGTAGAAAAATACATTGTTATTAAGTATATATTTAAAACATTTTTATTAGTAGTATAATAGACAGACCCATGAAACAGAACAGCACTCAAAGGAAACGTCATAAATCAAAGAGACCTTATCAAAAATTAACATACTTAAAATCTGTAAGAAATTAAGACAGCGTAGTATTGACACAAGAAAAGACAGATTTATCAATATATGAGAAGACTAGCAATAGCCCTAACACACTTGGAAATACAGTATCTGATAAAAGGACATTTTGATAAAATATGAATTACTGAATAATGATGCTGGACAACACTATAACCATTTGGGGGGGGAGGGGGCAGACCTATGCCTCACCAAAATAAATTCTAGATGGATCAAAAGATTTAAATGATGGGGAACCCAGGGTGGAAAAGGGGAAAAGTCCTGACACATTGCAGGGATTGCGACCAATGTCACACAAAAAATTTGTCTATAAATTTTTGAAAGAGAAACTAATTTGCACTGTAACCTTTCACCTAAAGCACAATTAAAAAAAAAAAAAAACTAAATGTAAAACAAAACAAAACAAACTACTATAGGAGACCACGAAAAAACACTTTTATAATCCTGGATTTGGGGTGGGGGTATCTGTTTAAATGACATGAAGGCTAGAAATCAATGAAGAAAAGATTAATAAATTCATCTACATAAAAATAAAAAATGTTTGCATGGCAAAAACAACCACATGCAAAATCAAAAGACAAATGACATATTTGGGAAAAAATATTTGCAACATATATCACAAAGGGCTTTTTTCCTTAATATAATAAGAGCGTCTACAAATCAATATGAAAAAGACCAATAACCTAATTAAAAAAAAAAAAATCAAGTGGTATGAACAGATGGCTCACATAAAATAAAGCATAAATGGCTGAAACACATGAAGGGATGCTCAGCCTCACTCAGTAAGTATATGCTCATTAAACCTACAATAAATGTCAAAACTGAAAAAGTTTGATAACATTAATATGAGGAAAAAGGCCCACTCATATACTACTGATAAGAGTAGACACTGATACAATCTCTAGGGAAGAAAACTAGGTAGTATCTGTCAAAAGAACAATCATGCTTTTTTATCAGCAACTTTACTTCCAGGAATTTAACCTATAGGTAAGTGTGCAAAAGACCTATTTATAAGTTAGTTATTACTACATTGTTGGAAATAGCTTCCAAATACAATTTAAATGCCTACCAGTGTGAGACTAGTATCACTCTAGGGTATATCCAAACAATGGAATATACACTCATTAAAAATAATGAGGACATGCTTGGGCATTTATCCCTGAAAAATAGAAACTTTTCATACAAAAAACTGTACATGAATGTAATCGCTAAAAACTGAAATCAACCCAGATGTCCATCAACAGACCGATAGTTAAACAAAGCTGTGAGACTCCACACTACAGGATACTATTCAGCACTAACAACGAACAAACTATTGATCCACGTAACAATTTGGGTGACTCTCCAGGGAATTGTGCTGAGTGAAAAAAGCCAGTCCCCAAAGATCACATACCATACGCTTCCATTTACACAACATTCTTGAAATGACAGGTTCAATGGAGAATAGGTTGCCAGAGGTTAAGGACTGGGTAGGGGCAGGAGAGAGGTAGGTATAAGAAGGAATACAAAGGATCTTTGTGGTGATGGAACTGGTCTCTGTCTTGACTGTATCAATATCCTGTTGTGATAGTGTACCATAGTTTTGTAAGATGTTACCATTGAGGGAAGCTGGGTACATGGGATCTCTCTGTGCTATGAAACCATAGTACAGGTGAAACTATAATTATCTCAAAATAAAAAGTTTAATTAAAAAAAAAAAAAAGACTGAGGAAGCTCTTTCAGTACTGTTTTCTCAAAGATCTCAAATACATATTGTTAGGTGAGAAAAGCAAAGTATAGAACAGTATGCTATTACCCGTGTCTAAAAAAAGAAGGAAGCTTACATTTGTGTATACATAAAATGGGAGCCCTGGTGGTACAGTGGTTAAGTGTCTGGCTGCTGACCAAAAGGCCAGAGGTTCGAATCCAACTGCCACTCCTTGGAAACCCCATGGGGCAGCTCTACTCTGTCCTATTGAGTCGCTGTAAGTCAGAATCAACTCCACGGCAACGGGTTTGTTTTTCTGGCATACATAAAGTACCTCTGGAAAAGTAAACCAGAAGCTGGTAACACCACGTGCCTGTGGAAAAGGGGAACTGGGAGGCTAAAGACAGAGGTAGGGAAAAAAAAAATCCTTTTTTGGTAGACTGTGGATTTTGAAACACGTATATTACTTATTTAAAAAAAGAGCAATTGAATGTAAAAACTAATTTAGATCCTCACGTCATACAATTATGCTCCAAAGTAAATAACCATGAACTAGAGTTAATTTTTAAAAATTGATTACTGAAAATTTTATAACCCTGAAGAAAAACTTCCTAATTATAAAAGCGATTAAGAAATTACAAAGAAAAAAAAGTCATGGATTTGACTACTTAAAAATTTAAGATGTATGTATATCCAAAATCCGCCAAAACTTAAAAAAGTAAATACCTTGGGAAAAATTACTTGCAGCAAAAAGTTAAAAAGGTACTTGGCTTTTTTACAAAAAGATCTCATACAAGTTGGTAAGAAAGCCACTAAGATTCTAAAAGCTATAAATCAGCAGAAGAGGAACAACAACAACAGAGAAAATAAAATTAAACCAATGAAATGACATTTCTACCCTTCCACAATTACATTAAATAAGGAAAAAAAATTTTTTTGAAGTGTTAATAATGCTGGCAAGGAAGTGATGAAGCTGGCACTGCTAAGTTGATGGTAATTATAACAACCCTTCTACAAAGCAATTTGGCAATAATCTTGGTCTCAGAAAATATTAAAAAAAAATTTAAAAGATGATCTTTACGTGAAAGTCCCCCTTTCTTTGAGGCTCATACTACCCAGTAGATGATAATTAGCCTATTGTTCGTTGGGGTCTTTGCTGTTGTTGTTAGCTGGCATTGAGTTGGCCCCTGCACATGGCGACCCCGTTATGGAACAAAATGCTGCCCAGCTCTGCACCATCCCCATGGCTGGCTGGGAATCAGACTGTTGTGATCCACAGGGTTTTTCATTGGTTGATTTTTGGAAGTAGCTTGCCAGGCCTTTCTTCCTAGTCCATCTTAGTCTGAAAGCTCTGTTGAAATCTGTTCAGCATCATAGTAACTCATAAGCCTCCAGTGACAGGTGGGTGGTGACTGGCTGTGCATGAGGTGCACTGGCTGGGCATCAAACCCAGGTCCCCATAGAAAGCAAGAATTCTGCTACAGAACAACCAATAAGTCACCCCAATATTCTTCCAAAATCTTGGGTACAGGTCCACAGATTTTTCCATCCCAGCACTAGCTATCAATCTGGACAGCAGTTAGAATGCATAGAGATGAAACATTCCAACGAATTCTAGTTTTATGCTTCTTTGAATTCTCGTAGGTGTCAGGACATTTCTCCTAAGGCAAACAAAATTCAGAGACTCCTTCCTTTTATTTCCACAGACCGGGAAGGTCTTCGTATTAAAAGAATGGCTATCAAATGTCCGTTTATGACTAGTTCAACAGCTCTGTACTAAACTAGCTGTAACTTCCTAATTCAACACCACTTCTTCTTCCAGTAAGGGAGGCGGGAGCTTGATGAGGAGGACATGGACAGGAGCTGTACTGCAATAATTCCTGACATATAAATGAAAATAACAATTACCATGTTTTTTTCCTTGTATCTGGCATCCAACCCATTTTCTAAAAACAATAAAATACAGTAGTTACCACATACCTGAGCGGCTAAACTGTCAGTATTCTCAGACTGTGTATTAACAACAAGACTTGAAGATGGAAGTTGATCAGAGGACTCTTGGATTTTTTTCTGGCTTTCATTAGGTGGATTAGGTCTTTTCAAATTTTTTCTTGATACAGGTATAAGAGGTTTGAGGCGCTTCTTACTATGGACTTGAGTAGGTTCATCAGACTCCAAACTATTCTTTGAACAAATTAAAGACAAAAATCCCAGGGGTCTTCGGCCAGGTCTAGAAATGCAAATGTAAAGATACTCAGGAATATCCAGGAAGACACATTCTTAATACCAGTCTCTTTCCATTAATGCTAAAATGACACACTTTACTAACTACTGATACCACTACACAATGACATGTAGTTGTGACAAAGGTCAAAGCTCACTCCAGGGCAGTGCTTCTAAAATGTTACTTGTGCATACAAATCACCTGAGGACCTTATTAAAATGCAGATTCTGACAGAGCTGGTGAAGGGTGGGGCCTGAGTCCTGAATTTCTAACAAGTTCCCAACAGACAGTCAAGCAGCTGATCCTGGGAGCACACTTGAATAGCAAGGCTCTAAAGCAAGAGTTAGCAAACTACGGTCCCAGGTCAAATGCAGCTTCAGTCCAGTCCAGTGCCGTGGTCAAACGCAGCTTACCACCTGATTTCGTAAATGAGTTTGACTGGAACGCAGCTATGCTCACACGTTTACATATTGTCTATGGCTGCTTTTATTCTACAGCAGCAGAGTTAAGTAGTTGCCAGAAGGAGTAACCGCATATGGTCCACAAGGACTAAAATATTTACGATATGTCCTTTTACAAAAAACGCTTGCTGCCTCCTGTTCTAGAACAGTTTCTCGACCTATTTTAACCCAGACCCCCTATGACACTTCATTCTATTCTCAATACATCTCTAAGGCCAGAAAAGATGGTACCGAGCTTTACCTCTCTGTAGCTTATGTTACAAAAACAACAGGTGCTCAAGCTACAGATGCCTTAGAAGGAAATCACTGCTTTAGCCACTGTTTGTTTTTGTCACTAATACCAAAAAAACAGATAATGTTTTGAATGCTGCTGACAAGCCAATACTTACTGATAACCTCTAAGACTAGTTTCTACAGTATGAGGAAAATAGTGTGAAAGAAGTTGGGTTTGGTCTTAAATTCCACACTTACAGGGAGAAAGCCATGGTTTTATCTCTACGGACAATCACAAAAGAGAAAAATGCACACGTTATTTGGGACTTCAATATAACAATTTCCATAGCAACCTCTGGTGTCAGCCCTATGTCTCCTACCATCTACTTATGCATTGATAGCTACTGTTTAACAACCACGGACAATCCAGAAGAGAAAGTATGCAATACATTCTAAAGATCTCCTACTTAAATAGCCAAAGTTTCAGCACTTTAACAAATTAGGTTCTTGTTATATGGAATATATATTTATCTGAAAAGTCTTCCAAGTGTCTGACATTACTGTATTTCCTTTGTTGAAACTCTTTCCTTTTACATTACTGACAGAGTAATACATTTATAAAACACTATTCTTAGTGTTGGACTTAAAGTTTATATACATATTACATCTGTTCTGTATAGCTTTTATTTACCCAGTGGGGGTGGAGGGAAAGGAACATTTATTAAAGATTTTCTCAGGATACCTGGATAGGGGGGTTTTCGAAGATGATGTTTTGCTATCCATTTGGTGAGATTTAGAAGCAGCACCAGTTCTTTCTTCCTTATCAGACACAACCATCCCATCCTGAGGTAACTGAGTTGTATTCCTTTCTTCATGTGAATCTACTATTTTATCAAGAGATACGGTTTCTGTGCTCTGCAAAGCGGGTTCAAGTTGCTCTTTCTGAGGTTCTGGAGTTGCATATGTGCTTCCTGAGGTAGGGAAAATATTGCGTCGCTTGGAAGACTCCCCTTCAAAAAAAGAAACAAATGGTAAGCACACTCTGAAATTAATTCAATCTAACTATAATATTTGAAGGAAAAAAGTCATCATGGTATTCTATTATAAACTTATCCTAATGAGAATAAGTTAAACTATGGTTTGTGAGTTAGCTGTGCTGTTAAGAGTATCGCAACTGCTTACTAGCTATGGTAACAGCTTCTGCATTCAGATACCAAATAGTCATATTAATATCATTTTGACCTAGAAAATCTTTCTCCATAAATATTTCTTGAACCACCAAAATGACAGGGTGATCACTTTCTAATAATTCAAGGTTTGTTAAAATGTGGAAGCTAAGCCAATCCAAAATTTAGGTGGTTACTCTCAAGTATCTGTGTTATTACAGAAAAATAAAACCCACAGATTCTCAAATACTCAGTTTAGCTAAAGAGTTCTCTTTCCTAAACTAAACAGTGAACAAAATCCAAGTAATTAGGACAAAATAACGTGAAATTTCTTGTTAAATAGAAGACTTTCCCTTACAAAAACCAAAACCCAACCCATTGCCATCAAATTGATTCTGACTCACAGTGATTCTATAGGACAGAGTAGAACTGCCCCATACGGTTTCCAAGGCTGTAAGTCTTTATGGAAGCAGTTTGCCACATCTTTCTGCCAAGAAGCAGCTGACGGGTTTAAACCCGCCAACTTTTCGGTTAGCAGCCAAGCGCTTAACCACTGCACCACCAATGCTTCTTCTAGTCCTTCTTCCACCTTAGGATAGCTGTTTCTAAGGTCTTGTTACCATAGAGAGCTTTCTAGCGCCATGAAGGCAGAATCAAGCTGATAAGTGTAACTGCTAAAAGAAACCCCATTACAGGAGGCATCTAATATATTCATTAATACTTCAGACTTCAGTGTGTTGTGATATTTTAAATACTTCTATCATTGAATGGTGGAGATGGAAGGCAGAAACCTCAGGACATTTCTAGAGGCTGGAAACTGTCACCATAATATTTTCACAGTCAAAACTGGGATAATTGAGATTAAATCTATGACACTATTACTATTATAACTGTTTTAAAGAATCAGAACTATCATAGATTATCAAACTCTTCTACCCTGTAACTCTAATTCTGTAAGATGCCATCAGCAACTTTTATTGCCGAGTGCCACTACCACTGTCAAGCAATGGCTGAAGATGTGACTGATAAGCCTAAGGTATAGCAGGTTTGAAAGAAATGAGGAAAAATATGAGGAAAAAAATGAAAACAAAGAGATGTATAAGATATGAGAAAAACATTTTAATACTCCAAAGAGACAAAAATTCCTGTAAAAATAGAAGGCCCAAGATCTTTCAGCCTCCAGAAGTGGCTTAAGCCTAATAAGATCTCTTTTCAGCTTCTCTAGTAGTAATCTAGGAATCTCTGAGTGATATAAACGATTAACACAACAGTCTGCTAACTGAAGGGTTGGAGATTCGAACCCACCCAGAGGTACCCTGAAAGAAAGGCTTGGCAACCTACTTCTGGAAAAAAAAAATCATTGAAAACCCTATGGAGCACAGTTCTACTTTGATACACATCAAGTTACCATGAGTCAGAGTCAACTTGACAGCAATTTATAGGTTTTAGCATCAATCTGGAAACCCTGGTGGCGTAGTGGTTAAATGCTATGGCTGCTAGCCAAAAGGTTGGCAGTTCAAATCCACCAGGCACTCCTTGGAAACCCTATGCGGCAGTTCTACTCTGCCCTATAGGGTCACTATGAGTTGGAACTGATTCGACAGCAGTGGGGTTTTAGTTTTTTTTGTTATCAATCTAATTCTCACGGTAAAGCTAAAACCCAAAACCAATCCCACTGCCATCAAGTTGACTCTAACTCATGATGACCCCATGTGTTACAGAGTACAAGCGTTCCATAAGACTTTCTTGGCTATAATCTTTTATGGAAGCAGATCAGGATGCCCTTCTTCCATGGTGCTGCTGGGTGGGTTCAAACCGCCAACCTTTAGCTTAGCAGTCATACGCAAACCATCTGCACCACCTAGGGACCTCTCTGTGTAAAGCTAAGGACCTATAAAAACTTTATATGCAGCCTTCTAATTCCCAAAATGCAGCTGTTGAGCTTTTCAAGAAAATCTCTGTATTCATGATTTTCTATTAGTTACAGGATGAAAGGAGCTTCTTTTGGCTACCCCGCCTTCCCCCTCCCCCGCAAAAAACCTAGTTGCCATCTAGTCAACTCCAACTCATAGTGACACCATATGTGCCAGAGTAGAACTGTGTCCCACAAGGTTTTCAGCAGCACATTGCCAGGCCTTTCTTCTAAGGCACCTCTTGGTAGACTTGAACTCCAACCTTTCAGTTAGCAGCTGAGCACATTAGCCATCTGCACTACTCAGAGACTCCCTGGCTACCAAAGGTAGCCAAAATCCAAGATATCAACAGGGAAGAGAAACTGCTGATAACAAAGCTATGACTCCTAAAGAAAAGTAAGCAAGACTGCTTCAATTTCAAATTTGAACAAGGTACATCAAAGATCAGGGATACTCAGTAAAATGCAATCAGGTTAAAATTTATTTCACTCACCTGTTTCCTCAAAAACATTTACTAATTCCTCTGAACATACCTGTTTTAAGAAAATTTACAAAAATGTTAGAACCCATTTATTGATTAAAATTAATCTTCTTTCTTTTTTAAAGTAAAGGAACTACATATCTCCCAGAAACCTCTAGGGTCAGGCAACATCTTATGGGAATTTTACCAAATATTTATGGAAAAGACATTGCCACTGTTTTTTAAACTCTTCTACAGCACAGTAGAACAGGAAAAGCTTTCAAGTGCCTTTTATAAATCCAGCATTAGATCAATACCAACTGCAAACCAGTCTCACTTATACCAGTGCCAAAATACCAAATTAATTATTACAAGTTTAATTTGGCAAAACATCAAAAGACTAATATACCATGATCAAGTAGAGTTTGTTCTAGAAATGCAAAGATGATGTTATACTATGAAATCTATTAATATAATTCAACAGCTCTGAGGAGATAAAAATGTACGATCATCTCTACTTCTGGGAAAGCCTTCTGGTAACATTCATTCTTGGGAAAAAAAACTCAGTAAGACTAAATAGATACACATTTTCCTAACATCATAATATATAACTATCACAATCCAAAAGCCAGTATCCTACTTAATAAACACTAAAAGCATTCCATTAAAGTCAGGAATAAGAAAAAGATGTCTACTATCAATATTATTTTTAACACTGCTTTTGAGTTATACTAGACAATATAATTAAATAAAGAAATCAAAGCTCTAAAAAGTAGAAGAATTAAAATCTTATTTGCAGATGATATGACTGTTCACCTAGGAAACCCAAGAGAATCAACTGAAAAATTACCACATACAATGAGATAACTCTATAAGGTATCTAGACAGAAAAGAACCTATTGATAACAGCAAAAAATATTACAATTCTTAAGGATAACTAATAAGAAATGTACAAGATCTACATGAAGAAGAAATTAAAATACCATGAAATACACAAGACAAATAGAAAGACATGCCATGTTTTTAGATACGAATATTCAACGTCATAATTATAGGGTCAATTTTCCCTAAGTTAATCAGCCAGGTAATTTGATCCTAATACAAGCAGCAATTGGATTCTTAAAAAATCTGAACAAGGAAATTCTAAAATTCATACACATTTTAGAACATATAAGCAACTATGAGAAATCTGAAAAAAGAAGAAAATTGCATTGGGTGATGGGTACTGAGCGCATCATAAAGCTCCAATAATTAAAACAATGTGATACTTGCCCCATAACAGGTAGGTAGAACAATGTAAAAGAAAAGAAAGTTCAGAAACACATTTATTATAGACTGAATTGTGTCCCACCAAAAATTATGTTGAAGTCCTAACCTGGGGTACCTGTGAATATGACCTTATTTGGAAATAGGGTCTGTTACGGATTGAATTGTGTTCCCCAAAAATGAACGTTGTAAATCATAATCCCTATACCTGTGAATGGAAACCCTGGTGGCACAGTGGTTAAAGTGCTATAGCTGCCAACCAAAAGGTCAGCAGTTTGAATCCACCCAGGCGCTCCTTAGAAACTCTATGGTACAGTTCTACGCTGTCCTAGACGGTCGCTACGAGTCAGAATCGACTCGAAGGCAGTGGGTTTGGTTTTTTGTTTATACCTGTGAATATAATCCCATTTGGGAATATGGTTTTCTTTTTTACATTAATGACACCACGTCAGTGTAGAATGTATCTTAAGGCAATTATGTTTGAGACATAAAAGAGCAAACTAAGCACAGAAGCAGCTAGCCTGAATGGAAAAAGATAAATGCTACACAGAGATCGCCAAGGAACACCGAGGAGAGTGCTAGAGAAGCTGACAAGGATTTTCCCTCAGAGCAGAAAGAGAGAGCGTTCCCCTAGCTGGTGCCCTGATTTTAGACTTCTAGCCTCCTCAACTGTGAGAAAATAAATTTCTGTTCATTAAAGCCACCGATTTGTGGTATTTCTGTTATAGCAGCACTAGGAAACTAAGGCAGAATCTTTGCAGACGCAATTACGGTAGTTAAGATAACAAGATGTCATATTGGAGTAGGGAGGGCCTTAATCCAATGACTGGTATCATCCTCAGAAGAGAAGACAAAGAGAGACCCAGGGGGAAGATGGCCATGTGAAGACAGAAGCAGACTGGAGTTACGCTGCCACAGCCAAGGAACATCTGAAACCACCAGGAGCTAGAAGAGGCCAGGAAGGGTCCCTCTCCTATAGCCATCAGAGAGAACATGGCCAACACCCTGATTTCAGACTTCTATCGTCCAGAACCGTGAGAGAATAAATTTCTGTTGTTTTAAGCCACCCAATCTGTGGTACCTTGTTACAGCAGCCCTAGGAAACCAATACTTCACCCAAACACATATGGGATTTAATACTTTTAAAAAGTGGAATTTAAAATCAGTGGGGAAAATTAAGTTGGCTCTACTCTATAAATTCTAGACACAGCAACAACATGAGCTAGAAGAAATTTTTTTAAATCTCAAAGAAGGTCTTCCAACGTATAACATAATCCCTAGAAGTCAAACACGAAAGAATGATAAACTAACTACAGAAAAAGAAAACGTTTGTATGTCTATCTGAATGCAGCATATGTGCATTCTAGAATTAAAAATTATAAAATCAATTTTTTACAAGATTTCCTCTATTGTTAAAATGGTAAAACAAAGTTTAGAAAATAAAAATCACAAATAAGTCCAATGAACAGATACACTTGTTTAAATTGCTGAAACTTAGTGACTAGCACATGGGAGTACATTATACTATTCTGCCTACTTTTATGTATGTTTGAAAATTTTCACATTAAAAAATTAACCAAAAAAGTATGCATGAGAAAACCACAAAAAGTAGAGTCAAAAGACAAATGACTGGGAAAAAATATTTGAAGCTCACATCACAGGTGTATATACAATTGAGAGTTCATCCAAATGTATAAGAAAAAGGCTAACAACTCGGTTGAAAAATGGTTAAAGAATATAAAGAATCATTTCATAGAAAAGGAAACACAAATGACTCTTAAGTATATGAAAAGATGCTCAACCTCACTCATAATAAGAGAAATTAAAACTACTGTGGGATACCACTGTTCACCTACCAGATATATGAAGATATGTACTGCCTTCTGTATTTGCTATCATCCAAGGGATATTGGTCTTCAACTTTCCCTTTGAGAATATGGGTTCTAAATAGACTTTTCCATAATATAGTTACAAACTATGATGAATGCCAGAAACAAAAACAAAAAGTTGCCATAAAACCAACACCTCAGAGGTCAGGCTTCCCTGAGGCAGTGATGACTGAGCTAAAGAAGAAGTTTGTGTGTTTTTCATGGGAATGTTTTATACAGAAGAGAGAGCACCTGAAGATGACCAACAATATGGCCAGAGAGTAAGTCAGAAGCTAGCACAGATGAGAATGGAGTCAGAAAAGGGCCAATAATCATAAAATCATTAGGAAGCTTTATTTAAGTATCAGGGTGCTAATGGTGATTACTATTATCATTTTACACACCAGGAAACCATCCTTCAGATATGCGCAGTAACTTGTCTAAGGTCTCACTGCTATTAAGTGGCACAGCCAAACTCCAGATCTGTATGATGCTTTTGTCCTTATTTTTAGCCACTGTCATAGTGTTAAGAGTGGGTTCATGATTAATGTCCACCAATTTTCAACTAGAACTGGCTGAAAGTGACAATCCAAAACGGTTTTACCTCTATTATACACGCTGAAAAGTACTAGATTTATCATTACATATCTTTAAGAGTCTAAAGGAGAAAACAGAAATAAATCTGCTGGAAGACGCTTAATGATGCTATCTTACCTCAGAGGTATATTCCTGACAATCATCTCTTGAAGTCAGTGAACTTATTTTGGCAGGAGGAACACAGTCACTTTCTTCAAGCCTGCAATGAGCTCTCTTCCTAGATATAAGATCCAAGTTAGCCAGAGGCTTTTCAGAATCATCTCTTCCAAAATTAGATAAACATGTGGCATCTTGACCAATTGAAGTTACTGGAAAGCTCATGCTGCATAGAAAATAAACACATATTAAATCAGTGAATTAGAGGTTACTTAATGAGGTTAAAGCCTGAGCCAGTCCAACGAAAACTGCCCAAAAAACTCCAACGCCAAAACCAAACGAAGCCCGTTGCCATCAAGTCAATTACAACTCATAGTGACCCTATAGGACAAAGTAGAATTGCCCCATAGGGTTTCCAAGGAGCAGCTGGTGGATTCCAGAATAACTAACGTACACATGCTCATGGCCACACAAATGCTAGTTTCTAGCTCCATTCATATACAAAGGCTTACAACTTAGTTTCCATAATGATGAATTAAATTTGAGGTACATAAGCAGTGTTTTCCTTATCTATAAAGTTAAATTTTTAATCCAAAATGTCCCTTCCAAATATAAAAGGCTTCAATTTTTAATGTTACTTGATGACAGATGTCTTAATCAATGACTGTTAAAACACAACTAAATACTTCTACAATTAAGAAAATAAGATTTTTAGAAATAATATAAAAATGTTACCTCTCTATATACTATTTTTGCAACTTCTTGTGAATGTATATTTATTTCAAATATTTTAAAGAGTTTAAAATAAACATATGAATGTTTATGAAGTAACTACATTTTATGACTCAGATCACAAATTTTTTTTTAAAGCTTTCAAAATACTTAAAATATCAAACAGGCATTATAGAAACAGGTATCATATAAAAGTATTATGTCATTTATATACTTAAATGGCATCCTTATCAGACACAATTAATCATCTTACATTTCTTCTCTAAGTTACCACAAATTACTAAATAAGATCTTGATGGCAATTATAAACAATGTCAGTGAATGGCTTGTTCAATCAATACATAAAGCACTTTTCTTCTGAGCAAAAAGAGTTTAGCTCATTAATTACCTCACGTCACTCCTTTCTTCTGTATTCCTTGATTTAACCAATATGGGTGCTGGCAGTAAAGGGTTTGGCATTAACTGTGCAGTGGTGTTAGTAAACTCTTCTACTGCATCGGCTGGGATTTCCACCAGAGTTAAGATGAATGTTTGCTCATCCTCTCCATCTTGCTGTACATTAGCAACCAGATTCACTATCAAAGTTTAAAAGTTAGTCATAAAAAACTGAGCCATGAAACAACAGAAAATTATTATTTCATTTCTAAAACAGTTTCATGACAACTTATCACTAAGGCTAAAATTTAAACACCCCACTCTCAAAAAGTTATTTCATAAAGGATAATGAGACATTATGGAGATGATTTATAATTCTGAATAACAAAACTTATATACAACACACCAAGTTATTTTTGTTTTTTAAAAGGCCACCATGTGTGTGGATATATATATATTTTTAATTGTGCTTTATGTTCAAGTTTCCAATTCAAGTTAGCTTCTCAAAGTCTTATACACACATTATTATGTGATCCTAGTTGCTCTCCCTACAATGTGACAGCATCCTCCTCTCTGCCCTGTATTTCCCGTGTCCATTCAACCAACTCCTGTCCCCCTCTGCCTTCTCTCATCTCACCTCCAAACAGGCTGCCCCCATAGTCTCATGTGTCTACTGCATCCAAGAATTCACTCCTCACCAGTATCATTTTATGTCTTAAAGTTCAGTCTAATCTTTGTCTGAAGAGTTGGCTTCGGGCATGGTTTTAGTTTTGGGCTAACAGAAAGTCTGGGGACCATAACCTCTGGGGTTCCCCCAGTCTCAGTCAGATCACTAAGTCTGGTCTTTTTACTAGAATTTGAGGTCTGCATCCCACTTTTCTCCTTCTCCAACAGGGATTCTCTGTTGTGTTCCCTGTCAGGACAGTCGTTGGCGGTAGCTGAGCACGGAACATTTTCTTAATATACCTTGTTATGCCATTTGATCTAGATGTCCCCGGAAACAATGGTCCCCAGACCCCAACCCCTGCTACTCTGTTCCGCAAAGTGTTTGGTTGTATTGACGAAACTTGTTAGCTTTTAGTTTAGTCCAGCTGTGCTCATTTGCCCTGTACTGTGTGTTGTCCTTCCCTTCACCTAAAATAATTCTTGTCTACTATCTAATTAGTGAATATCACGCTCCCTCCCTAAGGCCACAGTATATTAAGAAAAAAAAAAAAACAAAAAACTTTTTTTACTGTTTATCTATAGTTATATACAGGGGTTAAAATTATACTATTAGGTTCTATGACATTTTACTAAAGCAGATTATCATACCTGGTAAGTCTTGAGGGCTGATTACATTCTCTTGCTGGACTTCTGGAATACTAGTTGGTGTACACTGCCAGGAAAAATTAAAAGGAAAAAGTAGGATTGACCAAATCTTAGTTTTAAAAAGTTTTCTTGATAATTTTTAACAGATATTAGTTTATAACCTATTTAACTACATGTAGTTTTTCAAGTGTTTTGGATCTTTTAGCTTTCCCAATACATTTTTTATTCACTGAAATACAGACATACACATTGGAATCTTGACTAAACTGTTAAAAATCTGTATTCTATGAAACGATTTTTGAAGTGTCAATACTGGGAGCTGCAAACCCCTCAACTTTCTCTCTACCCCTATATACCAACCACTGTGTTACTAGTAGGTAACATCTAAATGGAGGCAAAATGGTCTCCTTGCCTTTAGTATGGCTCCCTCCAGTCTGTTTCCACAAAAATCAAACACATCATCTTTCTAAAATGCAATTCTGATTGTCATTCTTTACTGCTTAAAATCTTAAAACTCATTTTGCATTAATAATCAATTCAAGCAAAGATCAAGAGGCGCTAAAATAAAATCACTGTATAAAAACTGCTAGGTCTCACGGCACGGATTACTTACTAATACAAAGTGGAAAAGATGCCTATTTACAATAGAGAAATCTGGCAGGCACTCCCCTAGCCAAAAGATCAATTAGCATCACTAGTAATGGGACAAACTGATATTATGTATCTCCTCTTGATATGATGCAAAAGGAAGGCCACATCAACATCATTGTAGTAAAATCTTGCCAAAAAATGTTTAATCTGAATCTAATAACTAGGAAGCAATAAAAATATCCAGACTGTGGACTGGCCTGGACTCTTCTAAAATGTCAAGTTCACAAAAGAGGAAAAAAGCCAGGAAAACTGCTTTAGATTAAAGGAGTCTAAGGAGAAATGACAACTAAATGCAATGTGAAAGTGTTGATTGGATCCTGAATTTAAAAAAAAAAAAAAAAAAAAAGCTATAATGGATATGATTAGGACAACTAGGGAAATTTAGACAGGAACTGTATATTACATAATATTATTGAATCAATGTCAAATTTTATAAGTATAATGATAGTACTATCACTTCTCTGCAGAATGTCCTTGTTCTTATGTAATAAAAGCTGGAGTACTTACGTGTGAAGGGTCATACCTGCTACTTACTTTCAAATGGTTCAGTTTTTTAAAAAGTACCTATCTATCTATAGATCTAACTGTAGGGATGGAGAGCAAGAGAAAGAAAGTAAATGTGACAAAATTTTAAAAATGCATGAATTCAAGTGAAGGACATATATGAAGACTTTGCATTGCTGTTCCAACTTTTCTCTAAGTTTGAAATTATTTAAAAAAAAGTTGAGGGAGAAATTTCATAACTTTGGATGCAGTCCAAACTCCTTAGTAAGTAATAAAAATCCTTTTATGATCTGTCCCCAGGCTACCTTTCCAACTGTATCTCTAACCACTCTTTATTTATATTCTACTCATAATTACTTACAATTCCCTGAACATGTTATACTGTTTCACACCTGATCTTTACATGACTGGCTAACTCATGCTTGCTCTTCAAGATTTGGGACTCTCTCAATCCTGTCTACTCACTGGAATCCCTGGGGAGCTGTAAAAATATTTCTAAGCTTGGGGCCTACTCCCAGAGGCTTGGAAGGCGTTGAGCACCACTCCCATAGTGTCTTGGGCAAACCTCTCTCACAGCACCTATCACACTGTGTTTGACCATTCATGTTGTCATCTGTCTCCTACAACATTGTGTTCCCAGTACCTCCCGCAGTGTCAGACATGTAGTAACATCTCAGTAAATGCTCGCCCTGTGGATGAACTCCTCAGATTCAGGAGCTAAAAGCAAAAGGTGAATTCTCTGTGTACAATTCCTTTTTCAAAGCTTTTATAACAAAGCTGGATATTAGCTGTTTTATCTCTATGCTCCAGAGACTAAAGACACACTTAAAATTCTATTGTAATATATTCTTGCAAAGGCAACGCTAAAAGGACAGAAAACAGATCAGTGATTGCCAGAGGCCGGGGCGGAAAGAGGGAGTAACTCCAAATGGGCACCGGGGAATATTTTGGGGCGACAGAATTGTTCATAGATTGATTGTGGTGGTAGTGGTTACATAACTACATGTTTATCAAAACTTGTAGAACTGTGCAATAAAAAAGGTACATGTAAATTATATCTTACTTTTTTTTTAAATGGGGGAAACAGTCTTAGCCACCCCTTGTTATATTTTACACACTTTTACCTCTGGTTCATGAAGTGTAAGCACACTGTCTCCACTGGAATGCTTTCTCAGGGGCTCTTTAATAGGACTCTCGCCGAGACCCCTATCTGGACCAAGTGTATGAGGTCCTGTCTCTGAAGAAACTACTGGAGCAACTGACAATCTCTGTACCTCTTGAGATCCCTCTTCTTGAGCTTCACTTCTAAAAAAGAGTTTTAGTATGTATTTGAAATCAGGCATACAATCACAGAATAAACGATTTTTAAAAGCTAGGTGCTTCAAAGATCATCTAATTCAATGGTTTCTGAACTTACAAAATATATTTAACACAGCAGAAGCTCTTTTTCAATCAAATTCTTAAAGTTATAGTTACTGCTATAGTTAAAACCAAATATAAACAGGATCTCTAGAATCTCTTCCCTCTCTTACCTTCCAGTTATGTTTGCTTCTTGTGAAATACTGGTTCCTCCGATAACCTGTGCACATGCCAATTTGCTCTGCTCCTTACTCTCTGCTGTTATAACAGATCCAAACTTTTTGTTCTCCAATTCTGTTTCCTGGACAGAATTTTCCTCAGTTTCTTAAATAAAAAACACATTTAAACATCATGCTGAGTGAAATAAGTCAGTCACAGAGGGACAATTATAATATTCCACTTTTATGAAATACAGTATTCCCCTTGTATGAAAACAGAGTTGCTGTTGAAGCTGCTTATGTACAACCAAAAAACCCTATGGGATTTGGCTCCTTGGTTTGGAGGTTTAAGGATATGATTCCATGGGACATTCCAAGTAACTGGTCTAATAACACATTTAGTGCTTCTGTTCTACCTCCTAGTTTGATGAGCAGTGCTGGGGTCTTAAAAGCCTGCAAATGGCCATCCAAGACACAACAATTGGTTTCCATTCACCTGGGACAACAGAGGAAGAAGGACAGTCAGGAACAGGAGGAGAATATGGAATGTGTGGATAATTGCCTCCATGAAAAACTGCCTCCTTTGCCATGAGACCAGAAAAACTAGATGGTGCCCAGCTATCATTACTGAGCATTCTGATCAAAGATTACATAGAATAATCTTGATAAAAGGGAGAAAATGCAGAACAGAATTTCAAATTCTTATACACTCCAGACTTCCTGAAGCCATGAAGGTTGGATAAACTCCTGAAACTATTACCCTGAGATAATCTTTAAATCCTAAACCAAAAATATCCCCTGAAATCTTCTGAAAACCAAACAATTGTTTAGTTTAACTAGTAAAACACGTCTGCTTTGAGAATTATGCTCTTTTAAGAACTACCTATATGGGATCAAACTGATTAAAGCAACTTTAAAGATTAGATAGAAATCTTTTTTTTTTTTTTTTAAGGGGGTAGTTAATTTGTGTTAATGGGGGAGGAGCAACTTTAAAAAGGAGAGTGAGAATGGTTATACAACTTGAAGAATGTAATCAATGTCACTAAAAGGCACATGTAGAAACCGTTAGTTTGTTATCAGGAAGGCCCAGTCCCTGGAGAAGGAAAATTAGAGGGTCAGCAAAAAGGAGGAAGACCCTCAATAAGATGGAATGACACAGTAGCTGCAAGAATGGGCTCAAGCATAGCAACAATTATAAGGATGGCACAGAACCTGGCAATGTTTCGTTCTGTTGTATGTGGGGTTGCTATGAGTCAGAAATGACTCAACAGCACCTAACAACAACAAGGAACTGTTGAAAAGCACACACACACACACAATTAAAAACCATTTCACCTCCACTAGGATGGCTATTACTAGAAAAAGAGAAAATAACAAGTGCTGGTGAAGATGTGAAATTGGAAACCTCATCCATGGCTGGTAGGACTATAAAATGGTACAACAGCTCTGGAAAACAGTTTGGCAGATCCTCAAAAAGTTAAACATAGAATTACTATATGACTCAGCGTCATGGATTATGTCCCCCCAAAAATGTGTGTATCAACTTGGTTAGGCCATGCTTCCCAGTATTGAGTGGTGGTCCTTCATTTTGTGATTGTAATTTTATGTTAAAAGGATTAGGGTGGGATTGCAAAATCACTCTTACTCACGTCACCTTCCTGATCCAAGGTAGAGGGAATTTCCCTGGGGTGTGGCCTGCATCACCTTTTATCCCTCAAGAGATAAAAGGAAAGGAAAGCAAGCAGAGTTGAGGACCTCGTACCACCAAGAAAGCAGCACCAGGAGCAGAGTGCATCCTTTGGACATGCGGTCCCTGCACCTGAGAAGCTCCTCGATCAGGAAAGATTGAGGACAAGGACCTTCCTCCAGAGTTGATAGAGAGAGGTGTTCCCTGGGGGCCGACACCGTGAATTTGGACTTGTAACCTACTGGACTGTGAGAAAATAAGATTTTCTTTGTTAAAGCCATCCACTTGTGGTATTTCTGTTATCGCAGCACTAGATGACTAAGACACTCAGCAATCCCACTCCTAGGCATGTACTCAAAAGACTGGAAAGCAGGAACTCAAAACAGATACTTGTGTATCAATGTTCACTGCAGCACTATTCACAGTAACAGATGAATGGGTAAACAAAGTGTGGTATATACATACACTGGAATATTATTCAGCAAAAAGAGAAATAAAGTCCTGATACATGCTACAACTTGGATGAATCTGGAAAACATTACGCTGAGTGAAATAAGCCAGTCACAGAAGGACAAATATTATATGATTCCATTTATATGAAATATCTAGAACAGGCAAATGCATAGAGACCAAAGTTTACCAGTGGTTACCAGGGGCAGTTGGGAGAGTATAAAGGAGAGTTATTACTTAAGGGGCACTGAGTTTCTGTTAAGGGAAAGGAAAAAATTTGGAAATGTACAGTGGAGATAGTGGTAAAATGTGGTGAACGTAATTAATGTCATTGAATTGTACACATAAAAATGGTTAAAACAATAAATTTTTTCATATATATCTTATCAAAATAAAAGTTTTTTAAATATAAAAAGTAATAATGAATTAACAAACTGTATTTGCATGTTGTACCATAGACATTGTTAAAGTGAAATCCTAGAAATCAGGAACCCCAAAGAAAAGAGGATGACAACTATACAGATTTTCTGAGTAAATGTTCAATACAATCTAGACAGCATGCTACTTGCACTGCTTTTCCTGCCCATACTACCACCCTAAAGGGTTGTACCCCTGGCAAGGAAGGGGAGGTGTAAAAGGAAGTGAGAGTAGGAGTCAAAAATTATACATTAAAATATAATGAGGTCATTAGGAAAATGAAAGCACTCTATGTAATCATATGGAGTTTACACTATTGTTTTAAAAATAGAAAAATGCTAATGCATAAAGACTCTTACAACTCAACAATAAAAAGACAAAAACATAACTTTAAAACGAGCAAAGATTTGAAGAGCCATTTCTTCAAAGAAGATATAAAAATAAGCACATGAATCTCTAAAATTTATAGAAAACGTTAACACCTGAACGGCAAAAAGACAAACAAATCCAATTAAAAAATGGGCAAAGGACGTGAACAGGTACTTCACCAAAGAAGACATTCAGGCAGCTAACAAACATGAAGAAATGCTTGTGACCATTAGACATCAGAGAGATGTAAATTAAAACTACAATGAGATATCATCTCACCCAAACAATAATGGCATTAATAAATAATAATAATAGATGTTGGAGAGATTGCGGGGAGATTGGAACTCATATACTGTGAGAGGAAATGTAAAATGGTACAACCACTATGGAAAATGGTATGGCGCTTTCTTAGAAAGCCAGAATACCATACCAACAGATGAATGGATACCATACCACCAGATGAATGGATGAATAAACTGTGGTACGCACACACAATGGAATACCATGCTACAATAAAGAATAACGACGAATCCATGAACCATCTCACTACATAGATGAATTTGGAAGACATTATGCTGATTGAAATAAGTCAATCACAAAAGGACAAATATCATATGAGACCCCAATTACAAAAAGATAAGAAAAGGTTTACAGAGAAAAAAAAATTCTTTGATGGCTACCAGGGTTGGGAGGGGGACAGAGAAAATTATGAGCTAGACAGAAGACATGTGTTAATATTGGTGAAGGGAAAGGCAATACACAATATAAGGCAAGTCAGCAGAACACAACCAAGGCAAAGGAAGACACTGAGAGGAATGCAGGAATAAAAGCCAACCCATGGCAATTACTATAACACAGACAATCTTACAACAACAGTGTTAATAAACAGTGATTTACAAATGGATACACAAGTAGATAGGTACACTAAAGAGGTGTGGGAGGGTGTAAGGGAACACACCTACCTGTAGATACAGGTTTTGTTGTGGATATTTCTGCACACACAATTGAAAGTGCTGTATGTATATTAATATATACAATAGGGGCACAGTCATAGACATAACCAAACACCTTACAGGATGAAGTTTCTAGGCTCGAACGCAAAGGACCATAGACTTGGGGGACATTTATATCAATTGGCACAACATACTTCATAAAGATAATGTTCTGCATCCTATGGGGGAGTAGGATGAGTAGTGTCCAGGGTCTTAAAAGCTTGCAAGCAGCCACCTAAGATACAACTACTGGTCTCTTCCCATCCAGAGCAAAGAAGAGTGAAAAAAACCAAAGACTCAAGGGAGCAATTGGTTCAAAGGACTATTGGACCACATGAACTACAGCCTACACGACCCTGAGACCAAAACAACTAGATGGTGCCTGGCTACCACTACCAACAGCTCTGACTGGGATCACAACAGAGGGTCCCACACAGAGTGGGAGAAAAATGTAGAACAAAAAATCAAATTCACAAAAAAGACCAGACTTATTGGTCTGACAGAGATTGGAGGAATCCCCGAAACTATGGCCCTAAGACCTTCTGACCTGGAACTGAAACCATTCCCAGAGACCACCTTTCAGCCAAGCAATAGACAGGCCCACAAAAGAAACAGTAACACCTGAGAGGAACATGTTCCTTAGAACAATCAATTATGTGAAATCAGAAAGACAACATTTGCCCAAAAGCAAAGATGAGAAGGCAGGAAACCCAAAAACCAAAAACCAAACTCACTGCCATCGAGTTGATTCTGACTCGTAGCGACCCTGTAGGAAGGGGTAGAAAATCTGGACAAAAGAAGACGGGGAATCCAGGGCAGAAATGAGAATGCTGACATACTGAGGGGAATGCAACCAATGTCATGGAACACTTTATGTACAAACTATTGAATGGGAAACTAATTTGCTCTGTAAACTTTCATCTAAAGTGTAACAAAAAAGTAAAATAAAAAAAACGAGCACGTGGAAAGAAATTCAACATCATCAGCCAACAGGGAAATGCAAATCAAAACCACAATGAGACACCACTTCACACCAACTAGAATGGCTATAATAAAAACGACAAATTAGAACAAGTGGCAGATGATGAAAAACTGGAACCCTCATACACTGCTGATGATTATATAAAATGATGCAGTGACTTTGGAAAACAGTCTAGCAGTTACTCAAAAGGTAAAACACAGAATTACCACATGACCCAGCAATTCCACTCATGGGTATACTATACCCAAGAGAAATGAAAACTTAAGTTCACACAAAAATTGTACATGAATGTTCATAGCAGTATTATTCACAACAGTCAAAAAGTGGAAACAACTGAAATGTCTATCAACTGATGAATGGTTAAACAAAATGTGGTACATTCATACAACGGAATATTACTTGGCAATGAAAGGAAGTACTGCTACATGCTACAAAATGGACAAACCTTGAAAACATTACACTAAGTGAAAGAAGGTAATCACAAAAGGCCACATAGTATACAATTCCATTTATATAAAACATCTAAAATAGGCAAATCTATAGAGACAGAAAGTGCGTTAGTGTTTGCCTTGGACCGTTAATGGGTATAGGGTTTATTTTTGAGGTCACAAAAATGTCCTGAAGTTGATTGTGGTGATGACAGTTATACAACTCAATGAATACAAATATACTAAACACCACTGAATTGCACACTTTAAATGAGTGAACTGTAGTGTATGCAAATTACAGCTCAATAAAGGTGTTATCTAAAAAGTGATGAACAGTATATATCATTTAGCATGCATATATTTTTCTTTCTGAAGGGTTTATGTATGTGCGTATATATGTGTATACACACACACACATATGTAGATGCTTGTATGTATACAAAACATTTCTAGAAGTATACAATAAAAAACTGGTAACAACAGTTTACCACTAGCAGTGGGACTAACAAGCTGGGAACAAGGAAAAGAGGGAGTTTTATTCATTTTATGTCATTTGGGGGCTGTCTTTTTTGTCACGTGCATTACATTTCTAAGAGATATTGGCTTCAGTATCTGTGTGTGCACACACAGGAAAAATATCTATGAAGAGATAAAAAGATTAATCCAGCAAATACAGCAAAATGGTAATCATTACTGAAACGAGTTGGTAGATTTATGGGTATTTATACTTCATTCTACTTTTCTGTATGTTTGCACATTTTTTTTAATTAAAAGAAGTTTAATGACCGAATATTTCATTTGAGAAGCTAATGCAATTTCATGTGCCAAAGTAATCTTATAACTTTGTAAGGGAAACATAAAATTTACCCCTTTGAATTTCCACTTCTTCCCCTTTGGTTACAGACAAACTGGGGACTTCCTGACGAGCACTAAGTCTTTTGGTCCCTAAAATCCTTTTAAGATTTGGCTTAGGCTTGGGAAATCTATTTCTTATTCTCAAATTACTGGTCACTCTAGAAGCTGTATTCCTAGAAAAAGAGACATAGGAAGAAAGAGAAATTTAGCCATCATGTAAGAGTCTCTCTCTATATTAATACATTGACAAATTTACTGTGCCACACTGTCTGCAAGCGTTAATTTCTTAATGCTAAAATCACAAAGTAGTAACTTTACAAAAGGTCTTGAACAGGAAAGAGATTCTGGGCCCTGTTTGTAAAATACAGACTACCATTTACATAAAACTATTTCATTACCGCTTCAAAGACATACATATTGCTGTAATTTTAACTTGCAAATCATTAAAGTCAAACACAGTCAATCCTAACTGAAAGGGTGAGAAATGAAATTGTCTACTTTACATTTATTACAAGCATTACTCAAAGGTACTAACTAAATTGATGGTTGATAAAATTATTTTTTATGGGTTGAATACCATATTTTTTAGTAAAACTCGAAAGAAATAATAGTGTAATAAAAAGCAAATTCAACCTGGTTAGTGGAGCGTTTTCCTTTACTTTCTCCATTAAACCAATTTCTTCTCTAATACTTTGTTCCTCCAATACAATGCTGTCTTCTTCTAATGATGCAGGAGATATACTAATGACAGCTGAAGAAAGCTCCTGACTTTCATGAATAATGTTGTGTTTTATATTATCTGGGCTAGAAGGAATATGGCTGTTATCCTTTGAATAAATATCAGGAAGTACAACTATTCCTATTGCAGAAAAAAAAAATAGAAAATTAAAATTAACCCAATATAAATATATATAGAAATAAACTAATTTCTTCAACATTTAAAAAACCCACTGCCATCGAGTCAATTCCAACTCATACCAACCCTATAGGACAGAGCAGAACTGCCCGAGACAGCTTCCAAGGAGCACCTGGTCGATTCGAACTACTGACCTCTTGGTTAGCAACCGTAGCACTTAACCACTACGCCACCAGGGTTTTCAACTTTTAGTAATTTAAAAATTCTATACTATTTTAGGGAAGAAAGGCCTGGCAAACTACTTCTGAAAATAGCTAACGAAAATCCTATGGATCACAATGGTCTGATCCCATTGTTCATGGGTTCACTACGAGTAAGGGGTCGACTCAACAGCAGCTAACATTATTTTTTAAATTTGCTCTTTTTGGCTGCAAATGTAAATTTAAAATTTCATGTTTTATGCCAGGAATTTGACCTGCTATAAGCTTAAAAATGCTTACAGACTGAAAATGTGTGGTATTACAAGTAAAAATGAGTTTATTACTTTCAATAACTACATAATCTCAGATGGATTTGTACATGGGACTGCCTTAATTTACAATTTTTTAACAATTGTATTTTATGTTCTAGAGGTTTGTAACAAGCTCCATACTCTATCATTGAGACAAGAGCCCTAGAGAGAACACAAATCATACTTTCCTGATAAATACACGATTATGGGGCTAAAAGTCTAAGACCTTTTAAAATGAATGGCAAACCACTCATCACCCGTCACAATATTTACCAAGAACACAATTAGCATAATTATCCATTTAATGTTCTTAAAGTAAGAGATATTTAGTAAAGCATATTAGCTAATCTATAAATTCTGCCTAATATAAAAATCTGGGTTGAATTGTATCTTTTGGCTCTGTCAAAATTAGCAGTTTAAATTATTTCACTAAGTAACTAACTGTATTGCCACTTCATACCGCATTTGATTATCATGTAACTGTGAGGACCATCTAAAGCAGCAGCCTTTTGCTAAAGAAACCTGTGTAAAGTGATCAGTGATCAATAAGCTCAGTTAACCAATGATCTTTATGATGATAAAGCTAGAGGATTCACTAGATTAACTATTCCATGAATATAAATTATTCTTAATAAACTAAGTGCGATATTCAAAATGGCTGCCACTATACCTAAAAGGGTTCAGGAAGTTAGTAGATGGGTAAATGCACACATTATTACCCTTTCAGGAAAAACAAAGTGATGCCAATTTCAAATGTAAAGGGCAGGTATTCATTTGTCATTCGAATGTAGGTGTAATTTCTTAAAAGTTTCTTTTCTTGTTAGACTTATCTTTTATTCTTACCATCACCCTGTTCAGTACTGACTTCTGACTGCAACACTAGATCTCCCATTGTCAGTAAAGCTATAGCAGCTTCAGTGCTTCCATCGTTGGTACCTTGTGAGAAAATACACCAGCCTTACAACATAAGAATGAATCTGGAAATTTAAGTGTGCTTATTTATTTATTTACTTTTTTACTAAAAAAATATTTTTAATGCAGGTGTTTATCTTCCTGTAACAAATTTAAATATCCCCTATCCTTTACTGGGGTAATGTTTTGTTTAGGTTATATACTACAAATAAATAAATTTACTCACTGAAAATGCCTGCCCTTGCCCTCCCCCAATTAAACAGCTTAATGCCTTCAAAGAATATAGTATTATCTGTGCAAATCCAGAAAAATCCACCAGTAATGCTTCATTAAATGTTTAATTTTTGACTCACCTTCTAAAGTAACATTCCCAGAATCCAAATTTCCCCTAGAGATAATATATTCAACAGCTATATCTTTTTGTTCAACGACCTATAATTCTGACTCATTTACTAGCTACCGCTACTCCTGAATCACTGTGCTATTATTTACCAAGCAGTTTTAGTAGTTTCCTTGTTAACAGTTACCTATTTCATCTTGGGTATGTTCATCTGTGGTCATTTCCTAAAAGAGAAAAAAAGATATGTAACATCTACTTTTCCAAGTACATGTTCTATTTCTCAAATAGCACTACATTTCACAGGTCTTCCTATACTTTTAATTACAATACTGATAAATTTTTCCCCCTTAATTTATCATTCATAAAGTTCATAGACAAGCAGAAAAAATTTAAGTCAATTTTTTAAATTTTATTTTCTTGTTCTTAAGAATATACGTAGCAAAACATAGACTAATTCAACCATTCCTACATGTACATTTCAGTGACACTGAACTGTGTAACCATTCTCACCCTTCTCTTCTGACTTATTCTTACCCATTAACAGGAACTCATTCCTGCTAAGGTTCCTATCTAATTTTTTGATTTGCTGTTGTCACTTTGATCCAATACAAATAGTTCTTAAAAGAGCATAATGCTCAAGGCAGATGTTTTTTTACTAGTTAAGCTAAACTACTGTTTGCTTTCAGAAGACTTCAGGGGATATTTCTGGTTTAAGATTTAAAGATTATCTCAGGGCGATCGTTTCAGGGATTCATCCAACTTTCATGGCGCCTGGAGTCCATGAGAATTTGAAATTCTGTTCTGCATTTCCCCTCTTTTTCATCAGGATTATTCTATGGAATCTTTGATCAAAATGTTCAATAATGGTAGTCAGGTACCATCCAGTTCTTCTGGTCTCATGGCAAAGGAGGCAGTTGTTCATGGAGGCAATTATCCACACATTCCATATCCTCCTCCTATTCCTGACTTCCTTCTTCTTCTGTTGTACCAGATGAATAGACGCCAATTGTTGTGCCTTGGATGGCCATTTGGAAGCTTTTAAGATCCTAGGCACTGCAGAAGCACTAAACACATTACTAGGCCAATTACTTGGGATGAAACTATGTCCCTAAACCTCCAAACCAAGAAGCCAAATACTACAAGGTTTTTGGTTTTACATAAGCAGCTTCAGCAGCTATTCCTTTTTGACTTTGTTGTAAATATGTCTATCACACAGCTTTTGCTGATTCAACTTTTTACAGGTATACAACTTATTGAGAGCAATTAAAATAATCAGCTGTGCAACCCTATCCTTAAGCACCACGATATTTCCATCACCATTAACTCCCTCCCCTTTTCCCTTCCCACCCCTGGAAATCACTAAATAAACTTTGGTTTCTATACATTTGCCTTTTCTTGTATTTTTATATAAGTGAGGTCATATAATATTTGTCCTTCTGTGAATGACTTATTTCACTCAGCATAATGTCTTCCAGCTCCATCAAATATTGTAGCGTGTATCGAGACTTCATTTCTCCTACTGGCTGAGTAGAATCCCATTGTATGTATGTATCACATTTTGTTTATCCATTCATCTGCTGATGTGCATTTAGGTTGTTTCCAACTTTCGACTACTGTAAATAGTACTGCAATGAACTATGGTGTACAAGTTCTGTTTGATCTTCTGCTTTCAAGTCTTTTGGGTATATACCTAGGAGTGGAATTGCTGCATCATATGGCAGTTCTGTTTTCATTTTTTAAGAAAATGCCGTAATCTTTTCACAAGGGCTGTACCATTTTGCATTCCCACCAGCAATGTGTAAGAGTTCTAATTTCCTCACAGCCTTGCCAACATTTGCTACTTTCTGTTTTTTAATCTTAGCCACCCCAGTGGGAGTGAAATGGTATCTCACTGTGGCTTTGATTTGCATCTCCTGATAACTAATGATACTGAGCATCTTTTCCTGTGTTTGGTGGTCATTTGAATGTCCTCTTTGATGAAATACCCATTCAATTCCTTTGGTCATTTTATGATTGGGTTATTTCTTTTTTTATTGTTAAGTTGTCAAAGTCTTATATATATATTGCCTTATTGGATTCTTGTTGGATGTATGGTTTCCAAAGACATTCTCCCCATCAGTAGCTTGGCTTTGAATTTTCTTGGTAGTTTTTCAAGTTTTTTTCAGTAGTCTTTTTTGTTTTGATGAACAATAAGTTTTTAATTTTTATGAGGCCCCATTTATTTTGTCTTTTGCTGTTTGTACTTTTGTTATTATATTAGATAATCCACTGTTAAAAGCTAGGCCCAAGAGCACTGCCTCTGCATTTTCTTCTAAAAATTTTATGGTGTTAATTTGCACATTTAGGTCCTTAACCCACTCTGAATTTATTTTTTGTGTATGGTGTAAAAGCTAAATTATTTTGTCTTGTCTCTTGATCCTTATTTTGCCTTATCCTTGTATTGTACACAAATTTTAAATCTGATCATATTGTTATAGACATCTGCCATTCTTAAGTACTTTTTCACGTTCATAATCCTTCAACTCTAGTCATATTTGCTGTCGGTTTTACCCAAAGCAAACTAAGATCTGAGGAGTATCTTACACTTTTACAATGCTAGGTGGATGAAAACCTAAATGAATTTTAATAAATCAAAAAGTTATTAGGATTTACAAAATAATTCTATTATGAAAACATTCTGCATCCCACTTTGAAATGTGGCGTCTGGGGTCTTAAATGCTAACAAGCGGCCATCTAAGATGCATCAATTGGTCTCAACCCACCTGGATCAAAGGACAATGAAGAACACCAAGGTCACACGATAACTAAGAGCCCAAGAGACAGAAAGGGCCACATGAACCAGAGACCTACATCATCCTGAGACCAGAAGAACTAGTTGGTGCCCGGCCACAACCGATGGCTGCCCTGACAGGGAGCACAACAGAGAACCCCTGAGGGAGCAGGAGATCAGTGGGATGCAGACCCCAAATTCTCATAAAAAGACCATACTTAATGGTCTGACTGAGACTACAGGAATCCCGGCGGCCATGGTCTCCAGACCTTCTGTTGGCACAGGACAGGAACCATCCTCGAAGACAACTCATCAGACATGAAAGGGACTGGTCAGTGGGTGGAAGAGAGATGCTGATGAAGAGTGAGCTAATTATATCAGGTGGACACTTGAGATTGTGTTGGCGTCTCTTGTCTGGAGGGGGGATGGGAGGATAGAGAGAGTTGGAAGCTGGCAAAATTGTCATGAAATGAGAGACTGAAAGGGCTGACTCATTGTGGGGAGAGCAAGTGGGAGTATGGAGTAAGATGTATGTAAACTTATATGTGACACACTGATTGGATTTGTAAACGTTCACTTGAAGCTTAATAAAAGTTAATAAAAAAAAAAAGTTATTAGGATTTAGAGAGCCAATAGAGAGAGAAAGAACCCCTGGAGGTGAAGTCCTGAATTTGGACTTTTAGCCTACTTTACTGTGAGGAAATGAATTTTTCTTTGTCAAAGACAAAAAAAAAAAAAGTTATATAAACTCAACAAACAATAATCAGTTGAGATCCAGCAATGAACAATCTGAAAATTAGGAAAATAAATTCATTTATATTAGCAACTAAAAGGATAAGATATCAGAGGAGAGGGGCAGGGCCAAGACAACAGAACAGCCAGATGCTTCTGGCTATCCCTCTTATAACAAAGATCCAAAAAATCAAGTGAAACGATTTTATTTACGACTAGAGAGAAGCCCTGAACATCAAAGGCAAAGTTAGAAAACGGACTAAGTGGCAGGGGGACAGAGAGACAGTTCAGAAGTGGAGAGGAGTTACCAGACCTGAATCGCTGGGATCCCTCAGGCACCATTCCCGGGAGCGGTTGTAGCGGGCTGGTAGTAGCATTCGGCCACAGTTTCCTCAGGGAAAGCAGCCAGCCACACAGCCTACTCACACCTCCAGACCCAGAGGACGGAGCTGTCAGCAAAAGCTAAGTACTTGCGTATATTTTACCGCTCCCCCCACCCTCAAGCTGGCTTCAGTGCCTATTGACTTCCCTGGGCGGGAGATAGGCCCATTTGAGAACCGTGGGCCATGCTCCCGGACATGGATAAGGAATAAATTCACAGCACAGGGAAAGATAATCTGACAGCTCCACTAACCTGGGGAGCTCAGGATAGAAGTGGTTACTGTCCAGGCATAAACAGTCTGTGGATTTCGAATACCTTTCCCCTCTGCATGGACCTGTAGGGGCCTATTTCAGGAGAACAGGCCCTTGCTAACAGACTGCAACTGTTTAAGCTGTGTGGTGGAGAGGTAGGTGTTTGATATTTGACACCGCTTTGCCTATTAAACAGGGTCCTCACCTACCCACACCAGGGGCATAAGGACTGGTGGCACCACTCAGGTCATCCAGCCACCTGTGACAAGGGTACGAGGAAAACTGATACCTCCCAGTCCTTACAACCAAAAGCACTGGGTGCCCATGGTCCATCTGCAGAACCCACCCACCTGTATGCTCCAGGGAACTAGGACACACTTTCCTCAGAGACACTCAGGGGATGCTTCTCACCCCCTACCTTCTTCAGAGCATGACCCCCTGCTGCAACCAGATACTGGTAACTACACCAAACACCCCTGCCCCTCTAAGACTGTAGGACAGAGTCTGTACCACAAACTTGATGACCAGCTACCTGGACACCTGAGCTGAATCCACAAAAGAAAAGTGAATGGACTCACAAACTCATATACCTGATAACAGCTCTAGCTATCTGGTGACGGGGTGTTAGAGCTCCAAAAGAGAAAATAATCAAGATAGCTCACTCAACCAACCCATTTCGGCATATCAACACAAAACGTAGCAAGAAACTAACATACAGTAAGCAAACAAAAAATAAACTAATACAATAACTTATAGATGGCTTGGAGACAACAGTCAATATCAAACCACATAAAGAAGCTGACCATGATTGCTTCAACAAGCTCTCAAAACACAGAATCAAAGGATCTTCTGGATGAAGGTGCATTCCTAGAGTTACTGGATACAGAATTCAAAAGATTAATATACAGAACTCTTCAAGACATCAGGAAGGAGATCAGGCAATATGCAGAACAACCCAAGGAACACACAGATAAAGCAGTTAAGAAATTAAAAGATTACTCAAGAACATAATGAAAAATTTAATAAGCTACAAGAATTCACAGAGAGACAGCAGTCAGAAATTCAGAACATTAACAATAAAATTATAGAATTAGACAACTTAGCAGAAAGTCAGAGGAGTAGAATTTAGCAAGTAGGAAAGAGAATTGGTGACTGCGAAGATAAAGCACTTGGCACAAAAACATTTGAAGAAAAATCAGATAAAAGAATCTTTAAAAAATGAAGAAACTTTAAGAATCATATGGCACTCTATCAAGAGAACAAACCTACAAGTGACTGGAGTACCAGAACAGGGAGGGATAACAGAAAATACAGAGGGAATTGTTGAAGATTTGTTGGCAGAAAACTTCCCTGTTATCATGAAAGATGAGAAGATATCAACCCAAGATGATGATCAGATGTCACATAAGGTAGATTTTAAAAGAAAGTCACCAAGACATATTATAATCAAACTTGCCAAAAACCAAAGATAAAGAATTTTAAGAGCACCTAAGGAGAAACAAAAAAAAAATCACCTACAAAGGAGAGCCAATAAGAATAAGATCGGACTACTCAGGTGAAACCATGCAGGCAAGAAGGCAATGGGATGACTTATATAAAGCACTGATGGAAAAAAACTGCCAGCCAAGAATTATTTATCCCGCAAAACTGTTTCTCAAATATGAAGGTGAAATTAGGACATTTCCAAGTAAACAGATGTTTAGGGAACACGTAAAAACCAAACCAAAACTATAGGAAATACTAAAGGGAGTTCTTTGGTTGGAAAATCAATAGTGTCAGGCATCAACCCAAGACTAGAACAATGGACAGAGCAATCAGATGTCAAAACAGACAGGGAAATCACAAAAATAAATCGAGATAAAAAAATGCTCAAAACAGGGAAATGGCAATGTCATTATGTAAAAGACGACAACATTAAAATAATAAAGACAGACTAAAAAACATAATAATAGATCTTTCATATGGACAGAAAGACAAGGCAATACAAAGAAATAAAAGTTAGGTTTAAACTTACAAAAATAGAGGTAAATATTAAGGTAACCACAAAGGAGGCTAACTCTCCTATTCATCAAAATAAAATACAAGAAAAAAATAGAGACTCAGCAAAAACAAAATCAACAACAACAAGGAAAAGACAATATTTAAACTACTCAGCACAAAAAATTAAGTGGGAAAAACAATCTGTCAACAACACACAAAAAAAGACATCAAAATGACAGCACTAAACTCATACCTATCCATAATCACGCTGAATGTAAATGGACTAAATGCACAGATAAAGAGAGACAGTGGCAGAAGGGATGAAAAAACAAGATCCGTCTATATGCTGCCTACAAGAGAAACACCTTAGATATAGAGACACAAACAAATTAAAAATGAAAGGATGGAAAAAAATATATCAAGCAAACAACAATCACAAAAGAGCAGGAGTGGCAATATTAACTTCTGACAAAACAGACTTTGAAGTTAAATCTACCACAAAGGATAAGGAAGAACACTATATAATGATTACAGGGACAATATACCAGGAGGATATAACCATGTGAAATATTTATGCACCCAATGACAGAGCTGCAAGATACACGAAACAAACTCTAACAGTAGGAGACTTCAACACACCACTTTCGGTGAAGGACAGGACATCCAGAAAGAAGATCAGTAAAGACAAGGAAGATCTAAATGCCACAATCAACCAACTTGACCTTATAAACATATACAGAACACTCCACCGAACCGCAGCCAAGTATACTTTCTTTTCTAGTGCACACATAACATTCTTTAGAACAGACCACGTATTAGGTCATAAAGCAAGCCTTAGCAGAATCCAAAACATCGAAATATTACAAAGCATCTTCTCTTAACATAATGCAATAACAGTTGAAATCAATAATAGAAAAAAAGCAGGAAAAAGAAATCAAACACATGGAAGCTGAACAATACCCTGCTCAAAAAACACTGGATTATAGAAGACATTAAGGATGAAATAAAGAAATTCATTGAATCCAATGAGAATGAAAACACTTCATATCAGAATCTTTGGGACACAGCAAAAGCGGTGCTCAGAGGCCAATTTATATCAATAAATGCACAGATACAAAAAGAAGAAGGGCCAAAATCAAAGAATTATCCCTAAAACTTGAACAAACAGAAAGAAAGCAACAAAAGAAACCTTCAGGCACTAGAACAAAGGAAATAATAAAAATCAGAGCACAACTAAATGAAACAGAAAACATAAAAACAACTGAAAGAGTTAACAAGACCAAAAGCTGGTTCCTTGAAAAAAATTAACAAAATTGATAAACCACTGGCGAAACTGACAAAAGAAAAACAGGAGAGGAAGCAAATAACCCAAATGAGATGGGTGATATTACAAAAGACCCAACTGAAATTAAAAGAATCATATCAGATTACTATGAAAAATTGTACTCTAATTTGAAAACCTAGAAGAAATAGACGAATTCCTAGAAACACACTACCTACCTAAAATAACACAAACAGAGGTAGAACAAATAAATAGACCCATAACAAAAGAAGAGATTGAAAAGGTAATGCAAAAACTCTCAACAAAATAAAGCCCTGGTTCGGACAGCTTCACTGCAGAGTTCTACCAAACTTTCACAGAAGAGTTAACACCACTACTACTAAAGGTATTTCAGAGCATAGAAAAACACGAAATACTACCAAACTCATTCTATGAAGCCACCATATCCCTGATACCAAAACCAGGTAAAGACATCACAAAGAAAGAAAATTATAGACCTATATCCCTCATGAACGTAGACGCAAAAATCCTCAACAAAATTCTAGCCAATAGAGTTCAACAACATATCAAAAAAATAACTCACCATGACCAAATGGGATTCATACCAGGTATGCAGGGATGGTTCAACATTAGAAAAACAATTAATGCAATCCACCACATAAATAAAACAAAAGACAAGAATCACATGATTTTATCCATTGATGCAGAAAAGGTATTTGACAAAGTTCAACACTCATTCCTGACAAAAATTCTCAGCAAAATGGGAATAGAAGGAAAATTCCTCACCATAATAAAGGGCATTTATATAAAGCCAACAGCCAACATCACCCTAAATGGAGAGAGCCTGAAAACATTCCCACTGAGATCGGGGACCAGACAAGGATGGCCTTTATCACCACTCTTATTCAACGTTGTGCTGGAAGTCCTAGCCAGAGCAACTAGGCTAGATAAAGAAATAAAGAGCATCCAGATTGTCAAGGAAGAAGTAAAAGTATCTCTAGTTGCAGATGACATGATCTTATACACAGAAAACCCTAAGGAATCCTCCAGAAAACTACTGAAACTAATAGAAGAGTTCAGCAGAGTATCGGGATACAAGATAAACATACAAGTATCAGTTGGATTCCTCTACACCAACAAAAAGAACATCGAAGAGGATATCACCAAATCAATGCCATTTACAGTAGCCCCCAAGAAGATAAAACACTTAGGAATAAATCTTACCAGAGATGTGAAAGACTTATACAAAGAAAACTACAGTACACTTCTGCAAGAAAACAAGAGACTTCCATACATGGAAAAACACACCTTGCTCATGGATAGGAAGACTCAACCTTGTAAAAATATCTATTCTACTAAAAGCTACCTATAGGTACAATGCCATTACAATCCAAATTCCAATGACATTTTTTAATGAGCTGGAGAAACAAATTACCAACTTCATATACAAGGGAAAGACGCCCCAGATAAATAAAGCATTACTGAAAAAGAAGAAGAAAGTGGGAGGTCCACTCTACCTGATTTTAGAACCTATTATACCACCACAGTAGTCAAAACAGCCTGGTACTAGTACAACAGACACACAGACCAATGGAACAGAATTGAGAATCTAGACATAAATCCATCCACATATGAACAGTTGATATTTGACAAAGGCCAAAAGTCAGTCAAATGGGGAAAAGACAGTCTTTTTAGCAAATGGTGCTGGCATAACTGGATATCCATCCACAAAAAAATGAAACAAGACCCATACCTTATACCATGCACAAAAACTAACTCAAAATGGACCAAAGACCTAAATAGAAAATCTAAAATGATAAAGATCATGGAAGAAAAAATAGGGACAACACTAGGAGCCCTGATACATGGCATGAACAGTATACAAAACATTACTAACAATGCAGAAGAGAAACCAGGTAACTGGGAGCTCCTAAAAAATCAAACACCTATGCTCATCCAAAGACTTCACCAAAAGAGTAAAAAGACTCCCTAGAGAATGGGAGAAAGTTTTTAGCTATGACATTTCTGATCAGCACCTGATCTCTAAAATCTACATGATACTCCAAAAACTCAACTACAAAAAGATAAATAACCCAATTAAAAAATGGGCAAAGGATATGAACAGGAATGTCACTAAAGACGACATTGAGGTAGCTAATAGATACATGAGGAAATGCTCACAATCATTAGCCATTAGAGAAATGTAAATCAAAATTATAATAGATTCCATCTCACTCCAACAAGGTTGGCATTAATCTAAAAAACACAAAATAATAAATGTTGGATAGGTTTTGGAGAGACCGGAACACTTATACAGTGCTGGTGGGAATGTAAAATGGTACAACCACTTGGAAATCTATCGGTGCTTCCTTAAAAAACTAGAAATAGAACTACCATAGGATCCAGCAATCCTACTCCTCGGAATATATCCTAGAAAAATAAGAACCCTTGCACGAACAGATATTTGCACACTCATGTTCACTGCAGCACTGTTTACAATAGCAAAAAGATGGAAGCAACCAAGGTGCCCATCAACAGATGAATGGATAAATTACAGTATAGTCACATAATGGAATACTATGCATAAAGAGCAATGATGAACCCGTCAAACATTTCATAACATGAAGGAATCTGGAAGGCATTATGCTGAACGAAATTAGTCAGCTGGAAAAGGACAAATATTGTATAAGACCACCATTTTAAGAACTCGAGAAATAGTTTAAATACAGAAGAAAATATTCTTTGATGGTTACGAGGGAGGTGAGGGAGGGAGGAGTTTTCACTATTTAGATAGTAGATAAGAACTACTTTAGGTGAAGGGAAAGACAACACACAATACAGGAGAGGTCAGCACAAAAGGATTAAACCAAAAGCAAAGAAGGTCCTGAATAAACTGAATGCTTCAAAGGCCAGCGTAGCAGGGGTGGAGGGTATGAGGACCATGGTTTCAGGGGACATCTATGTCAACTGGCATAGTAAAATCTATTAAGAAAACATTCTGCACGCCACTTTGGAGAGTGGTGTCTGGGGTTTTAAACGCTAGCCAGCAGCCATCTAAGATGCATCAATTGGTTTCAACCCACCTGGAGCAAAGGAGAATGAAGAACACCAACGACACAAGGTAATTATGAACCCAAGAGGCAGAAATGGCCACATAAAGCCGAGACTACATTAGCCTGAGACCAGAAGAACTAGATGGTGCCTGGCAACAACCGGTGACTGTCCTGACAGGGAACACAACAAAGAACCCCTGAGGGAGCAGGAAAGCACTGGGATGCAGACCCCAAATTCTCATAAAAAGACCAGACTTAATGGTCTGGCTGAGACTAGAAAGACCCCGGAGGCCATTCCCAAAGCTAACTCTTCAGACAGGGATTGGACGGGACTATGGGACAGACAATGATACTGGTGAAGAATGAGCTTTTTGGATCAAGTACACACGAGACTATGTTGGCATCTCCTGTCTGAATGGGAGATGAGAGGGTAGAGGGGGTCAGCAGCTGGCCGAACGGACACAAAAAGCAAGAGTGGAAAAAAAAAGAAAATTACAGACCTATATCCCTCATGAACATAGATGCAAAAATCCTCAACAAAATTCTAGCCAATAGAATTCAACAACATATCAAAAATTAATCCACCACGACCAAGTGGGATTTATACCAGGTATGCAGGGCTGGTTTAATATTAGAAAAACCATTAATGTAATCCACCACATAAATAAAACAAAAGACAAAAACCACATGATCTTATCAATTGATGCAGAAAAGGCATTTGGCAAAGTCCAACACCCATTTAAGATAAAAGCTCTCACCAAAATAGGAATTGAAGGAAAATTCCTCAACATAATAAAGGGCATCTATACAAAGCCAACAGCCAACATCACTCTAAATGGAGAGAGCCTGAAAGCATTTCCCTTGAGAACGGGAACCAGACAAGGATGCCCTTTATCACTGCCCTTATTCAACATTGTGCTAGAGGTCCTAGCCAGAGCAATTAGGCTAGACAAAGAAATAAAGGGCATCTGGATTGGCAAGGAGGAAGTAAAATTATCTCTAGTTGCAGATGACATGATCTTATACAAAGAAAACCCTAAGGAATCCTCCAGAAAACTACTGAAACTAATAGAAGAGTTTGGCAGAGTCTCAGGTTATAAGATAAACATACAAAAATCACTTGGATTCCTCTACATCAACAAAAAGAACACTGAAGAAATAACCAAATCAATACCATTCACAGTAGCCCACAAGAAGATTAAACACTTAGGAATAAATCTTACCGAAGATGTAAAAGACCTATACAAAGAAAACTACAAAGTACTACTACAAGAAATTAAAAAGGACCTACTTAAGTGGAAAAACACACCTTGCTCATGGATAGGAAGACTTAACATAGTAAAAATGTCTATTCTACCAAAAGCCATCTAGACATACAATGCACTTCCAATCCAAATTCCAATGTCATTTTTTAGTGTGATGGAGAAACAAATCACCAACTTCATATGGAAGGGAAAGAAGCCTCGGATAAGCAAAAAAAAAAAAAAGCATTACTGAAAAAGAAGAAGAAAGTGGGAGGCCTCACTCTACCTGATTTCACAACCTATTATACAGCCACAGTAGTCAAAACAGCCTGGTACTGGTACAACAACAGACACATAGACCAATGGAACAGAATTGAGAACCCAGATATAAATCCATCCACAAATGAAAAAAAAAATGAGCAGCTGATATTTGACAAAGGCCAAGTGTCAGTTAATTGGGGAAAAGAGAGTCTTTTTAACAAATGGTGCTGGCATAACTGGATATCCACTTGCAAAAAAATGAAACAGGACCCATACCTCACACCATGCACAAAAACTAACTCCAAGTGGATCAAAGACCTAAACATAAAGACTAAAACGATAAAGATCATGGAAGAAAAAATAGGGACAACCTTAGGAGCCCTAATACAAGGCATAAACAGAATACAAAACATTACCAAAAATGACGAAGAGAAACCAGATAACTGGGAGCTCCTAAAAATCAAACACCTATGCTCATCTAAAGACTTCACCAAAAGAGTAAAAAGACCACCTACAGACTGGGAAAGAATTCTCAGCTATGACATCTCCGACCAGCACCTGATCTCTAAAATCTGTATGATTCTGTCAAAACTCAACCACAAAAAGACAAACAACCCAATCAAGAAGCAGGCAAAGGATATGAACACGCACTTCACTAAAGAAGATATTCAGGCAGCTAACAGATACATGAGAAAATGCTCTCGATCATTAGCCATTAGAGAAATGCAAATTAAAACTACGATGAGATTCCATCTCACCCCAACAAGGCTGGTATTAATCCAAAAAACACAAAATAATAAATGTTGGAGAGGCTGCGGAGAGATTGGAACTCTTATACACTGCTGGTGGGAATGTAAAATGGTACAACCACTTTGGAAATCTATCTGTCGTTTTCTTAAAAAGTTAGAAATAGAACTACCATACAACCCAGAAATCCCACTCCTCGAAATATACCCTAGAGAAATAAGAGCCTTCACACAAACAGATATATGCACACCCATGTTTACTGCAGCTCTGTTTACAATAGCAAAAAGCTGGAAGCAGCCAAGGTGTCCATCAACAGATGAATGGGTAAATAAATTGTGGTCTATTCACACAATGGAATACTACGCATCCATAAAGAACAGTGACGAATCTGTGAAACATTTCATAACATGGAGGAACCTGGAAGGCATTATGCTGAGCGAAATTTGTCAGAGGCAAAAGGACAAATATTGTATAAGACCACTATTATAAGATCTTGAGAAATAGTATAAACTGAGAAGAACACATACCTTTGTGGTTACGAGGGGAGGAGGGAGCGAGGGTGGGAGAGGGTTTTTTTACTGATTAGTTAGTAGATAAGAACTGCTTTAGGTGAAGGGAAGGACAATACTCAATACATGGAAGGTCAGCTCTACTGGACTGGAGCAAAAGCAAAGAAGTTTCCAGGATAAACTGAATGCTTCAAAGGTCAGCGGAGCAAGGGCGGGGGTTTGGGGACGATGGTTTAAGGGGACTTCTAAGTCAACTGGCAAAATAATTCTATTATGAAAACATTCTGCATCCCACTTTGAAATGTGGCATCTGGGGTCTTAAACGCTAACAAGCGGCCATCTAAGATGCATCAATTGGTCTCAACCCACCTGGATCAAAGGACAATGAAGAACACCAAGGTCACACGATAACTAAGAGCCCAAGAGACAGAAAGGGCCACATGAACCAGAGACCTACATCATCCTGAGACCAGAAGAACTAGTTGGTGCCCGGCCACAACCGATGACTGCCCTGACAGGGAGCACAACAGAGAACCCCTGAGGCAGCAGGAGATCAGTGGGATGCAGACCCCAAATTCTCACAAAAAGACCATACTTAATGGTCTGACTGAGACTATAGGAATCCTGGCGGTCATGGTCCCCAAACCTTCTGTTGGCCCAGGACAGGAACCATTCCTGAGGACAACTCATCAGACATGAAAGGGACTGGACAGTCGGTAGGAGAGAGATGCTGATGAAGAGTGAGCTATTTGTATCAGATGGACACTTGAGACTGTGTTGGCATCTCCTGTCTGAAGGGGGGATGGGAGGATAGAGAGAGTTGGAAGCTGGCAAAATGGTCACGAAAGGAGAGACTGACTGAAAGGGCTGACTCATTAGGGGGAGAGCAAGTGGGAGTACGGAGTAAGGTGTATATAAACTTATATGTGACAGTTTGACTTCATTTGTAAACGTTCACTTGAAGCTCAATAAAAGTTAAGAAAAAAAGTGAGAGTGGACAGAAGGAATGTGCTGTCTCATTAGGGGGAGAGCAATTAGGTATATATAGCAACGTGTTTGTAAATTTTTGTATGAGAGTCTGACTTGATTTGTAAACTTTCACTTAAAGCACAACTAAAAAAAGAAGAATAAAATATCTAGGAATAAATTTAACCAGGAGGTCAAAGACTTGTACACTGAAAATTACAAAAAGCTGCTAAAAGAAATTAAGGATGACCTAAATAAATGGAAAGACACCCATGTTCAAAGATTGGAAGACTTCATATTGTTAAAATACCAATACTACCCAAAGCAATCTATGGATTCAACAAAATCACTAAGTTCCAGTACCTCTTTTTTTGCAGAAATGGAAAAGCTGATCCTCCAATTCATATGGAATTACAAGAGATCTAGAACAGCCAAAACAATCCCGAAAAAAGAAGGATAAAGGAGGATTCACATGTCTCAATTTCAAAACTTACTACAAAACAACAGTAATCAAGATAGTGTGATCCCAGCACAATGACAGACATACAGATCAATGAGATAGAACTGAGAGTCCAGAAATAAACCTATAGTCAACAGTCAATTGATTTCGACAAGGTTACCAAGACCTTTCAATACAGAAAGACCACTATCAACAAATGGATAAATGAATAACCACATGCAAGAGAATGAAGTTAAACCCTCAACTCATACCATATATAAAATGTAACTCTAGAGGGATCAAGATATAAATTATTAAGAGCTAAAACTGTAAAACTCCTGGAAGAACGCAGGAGTAAATCTTTTGGAGCTTAGATTTGGCAAAGGATTCTTAGATATGACCCTAAAAGCACAAGCAACAAAAGAAAAAAATAGGTAAACTGGACTGTATCAAAATTAAATTCTTTTTGCCTCAAAGGATACCATATCAATAAAGTAAAAGGGCAACCCACAGAATGGGAGACATTTGAAAATCATATATCTGATAAGGGGGTAGTAATCAGATACATAAAGAGTTCAGAAATAAAGAGGCAACCTAATTTAAAATGGGCAAAGAATATGAATAGACATTTCTCCAAAGAAGATACATGGCCAGTAAACACATGAAAAGATGCTCAGCACTATTAATTATAAGGGAAATGCAAATCAAAATCATAGCGATACCACTTCATACCCATTAGGATGGCTAGAATCAAAAAGTCAGATCAACAAGCATTAGTGAGGATGTGGAGAAATCAGAACTTTCACATACTACTGGTGGAAATGTAAAATGTTGCCGTCACTTTGGAGAATAGTCTGACAGTTCCTCACATGGTTAGACACAGAGTGACCATACGATCCAGCAATTCCATTCCTAGGTATAGACCTAGGAGAAATGAAAACATTATATTCACACAGAAACTTATACATGAATGTTCATAGCAGCATTATCCATAATAGCCAAAAAGTGGAAACAACCCAAATGTCCATCAATGGATAAGTGGATAAACAAAATGTGGTATATTCACTATGTAATGCTGGTATTGTTAGGTGCCATTAAGTTGGCTCCAACTCATAGTGACCTTATGTATGACAGAATAGAACGGTATCACTCAGTCATAAAAAGGAATGAAGTACTAATATATGCTACAACACAGATGAACCTTGAAAACATGCTAAGTTAAAGAAGACAGTCACAAAACACCACATACTATATGATTCCATTCATATCAAAGTCCAGAATAGGGAAATTTACAGAGATAGAAAGTACGTTAGTAGCTGCTCACTGCTGGGAGTAAGGGATGGGGATATAGGGGGTAATAACTAAAGGGTATAGGGTTTATTTCTAAGGCGATGAAAATGTTCTAAAATTGATTGTGGTAATGATTGCACATATCCATGAATATACTAAAAACAACTGAATCCTACACTTTAAATGGATAAAGTGTATGGTGTATAGTATCTGAAGTACATTTCAACAAAGCTGTTTTAAAAAAGTTAATTTATGTGGTGAATTACATTAATTGATTTTCTAATATACAACCATCCTTGCATACCTGGTATGAATCCTACCTGGCCGTGGTATATTATTGTTTTGATATAATGCCGAATTCTCTTGACTAGAATTTTGTTTAGAATTTTTGCATCTATATTCGAGAGATACTGGTCTGTAATTTTCTTTTTTTGTGGTGTTCTTTTTCTTTTTTTTTTGCCTGGTTTTGGTATCAGTGTTATGTTGACTTCATAGAACAAGTTCAGAAATATCCCTTCCTTTCCTATGTTCTGAAACAGTTTGAGTAGTACTGCTGTAAACTCTTTTCTGAATGTTCGGTAAATTCTCCAGTGAAGCCATCTGGGCTAGGGCTTTTGGGAGGGGAGGGTTTTTTTTTTTTTATTACCTATTCAATCTTTTCTCGTTAAGGGTCTTTTCAGATTTTCAACATCAGTTTGTGTTAGTTTGGGTAGGCAGTGTGGAACAAATGAAAAAAAAAGAAAATAACAAATGTTGGAGGCCATACGGACATTGGAACTCTTACACACTGCTGGTAGGAACACAAAATGGTACAGCCATTTTGGAAAATGATACGCTGCTTCCTTAGAAACCTAGAAATAGAAATACCATATGATCCAGCAATCCTACTCTAGAAATATATCCTAGAGAAATAAGAGTCGTCACACTAATAGACATATGCACATCCACGTTCATTGCAGCATTGTTCATACTAGCAAAAAGATGGAAACAGCCTATATGGCCATCAACAGATGAATGGATAAACTGGTACATACACACGATGGAATACTGCACAATGATAAAGAACAATGATGAATCCGTGAAGCACCTCACAACGTGGATGAATCTGCAGGGCATTATGCTGAGTGAAATAAATCGGGACAAATATTGTATGAGACCATTACTATAAAAACTCATGGAAAGGTTTATACACAAAAAGAAACAATCTCTGATGGTTATGAGGGAGGGAAGGGGTGGGGATAGAAAAACACTAGACGATAGATAAGTGGTAACTTTGGCGAAGGGTAAGACAGTACACAATACTAGGGACGCCAGCACAACTTATACAAGGCAAGGTCATGGAAGCTCCGTAGATGCATCCAAGCTCTCTGAGGGACCAAACTACTGGACTGACGGCTGTGGGGACCATGGCGTCAGGGAACATCTAGCTCAACTGGCATAACATAGTTTAGAAAAAAATTTTAAAAGTCATAAACTATAAATTACTCCAAGTCTTCACTTTCGAAAACAAGACAAATACCAAATAGGGAAGAGCATGAAACAAAATACATTTTAAATAATTTACACTTACTGTAGTGTTTCTGTGAGTTGGAATGGACTCGACAGCAATGGGTTTGGTTCTGGTTATACATTTAATGCAACAGAATTTAACATAAGCCTATATTAAGAACTATTAAAAAAAAAAAAAAACCCCAGTGCCATCGCAAGCCAAATACAAAAACTATGGATTATTCACTAGTTTCTACTATCCATACTTATAGCTCCCTACATGAGAGAAATTACTTAAAAACTGTTTGTAAATGTAAAACTATCAAAATAAACCCTCAGACTTTCGAATGTAAACAACAAAAGGCAAAACGTATTAAAACGGATGCTTACAAGTGGTAATGCATTCAAACCTTCTTCTTGTTTCATCTCCTGGGTACTAACATCTGAGTTTGAGAGCTGATGTTCAACAGTAGCTATGCATGTGGTATCCGGAACATTCACTGTTATTTCAAGCTGTCAAAATGAGAAGTTTTATTATTTCGTTTTGGTGTACCATAAACAGCAAAACTAAAACCTCATTTCCCACATGAAAACGTAAAACAAAATGTTAAACTGAAGAAATAATCTACATTAAGAAATTAAAACACAGTAATTCTTAAACTGATTGACAGTAACTTGGCAAAAGTAAAACATTTAAGATTTTTGAAGATTCTGTAATTATTAAAACCAGTAAGCAAAATTTTCCAAGGCATTTTTTTTTTAATTGCCCTGACAGTCGGAATTTGTTTCAAAAAAGGTTTTTTTTTTTTTTGCATTTCAAAATAACGGTAATATCCTTAAACGTATCTTTATGCACATGTATACATTTTAATTTTTCATTGTGCTTTAGGTGAAAGTTTACAGAGCAAATTAGTTTCCCGTTCGATAAAGTGGTCCATGACACTGGCTCCATTTCCCTCAATGTGTCAGCACTCTCCCCATTTCCACCCTGGATCTCTCTTTCCTTTTCTACCCCTTCCTGCCTTCTCATCTTTGCTTTTGGGCAAATGTTGTCCTTTTAATCTAATATAATTGATTATTCTAAGGAACATATCCCTCTTGGGTATTACTGTTTATTTTATAGGCCTGCCCATTGTTTGGCTGAAAGGCGGTCTCCAGGAATGGCTTTAGTTCCAGGTCAGAAGGGGGTTTTAGAGTCATAGTCTCAGCAGTTCCTTCCACCTCTGTCAGACCAGTAAGTCTGGTCCTTTTTGTGAATTTGATTTTTTGTTCTACATTTTTCTACTGCTCTGAGCAGGATCCTTTGTTATTATTCAGTCAGAGGGGCTGGTAGCGGTAGGTCTAATTTTCTTAGTGCTTGCATTCCACCAGGCCCCAAACAAGTCACATCTGCTTACAGATTATTTAGACAAAGACCTATTCAAGTTGTAATAACAACAAAGAGAAAAAAATGAACTATTAAAAGAAAAAGGAGAAAAACCAAGTAAGATTAGTGTCAAGGATTTGGAACAAAACCTATACCTCTTCCATTGTTTCCTCAATCTGTGTGGCAACAGGTTCAGGAGATCTGAGACCAAGGGGTACAAAGACTGGAGCTTTGTTTACTTCTTCTGGTGCAAGATGATAGCTTTCTTCTTCATAGTCTGATGCAAAATCTTCATCGTCATCTTCTTCTTCCTGGGAAGCCCGAAGAGTCACCAGCACAGCCTTCGAGGCTCTAGGTTCCTTCTTAGAGCTCTTAGCCCGATTTCGTTTTGATCCACGACCTTTGGTGACATTTGGTTTGTTCTTTTGACGTATTCTCCTCTCAGTATGATTTATCTCACATTCAGAGGCAGAAGAGATAGCCATTCTTCGATCCAGTGCAATTTTGGAGTAATATGATTCTTTTGACAGTTGTGGACAGCTGGATGGGTTTAATCAAAACAACAATATGCTCATTACACGCACAAGGATAATTTTTATAGAAAACCAAATTTTTAAGCGTGAAATCCCAGTCAGGTCATTAAAATGAAACTCCTACCACCCATTTTTTCAAAAAATTATGTTCTAAAGGGAAAAATTTTCTGTTACTACTACTTAATTTCTCATTCAGAGTTACTTCTTAGTTATCTACCTAAAATTTTTTCATAGTAAGTTTTTAATTGTGGGCAGTTTTTCTCTTGCTATATAAGTGAAAATGAAATACAAGGCTGGACACAATTAGAAGACAAAAGGATAAAGGACACTGAGTCAATATACACAGAATATGGGATCAAAAAGTGATACTGGTTTATCCTACTGGGTAAATTGATCAGGTTAAACTAAAAGAGGGTCTTCACGGAACCTTGGTGGGAGAGTAAGCATGTAACTCACAAACTGGACCCAAGCATGCTGAGTGAAATAAGTTAGATACAAAAGGACAAATGTTGCATGAATCCACTACTGTGAAATACCAGAACTGACAAATGCATAGAGATAAAAAGTAGATTAGTGGTTACCAGACACAGGGGGAAGAGGGGAATGGAGAATAAATACTTAATGGGTACAAAGTTTCTGTTTGAGAAGATAAAAAAGTTTAGAAATAGACAGTGGTGATGGTTGCACAATGATGTGAATGTAATTAATGCCACTAAAGTACACATTTAAAAATGGTTATAATGGCAAATACACACATATATATATCCATAATAAAAAAAACAGAAAAAAAACGGGGGCAGAGGGACAGAAAAATCTAACAGAGCAATGTTGTTTTTTTAGAACTTTGGTTCCTTTCCACTGTCCTTGAAAATGATGGAAGAAGGAGGGTGCCTTTTATGTGTGCTTGTGACCCTATGTGAATCAGCACCCTAATTACTTAGGTAATACACACCATTCTTCGGTGAGGCTTCTACTAATGTCTAGTATACCCAATACTCAGAAATTTTAACCTAGGAAAGAGGAATCTTCCTAAGTAGATCTAAAAAAAAAAAAGTAAACTTTAGTAAAAGTAGGAATCAAAAGTGGGACAGAAACAGACCTGTCAATAAAAAACTATCTCCAAGTCTGTTAGCAAGTCACCTTTTTGCTATTATCAGTTAAGGTTAAGACATCCAAGGAGGAATAAATGATTTTTACCTTCTATTCTAAAAGCACTTATTATGTAAAACAAGACAAGGACAAATGTTGTACAATGCCACTTGTTACATAAAACTTTACCTTGTTGATTTATTAAGATACTGCTCTTCAATAACTGAAGACACAGAATTATTCCCTAGAGTTTCCTTTCCAACATTTCCTGATGGTCCAGGTTCTTCAGATTCAGCATCTTTTTTGGCTAAAACAGCCTCTGTGGGACCTGTACAATCTTTTCTTGCTGAAATCTCCAGAGATGCCAGAAGCTCAGTCTTTTTCTTAAATTTAAAAAGAAACAGCTCATATTACCATGGAAACAATCTGTTAATTTGGTTGGGTAGTTTGATCTAAAGCTCTAAGCTTACACAGATACAACTTAGTTTCTAAATTTTTATAGTACAGTCAATTTTCATGAAAAGTTACACAAACAAAAGGCAAAGCTGTACATTTTTAATTCTCTCCTTCATAATCCTGACAAAATAGAGCTCAGTGACAATTTTTTTTTTTCAAACTTACTTTTAGAAGGAGCTGGATGTCAGACTCTTCTTGCTGCAGTAAATTATCTTCTAGCTTTCTTGCCTCGCTCTGATCTGCCATGCCTTTTTCTGTTCCTGATTCCTTTCTCTTACTATGGGCCCTTCTCAAATTTGGCTTAGCCCTTTGGAAGTGCCTTCTCCCCAGCTGGGCTGGACTAGGAGCATAAGTCTTATGTTCCTCCCTGGAACAAAATAAAAATCATGTTGAACAAAAACCAAAATTCCTTGTTAAATCAAGCATTTTTGGACATAAAACTATTCCATGTTCAAAGGACTAAAAAACTGGCTACAAAACCACACATGTAAAATGAAAACACACACGCTGACATAAAATGAAGAACATAAAACCTTTGTTTCCATTTTCTGTATAGCACGGAATAGTTTCACAATATTATTAATCTATTTTTACTTTCATTAATTGATTCTGATGCCTAAAGTTTCTCTGAAAATTAAGTACTTTTACTTGAAGTAAGGAAGACTGAAGAAGAATTGATGCCTTTGAATTATGGTATTGGCAAAGAATCCTGAATATACTGTGGACTGCAAGAAGAACAAACAAATCTGTCTTCAAAGAAGTACAGCCACAATGCTCCCTAGAAGTGAGGATGATGAGACTTCATCTCACATACTTTGGACATACTATCAGGAAGGACCAGTCCCTGGAGAAGGACACCATGTTTGGTAAGGTAGAGGGTCAGCAAAAGAGGAAGACCTTCAATGAGATAGACTGACACAGTGGTTGTAACAATGGGCTCAAACATACAATTGTGAGGATGGCGCTGGAAAGGGCAGTGTTTCATTCTGCTGTACACAGGGTCACTATGAGCTGGGACCAACTCGTCAGCACCTTAACAACAACAGTTGAAGGTGAATTTCATAATGACACTTTAAACAATGCCTTCAACCGGGCTCTGAAGCATGAACAAATATACTATGGTCATAACAACCTTGGTCCTTCTGGCTCAACAGTAGGTTTGAGGACTAGAGTCTATTCTCCCACAACATGTCTGTCAACTCACAGAAAAGGGTTTATCAACAGGCAATGTCATAAGGGTTCCAATATAGCCCACTGGTACCTGCCATGTCAGAGAAAGTCAGGGTTTCAAAAGTCAATACAGTAGCAATAGCTCTCAACCTAAGTAGCAGATATAAGGTTTCACGGGAAATATTTTACTAACTAGCAAGGATTTGAATTATAGGAAATCACTTGAAAGTTTAAAATCTAATAATAAACCCGAATGTTTATAAAGAATAGCTGGGTATACAGGTGTCTACCATGAGCTCTCTGAAAGACCTGTATTGAAGGCTAATTTTACATAATACTCTCAATAAATTACCTAGAAGAGAAAGTAGACGGTTATTTTCCAAATGTGCCAACCTTATGAAGCTCTTCTGGCAATGACACACCAAAGATGTTCACAGGAAGATCTAAGAAGGCTAATACATGCCAGTGGAGGTTAATGTACTTAGTAAAAAAAAAAATGTAACTTAAGTATACGCTATTTACAATAAAATATGATTCTGCAAAAGGACCGAGAATAAAATATATACGTGAGCAAAATGTGTCACTGAGGTCAAAATGGCCAATAAAATGACAGAAGAATAAGCTAATTTTAAAACTACAAAAAAATAGTTACTCTAAAGAAAGTTACCAGTCATGGTACATCTAACAGCTGGAATAAACTTCATGAACTAGAAAATATTAAAAAGTAAGAAAGGGGTGTGAGTTTCCATACAGGAAGTTTAAAAGTTGGATCTCTCTCATCAAGAAATACAAAGATTAAGTATAAAACAACTTAAAACATGAAAAGTTTATTTCATAACAAATAAAAGATGTTGCTGCTGTTGTTAGGTGCTGTTGTGCCAGTTTCGACCCATAGTGACCTTATGTACAACAGAACAAAACACTGCCTGGTCCTGCACCATCTTCACAATTGTTATGTTTGAGCCCATTGTTGCAGCCACTGTGTCAATTCATCTCATTGAGGGTCTTCCTCTTTTTCCCTGACCCTCTACCAAGCATGATGTATTTCTTCAGGGATTGGTCCCTCCTGATAAAATTGCGAAAGTAGGACAGATGAAGTCTCGTCATCCTCCCGTCTAAGGAGCACTCTTGGCTGTACTTTTTCCAAGACAGATGTTTGTTATTCTGGTACTCCACAGTATACTCAATATTCTTCACCAACACCATAATTCAAAGGCATCAGTACTTCTTTAGTCTTCCTTATTCCTTGTCCAGCTTTCATATGCATATGAGGCGACTGAAAATACACGGCTTGGGTCAGACAAACCTTAATCCTCAAAGTGACATCTTTGTTTTTTAACATCTGAAAGAAGTCTTTTAAAGCAGATTTGCCCACTGCAACACGTCTTTTGATTTTCTGACTACTGCTTACATGGGCATTGATTGTGGATCCAAGTAAAAATGAAATCCTTGACAATGTCAGTCTTTTCTCCATTTTTTAAGATGTTCTTTATTGATCCAGTTGTGAGCATTTTTGTTTTATGTTCAGGTGAAATACATACTGAAGGCTGTAGTCCTGATTTTCATCAGTAAGTGCTTCACATCCTAATCTTAGCTTTCAGTAAGCAAGGTCTTGTCACCTACGTATCTCAGGTTGTTAAGGAGTCTTCCACCAATCCTGATGCCATATTCTTCTTCATACAGTCCAGCTTCTCAGATGATTTGTTCAGCATACAGACTGAGTAAGTATGGTGGAAGGATGCAACCCTGATGCACACCTTTCTTGATTTAAAACCATTCAGTATCCCCTTGCTCTGTTCGAACAACTGCCTCTTGGTCTACGTACAGGTTCCACATAAGCACAATTAAGTGTTCTGGAATTCCCATTCTTTCCAATGGTATCCATAATTTGTTACGATCCAACTGGGTGTTGTCTAACCCACAGAGTCATAAGTTGGACGTGCACAGCAGCACTCCATCATTAAATGGAAGTGGTATATACAAGATCAAGCCCAAGCAGGACTTGAAGGCACAAGTTGCACGAGGAAGTGGCCCAAATGCCCATGGTATCCACTCCCCTCACATTACCTTCCATCTCCCAATAGGCACCTATGGCCTCACGGGGAGTTCCTTATGACCAAATGACTGAAGAGAAAACTCATGCCTGATTTACAGATGGTTATGCGCGATATGCAGGCACCACTCGAAAGTGGACAGCAGCAGCACTACAGCCCCTTTCTGGGACCTCCTTGAAGGACAGTGGTGAAAGGAAATCCTCCCAATAGGCAGAACTTTGATAACTGCACTTGGTTGTTCATTTTGCTTGGAAGGAGAAATGGCCAGATGTGCAACTGTATACTGATTCATGGGCTGTGGCCAATGGTCTGGCTATGATGGTCAGGGAGACAAGGATTTATGGGGAAGAGGTATGTGAACAGGTGTCTCTGAATGGGTCAAAGAAGTGAAGATATTTGTGTCTCATATGAATGCTCACCAAAAGGTGACCTCGACAGAGGATGGTTTTAACAATCAAGTGGATAGGATGACGTGTTCTGTGGGAACCACTAATCCTCTTTCCCCAGTTACTCCCGTCATTGCCCAATGGGCTCATGAACAAAGTGGCCATGGTGGCAGAGATGGACATTATCCATGGGTCCAGGAACATGGACTTCCACTCACAAGGCTGACCTGGCTACAGCCACTACTGTGCATCCAATCTGCCAGTGGCAGAGACCAACACTGAGTCCCCGATATGGCACCATCCCTCCAGATGACCAGCCAGCAACTTGGTAGCAAGTCGACTACCTTGGACCACTTCCATCATAGAAAGAGCAGCATTTCATCCTTACTGGAATAGACAATCTGGATATGGATTTGCCTTCCCTGCATGCCATGCTTCTGCCAAAACTACCATTCGTGGACTTACAGAATGCCTTATCCACCACCATGGTATCCCACATACCATTGCCTCTGATCAAGACACTCATCCCACAGCAAACAAAGTGGAGCAGTGGGCCAATGCTCATGGAATTCACTGGTCTTACGACGTTTCCCATCATCCTGAAGCAGCTGGCTTGACGGAATGATGGAATGGTCTCTTAAGACACAATTATGGCACAAGCTAGGTGGCAATACCTTGCAGGGTCAGGGCAATGTTCTCCAGGAGGCTGTATATGCTCTAAACCAGCATCCAATATATGGTGCTGTTTCTCCCATAGCACGGATTCATGGGTCCAGGAATCAACGAGTAGAAATAGGAGATGCACCAGTCACTATTACCCCTAGTGATCCACCTGCAAGATTTCTGCTTCCTGTCCCCATGACCTTATGCTCTGCAGGCCTAGAGGTCTTAGTTCCAAAGGGAGGAATGCTCCAACCTGGAGACACATCACTGATTCCATTAAACCAGAAGCTAAGAATACCACCTGGCCACTTTGGGCTCCTTATGCCTCTGGATCAACAGGAAAAGAAGGGAGTTACCATAATGGCTGGTGGGACTGATCCAGACTACCAAGAGGAAATCGGATTGATATTACATAATGGAGATAAAGAAGAGTATTTCTGGAATGCATGAGATCCCTTAGGGTGTCTCTTAGTACTACCATGTCCTGTAATTTTTAAAAGTCAACGCAATTCCAACATGACTACTAATGATGGCTCCGACCCTCCAGGAATGAAGGTTTGGGTTACCCCATCAGGCAAAGAACGATGACCAGCTGAGGTGCCTGCTGAGGGCAAAGGGTGGTGGAAGAAGGTAGTTCTAAATACCAGTTACGGCCATGTGACCAGTTGCAGAAATAAGGACTGTAATTGTTACAAGTATTTCTGCTTTGTATGTGTGCATCAGGTATTTTTGTTTTCTCATTAAAAAAAAAAAAACTTTTTTTTTTTTTTTAAATAAAATATAAGATGTAAATGGGGCTAGTGCATTTTTTGTTTACGTGTGTTAGCTATGTTAGGCTCAAGTATAAGTGTACCTGTGTTTATTCAGGGATTATGTATGGTTTGGGGAGATGTGTACAGATGCCAAGTTGACAAGGGGTGGACTGTGATGGTTAAGATTGTGTGTCAACTTGGCTGGGCCACGATTCTTGGTGTTTTGGCAGTTGTATAATGTCGCAATCATTTCCCTGTTGAAATGTGATATGTGATCACCCCCATGATGGAATATGCTGAGTGGTACTGGCCGGGGTGGGGCTTGTGGTGGCTCACCGCTCCCTCAGCCTTCATCTCTCTGCCTTCCACCACATACTTCCTTCCTGCTCCCCTTGCAAAAGTCATTGGCTTGTTTTAGGTCCAGGAGTTGTCTTTTGTCTGACCTCTGGTTCTTGGGACTTGAGCTAGCAGCTTATTTGTCCATTTTTGGATTCGCTGATTTTCATGGCCTGTGAGCAAGAGTCTTGCTCCCTGACCTGCCTATCTTGGGTTCATCAGCCCCTGCAACTAAGTGACTCAGGAGAAACCTTGCAGTCTTGCCAGCTGACCTTGGCAATTCCTTGACCGTCACAACCTGTGAATGGGATCCCAGCTCTCCAAACTGCTCATCTTGGGTTCACCAGCTTCTGCGGCTCTGTGAATTGGGAAAGGACTCTATCCTGATCCAAGGACTTGGGAATGTCCCAACGCCTACAATTGCGTGAGCTGTTTCCTTAATGTAAATCTCTATGTTTATATGCATTACTGGTTTTGCTTCTCTACAGAACCCAGCCTAAGACAGATCCACATAGTCGAATGCCTTTGCAGTCAGTAAAACACAGGTAAACATCTTTCTGGTATTCTCTGCTTTGAGCCAAGATCCATCAGACATCAGTAGTGATATCCCTCATTCCGTGTTCTCCTCTGAATCCGGCTTGAATTCCTGGCAGTTCCCTGTCAATGTACTGCTATAACCATTTTTTAATTATCTTTAGCAAAATTTTACTTGCATGTGACATTAATGACATTGTTCAGTAATTTCTGCATTCTGTCGGATCACCTTTCTTTGGAATGGGCACAAATATGGATTTCTTCCATTCGGTTGGCCAGGTAGCAGTCTTCCAAATTTCTTGGTATAGACAAGCAAGCACCTCCAGCACTGCATCTGTTTGTTCAAACAACTCAATTGGTATTTCGTCAATTCTTTGAGCCTTGTTTTTTGCCAAAGCCTTCAGTGCAGCTTGAATTTCTTCCTTCAAAAGCATTGGTTCTTAATCATATGCTACCTCCTGAAATGGTTGAATGTGGACCAATTCTTTTAGGTACAGTGACTCTGTGTATTCCTACCATCTTCTTTTGATGCTTCTTGTGTCATTCAATATTTTGTTCATACTAAAAATCAAACCAAACCTATTGCTGTCGAGTTGATTGACTCTTAGCAACCCTACAGCCTATAAAAACAGCCTACAGAATCCTTTAAATTGCTTAAAAATTGAAACTCAAAGCTTGAATTTTTTTCTACAATTCTTTCAGCTTGAGAAATGCCAAGCATGTTGATCCCTTTTGGCTTAAATAAAGATAGCACTGCCTATACAGATATGCATCGCTTAATGTCTACAATACGTTCCGTGAAATAGGGTGATTTGTGATTTGGATGTTGTATGAACATCTGGGTTCGTGGGAACACCTGGGTTCGTGGGGCCTGGGGTTCCTTGGTGCACTGCCCAGGGGCTGCTGTGCTTCACGCAGCCCAGGCAGTTCCCGCTGCAGATGCCTGAGGTGAGTACTCAGCGGGTCCCACCCAGAGTATGACCCGCAGCCCCATGAAGGTCAGCCTCACAAAGGTCACTGTGGGAAGGCTCCAGGCTCAGGCAGCAGAGGAGTGGTGTCCGTGACCCGGTACCCCTGCCAGGGCCAGACCACAGGCGTATAAGTGGTCAGACATTGACAGACATTATATAGCTCATGACTGTGTAACTGCAGCAATTTGCTAGTCTGAAAGTCATAAATCCTGAAAACTTAAGTTTAAAAACTAAACTGCTAATGTTACATTAAGTAACTTACTTAAATCTTCCAGGTTAATTTAGTCAATTATAAATGAGAGCATTTGGAGAGGCTGAATTTGAAGATCACTAGTCTTTAAAGTCTCAGACTAAAAATCAAAATCCTTATGATGGCCCTATATAATCTACCCTTCTCCATCCCCAACCTTTATTATTTGACATCTACCTTTCCTCTCTTTTGCTGTTTCAGCCACACTGGCCTCTGCTGTTCTTGAAACATGCCAGGCATGTGCTTACTTTAATGCTTTTGAACTGCTGTTCCCTCTTCCGCTGGACATTTCTTTGACTTGCTTCCTCCCTCTTTCAGGTCTTTTCTCCAATAGTACCTTTTCAAGGAAGCACTCTCTGACCAATGCTAATTAAAAATTAAGTCCCTATTCATGATACTCCTCACCCAACACACACCTGCTTTATATTTCTCCTCTATAGTATTATTGTCTGGTATACTATTAATTTAACTTATTTATTTTGTATATCATCTGTTCCAATTAGAACATAACCTCCACTAAGGCAGATTTTTTCTTTTGTTTACTCTTATGTTGTCAGCACCTCGAACAGTGCCTGGCACATAGAAGACACTAAAATATTTGTTTAATGCATGAATAGATAAGATTCTTTTCAGTGGAGAAATTGTATAATTCTGTAAGACCAAGAGGGATGAAATTATACATGGAAAGGAAATCCATAAATAGTTATTAGAAGCCAGAAATGTAAACAGGCTCATCTTTAATGTTCGGGGATTAGTATCTCAGAGTTTCCTGGAATAATTATCAGAGATAAAACTACTAGACTGGACTAATCACCAGCTAACTCCAATACAGCATTTGTAATACAAAAGGATTCGTAATATATTTTGGTGGAAAACACTGAGTACTTCACTTAAATATCCCATTTAAAGAAATGAAGAAGTGGCTTAGTATGGGAATTTGAAATTAATGTAAAAACTCGTCTAAGTCATAAAATAAAAACAATATGAAAAGGCTTTTTAAGACAAAAAAAGATAAAAGAAATCCATACTAAAATACAAAACTTCACATTAGAAACTCTGTCTAAACAGAACAGTTTAAAGCCATCCAAAATCAATAGCACCACTTGTTCAGACAGATGACACAATATGCCCATATCCTGTATGTATGATTTCTTTATATAATTAGAGAGGGCACAAAGGCTACAACATTTCTTCTGAGTTCCCTCCAAAAAATAACGTAATTCTATTTAATTAAAGGAAGGTGGAATATTCAAAGTAAGAGTGCTGAAGACATGCTGGAGTACAATAAATACGTCACAAAAACACACCCCAGTTACACAGATAGTGTAGTGAACTACATGGATCATGAATTTTATCCAAGAAGGGTGTTTTTATTTTTCTTATATAGACTAAAAAGGAAGAAACTAATATATCCTGCTTTAACAGCAACAATAATAAAGCAGATGGCAAGTAACAAATGAAAGCTATGCTGAAATTTCTTTACCACAATGAGAGTATGTCTCATTTAAAAGGTAATGTTCTTACCATTTGGCTCGGGGCATACCATATCATACCATACCAGGTGCCTTCAAGTCAACTCCGACTCATGGCAACTCACGTGTCAGAGGAGAACTGTGTTCTAGGGAGTTTTCAATGGCTGATATTTCCAAAGTACATTGCCCGTTTTTTCTTTCGACGAGCCCCTGTGCGGACTCAAGCTACCAACTTCTTGGTTAGGAGCCGCATACTAACTGCACCACCTAGGGACTCCAGCTTGGGGCATAGTTACCTCTAAGTATAGTACAAGTAGCACTTCCTATTTATGAACTTCAGTCAGCAGGTTATACATTTCCAAAGAAGATGAAAAAAACTTAAGACCCTTTGTCCATTATTAACGGTTAGTTTTAAAATAAAAAATGAGGATTTTTTTAGACTTTTCAAAGAAATTATAAATTAAGAGGACATTAGCCATGCAATTCTTACAGCATATCAAGAAGGTGATTTAAAATATCCTAATTTTGTAATTACTATTTTATCTTTTATAACAATTTCCAGGGTGTGATATAAAATCAGTTATGTAAAAATCCAACCTTTATCTTTGAAAAGTTTTATGCTGTTCTGATTAAAAGTAAACTCACCTTATCTTTTCATCTAAAACATTAATTTTGTTAACATGAAGGTTTTCTACAAGAACCACATGACTCTGATCTTCATTGATTCTGCACTCGGACACTTTGGAAGATACAACTTCAATTTCAGTTCCAATTTGAGAATTTGGCTGAAGATGACAAAATATATTAGTTTTTTTTTTTTTTTTTAACTGCAAAACATACCTCCTAAAATATTTCAATCATGAGGGAAGGTATTTAGTAAGATTCTAAGCCGGTGGAATCAGAGGCCATTGTGGCTGAAACTGCAAAAGACAGGAAAGGTGGATGTCAGGGTTTGTGATGTTCATGTTGTGCTGCCGAAACAAAACTGCCTAGCTCATAGAGAAAGTTTCAAGACTTATTATAGTAATATGTTTACTAACACTTTAAAAACTAAACAGTCACCTGTTGTGAAACGAACAAAAAAATGGGTTTTTAAAAAGAGTTTTTTTATGTTGTTCAAATATGGATTACAATCAATTGAAGTATTTCCCTTGGTAACAGAGAAAAGAACAGAAAAACAAGAAGCAGCTAAAACGGACATTTTTAGGCATTAAAATAAAGATTTCTTTCTAACATGAAAAGGTTCATCAACAAGAGAATGGGTCAAACTGTAGTTCAAAACAGGGGAATATTATCCAGCAATTAAAAGTGATGTACCTCTACATTTCTTGACACAGAAAGCAACTTAACATATTAAAGTGAAAGACAATAAGTACCAAAATAGCATGTGTAAAATGATTTTATTGTTTAAATTTATATAAGTATCTGTATTTTTTTTTTTATACACTAATCTGGTAAGATGCGTCAAAAGGTTTTCAGTAGTTATCTGAGGGTGGTTGAGACCTGGGGTAGTTGTTATTATTTAATATTATTTTTTTTTAATTGAACGTTTTCACAATAATAGGTTCATTAGTTAAGAAAATAATAAATCTATTTTCACATTAATTACATAACAATAACTCACCACAGCAGGGGATTTTTTAGTTTCATCTTTTTGTAACACTGGTCTTTCTTCCTTAATTATGTCTTTAGCTTCACTTTTTTCTACTATTTGCCTCTGTTCAATCTTTCTTATGTTTGGTTTGGGTCTCTGAAGTCGGCGCCTTATTGGTTGAGAAGTTTGGATACCACTTTCTTTCATTTCTTGTTGCAAAGTGTTTGTGTTGTAAGTCCTAGAAAATGGGACAGAGAAAAAGAGAGGGCACTCAATTGTAAAGAGTTGAACTAACGTAATAAATATGAAGTGTCAATCTCCTCTAATAATCTCTCTTTAAAAATAATGTTGGCCCATTAAAAGAAAACTAAATTATTTTGATTATAAATATTTTATAAAGGAAATAGTTAACAATCACAATTCTCAAAAAGTAATGGTTATATACTCACATACATACATTTCTAAATGCATTTCTTGGGTAAGATGTTAATCAGCTAACAAGAAATATATGCAGGCAAGCATTAAGAGCTGTTGAACTCAAATATGATATTCTACCTTAGGCACTCTTCCAAAGCAAAAAAAAATAAACCAACTATCCTTTATTTAGGAAAAAAAAAAGTCCGCAGGTGGTGCAATCAGTTTCTGCTCAACAGCTAACCTAAAAGTTGGCAGTTCGAACTCACCCAGTGGTACTGTGGAACAAAAAGGCTAGCAATCTGCTTCCATTAAGATTATAGCCAAGAAAACCCTATGGAGTATTTCTACTCTGTAACACACGGGGTCACCATGAGTCAGGATCAACCTGACAGTAACTAACAACAACAACGAATCCTTTATATTCATTTTGAAAATACATTAAAAATCTTAATTAAAGCTAAGAAATATTTTAAAGAACGGTCTTTCTTAGATATTAAAAGAAACATCAACACTTCACCAAAGAAGACAACCAGGCAGCCAACAGACACATGAGGAAATGCTCACAATCATTAGCCATTAAAGAAATGCAAATCATAACGACAATGAGGTACCATCTCACCCTGACAATGCACTAAAAAAAAAAAAAACCCACAAAATAACAAGCGTTGGAGAGGTTGTGGGGAGACTGGAACTCTGATGCACTGCTGATGGGAAAGTAAAATGGTACAACCACTTTGGAAAACGATATAGTGCTTCCTTAAAAAGCTAGAAAAAGAAACACCTTATGATCCAGCAATCCCACTCCTAGGAATATACCCAAGAGAAATAAGAGCCATCACACAAATAGACATATGCACACTCATGTTCACTGCAGCACTATTCACAATGGCAAAAAGATGGAAACAATCTAAATGCCCATCAACAGATGAATGGGTAAATGAATTATGAAACATATACACAATGGAATACTATGCAATTATAAAGAACAAGGATGAATCCACGAAGCATCTTACAACATGGATGAATCTGGAGGGCACTATGCTGAGTGAAATAAGTCAATCACAAAAGGACAAATATTGCATAAGGCCACTCTTACAAAAACTCAAGAAAAGGATTAAACACAGAAAAAAGCATTCTTTGATGGTTACGAGGGTGGAGAAGAAGGAGGAAGGAAAATCACTAACTAGATAGTAGACAAGGGTCAACTTCGGTGAAAGGAAGGACAACGCACAATACAGGCGAAGTCAGCACAACTAAACCAAAGCAAAAGCAAGGCAGTTTCCTAGACACATCCAGACACTTTGAGGGACAGAGTAGCTGGGGCTGAGGACCATAGTTTCCGGGACATCTAGGTCAACTGCAATAACGTAGTATATAAAGAAAATGTTCTACATCCCACTTTAGTGAGTAGCATCTGGAATCTTAAAAGCTTGTGAATGGCCATTTAAGACACACCTATTGGTCCCACCCCACTCGGAACAACAGAGAATGAAGAAAACCAAAGACAAGGAAAATACTAGCCTAAGGACTAAAGGACCAATTAAACCAGAGACTCTACCAGCCTGAGACCAGAGGAACTAGACGTTGGCCAGTTACCACCAGTGACCGCCCTGACAGGGGACACAACAGAGTCCAGGACAGAGCAGGAGAAAAATGTAGAACAGAAAGCTCAAATTCACATAAAAAAGATCAGACTAATCATCTGAGATGGGAGGAACCCCCAAAATTATGGCTCCCAATGCTTTGTTAACCCAGGAATGAAACCATTCCCGAAGCCCACTCTTCAGACAATGATTAGGCAGGCCTATAAAACAAAAAATAATACTCGTGAGGAAAGTGCTTCTTACTTCAATCAGACGTATGAGACCAAATGGGCAGCTCCTGTCCAAAAGCAGGATGAGAAGGTGGGAAGGGACAGGAACTGGTCAACGGACACAGGGAACCCGGGGTGGAAAGGCAGAATGTGCTGTCACATTGTGGGGATTGCAACCAATGTCACAAAACACTATGCGTATAAATTTCTGAATGAGAAATTAACTTGAGCTGTAAAGTTTCACCTAAAGCACACACACATCAAAAACAAACATCAGTGTTTACCCTGTAGAAGCAACCAAGTCGTCTTCCTGAGCTTGTGTGGACTGAGGCTCCTCTTCTGGTTCACAAGAATGTGAACGTGAAAGGCTCTTTTCAGTCTGTACACATGGTAATATCACAGCCTTTTCCTCCTTATGACCTGATTCATCTTTTTCTCTCGATGTCATTAGGGAAGCCACATTCTAGAAGACATATAAAAAAAAATTTTTTTTAAGTTCATCCAGGGTTGGTAAAGGTATAGGGAAATACAGACTTTCACATACTATTAGCAGAGGAATAAATTTTCAAAATCTTTGTAGAGTGCAATCAGATAATACGTATCCAAATTTTAAATTCCCCAGCAATTCCACTTCTAGAAAGTTATCCTACAAAAATACTCAATTTTCTAAAAATGTATATAAAAGGACATATATTATAGCATCATAATAACCAAAAAAAGAAACAAAATATCAGAAACAAGAAAAATAGTCAGTAGAAGATTAAATAAATTATAAAATCCTTACAATGCAACAGCACATAGCCATTTAAAATGTTAAATTTCTACATACTGTTCCAGAAAGGGGCCCTGGTGGCACAGTGGTTAAGCACTACTGAAAGGTAGGCAGTCAAACCCACCAACCGCTCCATGGGAGAAAGATGTGGCTGTCTGCTTCCCTAAAGATTTATAGCCAAGGAAACCCTATAAGTAACTTCTTACTGTCTCACAGGGTCACTATGAGTCAGAATCAACTCGATGGCAGTGAGTTTGGTTTTCTGCTTCCAGAAAGAGGCCCACAACATTGTATCAAGTGGAAAAACCAGAAGGCAAGGCTTGATGCTATTTTTTGCAAAACAATAAAAATACATGCACATTTTATTATTTATACGGTTAACTTGGGAGAGAGGGATGCAACATAAAGGACTCTCAGTTTTTAGACTATGTTATCTTTTTAATTTAAAAGCTTTATAACCAGAAAAAAGAATTACAAATGTTGATAACAGCGAAGAACTAAGCTATTTTAGGATGTCAAATAAGAATTTTAATTCAAAAAACATATGTTTAGAAAACTCAATTTATGAGTATTAACAGTTCACTTCAAAGCTTTTGATGCGATCTTAATCTGTTATGGGTCAAGTCAATGAAGTATATAAAATATCACCTTTAATACATATTGAGCTTTTAATTTTCATTTCATCTTCACAACACAGTAACATAGTAATTATTATTCCTATTTTTCCTACAAAGAAATGATTACATCATGCAGTTATGGTCACATAGTGAGTAAAGGCCCACGCCTCCTAAATGCCTTCCCATGACACACTTGCCCATCATCAGACTTCTGAGATTCTTACACAAACTACAGAAACAATGATGACATTACACACAGGAACAGTATCACACACAGTAAAAATAATATGAAGAAACACTTGTGAAATTTTAATTCTGTGTCTTTCACTTTAGTAACCCTCAACAGCTACTGTCAAAGTTAATTCCAACTCATGGTGACCCCATGCGTGTCAGAGGAGAACTGTGCTCCACAGGGTTTTCAATGACTAATTTTCCAGAAGTAGACTGCCAGGCTTTTCTTTCAAAGCACCTCTGGCTGGACTACAACCGCCAACCTTTCAGTTACCAGGTGAGAACATTAACCATTTGCACAACCCAGAGGCTCCTTAGTAACACCAATGACAAACACAAACAAATAAAAACTCCGTCTTCAATACCACTCACATCTTGAGAAGGGCAGTTATTAGTCTGTTCAGTGTTCTGTTGTACTACGACAGTCTCCATTTTATCCATTTCTAATTTCTTCCCAGGTACATATTTTTCTGCTTCTGTAGTCTCTCTCTTTAAAGCTGCTCTTGCTAGGTTTGGTTTTGGTTTTTTGAATCGACTTCTCACAAAAGGTACTATTTTAACTTCAAATGGCTTCTGTTCTTGAGGAAGAGATTTGCTTTTGGAACAAGGATTATCAAGCTTTAGAATAAACTGAAAAAGCAGTGGACCAGAGTCTTAAGACAAGCTTACAGACTGGCAATAACATTATCAATTCTTAACAGAAAAACAAATTGGACTATTTGGTGGATGCTGAAAAATAGGAAGGCATAACCCAGGTATGAGCCTAAGAATATCATCTTTGCACAAAAAAATACAGGTTTGTCAAACCTGCGTTGACTTAGGAGTATGTGTTACATATGATTCTGTGTGTGCTGGGAATTTTCACAATTAACCATCAGAATGATCGTTTTTCCTAGCCTTCCCAAAACTATAATTTGCAAATATAACTTTCTATGCTTTCTCTAAAAATGCACACTTACGTACTTATACCTTAAATTAGTATTGGAACGCTGCTCCGGAACATCTGGAAATTGCATCCCTTGGTCCTCTATCTTACCAAGATCAGAAGTCTGCAAAGAAGCCTCTGAATGACTTAACTGACTTGACGCTTCCTCTTCAGAACTTCTTTTCTCTTCTACAGACGTACGCACCACTGACTGCATGTCACTGCTAATGCTCTGGAGGAACAGTCATGTAAATCAGCACACTTACAAGATTTCTTAGGCATTTCTGACGTTTCAAAGAAAAGCCGAAACACTTTTCTTAAAAAATCTACAACTTTGTTTCTGATTTTTAAATAAAATTTAATTTACAAATGTTAATACATAGAGTTCAGGAAACTTCTTTTCATATTACATATTATCATTTTTCCAAAGCACAGATAATGGTATCTATGCCAAAAAAAAAAAGATCCCCCAAAATGCTAAAATGTTAAAAATAGAATAAATGTCAAGTAACTGGAAACACTTAATAAAAGAAACTTTTTTAAAATGGAATAAAGGGGAGGAGATAGGAAATAAAAACGGATACAAATATGGTCAGAAGTAATTTCAAAGTATGTTCATACCAGGGTTACCACAAATTCAGTCCAATTTCCTATGCCCCTTTTATCTAAAGGAGCAATTTCAAATTGACATTAAGAACAGTAACTTCTAAGTTTCTTCAGGATCCTAAATATACATATTCAGGGCTAGAAAAGGGCTTCAGACTTTTTGAGATTTTAAAAACATTATTCAGCTTAAGGGCAATAATCACGAAATTAAATTTTCTCTGAAAAAAGTATTCAAAATTAACTTTTAAAGGACAGAAAAATACATACTTGTACATCTGGTAAAGGCATACAGCTGCAGTCACCACTGCTATTCTGTATTAAATTTATCTCGGTTTGTCTTGAGGTATCAGTCTCCTCTGGCTCATTTTTCCTTGGAGCAGTATCTACTTTTCCAGTATTTCTCAAATCGGCTACCGTTTCCTCAATAGCACTGATCTCTCCTGATCCTCTTTCCCGCAAGGAAATTTCTCTTCCAGTGTCTTTCAAATCTGCCTCCATTTCCTCAATAACAGTCATCTTTCCTGATACCTTGTCCATGACGAAAACGTTTCCTTTTCCAGTTTCTTTCAAATCAATCTCCCTTTCTCTTATGGTACTGACCATTTTTACTACCTTTTCCCTTGGGGAAATATCTCTTCCAGTTTCTTCCAAATCTACCTCCACTTCACTTATAGTTTTGACCTCCTCTGGGGCTTTTTCTGATGGGGGTATTTCTCTTCTTCCAGTTTCTTCAAAATCTGCCTCTCTTTCCTCTGAGGCAGCAATCATTTCTGGGATGCTCTGCCTTGGGAAAATCTCTCTTCCCGTTTCTTCCAAATCTGTCTCCATCTCACCTATAGTCTTGGCCTCCTCTGGGGCCTTTTCCTGTGGCGTTATTTCTCTCCTTCCACTTTTTTCAAAATCTGCCTCTCTTTCCTCAAAGGCAGTAATCATTTCTGGAATGCTCTGCCTTGGGGAAATCTCTCTTCCAGTTTCTTCCAAATCTGTCTCCATCTCACCTACAGTCTTGACCTCCTCTGGGGCCTTTTCCCATGGGGATATTTCTCTTCTTCCAGTTTCTTTAAAATCTGCCTCTCTTTTCTCAGAGGTAGCAATCATTAATGGTATCTTTCTCCTTGGGGAAATCTCTCTCTCAGTTTTTTTCAAATCTTTCTCCACTTCAACTACAGTCTTGACCTCCTCTGGGGCCTTTTCCCATGGGGATATTTCTCTTCTTCCAGTTTCTTTAAAATCTGCCTCTCTTTTCTCAGAGGTAGCAATCATTAATGGTATCTTTCTCCTTGGGGAAATCTCTCTCTCAGTTTTTTTCAAATCTTTCTCCACTTCAACTACAGTCTTGACCTTCTCTGGGGCCTTTTCCCATGGGGATATTTCTCTTTCTCCAGTTTCTTCAAAATCTGCCTCTCTTTCCTCAGAATCAACTATCATTTCTGGTATCTTCTCCCTTAGGGAAACCTCTCCTTCAGTTTTTTTCAAATCTTTCTCCACCTCCTCTGGGACCTTTTTCCATGAGGATATTTCTCTTCTAGTTTCTTCAAAATCCGCTTCTCTTTCCTCAGAAGGAACACTCACTTCTGGTATCTTCTTCCTTGGGGAAACCTCTCTTTCAATTTTTTTCAAATCTTTCTCCACTTCACCTACAGACTTAACCTCCTCTGGCACCTTTTCCCATGGGGAGATTTCTCCGCTTCCAGCTTCTTCAAAATCTGCCTCTCCTTCCTCAGAGGAAGCAATCGTTTCAGAAGGAACAATGACTTCTGGTATCTTCTTCCTAGGGGAAACGTCTTTTTCAGTTTTTTTCAAACCTTTTTCCCCTTCACCTACAGTCTTGACCTCCTCTGGGGCCTTTTTCCATGGGGATATTTCTCTTTCTCCAGTTTCTTCAAAATCTGCCTCTCTTTCCTCAGGAGCAGCAATCATTTCTGGTATCTTTTTTCTTGGAGAAACTTCTCTTTCAGTTTTTTTCAAACCTTTCTCCACTTTACCTACAGTCTTAACCTCCGCTGGGATCTCTTCCTGTGGGGATATTTCTCTTTCTCCAGTTTCTTCAAAATCTGCCTCTGTTTCCTCAGAAGCAGCAATCATTTCTGGTATCTTTTTCCTTGGGAAAACCTCTCTTTCAGTTTTTTTCAAGCCTTTCTCCACTTCACCTACAGTATTGACCTCCTCTGGGGCTTCTTTCTGTGGTGATATTTCTCTTTTTCCAGTTTCATCAAAATCTGCCTCTCCTTCCGCAGAGGAAGCAATCATTTCTGGTATCTTCTTCCTAGGGGAAACGTCTTTTTCAGTTTTTTTCAAACCTTTCTCCACTTCACCTACAGTCTTGACCTCCTCTGGGGCCTTTTCCCATGCGGATATTTGTCTCTTTCCAGTTTCTTCAAAATCTGCCTCTCTTTCTTCAGAAGCAGCAATCGTTTCTGTTATCTTTTTCCTTGGGGAAACCTCTCTTTCAGTTTTTTTCAAACCTTTCTCCACTTCACTCACAGTCTTGACCTCCTCTGGGGCCTTTTCCCATGGAGGTATTTCTCTTTCTCCAGTTTCTTCAAAATCTGTCTCTATTTCTTCAAGGACATCAATCACGTCTGATATGCACTCCCCTGGGGAAATTTCTTTTCCAGTCTCTCTCAAACCTGTCTCCATTTCCATAGTGGTGTCGATCATTTCTGATATCTTCTCTCTGAGAGGGACGTGTCTTCCAGTTTCTTTTAAATTTGTCAACATTTCCTTAGTAGTACTGGCCTCTACTGGTACCTTCTCCCTTGGTAAGGTTTCTGGTCTTGCCATTTCTCCCAAATCTGATTGCATTTCCCCAGAGGCAAGAACCTTCTCTGGTACCTCTTCCCTTGAGAAAATTTCTCTTCTTCCAGTCCCGCTTCCTATATTTGGTTTCTGAAATCGAGTCCTTATAATTGGGGCTTGTTTGCATATATTTGCTTCATTATCCTCTTGAATGCTACAAAAAGAAACAAACACACACAATCAAGCTTTAAACCAGACTGCCAGTTGAAGAGATGATAGGTGGTAGACAGCAAAAACTGTCAAAAAAAAAATTAGGGAAGACCCAGGAGTCTGTGGGTAATATTTTAACAATGAGGGGGGTAAAAAATCCATCTTTTGAAATTACCGTAAATTTTAAAAACAATTAAATATAATGCTTTATGGGCAGGTATATATAAATAGAGAGAACAACTAATAAAGTCACTCGGAGGAGCAGTCAATTAGCCTTGAATCATCCCTTTCTAAATGTCATCCTTGCCATCCTATTCAAATGCTGGCTAGGACAGACTACCCAGTACTCTACATCGGAGCTTGTTCAAGGTGTGTCTGCTGTTTCTATCTCATAAGCACTTTGCTCTTCATAAAAAGCAGAAGCACTCTCACTAGATACAGCTCCTTTGTTTTGCTTTGTGTTTTGTTTACCATAATGAATGGTAAAATCACTAAAAATACATAAACAAATGAAAAGGCTCTAAGTAATAAGTTAAGAAAGGTCATCACTCTCCAGCAAAAGCTAGATCAAATGACACACTTGATTTATTTAGCAATGTTAAGCTAAGCAAGTGTAGAACTACACGTTCACAGCATTAAAAAAAAACCTTTACTAGAAATTATGTTACTGCTTGTTTGAAACTCTCTAGTCCCTAACCTATTCTTCCTCATTGAAACAGCTTTTACATAATGTAACTTTTTTGATAATACAGGGAAGCTCCTTAGGAACAAACTTCTCAAGTTATATTTGTTTAAAAAACCAACATGTTCATATACATCACTATCTTTATTAACTGACATCATTCAATGCAAAATTCATACCACAAAGGAAATTTAATTTAGTCCTAGTTGGACTTCAGGAGCCCTGCTAGCACAGTGAAGTGCTCCGCTGCTAACCAAAAGGTCAATGGTCCAAACCCACCAGCTGCTCTGAAGGAGAAACATGTAGCAGTCTGCTTCTGTAAAGATTTACAGCCTTGAAAACCCTATGGAGCAGTTCTACTCTGTCCTATGGGGTCGCTAAGATTTGAAATCGCCTTGAACGGCAGCGGGTTTGGTTTTAGTTAGACGGATTCCAGTCTATTTTCCGATTTATGATACTTTTCATCTTCACCCAGAAACATCTAGCTTTTAGTGAGGTTTCTATGCTAGTAACCTTGGTTTGGGTATCAAGAGGAAATATAAACTATTATGGCCTTTATAAAGTCACATGCTGAACACTGGCATATTCTTTAAACATATAGATGCTTTAAGCAAAGCCTTTATTAATAATTTCATCATGTCAACATCAATTCAGATTTTAAGAAACAAATACGATGTTATTAGATTGTTTTTAAGTAACAAAAGGACTTTAATAAGCTTAACCTTTATGGATAAATAAGAAACAAATGTCACACCTCTTAGAGTTCATGAAAAACCAATCAGCAAATATTTCTAAGCACCTATTATATGCCAGGCAGGCACTTGCTAAAAACTGGGAATGCAATGGTAACAAGATACATCTTCTCATAGAGTTCGTATCAGGTACACAATTAAACGAAGGGCAGTATCTGAGATTGGAGATCAGATACGTAGTTGAACTAGATTACTTCTCAAAACATACAGGAGATCCAGAAATTCCCTAATCAGATCACAGACTTTAAGGAGAAAAGCAAAGAACGAAAGAGGAACAAAATTGGAGAAGGTAAAAAGACTGGGCACAAAACTATAAATCTTTTTCAAGGTCCACAAATGCCATTTTTCTAAACCACAGAGTTTAAGAATTTACAAAATATTTATACACCTCCATAAAATAAATGACAACCGTGCACAACGCAAACCTCAAAACATTTATAGGACGTAGGTAGGATGCAACCTTAGCGTAGAAAACTGTAAGTTTCAAAAGAATATTCACTAATTTATCACATAAAGAAGAATTTTAAATTTATTCTTCATTTCAGAGTCTTTTCCTTATTACCTCTTTCTCTAACACAGGATCTTGACCAAACCAAAGTATGTGGGGTACGGCTGTAGCAGGCAGAGGTGGGAAGGAACTGCCTAGTAGATATAAATAGGAGTTCGATTTGGTACAACACAGAATCTTATAACTGTTATTAAGGACCTTAGAGATTCGAAGATCAGAAAGGCCACATGGTAAAACAGAAGGAGCACTGCCCTGGGAGAAAAAAGTTGTTGAGATCAGATTAGATATCAGTTATAATCAATATCCACTTGGGTTCTAAAACCAGAGGCCATTTGGGCCATATGAACTATTAAAATGAGTCTGGTTTAAACTGAAAAATGTAAATAAAAAATCCAAACTGCCAGGTATCTGTAACCAGTATCTATATCGAAGTAACACAGTTTGTACAGGGCTTCTACCCAGAGATTCTACGACACAGCAGTAAAAACAGAATTTTACTTAATTACTTATTTGGTGGTGGGGGAGGACGGTGATAGGGAAGGAAGTAAGAAACAAAAGAATAGGGAAGGAAACAAGAAATAAAGGAATTTTTCTATCTTCTAATAAAGATCCTTAAAGTAATTCAGGAAACCTGGCTTTCACTCTTCTCAGGTTAGATTCCATTTAAATAGATTAATATAGCTATAAAAAAGTAGACTGTAGGCCAGACTATGGATGTAAAAGAGTAGTAAAATATTAGTAATTGCTGAAACCGGCTAGGAGGGACATGAGAATCCATTCTTCTGTTCTCTCTGCTTTTACGTACATTCAAAACTCCCAAATGGAAATTAAAAAAAAAAAAAAAAGGTACACTAATAATTCCAACAATCTAGTTTAGTGCTCTCCAAAGGAGAAATAACAAATACAGGGAGCTTTGGCTATGAGGAGTATAGGTTTCTACATATGGGTTTTACAAAAAATTTATGTAAATTTTAAATAAACGCAATATGTGAGCATCCTAATTCCAAAAAAACAAATATTAAGAAAATAACTAAAGTTTTCATATTTGGACAGAGACATCTAATTTAATATGCACATTAAAGGATCATGCTATCCATGTTAACTCAGTCTTAATTTATGATGAGTAGCTCTTTTCAAACTACCCATAACTTAAGAAATCCACATGAAGGCTACGGCATAAACTGCCTTGAAAAATGAAGTTATACTTTATACATTATGTAACGATATATACAAAATAAATCCATCTAATTCTCTTTTGGCTAAAAAATTGATTAACAATTTCTAAAATTTTATATGAAACTTCAAAATTACATAATCAACAAGATAATGTTTACCTCCGGCATTCTTTAAGACCCTTGGGCTCATCTGCTTGCACATTTTGAAAAGTATCTTTTTTCTCAGGCTGTGATGCAATGTCTCCACAATCGAAATTTTTACATGGCTGATCTTCTGTTTGTTCATGAGCCTTAATAACAACGTTTTTAAAGTTTTAGGTTTCGTAACAACACATACATTTATAAAGACTTAGTTGAAAATTTTGTTCAATGAGTAGAATGAAAATGGTTAAGATTTCAAAATGATGAAATGAAATTCAAGGGAAGCTTTCCATCATTTTTTTCTTTAGGTATCTTAGAAAATATCTTAAGCCGTGCCTTTCACCTCATCTCAAAGCCCCATTCTGTTCCCCTAATCAGAAAGCAAGTATTTATTTCCTTCAGTCTTATCTATCAGAATTACCCCATGGGATCTATCTTTCTGATTATTGTGATCACATTATAGACCTTGGGAATTACAACAGAAGAAATTCGAATCTCAAATTATGCCACCTTTTACCCTTATCATGAAGTCTAGTTAACAGGTAAATAATCTAAAATTCATGACCTTTGTCTTTGGAATTCTAACTTTTTTTTTTAAACATTCTATTAATTTAGGCAATGTTAAAATTCACATTTCTAGGTATATTTTCAAAAGGGAAGAGTAAATCCAAATACTCACTAGATAATATGGGAAAGCAAGTCCAAATACAAGGTAAGGTGAAGATAAGACTACATACTATGGAAATACTCAAAATTCAGACAGCTGAGTGTTGAATGGCTTTACAATTAGCAACACTGTTTTGCTATGAGATTTTGGCCATAAACATAATAAACAATGCACACACATAAATCATGCAGTGTTGCTGTTTTAAAAAGGGGGTGAAAAGAGGCTTATACTGAGGCTATAAATGTTTAACAACAACAAAAAAGCAGGGGGAATCAAAGTACTTACAGCTCTATCGATACAGGATTCATTTTCATTCTTTTCTTCACTGGCCCCAATTTCTTCCTGTGATGCTGGAATTTCTTTTCTTTCGGCAACTTTACCTACACTTGGCTTTGGCCTTTGTAATCGGCCCCTCGTTAGTCGTGCAGGTCTAGAAGCCTTTGGTTGATTATCTTCCTGAAGACAAACTTTTTCACTCAAACTGGAACAATTACAAATGAATAAAAATCAATGTTTATTCTGAATTCACATACTCTTGTTTTTTAATATTTTTTCTCCCAAATACGAATAAACTAGCCTTTTAGAATATAACGTAATTCACATCTACAAAGATAGTCATAAAACTACACCTTACTTTTTGGAACAGACATGATCCTGGAAACCTGACTATAAAAAGCATTTTTTTTTAATCGAATTTTCATTACAAAATTAGAAAAAACCACAGCTGATAAGCACGTGATGCTCCCCCTCACTCAGGGCACTAATGTGTCAGGTACAACTCCAGAGCATGAGTCAAGATCTGGTACGGTCCAGAACCCACTGATTCGGATTCGTATTAGAGCAAGACCTGTTCTAGATCTCAATGCCAAGTTAAACATTTCCTTTTGAAACCCCTTGCTTTACAGAAATTATCCAGATTTTGTTAAATTCCTGTTAATGGGTTGAGAGAAATATAATGTTAATTCAGTGGAACCACAAAACCAGACAAACCAAACCCCTTGCCATCAAGCCGATTCTGACTCATAATGATCCTACAGGACAGAGTAGAGCTGCTCCATAGGGTTCCCAAGGAGTGGCTGGCGGATTCGAGCTGCTAACCTTTTGGTTTGCAGATGAGCTCTTAACCACTACACCATAACATGATTTATTTCTGTAATTTCAAACACAGAGATTTTTTTTTAATGTTTCAAAAACACCAATAGTTGAAATGGACTATGGTAACACTTGCTAACAATAAAATCCAGATATTATCAAGTAGAAAATAAGTTACTACAAAATATATTTTTAGATGAAAAAAAGAAAACTTGTTATTACAATCATTCCTAAAAGTTAGTGGTTTTATTCTACTTCTTGGAATACTTACTCAGATACAGCCTCAGCTTCAACGCTCTCTTTCTCTGAATTCTCCTTTCCCAAACTGTCAAATGTATTCATTTGATCCTTTTCCACATGATTCTATGAATTCAATTTTTTTACAGTTAATCCACTTATTACAAAGAAATGTTCAAACTTTGTAATAATCAAATAAGTGTAAATTAAAGTAACGGTATCCTTTTTTTTTGTACTTCAAATTAGAAGAGATTTAAAAAAATCCTAAATGCAGATGTGAATGTTAAAACAAATAATCTCATCCATTAATAATGGAAGTAAAATTGGCATATCCTTTCTAGAAGGCTTTTTGCCAATATGAATCAAGAGCCTTAACAATGTTCATACTCTTTGACCCAGTAAATACTAAGACCTATTTTGGGAAAATAATTATGAAGAAACATTAAACAATTTATGTACTAGTACGTTCACTGAAACATTAAATACAAAAGTAAACAATGAAATCAGATAAAATATTCAGTAACAAATGGTTAAATAAATTAGGTTACACCTATATGATAACACAAAGTCTCTAAAAATCGTATTTTCAAAAATGACACAGAAAAACGTTAATGAAATATTAAGTACCAAACTAGGGTACAAAACTGAATTACTACTACTCAATTCTGTAAAAGAAATTTAGAAAGATATATGCTAAAAGGTTGCCAGTATCTGGATATTAAAATTACAAGCACTTTTTGCTTTAATTTTTACATGAACCTGTATTTTCCAGGTTTTCCACAATTAAAAAAAAAACAAGATTATAATAATATAATGCAAAAAGTATGATTAAAAAAAAAGGTAGTTCACATAAAAGGAAGAAAAGTACACATTTTTAAAAGTGTTTTGGCATAAATAAAAAAACATATAACAACTTAAAGACAGCGAGGGTATAAGGAAGCAGGAACATTAAAATAACACTTGTAGCAATATAAACAGATTAAATCTTTTTGACTGTCAATTTCACAATGTATAACCAAAGCCATAAAAATATTTAAAATACTCTTTGACCCATTAAACCTACCACCTCTGAAAATTTATCCTTTGCCTGTTTTCCAAAGAAAGCCCTGGTTATAAAATTGTTAATTTTTACTTACAATATATATTTTTAATGGAAACAGCCTAAAAGTCCAACATTAGAGGAATGATTGGGTAAATTAACAATACTTTAACACAATACAGCCACTAAAAATATAAGACCCACAAAAGTGTAAGTGAAAAATGTCAGAGAATAATTTTTTAAATGCTATGATTAAAAACTACAGAAATCTTTAAATAGAGGGAGAGATAAAGGAGACCACGGAGAAGTATGAGTGCCTGTGTTTACATGAAAGAGGTATGGAAATAATTTTATGTATTGCTGCTTTGAGGTGCTGTCCAGTCAGCGACCCTATGTACAACAGAGTGAAATGTTGCTCAGTCATGCAACAACCTCACAACCGTTGTTATGCCTGAGCCCACTGTTGCAGACACTGTGTCAATTTATCTCACTGAAGGTCTTTCTCTTTTTTGCTGTCCTTCTCCAAGGTCTGACTGGTCCTGCCTGATAACGTGTCCAAAGTACATGAGATGAAGTCTCGCCATCCTTGCTTCTAAGGAGCGTTCTGGCTGTACTTCTTTCTAGACAGATTTATTCGTTCTTCCAGCAGTATACAGTATATTCAATATTCTTCACCAACACCATAATTCAAAGGCATCCATTCTTCTTTGTCTTCCTTATTCATTGTCCAACTTTTGCATGCATATGAGGCGATTAAAAAAACCATGGCTTGGGTCAGGTGCAGCTTAGTCCACAATGTAGAAGATTTGCCCAAAGCAACAGGTCATTTGATTTCTTGACTGCTCCTTCTATGGCTGTTGATTGTGGATCCAAGTAAAATGAAATCCATGACAACTTCAATCTCTTCTCCGTTTTATCATGATGTTGCTTATTGCTCCAGTTGTGAAGATTTTTGTTTTATGCTGAGGTGTAATCCATACCAAAGGCTGTAGTCGCTGATCTTCATCAATAAGTGCTCCAAGTCCTCTTCACTTTCAGCAAGCAAAGTTGTGTCATCTGCATGACACAGATTGTTAATGAGTCTTCCTCCAATCCTGATGTCACGCTCTTCTTCATATAGTCCAGCTTCTCAGATTACATGTTCAGCATACAGAGTAAGTATGGTGAAAGGATACAACCTTGATGCACATCTTCCCTGAACTTAAACCAAGCAGTACCCCCTTGCTCTGTTCTAATGACTACCTCTTGGTCTATGTACAGGTTCCGCATGAGCATAATTAAGGCGTTCTGGAATTCCCATTCTTCTCAATGTTATCCATGATTTGTTATGATTCACACAGTCGAATGCCTTTGCATAGTCAATTAAACACGGGTAAACATCTTTCTGGTATTCTCAGCTTTCAGCCAAGGTCCATCTGACATCAGCAATGATATTCCTCGTTCCATATCCTCTTCTAAATATGACTTGAATTTCTGTCAGTTCACTGTCAATGTACTGCTGCAACCGCTTTTGAATGATCTTCAGTAATATTTTACTTTTATGTGATGTTACTGATATTGTTCGAAAATTTCCACATTCTGTCAGATCACCTTTCTTTGGAATAGGCCAGGTACCTGTCCGTTGGCCAGGTAGCTGTCTTCTAAATTTCTTGATGAGTGAGTGCTTCCGGCATTGCATTCATTTTTTGGAAACACCTCAATTGATATTCTGTCAATTCCTGGGCCTTGTTTTTCACCAATGCCTTCAGTGCAGCCTGGACTTTCTTCCTTCAATACCATCGGTTCTTGAACCACACGCTACCTCCTGAAATGGCTGAACATCAACCAATTCTTCTGGTATAGTGACTCTGTATATTCCTTCCATCTTTTTTTTTTTTTTTTTTTGGTGCTCCCTGCATTGTTCAACGTTTGGCCCATATAATCCTTCAGTACAACAATTTGAGGCTTGAATTTTTTCTTCAGTTCTTTCACCTTGAGAAATGCTGAGTGTGTTCTTCCCTCTGCGTTTTCTAACTCCAAGTCTTTGCACATTTCATTACAATACTTATCTTCTTGAGCCGCCATTATGTACCAAAAAAAAAAAAAAACCATTGCCATTGAGTCGATTCTGACTCATAGCAACCCTGTAAGATAGAGTAGAATTGCCCCATAGGGTTTCCAAGGATCGGCTGGTGGATTCGAACTACTGATCTTTTGGTTAGAAGCCAAGCTATTTATGTATAGCTGGTTTAAAAAATATTTTCAATAAAAATTTTATATAAGTAAACAAAAGACAGATTTATCACTACTGAAGACGTTTGAAATAGGACGTCCTAGCTTCTAAGAAAATGGATAAATGGGAAACTAATATGATAAGAATAAATCTAATATAAAGGTGCAAGTTCTTGTGTCTTTGTTTTAATAGTGGTTTTTTTTTTTTTTTTTACTATTTAGGAAAATTTTTTATAATTTTGTTCTCTATGAAATCTTTTACTCCATACCTTTTCAACTGAAGTTTCTGGATGTGAACTCTTATTCTTTGAGTCTGTTTTACCTTGTGAACTAACTGGTTTCTTCCCAACTGCTCTTGATAAATTGGGTTTAGGTCTCTGGAGTCGTCCTCTCACCGTCGGTTTAACATTTCCTGTTTGATCAGTTTCCCTAAAAAAATTAACATTTTCATGCAGTCATGTTCAACTGAAATTCTAAAAAATTCTAAAATAACCTACCCAAAGCCAGAAAAGAACTCCTTTAAAAACTTACTTCCAATAGCAGTAGCAAAAATGAAGAGCAACGAGGGGTAACTAGCCTGCTCTACAAGATACCAAAAATAATCTACACGACTGGCAAAATCTATTAAGAAAACATTCTGCATCCTGCTTTGGAGAGTGGCATCTGGGGTCTTTAACGCTAGCAAGCAGCCATCTACGATGCATCAATTGGTATTAACCTACCTGGAGCAAAGAAGAATGAAGAACACCAAAGACACAAGGTAATTATGAGCCCAAGAGACAGAATGGGCCACATAAACCAGAGACTACATCAGGCTGAGACCAGAAAAACTAGATGGTGCCTGGCTACAACCGATAACTGCCCTGACATGGAACACAATAGAGAACCCCTGAAGGAGCAGAACAACCGTGGGATGCAGATCCCAAATTCTTGTAAAAAGACTAGACTTAATGGTCTGACGGAGTCTAGAAGGACCCCAGGGGTCATGGTCCCCAGACCTTCTGTTAGCCCAAGACAGGAACCATTCCCAAACCCAACTCTTCAGACAGGGATTGGACTGGACTCTGGGACAGAAAATGATACTGGTGAAGAGTGAGCTTCCTGGATCAAGTAGACACATGAGACTACGTGGGCAGCTCCTGTCAGGAGAGGAGAGGGCAGAAGGGGTCAGAAGCTGGCCAAATGGACACAAAAAGAGAGTGGGGAAGGAGTGTGCTATCTCATTAGAGGGAAAGCAATTAGGAGTATACGGCAAGGTGTATATTAGTTTTTGTATGAGAGACTGACTTGGTTTGTAAACTTTGACTTAAAGCACAATGAAAAATTTTTAAAAAAAATCTTCATAGCATCAGTAATTAAAACAGTGTGGATATGAATAAAGAGATAAATGGAACAGAATAGGAAATCCAGAAAATGATCTTTAAAAAAAAAAAATACAATTTAGTATATGATAAAATAGCATCTCAAAACACTGAGGATAAGATGAAATACAAAATAAAATATTAAATAAGGAAATATTAAATGAAATTCTTTTAAAATGATGGAAAAACTGTTAACACCTAGAAATAAAACTGGCTCCATTCCTTACAATGTACTCATTATACATTTATACAAATGGACCAAAGGTTTAAATGATACCACAGGGAAGGCATGGATAAATTATCTTGTAATTTTAAAGTGAATTAAGCCTTTCTAAAATATGGTGAAAAGTTCAAGAATCCTAAAAGAAAAAACTGAGGAAGTTGACAAATTAAAAATAAAAAAATTATACATGGCCAAAACACCAAAAGCTAAGTCAAAAGTCAAACTACAAACCAGGAAAGCGTGTTTGCAACTTGTAAGAAAAGGGGAACTTCCTTAATATATTAAGGGTTCAAAACAGTATGACCAAAAACCCTATTAAAAATTGGGCACAAATGTGGACAACTCTAAAAAAAAATGAAATGCAAATGGGTTTTAAATGTAAAGACACAGCATAATTGAACTGTACATGGGAAGACTGCTGAAATGGCAAATCTTTTGTTACCTATATATTTACCATAATAAAAGAAATATATTTAAAAAAATGCGAAGAGATGCTCAAATTCATGCCCAGTAAGAAAAGTACAAATTAAAACTAGAGTGAGATTGAAACCAAGAGAAAACACATGAATGAGCACATGTACACAAGCTTGACAAAATGTTAAGAATCAGATGTTCATTATACTATTCTTTCCAGTTTTCTTTAGGTTAGAAATTTTTCAAAACAAGAAACTGAGGGGGGAAAAAAAAAGAATGACATACCCCAGCCAAAAAAGGGAGTTGGGTAGCTGTCTTGATTGAACTGTATCCCCCCAAAATAAATGTCAACTTGGCTAGGCCATGATTCCCAATATTGTGTGGTTGTCCTCCAGGTTTGTGATTTGTTTTCCTATGTGTTGTAAATCCTAACCTCTGCCTGTGGCTAACGAGACAAGATTAGGTTATCTTAAGGAAGATTAAGGTGAGATGTAACACCCTTGCTCAGGTTACATCCCTGATCTAAGGGGAGTTTCCCTGGGGTGTGGCCTGTGTCATCTCTTATTTTATACGAGATAAAAGGAGAGAGAGAAGGCAGCAGAGAGATAGGGGCTTAATGCACCAAGAGAGAAGCACCTGGAGTGGAGCCTGTCCTTTGGACACAGGGTCCCTGCACTGAGAAACTCCTAGACCCAGGGGAAGATCGATGACAAGGACCCTCCCCCAGAGCCGACAGAGACAGAAAGCCCTTCCTTGGAGCTGCCACCCTCAATTCGGACTTCTAGCCTCCTAGACTGTGAGAGAATAAACTTCTGTTTGTTAAAGGCATCCATTTGTGGCATTTCTGCTACAGCAGCATTAGATAACTAAGACAGTGGGTATAGTACACTGAAACCCCATTTTTTAAACTACTGGACCAGCAAAACTCCAGAAGTTTAACATCACTATTTATTGGCAAGGCTAAAGGGAGATAAGTATACTCCTAAAAAGAGTATATTAAAATTATACCTGTATATATATATATGTGTGTATATATACATATACACAAACACACACACATATATACATGCACATACATACATATCTCCTTTGAGTAAGCAATTTCAGTTTTAAAAACTTATCCTACAAATATACTTGCATACAGGCGAAAGGATATAGGTACGAGATTAATAGTTTAAGCATTGTTTGTAAAAACAACCAAATTATCAATAGGGCACCGACTGTATAAACTTTTTTGATACATTCATACAACTGAATACTATGCAGCTATAAAAAGAACAAGGAAGGTCTTTATGAAAACACAGAAGAAAAACTGGTATGCATAGTATGCTACCATTAGATTTTTAAAAAGAGCCAAAAAAATAGATAAAGAATACAGATTTATATTAACTTGAATATACATTTTTTAAAACCTGTGAAAGAGGACATGTAACACTAGTTACTTATTAGAGTGAATGGGGACAGGGTTGAAACGAGACTTTTCAGTCCGTACCTTTCTACACTTTTTGATGTTTGAACCACATAAATATATTTCCTATTCTAGAAAATAATCTAAATTTTTATTTTATATAAAAAAAAAATTTGATTCCAGATGTGAATCAAATGTGCTTTAATAAAAATAAGAATTCATAAGCTGAATAGCTTCCCTTTTGAGGTGAGGAGTTACAAGGGAGAAGAAAAGGAAGGCTACAATCTTTAGACATCTTTTCAAAAGGAGATTCCTGCAGTGCTCTTTTTAGAGAAGATATTAATTTAGCCAGTATCTGCATACTGAAAGACATAGTCACTCTCTTAAAGTCATCAATAACAAAATCTACTATTTTGATACCAGGCTCAAAAATAGCTCAGATCACATAAAAGTAAAATTTCATTGCAAATATTTAGGCTTGAGAACCTTGATGTCTCATTCTTAACGCCTCAAAGTATAATTACATATTAAACAGTCTACTGTCCCCTTCTAAAGGAAGAAACATTATCCTTTAAAAACCTTATCAAAATTTTAGAAATCTAGCCACAACAAAAATGTAGAAATAAATCCTACCATATAAAATACTTACAGTGACTTATTTTTAAGATCAACATTTCTTTCCCCTGTACAACTACTCTCAGCATCGTTCACCTCAGACAATGCTTTAGTTCCAACTTCTGAAGAAGGCAAATGTGAAGTGACTGATTCTGAAGACTCAGTTGATACTAACACGGCATCTTGTTGATTACTAAGGAAATGAAAACATATCAGGGAAAAAGATTCCTTAGTAATACATTTTTATATTATTTATTTTAAAAGTTTTTTTTAAAATACACAAATCCAAGACTCTGGAAGATGATCCTACATATTTGGAATAATCAAAACTGATTATTTTGGTTTTTCTATGATCCTTCTTGCATCATATTATAAAGAACTGTACCTTCAGAGTAAGCAGCAGCCAAAAATGAATAGAGAAAAGGCTTGGAAAAGTGTTCACGAATTCGCAAAATCACCAACTGCTAGTTACATGAAATGTACATGTAAAATCACAGTAATAGAAATAATCTTGTATTAAAATTGTATACAGGCAGTACTTGCTTTGCATGGTACCGAGTTAACTAGAAGTTGTGCAAGTGAGGACACAGCTGCTACACACTCAAGTTGCAGTTAATACTATACTATGTAAAGCAAGGACTACTTGTATTGTGAAATATTTCAACTAACAATAATCTAATTAACAAAAAAAAAGTTTCGACACATATGCACATTTTTGCCATACTATTTTTTTAAATTGTACTCTATGTGAAGATTTTACAGTACAAACTAGCTTCCCATTAAACAGTTAGTACACATATTGTTTTACAACATTGGTTAACAACCCCATGACATATCAAGAGTCTCCCTTCTCAACCTTGGGTTCTCTATTACCAGCTTTCCTGTTCTCTCCTGCCTTCTAGTCCCTGCCCCTGGGCTGTTGTGCCCTTTTAGTCTCCTTTTGTTTTCTGACCTGTCTAATCTTTGGCTGAAGGGTGAACCTCCGGAGTGACTTCATTACTGAGCTAAAAGGGTGTCGGGGAGCCATATTCTCGGGGCTTCTCCAGTCCCTGTCAGGCCAGTAAGTCTGGTCTTTTTTTGTGGGTTAGAATTTTGATCTACATTTTTCTCTAGCTCTGTCTGGGACCCTCTACTATGAACCGTCTCAGAACAGTCAGTGGTGGTAGCCAGGCACCATCCAGTTATACTGAACTCAGACCAGTGGAGGCCATGGTAGGTGTGGTTCATTAGTCCTTTGGGCTTATCTTTCCCTTGTGTATTTAGTTTTCTCCATTCTCCCATGCTCCCAAAGGCGTGAGACCAGTGAATATCTTAGATGGCCACTCATAGGCTTTTAAAACCCCAGATGCTGCTTACCAAAGTAGAATGTAAAACATTTTCTTCATAAACTATGTTGTGCCAACTGAGCAACATGGTCCCCGAGACCATGGCCCCCACAGCCCGAAGCCCAGTAATTAGGTCCCTCAGGAAGCTTCAATGTGTCTGTAGAGCTTCCATGACCTTGCCTTGTACAAGTTGTGCGGGCTTCCCTAGGACTGTATACTGTCTCACCCTTCACCAAAGGTACCACTTATCTATTGTCTACTTAATGTTTTCCCACTCCCATCCCTCCCTTCCCTCGTAACCATCAAAGATTGTTTATTTTTGTGTATAAATCTTCTCATGTGTTTTTATAGTATTTGTATAGTATTTGTCCCTTTTGTGATTGACTTACTTCACTCAGCATAACGCCCTCCAGATTGATCCATGTTGTAAGATGCTTCACAGATTCATCATCGTTCTTTACCACTGCGTAGTACTCCATTGTGTGTATGTACCACAGTTTGTTTATCCATTCATCTGTTAATGGGCATCTACGTTGTTTCCACCTTTTTGCTATTGTGAACAATGCTGCAATGAACATGGGTGTGCATATGTCTATTCGTGTGATGGCACTTATTTCTCTAGGATATATTCCTAGGAGTGGGATTGCTGGATCATATGGTATTGCTACTTCTAGCTTTTTAAGGAAGCACCATATTGTTTTCCAAAGTCATTGTACCATTTTGCATTCCCACCAGCAGTGCATAAGAGTTCCAATCTTGCCACAGCCTCTCCAACATTTGTTATTTTCTGTTTATTTGATTTGTACCAGTAATGCCAGGGTGAGACGGTATCTCATTGTGGTTTTGATTTGCATTTCTCTAATGGCTAGTGATCAGGAGCATTTCTTCATGTGTCTGTTATCCACCTGAATGTCTTCTTGGTTACTCTTTATTTTTTGCTCATTTTTTAAAAAAACTGAGTATTTGTCTTTTCCCAACGAATCAGTAAGAGTTCTTTACATACATAGTTTATTGGCTAGACTTTACACATAAAACCTCCCAATCAGTAGCCTTTCATTTTCTTCATGAAGTCTTTGCTAACAGAGTAGTTTAATTTTACTGCAGTCAAATTTATTAATCTTATCTTTCAAAGTTTGCTTTTTGTCTCTTAAGAAATCCTTGCCTACTTGACATCATAAAAACATTTTCCTACTATTCTTTTAAAGTTTTAAAGATTTGCTTTACACAAGTAGTCTTTAATCCATCAGGTATTTAGGATATAGGGTGAAACAGAGATCTAATATTATCTTTTTAATATTTTAGCACTATCTGAGTAGTTAAGTCTATTGTGGCCCACTGATTTCTAATGCTATTTCTGCCATATCTCAGATTTCTAAATGTCTCCTCCTAGACTCTACATTCAGTTCTAATGAGTCAATTTGGCTATCACTGTACTAGTGCCACACTACTTTAATTACTCTAGTTTTAGAAGTCTTAATAAATTTCTTCTTCCAAGTTGTTGCGTTTCAAAACTATCTTTACAACTCATGACCTTCTGCTCTTATATAACAATTTTAGAATCAGCTCACTATTTTTCAAAACCAACTGAGATTTTAGCAGTCACTTCAGGGTTGTTCTTCCACAAAATTAAGAAAAAGTCATGAGTATGGTTTCATATGTAGCTTGTGAAATTGTTCCTCTGAAGTCACACTTCATCACACTTTTCAAAAATAGACCATGACATAAAAAAGATAAGACTCACTAATAGCAATAATTACTCCTCTTCCACATATAATGATTTATTAGGTAATGGCTCTGTATAGAGAAATGCTATTTTTGTGTGTGGTATACCATAATCTGGCTTTCATTTAAACATCTGTTCCTAATTTTATTTAATCAGTTCTAGTATTCCCATTACATGCCACGAAGTCTAATAAAGGCAACACCCTTCTGTTAAACCATTATACTGAGAAACGGCAATGTCATCTCACACATCTGGTACACTAAAAGTAGCCACAACAACAAACCTGAAATTCAGCTCAACTCCTAACTAGACTGATTCTATCTCTCACCCTGACAGACCAGCAGCAGAGGTGTGCCCATTTCCAGGGACAACTACTATTTATCTCAGTTTCTACTGTTATACATATGCTATCTGGCATTCGATCAAGAATTACAAGACACACACACAGACAAAAGACAAAGCAATCAACACAACCAGACTCAGAAATAACCCAGATGTTGAAATTAAGAGACATGCAATTTAAAATAATTATTATTAATATATTAAAAGCTTAAAGAGAACGGCCATCTAAGATACATCTATCGTCCCATCCCACGGAGCAAAAGAGAATGAAGAAAACCAAAGACACAAGGAAAATATTAGGCCAAAGGACTAATGGACCACATGAACCACAGCCTCCACCAGACTGAGTCCAGAATAACTAGATGGTGTCTGGCTACCACCCCTGACCACTATGACAGTGATTATGATAGAGGATTCTAGACAGGAAAGAGAAAAAATTTAGAATAAAATTCAAATGCACACACACACACACAATAATGACCATATTTACTGGTCTGACAGAGACTGGAGGAACCCCTGAGACTATGGTTCCTGGACACCCTCTAGCTCAGAACCGAAGCTATTCCTGAAGTTTACCTTTCAGTCAAAGATTACACAAGCCTATAAAACAAACAATAACACATGTGAGGAAATGTTCTTTTCAGATCAAGTACACAAGACCAAATGGGCAACACCATCCCAAAAACAAAGATGAAAAGGCAAGAAGGGACAGGAAAACTGGACAAATAGAAACAGAGGAGAAGCCAGGGTGGAAAGGGGAAGAGTGCTGACACATTACAGGGATTACAACCCACGTCATGAAACAATCTGTGTAGAAACTTTTGAACAAAAACTAATTTGCTCTGTAAACTTTTACCTAAAGCACAATAAAATAAAAAAGCTTAGATAGAAAAACAGGATTAAAAAAAGCAGAAAAAAAAAACCTAAAAAGTTCACACACCAGGACAGTCTGATTCAAACTGCTGAGAACAAAGAAAATCTTAGGGGCAATCAGAGGAACAAGATGACATAAGAATTACAGCAAACTTATTGGGAGAAACTATGTGAGTCAAAGATCAACTGTACAAAAAACACTTTCAAAGTGTTAAAAGAAAAACAACCATCAACCCAGAATCCTTTATATAGCAAAAATATTTCTAAAAAATGAAAGAGCATTTTCACCACTGCTACTCAATATTATTATTATTCAATACTGTAATGAAAGTCCTAGCCAGAGCAATCAGGCAAGAAAAAGAAATAAAAGGAATCCAAATCAGGAAAGAAGAAGTAAAACTATCTCTTTCTGCTGATGACATGATCCTATATATATTCAGAAAACCCCAGTGATTCCACAAGAAAGCTACTAGAGCTAAAAAATGTAGCAAAGTGGCAGGATACAAGGTCAATACACAGAAATCAGCTGAGTTTCATCAGCAATGAGTATTCTGAAAAGGAAATTAAGTAAACAACTTTATTTAAAATAGTATTTAAAAGAATAAAATACCTAGGAATAAATTTAACCAAGGAAGTGAAAAACTTGTACACTGAAAAGTATAAATCATGACTGAAAGAAATTAAAGAAGTACTAAGTAAATGGATGGATATTCCATGTTCATGGATTAGAAGACTTAATATTGCTCATATTAATACAATGCAAAGCCATCTGTAGATTTAACACAATTCCTTTCAAAATTCCAACAGCCTTCTTTGCAGAAATGGAAAAACAAATCTTTAAATCTGTATGAAACTGCAAAGAGCCCCAAACAGCAAAAGCTATCTAGAAAAAGAATAACAAAGTAGGAGGACTTGTACTTCCTAGTCTCAAAACACACTATAAAGCTACAGTATTCAGAACAGTTTGGTAACGGTATAATGTTAGCTATATAGACCACCAAACCAAATAAACCAAACTCACTGCCACCAAGTTGATTACAACCCACAGTGACCTTATAGGACAGAGCAGAATTGCCCTGTAAGGTTTTCAAGGAGCAGGTGGTAGATTTGAACTGCTGACCTTTTGGTTAGCAGCCAAGCTCTTAACCACTGCACAGCCAGGGGGCTCTGATGTATAGACCAGTGGAACAGAATTTAGAGTCCTGAAATAAACCCATACATCTCTGATCTACTGATTTTTCAACAAGGATGTATAGTACATTCACTGGGTAAAGAATACTCTCTTCAACAAGTGGTGCAAGGACAACTAGATTTCCACAAGCAAAGGAATGAAACTAGACCCATACCTCATGCTACATACAAAAATTAACTGAAAATCGATCAAGGACCTAAATGTGAGAATGTAAACTATAAAACTCTCAGAAGAAGCCATAGCAGTAATGCTTCAGGATCTAGTGTTTTAACAATGGATTCGTAGATAAGACACAGAAAGCATAAACAACAAAAGACAAAATAGATAAACGCCACCTCATCAAAATTTTTAAAAACTGTTCATCAAAGAACATTATCAACAAAGTGAAGAGACAATATATAGACTAGAAGAAAATTTTGGGGAACCATATATCTGAGAAAAAAAAATTTTTTTTATAAGGGTTTAACAATCAGAATATTTTTATAAAAATTCCTATAATCCAACAAAAGATAAATGGCCCAATCAAAAAGTGGGCAAAGGACCTGAATAGACATTTCACCAAAGAAGAAACAGAAATGGCCAACAAGTACATGAAAAGATGCTCAACGTAAGTCATTAAAAAAAAAGTGCAAATCAAAACTACCATGAAATATCACTCCATTCCCACTACCATGGCTATGATCAAAAACATGGAAAATAACAGATATTGGCGAGGATATGGAGAAATTGGAACCCTCATCCATTACTGGTGAAACTGTAAGATGACACAGCCACTATGGAAAGCAGTTTGGTGGCTCCTCAAAAAAATAAAAGTAAATAATTGCCGTATGATCCGGTAGTTACACTCCTACTAGGTATAGGCAGTCCCCGAGTTACAAACGAGATCCATTCCCGACTGTGCCTTTAAGCCAAATTTGTAATTCAGTGACCCTATGGGACACAGTAGAACTGCCCCATAGGTTTTCCAAAGAGCAGCTGGTGGATTCAAACTGCTGACCTTTTGGTGAGCAGCTGAGCTCTTAGCCACTGTGTCACCAGGGCACCTGTAATTCAGTAATAAGCGCACACAGTTCTTATTTAGCCTTTAGTGCAAGAAAAGGCTCCAAGCCTTTTCAATGATTTAAAGCTGCATGTGCAGCAAGTGATGGCGACTATAATGAAGAATTTGCCGCAAGCAGGGGTTGTTTCAATTGTTTCAAAGTGAGGGCAAATATACGTAACATTGAAGGGCAAGTACTAGTCGTCTGTAAGTCCGATGTAACCTGAGGACTGCCTCTATACTCAAAAGTACTGAAAGCAAGAACACAAACAGGCACTGGTACACAAATGTTCACTGTAGCACTAGTCACAATAATCAAAAGGAGGAAACAACCTGAATTCCATCAACAGACGAATGGATAATCAAAATGTGGTACATACATACAATGGAATACTACTCAGCCATAAAAATAAATGAAGTCCTGATATACTACAACATGGATGAACCCTGGAAACACTATGCTGAGTGAAATAAGTCAGTCAAAGACAAATGCTGTGTGATCCCACTTACATGAAATAGCTAGAATATGCAAATACAGAGACCAAAGTTTCTTAATGGTTACCAAGGGCAGACAGGAGAGGGAAAGAGGGAGTAATTGCTTAGGGGCACTAAGCTTCTGTTCAGGGTGATGGAAAAATTTGGAAATGGATAGTGGTGATGGCTGCACAACATGATGAACATACTTAATCTCACTGAATTGTACATGTAAAAAATGCTGAGACAGCCAATGTCTGGGTATTTACATATTTATACAAATATGTATTATATAAATGTATATGTACTTATATAAATGCATATATATGTATATATTTACCACAGAGCAATGAAACATCAAAACAATGAAATGACCAGAGATTAAGAATACTACACAATGATAAATGGGGTCATTTTACCAAGAAGACAAGACAATCCTAGATGTGTATGTACCTAACAACAAAGCTTCAAAATGCATGAAGCAAAAATGAATAGAACTAGAAAGACAAATAAGCAAACCCACAATACAGCTGGAGACTTCAATACGCCTCAGTAAAGACATAGAAAATACCTTGATGCAACAATGGGATCAGTTCTTTTCTCAACTTTTTCACTGGAGGATATGTCCACAATGTCATCTGTGTTCTGTAAGCAGGAAAGCTGCTGTTCCCTATCGCATTCACCTTCATTTACCTCTGGTCTTAAAGACTCGCGTTTATCTACGAATACAAAATGCATGTTACTCTAAAAAACAACAGCAAAAACATCTCTTCAATTATTTTTTAAAGCAGAAAAGGATTTACAAATAGTGTTTTTCCTACAAGGCATTAATTCATTCATCATTCAAGGTCTTATATGCAAGACATACATCTTATCTTTAGAGCATAACGAAAATTTAATAAACTTACAACTGTGTTCTAAGACCCAACCCAAAATTCCCCAGGCAGTTTTAACATCTTCCTTTTATCTTGCTTAAAATTTAAATGATTAAGTTGACTTGTTTTATGTCTAGTCAGGCAATGAAAAATGGACCTGGCTACTCTCCTGCTCCTTCAGAAGTATCATAATTAATATCACAGTAACAGCTATCATTTACTGAGTATTCGCCTAGTGGTAGGAACTCTGCGAAGTCTCTCTAATGCATCACCTCATTTAATCCTGAAAACACTTCTATTAAAAGGTATTATTATCCTCATCATAGAGAAGAGATCTTAAGTGACTTGCCCAAGGTCAGACATTTGTGAGTGACATAACTGGATTTAAAGCAAGGCCTGTTTGATTCCAACATTCCATTTTGTAATCGTTATGCTATTCTGCTTAATGTAATGTAATGTAAGGTAATGTAATGTCTCTAATACTAAGCTGCAAATGTTGTGATGCCTATAAATCACACTATGCTAACTAGGTCGACTCATTTATTAAAATCATATTGGTGAAGATGAACTACATAAAATCTGAACTCATTATAAGGTTGTTTTGGTCCGCTACTATCTTTTTCTCTTGTTTACCTGACTGTGCTTTAATATATATATGAACTCTTAAGAAATCAAGCCCTCACTAAATTTTTAGCCCTCATTTTCTAACAACTCACCAGTATCAATATGTCTATATTCTAAGGGAATAAAACACAAGAAAAATGGGAGGAATACTTATTCCAATAGCTCTTTTATAGAAAGTAAACACTTCATTGTGAGTTCACAGAGGTCCTTCACAGAGGTCAAATATGTCTGCTCTATTAAAACATAACCAACATACATTTAACTATATACATGTGACTACTAATCATTGTTAATGGAAGTACACAGAAGGTAATACACATCTTAGAGACAAACTTTAGAGAAAAATCTCTCCTCTCCAGTTCACTAAAATTTTATTTTTTACGATGAGCTTATCTTTTAAAAATAACAAGGTAATTTAACATAGTACACCATGAATACAGAACCAATTAATAAGCACTGGTTGCTACTATCTAAAAAGTATTTAAGTTATACAGTATATTATTGTACATATCTTCTCAAGTAAGATATCAGCTGCTTAAATGTATATGAAACTTACTTTTGTGTTTTTCTCCTTTAGAAGGGCCTGCCTGAAAGGTGGCATTTCCCAAATGGTTTTTTACTTCTTGTTCTTCAGCATCATCTTGATTCCTCCTTCTCCTTTTCTTTTGATTTAGGTCTGATTCTAAAGCAATCTGTCCTGAATCCTGTTCTGATAAAGTCAGAGGTGACTGTTCTTCTTCAGCTGTCTGAGTATCCTTTAGCAGTCCTTCTGTGTCTGAAATTTTAGTACTCACAGACCCATCTAGACCATCATTCACTCCTTCACTGACAATTTTTTTCACTGAAAACAAGAGAAATTGTTATGAATTTGTAAACAACCTACGGAAACATCCTTAAAATTGGAGAATATAAGTATTCAAGGATGTTTTCTGAAGTATTATTTGGGTGAGAAAAAAAAATCGAAGACAATCTAAAAGGCCCAATAGGAAACGCCTACATCAGTTATAGAGCCCTGGTGGCACAGTAGTTAAAGTGATCAGCTGCTAACCAAAAGGCTGGTGGTCCAAATGCGCCAGGCTCTATGGGAGAAAGATGTGGCTGTCTGCTTCCATAAAGATTTACAGCCTTGGAAACCCTACAGAACAGTTCTACCCTGTCCTATAGGGTCGGTATTAGTTGGAATCAACTCAACTGCAGCGGATGGGTTTAAATCAGTTATAATACATTTATGCTATAACAATCCACGCAGCCAATAACAACGAGGTAGGTTTATATGCAGTCACATAAAAGATTTTCAAAACATATTGCTGCATAAAATAATCAAGTTGCAGAACTATATAGTATGATCTCATTTTTATTAAACAAAAATAACTACATATACTCTAAGACACACATGCACACCTGTAGGCAGACATCTTCTCTAAAAATATCTAATTTTACCATTTAATGAGGAAAGAAGAGTTTCTTCAATAAATGGTGCTGGGATAACTAGATCTCCACATGCAAAAGAATGAAGTTGGACCCATACCTCACACCATATATAAAAATCAACTCAAAATTGGTCAATGACTTAAATATGAGAATTAAAAACCATAAAACACTTCAAAAAAAAAGTAGGGATAAAACTTTAAGACCTTGATTTTGACAAGGGCTTCTTAGATATGACACCAAAACCATGAGCAACAAAAAACAAATAAATTGGATTTGATCAAAATGAAAAGTTTTTGTGCAAAAGACTTTATCAACAAAATGAGGAAACACTCTACAGAATGAAATGGGAGAAAATAAATATCTGATCATCATATATCTGGTAATACCCAAACTATAAAGAATTGCTATAACTTAAAAACAAGACGACAAACAATCCAATCAAAAAGTGTGCAAAGGACTTGAAAAGATATTCCACCAAAAAAGATAAATATATGTACATATCTCCAATAAGATCTTCAGTAACACAGTCATTAGAGAAATGCAAATCAAAACCACAATGAGATACTACCTCACATTCACTGGGATGGCTGTTGCCAGAAAAATAGAAAAGATGTGGCAAAACTGGGACCCTTGTGCACTGCTGGTAAGAATGTAAAATGATGCAGTATTGTGAAAACAGTTTGGCAGTTGCTCAAATATGACCCAGCAATTCTATTCTTAGGTATATACCCCTGAAAGCAGGGACATGAACAGATACGTATATACCAATGTTCAATGTAGCATTATTCACAATAGTTGAAAGATGGAAAGAACACAAGATGGCTGGATAAACAAAATGTGATACACACATATGATGGAATATTACTCAGTCCTAAGGAGAAATGAAGTCCTAATACATGGTAAGACATGGATGAACCTTGAAAACATATGCTGAGTGAAATACATCAAACACAAAGGACAAATACTATAGGATCCCATTTACATGAATTATTTACAACAGGCAAATGCATAGTGACACGAGTTTATTAGGGTTACCAGGTGCTGGGGAGAGAAGGAATGGGAGATAATGCTTAAGGAGTACTGAGCTTCTGTTTGGGTTGATGTAAAACTTTTGGAAATGGATAGTGGTGATGGTGGCACAATATGGTGAATCTAATTAATGTCACTGAATTTTACACTTGGAAATGATTGAAGTGACAAATTTTTTGTTAAGTATATTTTACCAAACACACCAAAACAAAACGAAACAAAACAAAAAAACTAATCTTAAAAGATAACAAAATTCAATGTCATTTACTTTAAAAAAAAAAAAGAAAGTCAAAACCCCGAGAGTATGGCCCCCAGATACCCTTTTAACTCAATACTGAGGTTACTCCCGAGGTCCGCCCTTCAGCCAAAGATTAGACAGGCCCATAAAACAAACAATAATACATGTAGCTCAACCATGTATACAAGACTAAATGGGCACAACAGCCTAGGGACAAGGACGAGAAAGCAGGAGGGAACAAGAAAGCTGCAAGAATGGAAATGGGGAACACAAGGTCAAGAAAGGGAGAGCATTGACATGTCGTGAGGCTGGCAACCAATGTCACAAAACAATGTGTGTATTAATTGCTTAATGAGAAACTAATTTGCTCTGTAAACCTTCATCTAAAGCACGATAATAAATAAGCCAAAACAAGATTCTAAAATCAAGAAAATAAGACCTGATTTATTCTCTATCAGAACAATAACTAGGAATTTTAAAATTCTGAGACTTGTAATAACATATTTGAAGAATTCTTACATTAAATAAGATATAGTATGAGTTACTTGTGCTATCACCTGTAATGGAATAAATCACAAGAATTAATATATCTATCCTCATCTCCTAGGGCTATAGAAGACAAGTAAAATAAAATTAACTGAAGAATGAAGTAACTTTACATTTATCAATACTCCAGGAAAAAAGAATTCTAGCTTGGCTCTGTGTAGAAAAGAGTTAACACAGCAAGCTTGACTACTATCAGTTGAAAGTCCTGCTTATATGGTTGGGCAGTATTTGAGAACTTGGTTTGGGAGGGTTCCCACCTCACTAAATAATAATAGCTAACTGTGCCTAGTTTGTACAAACCATATGGTTTACACCGAACACCTGCTTTCCTTCTAGAAGTCTGAAATTTTAGTACGTGCCAAGGCAAAGGCTGTATATGTGAACCTGTTGCTGACAAGTCAATGCTGACTCACAGCAACTCTACAGGACAGGGTTGAACAGCCCCATAATGTTTCCAAGAAGTGGCTGGTCAGTTTGAACTGCGAATCTTTTGGTTAGCAGCTAAGCTCTTAAACGAACAGTCCCCAATAAATACCTTGCGCACTAAAGCTCTAACGAGCTTTGCCGCAGACAACATTTCACACATGCTGTCGGACCTTGTTACTAGGAGAATCAATTGTATCCTGTTTGACTCTACTGGGAGACGACCCTTGGAAGCTTGTGTCTGGCTTCCCCTGGAGTTCACTGGATGCATCTTTTCCCTTTGCTGATTTTGCTCTGTATCCTTTTGCTGTAATCAATCTTCATTGTAAGTAGTACCACTATATGCTAAGTCTTATAAACCCTCCTAGTGTATCAACGAAGTTGGGAATGGTCTTGGGGATCCAAAACACAGACTCTCGTAGCTCTACGTTTAAGTCCTGCTGCCACTGTTAACACTGTGTGACCCTAGGAAAAAGTGACTAAGAATATCTGTGGCTGTTTCTTTGTGATTAAAACAATAGAAAAGGGGATAGGATGTGGACTAACATATACGGTTCCCTGTAGTTCCAAAATTTTGTGATTATAGCTAAACATTGTTCTCAGAGTTAAGAGTTCAAATAGTTGAAAAACATAAGACTAAAAACAGAAATAGCTACATATAAACAATTTTCTACATGCTGACATTAACCTTTAGAAATAAGCTGTGCTCTAACAATACAATCTAGTACAACCCCAAAGTATTACAGCTCCATTTTTTCAAATATTAAGATTTTATACCAGATTTTTTTACAGAGGAAAATGATAACTAATCAAACATGAAAAGTGAAACTCCAAAATTCTGATGCTTTTTTATTAGCCGTAACTATGCTCTAGTGCTAGAAAGATGTCAAATAGTCTAGCCATGCAAAATATAAAATTTAAAAAGAAGCTGCTGTTGTGGCCCAGATAACTAGATTGAAGAAAAATCAATTCCCTTCAATGAACTCTTAAAGATTTGAAGGATAATATCGTAAGTATACTACTGCTAAGTAAAACAGCACAACTTCTTTTCAAATAAATACCTTTTACTTTTTTCCGTGGTTTGGAAGGTTTCTTCTCCTTTGGATTTTGATTTTTAACTGATTTTTGTTTTCTTTTCTCTTCTTCGGCAAGAACTTTCTGAAGCAAATGAGCAAAAAAATCGAAGTCAAAAGGGCGCTTTTCCTCTGTTTAAAAAAAAAAGGAAAAGAACTTTCAAATTTTGATTTTTTAAAGCACCGTAAGATCAAAAGCAAATGAGTGTGTCTATCATAGGAAAATACGTAACTCCATTCACTGTAGTACAGTTGTACGATAGAATACCACTCAACAATAAACAGGAACAAACCACTACTAAAACATACAACATGGATGAATCTCAAGAACATGCTGAGTGAAAGAAGACAAACACACGAAGAGTATATACTGTATGATTCCATGAATAAGACATTCTAGAACGGGCTGAATTAACGTATGGGAAGTCAAACGATAATAGTGGTTGCTCTGGAACAGGAGAACAGCAGCAGATATTAACCAGAAAGGGAAATGAGGGACCTTTCTAGAGCATAGAAAACATCCTATATCTTGTTTTGGGTGGTAGGTACATGAGTGTACTCACTGCCAATACTCATCAAACTATACATTGAACTGTATGTAAATTATAAAGCAACTTAAATAAATGGTCTATGGTAACTAAGAGGTCTTCAAAAAGCCTACCCAGCATCATATGTCCTCTCTTTATCAACCATCTTACTATTTACTCTTTCAAAAGTCAGCAAAGGTGAAAAGGAATGAATCCTGATCAGGATGATGCCCACTAAATACCCACCAACAGCACCATAACCAGAAAGAGCAATCAGTGAACAAACCAGGGATGCATTCACTACAGGAGTCAAATGCTTACCTAAGCTCTAAGGCTAAAAATGTAGTGAAAGTAAACAGTGCTCTGTACACAGAAGGCCACGACTGGTTTGGTCACACGATGGCCTCAGAAAAACAGGTATACATCAAAACAGAAATAAGTTAGTCTTAGGATACCACGCCCAAACCTGGAATTCCTAAAGGCCCTGTTTATGTGGACCAGTTTTTTGCTGTTCTGACTCTCTACAATACAGTTCACACTAAAATAATCCATAAGGAATTTCCACATGGTTCTCAGGAGAATTCAAAATGTAAGTTTCCGATAAAGTGTTTTTTTTTTGTTTTAATTCTCTATTACAAACCACGGAAATCACTGAGTTTTAAATATATCTATTAAAATGGCTTTAAGAAAAGATTCGTACCCCCAATAGACTGCTTGCAGATTTATGGACTCTTTCATGATTATTATGTGTTAAACATAACAAAGTTTCAGAACCACTTCTCTAAAATGGAGAGAGTCAAAGATCACGATGTTCCAGGTCTTCCAGAAACTATTCCTGGAAGTGGTTTCCCTGAGGATCCAATACAACACTGGGTATTATAAGTCCCACTCATCGACCTTAATGTCCATTCATAAAATAAGTGTACATATCACACAACCTAAGTTCTCTCTATACTTAGGTTATTTTCTAAGATTAACACTATGGCAAATGGATATTGAATACATTTATTAATCATGGAACTTTGGTAATTATAACCAACCAAAACCCATTGCCATCAAGTCAATTCCAACTCACAGGACAGAGTGGGACTGCCCCGTAGGGTTTCCAAGGCTGTAATTTTGACCAAAGCAGACTGCCACATCTTTCTCCCACAGAGCAGCTAGTGACTTTGAGCTGCCAACCTTTCAGTTAGCAGCCAAACACTTAACCACTGCGCCACTAGCGCTCCTTTTGATAATTATAGGTCCATTCCAAAGAACATAGAAACTACTTTAAACAGTACATTTAATTTTAGTCATTTTCTTTATAGATCAGTTGAGGCTTTCTCTGAACTTAGAGGAAAAAATGTTATGAGAATATTAGCTAGAAACTGAAAGTTATATATCATTCCTCAAATCAGGTCTAGATTCAACTGCTACCTCTTCAAAAAGACCTTCCCTGACTACCCAATCTAAATATCCACCCTTTTCTTTCTTCTTCTTAGAAATGAATCACTGTCTGAAATTATCATCTTATCAACTGTATTTCTTCCACCAAATTAAGACTTAAGACTCTAAAAAGCAGGATTCTCATCTGACCTGCTCTGCCACCTATGCCAAGTGGGCAGTGCTGTTTTTGAATGACTGACTGACTATTGGAAGGAACCACCTATAATACTCTACCTTCCAGAAACAATGAACTCTTTCTTCCATACAGTTCCCTCTGAAGAAAGTGCACTGAGAAGTCATACCTCCAGTCCTTCTTTAACCTCTTAAGCCTCTGAACTCTATTTACCTGCTTTTTGTCATTTTAGCTAGTCTCTTGCCTTGAATCTGTGGCAACGGCTGGACTTCTATTGCTAAGGAGAAAAGTTTCTAATCTTCCTATGCCAATACAGGGACAAAAGGAATCTAAAACACACAGGAGCCAAATACAAAAGACTGATCATTTTTTAGAATCTCCAATGGTTCTCTGTAAAAGAAGCCTTAATACTTACGAAATGCTTTGTCTATTCTCCATCCATTTGTTTTCTCTTCACGTTTAAATTTATTCTGTTTAAAAGAAAAAAAAAAGCTATGTAATTTTCTCTCATTAAATAAATGAAATTATTTAGAAATATCAAGCATTAAAATGATGCTCTTATACGATTTAAGTAGTTTAAACCTTCAGCTTTTACAAAGCAGAGATCAAAGATCTAAGCTTCCAGATCCCCCCTTATGACCAACAGCATGAATCTGCAATGGAAGCTGGGTTTACAGGTGACAGAAAAAAATAAAGTCAACTAGCATAGAGAAAATTAAATCCAGAATCTATCAAGCTAAGCAGTGTTAACTTTTTAAAAACTAATATATTCATATGAAATTTACATTATTGTTCTTACATGTTTTCAATGGCATGGAGTTGAGACTCTAGAGAAACACTAAGCAGAATTTTGAAGCAGGTAAAGTTTGAAAGCAGGAACATTCTTATATTTTAAGGCACATTTCCTCATACTTGCTTTACCACCAAAGATTCCTATTCTCAGTTCCACTCCAGATTACCTCCATTAGGATGTAGGTGATTAAGGTTTAGGGCTTAATCCATCCTAAGGTAATTAGGAAGTCTGAGAGCATAAACCAGTGTCTGAAAATTTGTAATCCTGCGTACACATACTGGGAGAGGGAAAAATCAGTCAATATCTGTCTTCTACAGATCAAGGGTCTACAAGCTTTTATTAAAAACACACACCAAAAAAAACCCAGATTTTTTATTGCACAAAATTACTGGTGAGAAAAATCACATAAAAGAAACGAAATTCTTCACGGCCCCCTTCTTCTCTCCAAAAGTAACAAACCATTAACCTGACTTTTGAAGCAATCACTTTTTTGCCTTTCTTTATTGTTTTACCATTCACCTGTATATCTTAGACTCTACAGTTTAGCCCTGCTCGTATTTTTAAACTTGATGTGATTTTAACAGCTTTTAACCTATCGATAACCCACCTCTCTTCCTTTTTCTTTATTATTCTTTATAAAACTTGTTAACTATGTAATACAAAAGTTTTTCAAGGACGATCATCTTTCTTCTTGAAAAGGTTATAGTATATTTTAAACATCTCAAAAGTTAACAAAAATTACCACCACAAGAATCAACAGGCTATATAATCACTAAATTAAATGTCCTGAGAGAAATGCCAGTAGGTTTCAGGTATTAGTCTATTCTTAAACACTGCTATATCATATTTTACCTAATTGGGAAAATAATTCAGAAGTACCGACAATTTTCTTGGAACATGTGCTGATATTAGTCACTGACATCAATCATTAACAGTAAGTCATTAATTTTCAGGCTAGAACCCCAGCTGAGAAAGATCACTCTAGGGTATGGTCCTTATCACTAAGTGGTGGCCTTTCTAGTATCTCTGGTGAATGCCTGAGAGTTAAGGAGATCCTTCCATTCAGCTGTGCTAGAACGTTATCTCCCAGCGTTACATGATTTCTAGTATCTTCTTTCTGATCTCATTCCTATAGTAGTTGCTCTCTGCTAGGCCTTGTGCTCTGGGCATCTGCAAACCAGACTTAGGTCAAGGACCCACGGAGAATTTCCATCAGGCTTGTGAGGTCTCCTTGACACAGATCCCTTTTCTCAAGAACCATGCCCCTAAAGATTCTCCACCCCTTCAGCTCAGTAGGAGCTGTACTCTGCTTGGCTTTTAACTCCCTCTCATTAATTAGGCAACGACCCAAGGCAGAGAATGAAAGAGATTTCAGCAGAGAAATGGAAACTATGAAAAATAACCAACTAGAAATTAAAGAAATGAAAAGATACCGTATTTTATGCAAATACTGCATGTTAAACATTTTTTGCCAACCGTGCCCCCCTGAGGTATTTTCATAAGCATGCTATGCTAATTTTTTACAGCAATATGTAAAAAAAAAAAAATTAGCATAGAGTGCGTAAGAAAATACCTGGGGGGTAGGGTGCAGTTGGCAAAACCACATAATGCACGTTATCTGCATAAAACATAGTACAGCACATTCATTGAATGTGCTTAATAGCAGACTGAAGATAGCAAAAGACGTGGTGAGTGAACCTGAAGACATAGCAACTGAAACTATTCAAACTCAAATAAACAGATCAGACAAAAAATGGACAGAACTTCAGCAACGCAGCACAGCTAAATGAAAAGAACGAAGCCAAAAATACACTAAAAGAAATGACGGTTAAAAATACAGTGAAAACATCAACCCACAGATCCAAAAAGCCAACAAACCCAAAGCAGTATAAAAACAAAGAAAATCACACCTAGGCATATCATACTGCTGAACACCAAAGTTAAAGAAAAAAATCTTGAAAACAGGCAGAGAAATCAATTCATCACATACAGGGGAAGATTAAACAAAAAGTAAGCAAAAAAAAGTAAATGCTAAAGATTAAAAAACAATGAAGTAGAAAACACAATTGAAAAACTAATATAGCCAAAGTTGATTCTTTTAAAAGATTTTCAAAAGCTGACAAACTCTTAGCAAGACATAAAGAAAAAAATAAATGAATAAAAGAAAAGAGAAAACACAAACTGTCAATCAAAGAGTATTCCCCGCTTTTCAAAAGTTTGGTTTATGCCACTTTGCTTTTACAAAATATCTACATTAGTACCTGTTTTCACTAACTGAAAGAAATCCAGAGAGGATTTTCACTTTTATGAAAAATGGCAAAAAGCAGAAATAGTGTTCAGCAGCGAGCAGTTAAAGTGGCAGCATGCACCCCGAGCAGGTGGCCTAGCCCCCACCTTGGGCCTCAGAGCCTTCCCCAATTCCCTGAGGGTGGGAAGAGGTGTCGCTGTGGGTCACCAACCAACCCTCCCAGCCTGGTGGCCCCCTCCTTTCCTCCAGCACACCTCTTCTCCATCATGCTTCTTTTGTCCACTCCCCTCTCTCCAGGCTCCCAACAGAACGTGATAGTCTCTAGCCTCCCAGAGAGCCTGGGCAGGTAAGCCAGGGGCTGGTCTCTACTCCTTTTCCCTAGGAGGTAGAGCCCTGCAGCAGGAGTACACTGCAGCTGCCAATCATTCCTCCCCCTCCCCAGCGTGTGCCATCCGCCATCTGGCCAGCCAGCCTCTCTCCGAGGGCCTCTATCCCAGGTACCGGTGAGGGTGGGGAGGTGGGAGTGGATCCCCTCTTTCTTGGCTTCTTCCGAGGCACCTTGCTGCTCCTCCACCTAGGCCTGGCCATCCCTGGGCTACAGGGGGGACAGCTCCCAGCCCCTTTGGTAAGGTCAAGATGGTGGACACTCTACGACACAGGAGCTGGAGAGGATAGCGAACTGGGGGTTGTGGCCTTAACCCAGGAAAGGGGCAGCCCTCAGGACCTGTGTCCCAGTTAGGGGATATCTCTGTCCTGGGCAAGCTCCGTCCCCTAAAACTACACTCAGCATCTCAGCATTAAGCTGCTATAACTTTGAACTGTGTCTGTGAGCATCTGTGCTTTATTTCAATTTACTTATCATATCATTCCTCCTTTCACTATATGTTAGTGTTACCTGAGGTTTTATGTGTTACTTGGTATGAACTGGAAGGCTAATTTTGGGGTCTGGGAACACTCAAATTTTTTCCCAGAGAAAGTAACGATAATTCAACCACTCTGACTGGGATCACAATAGCAGGTCCTGGATAGAGTGGGAGAAAAATGTAGAACAAAATTCAAATACATTAAAAAAAAACAAAACAGATTTATTGGTCTGAAAGAGACTGGTGGAATCCCTGAGACTACAGCCCTTAGACACCCTTCAAACCTGGAACTGAACCAACTCCTGAAGACCACCTTTCAGTCAAACAATAGACAGCTCTATAAACTGAAAAACAGCACCCGCAAGGAATATGCTCCTCAGAACAATAAACCATACTAGACCAAAAGGACAGCATTTGCCCAAAAACAAAGTTCAGAAGGCAGGAAGGGGCAAGAAAGATGGGTGAATGGGAATGGGAACCCAGGGAGGAAGTGGGTAGAGTGCTGCCATATGGAAGGAATTGCAACTAATGTCATGAAACAAAATGTGTATAAACTGTTGACTGGGAAACTAATTTGTTCCGTAAACTTCACCCAAACCAAACTGCAATGAACGGCTAAAAAAAAAAGATTACAGCCAAGATAACCCTATAGGACAGTTCTACTCTGTCATATTAGATCGTTATGAATCCAAATCAACTTAAAGGCACACCATCACAACAAAAAGACTCTCAGGGGGCTGTGACATATCTGAACCTGCCCCCCCCCCAAATTAATGGTAATTGCTACTCTGCTTTACACCATTTCGGTTTACTAAAGGGTTCGTAGGCACGCTCTACTTTCAGATACCAGAGAAAACCTATGTCACATTAAAAAGATAAGGTAATAGTATGAAAACTTCATGTCAATAAATTCAACAACTTGGCATCAAAACTGATGTAAGACACAGAAAATCTGAATAGCCCTATGTCTATTAAAGAAACTGAATTTATAGTAAAAAAAAAAAAAAAAAAACTTTCCTCCAAAGAAAACTATAGGCCCATATGGTTTCACTGGTGAATTCTATCAAACATTATAGTACTAACTGTAAACAAAGCCTTTCAGAAAACACAAGAAGAGGGAGCACTACTCATTTTCTATAGCTAGTATAATGCTGATATCAGACAAGAACATTAAAAGAAAATTATAAACCAATTATCTCTCATAAACAAAGATGCAAAAATCCTCATGAAAATATTAACAAACAAAATCTAACAACACATAAAAAGAATAGTACATTATGACCAAATTGTGGTTTATCCCAGAACTACAAGGTTGGTTCAACATTTGAAAAGCAATGTAATTTACTAAGCTTAAATACTATTAATTTTAACTTTCCTACACTTTGCCAAAGACTTAACCACACTAAACTTTTAGGGGAAGGTTCTAAATGATTTTTGAGAGAAATACTACAGTGACAAATTTATCACTGACTCCCCTCAGATCATTCTTTCTCCAATCTTAGACAATTAATAATTTGCAGACTTCAACTGAACTGAACTTCAACTTAGCATTCTGTTCTGTATCAAAGATCAACGCAGAGACTATAAACAGTTCATCTCTTACAGAAATGCAATGAGTAAGACTATTTCATTACACTGTACAGTGCCCCTTATATAATATCCCCAGACGATCCAGGCCTAGTCTAATTCTAGAAACCTAAACATCTTTCACATGATAACACCGTGATAAAAAATAATATTTTGAAGTACATCACAAAGTAGCACTCGTTTGTTATTATGAACCACTGTAAGTAGCTTGAATTTTTTATACAGTAGTTTTTACGGGGGTTGGTTTATAAATACAGGTTATACGTAAGTCAGATGTTTGTAACCCAGGGACTGCTTGTACATAACTCTTCTTTTATCCTAGCTTCAGTGTCTTTGTTGGTACTCCTTCAAATCCATTTTAGAAGTGGGTACGGTATAAATAAAATACTGAAGTATATTGTACCCATATTAAAAATGAGAAATACTTCTTTTCAAGCAATAAACAGACATAAATGTAAACAAAAAACATAATAGGGAAAAAGGACAGACTGAGATTAAAAGCAAAGATAAGAAAATAATAGTAATACTAGTACTCTGGGCTCTTGCCAGTCAACAAATGTGGTCAGTTTACTATACCTTAATTTCTATCCTTGCTCTGTGAGGAAAAAGTTGTCCAATCATAGAAAAGTCAGTTCCCACCATGCTGATGGCTAAAAAGAACATATCTGTTTCTGTAAAAGTAGAAGTTTTAGAAGGACTGAAAATTAATCTTCTCAATTCTTTCAGAGAAAAAAAATTCTTACATAAGTATATACTGAGTTAAAAATAAATACAACAGTACTTGACAGTTTTTCATTAAAATCCAGTAAATCTTTAGTCATAGATTTCCATTTTATCGTAAAGAACTTCATGGAATATCTAAAAACATTTTCTTTAAATTTTTTAAGGAAAAAAGCATTAAGTATTAGAAATTTGCATGCACACACCAAAGCAGTTAGAATTAAAAAAAAAAAAAAGACATCCTGCCTATGTGGTCTCATTCAAGGTGTCCTAAAGAAAACTGTCAGTTATAGTCAATATACTACCACGCTATGTTATCAACCAGGAAGTGCTAAGTAGTATGTGAAATAAAATAGCTAGGAAGATACACAAGTTACTTCCAGAGAACAGGACTGGGAAGAAAGAGAAGAGAGGTACAGAATCTTTCCTTTCGTTCTATATGCTTCTGCATGTTTGAAATCTTCCCCAAAACAAACTATTATTTCTATAATAAAAAGTAAACAACAAGCAATAGCATGCAAAAGGTAATGCATATTTTTTAATGGTACAATTTTTACCTGTAAAAACTTTATTATACAATACTGTCTGCGGTAGAACATTGTATTATGAGCATTTGAAATCTTGTTTCATTACAGTGAGGTTTGTTGTACAGGAATTTAACATAGACGAACAGTACAAAGAAAATGATCATAAAGCTAATTCTTAAAAAGGTTTCTAAGATAAAGTCAGGGATACAGTCCCACGTCAAGGAAGCAGGGACGAGAGGTAAAGTATTCTCCCTGAAAACTTATGAAGAGAAAATAATACAGTAATTTGCATTTCATTTATTTACAAGCCACAAAAAAAAGGAAAAAAAAAAACCATTGCCAGCAAGTCAATTCCAACTTATTTCAGGACCAGAAAAAATAATTCACATCATTTGAAATACAAAAGTTACACAATTTAAAATGAAAATTAGTTACCTTTATTTGACCATGGCTTAGAGTAATAGTTCTTCCTAAAGCTGGAGTATGTAGTCGTAGAGCCACGTTCAAATATGGGGTCATTTTCCTCAACAACACAGGGGCCTTTTGTCCTTAAAACTTCTACAGTTAAACTGAAAGAAACACATTTTCAAATGGATCCACAATTAAAATAAATAAGGAAAAAAATAGGAATTGAGATCTGAATAGTTCCATTTTGAAATTTACCATGGCAGTCATATCAAAAGTATGTATATTTTCCCAAACATTTGCTAATTTTCACCGAATGTGTGATTCCCAGGGGGTAAAAATAAAAGGTACCTTGTTTTCAAAATTCCTAACAGTAATATACAATTTACAAAATGCCTCTGGACCATCTAAAAAAATAATTTTACTGACTTCTGCAAGCCTCCCATATTCAACATGTATCATCATGCTAAGCCCAGCAGGGGATACTGAAAAATACAAACATTTTATACTCGTGTTTTACCTTTCACCAGTCAAAGCACTTAAATACACTTTTAACTATTTAATGATTCATAAAATCATCATCATAAATTAATGGAAAACAGCCTGCAAAAAACTATCATCAACAGTGTTAAATTTATGTTTATCACAGAATTTAATGTTATAAAATTATTTCTCACTGTCAAAATATTTTCCATCCCTCTTTTATATTTACTTACTTACTTATCCTTTTAAAAAAAAAATATATATATATATATACACACACACACTTTGGAAAGAAACCTAAATGCCACAATGCCAAATAATGTTTTAACTGAGAAATTAAACCAGAAGGTGAATTAAACATTACCATAGCAAAAACCTGACCCAAGCCATGTTGTTTTCAATCATCTCATATGCATGTGAAAGCTGAACAATCAATTAGGAAGACCAAAAAAAGAACTGACGCCTTTGAATTGCAGTGTTGGTGAAGAATATTGAATATACCATGGGGCCAAAAGAACAAACAAATACGTCTTAGAAGAAGTACAGCCTGAATGCTCCTTAGAAACAAGGGTGGCGAGGCTACATCTCACATACTTTGAATATATTATCAGGTGGGATCAGTCCTTGGAGAAGGACACCATGCTTGGTAAAGCAGAGGGTCAGCAAACAACAGGAAGACCCTCAACGAAACGGACTGACACAGTGGCTACAACAATGGGCTCAAGCATAACAATGACTGTGAGGATGGCGCAGGATCAGGCAGTGTTTCGTTCTGTTGTACACAGGGTCACTATGAGTCAGAACTGACTCGAAAGCACCTAACAACATAGCAAAAATCATAAGATATGTTTCCTTATATATGTGTTAGGTCTCACCACACACCAGGATACACATTAGTTAATAACATGAAAATCTGAAAACCGACTTCAAGACTAGAAACCCAGCCTCAGTGGAGGATAGCATGTGATTAGTTGTGTAGCTCAACCCAATTACCAGTAAGTTAGGAAAACAATGGTGTTAGGTTAACGGATGGTAAGTCAGTAATACCATCTTCTCATACAAAACACAGCAGTACACAAATTGCTAAAAATTATAAACCCATTTAATCTACCTTTCCATTTACATCATCCATTATGCAAATATAAACATTAGGTTCTAAGTGACAATAACAGATATAGAAACTTGATCTCTCTCAAAACAAAGCAGATTTGTTCTCATGAAACCATAATTTATCTCTCTTTTTTTTTTTTAAGTTACCTTTCCTCATCCAAAATAATAGAACCGTCTTCTGCCACTTTTACTCGAGGAACCAGCAATGGCCCATCATCAGTCTCTTCTTCCATTTCTTCATTTTCTTCAGCATCAGGAGTACTCTTACTTTCTTGCCTACCGAAAGTAGTAACAACAGGTTAATTCATATAGCCTTGAGAAGTGTTTCCTCGACAGTATGAACTTCTAAAATAAATTATAACAAATTCAACTTTAGCTATTTCCAACTTTCCCTAATAATTAACTGAAAATACTATGGTTGTTTAATACATGAGATTTCCTCAAATTTTATTCTAGTAGTATTCAATAAGAAGCATTTGCTCTCTTTGAAAATAAGAGAAATGAATGCTTATCTTTTCTATCTCAAATGAACAGTAAATTAACCCGCCCAGTTATTATGGAATTAACAATAATAATGCCTTGGAGTTATACAGCATTACTTCATAGATTACTGTATTTACTCTTCAGAACAACCCTTTAGGATTAGTATCTTCATAACCATTTGAGGCTTACAAAAAATAAATAAGTTTTGCTTTAATTTACACAATGGTAAGGGCAGAGCCAAAAGTCAAACATAAGTTTCCTGATAATGATTCCTGATCCCATGCACTTTCCATTCTACTACACTGTCTCCTTAAGGTTTTATTACAGCAAATAAAACATATAAACCTATAAAACATAACCATTTTTAAAGCTTCAGAGTATAACTTTAAAACAACGTTGATCCTAGGCAAAACACCAATCACGTAATCAACCCTTGAAGTGACAAGCAGAAAACTCCCAATGTTACTAGAGTAATTTTCCACAATCTCCAACCTTGAATTACAAGGTTACAGTAACTTCCTAATAGGCCTCCTGGGGGGTTTCCTGAGAGTAAACTAACATTCAACAGTGCAAGGTAGAAAGTAACATGGAACTTGTAGAACAAACATCACATCAAGTGATATCAAAACCACACCTATTGCAGGACAATGTATATATGCATTTATAAGAGAGAAAGAGAAGGAAGGAAGGAAAGAAAGAAAAAAAAACAAGGAGGAAAAGAGAGGTGAGAGATGGGAGAAAAGGAAAGGAAAAAGATACACATTTGCTTGGACTTGAGTAAACTAGAATGGGAATGATATATTAAAAATCCGTAACATTTGCTGCTTCCACGGAGGAGAAACTAGATGGCAGAAGACCAGAGTTGGGAGGCTTTTCTCAATATGCTCTTTTGTTACTTTTGAATTTTATACCATGTAAATATATTATGATTCTAAAATAAAAAACTCTTAATTCTAAAAGCTTTAATTTAAAATCATAACACTAGCCATTCTTGTATGTAATACACAAATAGTGCAGGGTTTTCATATTGATTTAAATCAGGCGGTAACTTTTATTCTTGCCAATGATTCTAGTTTCTAAAAACCTATCAAATGTAATTTTACAATAACAGAAAGAACCATTTGATTTCTTTTTCTTTTTTTTTTTAATGTACCCATCAGAGAATAATATTTTTTTAAAAGTATGAGATGCTTACTCTCTCGTCTGGACTGGCGTCAATGATTTTTCTGTTTTCTTTTCTTGTTCCAGTGAGGAACTATTAAACACAAACAACAGAATACTTTTAAATAAGTCATTAATTCATATCTTGTCAATTCTATCAGTAGACAAGGAAATTATTTTCACCTTCATGTTGTTCTTATTTTTATTTCCGTTTTAAGATATAACACTTCTATTAATGATCACGTGGTCCAATGATCAATTTTTCAGTCAAAACTTTTGTTGTCAAGTACAAATAGCTTGTAAGCGAAGGGAGTCTCCCATGCCTGAGGAACAAAGCAACCTAGGTGGCTTGTCTCCAACTCCCAGATGTCAAACAACTCAAAACCTAGGTTTCTGGCCCTTTCTTCAACTGGGCCAAAGACCTAGTGAATCTGAAAAAGGCATATACTGAAAAATATGCCACAACTCCTATCTCCATTTGTTAAACCATCAACAACACAACAATGAGAAGACTGACCTTCCACCCACTAAATTAACTTTGATTAAAAAAAAATTAAACTTTGATTAAAGAAGCTTTATTCTTGGGGGAACTGTTAAACAAAACGCCACTATATTTAATTAAGAAACGGAGCATAAAAATTAGACCACCCCTTTGGATCATGTAATTGTCGTTGTTAGGTGCCATCGAGTTGGTTCTGGCTCATAGTGACCCTATGCACAACAGAATGAAACACCGCCCGGTCCTGAGCCATCCTTACAACCGTTGTTATGCTCGAGCTCATTGTTGCAGCCACTGTGTCAATCCACCTCGTTGAGGGTCTTCCTCTTTTCTGCTGACCCTGTAGTACTCTGCCAAGCATGACATCCTTCTCCAGGGACTGATTCCTCCTGACAGCACATCCAAAGTATGTAAGACACAGTCTCGCCATCCTTGCCTCTAAGGAGCATTCTGGCTGTACTTCTTCTAAGACAGATTTGTTTGTTCTTGTGACAGTCCATGGTATATTCAATATTCTTCACCAACACCACAATTCAAAGGCGTCAATTCTTCTTCAGTTTTCCTTATTCATTGTACACTTTCACATGCATATGATGAGACTAAAAATACCATGGCTTGGGTCAGGTGCACCTTAGTCTTCAGGGTGACATCTTTGCTCTTCAACACTTTTAATGGTCATTTGCAGCAGATTTACCCAATGCAATGCGTCTTTTGATTTCTTGACTACTGCTTCCATGGCTGTTGATTGTGGATCCAAGTAAAATGAAATCCTTGACAACTTCAATCTTTTCTCCATTTATTATGATGTTGCTCATTGGTCCAGTTGTGAGGATTTTTGCTTTATGCTGAGATGCAATCCATACTGAAGGCTGTGGTCTTCGATCTTCATTAGTAAATGCTTCAAGTCCTCTTCACTTTCAGCAAGCAAGGTTGTGTCATCTGCATAACACAGGTTGTTAATGAGTCTTCCTCCAATCCTGATGTCCCATTCTTCTTCATATAGTCTAGCTTCTTATATTATTTGCTCAGCATACAAATAGATATGGTGAAAGAATACAACCCTGACTTAACTCAATTAAGGAAGAATTGCATGGCTGGTCCTATTATATCCTGGCAACCAATATAACAAAGAAAACTTATTTTTACTCTCAGAGGTAAAGGGCATCATTTACCACACCAAGAAAGCAGCTACAGGCAGTTCCTGGATTACGAGTGAGTTCTAAGTCTGTCGTTAAGTCGAATTTGTACGCAAGTCTGAACAGTTAGGCATAGTTCGTAGCTAACGTCAAACATTTGTCTTAAGGTATAGTATCTAGTGTACCTTTTTATGAATACAAAACATAAAAGAAACACTTCCAGATACACTAAAACATCTGTAACATAATAATATAGTAATAATAACATTTTGATGCACATCACAAAGTACTGTATTTTTACACAAATAATGCGTACCTTCTAAAGAGTCGGAAACGACTCGATGGCACTAGTTTTTTTTTTTTCTATGTTTGTTTGCCAACCGTGCCCAGCCTTGTGAGGTATTTTCGTAAGCACGCTCCGGTAATTTTTTTTACAGCAACACATTAAAAAAAATTGGCATAGTTGCGCTTATGAGAACACCTTGTGTGGGGAGGGCAAGGTTGACAAACACAGAAAGTGCGCGTTGTTTGTGTAAAAATACCAAAGTGCCTGTTTATGATTATGGATCATTGTATGTACCTCAAATTTTTAATATAATAGGCTTTATGGGGCTTGGTTTGTAACTACAGGTTGTACATAAGTCGGACATTTGTAACCCGGGGGGCTGCCTGTAATTGAAACATCACTAATTTTTCCTATAAATTTGATCTAAAAGAACAAAAATGCTGTAACTTTTTGTCAACATGCTTTTGGGAAACTGAAACTACACAAATGATATTTAAATCGCTTCATACCCAAAGTAAAAAAGAAATTATACTTACGTCATTGGATTGTTATTTGGCAGGTAATATATGAAGTCTCTCATAGTCATTTTTGAACGATCTGGTGGCTGCTGACTTTCATTAATAGCATATTTGTTTTTCCACTGCTTCTATATGCATAAGCACACACAGGTTCACTATTGTTTCATAAATATAGAATTTCAGATACACCATATTCAAGTGTATAACCTACTGATATATTCAATCCAAGTGCTTCAATAATATCTCTATTCCAATTATGTCATATTATAGAAAAAATTATAAACTGAATATTAAAAGTTATAGCACATTAAGGAATTGTAAAAACTAGGGAAATTTGGGATTAGTTTAGATAAAAGTTGAATGTATAAAATCATGCTACTGATGCATTCTGAGTACAATAGTTTACGGAAAATTTATAAATACATAGCTTCTGCTTATCCTACATTAAATTGGAATTATGTATTTTATGGAATTCATGAAGCAAAAATGTTTAATTTTTAATTTTTCAAAATAAATCTAGTTAAGTAGATTCTATAAAACAAAACACTTTTACAGGCTTAGATTTGAACATAAAACCAAAACCCATAGTCGGTTCCAACTCATACCAACCCTATAGGACAGAATAGAACTGCCCCATAGGGTTTCCAGGGGTGGCTGGTAGATTCGAACTGCCAGCCTTTTGGTTAGCAGCCAAGCTCTTAACCATTGCACCACCAGGGCTCCAAACATACCTAGATTCAAATTCCATATCCTTCACTATGTTTGACACAAAGCAAATAACCACTCTGAGCTTATTTCCTCGTGTATAAAATAGTGAGATCTACTTCACAGTTTAGAGAATTGGATAGCAATATAAAGAATGAAGCAAAGTTGCTTCCCCTTAAAAAAACAGTATTCTGTAACTAATAATAAGAGCTGTCATTTGTTGGGCACTTACTATTTGCTGGGCCCTGGTCTAAATTTATTCTTCACAACCACCCAATGAGGTAGATACCATTACAAGTTTTTTATGGATAAGAAAACAGAGAAAAGTTAATTAAATTGCCCAAGGTCACCTAGCTACTAAGGGATGAGGCTAAGATTGAAACCTTAAGTATCTAATTCCAGAGCCTAAATGCTTCACAACTGATTTACTGTTTTTCCAGAAAAAGAATGAATTTTCCCAGCAATCTTCAAGATAAAAAAAAGGACAAAACCAACAGCCAACATTATTCTAAACAGAAAGAGACTGAAAGCAGACAAGGATGTACTCCCTCACCACGCTTACTCAATATTGTACTAGAAGTCCTGTCTAGAGCAATAAGGTGAAAAAGGGAAAATAAAACGCATACGAATTGGTAAGAAAGAAGTAAAATTAATCCTACTTGCAGGTGATACGATCCTATACATAGGAAATCCCAGAGACTCCGCAAGCAACTAACGGGAACTAACAGAAGAATTCAGCAAAGTGGCAGAGTACGAAAACTGATGTACAAGAATCAGTTGGATTCCTCTACACCAACAAAAAGAACTCTGAAAAAGAAATCAGGAAAACAATACCATTTACAAGAGCCCTCAAAAAGATAAAATAAAATACTTAGGAATAAATATAGCTAGAGATATATAAAACTTATACAAAGAATTGAAGAAAAAATTCAAGCCTTGAGTTGCAATACCGAAGGATTCTATGGGCAAAATACTGAACAATGCAAGAAGTATCAAAAGAAGATGAAAGGAATACACAAAATTACTGTACCAAAAAGAGTTGGTCAATGTTCAAACACTTCGGGAGGTAGCATATAATCAAGAACTGATGGTACTGAAGAAGTCCAAGCTGCACTGAAGGCACTGGCAAAAAAACAAGGCTCCAGGAATTGCTGGAATACCACCTGAAATGTTTCAACAAACAGATGTAGCACTAGAGGTCCTCACTCATCTATGCCAACAAATTTGGAAGACAGCTACCTGGCCAGTCAAATGGAGGAGGATCCATATTTGTGACCATTCTAAAGAAAGATGTTCCACCATAATGTGAAAATTATTGAACAATATCATTAATAGCACATATAGGTAAAATTTTGAACATAATTAAAAAATAGCTGCAGCAGTGCATCCACAGGGAACTGCCAGAAATTCAAGCCAGATTCAGAACAGGATGTGGAATGAGGTAAGTCAGTTTTTGACATGAGATGGATCTTGGCTGAAAAAAGAGAATCTCAGAAAAATGTTTACCTGTGTTTTATTGACTATGCAAAGGCATCCGACTATGTGGATCATAACAAATGACAGTTAACACAGAGAAAAAGGAGAATTCCAGAACACTTAATTGTGCGGAACCTGTACATAGATCAAGAGGCAGTCATTCAAATCAGGAAAGGTGTATGTCAGGGTTGTATCACTTCACCATACTTCTCAATCTGTACGCTGAGCAAATAATCCAAGTAAATGGACTATGTGAAGAAGAACACGCATCGGGATTGGAGGAAAACTGAGAACCCGCAATATGCAGATGACACAATCTTGCTTACTGAAAGTGAAGAGAACTTGAAGCATTTACTGATGAACATCAAAGCCTACAGCTTTCAGCATGGATTACACCTCAACATAAAGAAGATGAAAATCCCCACAAGTGGACCAATAAGAAACATCATGATAAACTGAGAAAATACTGAAGTTGTCAAACATTTCATTTTACGTGGATCCACAATCAATGCCCATGCAAGCAGCAGTCAAGAAATTAAATGATGTATTGCACTGGGCAAATCTGCTTTAAAAGACCTCTTTAAAGTATAAAAGGCAAAGATGTCACTTTAAGGGTTAAGGTATGTCTGACCCAAGCCATGGTATTTTCTATCACCTCATATGCATGTGAAATCTGGATAATGAATAAGAAGACTGAAGAGAAATTGATGCCTCTGAATTATGGTGTTGGTGAAGAATATTGAACGTACATACCATGGACTGCCAGAAAAATGAACACATACGTCTCAGAAGAAGTACAGCCAGAATGTTCCTTAGAAGGGTGGAGAGACTTCATCTCACGTACTTTGGACATGTTATCAGGAGGTACTAGCCCCTGGAGACAAGCATCATGCTTGATAAAGTAGAGGGTCAGTAAAAGCCAAGACCCTCGACATGATGGATTGACACAGTGGCTGCAACAATGGGCTCAAGCACAGCAATGATTATAAGGATGGCACAGGACCGGTTAGTGTTTCACTCTGTTGTACGTGGGGTCACCGTGAGTTGGAACTGACTCAACAGCACCGAACAACAAGGATAGCTGATCTTTGACAAAGCATCAAAGCTCATTAAATAGGGAAGAGAAAGACTGTTTAACAAATGGTGCTGGCAAAATTCGATATCCATTTGCAGAAAAATAAAACAAGATCCATTCCTCACACCATACATAAAAACTAACTCAAAATGGATCAAAGACTTAAATGTAAAACCAAAAGCTATAAAAATCATGGAAGAAAAAACAGGCACAAAGCTAGGTGCCCTAATGTATGGTATAAATAAAATACCAGACATAACTAAAAATTAACAACCAGCAGAAGATAAACTAGGTAACTGGGACTTCCTAAAAATTATACCCATCAAAAGACTCCACCAAAAGAGTAAAGAGAACCCACCAACTGGGAAAAAAAATTTTGGCTATGACATATCCAACAAGGGTCTAATCTCTAAAATTTATAAACAATTTCAACTCCTCAACAACAAAAAGACAAACAACCCAATTAAAAAATGGGCAAAGGACATGATCAGACACTTCACCAACGAACACATTCAGTCAGCTAAAAAACACATGAACAGATTCTCGAGATAATTGGCCATTAAAGGGATGCAAATCAAAACTACAATGTGATATCACCTCACCCCAACAGTAATGGCACTGATCAAAAAAACAGAAAACAACAAATGCTAGTGAAGTTGTGGGGAGACTGGAGCTCTTAAACACTGCTGGTAGGAATGTAAAATGGTACAACCACTACGGAAAATGATATGGCACTTCCTTAAAAAGCTAGAAACAGAAATACCATACAGTCCAGTAATTCTGCTTCTAGGTATACATCCTAGAGAAATAAGAGCCATGACAACAACAGACACATGCACATTCATGTTCACTGCAGCATTACTCACAATAGCAAAAAGATGGAAACAACCTAAGTGCCCATCAACGGATGAATAAACAGTGGTACATACACAGAATGTACTACTACACAAGGATTAAGAATGATGACTCTGCAAAACATCTCACATGGGTGAATCTGGAGGACATCAAAATGAGTGAAATTAAGTCGATCACAAAACAACAAGTATTGTATGAGACCACTACTATAAATAGTCAGGAAAAGCTTTACACACAGAAAGAAACATTTTTTTGATGGTTATAAACGAAGCAGCAGAAGGGAGGGAAGATCACTAACTGCAGAGAAGACACATGTTAACTTTGGTAAAGGGGAAGGCAGTACAAAATGTGGGGGAAGTCAGTACAACATGACCAAGGCAAGGGGACACAGAGGTACGCAAGAAAAAAAGGCAATGCCAGTAAATGCTACAACATATACAATCCTGAAACAACATTAATAACAAACAATAATTTATGAGTGGATACACAGGTCAATATGTACACTGAAGAGGTGTGGGAGGGCATATGGGGTATACCTACATGCAAACATAGGTTTGGCTGTGCATATTTTTACACACATATTCATATGTACTGCATGTATACTCATATATATATAATAGAGCACACAGACTGCAATCTTGGAAATATCCTAGACATAACCAAACACTTCATGGGACTGAGTTACTGGGCTTGAAGACTAAGGACCATAGTCTCAGGGGACATGTAGGTCAACTGACATAACATAGCTCATAAAGACAACATTCTACATCCTACTTTCCTGAGTAGCACCTGGAGTTTTAGGGCCCTGGTGGCACAGTGGTTAACAGCTTCGCTGCTAACCTAAAGGTCAGCAGTTCAAATTCACCAGCTGCTCCTTGGAAACCACAGGGGGCAGTCCTACTGTCCTATAGGGCTGCTGTAAGTCGGAATTGACTCTACAGCAATAGGTTTGGTATTTTTTTTTTTTTTTTTTTGGTCTGTGGTCAAAAAAGCTTTCAAGCAGCTATTTAAAATACAACTATTGGTCTCTTTCCATTCAGAGCAAAGGAGAGTGAAGAAAATCAAAGACTCAAGAAAACAATTAGCCCAAAGGACTAATGGACCACAGGAACCACAGCTTCCAGATGGTGCCTGGCTATCATTACAGACTGCTCTGACCAGAATCACTACAGAAGGTCCTGGTTAGAGTGGGGGGAAAAAGTAGAACAAAATCCAAATTCACAAAAAAGACCAGATTTATCAGTGTAACAGAGACTGAAGGAAGCCCCAAGACTGTGTCCCTTAGACACCGTTTTAACTTGGAAATGAAGTCATTCCACCCAAATAACAGACAAGCCTATAAAATAAACAACAACATTCAAGAGGGAAGTGCTCCTTAGAGCAATCATCCACATAAGGCCAAAAGAGCAACATCTGCCCAAAAGCAACAAGCACAAAGCAGGAAAACCAGACAAATGGAAATGGGGAAGTAAGGGTGGTAACAGGGAGAGTGCTAACACATTGTAGGTATTGCAACCAATGTCACAGAACAATCTGTGTATAAACTACTGAATGGGAAACAAATTTTCTCTGTAAACCTTCACTTAAAGCACAATAAAAACAGAACATGGACTCTACTACATGCACACTCAAATTTTCCCCGTTTATAATGTTCCATACCGCCAATTTAGAAAATATTACCAATTCAAATAAATATACCTTAAGTCACTTGGACATCCTCACATGAAAAATCATATTCAAAGTTTACTTCATAAATATACTACGTATATTTGCGTATAAAGCTTATATTTGTGTCCTTCACCAAAAACAATGAAATAAATTAATGAATAAAATGTGTAAAAAATAATACTGGTGGAAAAAATAGTTTATTGATAAGCTCATAATGCTTCCGAATCATTCTGACAAAAGTATTATAATGGATGGTATCTGGTTTTGTTCCCCCATCAAACTCTACAGATGCAAATTTTCCCTCTGAATGGTATGTTACTAATATAAAAACAGAAGTCTAGCAGGCAACAGTTAAAATTCTGAGTTTTCTCCTTTACCTTCTCTTTTCTCAATTCTTCTTTTAACATTTCTCTCAGTTTCTGGGCTTTATATATTCGGTACCTGTCGGAGCATGGCTGTTTCTCTTTTGTTGGAATAGGGCTTGGTTGTAAAGTTTCTTGATTAACAGTACATAAGGGATGAGATTCTGAAGGAACACTGACACTAGGTTTATCCAGACTAGAAGTACTTGATACTCGCTTTCTTCTCTGTGAAGCAGTAGGGGAAGATTTGCTGGATTCTTCAACGTCATTCTCACCATCAATCTTTTCACCAGTGCTGAAATTAAAAAAAAAAAAAAAAAGGCATCATGAATCTTATATATTCTAGTTTTAAAACCTTGTCTGGTGAAAATTAAAAAATAGGAAAGTCTTATTTATTCAAAAATCAATGACTTGAGATTGAAATTAATTGTGACAGAATTTGCAAAAAAAAAAATTTAACAAATATGTACATTCTAATGAAATTGCAAATTTTATTCAAATTTCAAGTCCCTAAGCACATTCACGGAAACCCCAGTGGTATAGTGCTATGGCTGCTAAGCAAAAGGTCTGCAGGTTGAATCCACCAGGCGCTCCATGGAAACTCTATGGGGCAATTCAACTCTGTCCTATAGGGTTGCTATGAGTCGGAATCTACTCGACAGCAATGGGCGTTTTTGTTTTTTTTAAGCACATTTGAGCACACGATTTTATGCTTGCTTCCCTTAAAAACAAAAAAAATTAAGCTATAGAACAAAGCTTAATTAGTCTTATTTGAATTACTAGGTAACAGAGAAGTTTTCTAAAGTAAAGTTTATAATTCATCCTGACATCCCCCAAACTGGTCAAAATTACCAGCATCAACCAGAGATCAAACAAAATATACAAAACTTCAAACCTCAGAAACATTTGTATTGTAATATTTGAAAATACACATACATCTACATTAACCAAACCAAATTCTGTTTCAGGCAGAAATCATTTATCTTTTGTCAGGCATGATTCTACTTACACAGACACTAGAATAAGCTCTTCACTCAAAAAAACATTACTCAATTGCTCCAAATTACATATTAGATATGGTTCAGACTGAATATAGGATTGGAAGAATGTGCTGAAAGCAAATTAAGTCAATAAAAGAGGTTTAAGAATTAAAAGCAGAGATTCTACTTTTTTCACATGTTAAAATTAACCTTAAATAAAAATGGCAAATGCCTAAACATAGAATAACCTTTTCCAGGCACTCTTCTCCAATTTAGATTTTTATCTCAGCCCTTATAAAACGCGATACGTGGAATGCGTATCAATTTTTATAACTAGCAAAGCCCCCCCCCCAAAAAAGAAAACACTTGATCAAAAACAAAGTATACTCCCTAAAAGTCAACTTTAAGAAACAACTAAATATCCTCAAGTTTAAGTGTCTCAAGGCTAGTCTCTGGATAATCTATTAAATTACCAATTATCATGTATTCATTAGGAGCCCTGGTGACACAATGGTTAAAAGCTTGGCTGCTAAGCAAAAGGTCAGCAGTGTGAATCCACCAGCCACTCCCTGGAAACCCTCTGGGGCAGTTCTACTCTGTCCTATAGGGTCGATATGCATCACAATTGATTCGACAGCAAGAGGCTTGGTTTGGTTTTTTGGTTTCATTTATAATTAACAGTATCTCTGCAAACTTTATTAACCTAACAGCGACTATTTGTATGAGGAGCCATGGTGGTGCAGTGGTTAAGAGCTACCTGCAAAGCAAAAGGTCGGTGGTTCGAACCCACCAGCTGCTCCGCTGGAAAAAGATGTGGCAGTCTGTGGCAGGTTGCTTCAGTAAAGATCACAGCCTTGGAAACCCTATGGGGCAGCTCTACTCTGTCCTATGGGGTTGCTACAACTTGAAATAAACTCTACAGCAATGGGTTTTGCATTTGCACTCCGTTTTGGGGAAAAACATTCGTAACAGATTTATGTAAGAAATTTAGAAATTATTTAAGCATCACCAAGCTATCAACAAAATAACACCCTATATTCAGCACCAGTTCAGGCCAAAAGATGAAGATGAGCTAAAAAGAAAGGAATAAATTTTTCACCTTCCTGTCACAGTATAAAGAAGCACTGGTGGCACAGTGGTTAAAGCACTGGACTGCTAACCGAAAAGGTCGGCGGTTCAAAACCACCAAAGGCACCTCAGAAGAAAGATGTCGCAGTCCGCTTCCACAGATTTACAGCCTTGGTCACTATGAGTCAGAACAAACTCAATGCAGTGGGTTTTTCTGAGTCACAGCATAAGCAGAATTTGTGCTAACCCACTGTCACTTAACACTTTATTGTTTCTCATATACGTAGCATAGAAGCAGAGACCATACTAGCCTGATACGTCCTAACTTTACTTTGCTCCACCATTTTCTTTTTTAACTAGTAACTTTTTTGAGTAACTACTCTGCCATGTTCTGTGCAAGATAGTTTATATGCGTTCTCTCTCTTCTCCACAATAACCCTCCAAGGTTGGTAATATTATCCCAATTTTACAGACGAATAAATCCTGCCTGGGAGAAGCCCATTACATTGTTGTAGTAAGCTGAAGAGTCCTAAACCCAAATGCGGTACATGACGCTAAAGCCATGCTTTTCCGTTCCAAAAACATGGTCACCATATTTAAAGGGGCACACACTCAAAGTACTAACACCAAAGCGAGTACCCAGACCTACTTTCCACTGACATAAATCAGCAGAGCCAAAGCAACACTGGTTTTCTCTTTTTCAAAATAAATACTTTAAAAATTAAAGATTAAAACCACTTTCCTCGCAAAGTACTCCAGAAGAATGAAAACTACCATAATCTGAATTCTCCAATGAACACCAGTACCACGTGTGTAGATATTCTTTAAGGCTATTATACTTGGATTCCCCGTCATCACTGTAAGACACGGCAGCCCCCCAGGGAATCGCAAGACCATGACAAAATCCATATGCACACACCCTCAGGACCGAGAAACAAACTGCAGCTTGGAGTGGTTTCATCGCCCCTAAACCGAAAGGTTTACGGCAAGCAAAGCTTACTCCTAAACTTAATTTGTTCAAATTCCAGGTGGCAAAGCTTACTCCTGTAGTAAAGTTAATTTGTTCAAATTTCAGGTGACAAGGCCGGGGAGGTGAGGGAGACAAAAACGTTCCTCTCTGCAAGCTCTTACCTGCCCCTGGGAGCCTTTTCTTGGGGTTCTGCTCCCCCAGTATCCACCAGGGGCACATCTCTGGGCTCCGCTGGCTTCGGAGCAGAGGCCGCAGCCGGCTCCGGAGGCCTGGGAGACTCCTTTCCACGCTGGAGGTTGGGAGCGGTGGACCCCCTGGCGCCTATACCAGGCCTGACGTTAGGCTTCACGCTAAGGCGTGCCCTGCGGAACATGGCGGAGCCAGGGGGCCCGGGGAGGCGGCCCCACGGCCGCTGAGCCCCGAGCCCCGGCCGCTGCCCGGAAAAGGGGTTAGGAACTGCGCCTTCTCACGAAGCTACACCACCAACCCGGCAGACAGCTACGGCAGCTTCACGCCCCCGCTGCCTCCTCCCTCCTCCCGCCGCCGCCTCTTCTTCATGACCCTGTTACAGTAACAGCTAAGTTTCCTTCTCTGCCCAGCTCTCAGCCCGAAGACGGCGCCGGAACTCGTTGCATCATCAGCCAGCGCCGCAATCCTACCGGAATGAAGTCAGACGCACGACGCCGAGAGCCATGGTAACTGCCAAGCTATGCATTAAAAAAAAAAGCCATCTAGTCCATTCAGATTCGTAGCGACCCAACGGGACACAGGGTCTCCAAGGCTGTAATCTTTAGGAAGCACACTGCCCCATCTTTCTCCTAGGCAGTGGTCATGGGTTTGAAGCAAAAGCAGGTGAGCGCTTTAAACACTACCCCACCAAGTCTCCAAACTATGCATAGAGTATGGTTACCTGCGAACCAGTCGTTGAGGAGTAGAGCCTTGCACTCTTTTATCTGTAGGCTTCCTTTTCTTTTTTTAAAATTTTTATTGTGTTTTAAGTGCAAGTTTATAAACCAAGTCAGTCTCATACAAAAACCTACATACACCGTGCTATATACTCCTAGTTGCTCTCCCTCTAAGGAGACAGCACATTCCTTCCCTCCACTCTCTGTTTTCATGTCCGTTAGGCCAGCTTCTGACCCCCTCTGCTCTCTCATCTCCTCTCCGGAAGAAGCTGCCTGCACAGTCTCATGTGTCTACTTGATCCAAGAAGCTCACTCTTCACCAGTATCATTTTCTATCCCATAGTCCTGTCCAATCCCTGTCTGAAGAGCTGGCTTTGGGAATGGTTCCTGTCTTGGGCTAACAGAAGGTCTGGGGACCATGACCTCTGGGGTCCTTCTAGTCTCAGTCAGACCATTAAGTCTGGTCTTTTTACATGTAGTCTTCCTTTTCTTGTTTCTAGCTGCCTTTAGAGTGGGCTCGTGACTCATAGCCACCCTATGCACAACTGAATGAACAGCTGCATGGTCCTGTGCCATTCCTATTACCCATTCTGATCCATAGTTTTCATTGGCTGATTTGCAGAAGTAGATCTTCAGGTATTTCTTCCTACTCAATCTTACTCTGGAAGCTCCGCAAAAGCATGTTCAGCATCATAGCAAACACCCAAACCTCCACTGACAGGCAAGTGGTTGGCGCAAATAAGATGCATTGGCCTAGAATAGAACCAGGTCTCTGGCATGTTGATGTTTTTAGATGCTTTTGAATCGGTTCTGACTAAGAGTAAACCTATGTACGCTAGTGGCATAGTGGTTAAGTGCTACGGCTGCTAGCCAAAAGGCTGGCAGTTCAAATCCACCAGGCACTCCCTGGAAATGCTAAGGGGCAGTTCTACTCCATCCTATAGGGTCACTATGAATCAGAATCAACTCGACAGCAATGTTTTTTTTTTTTTTTTTGGTATTTACAGCAGAATGAAACACTGCCTAATCCTGCGCTATCCTCACAATTGTTGTTTGAACCCATTATTGCAGCCACTGTATCAATACACCTCATTAAGGGCATTAAGGGTACCCCTCCTTTTTGCTGACTCTCTACCTTACCAAGCATCATGTCCTTCTCCAAGGACTGATCCCTCCTGATAACATGTCCCGAGTACATCAGACAAAATCTCACTATCCTCGCTTCTAAGAAGCATTAGGGCTGTACTTCTTTCAAGACAGATTTGTTCATTTTCTGGCAGTCCATGGTATATTAAATCTTCTCCACCAACAGCATAACTCAAAGGCATCAATTCCTCTTTAGTCTTCCTTATTCATTGTCCAGCTTTTGCATGCATATGAGATGACTGAAAATACCATAGCTTGGGTCACGTGCACCTTAGTCCTCAAAGTGACATCTTTGCTTGAAAGCAGTCTTTTGAAGAAGATTTGCCAGTGCAATTTGTCACTTGATTTCTTGACTGCTGCTTTCATGGGCTTTGATTGTGGCTGCAAGTAAAACAAAATCCTTGACACATTCAATATTTTCTCCATTTATCATGATGTTGCTCATTGGTCCAGTTGTCAGGATTTTCGTTTTCTTTATGTTGAGATGTAATCCATACTGAAGGCTGTAATGTCTGATCTTCATCATTAAGGTTGTGTGTCAATATGGCACGAATTTCAGTAGTTTGGCAGTTATGGTATAGTTTGGTAGTTTTATGATGATGTGATCACTGCCATGATGAGATTTGATATGTGATCACATCCATGGTCGGATCTGCTGGAAGTAGCAGCTGAAATTTCCTTGGGGGTATAGATGGCATGGAATATAAGTGGACTTTCAGACAAGGCTCAAAAGCTTTTGCTCACTCTGGATCCTGCAGCTGGCTCCTGTTCACCTGACCTCTGGTTTTTGGGACTTGAGATACCAGCTTGCCTAAAGTCTTCCCTGCCTATCTTGGGATTTGTCAATCTTCGCAGCCTGTGAGCAAGAGCCCTGCTGTCTGACCCACCGATCTTAGGCTCACCAGCCTCTGCGGCTACGTAAATTAGCATAGGCCCCTATCCTGACCCACAGACTTTAAATGTTCCAGTCTCTACAATCTACATTTCCTTGGTATAAATCTCTCTGTATACATATTTTTAAACATTGTTTTTATATTTCTTTTTACAAATTTTAATATATTTACAGATATTTTTAATACATATATTTATATATTTTTAAAATATATATATCACTAATATCACATGTAAGCAAAATTTTGCTGAAGATCATTCAAAAGCAGCTACAGCAGAATATCCACAGGGAACTGCCAGAAATTCAAGCCAGATTTAGAAGAGGATGTGGAGCCAGAGACATCATTGCTGATGTCAGATGGATCCTGGCTGAAAGCAGAGAATACCATAAAGATGTTTACCTGTATTTTATTGACTATGCTAAGCCATTTGACTGTGTGGATCATAACAAATTATGGATAACATTTCAGAGAATGGGAATTCTGGAACACTTCATTGTGCTCGTGAGGAATCTGTACATGGATCAAGAGGCAGTTATTTGAACAGAACAAGGGCACACTGCATGGTTTAAAGTCAGGAAAGGTGTGTATCAGGGTTGTATCCTTTCACCATACTTATTCAGTCTCTATGCTGAGCAAATAATCCAAGAAGCTGGACTATATGAAGAAGAACGGGGCATCAGGATGGGAGAAAGACTCATTAACAACCTGCATTCTGCAGATGACACAACCTTGCTTGCTGAAAGTGAAGGGGACTTGAAGAACTTACTGATGAAAATCAAAGACCACAGCCTTCAGTATGGATTATACCTCAACATAAAGAAAACAAAAATCCTCACAACTGGACCAATAAGGAACATCATGATAAAAGGAGAAAAGATTGAGGTTGCCAAAGATTTCATTTTACTTGGGTCCACAATCAACACCCATGGAAGCAGCAATCAAGAAATCAGTAGACACATTACATTTGGAAAATCTGCTACAAAAGACCTCTTTAAAGTGTTGAAAAGCAAAGATGTCACGTTGATGACTAAGGTGCGCCTGAGCCAAGCCATGGTGTTTTCAATCGCCTCATATGCATGAGAAAGCTAGACAATGAATAAAGAAGACCAGACAGAATAGAACTGCCCCATAGAGTTTCAAAGAGAGGTTGGTAGATTCAAACCACTGATCTTTTGGTTAGCAGCTGAGCCCTTAACCACTGTACCACCAAGGCTCCTCAATCCTTAACAGCTAATGTAACTTGTTTTCCTGGATTTTGGACTTTCTTGGTGCCTATTATCCCTTCTTTCCCTTTAAATTTTCCCATTTGTAATGGAATTTTTACCTTGTACTTTTCCGCCATTGTTTTTTGTAAACATGTAACTTGTAGTCTAGATTTCACAGAATCACAGATGAAGAGGAATTTTGCCCTAGGATAGGATATGCCTTGTCTCAACCATATTTGATAAAGATGATTCAGAAGATGAGATTTTGGACTTGGGGTTGATTTAAGACTTTGGGGATGATTAAAAAAAAAAAAAACAGAAAGCAACAGGTTTGGTTTTGGTTTTTGGAATCCTGTGGTCATAATCCCATTTGGCAATAAGTTGTCTTTGTTATGTTAATGAGGCAGGATTCATGTAGGGTATATCTGGAGTCAATCTCCTAAAAAATATAAAAGGAGCAAGCAAAGAAGTGGGAAGATAGACATCAATCCCAATGGAGCTCTCCAAGGAACCAGGAAACAGAAGGTGAAGGGACAAGGACCTTCCCAAGGGCAACAAAGAGAGAAAGCCTTGTCCTAGACCTGGCACCCTAAATTTTAACTTCTAGCCTCCTAGGAGAGAAATAAATTTCTCTTTGTTAAAGCCAATTGTAGTATTTCTGTAATAGCAGCACTAGATAACTAAGAAAGCAACATTATCCATAATTTGTTATGCTCTACACAGTCGAATGCCTTTGCATACTCAATGATGTTGTTAGGTGTGGTCGAGTTGGAATAGCAACCCCATGTACAACAGAACAAAACGCTGCCTGGTCCTGCACCATCCTCACAATCCTTGTTATTCTTGAGCCCATTGTTTCAGCCACTGTGTCAATCATCTCACTGAGAGGCTTCCTCTTTGTCACTGACCCTCCACTTTACCAAGCAAGACATACTTCTCCAGGGATTGGTCCCTCCTGATAACATGTACAAAGTACGTGAGACAAAGTCTCACCATTCTCGATTCCAAAGAGCACTCTGGCTGTATTTCTTCCAAGACAAACTTGTTCGTTTTCTGGTAATTCAGGTTATATTCACTATTCTTCATTAACACCATAATTCAAAGCATTAATTCTTCTTCAGTCTTTCTTATGCATTGTCCAGCTTTCACATGCATATGAGGTGATTGAAAACACCATGGTTTGGGTCAGGCACACCTTAGTCCTTAAAGTGACATCTTTACTTTTTAACACTTTCAAGAGGTCTTTTCACCATCTCCCTCATACCAAAACCAGGTAAAGACATTACAAAAAAATAAAATTACAGACCTATATCCCTCATGAACATAGATGCAAAAATCCTCAACAAAATTCTAGCCAATAGAATTCAACAACATATCAAAAAAATAATTCACCACCATCAAGTGGGATTTATACCAGGTATGCAAGGCTGGTTTAATATCAGAAAAACCATTAATGTAATCCACCACATAAATAAAACAAAAGACAAAAACCACATGATCTTATCAATTGATGCAGAAAAGGCATTTGACAAAGTCCAACACCCTTTTATGATAAAAACTCTCACCAAAATAGGAATTGAAGGAAAATTCCTCAACATAATAAAGGGCATCTATGCAAAGCCAACAGCCAACATCACTCTAAATGGAGAGAACCTGAAAGCATTTCCCTTGAGAACAGGAACCAGACAAGGATGCCCTTTATCACCGCTCTTATTCAACATTGTGCTAGAAGTCCTAGCCAGGGCAATTAGGCTAGACAAAGAAATAAAGGGCATCCGGATTGGCAAGGAGGAAGTAAAATTATCTCTATTTGCAGATGACATGATCTTATACAAAGAAAACCCTAAGGAATCCTCCAGAAAACTACTGAAACTAATAGAAGAGTTTGGCAGAGTCTCAGGTTATAAGATAAACATAGAAAAATCACTTGGATTCCTCTACGTCAACAAAAAGAACATCGAAGAGGAAATAACCAAATCAATACCATTCACAGTAGCCCCCAAGAAGATAAAATACTTATGAATAAATCTTACCAAGGATGTAAAAGACCTATACAAAGAAAACTACAAAGCTCTACTACAAGAAATTAAAAAGGACCTACTTAAGTGGAAAAACATACTTTGCTCATGGATAGGAAGACTTAACATAGTAAAAATGTCTATTCTACCAAAAGCCATCTATACATACAATGCACTTCCGATCCAAATTCCAATATCATTTTTTAAGGTGACAGAGAAACAAATCACCAACTTCATATGGAAGGGAAAGAAGCCTCGGATAAGCAAAGCATTACTGAAAAAGAAGAAGAAAGTGGGAGGCCTCACTCTGCCTGATTTCAGAACCTATTATACAGCCACAGTAGTCAAAACAGCCTGGTGTTGGTACGACAACAGGCACATAGACCAGTGGAACAGAATTGAGAACCCAGATATAAATCCAACCACATATGAGCACCTGATATTTGACAAAGGCCTGGTGTCAGTGAATTGGGGAAAAGATAGTCTTTTTAACAAATGGTGCTGGCATAATTGGATATCCATTTGCCAAAAAAATGAAACAGGACCCATACCTCACACCAAGCACAAAAACTAACTCCAAGTGGATCAAAGACCTAAACATAAAGACTAAAACGATAAAGATCATGGAAGAAAAAATAGGGACAACCCTAGGAGCCCTAATACAAGGCATAAACAGAACACAAAACATTACCAAAAATGACGAAGAGAAACCAGATAACTGGGAGCTCCTAAAAATCAAACACCTATGCTCATCTAAAGACTTCACCAAAAGAGTAAAAAGACCACCTACAGACTGGGAAAGAATTTTCAGCTATGACATCTCCGACCAGCGCCTGATCTCTAAAATCTACATGATTCTGTCAAAACTCAACCACAAAAAGACAAACAACCCAATCAAGAAGTGGGCAAAGGAAATGAACACACACTTCACTAAAGAAGATATTCAGGCAGCTAACAGACACATGAGAAAATGTTCTCGATCATTAGCCATTAGAGAAATGCAAATTAAAACTACGATGAGATTCCATCTCACTCCAACAAGGCTGGCATTAATCCAAAAAACACAAAATAATAAATGTTGGAGAGGCTGCGGAGAGATTGGAACTCTTATACACTGCTGGTGGGAATGTCAAATGGTACAACCACTTTGGAAATCTATCTGGCGTTATCTTAAACAGTTAGAAATAGAACTACCATACAACCCAGAAATCCCACTCCTCGAAATATACCCTAGAGAAACAAGAGCCTTCACACAAACAGATATATGCACACCCATGTTTATTGCAGCACTGTTTACAATACCAAAAAGCTGGAAGCAACCAAGGTGTCCGTCAAAGGATGAATGGGTAAATAAATTGTGGTATATTCACACAATGGAATACTACGCATCGATAAAGAACAGTGATGAATCTGTGAAACCTTTCATAACATGGAGGAACCTGGAAGGCGTTATGCTGAGCGAAATGAGTCAGAGGCAAAAGGACAAATATTGTATAAGACCACTATTATAAGATCTTGAGAAATAGTATAAACTGAGAAGAACACATACTTTTGTGGTTACGAGGGGGGGAGGGAGGGAGGGAGAGGGTTTTTTACTGATTAATTAGTAGATAAGAACTGCTTTAGGTGAAGGGAAGGACAACACTCAATACATGGAAGGTCAGCCCAATTGGACTGGACCAAAAGCAAAGAAGTTTCCTGGATAAAATGAATGCTTCAAAGGTCAGCGGAGCAAGGGCGGGGGTTTGGGAACCATGCTTTAAGGGGACTTCTAAGTCAATTGGCAAAATAATTCTATTATGAAAACATTCTGCATCCCACTTTGAAATGTGGCGTCTGGGGTCTTAAACGCTAACAAGCGGCCATCTAAGATGCATTAATTGGTCTCAACCCACCTGGAGCAAAGGAGAATGAAGAACACCAAGGTCACATGACAACTAAGAGCCCAAGAGACAGAAAGGGCCACATGAACCAGAGACCTACATTATCCTGAGACCAGGAGAACTAGTTGGAGCCCGGCCACAATCGATGACTGCCCTGACAGGGAGCACAATAGAGAACCCCTGAGGGAGCAGGAGATCAGTGGGATGCAGACCCGAAATTCTCATAAAAAGACCATACTTAATGGTCTGACCGTGACTAGAGGAATCCCGGCGGTCATGGTCCCCAAACCTTCTGTGGGCACAGGACAGGAACCATTCCCGAAGACAACTCATCAGACATGAAACGGACTGGACCGTGGGTAGGAGAGAGATGGTGAAGAAGAGTGAGCTAATTATATCAGGTGGACACTTCAGACTGTGTTGGCATCTCCTGTCTGGAGGGGGGATGGGAGGATAGAGAGAGTTGGAAGCTGGCAAAATTGTCACAAAACAAGAGACTGAAAGGGCTGACTCATTAGGGGGAGAGCAAGTGGGAGTAAGGAGTAAGTTGTATATAAACTTATATGTGACAGACTGACTTGATTTGTAAACGTTCACTTGAAGCTCAATAAAAGTTAATGAGAAAAAAAGATTAGGAAAAAAAAGAGGTCTTTTGCAGAAGATTTGCACAATGCAATGTATTATTTGATTTCTTGATTGCTGCTTCCACGCGCGTTGATTGTGGATCCAAATAAAATGACATCCTTGACAACTTCAATCTAATCTTCATTTATCATGTTTCATACTGGTCCAGTTGTGGGGATTTTTGTTTGTTTTCTTTATGTTGAGGTGTAATCCACACACAGGGCTGGAGCCTTTGACCTTCATCAGTAGGTGCTTCAAGACCTCTTCACTTTCAGCAAGCGAGGTTTTCTCATCTGCGTATCGCAGGTTGTTAATGAGTCTTCCTCCAATCCTGATGCCACGTTCTGCTTCACACAGTCTAACATCTCGGATTATTTGCTCAGCATACAGACTGAATAAAAACCCAACCAAACCCATTTTGCCATCGAGTTGATTCTGATTCATAGAAACCCTGTAGGACAGAGGAGAACTGCTCCATACAATTTCCATGGAGCAGCTGGTGGATTTGAACTGCTGTCCTTTTGGTTAGCAACCATAGCTCTTAAGCGACATGCCACCAGGGTTTCCACAAATTGAGTAAGTATAGTTAAAGGATACAACCCTGATGTACAACTTTCTTGATTTTAAAGCATGCAGTGTCCCCTTCTTCTGTTCGAACAACTGCCTCTTGGTCTATGTACAGGTGCTGCATGAGCACAATTAAGTGTCCTGAAATTCTCATTCTTCCCAATATCAGCCACAATTTGTTACGGTCCACACAGTTGCATGCCTTTGCATAGTCGATAAAAAACCGATAAACGTATTTCTGGCATTCTCTGCTTTCAGCCAAGATCCATCCAACATCAGCAATGATATCTCTTATTCCATGTCCTCTTCTGAATCTAACTTGAATTTCTGGCAGTTCCCTGTCGATGTACTGTTACAACCACTTATGAATTATCTTCAGCAAAATTTTACTTGCATGTTGTATTGACACTGTTCAATAATTTCCACATTCTGTTGGATCACCTTTCTTCAGAATGAGCGCAAAGATGGATCTCTTCAAGTAAGTTGGCCTGGAAGCTGTCTTCCAAATTTCTCAACATAGACAAGTGAGGACTTCAGTGCTGCATCCATTTGTTAAAATATCTCATTTGGTATTCCATCAGTTCCTGTAGCCTTGTTTTTCGTCAAAGCCTTCAGTGTAGCTCGAACTTCTCCCTTTAAAACCATCAGTTCTTGATCATATGCTACCTCCTGAAATAGCTGAATGTCGACAAATTCTTTTTGTTATAGTGACTCCGTGTATTCTTTAATCTGCTTTTGATGCTTCCTGCCTTGTTCAATATTTTGCCCATAAAAAAAAAAAAAAACTTGTTGCCGTCAAGTTGATTCAGACTTATAGTGACCCTATAGGACAGAGTAGGACTGCCCCATAGGGTTTCCAAGGAGCGGCTGGTGAATTTGAACTGCCTACCTTTTAGTTAGCAGCCGAGCTCTTAACCACTGTGCCACAGGGCTCCATTTTGCCAATTTTGAAGGATTCTATTTTGCCCATAGAATCCTTTAAAATTGCAACTCCAGCTTAAATTTTTTCTTCAGTTCTTTCAGCTTGAGAAATACTGAGCGTGTTCTTCTCTTTTGGTTTTCTAACTGCAGGTCGTTGCGCATTTCATTATAATATTTAACTTTGTCTTCCCAAGCTGCTCGTTGAAATCTTTTTTTTTAGCTCTGTTTCTTCATCATTTCTTCCATTTGCTTTAGCTACTGTACATTCAAGAGTAATTTTCAGAGTCTTTTCTGACATCCATTTTTGTCTTTTCTTTCTTTTTTGTCTTTTTAATGACCTTTTGCTTTCTTCATGTATGATGTCTTTGATGTCTTCCCACAACTTGTCTGGTCTTCAGTCATTAGCGTTCCATGCATCAAATCTGTTCAATAAAATCTACTCAATAAAACAAAGATAAACATATTTCTGGTACTCTCTGTTTCAGCCAAGATCCACCTGACATCAGCAATGATACCCTTCCTTCCATGTCCTCTTCTAAATCCGGCTTCAATTTCTGGTAGTTCTCTATGTACTGCTGCAACCACTTTTGAATTATTTTCAGCAAAATTTTACTTTCATGTGATATTAATGATATTTGTTCAATAATTTCCACATTCTTTTGGATCACCTTTCTTTGGAATAGGCACAAATATAGATCTCTTCAAGTCAGTTGGCCAGGTAGCTGTCTTCCAAATTTCTTGGCATAGACGAGAGCTTATAATGTGCATCCATTTGTTGAAACACTTCAGTTGGCATTCTATCAATTCCTGGAGCCTTGCTTTTTGCCAAAGCCTTCAGTGCAGCTTGGACTTCTTCCTTGATCATATGCTACCTCCTGAAATGGCTGAACGTTCAACAATTCTTTTTGGTACAGTGACTCTGTTTATTACTTCCATCTTCTTTTGATGCTTACTGCATCATTCAATACATGACCCATAACCAAAACTAAAAACCAAACCCGTTGCCATCTGTGATGGTTAAAAATGTGTTAACATTACAGGGATTGCAACTAGTGTCACACAACAATATGTGTATAAATTTTTGTATGAGAAATTAATTTGAGCTGTAAACTTTCACCTAAAGCACAATTTAAAAAAAGATTGTGTGCAAACTTGGCTGGGCCATGATTTTCAGTGTTTTGGAAGTCATATAATGTTGTGAACACTTCCCTGTTGAGATTTGATATGTGATATCCCCCATGATGGGATGTGCTGTGAGTATTAACGGCAGGGGCAGGGCCTGTGGCAGTTCACCACCATCTCAGCCTTTATCTCTCTGCCCTCCACCACCTAGTTTTCCTGCTCTCCTTGCCAGGACTTTTGTTTGGTCTAGATCCTGCAGCTGGCTCCTGTTCATCTGACTTCCAGTTCTTGGGACTTGAGCTAGCAGCTTACCTGCAGTCTTGCCTGCCAATCTTGAGATTCGTTGATTTTTACAGCCTGCAATAGCCCTGCTCTCTGGCCTGCTGATCTTGGGTTCGTCAGCTTCCGAGGCTAAGTGAATCAGGAAAGTTGGGACATAACAGCCTCTAAAAACCGTGTGAGCCATTTCCTTGATATATATGTATACGTTTATACATATAGGAAAACCTGGTGGCTTCGTGGTTAAGAATTTGGCTGCCAACCAAAAGGTCAACAGTTTGAATCCACCAGGTACTCCTTGGAAACCCTATGGTGCAGTTCTACTCTGTTCTGTAGGGTCGCTATGAGTTGGAATAAACTCAAAGGCAACGGGTTTTTTGTTTGATATATATATGCTATACTGGTTTTGCTTCTCTAGAGAACCTAGCCTAAGACACCATCCAACTCATACCGACCCTATAGGACCATAGGTCTTCCAAATAGTGGCTGGCGGATTGGAACTGCTGACCTTTTGGTTAGCAACCGAGCTCTTAACCATTGTGCCACCAGGGCTCCACCTTTGGCCCATAGGATCTCTAAGTAAGGCAACTCAAGGCTTGAAATTTTTCTTCAGTTCTTTAAGCTTACGGAATGCTGAGTGTGTTCTTCCCGTTTGATTTCCTAACTCCAGGACCTTTCACATTTTCGTAATAATATTTTGCTTTGTCATCTTGAGCTGCCCTTTGAAATCTTCTGTTCAGTTCTTTTACTTCATCATTTTTTCCATTTGCTTTAGCTACTCTACATTCACAGGAAAGTTTCAAAGTCTCTTCTGACATACAATTTTGTCTTTTGTTTCTCTCCTGTATTTTTAATGAACTTTTGCTTTCTTCATATATGATGTCCTTGATGTCATCCCACAAATTATATGGTCTTCAGTCATTAGTGTTCAATGCATGAAATCTATTCTTGAGATGGTCTTTAAATTCAAGTGGGATATAGTCAATGTTGTACTTTGGCTCTCAGGAACTTTAAAAAATTTTTTTCAGCTTCAAGTTCCATATGAGCAATAGATGGTTTGTTCTGCAGTCAGCCCTTAGCCTTGTTCTGCCGGATGATATTGAGCTTCTCCATCTTCTTTTTCCACAGATGTAGTCAATTTGATTCCTGTGCATTCCATCTGGTGAGGTCCTCAGGTAAAGTTGCTGTTTATGTTGTTGAAAAACATTATTTGCAACGAACAGCTCATTTGTCGCGTAAAATTCTATCAAGCAATCCCTAGCATCGTTTCTATCACCAAAGCCATATTTTCCAACTACTGATCCTTCTTCGTTTCCAACATTCACATTCCAATCACCAGTAATCGTCAATGCATCTTGCTTGTGTATCTGATCAGTTTCAGACTGCAGAAGTTGGCAGAAGTCTTCAATTTCTTCATCTTTTTCAATAGTGGTTGGTGTGTAAATTTGAATAATACTTGTATTAACCAGTCTTCTTTGTAGGTGTATGAATATTATCCTATCACTGAAGCACTGTACTTCTGGAGCGATCTTGAAGTCTATTTCAGGAACATTTCAAGATGTTTTCAAGAACATCTCAAGATTCTCTGGCATGGAAAGGGAGAATTCTACCACTGAAACACTAATACGCCTCCCCCAACAGGTGTTCTTAGGAGTTATCGAAAAAAAGGAAAGAAAACAGTCAACCTCTCAACCCAAACTGTTACAAGAAGTATTAACATTGCTGGCTGATTTTGTTTTTAGAGGGTCTTGATGAGTAGAAATACCCTGAGAGCAATGTCTGCCCCCCAGTATCCCCAAGGTTTAGAAATTATAAGTTGAATAGAACATAGTGTAGAAATTCAGGTCTGAAAAAACTGATAGTGGTTATTTCCTAGAAATGGAGCTGGATTTGTGGAAAAGAGGTCATGGCGAGAAGACCATTCACTGTACACCCTCATATACTTTTTAAATTTATGGTTAAAAATATATATATAACAAAACATTTGCCAATTCAACATTTTTTACATGTACAATTCAATGACATTGGTTACTTCTGTAATATGATGCAGTCATCACCACTCTCTGCTTCCAAATTATTCTATTACCATTAACAGAATGTCAGTGTGCCCTTGTATACTTTTTAATACTCATGTACTATCCATTCAAATATTATCATCCTTAAAAATTTGTAAATTAATATGCATATTCTTAACTGGTTCCAGGAGATAGTGATAAAGTGACAAACAAGACATTCCAGGTGGGGGAGAAGAAAATACAACAAATGAACAAGATAATTTAAGAATGTATTAAATGCCGTGAAAGAAATTTAAAGGATGATATGACAGTAATGGGAAGCTGTCTTATTTTAGGTAGAGTGGTTACAAAGGGCTCTGTGATGAGAAGAAAAATCTCCAGAGACCAGGCTGGCTCTGTTGGAATGGGTCCATGTTTGAACCTGCAATACAAATCTTCTGACTCATGGAAACACAAAGTCTTAACTAACTTCCTGGAAGTAGAAGAGGATTCTATAAGAACATCTTACTACATTAAAACAAAATGTGAAAGGAATAAAATTCTGAACTGATTGAAAAAATTGGTAGGTCATCTAGAAGGGGAAGAGAGGAAAGTTTTTTTTTTTTTTCCTTCTGATATTCTTTTGCTGTTGTTGTTGTTGGGAATATACACAACTAAACATATGCCAATTCAGCAGGTTCTATACGTATCATTTAACAAAACTGATTACATTCTTTGAGTTGTGTAACCATTCTCACCCTCCTTTTCTGAGTTGTTCCTCACGCATTAATATAAACTCACTGCCTCCTAAGCTTCCTATCTACTCTTTCAAGTTGCTCTTGTCGCTTTGATCCCATATAGATAATTTTAAAAGACCATAATACTTACAGCAGACCTTTTTACTAGCTAAGCTAAACTGTTCTTTGGTTTCAAGAAGACTCTGCATGATGTTTTTGGCTTAAGGTTTAAAGATTATCTCAGGGCAAATGGTTTCAGGGGTTCATCCAACCTTCATGGCTCCAGGAAGTCTGGCATTCATGAGAATTTAAAATTCTGTTCTGCGTTTTCCCCTTGTTCATCAGGATTATTCTATAGAATCTTTGAACAAAGTGTTCAGTAATGGTAGCTGAGCACCATCCAGTTCTTCCAGTCTCATGGGAAAGGAGGCAGTTGTTCATGCAGGCAATTAGCCACACATTCCACATTTTCCTACTATTCCTGACTCTCCATTGTCCTCTGTTGTTCCAGGTGAACAGAGACCAGTTGTAGTGCTTTGGATAGCTGCTTGCAAGCTTTTAAGACCCCAAGCACTATGCAATGAACTAGGAGGTAGAACAGAAGCAACAAAAATGCTATTAGACCAATTAACTGGGATGTCCCATGAAACCATGACCAAAATCTCCAAACCAAGGAATCAAATTCCCTGAGATTTTAGTTGTACATAAGCAGGTTCAAGAAGTCCTCATAGCACAATGATTAAAACACTTGGCTGCTAACTGAAAGGTTGGGGGTTCAAACCTACCCGCCATTCTGTGGGAGAAAGATGTGACGGTCTGCTTCTGTAAAGGTTTACAGCCTTGAAAACCTTATGGGGCAGTTCTACTCTGTCTTACAGGGTCACAATGACTCGGAATCGACTTGATGGCAGTGGGTTTGGTTTTGGGTTAAGCAGACACAGCAGCTACTCTTTGCTGTTGTTGCTGTAAATATAACTATCATACAACCTTTCCTAATTCAGTTTTTTACAGGTGTACAACTTATTGACAGCAATTACAATAATTAGTTGTACAACCCTATCCTTAATCAGTGTGATATTTCTATCACCCTTAACTTTCTTTCTTAGGCTGGGACCTCCAGAGAAGCATGTTTATACACACACACACACACACACACACACACACACGTATATACACACAGAGATAGAAAAACAGATTTATATCAAGGAAATGGCTCATGCAATTGCAGAGCAAGGCAAGTCCCAAGTCTGTGGGTCAGGCATCAGGCTGGAGGCTTCTAGCTGCAGGGGCTGATGAACCCAAGACCAGCAGGTCAGACGGCAAGCTGCTGACTCAGGTCCCAAGAACCAGAGGTCAGATTATGACAAGCTAAATGCAGGATCCAGAGCAGAGCAAAAGCCAGTGAACAGTGCCAGAAAGACCATATATACAGGCCACACCCCCAAGGTAACTTCCCTTAAACTTATTGGCTATTCATAGCAGATCTCATCATGAAGATGATTACATCATTACGTAATTGTCAAACTACATCATAACTGCCAAGCTACTGAGAATCATGGCCCAGTCAGGTTGGCACACAACTATCACAATCCAGTCCTTGTCAACTTGGCCACTGTACACAGCTCCTTAATCCATGTGTAATCTTTCAATAAAGGCAATTATAAAACCATACTTGCACCTCTATTATACAACTGACACACATACAACAGAAAATTCACTACCCCTGTTTACATCTTATATAAGTGAAGACAACCAAAATATTTACTGTACATGTACAAGGAAGAAATACTCGTAACAATTACAGTCCCTTTTTTTTGCAAATGGTCACTTGGTCATAGCTGGTATCTAGTACTACCTTCTTCCACCACCCATTCTGTATTTCCTCTACCTCAGCAAGCATCTCACCTGATCATGGTTCTCTTCCTGGTGGGGTGACCCAATCCTTCATTCCCAAAGGGTCTGGGCCATTAGTAGTCATGTCGGAATTGGGTTGCTGTAGCTTTCCATTAATCACAGGGCGTGGTAGTACTAAAAGACATCCTGAGGGATCTTGCACTCCACACATACTCTTCCTTGTATCGACTTATGTTCCTCTCCATATGGAAGATCTAAGACTACATTTCTTAGTTCCTCTTTATTGTTTTAATGTTGTCTTCTTTTACATAATAACATCACTGTTACCCTGTTTTGAGCGTTTTTTTTTTTTTTTTTCCCTGTCTGGGTTGACTTCTGATTGCTATGCCCAGTGTTCTAGTCTTGGGTTGATACCTGATATTATTGATTTTCTAACCAAAGAACTCCCTTTAGTATTTCTTGTAGGTTTGGTTTTTACGAATTCCCTAAACTTCTGTTTATCTAGAAATGTCCTACTTTCACCTTCATATTTGAGAGACAGTTTTGCTGGATATATGATTCTTGGCTGGCAATTTTTTCCCTTCAATTTTTTATATAAGACATCCCACTGCCTTCTTGCCTGTATGGTTTCTGCCGAGTAGTACGAGCTTATTCTTATTGGCTGTCCTTTGTAGGTGACTTTTTGTTTATCCCTAGCTGCTTTTAAAATTCTCTCTTTATCTTCGGTTTTGGCAAGTTTGATTGTAATATGTCTTGGTTACTTTCTTTTAACATCTACCTTATGTGGAGCTCAATGAGCATCTTGGATACATATCTTCTTATCTTTCACGATATCAGGGAAGTTTTCTGCCAACAAATCTTCAACAATTCTCTCTGTATTTTGTTATCCCTCCCTGTTCTGGTACTCCAATCACTCATAGGTTATTTCTCTTGATAGAGTCCCACATGATTCTTAAGGTTTCTTCATTTTTTAAAAATTCTTTTATCTCATTTTTCTTCAAATATATTAGTGCCAAGTGCTTTATCTTCAAGTTCAGAAATTCTGCCTTCCACTTGCTCAATTCTGCTCCTCTGAGTTTCTACTGAGTTGTCTACTTCCGTAATTTTATTACTAATCTTCTGAATTTCTGATTGCTGTCTATGGATTTTTCCAGCTTAATTTTTTCATTATGTTCCAGAATAATCTTTTTAATTTCTTCAATTGCTTTATCTGTGTGTTCCTTGGCTTATTCTGTGTATTGCCTCATTTCCTTCCTGATGTCTTGAAGGGTTCTTTATATTAATCTTTTGTATTCTGGCTCTGGTAATTCCAGGAAAGCACTTTCATCTAGGCGATCCCTTGATTCTTTGTTTTGAGAGCTTGCTGAGGTGATCATGGTCTGTTTCTTTATGTGACTTGATATTGACTGTTGTCTCTGAGCCATCTATAAGTTATTGTATTAGTTTATTTTATGTTTGCTTACTGTGTCATAGCTTCTTGCTTTGTTTTGTTTTGATATTCCCAAATGGGTTGCTTGAGTGAGCTAGCTTGATTATTTTCACCTTTGGAGCTCTGATGTCTTGTCCCCAGATGGCTAGAGCTGTTATCAGGGGTATCAGTCTAGGAGTCCATTCACTTTTCTTGTATGAATTCAGTTCAGGTGTCCAGGTAGCTGATCATCAAGTGCGTGGTACAGGCTCTGTCCTACAGTCTTAGAGGGGCGGGGTGACTGGTGTAGGTACTGGTATCTGGTTGCAGCAGGGGGTCACACTCTGAATGTCTCTGAGGAAAGCGTGTCCCTGTTCCCTAGAGCGTACAGGTGGGTGGGTTCTGCAGATGGACCATGGGTACCCAATGTTTTTGGTTGTAAGGACTGGGAGGTACCAGTTATCTTGGACTGCTGTTGAAGGTGGCTGGGTGACCTGAGTGGAGCTACCAGTCTTTAGGCCCCTGATGTGGGTAGGTGAGGACCCTGTTTAATAGGCAAAGCAATGTCAAATATCAAACACCCACCTCTCTGCTGCACAGCTGAAACAGTTGGAGTCTCACAGCTGAAGCAGTTGTAGTCTGCCAACACGGGCCTATTCTCCTGAGATTGGCCCACACAGGACCATGCAGAGGCGAAAGGCACTCAAAGTCCACAGACTGTTTATATCCGGAGAGGAGCCACTTCTGTCCTGAGCTCCCCCAGTTAGTGGAGCTGGCAAATTATCTTTTCCCCCAGTTGCAAATTTATCCCTCCTCCAAGGCCGGGAGGATGGCTCTAGGTGCTCAACAGGGCCTATCTCAGGCCCAGGGAAGTCAGCCGCTGAAGCCAGCTTGGGAGCGGGGTGGGGGGTGGACACAGTAAAATATACACAAGTCCTTAGCTTTTGCTGAGAGTGCTGTTCTTCTCTGGTTCCAGAGGTGTGAGTTGGCTATGTGGCTGGCTGCTTCTCCCTGAAACTGTGGCTGAATGCTAGTACCAGCCTGCCGCCACTCCTGGGAATGGTGCCTGAGGGCTCCCCACAATTCAGGTCTGGTAACTTCTCTCTGCTTCTGAACCACCTCTTCCTTCCCCTGCCCCTCAGTTCATTTTCTAAGCTTCCCTTTGATGTCCAGGGCTCCTAGCTTGTCATAAATATACTCATTTCACTTGTTTTTTTTGGTCTTTGTTGTAAAGAGGGCTTGCTGGAAGCATCTGTCTATTCTGCCATCTTGGCTCTGCCCCCCCCCCCACATACTCTTCTTTACCTCCATTTTGTAATACCTTTCCAATTTCCTCTTGGTAATCAGGATTAATCACACCAGCCAGATCCAGAGGCATAAGGAATCCAGAGTGGCTAGGTGGTATTCAATGGAATCTGTGATGTGTGTCCAGGTATGAACATCCCTTCCTTTGGAACTAAGACATCACAAGACAAAGCATAAGATTGTGGGGACAAGAAGTAAAAATTTTTGAGTGGATCACTAGGGGTAATAATGAGTAATGCCACTCCCCTTTCCACCCCTTGATTCCTGGACCCATGAAACCTGGCTATGGAAGACACAGCACCATATATTGAATGCTGGTTTAGAGTATATACAGCCTCCTGGAGAACACTGCCCCAACCCTGCAAGGTATTCCTACCTAGCTGGTGCCAAAATCGTGTCTTTAGAAGGCCATTCCATCATTCAGTCAAGCAAGCAGCTTCAGGGTGATGAGGAACATGGTAAGACCAGTGAATTTCATGAGCATGGGCCCATTGCCGCCCTTCATTTGCTGTGAAATGAGTCCCTTGACCTGAGGCAATGCTGTGTGGGATACCATGAAAGAAGATAAGGCACTCTGTAAGTTCATGTTTGGTAGTTTTGGCAGGAACATTGTGTGCATGGAAGGCAAATCTGTATCCAGAATAAATGTCTATTCCAGTAAAAACAAAACATTCCCCTTTCTATGATGGAAGCAGTCCAATGTAATCAACCTGCCACCAGGTTGCTGGATGATCACCTCAAGGAATGGTGCCATACTGGGTACTCAGTGGTGGTCTCAGCTGCTGGCAGATTGCGTACTCAGCAGTGGCTATAGCCAAGTTGCCCTTGGTGAGTGCAAGTCCATGTTGCTGTGACCACTCATAACCTTTGTCCCTGCCACCATGACCACTTGTTCATGAGCCCATTGAGCAATAACAGGACTGGCTGGGGAAAGAGGATGACTGGTTTGCACAGAATGTGTCATACTATCCACTTGGTTGTTAAAAACACTCCTCTACCAATGTTACCCATTGGTGAGCATTCACATAAGACACAAGTATCTTCATTTCTTTGACCTATTCAGAGGGGTCTATCTACATACCTCTTACCCACACCTCCTTGTCTCTAACTTTCCAATCATGTTCCTTTCAAGTCCAAGACCATCCAGTCAAACCAATGGCCACAGCACATGAATTAGTATATAATCACACATCTGACCATTTCTCCTTCCAAGCAAAGTGAACAACCACAGGCACTGCTCAAAGGTCTGCCCATTGGGAGGATGTCCCTTCACCACTGTCCTTCAGGGAGGTCTCAGAATAGAGTTGTAGTGCAGCTGCTGTCCACTTTCATGTGGTGTCTGCATATTGCGCAGAACCATCTGTAAACCAGGCACAAGTTTCCCTTCTTCAGTCAACTGATCATAAGGAACTGCCCATAAGGCCATACGTGCAGACTGGGAAATGGAAGGTAATGTGACGGGAGTGAAGGCCATGTGTATTTGGGCCATTTCCTCATGCAAATTATTCGTACCTTCAGGTTCTGCTTGGGCGTGATCTTATATATATACCACTTCCATTTAATGATGGAGTGCTGCTGTGCATGTCCAACTTTATGACTCTGTGGGTCAGACAACACCCAGTTCATGACGCACAGCTCGGGCTGCATAATGACTTGGTGGCCCATGATCAAGCATTCAGTTTCTTCTAAGGCCCAGTAACAAGGCCAAAAGCTGTTTCTCAAAAGAAGCATAGTTATCTGCAGAGAATGGCGGGGCTTTGCTCCAAAACTCTAATGGTCTGCACTGTGATTCACCAATAAGGGCCTGCTAAAGACTCCAAATGTAAACTCTATCTGCCACAGACACTTCAAGCACCATTGGATCAGCCAGATCATGTGACCCAAGTGGTAGAGTGGCTTGCACAGCAGCCTGAACCTGTTGCAGAACCTTTTCTTGTTCTGGGCCCCACTCAAAACTAGCAGCTTTTCGAGTCACTTGATATCTAGCCCATAGGAGCACACCCAAATGAAGGATATGTTGCCACCAAATCCAAAGAACCACGAGGCGTGTGCCTCCTTTTTAGTTGTGGGAGGGCCAGATGCAAGAACTTATCCTTCACTCTAGAAGGAATATCTCGACATGCCCCACACCACTGGACTCCTAGAAACTTCACTGAGGTGGAAGGCACCTGAATTTTTGTGAGATTAATTTCCCATTTTTTAGCAAGCAAATGTTTTACCAACAAGTCCAGAGTCACTGACAGTTCTTCATTACTATGTCCAGTCAACATAATGTCACCAATGAAATAGACCAATGTGATGTCTTGTGAAAGGGAAAGGTGATTAAGGTCCCTGCAGACAAAATTATGACATACGGCAGGAGAGTTTATATACCTTTGAGGTAGGACGGTGAACGTGTACTGCTGGCCTTGCCAGCTATAGGCAAACAGCTTCTGGTGGTCCTTCAAAACAGATACAGATAAAAAGGCATTAGCCAGATCAATAACTGCATACCTGGTACCAGGAGATATATTAAATTGCTCAAGCAGTGAAACCACAGCTGGAATAGCCACCGAAATTGGAATCACCTGTTTATGTTTACAACAATCCAGTGTTATTCTCCAAGATCCACCTACTTTTTTGTATAGGCCAAATAGGCAAGTTGAATGGGGATATGGTGGAAATCACCACCCCTACACCCTTCAAGTCCTTGATAGTGGCAGTAATCTCTGCCATCCCTCCAGGAATGTGGTATTACTTTTGGTTTACTATTTTCCTAGGTATGGTCAATTCTAATGGCTTCCGCTTGGCTTTTCTTACCATAATAGCCCTTATTCCACTTGTCAGGGGTCCAACGTGGAGGTTCTAGAAGTTGCTGAGTATTATCTATTCCAATTATGCATTCCGGAACTGGGGAAATCACTACAGGATGGGTTTGAGGACCCAGTGGATCCACTGTGAGACAAGCCTGAGCTAATACACAATTAATAATCTGACCTCCACACACTGCCACTCTGACTGGTGGGTCATAGTGACATGTTGGGTCTCCTGGAATTACTGTCAGTTCAGAGCCAGTATCAAGTAATCCCCTAGAAGTCTGATCATTTCTTTTTCCCCAGTGAACAGTCATTTTTGTAAAGAGCCATAGATCCCTTTGGGGCAGGCTGGGAGGAAGATCAACAGTATAAATTTTTGGTAGTGTTGTGGGGTCCTTCTTCAAGTGGACCTGGCCTCCCCTTCATTCAGGGGGTTGTGGATCTGTAACTTCACTCAAGTTTGGGAATTGATTGAGGGGCCGTAACTCTCTATTCTGGCAATTCAAATTAGACTGCTGTTCGCTTGACCCTGAATTCTTTCACTTCTACAAGTCAAGTAAATACTTAGTAGATTTCCCATCTATTTCACTTTTACGGACACCACGATTAAGTTGCCAATGCCTTAAGTCAATACAAGTTAGACTATTCTGATTACTGCTTTGACTCTGCTGTTCATTACAGTAACCACACCCATCCTGTCTTTGTCAATTGAGCTCCATCACTTTGCTCTACTACATGGGTGCAGTCAACCCCACTGTAATTAAGGGTCTTAATTCAGTTAGGTCTGCTCCCACTGTCAAATTTTACGTGAAATAAAAACCACATCAGACTTCAAGTATGCTGGGACTCCATTCACAAATTTGTTCCTCACCATGGTGGTAAAAGGTGTGTTCTCTGGGCACTCTATGTGTGGGTCTGTGGGTCTAACCTGATAAATCCATTCTAACATGACGATTTCTTTAAGCTTTTGGATACCTTCTTTTACAGTATACCAAGACAGGTCTGGTACTTCAACTTGATTTAGTATAAGCCACCACGTAATCCATGCTTCAGTGACCCAACCCAATAAATTAGATCCCTTCCTAACCTCTCAAGCTGAAACACTGAATGGAGAGTCTGTGCTTAGTTGCCCATATCAATAAACTCAGGCTGTTCCAACTTTTTTGTGCCTTGCACCATTATCCCACACCCTTAATAGCCATTCCTACACATATCCCCCAGGTTTCTGTTTGTACATATTAGAAAAGTCAACCTCCTCTTGGGTCACACTTTGCACTTCACTTTTTGGGGATCACTGGAACCTAAGTCTACTTATAGGTCTAGAAGCAAAATGGGTGGTAGGGATGTGTTTTGAGAACATTCAGCAATGTCTTGTAAGGCATTTGCCTCAGGTGATGCCCCAGGCAATGATTCAGACGCTTCCCCAGGCAATGACTTCAGATACCACCCCAAGCACTATCTCAGACAAAGCCTCATCAGATGCAGCTGGGTAAATCTCATCAGATGTTCGTGAAGGGGGTAATGGTTTTGTTGGCCGGAGTGATTCAATGGAATTCAGGGAGTCAGTGTCCCCAGCTTCCTGATTATCTGCACATATGGCCCATCTGAAGTTTCAGTGTCCCATTTCTCCCCAAACAATGCCCTCACTTTTTCAGTGAGGTTGGGAATTAAATTGGCATTGTTATTCAACCACTCTTACGATAAGACTCTGGGTTTGGTTTTCAGCAATACTGACTTTGTTACTACAAGAAATAAGGAAAGGGCCACATAAACCAGAGACTACATCAGCCTGAGACCAGAAGAACTAAATGGTGCCTGGCTACAATTGATGACTGCCCTGACAGGGAACACAACAGAGAACCCTTGAGGGAGCAGGAGAGCAGTGGGATGCAGACCTCAAATTCTCATTAAAAGACCAGACTTAATGGTCTGACTGAGACTAGAAGGACCCCAGAGGTCATGGTCCCCAGACCTTCTGTTAGCCCAAGACAGGAACCATTCCCAAAGCCAACTCTTCAGACAGGGATTGGACAGGACTATGGGACAGAAAATGATACTGGTGAAGAGTGAGCTTCTTGGATCAAGTAGACACATGAAACTATGTGGGCAGCTTCTTCTGGAAAGGAAATGAGAGGGCAGAGGGAGTCAGAAGCTGGCTGAATGAACATGAAAATAGAGAGTGGAAAGGAGTGTGCTCTCTCTTTAGGGGGAGAGCACCTAGGAGTATATAGCAGGGTGTATATAAATTTTTGTATGCGAGACTGACTTGATTTGTAAATTTTCACTTAAAGCACAATAAAGATTAAAAAAAAAATAAGGCTTTCTTGCAGGGCACAGGTGGCATCTTTGAGGTTGTTTATGTGGCACTTGAGCTTTGACTCTGAAGCCCTGAGCTCATTTCTTTCTTTCATCACTTTGTCTAGCAAAGTAGGACCAACCAACCAACTTCCTTATACTTCTCATTCTGACAAAATTATAAAAAAGTATGAAGCATGTAATTACCCAGACATCGCCTCTCACCAATACCTGATGTATTGGTGGTGATATTTTCTGTCTTCCTATTGCCACCTCACACCATGGATTAGCAGTGCCCTCTTTACTACTGAAAGCAGAGTCATCTACATCTTTAAGACTCATCAGACTGGAAAACCAACTTAGAAAACTCATCCTTACAATTTTGTTTCTCTAGAACCATTCTTGGTACCAAATGTCTTAGGCTGAATTTTCTAGAGCAGCAAAATGAATAAGACATATGTATAAATATATATATGTACATATACTACACATGTATATGTACAAAGAGAGATTTATATCAAGGAAATGGAAATGGCTCACACGATTGTAAAAGCTGGAAAGTCCCAAGTCCATGGGTCAGGTGTCAGGTTGGAGGGTTCTCCTGACTCACCTCACATACCTGCAGGGGCTGACCGAACCCACAATCAGCAGGTCAGATGGCAGGCTGCTGGCTTAAGTCCCAAGAACCAGAAGTCAGATGATGACGAGCCGAATGCACGATTCAGAGCAGAGCAAAAGCCAACAAGCTTTGCCAGATTAAAGTCCATATATATTGTATACAGGCCACACTCCCAAGGAAACTCCCTTTCCACTGATTGGCTGTTCTTAGCAGATCTCATCATGAAAGCGATTACATCATTACATAACTGCCAAGCTACATCATAACTGCCAAACCTCTGAGAATCATGGCCCAGCCAAGTTGACACACAAACTTAATCATCAGGCTCCCCTTTCCCCCCTCACTTCCATCCCTAGTAACCACTGATAAACTTTGTTCTTCTCTATACATCTACCTTTGTCTTAGTTATCTAGTACTGCTATAACAGAAATTCCACAAGTGGATGGCTTTCACAAAGAGAAATTTGTTCTCTCACAGTCTAGGAGACTAGAAGTCCAAATTCAGGGTGCTACCTCCAGGGGAAGACTTTCGTTCTCTGTTAGTTTTGGGGGAAGGTTCTTGTCATCAATCTTCCCCAGTTGAGGAGCTTCTCAGGGCAGGGATCCCAGGTCCAAAAGACATGCACCCTCCTGGTTCTTCATTCTTGGTGGCATGAGGTCCCTCTGACTCTCTGCTTGCTTCTCTCTTTTATATCTAAAAAGAGATTGACTCAAGATACAACCTAATCTAGTAGATTGAATCCTACCCCATTAACATAACTGCCACTAATCCCACCTCATTAACATCATAGAGGTAGAATTTACAACACACAGGAAAATCACATTAGATGACAAAATGGTGGACAATCCACAATACTGAGAATCACAGCCTAGCCACATTGACGCACATTGACACACAAGACAATCCATAGCAACCTTTTCTTGTCTTAATTTTTATAAGTGAAGTCATACAATATATTTCCTTTTGTGATTGACTTATTTCGCTCAGCATAATATATTCCAGCTCCTTCCATATTGTAGCATGTATCAAGACTTCGATTTTCGTACTAGCTGAGTAGTATTCCACTGTACTTATGTACATTTTGTTTATCCATTCATCTGTTGATGAGCATTTAGGCTGTTTCCACCTTTTGGCTATTGTGAATAGTGCTGCATACACATTGTTGTACAAGTCTCCGAGTCTTTGTTTTCAAGTCCTTTGAGTGTATACCTAGGAGTGGAATTTCCGGGTCATATGGTAGTTCACTTTTTAGTTTTTTGAGGAAGTGCCATACTGTTTTCCACAAGGGCTGAAGCATTTTGCATTCTCATCATTAACGGATAAGGGTTCCAATTTCCCCACATCCTTGCCCATATTTGTTTGTTTGATTTTTATCTTAGCCATACTAGTGTTTATCGTAAAAAAAGAACATTTCAAGATGTATCCTGAAGTACAACACTGTCAGTGACAGGATAATATCCATACACCTACAAGGAAGACCAGTTAATACAACTATTATTCAAATTTATACACCAACCACTAAGGCCAAAGATGAAGAAATGGAAGATTTTTACCAACTTCTACAGTCTGAAATTGATCAAATGCATCATCAACATGCATTGATAATTACTGGTGATTGAAATGCAAAAGTTCGAAACAAAAAAGAAGGGTTGGTAGTTGGAAACTATGGCCTTGGTGACAGAAATGATGCTAGAGATCACATGATAAAATTTTGCAAGACCAATAGGTTCATTGCAAATACCTTTCCTCTACAACATAACAGCAACTATACACGAGACCTCGCCAGATGGAATATACAGAATCGAAATCAACTATGTCTGTGGAAAGAGATGATGGAAAAGCTCAATATCATCAGTCAGAACAACGCCAGGGGCTGAATGTGGAACAGACTATCAATTGCTCATATGTAAGTTGAAGCTGAAAGAAAATTAGAACAAGTCCACGAGAACCAAAGTAGGACTCTGACTATACACCACCTGAACTTAGAGACCATCTCAAGGATAGATTTGATGCATTGAACACTAATGACTGAAGACCAGGTGAGTTGTGGAATAGCATCAAGGACATCATACATGAAGAACGCACAAGGTCATTAAAAAGACAGGAAAGAAAGAAAAGACCAAAATGGATGTCAGAAGGGACTCTAAAACTTGCTCTTGAATGTAGAGTAGCCAAAGCAAATGGAAGAAATGATGAAGAAAGCAGAAGAGCTGAAAAGAAGATTTCAAAGCTCAGCTAGAGAAGGCAACGCATTATGATGACATGTGCAAAGACCTGGAGATAGAAAACCTAGAGGGAAGAGCATGCTTGGCATCTCTCAAGCTGAAAGAACTGAAGAAAAAGTTCAAGCCTCAGGTAGCGATATTGAAGGAGTCTATGGAGAAAATATTAAATGATGCAGGAAGCATCAAAAGAAGATGGAAGAAATGCACAGAGTCACTGGACCAAAAATAATTTGTCTATGTTCATTTTAGGAGGTAGCATATGCCCAAGAATCAATGGTACTGAAGGAAGAAGTCTAAGCTGCACTGAAGGCACTGGCGAAAAACAAGGCTCCAGGATTTGATGGAATACCAATTGAGATGTTTCAACAAATGGATGCAGCGCTGGAAGCACTCACTCATCTATGCCAAGAAACTTGGAAGACAGCTACCTGGGCAAATGACTGGAAGTGCTCCATAGGTGTACCCATTCCAAAGAAAGGAGATTCAACGGAATGGGGAAATTATTTATTGAACAATATCTTTAATACCACGCCCAAGTAAAGTTTTGTTGAAGATCATTCAAAAGCAGTTATAATACATCAGCAGGGACCTGCCAGTAATCCAAGCTGGATTCTGAAGAGGATGTGGAAAAAGGGATATCATTGCTGATGTCAGATGGATCATGGCTGAAAGCAGAGAATACCAGAAAGATGTTTACCTTTACTGACTATGCAAAGGCATTTGACTGTGTGGATCATAATTATGGTTAACACTGGGAAGAATGGGAATTCCAGAACACTTAATTGTGCTCATGAGGAAACTGTACATAGACCAAGAGGTAGTCGTTTGAACAGAACAAGGGGATACTTGGTTTTAAGTCAGAGAAAGTGTGGGTCAGTGTTGTATCCTTTCACTACACCTATTTAGTGTCTATGCTGAGCAAATAATCTGAGAAACCAGACTATATGAAGCAGAACATTGCATCAGGATTGGAGGAAGACTCATTAACAATCTGTGTTATGCAGATGACCCAACCTTGCTTGCTGAAAGTGAAGAGGACTTGAAGCACTTATTCATGATGATCAAAGACCACAGCCTTCAGTATGGATTACACCTCAACATAAAGAAAACAAAAATCCTCACAACTGGACCAATAAGCAACATAATGATAAATGGAGATAAGATTGAGGTTGTGAAGGATTTCATTTTGCTTCTAACCACAATCAATGCTCCTGGAAGCAGCAGTCAAGAAATCAAAGGACTCATTGCATTGGGCAAATATGCTGCAAGAGATCTCTTTAAAGTGTTAAAAAGCAAAGATGTCACTTTAAGGACTAAGGAGCTCCTGCCCAAGCCATGGTGTTTTCAATCGCCTCATGTGCATGTGAAAGCTGGACAATGCATAAGGAAGATGGAAGAGGAATTGATGCCTTTGAGTTATGGTGTTGGTGAGGAATAGTGAATATACTATGGATGCCAGAGGAAGGAACAAATCCATCTTGGGAGAAGTACAGCCAGAATGCTCCTTAGAAGCAAGGACGGTGAGACTTCATCTCACATACTTTGAAGATGTTATCAGGAGGGCCTAGTCCCTGGAGAAGGACATCATACTTGGTAAAACAGGGATCACTGAAAAAGAGGAAGACCGTCAATGAGATGGATTGACACAACGGCTGCCAACAATGGGCTCAAACATAGCAACAATTTGTGAGGATAGTGCAGGACTGGGCGATGTTTCATTGTATTGTGCATAGGGTCACTATGAGTCAGAATCCACTTGATGGCACCTAACAACACCAACATCCTAGTGAGAGTGAAATGATATCTCACTGTGGCTTTGATTTGCAGCTTTTTTTAATGGCTAATGCAGTAATGGCTAATGCGGTAATGGCTAATGCTAGAAACCCTGATGGCATAATGGTTAAGAGTATGTCTGCTAATCAAAAGGTTGGCAGTTCAAATCCACCAGGCGCTCCTTGGAAACCCTACAAGGCAGTCCCACTCTGTCCTGTATACGGTCACTATGAGTCAGAAGTGACTCAATGGCAACAGGTTTGGTTTTTTTTTTTTAAATGGCTAATGACACTGAGCATCGGTTCCTGTGGTTGGTGGCCATTTGAATGACCTTTTTGGTGAAATGTCTATTCAAGGCCTTTGCCCATTTGATTGTGTTGTCTTTTTGTTGTTAAGTTGTTGACATTTTATATATACCTTGGTTATTAGATTCTTGTTGGATATGTGGTTTCCAAAGATATTCTTCCAATTGGTAGCTTGTCTTTTAATTTTTTTGGTATAGTCTTTTTAGGAACAAAAAAATTTTAATTTTTATGAGGTCCCATTTATTTATTTTGTGTTTTGCTGGTTGCATATTTGTTATTATATTTGATTATCCATTGTTAAAAGCTAGGCCTGACAGTGTTGGTCCTGCTTTTTTTCCTAAGAATTTTACAGTTTTAGTTTGCACGGTTTAGGTCTTTAATCCAGTTTAAATTTGCTTTTGTGTGGTGTGAGGCATGGATCCTGTTTCATTTTTCTACATGTGGAAATTCAGTTTTCCCAGGACCATTTATTGAAGAGACTCTTCTTTGCCCATCTAATGGACTTAGCACCCTTGTAAAATATCAGTTGACCATAGATGTATGTGGGTTTATTTCTGGACTCTCAATTCTATTCTGTTGGTCTATCTTTCTATTGTTATACCAATGCCAGGCTGTTTTGATTACTGTAGCAGTATCCATAAAAACCCATCGCTGTTGAGTCGATTCCAACTCATTGTTTTAAAATCAGGAAGCGTGAGTCTTCCTACTTTGTTCTCTTTTAACATGGTTTTAGGTATTCTGGGCCTCTTGCCATTCCATTTAACGGTAAGGATTGGTTTTTCCATTTCTGTAAAGAAAGGTGTTGGAATTTTATTTGGAATTATGTTGAATCTACAGATCACTTTGGGTAGTACTGACATCCTAATAATAAGTCTTCCAATCCATGAACATGGAATATCTTTCCATTTAAAGACGGCATGTGCTTTTGAGAGCAGAAAAGCAAAGCTGAGAAGAAAATGGAGATATGTGGGTTCTTAGAGTAGCTCCCTCCTGTACTCTGGAAAGGCAATAAGATTTCAGACATACCTAGAGATGCTTAAGAACTCAACAAAGAAACCCCTGCCAAAGATTTCTCAGAAATCTTGGAGCCACTGACCAGGACCATACAGCCTTAACACGTTCTAGTATAAACTGAAGACCAGGGCCTCTCCTCAAATGGTCTGCTTCACCTGTGAGTCCTAAACATTCACGCAACTCTGTAAGGAAGTCGAAGAATGATGAAGGTTTAATTTCCCACTAGTAAACATATGGGGCAGAGTCAGATTTAATTTTGTTATTAAATATAAGGTCACAAGGCATTTGTTACACATCTGAGTTTATGGAGTAAAATTCTTAGTGGCATTATAGTAATTTTAAGTCTCCAGTTTTCTCTGGCAGACACACAATACATCTTGTGTACATGGCTATACTCCTACAACTCAAAAATTTTATTTTCAGCTAAAGAAAAAGTGCAACTAGAGTGTAAGTTAAGAACACGTAACAACACTTACCTTCCAATTCCAAATTCTTTCACTCCCCTGCCTCTTAAAATGGTCTCTCTGTCTCTGAAAAGAACCGTGTCAAAAAGTCAGTCTTTTCCCTCTGCTCAAGTTACTCAAGAAAAGGCTCACAAAGTGGAAACAGATACCTGACCTGACCTGTGAGCAGTATTGAGGAGGAGGGGTGAGGTGTGGGGAGACTGATCATGTGTGCTGCTACCCAAGGCTCTCTAAGGTTGAAAGAATAATGACAATTGCTTACATTGAGTGCTACCATATATTGGACACTTAGTACTTCAAATATATTAATTCAATTAATGAGGAAGTTACAATTATCTCTCCATTTTACAGGTAAGGAAACTACCACAAATAACTTGTCCAAGTCTCACACTGCTGCTTATTGTTCGAATTGGGCTTTCAACCCAGGCATTCCATTTCCAGAGCCCATAGTCTTCACCACTTTCTCCCACCTTCCCTAAAATAGGCGATTTTATGAGGTAATAACTGTTGAAGCTTGTTATATATACTTAAGGGTCCACTACAGTATTTTCTATACTTTTGTATGTGTTAGAAATCTTCCAAAATAGAAGTTTTTTTAAAGGCAATTTTAGGGTGTTCAGACCATCTGTACACACTTCTCAATTTATAATCATTAATGGAGTAAGTGAAGAAAATAAGTATCGACTAAACAATTAGAACCTATTCATACTTCTAGCAATGGCAGGTGCTCCACCGCGTTTATGTAGGTTCCGCCGAGAGAGGTTATTCTGGGCTATTCTGAGTCAACCCTAAGGCTGCGTTCCTTGCTATCCTCTCTCCATCACACAACCCAAACACAGGTTCAGTAACCTGGAATTCCTAAACAACTGTCGACGGTGACGGCGGCCCTCGGGAAAAATGGGAAATGCATAGGCTTTAGAGTCAGTCTTAAACTTGAGTCTCGCTTCCACCGATTCCTCCTACCTGTTAGAGCTAGTCGCTTATGATCTCAGAGGCTCAGTTTCCTCTTCTGTAAAATGAGAACAATGAGGACTACTTTGCAGGGTTGTTGAGAAAATGAGAAGACATGCAAAGGGCTGACAGTTTCTTTCGCAGAGTTAACCCTCAATCTGTTCAAGGCCCTTCCCCTCCTTCCTGCCTCTGGAAGGCAATGAATGAAAGTTCTTCGTCGAAGAGTGAGACACTGTACTGCTTATTGTCGTTTGTTAAAAAAGGGAAGCTGGTCAAGCCCCAGTGCCCGGTACACAGTGACGAAAACCCGCACGCGTCTCTCTCAGACCTGGTTTCTGGACTCTGCCAGGGGCGTGGCCAATTCTCCACGCGCTGCGGCTCACGCGCCCCCGCCAGGGACCGCTCACCCGCCCGCGCACGCGCAGTCGCTCGCGGGCCACGCTGGTGTCTGTTGTCAGGTCGCCGTGGGCGGGGCTGCTGACGGTGCCGTGGCGTCGCCCCGCAAAGGGTCGGCTCGCGCTTAGCCTTCCAGATCGACTGGTGGTGACCGCGGCTGTGCGTGGGAGGGAACCGTTGTTTTTCTGAGTCTCTCTCTTCCAGGCTCTGTTCAGTGGTCGGCATGGCCCGTGAGTGTGCGCAGGGGTGGGGAAGCCGCGGGGAAGCCTCCCGCCCCGCCACGCCCGGAACCCAGCACTGTCCCGAGGCCGCCCCGGGGCGCGGCTGGAGGGAGAATTGGGGGCCACCTGGTGATCCCCTTCTGTCGGGCGGGATGGGAACCCTGCCGTCACTCTGCAGAGGAGAAGGGACGCTTTTCCTCCGGGGTCTCGCCGCCTGCTCGAAGGAGCTCTTGGGTCCGGCCCGAAAGGCCGGTCTGCTTGCCCCTCAGGTGCAGGTTTGCACTGTAAGACACGTTTAAAGAACACCCCCTCCCCTCTCTCCGGGAGATGTGGAGGGGCAGCCCGGGCCTTGTCTGGAGGCGGTCTATAGATGGTACCTAAAGTCGTAAGGCCTAATGAGGACTAGGGGCTCCGACTGCGCCTCTTGCCTGGTTCTTTTGTTTGGCGGTCACAGGTAATGTTTTACAAACATCTGCGTTTGCTAGCTAAAAGGTCGAATTGTGAAGAGCTGAACTTGTGCGGTGTGTGATCTCTTTGTGTCTACCTTTTTCTCCCCACCCACACCCCTCAAAAGCCAGAACTTATTTAGGAATACTGGCTCCCTTAGACGGTTGGAATGCCCGTTTTAAAAGGTTTGATATTTATAGCCCGTGAATACCTTGACTGGTGTGATAATACCCTTAAGCCCGTAAGTGTTTACAGTTAAGCTTACTCCCTGTCAGATCTGGGAACCCCATGCAGTGGCAGTACTTGGCCGGCTTATCTATTAAAAAGCAAACTTGAGATGCACTTGAACAAGAGCCCTTTAATGGAATTATTAATAATTCTGGAAGTGGAAAAAGAACACGACTGTTTCTCTTTGTAGGTGGAAATCAAAGAGAACTTGCCCGCCAGAAAAACATGAAGAAAACCCAGGAAATTAGCAAGGGAAAAAGAAAAGAGGATAGCTTGACTACCTCTCAGAGAAAGCAGAGGTAAGTGGTACTTAATGGATTTCACAATTCTCTGAAGTTTTGATTGAAGCACATTTTGGAGAGTGAAAAGCATTTTGTAAACCCTTTGTAGAACTGGGCCTAACCTACAGAAACGGGTAATAGCTACTGATATCTTTTGTGTGCTGGACACTAAAACCACATTGGATACACATTAGCCTATCCATGGATGAAGAATTTAAAGCTTGGAAGCTGTCTTGCAGAGAATCTCATGCAACTCCAATGCAACCATAAGAATTTGATTCAGCAAAATAATTGAACATCTTCCATATGCACGGCACCATTAGGTGCTAGGGATACAACATTGTCAAAGTGGAAAACCTAGCCAAACTAGCCCAGGTGACAAACAAGTGACTTGATTATAGTTGGACTGTTTGGAAGGAGATATAATAAAGAAGTATGTGTAGCCATACGGACTTCTGAAGCTCCATCAGTTTGGAAAGAATGCATTTACACAGCTTGATGTGAGACTATATCTGACAATACAAAAGTGCTACGGAAATACTTAAGTGAGACTGCATCTTAAGTAAAAAATAAATGTATTCCTGGTTCTAAAAAGGCTAGAACCAAAAAAACCAAACCCAGTGCCATCGAGTTGATTCCGACTCATAGCAACCCTAGAGGACAGAGTAGAACTGCCCCACAGAGTTTCCAAGGAGTGCCTGGCGGATTCACACTGCTGAGCCTTTGGTTAGCAGCTGTAGCAGTTAACCACTATGCCACCAGCGTTTCCTCTAAAAAGGCTAACCAGAGTTAACTTTTGTTGTCCATGTGTAACCTGGAGGTTGTGTGAATAATTTACTTATGCTTCATTCTGGCTTATCAGTGCTTCTTAATCCTGGATGCACGTTAGAATCACCTGAGAAACTTTGAAAGCTACCCAAGTCTGGGCCCTACACCCAGTTCTCATTTTTCTGGGGGTTGGGTGTTAAAAATCAACAGATTTTATTATACCTTAAATCATATAGCTACTTAATATCAGAAACTTTTATAAATATTCATAGCTGTTCCTCAGAACAACCTTGATATGTATCGCTCCCATTTTGAAAGGGCTTTGAGGTTATTTGTCCAAGGTCATGGTAGTAGTAGACATGGTATTTATCATAAGATCTGACTTCAAAGCCAATATTTTTTGCTTTTCCATTGGAAAGACATGAATGTTTATTTCTGCTTTTTACTTGCTTACTAATACGCTGAGTGGGTTATGTAGAAAACAAGTGAGGAAATGAAATAAATTTTTCTGTAACAATTTAACAGCCTTTTCTCCCATTATAGGGATTCTGAGATCATGCAACAAAAGCAGAAGGCAGCTAATGAGAAGAAGTCTCTGCAGACAAGAGAAAAATGATGACTGGCTAATTTGGAAAACCTGGGTGCTACTGCCAACTAGGTGTATCATACACTCTAAGATCAAGATTTTATAGAGTGAACAGTCACTACATATGTTATAGCTTATCCTTCTAAAACAGTCTATTTTAAACTTGACCTTTCAGCCTGACTTAGTGTAATGTTTTAGAACCATTCTTTGAAAAATAAAACACTAACCATGCATGTAACATATTGGTGAACATTATTTTTTATCAGCAGTGAACATTTATACCTTTTATTATGTAGATAATGTAACCAGATAAGATCTCATATAAATCTAGAGTCTTTGTCATAAACTTTGTTAAACTAGATCTTTAAAATCAATTTTATTGTATAATAGAATTTAAAATCCATTTGTATACTCTTGCTTGTAATGAGCAGGTTTGCTTGAATTTACAATAGATACTACAAACCACCTGGAATAGCAACTAAATGAGCTACTTATATCTTTAACATTTTTTGGAATGAGTGCCTTTTTTTTTGAATGCCATTTTAAGTCTTCTTGAACCTCTTCCAAAATTTGTGACTTGATGGTAGTTAAAAATAAGGAAATATGTTAATCTAAAGAAAGGAAGGCTTGAGATCATATATGCATCATTACGTCAAGAGAATATAAATGCCGTTGAAGTAGTAAATAAGGAAACTTTAAGCACTCAGTTGCTAACAGAAAGGTTGGCAGTTCAACCCCACCCAGTGGCTCCCTGGAGACAGACCTGGTGATTTGTTCCCATAAAGATTACAGCCTAGAAAATCCTAGGGGGTAGTTATACTCTGTCACTTGGGGTTACTATGAGTCTAGAATAGGCTCAGCAGCAACCAACAACAACAAAGTAAATATTCAAATACTTGATTTTTCACATAATGCAATTTAACAAATTTTTACTGATCACCTAATATGTCAACCACCATCTGAACTGACAGTTCAAGAGGTCACTTAATTATCTTGATGAGGGTTCTGATTATCTTGTCGTAGTCACTTACCAATGATACCAGGATAGAATTTAAGTGTCTCTTTAGGATATCGAATGAGACAAAGTTTCTTAGCCTGTGGTTTTATCTTCAATTAGCACAGATTCTTGCTTAAAGTAAAATTTTATTTTTTGGGTTAACTACAATCTAACTTTCTATGATGGCAATCACAAGGACAGAAGAATTACAACAGCTTAAGTTACATTCTAATTAAAGGGATAAGGAAGAAGACTGTAGCACAAAGATTTTTATGGATCTGATATCTGTAATTCTATCTCCAGAATTCCTACACAGAATGATAAACCATGAGTACAAAGAACTTTTCATGCTTAGGACATATCTTATTTGCTTTATGTTACAGAATTAAAAAAAGAATAATCTGCGTAATTTAAAGTTTCCTATCCGGTTGAAGAACTTAAGACTTCAGAACTTAAAACAATTCTTACAAAGGGAAAACTTCAGTTTCTAAAAGAACATGGATAATAGGATAAGAAAGATGTCTAGACTATAATTTATCATTAAGACTTAAATCCAAAACTGAATATTTGTGATTGATTTTTTGTGGCATTTACTTGAATGAATCTATTAAGATAATGGGTTTGAACTTTAACTTCAACATGATCAGGCATTTCCTCAAGGCAAATAGAAAAGGTTATCTGAGAGGAACACAATTTAAAACGTTGTTATCAGAGTATAGTGACACTTTAGTTTCTTACGCTGTATATTTAAGGAAGGTTAATAAAATAGCTAAACTTTTAAAGAGGGAAATTGGCCAGTTACAAGACAGTAAGGGAAAATGTGCAAGAATAATTTTAATTGGTAAAGTTAATGCATTTACTGACTATAGCAAAGCAAGAGGAAATTATTTAGGTGAAGTAGTACCAACTTTACGGTATAAATTTGGAAAATGTCAAACTCATGGAAACAACTTTCTAGGCATAATTAGAAATAACTATCTTGGATCATCCTAAAGAGGAGGTAGTGTATTACTAGCAATTTTCGTAAGTCCTGCTGAAGATATGAGGTAGCAGCTTCTCCTGCCCAAGGTGACCTACTGAGGTCCATTCCAGCAGTTATTGGTCCTTTCCGAATGCCTTTTCTATCAGTGGCTTGTGTAAGAAACTGTGATTGACTTATCAAACTCTAACCTGTTACTGAAAAATATGCTAAAAAGGAATAATGGTTATTGAAATCATTCTCCTAACTTTATATATCATATATTTTGCTGGAGCGTTTTCCATGTTTTTATACATGAGGTTTTTACCCATTTCCAGGAAACTGCTTAATCTCTTTTGTATAGGATTCTTTTCAAGTTCCACTTTGTAAAGAGAGCTTTTCTGTTCAAGGCTAGGGTCGTACTACTACCTTTAGCTTTGGGTCTACAATCCATTTAAAAACTATTGAACTTTTCAAAAATATAACCCTAAAGTGCAAACCTAATATAAAATTGACTTTGGCAGTCAGTTTATGAGATTTGTATACTTTACCGTCTTTGTCAGAGGTTTAGCATGATGTAAAATAAACATAATGGTTAAGTGCTTGACTGCTTACTGAAAGGTCGGTGGTTGGAACGCATCCAGAGGCAACTGCGAAGAGAGGCCTCAGGATCTGCTTCCAAAAGGTCACAGCCTTGAAAACCCTATGTGCAGTTTTACTATGAAAGACATGGGGGCACCATGAGGCAGAATTGACTGGACAGCAACTGGTGATGGTTAAACAGAGAGCATCTTAGCTTCCTTTTTTTTAAATAGTATTTTATTGCGTTTTTGTTGAAAGTTTACACAGCAAGTTAGGTTTCCATTTGATAATTTCCATATAAATTGTTCAGTGATATTACATTTATCACAATATGTCAACATTAACTTTTTTTGAACAGTTTCTACCTATACAATTTAATGACGTTGATTATATTTTTTAAGTTGTGCAACCATTCTCACCCTCCTTTCTGGAGTTGTTCCTCTCATTAACATAAACTCGCTGCCCCAAGGTTCCTATCTAATCATTGTAGTTGATATTGTCAGTTTTATTCTATATAGATAGTTCTTAAAAGAGGATAATGCTCAAGGCAGACTCTTTTTTTAACTGGTTAAGCTAAACCGTTACTCAGTTTTAAGAAGACTTCAGGGGATATTTTTGGTTTAAGGTTTAAAGATTATCTCAGGACAATTGTTTCAGGGGTTTATTCTCCCTCCATGGCTCCAGAAGTCTGGAATCAATGAGAATTTGAAATTCTGTTCCACATTTTCTCCCTTTGCATCAGGATTCTTCTTTGGAATCTTTGATACAAATGTTCAGTAATGGTAGCTGATTACCATCCAGTTTTTCTGGTCTCATGACAAAGGAGGCAGTTGTTCACAGAAACAATAACCCACACATTCCATATCCTCCTCCTGTTCCTGACTGCCCTTCTTGCTCTATTGCTCCAGGTGAATAGAGACCAATTGTGCCTTGGAAGCTCTGCAAGCTTTTAAGATCCCAGGCACTACGCAATGCACTGGGAGATAGAACGGAAGCATTAAACACGCTATTAGGGCAATTAACTGGGATGGCCCATGAAACCGTGACCCTAAACCTCCAATCAAGGAACTAAATCCCATGAGGTGTTCATAAGCAGCCTCAGCAGCTTTTTCTGTTGTTGTAAATATGTCACACAACGTTGCCAATTCAACTTTTTACAGGTGTACAACTTATTGGCAGCAATTACAATAATTGGCTGTGCAACCCTAACCTTAGTGCAACTTTTCCATCACTGTTAACTCCCCTTTTTCCCCTCCCCCACGCCCCGTAACCACTAATAAACTTTGGTTTCTATACCTTTGCCTTTTCTTGTTTTTTTATATAAGTGATGTCATACAATATTTGATCTTTTGTGATTGGCTTATTTTGCTCAGCATAATGTCTTCAAGTGTTAGCTTCTTAAGATAAGTTTCTAGTTGCCTTTAGTGATAAGCACTGATGAGAACCACCAAAATTAAACTGAAAAATACTTGATGTATTATTTTTATGAAATTGTGGTTAAATTTATTCACTAGGTCAAAACTGAGTAAGAATGTTGATTATACTACCTCATACAACTTTATCTCATAAAGTATTTGCTATATAATCACATTTTAAAAGATATTATCTTTATGAATGGCTAATAGTCCCTAGGTGGTATAAACAATAACACAACTCAGCTGCTAATTAAAAGGTTGGAGGTTCAAGTCCACCCAGAGGCACCTCGAAAAAAGGCCTGGTGATCTGCTTCAGTAATAAATGTAACAAACATTTTCAAGGTTATATAGATGAGATGGTGGGGGCCGGGGGTGGGCATAACTATAAAGGGGGAGCACCAGGGAGATCTTTGTGGTGTTGATGGTTCTGTATCTTCATTGCTGTGGTGATGACAATTAGTGGAAGATACACAGCCACTGTACCAAAGTCAATTTCCTGGTTTTAATACTGTACTATTTTTTTTTTTTATAGATATGTAAAATGTAACCATTGGTGGAAACCAGGCGAAGGATACACTAGGACCTCTGTACTATCCTTTCAAGTTCCTGTGAATCTTTAATTATTTCAAAAAAAGAAAAAAAAGTACACTTGCTAGTGCAGAAAGTACTTAGTCACATAAATCCATATTCTATGTTCCTGAGAGATGGAGAAAGGAAAAAAAAAAAAACCTGTGATGTTTTTCCTTTCAGGTCAAGACTTACTGGGAAAGAAAAAGACCTCTCAGACACAGAGGTGTGAAAAGTCAAAACAGAATGTATTTACACAGGAAAAAAACAAAAATTGCATTCATTAGAACGAAAGAAAAAAATGTTTTAAAACTCCATCATCTGCTTAAGTTTTTATGTCTCTAACCTATGAAAAGCTCTAATTTATCAATAAGAGTCCATTAGAAAAAAATAGAAGGGGAGGCTCTGGGTGGTGCAAAAGGTTAACATACTCAACTCAGCCGCTAACCAAAACGCTGGAGGTTTGACTATACACCCAGAGGTGCCTCAGAAAAGGCCTGGTGCTTTACATCTAAAAATCAGCCATTGTAAATCCTATGGAGCACAGTTCTCGTCTAACACACCTGCTCTCTGTTCCATGAGTCACAGTTGACTTAGTGACAACTTTTTTTTTTTTTTTTTTAGTTTCCTAGTGCTGCTGTAATATCACAAGTAGGTGGTTTTAAAGAACAGAAATTTATTTTCTCAAAGTTCAGGAGGCTAAAAGCCTAAATGAGGGTGTCAGCTATATTGATTCCTTCCTTGGTAGGCCCAGGGTTCCCTGGTTCTTGGGTATCCTCACATGGCATCTGTCTTCCCCAGTATGTGCACATATCTCTGTCTAATCTGTTCTTTTTATAACTCAGAAATTGCTGGGTTTGGGACTCACCCTGCATAGGTTTGGCCCAATTAACCAAGAAACCCCTATTTCCAAATAGAATTACATCCATTGGCCTAGGGTTTAGAGTTTCAACACATGTTTTGGAGAGGGGGGCACAATTCAATCCATAACAAATGGCTATACTATTTTACACTCCTACCAGTAATATAGGAGCCCTGGTGGCGAAGTGGTTAAGAGTTCAGGCTGCTAATCAAAAGGTCAGCAGTTTGAACCCACCAACCGCTCCTTGGAAACCCTATGGGGCAGTTCTACTCTGTTCTACAGGGTCGCTATGAGTTGGAATCAACTTGACAGCAATGGCTCTTTTTTTATTTTATTTTATTTTTCTTACTGGCAATATAGGTAAGCTCCATTGCTCCACAGCTTCGCCAGGTATTGTCAGTCCTTCTATCTTTAGTCACGTTGGTGGGTGGCAGTGATATCATGGTTTAAATTTGCATATCCCTAAGAGTCACATGTTTGCTTGTTGAAAGTGAACAAGACTTAAAGCTCTTACCAATGAAGATCAAAGAATACAGACTTTAGTATGGATTACACCTCACCATATGATCCACACAGTCCAATGCCTTTGCATAGTCAATAAAACACAGGTAAACATCCTTCTGGTATTCTCTGCTTTCAGCCAGGATCCATCTGACATCAGCAGTGATATCCTTGGTTCCACATCCTCTTATGAATCCAGCCTGAATTTCTGTTGGTTCCCTGTTGATATACTGCTGCAGCTGCTTTTGAATGATCTTCAGCAAAATTTTGCTTGCGTGTGATATTAATGACATTGTTTGATAATTTCTTAATTTGGCCGGATCATCTTTCTTGGAACTAGGCATAAACACGGATCTCTTCCAGTCAGTTGGCCAGGTAGCTGTCTTGCAAATTTCTTGGCGTAGACGAGCCCAAAGAAGGAACTGATGTCTTGGAATCATGGTGTTGGTGATGAACATTTAATACTGTATACCATAGATTGCCAGAGAATGAATAAATCTTTCTTGGAAGAAGTACAGCCAGAACACTCCTTAGAAAAGAGGATGTCTCATGTACTTTGGACATGTTATGAGGAGGGACCAGTCCCTGGAGAAGGGCGTGCTTGGTAGAGCGTCATTGAAAAAGAGGGAGACCCTCAATGAGATGGATTGACACAGTGGCTGCAACAAGGAGCTCATCTAACAACAAGAGTAGTGATGTTGAGCATCTTCTCATGACCTTTGTTGCTTGGATTCCAGGCAGCTCTGTAAATGCTCTGTGCTTCAGTTTCTTCCATCTTTAAAATGGGAATGTTGTTAGCTGTAGTTCAGTTGGCCCTAACTCACGGCAACCACATGCACAACTGAACTAAATACTGCACAGTCCTGCTCCATCCCCATGTTTGGTTGGGGATCAGACTTTTGGATTCATTGGGTTTTCATTGGTTGATTTTCAGAAGTAGATGGTCACACCTTTCTTCCTGGTCCATCTTATTCTGAAAGCTCCACTGACACCCATTCAGAATCATAAAAAAACCCACCCAGTGCCATCGAGTTGATTCCGACTCATAGCGACCCTATAGGACAGAGTAGAACTGCCCCACAGAGTTTCCAAGGAGCACCTGGCGAATTCGAACTGCCAACCCTTTGGTTAGCAGCCATAGCACTTAACCACTATGCCACCAAGGTTTCCATTCATTCAGAATCATAGCAACATGTAAATCTCCACTCATGGGGCGGTCGTGGCTGTAAATAAGGTGAATGGGCTAGAATCCAACTTAGGTCTCTTTGCATGGAACTCCATTAACCAGTTGCCCTTAAGTGGATGTGAACTCAAGGCAACTGTGTGTATCAGAGTAGGACTGCACTCAACGGGGTTTTCAATGGCTGTATCCTTTCAGGAGTAGATAACCAGGTTTTTCTTCCAAGGTAGTAGATTTGAACTGCCAACTTTTCGGTTAGTGGTCAAGTGCTTAAATTGTCGCGCTCCCTCAGGGACTCTGCATGGAAGGCAGAAACCACCAAACCCACTGCCATCAAGTCGATTCGGACTCATAGGGACACTGTGGGGTAGAGCAGAACTTCCCTATAGGGTTTCCAAGGCTGTAAATCTTCATGGAAGCAGAATGGCCACATGTTCTCCCACAGAGCAGCTGGTGGGTTGAACCACCGGACCTTTTGGTTAGCAGCAGAACGCTTTAGCCACTGCACCACCAAGGCTCCTGCATGATAAGCAACAGCCCCTAATTCATAGTGTTGTCGTGACGTATACATAAACAAATAGGTAAAAGTCTTAAAAGCACATTAAAAAATAGTAGCTATATTATTACTGGTTACTAAGTTGCACTGAATATTACTCTATTGCTTACCCCTATTTTCTAAATTACCCGCAATGAACATTATTTTCCAATAAAAAAAATTGTTTAACATAAAAACACTGTGGTCGAACGAAAATGTGAAATTGAAAGATTGAGGGGGATATGAGGTGGAAAAAAGCAAAGCGGCCAAAATCGGAGATTGGTAGTACTCACTAGAGAGGACGCACAGTCCTTCCATTACCCAGCCACCCTCCAGGCCACCGTGCTCTTCCGCTCCCAGAAGCCCCGGGCAGCGGAAGTCGTCACTCAGAAGAGCCCGAGCCTCACGCCGCGGATCCCGCAGTAGACTCGCCATGGCAATGGGCGGTAGCGGTGGTGTCCCGGAGCAGGAAGATTCGGTGCTGTTCCGGCGTGGCACAGGCCAGGTGAGGTCATGGCCGGCGCTGTCTCCCTCCCGGCTACCGGTGCGCGCTCTGAGCGCGCTTCTCCTGGCCTCGCGCTTTCCCTGGCTGCGGGGCGGGGCCTGGCCGGCCCTGCTCTATGCCCCACTCTCCTTACTGCAAACTCGATCTGCTAGGGGCGCCGTGATGGCTTTGAGCTAGGCCGTACCGTAGCTTGACAGAACTTTGATTTGTTCCCCTGTATCTGACTGGGAGGAAGAGAGGACAGGACCAGGATGAAACAGAGAAACCAAGTAGGAGTCTAATGAAATGGTCCAGACCTGGATCAGGATGTTAGCATTAGAGTTAGTGCAAAGTGTTTGGATTCTGGATATATCTTCAAATCAGAAGCAACAGGTCTTGCAGATGAATTCGATGTGGAAGTTAGAGAGAGAGGAAAGTTAAGGACAACTCCCAGATTGTCCTGACCGTTGAAAAGATGAGGTTGTCTTTACTGAAATGAAGACGACTTCAGGTAGAGCCGGTTTATAAGGGGGAAGATTAGGAGTTCAATCCTAAAAAGAAAAAAGCGTTGCCGCTGAGTCGATTTTGCATGGAATGGTGGGGGTGAAATCTGATTGGAGTGAGTTCCATAGCGGGAAAGGAGAAATTCAAGATTGCGTTGAAAACAAATGTACCTAGGAGTTTTATTGTAAATAGGAGGTAGAGTAATTGCCAGTAGATAGAGGGTGAGGTGGAGTAGAAAGGGTTTTTTTTTGTTGTTGTAGCCAGTTTATTTTCTTATTTTTGTTTATTTTTATCGTGTTTTAGATAAAAGTTTACAGAGCAAATTAGTTTCCCATTTTTGTTGTTGTTAGGTGCCATCAAGTTGGTTCCGACTCATAGTGACCTTATGCACAACGCAAACACCATCTAGTCGTGCACCAACCTCACAACTGTTGCCACGCTTGAGCCCATTGTTGCAGCCATTGTGTCAGTCCATCTCCCTGAGGGTCTTCCTCTTTTTCGCTGATCCTCCACTTTACCAAGCGTGATGTCCTTCTCCAGGGACTGATCCCTCCTGACAACGTGTCCAAAGTACGTGAGATGTAGATGTAGTCTCTCCATCCTTGCTTTTAAGGAACATTCTGATTGTACTCCTTCCAAGACAGATTTGTTCGTTCTTTTGGCAGTTCGTGGTATATTCAGTATTCTTTGCCAACACCACAACTCAAAGGCTTCAATTCTTCTAGTCTTCCTTATTCATTGTCCAACTTTCTCATGCATATGAGGCAATTGAAAACATCGTGGCTTGGGTCAGGTGCACCTTAGCCTTCAAGGTGACATCCTTGCTTTTCGACACTTTAAAGAGGTCTTTTGCAGCCGATTCGCCCAACTCAGTGAGTCTTTTGATTTCTTGACTGCTGCTTCCATGGATGTTGATTGTGGATCCAAGTAAAATGAAATCCTTGACAACCTCAGTGTTTTTTTATCATGATGTTGCTTATTGGTTCAGTTGTGAGGATTCTTGTTTTCTTTATGTTGAGGTGTAATCCACACTGAAGGCTGTGGTCTTTGATCTTCATCAGTAAGTGCTTCAAATCCTCTTCACCTTTCAGCAATCACGGTTGTGTCATCTGCGTAACGCAGGTTGTTTACAAGTCTTCACCAACCCTCATGCCCCATTCTTCTTCATATAGTACAGCTTCTTGGATTATTTGTTCAGCATACAGATTGAAAATGTATGGTGAAAGGATACAACCCTGATGCATACCTTTCTGGACTTTAAACCATACAGTATCCCCTTGTTCTGTTCAAACGACTGCCTCTTGATCCATGTACAGATTCCTCACGAGCAAAATTGAGTGTTCTGGAATTCCCATTGTCTGAAACGTTATCCATAATTTGTTATGATACACACAGTTAAATGTCTTAGCATAGTCAATAAACACAGGTAAACATCTTTCTGGTGTTCTCTACTTTCAGCCAGGATCCATCTGACATCAGCAATGATATCCCTTGTTCCGTGTCCTCTTCTGAATTGGGCTTGAATTTCCGGCAATTCCCCGTTGATATACTGCTGCAGCTACCTTTGAATGATCTTCAGAAAAATTTTACTTGCATGTTATATTAATGACATTGTTCGATAATTACCAAATTTGGTTGGATCACCTTTCTTGGGAATAAACATAAATATGGATCTCTTTCAGTCACTTGGCCAGGTAGCTGTCTTCCACATTTCTTGGCATGGACAAGTGAGTCCTTCCAGTGCTGCATTTGTTTGTTGAAATATCTCAATTGGTATTCTGTTAATTCCTGGAGCCTTGTTTCTGCCAGTGCCTTCAGTGTAGCTTGAACTTCTTCCTTCAGTACCATTGGTTCCTGATCATATGTTACCTCCTGAGATAGATGAACATCGACCAAGTCTTTTTGGTATAGTGACTGTCTGTATTCCTTCCATCTTCTTTTGATGCGTCCTGCGTCGCTTAATATTTTCCAATAGAATCCTTCAGTATTGCAACTCGAGGCTTGAAGTTTTTCTTCAGTTCTTTCAGCTTGAGAAATGCTGAGCATGTTCTTCCCTTTTGGTTTTCTATCTCCAGGTCTTTGCACATATCATCATCATACTTTGTCTTCCTGAGTGACGCTTTGAAATCTTTGGTTCAGATCTTTTACTTCGTAATGTTTTTATTTCGCTTTAGCTACTCGATATTCAAAAGCAAGTTTCAGAGTCTGTCCTGACATCCGTTTAGGTTTCTTTCTTTCCTGTCTTTCTATAGACTTCTTGCGTTTCTCATGATCATGTCCCTGATGTCATTCCACGACTTGTCTGATCTTTGGCAGTCAGTGTTTAACACATCAAATCTGTTCTTAAGATGGTCTCTAAATTCAGATGGAATATACCCAAGGTCGTACATTGGACTTGTTCTTATTTTCTTCAGTTTAACTTGAACTTGCATATGAGTAATTGGTGGTCTGATCTGCAGTCAGCCCCTGGCCTTGTTCTGACTGATGATATTGAGCTTTTCCATTGTGTCTTTCCACAGATGTGGTGGATTTGATTCCTGTGTATTCCACCTGGTGATGTCCAAGTGTATAGTCACCGTTTATGTTAGTGAAAAAACGTATTTGTAATGAAGAAGGCGTTGGTCTTGCAAAATTCTGCCATTCGATCTCCAGCATTGTTTCTATTACCAAGGCCGTATTTTCCAGCTACCAGTCCTTATTTATTTCCAACTTTTGCATTCCAATTGCCAGTAATTATCAATGCATCCTGATTGCATGTTCAATCAATTTCACACTGCAAAAGTTAGTTAAAATCTGAAATTTCTTCGTCTTTGGTTTTAGTGATTGGTGTGTAAATTTGAATAATAGTCATATTAACTGGTCTTCCTTGTAGGCGTATGGTTATTATCCTATCACTGACATTGTACTTCAGGATAGATCTGGGAATGTTCTTGTTGACGATGACTGCAAGATCATTCCTCTTCAAGTTTACACTCCTGGCATTGTCTGATTGTCTGATTCAGAATGACCAGTACCAGTCCATTTCAGCTCACTAATGCCTATGATATCGATCTTTCATGTGTTCCATTTCATTTTTGACGATTTCCAATTTTCCTAGGTGTACATTTTAGGGTCCAATTATTAATGGATGTTTGCAGCTGTTCTCATTTTGAGTCGTGCCACATCAGCAAATGAAGGTCCCCAAAGCCTAACTCCATCCACGTCATTGAGATCGACTCTACTTTGCGGCAGCAGCTCTTTCCCAGTCATCTTTTCAGTGCCTTCCAACCTGCGGGGCTCATCTTCTGGCATTATTATATCAGACAGTGTTCTCTGCTGTTCATAAGGTTTTCACTGGCTAATTCTTTTCAGAAGTAGATGCCCAGGTCCTTCTTCCTAGTCTGTCTTAGTCTGGAAGCTCAGCTGAAACCTGTCCACCATGGGTGACCCTGCTGGTATCTGAATACCAGTGGCATAGCTTCCAGAATTACAGCAACAGAAAAGCCCCCACAGTACGACAAACTGACAGGCTCACAGGGAAGTTTCTCGTTTAGATGGGTTTTTATATCTTTGTTTGTAAGATGGGAGAAATAGTATGTTTGTAGGCTTATAGAAAAAATCCAGTAAGGACAAAAAAATTGATGATAATTGCTGGAGTGATGTCCTAGCATAGGTAAGAGGAAATGGATTTGGCCTTTGTTAGGATGCTGACCATTTATGTGGTAGCAGTTATACGAGTACAGATGTGGGTAGATATGGTGGCATATATGGTGGTGGGAGATTGTGAAAGTTCTCTTTTGGTTCCTGTTGTTTTCTCAGCGAAAGACTCAAGGTCACTAGCTAGGAGCAAGTATGTGGGAGAAGGTGTTGGAGGTTTGAGGAGAGAGAAGTTAGAAAGCACCCCTCTAAGAGAATGGGTGAGTGTTGGACTAAGGAAATATAAGGCCTACTTGAAATTAAAACCAAAAAACCTGTTGCCATCGAGGTAATTCCAACTCATAGCGACCCTATAGGACAGAGTAGAACTGCTCCATAGGGTCTCCAAGGAGCAGCTGGTGGATTCCAACTGCGGACCTTTTGATTAGTAGCGGAGCTCTTAACTGCTGTGCCACCGGGGCTCCTACTTGAGATTAATGGTTGCAAATTTAAAGAGAATTGAGTTCATTTTATTATTGAATCTCGTGACTTTCTAGGTATAGTATTATATCTGCAAATACAGATAGTTTTACTTTTTCTTTTCCAATTCTTACATCTCTTGTTGTTTTATTTAATTACTTTATCTCCAATACAGAGTTTATTATATCTGCAAATACAGATAGTTTTACTTTTTCTTTTCCAATTCTTATATCTCTTGTTGTTTTATTTAATTACTTTATCTCCAATACAGAGTTTATTGTAGTGGAGATAGTGGGCAACCTTTATATTTATACCTTTCTGAATTGCTTTGTTTCAGGTGTCTATTTTGTATGTAGTGTAGATTAGACTTGGCTTTGTGAACCAATTTGAAAATCATTTCTTTTGATAGGCAAGTTAAGTCCATTCACATTTTTTATGTGACTGAAATCAGATCTGGATGCCAACTCATGTAAACCTCAGGTGTGTCAGAGTAGAACTGTGTTCCACAGGGTTTTCATTGGCTGACTTTTCAGAGGTAAATCGACAGGCCTTTCTTTTGAGACACCTCTGGTTGGATTCCAATCGCCATCCCTTCAGAACTCCATAATTACTTTATACGTTGTTTTATTTATTATGTTCCTGTCTTTGCGTGGTGTATTTCTTTGTATTGTTGTTGTTTGTTTGTTTTTTTCCAATTTCTCTTGGTATTTAGCCAGGTGTGTGTTTCTCGTCTAGTAGTTTCTGTTATCCTGTAACCTTTTTTATAATGCTCTTGACCACTTTTTTCTATTTTAAGTTTTATTATCTGGTTTGTCAGTTTTAAATAGTAGTATCCTTTGACTTCCACCTACTGTTTTTGTGAAGGATAATGAAGTTATTCTTTCTCCTTTCTCTCTCCCTTCTCCCTGTTTTATGCTGCATTGTTTCTGTTTTGCCTGAACATATGACATTAATATCCTTTGCTTTTCTCTTAGATCTACGATTAAGTGTATTTGATACTAACGGGTTTTTTTTTTTAACCAAAGTTTTTCCAGTCATATCTTGGTTGGATGAAGCTTATCTCCAGTAGATTCCTCTGGAAAGGCTAGTGAGTACAGTATTCTTCCCCATTTTAAACTTAGCTTATGGTCTTGCTACTTGAAGGACATCTAGGCTGCATATAAATTCCTTGACTCATACTTTTTTCCCATGAGTATCTATGAAAAAGTCAGATGCTAACTAATTTTCCTTATTTTGTGAATGACTTGGTGTTTTTGCTTGGAAACTCTGAGGATTTTTTTTTTTTTTTTTTAGGGTTTGTTTGTTTTGGTTTTTATTTTGCAGAGGCTCCATTGATACACTCGATATTCTTCACCAATCATCTTTATATACCACTTTATTTTTTTATTTTGTTTTTGTTCCCTTGGCTCTTTTCATGCCTTTCTGTGGTACCCTTTAGGTTTTCTGTCATACGTATTCTTCCTTGGATACCTTGTAGTCAGTCTTACTTTTTCTTCCATTTTCTTTCCTGATTTTGTTTAACTCTGGATTCAGATTTTCCCTTTTTGGGCCTTTTCTCTTTGGAATTAAATTTTTTTTTTTATTCCAAGTGGTTTTTTTCCTTATTGCAGGTGCTGCTTTGGGATATCTAATATAACTTATCTGTTCGTGGTTGTTATTTGGGAAGTTTTTTCAACTAAAATGTTTATCAGTGAAATTGGATGACTTTGTTTTTTGTTTATTTTGAAATGCCTTATTTTGCTGGTTTAGCAAGCTCAGACAGTGGAGATATGAGGAGTTTGTGTTGCTTACTTTGTACCTTGCTTCCAGAGAGCCCTCTTGAGAGCCCTCTTCTGTTCCTACAGTGGAGTGATACTTCCTTTACCAGTGGTGCCTTTTGCAGTTGTGGGGAATTGAAGTGTCTTCTGATTTTGTGATTTATTTCTTCAAGACCCTTAATTTCTACTGTTTTGCTCTCTTTCCCTTCACCAAGTCTGCAAGGAGCATCCCCCTCCCCCCCGCTTCCAAGTTGCAGTGTAATCTTGAACAAGTCAGTTAACCTCTTAGTTATTACTTTCCTTATCTGTAAAATGACTTAATGGTTTTAAGTGCTTTTTTATCATATAGCGAGAATAACTGTTCTACATTGGAACACATTTCTCTCATATAATGGAGGTTAACAAGAAGATGACAAAAGTTAGTTTTATAATTTAAAAAATGAGTTTTTTAAGCTTCTTTGCAAATTATTGATTAATATCCTATCAATCCAAGCTACTAACTGAAGGTGTTTTGTAACCTGTCTTCCTGTTGCTGGACATTACGTATCTAGACTTACCTCCAACTACTCCATAACGTGAGCTTGATTCTAGTTAGATTTGTTGCCTCACTAACCCCTCAAATATACTGTGTTTATTTTTGCTTTCATGCTTTTTTTGGCTCGTGGTCTTCCCTGAATGCTTTATATTTTCTTCTCTACCTATCTAAATCCTTTTGATTTTTACTTTCTAGGCCTGTTTCTTCCGTGGTCACCCAGCATACGTTAATTTTTTTCCTTTTAATTAAAATGTTTATTGTTTGTACTTCACATTTTAATATTTGATTATATTTGTTTTATATTTTCCTTGTTTTATGTGGTAATAACGTCTTAAACTCTTGGTTGGACCAAATCTCTTGAGAGCAGGTAGTATGATTTTCCATACCTCCCAGTGATGAGCACAGTGCTCAAAAATATTTATTTTTAAATTGAATTAAATTTAAATAAAAACAGAAATAGCTTAATGATTTTTAGGCCTTTTCCAGATTATTTAGTATCACTACTATTTAAAATGAAAAATTAATTGGTTAATCACCATTAACAGTTTGTATCCTTAAACATTTTGAGAGTTCTTTGAATAATCTATAGTCACATTGCAATGTCAAGAGAAAAAAGTTCTTTGGACCATAGGGTCTGTGGTCAGAATAGCATTACCCTAGTTTGGATAAAGTCAACCTGGTGGCCAGGTATTTCTCTTCTTGCCAAATTAAACCTTTTATCAAATCTTAGAAAAGATTGAAGCATGCATTACCCTTGAAGAGATCCCACTGTGATCAGTAGATAGGTATTAGATAGTAGGGCATTCACTTTATGACATGCGTTTTGGAACATTTGCAGATTTCCATCATTGGGGGTAATGTCACATAACCTCTAAATAGCTAGGCTTCCTGGGGTTTTATTTAGGTTTTAAAACACCCATTTTCCATGTAATTTGATTATGTCTGGATTTGGATGTCTCTTGCTACTGTCAAACATGTTTTTCATGAAACCCATCCAAACATGAATTGTTCTTATTCCTTATTCCTCCCAGAGTGATGATTCTGACATTTGGGATGATACAGCGTTGATAAAAGCCTATGATAAAGCTGTGGCTTCATTTAAGGTATGAAATGTTCACTCACTCTCCTTTGTTTCCTCGTATTATTCATTTGGTAAAAATTTAATTAGACAGCATACAGTAAAGTGTCAAAGTGCATGTTATTCAGCTTTAATTTTGATGATGAAGTGGAAATATGGGTTAGTTAAGTCAGATGATATCTTACTTTAGAAGTTAATAGCCTATCTGTATGTCATCCCTTTACCTAACCAACCATTTGCTGTCCAGTCAGTTCGAAATCACGGCGATCCTGTGTGTGTCAGAGTAGAACTGTGCTCCGTAGTTTTCAATGGCTGAGTTTTCAGAACTAGATCACCAGGCCTTTCTTCCAGGGCGACTTTGGGTGGACTCAAACCACCAACCTTTTGCACCACGAAGGTGCAAAATAGAGTTTTAAGCATCTGTTGTTTTTAATATTTTCACATTATATCAAACTATAGAAGTCCTTTGATTCACATTAACAGGAGAAGAAAGGCAGTATGAATTACAATTTTAAAACATTTGACAAACCTTTACTGAAATGAAAATGATGATGCTGAGTAATAATAGGGTAGTAGTTAATACCTGTAGAGTGTTTATGGTATTCTAAATGCTTTATGTACATTAAATTAATGCAATCCCCTCAATACCCTGTGAGTTGGGTATCAAGTCAAGTATTGCTGATGGTAGAAAAATACAACTGTTTTAGGAAGTATAGTCTGGTTTTAGGGCCCAGATAAGACATTTACCCAGTTGTCCAACATCTTCCTTTTCCCACTGTCTGAGGTAATTAGTCTTATTGATTAGCATGTGTGGGCCATCCCACTCCAGACTAGGCTGGGCATAGAGAACACCAAGCATATAGAGTCCCTTTCTTTCCTGTAGTCACTCCTTTAGCGTGAGGTAAATTTCAGACCTGTTCATTTTCTTGCAGCTGAATTCTAGGTTTTTAAATAATGCCCTTTCCAGTATACACTTAGAGTAGAAGTAGACTAATGAAGGGTTACCAAGAGGGTTCTGTAAAATACAAATTGCAATGGGAGAGATTAGAGACTGACACCAGTTAGGTGCCCCGTGGTTCGTGAGGGCCTGAACTAGTTATGACAGGTAGAATGCCCAGTTTAGGGATGGGGCTGGTGATATTGCAAGGGGAAGTAGCCGGAGTAAAGGAGGAAAAAGAACTGATTTAGAGGAAAGATAATTTAGTTTTAATCATGTTGAGTTTGAGGTATGTGTGAAGAGATGAAATTGATAATTAGAAATGTTGGCTCAAGCCAAGGAAAAAAGTCAGAGCTGGTTAATAACTTTAGAAGTCCATTTGCATAGAGGTGGTAATAGGAATGGATGACTGTGAGCAGATAAGGATGGCTATCCTTGATGCCAATACCAAGTTTAATGCTTGATCAGAGAAGTAATAAAAGCATCAGGGCACTATGTTGCTATGCCATCTGGGTATCATGAATTTCAAGAGAGAGATGGGTCTAATATTACAGAAAGGATGAGAATGAGGAGTCTTGATTAAAAGCGTCTTTAGAATTGATGATCAGGTGTATGATGCCTTCAGAAGCAGTTTTGGTAGAGTGTGGGATGGTGAAAAGAGGAAGTAAAGGCTTTCTGAAGTGGTGGGGTCTTGAGACCAGCTTATAGTGGTAACTGAGCTATGTTGTGATTTCTCTTTAATATATCAATCTGTAACATGTTCATTTCTATACATATTTTAATAGCATGCTCTAAAGAATGGTGACATTTGTGAACCTTCAGACAAACCAAAAGGCACACCTAAAAGAAAACCTACTAAGAAGAATAAAAGCCAAAAAAAGAATACCACGACTCCATTGAAACAGGTTATTTAAAACACCGAAATTTAACTTCAAAGTATTTCTTGTTACTGTCCTTATTAACTAGTGTAAAACATCTTTAACTTAAATGATTAGTATGGTGTAACTTAAACGATTAGTACATTGTTTTTCTGTTGACATACAGTTGTAAACTGCTATTAAACTTTCTATTGTTTAGGAATACGTATGCCAATACAAGTATAAGGAATTGAGTGGGAATGATAAATTCAGGGCAGCGTTTACTTTGTGGATTAGACGAGAGAGGTGATGTTATTTTGGAAAGGTACCCGAGAGCCTTAAACTCAATTGGCACTGTTTTACTTCTTAACCTGAGAGATGGGTATCTTTTTTTTTCTTTCAGGCACCCTAAAACTTTTAGCACCAGAGAACCGAAAACTCTGGGAAGTCATTTCTGCTCGTTAAAACAATAGACCTGGGAGCTAACTGTTGGGGTGTCTCACTGGTCAGCTTTAGTTTCATCACTACCAAGGGGGACGCAAGCTACCGTATGACGAGCGCTTACGTTCCAGACCCAAGTGCTGGGTACTCTACACACTTTCCCTCCTTTCTAGCCCTCACAACGAATATGTGAGGCGGAAGATATTATTGCCATTTAACACATGAGGGGCAAATAAGACTGAAGAGATTAAGAAACTTTTTCAAAATTATATAAATGGCAGAGTTACAATTTAAGTTTATGTATTTCTGGCCCCAAAGTCTTTTTTCACTAAAGTATCCCGTTTTCCAGATCAGATAACTGGAGAGTGTCTCCCCCCGCCCCCCGATCCCCCTCGCCCAAACGAGATTATATTTTACAGTCTTTAAAAGAAGTGTATGTGTGTGTATCTTTGGTTTCTTTTGTAGTGGAAAGTTGGTGATAAATGTTCTGCCATTTGGTCAGAAGATGGCTGCGTTTATCCAGCTACCATTGCGTCAATTGATTTAAAGAGAGAAACCTGTGTTGTGGTTTACACTGGATATGGAAATAGAGAGGAGCAAAATCTGTCTGATCTACTTTTCCCAACCTTTGGAGGAGTTAATAATGTAGATCGGAATACTCAGGAGAATGCTCAAGAGGTGAGAATACAAAAGAAAAATAGAATTCTTAGAAGCCAAAAATGGATGAGAAACTAAATAGTATAACTCGTCAGTTTGATTCACTAAAACATTAAATTTTTCCTAATGATACCTTTATAACAAAAACACATTTTTTTTTTCTCTTTTTAAAGAATGAAAATGAAAGTCAAATTTCAACAGATGAAAGTGAGAACTCCTCCAGGTCTCCTGGAAATAAACCAAATAACATCAAGTCTAAAGCTGCTGCATGGAATTCTTTCCTGCCTCCACCGCCGCCAGTTCCAGGGTCGGGAGTGGGACCCGGAAAGGTAAACCTGCTACCCACAGAAGGTTTCCCAGGTGGTAGTTCATAGTGTTTGGACATTCAGCCTCGGCATTAAGTTAACGGTAGCTTTTCCCCTGAAGTTTTTGCAGCTGTCTGTAACTGCTACAAATTCACACTTGGGAATTCCTTGAAAAGGAAATAAGATAATGATGCAGAATAGTTTATACTGAAAGACTTTCCCAGCTACTTTTGTGGAGAATTAGACTAATAATTTAGCAAAGTACGTAAGTTAGAAAATATAATAAGACTTTATCGTCAGCTGGATGATAGACTGTAGCTCACAGTATCACCTGTGTAAAATATATAAAAATTGGGAGAGAACACAATTTGGATGTCCTATTGGCAGCATCAATATTTACACCTAATATGGATAAAATCTTGAAGAGCTCCTGGATTGTTTCGCAGACTTAAAAAGTAAATATAGATTCTATTTAGGCTTCTTTTGTTATAAATAATAGAAATTACAGAACAAAAAAGATTTTTATTGAAGCTTGCATTGTTTTTCAGTTTCCTGAATGTAAAATGATCAGCCTCATAAAATGTATATGTATGTGTGTGTGTATATATGTGTGTGTGTGTGTGTATATGTATATATATATCATGCTGCATTGGTCTCAGGACCGATCATTCATGTTTAATGAGGGATTTGCTCGTTTTCACAATATATGCTCTAAGTTAGCATATGTATAGCCAAAAGAGCATCTATAAAAAGAGTGTGCAATTCAGTTAATTGTGGGAAGATATAGTCTCTTACGATTGAAATATTTTGCTAAATACCATTGTCTCTGGTTCCTTAGGTAGTTAAAAATCTTACTTTATTTTTACTTCCCAAATATCTGTATAGAAAGGAAATGAGAAAAATCTAGAGGTTGCCATTTGACTTACAAGTCTGTTTGATTTCAGTATTTGGTACGTGACTAAACTTTTTGATCTATATAATATAGATATTATTCTGGGCAATCATTTTGATTCTTTTGGTATTGAATCATTTTCTGTTTCATGTTGAAATTAGTATTTATTTATTTTTTAAATATCTCTTTACAGCCAGGCCTAAAATTCAGTGGCCCACCACCACCACCGCCACCCTCCTTCCTATCATGCTGGCTACCTCCATTTCCTTCTGGACCACCAGTAAGTGCAGAAGAATGCAGGTTAAACTGTACTTTCCTACACGGTTTGGGATTTATCAGAATATAGGTGATTGCTGGAAATTTTGCAAAGTGTAGGTGATTGGAAAATGTCATCTTAGACCAACCGTAGGGCAAGATTCTAATGAGCAAAAATTTGCACTAAATCTCCTGTTTCTTTTTTTTTAATGTTCTCTGATACCCAGACCCAGTCCTCTTATATCCCCACCTCTTGAGCCCTGGGTTGCCTGTTTCCTTCTTGGCAGAAGTTGTTTCTCATTCTATAGGGAGGAAGCCCCTGTTAGAAAGGATTTAATTACACCTTGTAGGGTAGTAATGACTTGTCCTTCCTGGTAGGTATACTTAGATGTTAGTCTCTCATTCTGTGGACTGGATTTCTAATGATAAAATTTTAAGTATCAAAAATTGCCCAGATGAGGCTAGAAGAACTAGATGGTGCCCAGCTACCACTGATCACTGCCCTGACACAGAACACAACAGAGAATCCCTGACAGAGCAGGAGAACAGTGGGATGCAGATCTCAAATTCTCATAAAAAGACCAGCTTAATGGTTTGACTGAGACTAGAGGAACCTTGGAGGTCATGGTCCTCAGATCCTTTGTTAACCCAAGACTGGAACCATTCCCAAAGCCAACTCTTCAGACAGGGATTGGACTGGACTATAAGATAGATAATGATACTGCTGAGGAGTGAACTGCTTGGATCAGGTAGACACATGAGACTATATGGGCAGCTCCTGTCTGGAGGCGAGATGAGAAGGGCAGAGAGGGACAGGAGTAGTTGAATGGACACGAGGAGTACAGGGAGGAGAAGAGGAATGTGCTGTCTCATTAGGGGGAGAGCAGCTAGGAGTACATAGCAAAGTGTATATAAGTTTTTGTATGAGAGACTGACTGGATTTGTAAACTTTCACTTAAAGCACAATAAATAAATAAATAAAATTAAAAAAAATAGGCTAGATACAAAGACACTTTTTGACAGGCTGTGTGTCTTGGGGTTGGGATAGGTGGATATTCTCCCCAAGATCTATTTAAAACTGTCCTTGAATTTTTTTTTTTTTTTTTTGAGGAAAAATATGGAAATATTCTTGGTCTTTTATCCAGTTTCATAATGGAACAACAAAAAAAGTTCTAATCAAAATGTTTAAACATTTTATGTACCCTATTTGGGAAACCCTGGTGGCATAGTAGTGAAGTGTTACAGCTGCTAACCGAAAGGTCAGCAGTTCGAATCCACCGTGCACTCCTCAGGAACTCTATGGGGCAGTTCTACTCTGTCCCATAGGGCCGCTATGAGTCAGAATCGACTCAACAGCAACAAATTTTTTTATTATAATTTGATCCTTGTTCAATTTAATTTTGCTGGTTAAACTATCGGTTTGGCTTTCTCCAAATGTCAGAATTTTTTTTTTAATTTCAAATAGCTGATATGGAATGTAGGGAAAGATACAATTAATGTCCAGTGTTCTTTATGTGAATTGGATCATCAGACTTCATGTTTTGTGTACTGGTTTTAAAAGTCCATCTTTTTCCGTTTCCAGATAATTCCCCCACCACCTCCCATATGTCCAGATTCTCTTGATGATGCAGATGCCCTGGGAAGTATGTTAATCTCTTGGTACATGAGTGGCTATCATACTGGCTATTATATGGTAAGTGATCACTCGGCATCTTTTCTTAACAATCTCTTTGTGGTTGTGTGACTAAAAAGTCATTTGTCTTAATGCTAAGGGAAAAAAGCTAGTCACAAAGGACTACATATTGTATGATCCCATATATGAAATGTCCAGAACTGGCAAATCTACAGAGACAGAAAGTAGATTAGTGGGTATCTAGGTTGGGTAGGGGGAGGGAGAAGGATGGGAGTATTAGGGGAGTGATGGCTAAGGGATACAGTTACTTTTTTGGGGTAATAAAAAAGTTCTAAACTTAATGGATTCGCAACTCTGTGAATATACTGAAAACCAGTGAATTGTATACTTTAAATAGGTGAATTGTGTGTTATGTGAATTATATCTCCATAAAGAGGTTTAAAAAAAAAGTCATTTGTCATGTAAGTTCCAAAAGTAAAAATTACTTGAAAGTTTAAAAAATATTAAGTTGCTCTTGCATCAGCCCCATTAAGTGTAATTGTAGTGCATTTAGAAATCTTTCATTGCATTGTTAGATTGTTTTTTAATTTTATTTGTTGTTGAGAATATACACAGCAGAACACACCAACTCAGCAGTTTCTGCATGTACCATTTAGTGACATTGATTACATTCTTTGAGTTGGGCAACCATTTTCATTCTCCTTTTCTGCATTGCTCCTCCCCCATTACCATAAATTCACTGCTCCCTAAGGTTCCTATCTAATCTTTCAAGCTGCTATTGTCAGTTTTATCCCATATAGATAGTTCTTAAAAGAGCATAATGCTCAAGGCAGACATTTTTTACTAGTTAAGTTTAACTAGTATTTCATTTTAAGAAGACTTCAGGGGATATTTTTGGTTTAAGGTTTAAAGATTATCTCAGGACGGTTGTTTCAGGGGTTTATCCAACCTTCATGGCTCCAGGAAGTCTGGAGTTCATGAGAATTTGAATTCCTGTTCTACATTTTCCCCCCTTTTGATCAGGATTATCCTATGGGATCTTTGATCAAAATGTTCTGTAATCATAGTGGAGCACCATCCAGTTCTCCTGGTTTCATGACAAAGGAGATAGTTTTTCATGGAGGCAATTAGCCATACTTCCCATATCCTCCTATTCCTGATGGTCCTTCTTCTTCTGTTGTTCCAGGCAAATAGAGACCAATTGTGCCTTGGATGGCTGCTGGCAAGCTTTTAAAATAGTAGGCGCTACACAACGAACTAGGAGGTAGAACAGAAGCATTAAACACATTATTAGACCAGTTTTGTTGTTAGATTATTTTGATTATACATTTTCTATTTTGAATGACACTTTATTTTCCAAACTCGTTAGTATTTGTGATATGATTTGAAGTTATATAGATTGTAGTATATGGAAAAATAATGGGTAATTTTTTTTTTTTTTTTTGTAAAAGAAAAATTAGATTCTCTTTGTGCATAGAGGAAGGTCTAGGGTAATAGGTACCAAACTGGAGCTTGGAGACTTGGACTTCAGACTTGTCATTTCATACATCAGTCTGTTGCATACATGTTCTATTGTAATTTAGCAGGGAATTTATTCTTATTTTTTTAAAAGGAAGCTGTTGTGCCATCTGAAATTATGATGTGTGATTGTAGCTAATTAATAGAAAAAAATTAACAACTGAATTGAAGCTGTAATTTTTTTTTTACGTATATCATCTGTACATATCCCCATTTAATATTCTTATTTAACAGATGGTTTTTGGTTTTAATTTAAGACCAGTCATCTCACTCTAATTCTTTAACCTTTCCCTTTTTATACGTTAAGTTTCTGTACGTGTTTTCAATAGTTTGTTTTTCTCATTTTTTTTAATTATGAAATATTTTGAAAAATAACACATATAATGTGTACATATATGGTATTAACATACTTTGTGTTCATTAAAAAAATTTTTAGACAGGGAAAGCTAGAGGAGTAAAATCATAACTCTGTCACCTAGATGCACCTTATGTTGACTTATATTCAGGTTCATATTGTGCATAAGGTCCTGGTTTTTGGTTGATCAGTATTATTGTTAATGTAAAATTTTTATTAAATATAGCATGCATGCAGAAAAGTACATAAATTACAAGTTTGCAGCTTGATAATTTTTCACAAAATGATCACACCTGGGTCATCAGTGTCAGTATCAAGAAAAAGAACATTATGTCAACCGCAGAAGCCTCCTTGTGTCTCATTCTAGTCATTAGCTTTCTCCCTTTCAAGGATAACCATTTTTCTGATTTCTAACTTAGTAGATGAGTTTTGCCCATTTTTAAACTTCTTATGGGTGGAATCATATATGTGTGTGTGTGTGTTTGTTCAGTATTTGTATTGCATTTCATAATCTATTTGTTCTACTGTCGATAGATAATTGTGTGGGTTCCAATTTTTGGCTATTATAAGTAGTGTGGCTATAAACGTTTATTTTTCTTTTTTAATAGCTTCATTGAAATATTCACATTCCATACAGTTTACCCTTTTAAAGTATACAGTTCAGTAGTTTTAATATATTTACAAAGTTGTGCTATCATTACTACTTTCTAATTCCAAAACATTTTCATCATCCCAAAAAGAAACCTCATTCCCCTTAGCAGGAGGGCAGGGGTTCAGTGGTGGAATTCTCACCTTCCATGCAGGAGACCCAGGTTCGATCCTTGGCCAGTGCACCTCAAGTGCAGCCACCACCTGTCCATCAGTGGAGGCTTTTGTGTTGCATGATGCTTAACAGGTTTCAGTGGAGCTTCCAGAGTAAGACAACCGGAATCAAAGGCCTGGTGAGCTATTTCCAAAACTCAGTCAGTGAAAACCCTGTGGATCACAACAGTCTGATCATGCATGAGGCCACCATGAGTCGGAGCCAGTCGGACAGCAGCTAACAGCCACAACCCATTAGCAGTCATTTCCCATTCCCCTCTCTTTCCGGTCCTTGGCAACCATAATATACTTTCAGTCTGTATGGATTTGCTTATTCTGGACATTTTATATAAATGGAGTCATACAATATGTTGTTTTTTGGGTCCAGCTCTTACCTCTACCATTTTTTCTTTCAAGAAAAATTTGGAAACGGATGGTGGTGGTGATTGTATAACATGATAAACATAATTGATGTCCCTGATTTGTGCATGTGAAAAATGTTGAAATGGCAATTGTTTTGTTATGTGTATCTATCTACCACAGGGAAAAAAAATCAGAATATAAATAACTAAGAGCAATATTGTTGGAATAACATAAAATAGGCTGTAACTTTGGTACTCATTGGTAACAAATCATTTTCACTACACCTTACAGCCAGTTGGGTGTAGATTAATAGTGAAGTGGAAAGCTGCTGCTTTAGTGAAAGCTAGTTTAATGTAAAATCCGAAACCAAACTCATTGCTGTCAAGTTGATACCTACTCATAATGACCCTATAATGTAGAAAAAGATAAAAGACATTGAGGCTCAGAAGAGAGAGGACATTTGGGTTGGCTCTCACCAGGAAAAGTAACAAATATTTGAGTATTGATTTTTTTTTTTTTTAACTTCTTCACTGGTTTCATTGTGTACTGGTCTTTAATGGCTTTGTCTCGATAAATAGGTGTGACAAGTAATTTTAGGTCACTGTATATTTTATTTGATGGAAGTAAGGTATAAGGAGCTCAGGCGTATCCCTAGACTTACTGAACGAAGAAAAAATTTCTTAATTGCAGCCTAGTAGTTTTTTACTTTGGCATTAGTTTTAAAGGACATTGGAAGGCTGTAAACTTTTTTCTGATGGTATTTTGTTAAATAACAGTAGAATGTGCTATATGAAAAAAAATACTTTTTAACATTTGTATAAAGTATATATGCTTGTCTTTTGAATTCCTTTCCTTTTTTTTTTTTTTTACAGGGCTACAGACAAAGTCAAAAAGAAGGAAAGTGTTCACATTTCAATTAAGGAGTAAGTCTGCTGTCACTAAACAAGTGAATCTCACTTTTTGTTTTATTTTTTTTGGCGCATACTTTGTGATTTGTGGAAATCAAATCATTAAAAAATGAAATGTTAAAAAATTGAAAATTTAATGTGATAACAGTATTAAAGATGCTTTGATGCCAAAACTCACAGATGAGAGATTGATCCCAGCCCCATTAGAATTCTCGTGGTGCTGAAGTATCATGTCACCAAATATTTGCTGGATGGTTGTGTGTGGGAATTTAATCAAGCCTTTAGATCTAATTTCCCATTTACAGGAAATACTGGGGATAAAGGATCAAGTTACGTGACACCACAAAAATAATTGGCCAAGTCTAGAATGTGGAATGTGGAACAGAAGATAACTGCCCTCATTCCTTAAAAATCAGTGTCATGAAAGAAAGAGAAGAAAAAAAAAAACAGGGGGAGGGATAACTAGTCTAGATTAAGAGATTTCAGAGAAGGAACAGCCAAATGCAGTGTGGGGTCCTTGATTGGACCCTGGTTTGAGAAACTTATCTATAAAAGACGTGGGGGGAAGGAGAAAAAGACATTGAAGAAAGTTGAACATGGACTGGATTTTAAATGATATTAGATAATTACTGCTAATTTTTTGAGCTGTGATAAGGGCGTTATAGTTTATAGGAGAATGTCTTTTTTAATTTTTGTACTGAAGTATTTAAAAGTGTTAAAATGTTTCTAATATTTTTAAAATGGCCTAATAAACTGTGTGTGTGTGTATGTGTGTCTGCCTGAAACATATATGGCAAAATGTTAATTACTGAATCTAGGTGCCATGTATATACTGTACCATTTTTTTCTATTTTCTGTATGTTTGAAAAGTGCATAATAAAAATTTTCAATATTTTTAAACTACGTTTTAAAAAATTGTATGTCTGTCATATTCCAGTTGTTGCATTTCATTTTGTACTTTTGGCCCCTATCTGTCAAATCGTTTGCCTGCATGGTATGCCTCTATTCCTTTAGTTCAGTAGGCTTTACTAGGCTGGATAATGTTACAGTAAATATCTTCAAATATGTAATAATCTGATTCTTTTCTGTCATAGCCTTAGGTTGAATCTCTGTTATGTGACTGTCTGATAAAAGTTTTTCACTCATCACTATAAATTTATAATGATTTGTGGTAGATGTTTCCATGTTGCCTTGAAAAGCAAGTTTTTGAAAATCACATTTTCAGAATGAGATGCGTTCCTGGCAGAGGAGCGTATTTTTTTATTGTATGATTTTCACATTTAAGAGTATAATTCCTTTTTGATTAAACTGCATTCAATTGAAGTTCTTCATGTGGGTTATTCAACCAAGTCTAAAAGAGTGAATAGAAAATTTAGCCAAGGAGATGAGATGGGTTAGAGTGTTCCAGGCAGAAAACCAAAAAAACCCATTGCCGTCAAGTCGATTCCGACTCGTAGCAACCCTATAGGACAGAGTAGAACTGCCCCATAGGATTTCCAGGAAGTGCCTGGTGGATTCGAACAGCTGACCTTTTGGTTAGCAGCTATAGCTCTTAACCACTTTGCCACCAGGGTTTCTGTTCTAGGCAGAGAACGTACAAAACTGGAAGGATCAGAGTACAGTGTGTTTAGAGGCATAAGGTAGCATAAATGTCATATCACTAATCCTAATACAACCCATCCGCCCTTATCCACCTCCCCTGCTCAATCCGTGGCATTTCCGCCCTCTTTGAATGTATTCTCTATTTATTTCTAAGACGTAACTTTTCACACTGTATTATCATTATTGTTTATATATCTGTCTGACTCAGAGGGGGCAGGTCCTATGTCTGGGTCTTCACTGTGTCTTCAGTATCTGGCACACTTTTTAGAATGAAGTGTAGGATGTGCTTAAAGCATGAAGAGAGGAGGAGGGAAAGTCATGAGAGGGAAAATGGTATATGAAAGAGACCTCAGAGTTCCCAGATCAAATCTTTCACTCATCGTGGAGGGTTAGGCATCACTTCTATTTTTTGCTGCTTTTTTTTTTCCTTTTCTTTTTAAAGGTGTTTTATTTGTTTTTAAACTTTTTATTTTGAGATCATTGTAAATACCCAGAGGGTTGCCAAGTAGTACACAGAGTTTCCTTATACTCTTTACCCAGCTTCCTATGATGTTAACATCTGTCATAACCACAGTACATTTATCTAAACTAAAATTACCGTTGGTACAATACTACTAATTAAATGGCAGACTTTAATTGGATTTCCCATTTTTCCACTTTTGCTAGCTTTGTGTGTGTGTGTATGTGTGGTAAATACATATACAACAAAATATTTGCCATTTCAGCATTTTACATGTACAGTTTTTACAGGTACAATTTTAGCATTTTACATGTATGGTTCATCATGTGTATATCCCATCACTCTATTTCCAAATTAACTCTTGTCAGTTTTAAGAAAGACTTCTTAAATAACAAATTCTTCTTTAAGTGAATGGTTTTGAAAGTTGAGTTAATGTAATCATATTTGACCTAGGTTATTTTTAGGCACAATTTACCTTAACTTAAATATTGAATAACAAAGCACCTTTCCCCTTAAGTAAAGAGAGAACAAAGCCACCACCACACTGTATGTCTAGACAGTTGTTGTCAGTTAAATGGCGTTAAGTGGTTGCCATTAACAGAAATAAGCTACAGGGTTAATGGTTTTGAATATTTATAAACTTAAGTCATAAGTAGTTTGAAGCTCTTGGCCAATGGAAAAACAGTGGATTCAATCCAGAAGTCAAATTCTTAAAGTTCAACAAGAACAACTCCTGCTTCTGTAAAAGCCTGTGTTTTACATACAGCAATCAGTAGAAGACATTCAGTACTCAGTTATCTCACTAAGTATTAGACATTAGATCACTTTTATTTATGAATCATGCTTTTGAAGAGTATTCAAGAGCGCTTATACAGAATCAGTTCCTTTCTGATACATTTTTGAGGTTTAAATTACAATAAAATGCACAGATTTAAAGGGAAGTGTTTGATCAGTTTTGACAAAGCTGTGCCCTTGTTACAAACACCTCAATCAAGATACAGAACATATCTCTAAACCAAGGAAATCCCTTTGTGCCCCTTTCTCACCCCCAGTAACCACTCTTCTGACTTCTATGGGCAAAGAGTAGTTTGCCTGTTTTAGAATGTCATATAGTGGAATCATGCTGTGGGGACTCTTGTACAGCATTACTTTTAAGATATAGTTACTTGAGTTCAGCTAACATTCTTAGATAATACGTGTAGCGTATTATGAAGATATCAAGTATTATAGTTGGAGAAACTAGTTTCTGAACTTTGAAGATTTTTTATTTTTTATTGTGCTTTAAGTGAAAGTTTACAAACCAAATCAGTCTCTCATACAAAAACTTACATACACCTTACTATATACTCCTAGTTGCTCTCCCCCTAATGAGACAGTACACTCCTTCCCTCCACTCTCTATTTTCATGTCCATTCAGCCAGCTTCTGTCCCCCTCTACCCTCTCATCTCCCCGCCAGGCAGGAGCTGCCCACATAGTCTCATGTGTCCACTTGATCCAAGAAGCTCACTCCTCACCAGTATCATTTTCTGTCCCACAGTCCAATCCAATCCCTGTCTGAAGAGGTGGCTTTGGGAATGGTTCCTGTCTTGGGCTAACGGAAGGTCTGGGGACCATGACCTCTGGGGTCCTTCTAGTCTCAGTCAGACCATTAAGTCTGGTCTTTTTATGAGAATTTTTTTTTGCTTTTATTGTACTTTGAGAGTTTACAAATCAAGTCAGTCTCTCATACAAAAATTTATAAACACTTTGCTATATACTCCTAGTTGCTCTCCCCCTAATGAGACAGCACACTCCTTCCCACTCTCCATTTTCATGTCCATTCGGCCAGCTTCTGACCCCCTTATCTCCCATTCAGACATTAGCTCCCCACCTAGTCTCATGTGTCTACTTGATCTAATAAGCTCACTCCTCACCAGTATCATTTTCTATCCCGTAGTCCAGTCCAATCCCTGTCTGAAGAGTTGGCTTTGGAAATGGTTCTTATCTTGGGCTAACAGAAGGTCTGGGGACCATGACCTCTGGAGTCCTTCTAGCCTCAGTCAGACCATTAAGTCTGGTCTTTATATGAGAATTTGAGGTCTGCATCCCACTGCTCTCCTGCTCCCTCAGGGGTTCTCTGCTGTGTTTCTTGTCAGGGCAGTCATCGGTTGTAGCCGACCACCAACTAGTTCTTCTGGTCTGAACTTTGAAGCTTTGATCCTTTTATTTTTGGTTATCATGACACATAAATTGACCTTTTATATTTAAAAATGGCATGTAATTTAGGGTAGCGCTATAGGGCACTTTTAATAAAACATGCTAGTTCTCGGTTTCCAGGTAGCAGATGACAAATGTGAAGCAGTGTTGCTGAGCATTAATGGGCCTTTGTCTTTAGATAACAGACTTCTGGTTAAGAATGAACAAAATCTTATGGATCTTGGTTTCAAGAGACTCTTGGGTATGTGTTAGTAGATTTGGCTTTCTGTTGTAAAGGAAACTAGAAACTGCTACATGATATTTATCTCCCCTTTATTAGTGATTATAATAGGTGTACTTTTTAAGTGATGACTTTGTAGTAGGCATAGTTAATAGTTATTTCATCTAATCTTTATAGCACTGATTGAGTTAGATACTATTATTCCCATTTTACAGATGAGAAAGCAGACTCACAGAAATGATTTGCCTTGGGCCACATAGTAAATGGTGGAACTATGTACGGCCTCTGAACTTTGTCCAGCTCTCAGCCCCTAGCAGCTGTGTCTGCCAGGCCCCTTGGAGTCTTGTCCTGCACATGCATAACTTAGGATTTGGACAAGGACTCAAGTGGAACTCCTACACAGATTTCTGGAGCTCTTTCTCTGCAAATCCCTCCTCTCCTGACCGTGCCTCCTCAAATTCCAGCTGCCTTATTCCAGTGCCCATACTCCAATCTCTGCTTCTTCCACTCAGGAAGACCACTGCTCTGCTCACGCTCCACCTTCCATCCTGCCACCAGAAAGGGGTGAATATGAAGCTCACGTAATGTGTTCACCGTTTTCAAGAGTCATAGCCCTGTGCTATCTGTTGTCCAGTGCCTGAAAACAGTTGTATCATATATCCTGGCCACCTTTATAGTTTATGGCAGGAGAGCAAGTCCACTACCAGCTACTTCCCCTGTTTTTTTTAAAATCCTAATTGGTGTAAACAAATGTTTGCATTTTCTTCAGGAACACTTGGCTGAATGGCACAATTCATTATATCACCTTTCCCATTTTTGGAACAGTATTCAGTTGCATGTTTCATGAAAGATTTGTCCACTGTGGTGATTAAAACACACTAAATGACAACAGTACACTCTACCTTTCAAGTACGTAAGAGTTAAATGTCAAAGTTGGGATTGTTGATACATATTTTTACATAGCCATGAGGAATATATTCTGGGCTTTTTTACTTAACATAATTTCATAGAAGTATTTTTGTGTATTGATGATTAATTTCATGTACCGGGTCATAGATTCTAATTAGTTCTGTAGATCATCACATGTTGTCATATGCTCCCTCCCAAAAATAAACGAGTTAATGCCCCCATTCTTCACACTTATTTATTATAGTTTACTTAAGAATTATTTCATTCTCTGTTGTTATTCTTGGTTATATAAAAGTTGCAAAATAGTTTCAATTTAGTTTTTGAAACATCCAGTTTATTCTTTTGATCATTTATTTTTAATTTTTATTGTGCTTTAAGTGAAGGTTTACAAACCAAGTCAGTCTCTCAATACAAAAACTTACATACACCTTGCTATATACTCCTAGTTTCCCTCCCTCTAATGAGACAGCACACTCCTTCCCTCCACTCTGTTTTCATGTGCGTTCGGCCAGCTTCTGACCCCCTCTGCCCTCTCATCTTTTCTCCAGACAGGAGATGCCCACAAAGTTTTTTGATCATTTTTTGTTTGTTTATTAAAAACATGGTTTTAGTCATTATTGCCTCATTATATGTATAGGAATCTGATAGGATTTATGTTTGAATGAAAAAAATCGAAAACTGTGTTTATTATGCTTCCTGTTGTTTGTACAAATATGTATTTAATATAAATCATGTGTATGATTGTATGAGAATTGGTTATCAAGAACAATACTCATGGTAAGTTACTTCTAAAAGGGGACTAGAAAACAAGAATGTGAGAGAGACTTTTTTAATTTTATAATTTTTGTGCCGGGTACATTTATCACCAACAAAAAAACTAACATGTAATTAAAATAATCTGGTTAAAATGTATCTATCTTCATTATTTCTTTAAACCTTTTTAAAATTCTATTTTCATAGGTTACTCGTACAGTGTACTTTTATGGGTAAGTGCTTTTTCCTCTTACTGTATGTTGGAGAGCACTCCGTATTGCTATGTAAAGCTATCTCGTTTTGTTTTTTTAACAGCTTCAGAGTATTCTTATGTATAACCCATTGCCATTGAGTCGATTCCAACTTATAGCAACCGTATAGGACAGAGTAGAACTGCCCCATAGGGTTTCCAAGGAGCACCTGGTGGATTCGAACTGCCAGCCTTTTGGTTAGCAGCCGTAGCTCTTAACCATTGTACTACCAGGGTTTCCACGTTCTTATGTATAGTATACCATATTTATTGATCCTTTGTAGGTGAAAATTTAGGTTGTTTACAACTGTTTGCTGTTTAATACTACAATGAGTTTTCTTTTATGTAGTTCTTTTTGTAGAAATTAGGAATATCTCTTTAAGATTAAGTATTTAGAAGTAAAACTGCTGGAGTATGCATTGAAATTTTGATAGATTTTTACCAAATTGCTCTCAGTAGTGGTTGTGTTCATATATATTTCCACCAACATTGTTTGAGAGTTCCTGTTTCCCACCATCTAGTTGACAGTTTATCAAACCTTTGGGTCTTTGTCAATCTAAAACTTGAAAAATGGTTATGTTTTATTTGTCTTTCTGTTTATTTTTAAAAGCTATATATCTCCTTTTTTGGAAAACCTTATGAACATTACCTTTAAGCGCTTTTTTAACTTTTTTTTTTTTTGTCCTTTTTGATTTGTAAGAATTTTTTATATGAGAAACCATCTCTGTGTGATATGAGTTTCTTTTTTTCTAGCATGTCATTTCTTTTGAGTGTGCTTATGGTGGTAGCGGTTGTTTTGACAGAAATGTTTTATTTTTATGCGGCTAAATTGTTTAATTCTCACAGTCCTTTTTATGGCTTTTGAGTTTTCTTCTAATGCTTCTATTTATAAAAGATTATTTTCCCTGTGTTTATGGTTATTTTCCTATTACCATTTTTTATTTTAGGTATTTGTGCTTAAACTATTTTTAATTTTTTTGCTTATAAAGCTTTATCTGTTTCTTTTTAAGTCATTTTACAATTTACAGAAGTAAAAATAAAGGGATAGTGAAAACTATTAGCAATTTTAATGAGAATTCAAATACAACAAACTCAGATTTTGCATATTTTTTCAGTTTTAAGTTTATTTATATATGTATCCAAAATAGGCAACTGTTCATCAGCTGTTATGTATGAACCTGGAACATAGCTATCTTTTAAATACTGATTCCAGATTTCAAATGCATCTTTAATGTGTTCTAATTTATCATTGCTTCTGATTCTTCTTGCACTTGCTTCATTAAAACATAATACTTTGGAAGACTTTGATGGCTCATAATTTTGTTGACTAGATATATATGATGGCTATCTTTGTTCATAACTGCAAAGATTTTCATTTTTATATTTATAAACACCAGTTACAATGATCGTCCATTTTTTCCATTTCTGTATCATCTTCTGGGTACCTTATGTTCACAGCTGTCTTTAACATTTGTCTGCTTAAACTCTGTCAAGTAAATTTTGGTGCATATGTATCATAAAAGATGAAAGAATGGTGTCATATGTCCTTGTAACAAAACAGGTTTGTTCAGGTCTTTATCACAAAATACTGTATGATGAAGTCCTTCATGTTGAATGACTGTAACTAGATGAGAATACCATGTTTCCTTTTTGTCCTTAGAAATAAATCAGTTCTTGAGTTGGAGAAAATTCAACTAAGTTGTTCCCGGAGACTCTCGTCCCAGTAACAGATCCCAGGAGTTGTTTGGCTATGTCTAGGAAGCCTCTGTCTCTGTGCACCCTATGTGCTTTGTTATATATGTGGATATGTATGCAGCATACACAAACTTGTATATACATATGCCAACTTAACACATGATTTTGATAATTGCTGCTTTGTAATATGTTTTAAAATCAGGTAGGGCAGACCAAATACTAGTATGCCTTAAAAGTTTTTAAAATATATTTTTGCTCATTTACTCTTCCAAATGAATTTTGCAGATAGTTTACCTAATTATTTAAGTATCCCATGAAGACTGAAATTAATATTACATTAAATCTTTATATTAGCATATTTTTATTCTGGTTTTACCATGTCTTTATCATTTTATAAGATGATAGGTTTTAAAATATAATTATATCTAGACTTTTTTCTTTCAAATTTAGGTACAGCTCTCTCCCACAGAGAATGGTATTTTGATGTTCCCTTGTCAGTGTGAAAAAAGCTTCATCATTTTCTTCATGAACACTTGGTTGGATAGCACAGTCCTCTGCATTTTTTCAGTTGTCGCATGTGTTCCATGCTTTAATAACCAAGGAAGTGTTTTTAGGGAATAATCAGTTTGAATAACTGGACAGTGCAAATATGGGTGGTTAAAAGATTCTCTGGGTTGCATATAGTGCATAAAAGTCATCTGTCAAATTACAGTTGAGCATGTTTTTATATTGTCACTTCCTTTGTATGTTAAACTTTTTATTGATACTTTTAAAAATAAATGTGATAAATTTTTTTTTTTAAACGTGAAATACATGAATATTTTTCTTTGGAATATATATGGTGAGGTTAAATCTGTCTGAAGATGTAGGAAGAAAACTACTTGGACTAATTGGGTAAAATAGTATTGAAAAGGTACAACCAGTTGTAAAGCACTCTCACTGATAATCCAAAGTTAAGAAACAAAGGCTAGCTGAGTGTCACAAGGACTGGATTTGCCCAGTCAGGAACCAAGACTCTGTCTGCTTCTTGGGAGTCTTGTTGTCATTTTCCTCTCTGTACCTTCTCTTTCTTGTCTTTGTCTCTGTCCTTGTCTCTCTGTTTGACTCCCCGCCTCCATTTTCCCTTCCCTCTCCCTCTCCCTCGCTCTCTTCCCTACTTCCTCTCTCCCAACTGCTTCCTCTCCCAACTGTGCCTGGCCCATTTCCTCAAAGAAGATTCAGCACAGTTGTCTGAGTTTAATTTTAGTTATGAAGGTAGCTTATTTGCTTTTAAGTAATTTTTACTGCTTTAAATACATAATACAATTGGAAAATGGTTTTAAGTTCAACCAAGTTATTAATTTCAGTGAATATTTATTGAATTTTGTGTCTGTGCTAGCACCGTTCTAGGTGCTTGGAAGACAACACTGAACACAACAGATGAAAGTCTGCCCTCATGAAGTTTGTAGTGGTGGGAACCAGACAGTAAACAAGTTAAATGTCTAAGGTGACAGATGGTTATAAAGGCTATAGATAAAAGAGAAGCAGGGAAAGTGAGATTGCGGGGGGTGCTTTTTAAAAAAAAATGGTCAGGGATGGGAAAATTTGGGAGCAGTTAATGGTGATGGTTGAACAACATGATGAACATATTAATGTCACTGAACTGTACAAGTAGAGATGGTTGAAATGGCAGATGCTTATTATTTACCATAATTTAAAAATTATTTACCATGAATAAAAAAAGAAATCAGGGGAATCCTTGTTGGCATGACATTTGAGCAGAGATCAGAATGAAATGAGAGTGAGAGCCATTCAGATAACTAGAGAGAACCTTCTAGGCAAAGGAGATGACAGGTGAAGGCTTGAAGGAATGAAAGACTCTAAGGAAGAGTCAGCCTCGCATGTTCAGGGAACAGCAGGGAGACCTGTGTGACTCAAGTAGAATGAACATGGGGGAAGAAATTGAGATGGGGTTAAGAGGGGCAACCAGGGACCAGGTCACGTGTAGGCCATTGTAAGGTCTTCAGTATTTACTTTGAGCTGGGAATCTATTGGAAAGTTTTGAGCTAGAGATGTAGCATGATGAGACATAAAAAGTGCCTTCTGACTGCTATGTTGCAAATAGACCATAGGGAGGAAGCAGGCAGACTAGTTAGGACCAGTGGGTAGTAGTGTTTGCATCTGAACGTATATTGAGGTAGAGCCTTCAGGATTTGTCAATAGATGGGATGTGGAGTATGAGAGAGAAGAGTCAAGGATAACTCCAAGCTTTTTGGCCTAAGCAACTGGAAGAATGAAGTTGGAATTTACTGAGCTGGAAAAGTCTACATAAAGAGTACTTTTTTGGAGAGGAATGGTAAGAGTTGGCTTTTGGACATAAAAATTTGAGATGCCCATCAGTAGGAGTTGCATATGAGTAAGGAGTTCGGGGGAAAGTCTGGGCTAGAGATGAAAATTTAGAAGTCAACCCAGAGGCGGAATTTAAAGCCATTCAACAGGATGAGATAGGCAAAGAGTGAATTTAAATGAAGATGTTGTCAGGAAAAAACTCCAGGAGTACTCCCAGTGTTTAGAGATCAGAGATATGAGCAGAAACAGCAAAGGAAACCAAGAAGGGAGCCCCCAGTGAGTTAGGAAAGTGAGGAGGGATGTGATGTCCTGGAAGCCAAGTAAAGAACAAACTTTGAGGAGGTGGGAATGTCATATGCTACCGATAGGTCATATGCTGCTAATGGGCCCAGTAAGATGAGGACTGAGAAGTGCCCATTGAATTTGGCAATGGGAGGTCATTGGTGACCTTGGGGGCTGTTCTGGTGGAATAATGTAGGTGAAAGCCTGAAGGGAGGGAGTGAAAGAATGAGAGAACAGTTGAAGATAGTGCATGTAGACAAATTTTGTATTGTTTACTTCTGAGTTTTTGTTATATTTGGATATTAATAAAATCATATTTGATACAGCTTTATTTTAGTAAGGGTGTTATTTTGTGCAACTTGTTTCAGTTACGTATCTGTGTATGTGATATGTATTTGATGTTGGTGGTGTGTGTATGTGTACTGCATTGTAATATTAAATATATTTTTTATTGTGGGTCATGGTAAAAAAGTTTGAAAAATATGGAGTTATGAAAGACTAGGTAGGCAACTCGGGGGCAGTGAGTTTATGTTAACGGAGGAGGAACACTTCAGAAAAAGAGGGTGAGAATGATTGCACAACTTGAATGTAATCAATGTCACTGAATTGTACATGCAGAAATTGAATTAGTGTATGTTCTGCTGTGTATATTCTCATCAACCACAAAAAAATAAGCAAGTTATTTAAAAAATATGGAGTTAAAGCAAGAAAGTGCAGGGAATCAATGTTTAAGGAAGAGGTTGAGTATATGTGGGATTTTACCCAAAGTGGGCACAGTGGGAGGATTTAGGGAGCTGAGAGGCTTGGGAAATGTGATCACAGAGGGGGAGTTTAGAACCAGAAGAGTGAGTGCTGGACAATGAGGGATGATCCAGTAAAGAAAAAGAGGGTATTTAGCTCTGTGGGCAGCACAGTCTCTGTTGCAATTTTTTTTTTAACCCTTTAAAAATGTAAAAATGACTCAGCTCAAGGGCCGTATAAAAACAGTCCAGGGGCCATACTTTGATGACACTGCTCTATACTAAGAGGCTCTTAACAGAAGCTCTGAACAAATAATTTTCATGGAGTCCTGTTTGTTTTTAAATTATTATTTTTAATTGGTAGCCTTTAAAAGTAGCCTGCCTTTTACCTTTGTCCTCCAGCTGTCCTGTTCCCCTCTCTGAAGTCAATCACTGTTAGACGTTTTCTTGTATATCAGTTGAAAGGTTTTCTATGAATGTGTAACATGCATGTGTACATCCTGTCATTCAGTTTTAAGAAATTTAACTAGGTTCTTTTTTCTTTAGGTTCACACTGTCGAATTTAACGTTATACTTGTGCCAGTTTTCAGTTTACTGAGTCTCATCTCCAAATCCATCCTTCATGCCTACTCTGCAGTAATGGATCTGGACCCTTGTCAGCAGGCAGAGTGTAACACTTTGTCAGTAGAGGGTGCTGGTAGCCGCTGGAGCAGCAAGAGGCTTCTTTTCCTGGCTCCAGTGAGCTATTCTAGGCAGATCCCTCCACACGTGTACCCGCCTTCCATAGCACCCAGCTCTGCAGTGTGGCTCCACCAGCACACACCTTGTGTAGTGTCTGGTTTCAGCGGTACCTAATGACCAGCGGCACGCTGCACCTTCCGTGAATAATTTCCCTGAAGCACCTTCTCAGCAAAGTTCCACCAGCCTAGCACCTCCTCAGGTCAAACCTTGCAGCCTCAGCGAGCCCCTCTGTCATCCAGTGAGTCAGGGCTGTGGCTCCAGTGAGGTCTGGACCTCAGCCCTGGGGGAGACTTGTTCTTTTCTTGGGTGCTCTGTCTCAGCTAAGGGCTGGTGGCTGTTCTCTGTATCTGCTTAGAGGTCTCTGTTCCTTATCCAATCTCCATTATGCCAACCCTTTGTTATAGTTCATTCTTTATATTAAATCTTCGCTGGTCAAATTACTTTGTGGTTTCTGTCTCCTGATTGGACTCTGATATACAATACTAAAAACATTTCTGATTACAGAAGTATTGCATATTTAATCAGACAAGCAGGAAGATAACCCCATCTCCTCCTCGTAATCCCATCTTCCAGAAGTAGCCCATTAATGTTTTAGTGTAACTAGTTTTATTTTTAATTTTAAAGATAAAAATAATACAGGTACTTGTAAGATCAAAAACAGTAGAAAAGGGAGAAAGTGAAAGGTAAAAATGTCTTCCAGTAACCACTATTAAAATTTTCTTACATATCCTTCTAGAAAATCCTAATGCATCTACAAACATGAGAGTACTTATTTTAAGAAGTGGGATCATACCAGACATACAGTCTTTATGTTTCGTACTTAGGGAATAGGGGAGTAAAATTGGCTTTTTCTCTGGTAAGAATAAAAATGAGGATAAAATAGTCACTGCTTTGCAACTTACAGTAGCATCATGAATTTAGAATTGTCTTCTGGCCATCCAGGAAACTGCTGTTGAAATTCTGGACACAGACGTAGATTTAGGCACTCATTCAAACGGACTACGTGGAGTAATATGAAGTCACTAAAGTGTGTTTTCTATGAGTAGAGTGGATTCATAAGAAAATTATAAAGCCATTCTAGCATATGGTGAACTCTCAAACATGGTTATGTAAAGAAGCATTAATACTCAGTTTTCTGGAAAGCAGCTGATCTTCAGTAACGCTAAATTCTATTCCGTATTTTACATGTATACAGTGAAACTGACGGCTTGAACTTGATGGGACCACCTTGTGTTTCCTGATCTCGCAAATTTTCCACCTTTGACAGGGTGCAGTCTTAACCACTCTTCTGTCCTTTTAGTGGAAAATATTTTAGTTTTCCTTCTCTGACAGGTTTTCACCTTATACAGATTACGGCTTTCACAGGTTTTAGTGTGTAATAAATGTTGACTCAAAAGCTTCTGGAAAAAGGCGTTTTTCCCTAAGCCCTATTTCTTTTTCACATTGGCATCAGATAAAGGGAAAGTGTAAGTAAAGTCTAGTGTATGTGTATATTAAATATATAAAACTAATCTTAAAAGGACTAAGAAATGTCTCTTAGTCCACAGAAGGTTCGTCTGGACCGCGTGTTCAAGTCAGCTGTTCATTCATCTATGTGTGAAACTAATTCGCTCCTTAAGTCAGTCATCTCATGTATAACTTGAGCACTTCTTCCACATTGTTCCTTTGAGATAGGTCAGTGCACCTCTCCCCGACCCCTCCTCGGCGACTTTGTTACTGTCTTTACCATAGTTAACCTGGAAACCTGATACTTGACCCTGAATAATGGAGGGTTAGCTACATAAACTTCATTGAAGGGCTAATCTTTACTCGGGAGGATGATTCAGAAACTTTAGAGGTACTGGTAATGATCTATTAAGCTGAGTGAGTATGCAGGTTTTTTTTTTTTTTTAATCACATGCCTTACACATTTCATTAATTTTGTATGTATGTAATACTTACTGAAATGTTTTCAGACAAGTTTTTGGAACTGTTGACAAAAAAAACTTCTTGATTCAGCAGTTTTTAGCTGAATCTTCTATTTCTGAATGATTGGGGAGAATGGCAGTACCCATTTCCAGTGAATAGTTAAGTATTTAGATTGAGGGTGTCTTTTTTTCATGGCATTAAGCAATGTGATGTCTTCTGCATCCAGGAGCCAGCTGAACATGTTAAACTTGGTCAAGCGTGGCAGCCGTGACACACACTGACCCAAAGACTTGACTGTTGAGGCCTGAGCTTTGATAAACTCTGTGAAATGCCTTGAGATACTCAATTCTTGCAAATTGGGCAGGTTACCAAGTTCTTGAAAGAAATTTCTATATCCTTCCTCTGTAATCTTGTTATTGATTGAAAGATTTAGGTTCTCAAGTTTCTGGAAACCTCCACTGATTGCTACCTTGGCTATGAAAACAAAATATTTATGAAATTAGAATCATAAGTACATCTGTATCAATAATGGCAGACTAGGTTATTTCAACCAATCTCTTGTTCAACCTCCGCCACCACCACCACTGAATATAGGAAATACCCAGTATAATATTTTAAAAATCTCCTTAAATATATCCTATATAGCTTGAGTCTTTCTGCTATATGCAGAAGGAAAGGAGAAAAAGAATGAAAAAGAATTGGACAGAAGCTGTATGCATATTGGTCAAGAACTTCCCAAAATGGATAAAAAGACATTAAGCCACAGATTCTAAAAACGCCATGCAGAATAAATACAAAGCGAACCCCACCCAGGCAGATTATACTAAAACTAGTTAAAAAAAAAAAAGCAAAGCAAAAATCTAAAGGCCACAGGGCAGGGTTCAGGGGGAGAAAGAGACATCTTCAAAGGACCAACAAAGGTTGACTGCCAACTAAACAAAATAAATGATGGAAATCAGAAACGTGAAAAAAAAACACGTAAAAGGACTGGTCAGTGGGGGGGGAGAGATGCTGATGAAGAGTGAGCTAATTAAATCAGGTGGACACTGGAGAGTGTGTTGGCATCTCTTGACTGGAGGGGGGATGGGAAGATAGAGAGGGAAGATGGCAAAATTGGCACGAAACGAGAGACTGAAAGGGCTGACACAATAGGGGGAGAGCAAGTGAGAGAAGGGAGTAAGATGTATGTAAACCTACATGTGACAGACTGGAATGGTAAATGTTCACTTGAAGCTTAATAAAAATTAATTCAAAAAAAAAAAAAGTGCCAAAATAGAATTCTGTATTCACTGAAAATATATTTCTATAATGAAGGCAAAAGAAAAGACATTTTCAGACAAAAAGTGAGAATTTCAGCAGACCCACACAAAAGGAAATGCTAAAGGAGTTTTTCAGGTGGAATGAATGATTCCTGATGAATGGAAATGCAGAAGAGACTAAGGAGCAACAGAAAACAGTAAATATGTGGTATATCTAAATAATTGTATGAAACAATGATAATGTCTTGTTGGATTTAAATTTATGCAGAATTAAATGACAGGAACAACAAAAAGGTCTAGATGGAGGTAAATGCAGTTAAAATGTTCTAAAGTCCTTACTCATGATGTGGTAAAAGTACTAATTTATATTAGTATCTAATAACTGAAAGATGCAAGTTGTAGTCTCGAGGATGCCACTAAAAAATAGTTTAAGAATGTATAACTAATAAGCTAACAGATGGGAAAAAATAGAATAATGAAGGCAAGAAAGGAGAGAAAAAGTATAAATGGAAAACATAGCAAATAAAAAAGATACAAATTTATATCATTAAATAAATATAAACAGATTAATACTGCAATTAGAACTAAAAGATTAACAGAATGGATTTTAAAAAACCTAACTATATGTTCTTTCCAAGAGACATACCTTAAATATAAGGACATAGACTGAAGTAAAAGGAAGGAAAAAGACATAAGATGCGAATAGCAAAAGAACACTGGTGTGGCTACATTAGTATATGACAAAGTAACCCTTTAAGGCAAGAAGCATCACTAGAGATAAGGGGATCAATCTACCAGGAAGATCTAACAATTCTAAATTTGAATGTACTTAGCTTCAAAATATATAAAGCAAAATTATAACTAAAAGGAAGACAAATCAGCAATCATAATGAGAGATTTTAACATATTTTTCCCAATTACTGATAGAACAAACAGACCCCCCCCCCAAAAAATCAGTAAAGTTATGGAAGATTCAAACAATACCTTTAACACACTTGATTTGACTGCAGAAAACACATTTGAGTACAAATGGAACATTAAGATTGACCATATGTTGGGCCGTAATACAAATCTCAACAAATTTCAAAAATTATACAGTCTATGTTCTATGAGAACAGTGAAAGAAAGCTGAAAATCATTAGCAAAAAGATAATTAGACAATCCCCAAATATGTGGAAATTAAGCAGTGCATTTCTAAATAACTGATGTGTCAAAGCAATGACAGAAAATATTTTTAACTGAGAATGAAATGTAACATATAAAACATTTGAGAGGCAGCTAAAGCCAAAGTCAGTGATCTAACTATCCATCTCAAGAAGTTAGGAAAAAAGAACAAATTATATCCAAGGAAAGTAGAAGGAAATAATAGAGGTAAGAGCTGAAATGAATGAAAACATGGACAGTAGAGAAAACAAAGCCAAAAGTTGGTTTTTTGGGGGGGAAAAAAAAAACTATAAACCAATCAAGGAAAAAGAGAAAAAGTATGAATATTATCAAGAATTAAAAAAGGGAGATATTACTACAGATCTTTAAAAAGATCATAAAACTATATTATGGGAAACTTTAGACAAGTGAAAAAAAACCACAGTTGTTAAGAGCTATGGCTGCTAACCAAAAGGTCGAAGCTACCAACCGCTCCTTGGAAACCCTGTCGGGACAGTTATACTCTGTCCTATAGGGCCTCTATGAGTCGGAATCGACTCAACAGCAACGTGTATACCATATGACTCAGAAATTCCACCCCTAGAAATATCTCCATACAGGCACCAAAATTCATGTATAAGAATGTTCATATCAGCATTATTAATAGTAGCCAAATATTGGAAATAACCCAAAGGTCCATCAAAAGATAAGTAAATTGGAGTATATATCATCATAGAGTGAAATGATATATAGCAATGAAAATCAATGGACTATAGCTACATAAATCAATATGAATGAATATCACAAATATAATGTTGAGCAAAAAAAAAAAAAAAAAAGCCAGACACAAAAGAGTACATACTGTGTAGGATTCCATTACATAAAGTTTTAAAGCAGGCAGAAGCGATCTATGATGCTAAGAAGCAATATAATGGCCACCTTGGGAAAGCAGTGTCAGAGAGGGGACACACGGGGAAGCTTCTGAGCTGTTGGTAATGTTCTGTCTTCTAATCTGGGTGATTGTTACAAATGTATGTTCACCTGAAAACTAGTTGTGTTGTACCCTTATGATTTGTGCACTTTATGTATATTAATCTTGAACTTAAAAAAAAAAAATTTCTGTAATGAGTGTTTGGAGGATATGTGGCCCACTAACTGAAACATTAGGTGGATGTCAAGAACACAGGCTTGAGGTCTTGTATAACCTTAAACGGGAAGCCATATTGCACTTCCAAATCTTACCAGAATGAACCTAAATCTACAGATGGGCACTAGAGGGAACAATACGACAGAGAAAATGAACTGAGTTGAAAAATGTTTTAAAGGGAATATGTTTTTTAGTAGACATTTTGTAGACCTCAGCATCTGTAGTAGAAAGCTTGGATAACACCACCGACAAGCAAGCTGAAATGCTTTAATTTAAGGATAACTCACCAGTTTCCATCACGCTGTCATCATTCAAAGTCTGGAAAAATGAGAGAACTCAGAGACATCGAAGCTGCTGTCATTGCTGGATGATCAGCTTGGCCGCTTGATAAATCCCATCCCCAGTAGGAAGGATCAGTTCTTCGAAGTTACTGAGAGAACCTAAAGTGTAGGCTATCAGAAGAGACAAAAAAATCTACTCTCTTTGTGCTATTTTGTTCCCACAACAATGGTAATCTATAGCCTCAAAGTCATGCGCAGCCCAGGAGACCCTAGGCCCCATGTAGCATGCAGGCCGTTCCTCTTCCTCTCCAAAGGCATTGCTGCCTCCAGACAACCATTCCTCCAACTTCCCCTGACCAACCTCTCCTGCACTGAAGTCCAGACCGCCTACTGTAGCTCCATTTCCTCTTTAAGACTGAAGCTGCTACAGGCCCCCAGGACATTCCCCTCACTCCTCAATGCCTTCAGCAGCCTTCCTTTCCAACCTGCTTCCAACCTGCTTCATGCTGCTGTGCTCAGTGATTTCAACATCTGCCTCACAGCCCTCAGCCTCACAAGCCACCACTCTCATAACCTTTGACCCCTTCTTAGCACAGCACACTGTTGATTACTAGAAAGTCCTTTATTTCTGAAGTCTCACACTTCTATAATTACAAATATCTGTTTCCTTAATGAGAAAGAGTGCTATTTCCATAATGTACCATGCAGACTACAGCCTCAAATCCACAGAGGCTTTAACTTGTAAATAAATTATAGGTCAAGTAGCTGTACTCATGTAAATCAAAGCGCCATTCTTAACTAGTTTGGGAGAATCACATTCAGCTGAAATCTGGATCAGTAATTTCTCCATAGTGTGGAAATTTTGGAATTCTTCAGGAATGATTGAAAAAACATTTAGCTTGTCATTGAGTTTCACAGACAGTTCTTTCAGGCACAGGAACTTGTCCAAATTAGGAAAGATTTGGTCTGGAAAGCAGCAGTTTCCCATCATTAATCTAAAGCATTCTAGATGAATAATTTTTAAGCTGTCGCTTTAATTCATAAAGCTGTTTTCATATTTTAAAAGGAAAACCTTCCATTTACCATAAAATATATTCAGAACTTCATATATGAAGACACTGTTTTTTGCAGCATTTATTGATACCTATTTAAAAAAAAAAATTTTTTTTTCTTTTTTATTATATATATATTTTTTTTTTATATGGAAGGAAACCCTGGTGGCATAGTGGTTAAGTGCTACAGCTGCTGACCAAAAGTTCGGCAGTTGGAATCCCCCAGGCGCTCCTTGGAAACTCTATGGGGCAGTTCTACTCTGTCCTATAGGGTCACTATGAGTCGGAATCGACTCGACGGCACTGGGTTTGGTTTTTTGGTTTTTTTATTATATGGAAAGTTTGTGCTACTCTCTTAACTCACAAAAATAAATAAGACACTGCCTTTGCCTTGCAAGCTGCTCACAGTCTAGCCGGGAAGATAGACTTGCAGATAGATAATTATGGAATGTACCAAGTGCTGTGATAAAAATACACATAGAGATTTCTCTCTTTTTTTTTTTTTTCTCTCAGTTGTATGGAGGAATAATGGTGGTGTGGTGGTTAAGAGCTCGACTGCTAACCTAAATGTTGGCTGTTCGAATCCACTGGCTGCTCCTTGGAAACCCTATGGGGCAGCTTTGCTCTGTCCTACAGGGTCACTATGAGTTGGAATCGACTCTACGGCAATAGGTTAGCATTCATAAATGTACAGTTCAATGAGTTTTGACAAATGTGTACGCCCATGAAACCAACATTCAAGTCAAGAGAATGAATTTCCCATCATCCGAAAGTTCCCACCTGTCTCTTTCTAGTCAATCTTGCCCTGCCCATTCAATCACTTCGATTTCTAGCACCAGGCTTAGTTTTGCTTGTCATGGACTTATAAATGGAATCACACAGGATGTATTTTTTAAGTCTAGGTTCTTTTGCTTAGCTTCATTTTTTTCATGGTATCTTTTGCAAAGTGGAAATTTGAATTTTGATGAAATCCAATTTATCCATTTTTCTTTTATGATTAGTGACTTTTGTGTCCCATCCAAGAAATCTTGGCCTATCCACAAATCATGAAGATATTCTTCTGTGTTTTCTTCTAGAAGCTTTATAGTTTCAGCATTTATATTTAGTCTACGATCCATCTCAAAATAATTTTTGCATATGGTATGTGGTACATGAATATTTACTTACAGTTATTATCATTATTATTGTTTAGATAGTTCTGTCTTAGGCCAGTAGGACCCTCTTCAACTTGGCTGATGAGTGAGTCCTTTTGATACAACCCTAGTAATCTTTTATACTTCCTTGCTTTCTGTTAAAACAAAATGTTCTAAGCTCATGCTAATCATTTCCTGCCCTAGACTTTAAATCAACCATCTCTCCACAAAGCCTTAATATCTCTTAATGGAGAATGGCTATTTGAAGACAGCACTAGGATGCTTATTGATACTTTTAGGTATTGATTTTAGGCATATTTTCAGTGAACAGAGATAAGACATACATATATTTATATTTAAAGATAAATATCTCATGATTTATACCGATATTTCCAATTCAAATTCAGAATTAGAGGGTGTTACTTAACTATCTTTGTATGTCCCTTTTCCCACATCAAGTGTCCTAGTTTTCAAGGTCATTGGAGATGATAGAATTAGCATATCCCTTTATTACTCATTTGCTCCATCCACGTTACACCCCAAATGGTGTCAGAATAATGATATGAACAGTACAATGAAAAATATGATACTTGACAACACCAAATGTTGGCGAGGATATAGAGTAACGGGAACTCTCATTCATTGCTGGTGGGAATGCAAAATGGTATAGCCACTCTAGAAGACAGTCTGGCAATTTCTTACAAAGCTAAGCATAGGATTATCATACAATCCAACAATCATGTTCCTAGGTATTTACCCAAATGAGTTGAAAACACATGTCCACATATAAACTTGCACACCAATGTTTATAGCAGCTTCACTCACAATTACCAAAAATTAGAAGTAACCAAAACATCCTTCTATAGGTGAATGGATAAACAAATTGTGGTATATCCATACAAAGGAGTATTATTCAGTGATAAAAAGAAATGAGCTATCAAACCAAGAAAAGACATGGAGGAACCTTAAATGCATATTGCTAAGTGAAAGAAGTCAGTCTGAAAAGCTCCATGATGTATGAGTCCAACTACATGATATTCTGGAAAATGTACAACTATAGAGTAAAAAGATCAGTGTTTGTCATCTGGTCAGGGGAAAAGGGGAGGGATGAACAGGTGAAGTACAGGACATTCAAAGGGCAGTGAAACTAGTCTTCATCACACTGTAATTGTAGATGCATGACATTATGCATTTGTCAAATCTCAGAGGACTGTATAACACAAATGAACCCTAATTTAAACTGTGATTTTAATTAATAATAATGTATCAATATTGGTTCATCAATCATAACAAATGTACCACACTAATACAAGATATTAATGATAAGATACAACTATACATGGACCTAGCCAGATGGAATACACAGGAATCAAATCAACTACATTTGTGGAAAGAGACGATGGAGAAGCTCAATATTATCAGTCAGAACAAGCCCAGGGTCAACTGTGGAACAGACCGTCAACTGCTCATATGCAAGTTCAAATTGAAGCTAAAGAAAATTAAAGCAAGTCCACAAGCATCAACATATGACCTTGAATATAGCCTGCCTGAATTTAGAGATAATCACAAGAACAACTTTGACATACTGAACACAAATGGCCTAAGATCAAAAGAATTGTGGGATAACATCAAGGCCATCATACATGAAGAAAGCAAAAAGTCATTACAAAGACAGGAAAGAAAATACCAAAATGGATGTCAGAAGAGACTCTGAAAGAATGTAGAGTAGCTAAAGTGAACAGAAGAAATGATAACGTAAAAGAGCTGAACGGAAGGTTTTAAAGAGCAGCTCAAGAAGGGACAAAGTATTATAATGAAATGTGCAAAGACCCGGAGTTAGAAAACCAGAAGGGAAGAACATGCTCAGCATTTTTCAAGGTGAAAGAACTGAAGAAAAAATTCAAGCCTCAAGTTGCAATATTGAAGAATTCTATGGGCAAAATATTGAATGACGCAGGAAGCATCAAAAGAAGATGGAAGGAATACACATAATCATTGTACCAAAAAGAATTGATCAACATTCAACCATTTCAAGAGGTAGCATATGGTCAAGAATCGATAGTACTTAAGGAAGAAGTCCAAGCTGCACTGAAAGGCATTGGTGAAAAACAAGGTTTCAGGAATTGACAGAATACCAATTGAGATGCTTCAACAAATGGATGTAATGCTGGAAGCTCTCACTTGACTATGCCAAGAAATTTCAAAGACAGTTAATAGTCCAACAGACCCGTATTTTTTTTTTAATAATTTTATTGTGCTTTAAATGAAAGTTTACAAATCAAGTCAGTCTCTCACATAAAAACTTATGTACACCTTGTTACATACTCCCAATTACTTTTTAATGAGACAGCCTGCTCTCTCCCTCCACTCTCTCTTTTCGTGTCCATTTCGTCAGCTTCTAACCCCCTTTACCCTCTCATCTACCCTCCAGGCAGGAGATGCCAACATAGTCTCAAGTGTCCACCTGATCCAAGAAGCTCACTCCTCACCAGCATCCCTCTCCAACCCATTGTCCAGTCCAACCCATGTCTGAAGAGTTGGCTTCGGGAATGGTTCCTGTCCTGGGCCAACAGAAGGTCTGGGGTCCATCACCACCGGGGTCCTTCTAGTCTCAGTCAGGCCATTAGGTCTGGTATTTTTACGAGAATTTGGGGTCTGCAACTGACCCATATTTGTGCCCATTCCAAAGAAAGGTGATTCGACAGAATGCAGGAATTATAGAACAATATCATTAATATCACATGCAAGCAAAATTTTGCTGAAGATAATTTAAAAAAGGGATGCAGGCATATATCAACAAGGAACTATCAAAAATTCAAGCTGTATTCAGAAGAGGATGTGAAACAAAGGATATCATTGCCGATGTCAGATGGATATTGGCCCAAATCAGAGAACACCAGAAACATGTTTACCTGTGTTTTATTGACTGAACAAAGGAACTCAACTGTGTGGATCATAACAAATTATCAATAACATTTTGGGAATTCTGGAACACTTAACTGTGCTCATACAGAACCTGTACATAGACCAAGAGGCAGTTGTTTGAACAGAACAAGGGGATACTGCCTGGTTTAAAATCAGAAAATGTGTGCGTCAGGACTGTATCCTTTCACCATACTTATTCAATTTGCATGCTGAACAAATAATCTGAGAAGCTAGACTATATGAAGAAGAACAGGGCGTCAGGATTGGAGAAAGACTCATTAACAACCCATGATATGCAGATGACACAACCTTGCTTGCTGAAAGCGAAGAGGACTTGAAGCACTAACTGAAGAAGATCAAAGACTACAGCTTTCAGTATGGATTACACCTCAACACAAAGAAAACAGAAATCCTCACAACTGGACCAATAAGCAACATCAAGATAAACGGAGAAAAGATTGAAGTTCTCAAGAATTTCATTTTACTCATATCAACAATCAATGCCAATGGAAGCAGCAGTCAAGAAATCAAATGACGACATACTGCACTGGGCGAATTTGCTGCAAAAGACCTCTTTAAAGTGTAAAAATCAAAAATGCCACTTTGATGACTAAGGTGCGCCTGACCCAAGCCATGGTATTTTCAGTAGCCTCATATGCGTGCAAAAGCTGGACTATCAAAGAGGAAGACTGAAGAAGAATCGATGCATTTGAATTATGATGTTGGCGAAGAATACTGAATGTACCATAGACTACTAGAAGAAAGAACAAATCTCTGTTGGAAGTACAGCCAGAATGCTCCCTGGAAGTGAAGATGGTAAGACTTAGTCTTGCTTACTTTGGGCATATTATCAGGAGAGTTCAACCTTTGGAGAAGGACATCAGACTTGGTAAAGTACAGGGTCAGGAAAAAGAGGAAGACTCTCAAAGAGATGGATTGATACAGTGGCTGCAACAGTGGACTCAAACATACCTACTATTGTGAGGATGGTGCAGGTCCGGGCAGCGTTTTCTCTTGTTGTACATAGGTGTTATGGATTGAATTGTGTCCCCCTAAAAAATGTGTGTCAACTTGGCTAGTCCATGATTCCCAGTATTGTGTGATTGTCCACCATTTTGTCATCTGATGTGATTTTCCTATGTGTTGTAAATCCTACCTCTATGATGTTAATGAAGTGGGATTAGTGGCAGTCATATTAATGAGGCAGGACTCAATCTACAAGATTAGGCTGTGTTTTAAATTAATCTCTTTTGAGATATAAAAGAGAGAAGTGAGCAGAGAAACGGGGACGTCATACCACTAAGAAACAAGAGCCAGGAGAATAGTACGTCCTTGGACCCTGGGTCCCTGTACTGAGAAGCTCCTCAACCAGGGAAGATTTTCCTCCAGAGCCAACAGAGATAAAGCCTGCCTCTGGAGCTGGCACCCTGAATTCGGACTTCTAGCCTCCTAGACTGTGAGAGAATAGTTTTCTTTGTTAAAACCATCCACTTGTGGTATTTCTGTTACAGCAGCACTAGATTACTAAGATAATAGGGTTGCTATGAGTTAGAACAAATTTGATGGCACCTAACAGCAACAACAATAGGAGAAACTGTGCAGAGGAGAGAAGGGTATACAGGAGCTCTCTGTACTTTCTGCACAATTTTTCTGTAAGCCCAAAACTGTTCTAAAAAAAAAAGTCTATTAAAAATATACATGATATTGAAAAAGTTACTTTTTAAATTTTTGAAATCCTTAAGATTTATTCTATGAAGAATCTACAGTATAACTATCATATTTTAAAGTCATTTGGAATAGTTTCTTCCTATGTGGTTATACCACCACCTGGCTATGCATTCTGATTCATTTGTTTCATTTTATTTATTTTTTTTTTAGGAATTTGCATTATAAATTTAATTTTGTTAAATAATTATTAAAAATTTTCATGGCTCCAAAGTAAAATTTACCAAACAAGGTATATCCAAAGAAGTCTAGCTAAAATTCTTGTTTCTTCCGTCACGATCTCCCCCTCCTTATAGGAAATCATTTTAAACATCGGTACAATTTGCCATGTTTGATAGCAGTGTATCACATATTTTCATCTTCCTGTTTACCTGTAAAGCTTTAGTGTAACTTGTGGGAGTTGGGGGTATGACTTAGATTGACTAGGTTGTAGCCATAGGGTACAGGGTAGTTTTACCTCTAAGGGCTGAAGCTGTCCCTGATGCCAGAAGTTCCCCTTCTGTTAATACAGTAAGCTGTGCGCTTGTATGTGTACACACATGTTGTACCTCTAAATCCCAAGCAATCATGAGGCTGCTAGGATAAGGCCTCTACTATCCAATTTGATTGGGTCACACACACACAGACACTTTACAAAGTGTTGGCAATTGGAAGCTATTATTACTTATAGAAAGTAAACAACAAGAACAAATCACTTACGGAAAGCAAAAAGTAACAGGAACAGATTTGAGGTGAACTGGTCCCCCCCACTCCCATGAGTACCCCACTTAGCATCATAGGAGAAGAATCTTCTTATGTCTAAAAGGGGACCTGCTCACCCTTCCCAAGTTACCTTTGTCCATTTCTGTGTCACTGATCAGGTACGCTGTGGATCAGGGGTCAGCAGGTTTCTCTCTTGCTCAGCTGGTGTGTTGTCTGCTGTAGTCAGGTGCAGCAGACTGTGTTTGTTCCCTCTCTCTCTCTCTGGCTTTTCTTGGCTGGCTCTGGCTCCCTGTGCTTACTGGTCCAGCTTGCAACCAGCAGCTTCAGGACAACCCTGGGCCAGTGCCAGGCTTGGGCTGGCATTACAACTCTTGAGGCAAAACTGTTATACGGGCAACTGCTGTACGGTGTATATGCCCAAGACTCTGTGGGAATACCTTTTGGCACCCTCAAGACAGGCCTCCTCTAGGCCCCCTCTGGACAGGCCTCTTGGCCTCAGGGTTACAGCTCTCAGCACAGCCGGTGCATCTGTCCCCAAAGGCAGGCCGGCTCGGCCCCCACTCTGCTGCATTCTCTGCTTGGTCATGCACCTGCACGCGGCCAGACTGTGGCTGCTTTTCCGTTACAGGCCTCTAACTCTCTTGGCAACTCTTGCCCGGAGGTGCTCAGCTCTGCTCTGTGAGCCAGCTTGCCCACTGGAGCTATCTGCTGGTTCACTGGTTCATGCTGTTGGCACCGCTGCCTCCGTTTCTCTGCTGCTCAGCTATGCTGTGCTTGCTGCCATTTCTCTTTAATGTTATCAGCTCAGTGTTACCAGCTCAGTACAACCCTTTCACTCAGATCTAGGAGGTTCTCAGTGCAGTGACACCAAGTTGGACAGGCTCCAGGCTCTTGTTGATCAAGAAGTCCCCCCCAAAAGCTCTGGGGGATTGGCTGGTTATATTGGAAAACTCCTTGTTAATTTCAAGGTGTGGCTTTCATAAACTGACCAGTCCCTTAGGCAAACTGTAAACCAACCAATTCTCTTGGGTGGGTTGCATACCACTTAGGCAGATAACAAACCAACCAACCCTTGCAAGGCTGCTTAGGTGGATAGCAAACTGACCAATTCTCTGGCAGATTTCATCCTGACTGATCATTCTGGGAGAATTACAAACCCAGAGCCAGAAAAGCCACATAAGAGAAACCCACTGCACCACATACAGTAAATCACCAGTGACCTGGGCTCAAATAATTTAGAATTTATCATTATTTTAAGAAAACCAGGTCTAAGACTGGAATATGTTTTGGAAATAGCAGGATAAAAACAGTTTCTATTTCATATACACTTTTTGGAAGAATTAAGTGACATAATGTATATAAATCTCACCATAGTGTTTGTCAATAGTAATGGCTGAATTGATACTATTATTAGAAGTAGTACCGATACTTACAATACTATAGTATTGATAATCTCAAAATAATTGCAGACTTAATCCCCCACCCCCACACACACCTATTCAATTATGCTTTGGTAACAGAGATTTTACTAATCTTCCAAAAGTCTAGGTACCAACTATATAGAAATTATTTTCATGCAGAAATTAAAAAAATTAAAGAGATATTGAAGGAATGCGTATCACATGCCAGCCACCATGCTAGGTCCTGAACAATTAGGCAGACTTAATGGGCAGATCCCCCACGTGTCTGTCAGTTTGTCCTACTGTAGGGGCTTGCATGCTGCTGTGATAGTGGAAGCTTTGCCACCAGTATTCAAATAGCAGCAGGGTCACCCATGGTGGAGAGGTTTCAGCTGAGCTTCGAGACTAAAACAGACTAGGAAGAAGTACCTGGCAGTCTATTTCTGAAAAGATTTAGCCAGTGAAACCTTATGGATAGCAGTGGAACATTGTTTGATATAGTGCCGGAAGATGAGCCCCTCAGGTTGGAAGGCACTCAAGAGACGACTGGGACTGGTGAGGAGTGAGCTTCTTGGATCAAGTAAACACATGAGACTATGTGGGCAGCTCCTGTCTGGAGGGGAGATGAGAGGGCAGAAGGGGTCAGAAGCTGGCCGAATGGACGTGAAAATAGAGAGCGGAGAGAAGGTGTGTGCAGTCTCATTAGGGGGAGAGCAACTAGGAGTATATAGTAAGGTATATATAAATTTTTGTATGAGAGACTGACTTGGTTTGTAAACTTTCACTTAAAGCACAATAAAAATATTAAAAAGAGAGAGAGAGACAACTGGGGAAGAGCTGCCTTCTGAAAGTGGAGTGGACCTTAATGACTTGGATGGAGTCAATCTTTCGGGACCTTCCTTTGCTGATGTAGCATGACTCAAAATGGGAAAGAAACAGCTATAAACAGCCGTTAATAATCGGAACATGGAATGTACGGAGTATGACTCTAGGAAAATTGGAAGTCATCAAAAATGAAATGGAATGCATAAACATTGATATCCTAGGCATTAATGAGCTGAAATGGACTGGTATTGGCCATTTTGAATCAGACAATCATATGGCCTACTATGCGGAGAATGACAGCTTGAAGAGGAATGGCGTTGCATTCATTATCAAAAAGAATATTTCAAAATCTATCCTGAAGTACAGTACTGTCAGTGATAGGATGATATCCATGCACCTACAAGGCAGGCCAGTTAATATGACTATTATTCAAATTTACACACCAACCACTAAGGCCAAAGATGAAGATATTGAAGATTTTTACCAACTTCTGCAGTCTGAAATTGATCGAACATGCAATCAGGATGCATTGATATTACTGGAGATTGGAATGTGAAAGCTGGAATCAAAGAAAAAGGATCAGAAGTTGGAAAATATGGCCTTGGTGATAGAACGATGCCAGAGATCGCATGATAGAATTTTGCAAGAGAAACGACTTCTTCATTGCACATACCTTTTTTCACCAACATAAACGGCAACTACATACATGGACCTCACCAGATGGAATACACGGAAATCAAATCAACTATATCTGTGGAAAGAGACAATGGAAAATTTCAATATCATCAGTCAGAACAGGGCCAGAGGCCAACTGTGGGGGAAAAAAAAAAACAAAACTGTGGAACAGACCATCAATTGCTCATATGCAAGTTCAAGTTGAAACTGAAGAAAATTAGAACAAGTCTACGAGAGCCAAAGTAGGATCTTGAGTGTACCCCACCTGAATTTGGAGACCATCTCAAGAATAGATTTGACACATTGAACACTAAAGACCAAAGACCAGACAAATTGTGGAATGACATCAGGGACATCATGCATGAAGAAAGGAAGAGGTCATTAAAAAGACAGGAAAGAAAGAAAAGACAAAAATGGAGGTCAGAAGAGACTCTGAAACTTGCTGTTGAACATTGAGTAGATAAAGCGAAAGGAAGAAATGATGAAGTAAAAGAGTTGAACAGAAGATTTCAAAAGGCAGCTCAAGAAGACAAAGTAAAATATTATAATGACATGTGCAAAGACCTGGAGATGCAAAACCAAAAGGGAAGAACACGCTCTGCATTTCTCAAGCTGAAAGAGCTGAAGAAAAAATTCAAGCTTCAAATTGCAATACTGAAGGAGTCTATGGGGAAAATATTAAACAACACAGGAAGCATCAAAAGAAGATGGAAGGAATACACAGAGTCACTATACCAAAATGAATTGGTCAACGTTCAACCATTTCAGGAGGTACCATATGAGCAGGAACCAATGGTACTACTGAAGGAAGAAGTCCAAGCTGCATTGAAGGCGTTGGTGAAAAACAAAAACCAAACCCACTGCCGTCAAGTCTATTCCAGCTCATAGCGACCCTATAGGACAGAGCAGAACTGCCACATAGAGTTTCCAAGGAGCGCCTGGTGGATTCAAACTGCCGACCTCTTGGTTAGCAGCCATGGCACTTAACTACTATGCCACCAGGGTGAAAAACAAGGCTCCAGGAATTGAATTGAGCCCACTGAATGTGGAAATTATCGAACAATATCATTTATACCACATGCAAGTAAAATTTTGCTGAAGATCATTCAAAAGTGTCTGCAGCAGTATATCACCAGGAAACTGCCAGAAATTCAAGCCAGATTCAGAAGAGAACATGGAACCACAGATGAAATTGCTGATGCCAGATGGATCCTGGCTGAAAGCAGAGAATACCAGAAAGATGTTTACCTGTGTTTTATTGACTATACTAAGGCATTTAGCTGTGTGGATCATAACAAATTATGGATAACATTGTGAAGAATGGGAATTCGGGAACACTTAACTGTGCTCATGAGGAACTTGTACATAGATCAAGAGGCAGTTTGAACAGAACAAGGGGATACTGCATGGTTTAAAGTCAGGAAAGGTGTGTGTCAGGCTAGTATCATTTCACCATGCCTATTCAATCTGTATGCTGAATCACCATGCCTATTCAATCTGTAATCTCAGAAGCTGGACTTTATGAAGGAGAATGGGGCATCAGGATTGGAGGAAGACTTATTCACAGCCTGCGTTATGCAGATGACACAACCTTGCTTGCTGAAAGTAAAGAGGACTTGAAACATTGATGAAGATCAAAGGCCACAGCCTTCTGTATGGATTACACCTCAACATAAAGAAAACAAGAATCCTCACAACTGGACCAATAAGTAACACCATGATAAATGGGGAAAAGATTGAAGTTGTCAAGGATTTCATTTTACTTGGATCCACAATCAACATCCATGGAAGCAGCAGTCAAGAAATCAAAAGACACATTGCATTGGGGAAATCTGCTGCAAAAGACCTCTTTAAAAGTTTTGAAAAGCAAAGATGTCACCTGAAGACTACGGTGCTCCTGATCCAAGCCATGGTGTTTTCAATCACCTCCTATGCATGTGAAAGCTGGATGATAAATAAAGAAGACCAAAGAAGAATTGACACCTTTGAATTGTGGTGTTGGAGAACAATATTGAATATACTATGGACTGCAAAAAGAACGGATAAAAAGAAGTACAACCAGAATGCTCCTTAGAAGCAAGGATGGTGAGACTATGTCTCACATGCTTTGGACATGTTGTCAGGAGGGATCAGTCCCTGGAGAAGGACATCACACTTGGTTAAGCAGAGGGTCAGCAAAAAAGAGGAAGATGCTGAATGAGATTGACTGACACAGTGGTTGCAACAATTGGCTGAAACATAATGATTGTGAGGATGGCGCAGGACCGGGCAATGTTTCATTCTATTGTACATATGGTCACTATCAGTTGGAACTGATTTGATGGCACCTAACAACAACAACAATGGGCAGCTACATCATTAACTAACTGAAGGATAATTTTCAAGCATCATTTCACATGTAGATCATTCTTTTAATAATAATAAGTAATTTATGTCTGTTTATTGTGGGTTTTCATTAGATACTATTTTATTAATTTTGCCCGAGTTACTTAAAAACCATTCTATTACTTAGGCCTTTTACTAATAAATGCTACTGACAAAAAAAAAAAAAAAAAAATCAGTGACATTTTATTTTAAATCTATTCTACCAGCAAGCATTTATGGTCTCATACCTTCAGAAGCTTTTATCCGCCTAAAACTAAATAAGAGTAAGAAAGTAAAATTAGACACCAGAACACTCATCCAAAATATATCGAGATATACCTTCTAACTTGGTTATCCTTGAGGCTTCCAGAGACTCCAGGGGCGTCAGGGTGAGAAGCAGCTTCTGTTCTGCTGCACTGAGCTCAAACTGGCTGATGGAACACTTGGTGAGAGAGGCCTTATATAGCTCAAGAGCCAGGCAGATGCTTTCAATAAAGGCCCTGCTGTGTTTGAAAATGGATTTCAGTGTGCTGTGAAGCTGCGAAGCTGAGAAGACTGTCCTCAGAACCTGAGCATCCTCGGGTCAATAGCATCACTATTAGTCACATGTCCCTCCAGAACAGGAATCTTGTACTACTTTGAAGAAAGGTTCCAGTAGCCAGTGCTGATGTCTGGTGATGCACTGAGTCGGATATTCTGAAAACTCATCATGTTCTCCTCTTTTTCAGCTAAATTCTGCTCCCATTCTTTCATAGGTTCAAAGGCAGAAGCATAGTCCTCATCTATAGCTGGCACTTGTGATTTGTCCAAACATGTTTCCAGGACTGAAAGATCTGCTCTGGGTGGTCTTTTGTTTGCTTTTATGAAGACCTGGATGCTCCTCAACAATAACAGGCTTTCTGGGTGGTCAAAAAAGTACTGTAAGTCAAGCACATCAAAACCAGTGTTTTCTCTTGAAGAAATCGCAAAATAAATAGAGAACATGCAGAAGCAGCGTTGCTTTGATAAGCAATATTTAGGGCAAATGCCAGTAAATATTCTGAAACCAATGAAAGGTAACCTCGAGGATGTAGTTGCCACAACCTCCTAATTAACTCCATCTTCAGTTTTTTTTTTTTTTCAGTGACATTTCTGGATAGTGCTTCAGATAGTCATCATTTTCAGATACAGTCTCAAATGACTGTTTATCATCAACCAGATAAAGCAAATGAGATACAATTTTTGGCCCTCCCTTTGTTGAAGGATGGCTGGAGACATAGTTCAGAAAATTGTTATAGAGACCTATAGCCATCATCATCATCATCATCATCATAAAATAGATGAGTTAATTTGTTTCAAATAATAAAGTCCCAAATCTTGATCTTCCTGCCTCTCCAAATCCAGGAGTTCAATCAGCCTCCTCCTGTAAGAAATTCTTGGAAAACAGGATTTAAAAACTGATAGACTGGTCTCAGTCTCTGGGCTGTGAATTTTCTCATCAAGCATATGGTTAGATCTTCATCTTCATCAGCCCCTGCTCCTGTGTGGTCATCATCACTAAACTCAAAGCAAGATGAAAAAAACCCTTTCAAGGCCAGCTCACCACAGGAGGACACAATCGCTTTGAGAAGTTCAGCTTCAGTTTTGTGCTTTAAGAAAAGGCATTCCATATAGGAACTGAAAACCCCCACATCATCAAAGTACTGGTCAAAAGGATACCGACACCAGTTAGCACAGACCGCTGCCACAAAGAGGGGAGTTTTCTGAATTCTCTGCAAGTTTTCGTTCTTTCTAACGTGAATCACAAACTTTTGCAGACGGGTCATATTGTGTGAAAACAGCTTCCATAATATATAGATGGCATCATAGAAGGGAAACTCTTTGATCTCTAGAATCTTATCTAGGTATCAGCAGATGTCCTGGGCCCTGTTCGTACGGACAGCAATCAGTAAGTAGGTCTCTGATGAATGGTTTTTTTTTTTTTTTAGTTTTTCTGTGACTCGGGGAATTGAACACATTCCTCTGTAGTCATCCAAAAGGAATAACACCTGATTCTGTAGCTGCTGGACGATGCTCCTCAGGCACAGTTCAGTAACAGATCCTTCTGTCTCTAGGAGTTGGTCACAGACAATGTTGGCCAATCTGGACCAGTCTGGCAGAGGTAAGAGAGAGAGAGAAGATCAGCTGGAACCTGTTTAACAGGGGACAGCATCCAATGCCCGGAGAAGAGCTATTTTCTTCAGAAGGGTTGTCTTTCCTCTACCAGCTTCGCCTTCATCACACATGACAGTTCAGTTTGGCAAATACCTCAGGCAACACGAGGGGCTCCTGCACGTGGTTGCTGATGTGCTGTGAAGAAATGGACAGATCACAACTCAGCAACTGGTCAGTAGCTAGATGGGAAGAGACCCTAAACAAAGACATGTGGCGGAAACTGGCGCTGGTGTAAACTGCTCTTAGTCGCTCACTCAGACCCTTTGCCTCCAGAAACCACTGGGTTTCCCCCTGTGCTGTCCCTGTGGAGATAAAACAAAGTGGCACAGCTGAGACTGAAAGTCACATCTCTCCCAATCCAAATACCATGCTCTTTTCACTACATGATTCTGTCTCTACTACTGATGTATTAGGATCTTTCACAGGCTTCTATGACTCCCAGATTGGGATGAGTCCACTGTTCTAGCCACAAAGTCAGAGTATGGGGAGCATGTACCCAAAGTACCCCACTTTCCATGAACACATGAGCACATGGAATCCTATAATTTCCCATTTAAAAATTTCAGCAAAGAAATTTGCTGAATGGTCCCTTTAAATACCAGTTGGTTTTTATTCAAGACACACTGGCTACTATCAATTTGGTCCTTCATTCGCTCTGGCGATGTGACAAGAACCCTGACTTTCTCTCACGTACAACACTGCATTTCAACACTGCTCTTCCGCTGGCAGCTCTTCCAACAAGTACAAATACTCTCTCTTTTCAAATCCTCTACATACAAATATATTTGAACATATATAAAATTCCACGTGCTACTTTACAGTTCTTACCTGGCGCTATAGAACTAATTTCTACTGAATCTTCAAGATTGCTTTCACGTGTGGTTTCCTGTGAAAAATAAAAGGCTTTATTAAATAAAAAATTGAATAAGAGGCTGGGGCATCATGTTATATTTGGAGGCTAAACATCTTCTAAATGCAGCCCACCCTCAAATATTTATGCTTGTCAAAAGGAGGGGTATTGCAAATACAAAACAAGAAACAGTCTGCAAATGTGCAAGAATATGTGTTCCTGGCAGTGGATACTATACAGGTAATTGGAATCGTAGCACCTAAGGCAAAAAGGATCCTCCAAAGATCATTAGACACAGCCTCTGCCCTTAGTTATTAACTACGTTTTCAATATTATACACCTGGGATATAGAAAGGCTATGTTTTTTCTTTAAAAATTAATTTTTATATATTCCCATTTTTTCCCCTTCAATTCTATTTTCCAATTCACAGTTATAAAAGATGCATCCAGTGAAAAACAAGTTGCTTTGTTTTCTTTTTGTGGGATGGCAAACATTCCTAATACACAGCCTCAAAATAAGGTGGTGTGTGTGTGTGTGTGTGTGTGTGTGTGCTAAATTGATAGTGGCTTATATCTCAGAGAATTATGTAGAATTTCTCAACTTAAAGGGTCAAACTATTATCTGGGTTTAAATTTGGTTGGTCATTTAATTTTGTCAAAAAAATAAAAATCTTCTCAGTCCTGAGAAAGGCTAAGTAGTAACTCAGGCCTTCCTGCCCTCCAAGAGAAGATCCCAGATGGAATCCAGGTAACTGGGATGTTAACTCTAAATGTAAAGAAGTCTGTACCCCAAAGTAGAAGGGATTCCCTACACATTTCCTGAAGTTAGGTATCTAGGTGTCTCTCTTGTTTACCGTGGTATCCCTGATGGCACCTAGCACACGGTACATGTTTATGGCAGGTGCTTAATAGATATTTGTAGAATTTACATATTTATTTATGATGAGCAATTCTTGTTCAAAATCAGTTTTCAATCACGTGATCACTTGCTGCTAAAATAAACAAAATGGTGTTGTTCTTTACCATTATTTCAGAAAGTTCACCATGGCTCTGAAGGTATGGAACCACTTCTGCAGAGGACTTCATATTCTGGAGAAATTGACAGCTATGCAGAAAAGAAAAGAGTTATAAAAATAGTTCTATGCAATTAAGCATTTGCACTAGGTGTTTAAACACATTGTTAGAATTTTAATGGCAAGAATTAAGTATAAAACTAACATTTCCAGTAATTCTCTCTGTCAGTGTCATTATCACATAAGACGTTTAAACTGTGGCTCTCAGCAATAGAAATGTCAATAGTTATAATGCAATGGTGGGGATATCCAGGGAATTTGGTGGAATGAGGGTATATTTAGCACTCACCCATGAAACCAAATAAAATGAACCTAAAGAATGAAAAACAAAGATGAAAACTCCATTTATGGATCCTGGAACAAAAAAAGGACGTTAGTGGAAAAAACTGCTTTCATTAGATGGAGTGGCAGGATTGTCGGAGAATCATTCCTTTAACATTTATTTCCATTAATGTTAGAATTCTGTTTAAGTAATGCAAAAAAAAAAAAAAGATTTGTGACTATTTACCTAGACCCTAGAAAAAACAGGCCTTCTCAGAGTCACTGTTTTCAGAGACCCATGTCATTCTAAAATATAAGAATATCTTTAAGAAAAAAAAAAAAAAGCTACAGTACCATTGTCTCTCCTAGAAGAAGATTAACAGTAATTCCTTACTGTCACCAAATATCAGTGTTCAAATGTCCACAATTCTCATTCTTTCTGTTTCTCTCCCCCTTTCCCCACCCCCCGCCCCCCTGGTTAATTTGAATCAGGATCCAAACAAGGTCCATGCATTACATTTAGTTGATATGTCTCTTAATGTTTTTAATTTGTAGAACTTTCTACCCCTTTTCTTTCCTGTGTCTCCCTCCCTCTCTCTGTCCCACCCTCTGTGTGTCTGTGTGTGTGTGTTTCTCTCTCCCCGATACATGGGATATGTGCAGATTTAGGGCGATCTCTGGAAGGATTTGTATACTTGACGACTGGGGAGTCTGGCCGGAACGGCAATCCTGGAGAAATGCGTGGATCATCTAATGAAGTCCATTTGTCCATGTGGTCACATCTCCATTAGTAGCAGAGCCGGAACTAGCACTCAGGCCTCTTGACTCCCTGTCCACTCCTTACTATACCACCACTAGAAAGAAAACTTAAATTTGAATTAGAAGTTTTGTTTTTTTTTTTTTTTAAGTTAATTTAAAAGCTGCTTCTCTTTTGTGGAAAAGGAATGCAATTTTTAAAAATGATATTCAATATGTTCTTTAAAAAATTCAAAATTCATAGATTAATTTCCATGTTTTAAGTGCGGTGATGTGCTTTGTTCATTAGATAAAACATGTTATTATTATTTTTATATAGCTCTCTTTACTGCCAGTAACTTTCATTGGACCATAGGAACTAGATTCAGTCATCACAGATTGTTTGTGGCATTCCTTATCATTCTCTTTGCCTTGACTTAGAATTTCAAACATAGAAAGAATTTTACACATAGAAACAGAAAAAACAACAACAAAATTCAAAGAACAAGCAAAAAACTTCAGCTTCTATGCTACTGTATATCCAGTCTTTGATTGTATTACGTTTTGTTTCAAGAGAGAAGATAATCTGAAGATTTCATTTTAAGTTACCACATGTTGTCACTAATAGAAATGAACAATTATATGAGAACAGCAGTAATTCTCATAAATAAATTTTGGGGTAAATTTTTGACAGTTTTATTTAACTTTAATAAAATTCACCAATTTTAAGTGTATAATTCAATAAGTTTTAACAAATATTCATTGTATGGCCACAAACACAATTATGATATAGGACATTCCTATTATAGTATTGGGGTAAATTTTAATTATGTTTATAATTACAGGTGTGAATTTCTTCAAAGTAAGAAATCCTCAGAGGAAACTGAGTCATTTGCTTCATACTAAAATATGCAGGAGCCCCAGTGACGCAATGGTTAAGAGCTCTGATGCTGACCAAAAAATTGGCAGTTTGAACCTACTAGCTGCTCCACGGGAGAAAAGACCTGCCGATCTGCTCCCCTAAAGATAAAAGCCGAGAAAACCCTATGTGGCAGTTCTACTCTGACTTATAGGGTCGCTATGAGTCAGAATCAACTCGATGGCACACAACAACATACTAAAATATTCACAAATGAAATTATTCTTTGAGATTTGTTTTAAAATAATAATCTGATTATTATTTTTATTTCAAATGGAAAAAAAGGTGGATGAAGTATGAGTTCCATATGGATAAATATTTGTTAGGGTATTCTCTATGTATATATTTGCAATTTGCCATAATAAAAGGTTAAAAATTGTTAAAAGAACAATGTACTCAGTAAAAACAAAGAAAGTCATATAGAAAATACTAGTAAATATACTATTGAAAAGAATTAAAGTTAATCACTTCATTTTCTCAGTAGGGAACTAAAGACCACTGCAATAATAAAAAGTCTGACTGAGTTTTTGAAGTAAAACATTTTTGTTTGGGATATATTCAACAGTGCATGAAACCATCTGAAATAATGTTTTAAACATTGTTTTTACATTTTCAAACTTCTTTCATACACTATACTACCCCATGCTAATTATTTCTATTTATTAAGGCAGATCCTGAAGCTGTCACTTGACAAAACATACTTAATGTATTTGGGAGTCATAAAAAAATGTTTTAAAAGCTGTTTAAAATAATGTAATTCAAACTTTTCACAATTGTACTGAGACCATTCCTGCTTGAATAAATTCTGGGGTGGTCCAGTTTTGGATAGAGAAAGATCAAAACTGTAGGAAACCCTGGTGGCATAGTGGTCAAGACAAAACTAACCAGTCTCACCTTCCTGGTGAGCTACGGTTGCTAACCGAAAGGTCAGCAGTTCAAATCCACCAGCTGCTCCTTGGAAACTCTATGGGGGCAGTTCTACTCTGTACTATAGGGTCACCATGAGTTGGAATCTGCTCGACAGCAAGGGTTTTTTTTTCTTGGGGGGGGCAAATTTGTTGGATTAGAATTAGTGCTCAATCACCTGCCTAACATAAAGTAGGAACTCAGTAAATAATCGTTGCTGTTATTACAGTCCTCATCCACATCTGTCATAACATCTGTGGCGTGGCTAGGACAGTTCAAAGTGCAACTTCGTGAAATGCAACTTACTTTACACATTAGAGTTGGCCCTCAGATTGAAAAAAAAAAAAACACTAAACTAAACCCTCCAATACCAAATAGCAGTTAAGAGAATCAAAGATCATGTAGGAGCAGAGGAAGGAGGATGAGTGAGAAGGAGACTGGGGTCAGGTTGGTCTCATGACTTATTTTTAGGGCCTTAACAAAGCAGCCAGTATTTCCTAAGGTCCAAATTTCAGGAAAAATAACTTTCTGGTAATATGCATTTTGCTGTTGGGTGCTGTTGAGTCAATTTTGACTCATAGCGATCCCACTTGACAGAGTAGAACTGTCCCATAGGGTTTTTTAGGCTGTAATATTTATGGGTGCAGATCACCAAGTCTTTCCCCCACGGAGCTGCTGAATGGGTTTGTATCACCAACCTTTCAGTAAGTAGCTGAGTGCTTAATCTTTGTACCACCAGGGCTCCTTGATAATATGCATATATTCTTGATAAATTAACACATTGAACTAAACCCAAAGCAAAACTAAAGCAAAATTTCTAAAGTTAAATTTTAATAAAATAGATCTTATACCTAATATGACTGCAGCATAATGAATCACTTAATGTGGCCCTCCTAGCATGGCCTTTGTGACACATACGTGGTGATTAAGTGGGACTATGAAAATAAGGTATATGGAACCTGTGATGGTTGGGATCGTGTGTCAACTTGGCTAGGCCATGATTACCAATATTGTATGGTTGTCCTCCGTTTTATGTGTTGTAGATCCTGACCCCTACATGCTGATGAGGCAGGATTGGTATAGGGTGTGTCTTAGGAGGGTGTGACCCAAGTCCCACCCTTACTCAAGTTGTGCCTTTCCCTGGGATGTAGCCTGCATCTAAGATATACGTGTGTGTCCTGACAGGGCTCTCTCTCTGCATCTGGATCCCATGTCCAGTTTATGATCAGTTGACCTCCAGTTCTTGGGACTCAAGCCAGAGGCTTGCTGTCTGACCTGCTGATTCTGGAGTTCACCCGCCTCTACAGCCCCTTGGGCCTGAGGCCTATCATGTGACCTGATGTGCCAGCTTCCGTAGCCTTATGAGCCAGCAGGCTGTGTTTGGATTCGTCAGCTCCTGCAGCCACGTGGGTCAGGAGAAACCTACGTCTGACCCACGAATTTGGAATTTGGGACTTGTCAGCCTCCACAACCATGTGAGTCATTTTGTTTATACGATTTGTGAGTTCTTTGAGATGTTGGAGTGAGTTAGGGGACCCAAACATGGGAGGAAGGGTACTGAGGGGAGGGGGAGTAGTTCACGTTAGAGATGATGGAGTGGTACAGGAGTTTGGAAAAGTTGAACATTTGGGACATCTTTAACCTCCGCTTGGTGCTGGTCCTTTTAGAAGAAATTATTCGTTTCGTGAAGAAAGTTTCACAAAATATTGCAAAAGTAACTGAAATATGGAACCTGATCTTAAAACTCCAGAGGAATACTTTTAGAAAATGATTTCAGGTTACCCGTAAAGACAAAGCCAGCTTCTGAAAGCTCACTTGGGGATATTCCTTGAGTGTAAAACAGCCAGTTCTTGAAGGATTCAAGTCTGACCTCTTCTTCTTGGTACCTTACTTTGTCCCCTCTCAAGTTTTTCTCCAGATACTTTACCGTTATATCATACTTTGCAATGTTACCAACATCTTTTGCCCAAAAGGAATTCACAGTCTGGATATAACTTCTTGAGGTCTTCTACGGGGAGTCTCTTGAGGCTGATGCTGTAGAGGATTAAGCTACAGCAGTAGCACCGAATCCCAGATATTACTCCCTTTAAATAAAACCCAGCAGCTGCCATCTTCTGAGGGGTCCAAGAGCTATATGACTCAGAAGTCACAAAAGACTTTAACCTCTTTGCTTCACTGCGCATTCTTGAGTTAAAGCCTTTCTGCATTTTTGCTTGGTCTTTCCGCTCCTCCTCTTCTATTTTCTTTGCGAGTTGAACTGCATCTATGCCCAGAAGGGCAGACGGTCTGGCAGCAAAGCATAATCAAACTAGGAAATCTCATTTAGAGGCTTCTCCTGGGTGGCCATTTTCTGGAAAGGGAAGGAAAAGTAGGTTGACTGAGTATAGTAACATGTTTATTATAAAGAGCACTTCCCATCATTTCTGAAGAAGGCAGGAATTGAAGGAGTGGCTGGATTTTCAAGTCAAAAGAAAAGTGGGAAATTATAAAGCATCAGTATTCATCCACTTAGTCAATCAACAAATATTTACTAAACACCTACTGTGTGTCAAGTGGAGTCCCTGGGTGGTGCAAACTGTTAACCACACTTGGCCGCTGACTGAAATAGTGAGAGGGGTATTTACTAACTAGATAGTAGACAACAATTATCTTAGGTAAAGGGAAGGACAACACACAATAGAGGGGAAGTCAGCACAATGGGACTAAACCAAGCTAAGAAGTTTCCTGAATACAACCAAACACTTTGAGGGACAGAGTAACAGGGGCAGGGGTCTTGTGAGCATGATTTCAGGGGACATCTAGGTCAAGTGGCAGAACAAAATTTATTAAGAAAATGTTCCGCATCCAATTTTGGTGAGTGGCGTCTGGGGTATTAAAAGCTAGCGAGTGGCCATCTCAGATGCATCAGTTGGTCTCAACTCTCCTGGAGCAAAGAAGAATGAAGAACACCAAAAGACACAAGGCAAATATTGGCCCAAGAGACAGAAAGGGCCACATAAACCAGAGACTCCACCAGCCTGAGACCAGAACTAGATGATGTCCAGCTACCACCAATGACCACCCTGACAGGGAACACAGCAGAGAGTCCCTGAGAGAGCAGGGGAAAAGTAGGGTTAAGAACCCAAAATGCAGTAAAAAGACCAGACTTGATGGCCTGACTGAGACTGGAGGGAACCCAGAAGACATGGCTCCCGTACTCTCTGTTAGCCCAAAACTAAAACCATTCCCAAAGCCAACTCTTTAGACAAAGATTAGACTGGACTATAAGACATAAAATGATACTTGTGAAGAGCGTGCTTCTTAGCTCAAGCAGATACACAAGACTAAATGGGCAGCTCCTGTCATTTTGCCTTACACAAGGCAAAATGAGAAGGCAGAGAGGGACAGGAGCTGGTTGAATGGACATGGGAAACACAGGGTGGAAAGGGAGAGTGTGCTGTCACATTATAGGGAGAGCAACTAGGGTCACATAACAATGTGTGTATAAATTTTTGTATGAGAAACTAACTTGAACTGTAAACTTTCACTTAGAGCACAACTTAAAAAAAAGTCTTGGCAATCTACTTCCTTAAGATCACAGTTATTGAAAATCATATGGAGCATAGTTCTACTCTGATACACATGGGGTCACTGTGAGTCAGAATTGACCTGATGGCAGTGGGCTTTAATGCAAGGAAAACAGTCTCTTTGTCACCCGTGCATAAAATCCATTTCAGCAGTGGTTCCTCAGGAAGCTCTCTGTATCAGTCCACAAGATTACTTAGCTCTTTGAATAGCAACTTGTTTTGGTTATGTCTTGATACCTCCCCCATAGAGTGTTAATTTTAAAAAAAGAAAATTTATATATGGAGCCCTGGTGGCACAGTGGTTAAGAGAGAGAGCTACTGACCAAAAGGTCAACAGTTTGAATCCACCAACCGCTCCTTGGAAACCCTATGGGGCAGTTCTACTGTGTCCTACAGGGTCGCTATGAGTTGGAATTGACTCTACAGCAATGGGTTTGGTTTTGGTTTTTTGGCCAAGGGATAACAGCATGGCTCCAGGCCTTCCCAGGGATAAATAAGCACAGTGTTGCAACAGCCCAGCTGAGACCAATCCTGTATTTGCATAACAAAGTTCAATGGTCAATTTTGCTGGTCCTGAGGCCATTAATGGAGCCCTGGTGGCATAGAGTTAAGAGCTTGGGTGCTAACCAAAAGGTTGGCAGCTTGTATCCACCAGGCGCTCCTTGGAAACCCTATGGGGCAGTTCTACTCTGTCCTATAGGATTGCTATGAGTAGGAATTGACTCGAAGAGCAATGGGTTTGATTTTTTGGAGGCCATTTCTAGGTAGGAGAGATGATTTCCAAGGCCCTTTCTAGGTCTAATAGTCTTTGCATACAAGTACTGAGGGGGCCATCAAGGCAACTATGTCATGCAGCTGAGATTTAAACCCAAGTTTAGTGGTACAGTGGTTAAGTGCTTGGCTGCTAACCAAAAAGTGGGCAGTTCAAACCTACCCAGCAGCACCAAGGGAGAAAGACCTGGAGATCTGCTTCTGTAAAGATTACAGCATAGGAAAGAAACACTATGGGCAGTTCTACTCTGTAAAACATGGGGTTGCTATGAGTCAGAATCAACTCGAGGCACCCAACAACAATTGTGTGGCTCCTGTGCCTGTTCTTCCTCCAAACCACCCTGCCTCCAACAAGAGAGACAAGAGAAAGAAATAAGATGGCCATAGGCTGAGGCGTGGAAGAAAAGTACCTTTGCTGTAGATGGTAATTTTCTTACCGGAGGTTTATCCAGAATCCCTCTCAAGTGGACGGAGAATGAATGCTCTCTGTTTGTCCTTTAATGAGAAGCAATAAGAAAATATTTGAGGAACTTGAACACAAAGCCAATTTCACACTGTCTGAGAAATCACCAGTAAATAATGTAAGGTATTTCGTCAACAGGGCTTTGTCAGGTCCCAATAGAGTAACAAAACCTACCCGGTCCCACAACAGAAGTACTCTATTCTAAATAGTTTAAGATTTGTTTTTAAGCAAGGAAATTATACTGCTAGTATAAAGCTTATTTCTTTAATGGTGACCTTTTCTATCTTCCTGGTATTTTTTAGGTTCTTTTATTCTTGGAGTTCTAAAACTTCAAAATACTGTGTCTAAGGTGGGTCTTTCCGCATTCATTGTACCAGGCACTCAGTGGGCCTTTTCAGTATGAGTACTTGGGCATCTCATCAGCTCTGGGAAATTATCTTCTATTATTGCTTTGATCATTTCTGACTGTCTGCTATTCTCTGTTCAGTCTTTCTGGTATTCCCATTATTCAATTGAAGCTTTTATCTTTTTGTTTTCTCATATATTCTCAGTATTTTTGCTCTACTTCCTGGGAGATTTCCTCTCCTTTATTTTCCAACTCTCTAATACCCAAAAAACCCACTGCCGCCAAGTCAATTTCGACTCATAGCAACCCTATAGGACAGACTAGAACTACCTCCATAGGGCTCCCAGGCTGTAAATCTTTACAGAAGCAGACTGCCACATTTTCTCCCTCAGATTGGCTGGTGGGTTAGAACCACTAACCTTTTTGTCAGCGCAGAACTTTTGGTTAAACCACTGAGCACTTTAACCACTGTGCCACCAGGGCTCCTAACTCTCCAATAGCATTTTTTAATTTGAGCAACTAAACTTTTAATATCCCATAGGTCTTTCTTGTTCCTTATTTTCATAGCATCCATTTTTTTTTTTTTTTAACCAATACAATCTTCCTGAATCTCTCTGGGGATACCAATAGTTAACTTCTTTGTTTTCTGAATTATCTCTGTTACCTCCAATGTTATCATTACTATTTGCTTTAGTGTTTGTTTTTCACATTGCCAGCTTTCCTCGAATATCTAATGATCCTTGGTTTTCAATTCATGTTCAAGAATGAGGCAATTTAAAGACTGATCGGTCAAAATACGTTTGAAAAAAACCTAATTAAGAGCTACAGGAGTGTGACTGGAACCTGGGCCCTTCACGTTATGGTGAGCAGATTAGGGAGCCTGAGTTTACCCTGGAGAAGTTGTAAATGTCAGTGTAACCAACAGGATGAAACTGCTCCCCCCTCCTGCTCCCATCCCAGCCAGGCTCTCTGACTTCCTGATATTTCTGTGTTGTCTCGGTAACAACACAAGGTCTTTACTGTTGCTTCTCTTCTTAAGGCCGCTTCACTCCTCACCAACTGCCCCGCCACCCCTCCATTCGGACATGAGCAATAAGCTGGAAAGCAAAGCTGTGCTTAGATGAACTTCATGCGTCATACATACCCCCAGCAGTCCTACTGCACCTCCACTGCACCCCCATACATGTTAATTGGTTCCTGAAATTGCCCACCTATTCCCAGAAACTTTATGAATTATGCATAAGTCCACTATCCAGAACACTGTAACTGCCCTAAAATCCCCAAATTCAGAGAGCTTGATTTGAGACTTAGTCTCCGAGCTCCTTGCTTCACCGGCTTGCAATAACATCCTCTTTGTCAAAGGCCTGGTATCTCTCACTTGACTCAAGGGGTCGCATTGGCAGGACCCATTCCCGTAGGGTTACATCAGGAAAACACTTTAGAAAAAATTATTTCAAGTTACCTGTAAAGACAAAATATATATATATGAATAGGTCACTAAAGGTCAGAATTGACTGGATACAACAGGTTCAACAGGTAAAGACAAAGCCAGCAGCTAAGCTCTCACTTGAGGATGTTCCTTGAAGATAAAATGGCCAGTTCTTTTTTTTTTTTTTTTTTAATTGTGATTTAGGTCAAAGTTTATAGACAAAATTAGTTTCTCATTAAACAGTTAATATACAAATTGTTTTGTGACACTGGTTGCCAACACCTCAATATGTCAACCACCCCAGGTTACCTGTTCCCATTCGTCCAGTTTTCATGTCCCTTCCTGCCTTCTTAGTGTGCCCATTAGTCTCATCTATATGATTGAGCTATGAAGCATGACCCTCACATGTTATGGTTGGCCCTATAGCCTGTCTAATATTTGGCTGAAGGGTGAACCTCAGGAGTGACTTCAATACTGAGTTAAAAGGGTCTGGGGGCCATAATCTCGGGGTTTCTCCAGCCTCCATCAGACTAGAAAGCCTGGTCTTTTAGTGTGTGTGAGTGAATTTGAATTTTGTTCTACATTTTTCTCCCACTTTGTCTGGGACTCTCTATTATGATCCCTGCTAGAGCAGTCAGTGGTAGTAACCAGGCACCATCCAGTTGCTCTGGACTCAGTCTGGTGGAGGTTGTGGTAGTTGAGGTCCATTAGTCCTTTGGACTAAACTTTCCCTTGTGTTTTTGATCTTCTTCATTCTCCTTTGCTCTAGCTGGGATGGGACCAGTAGATGTATCTTAGATGGCCACTTGCAGGCTTATAAGACCCCAGTCATTACTCATCACTGTCAGATGTGGAACGTTTTCTTCATAGACTATGTTATGCCAGTTGAGCTATATATCCCCAGAGACCACGGTCCCCAGGCTTCAGCCCAGTTGCTTGGTCTCTCAAGGCACTTAGATGTGTCTGTGGTTTTCCTCTAGTCAAGCTGTGCTGACTTCCTCAGTATTGCATACTGTCTTACCCTTCCCCAAAGTTACCTCTTACCTACTATCTAGTAGATAACCATCATAACCATCAAAGATTGTTTCTTTCTGTGAGAAAACATTTTCTTGTGTTTTTGTAATTGTGGTCCCATACAGTATTTGTCCCTTTGTGATTGACTTATTTCACTCAGCATATAATGCCCTTCCAGATTCATCCATGTTGTGAGAAGTTTCACAGATTCATCATTGTTCTTTATCATTGAATAGTATTCCATTTTATGTATGTACCATAGTTTGTCCATTCATCCGTTGATGGGCACTTAGGTAATTTCTATTTTTTTGCTATTGTGAATAATGCTGCAACGAACATGGGTGTGCATATCTCGACTTGTGTGACAGCTCTTATTTCTCTAGGATATATCCTTAGGAGTGTGATAGCTGGATCATATGGTATTTCTATTTCTAGTTTTTTAAGGAAACGCCATATTGTTTTCCAAAATTGTTGAATCATTTTGTATTCCCACCAGCAGTGCATAAAAGCTCAATTGCCCCTCAACCTCACCAACATTTGTTGTTTTTTGGTTTTCTAATTCATGCCAGTAATATCGGGGGGCGAGATTTGCATTTCTCTAACTGCTAATGATTTTGAGCATTTCCTCACATGTCTGTTAGCCCCCTGAGTGTCTTCTTTGGTGACGCGTCTGTTTATATACTTTGCCCATTTTTTATTGGATTTTTTTTTTTTTATTGTAGAGGTGTTGGGTTTTCCTATACATTTCAGAGATTAGACCTTTGTCAGTGTCATTGCCAAATTTTTTTTCCCAGTCTGTAGATTCTCTTTTGGTGAAGTCTTTTGATGTGCAGAAGTGTTTAATTTTTAGGAGGTCCCATTTATCCAGTTTATCTTCTGGTATTTGTAAATTGTTGATTATGGTTTATATTCTGCTTATGCCATAAATTAGGGCCCCTAAAGTTGATCCTATTTTTTCTTCCATGATCTTTACAGTTTTTGGTTTTATATTTAGGTCTTTGATCCATTTTGAATTAGTTTTTGTGTATGATGTGAAGTACGGGTCCTGTTATTTTTTTGCAAATGGACATCCAGTTTTGCTAGCATCATTTGTTGAAAAGACTTTTCTCAAAGATCAGGTGGCTGTAGGTAGATGGATTTACAACTGGGTTCTTGATTATCATCCATTGGTCAATGTGTCTGTTGTTGTACCAGTACCAGGCTGTTACGACTACTGTAGCTGTATAGTAGGTTCTGAGGTTAGGTAATATGAGGCCTCTTACTTTGTTCTTTTTCTTCAATAATACTTTACTTACCCCGGGCCTCTTTCTTTTCCATATAAAGTTAATGATTAGTTTTTCCATCTCTTTAAGTAACGCTGTTGGTATTCAGATCGGGGTTGCATTGTATTTATGGATTGCTTTTTTTTTTGGGTAGAATTGATATTTTCTCACAATGTTGAGTCTACGTATCCATGACCATGGTGTTTTTCCTTTTATGTAGGTCTCTCTTGGTTTCTTGCAGTACGGTTTTGTAGTTTTCTTTGTATAGGTCTTTTACATCCCCAGTTAGATTTATTCCTTTTTTTATCTTATTTTTTCAGGGGCTATTATAAGTGGTATTGCTTTCCTGGGTTTGCTTTCTGTAGTTGTCTTTATTGGTGTATAGGAATCCAACTGATTTTTGTATGTTTATCTTGTATCTTGCTACTCTGCTGAATCTTTCTATTAATTCCAGTACCTTTCTTGTGGAGTCTTTAGGGTTCTCTATATACAGTATCATATCACCCATGAATAGGATGTCATGGATTGAACTGTGCCCCCCAAAAATGTGTGTCAGTTTGGCTGGGCCATGATTCCTGGTATTGTGTGATTTTCCACCAGTTTGTCATCTGATGTGATTTTCCTGTGTGTTGTAAATCCTGCCTCTATGATCTTAATGAGGGGGAATGGGCAGCAGTTGTGTTGGTCAGGCAGGACTTAATCTATGGGATTGGATTGTGTCTTGAGCCAGTTTATTTTGGGATATAAAAGAGAGAAGTGAGCAAAGATACAGTGGGACCTCATACCACCAAGAAAGCAATGCTGGGCACAGAGCACGTCCTTTGGATCCAGGGTTCTTGCACAGAGAAGCTCCTAGTTCACGGGAAGGTTGATGAGAAGGACCTTCCTCCAGAGCCAACAGAGAGACAAAGCCTTCCCCTGGAGCTGAAACCCTGAACCTGGACTTCTAGCCTACTTTACTGTGAGGAAATAAATTTCTCTTTGTTAAAGCTATCAACTTGTGGTATTTCAGTTATAGCAGTACTAGATAACTAAGACACTTACCAATTTGGATGCCCTTTATTTCTTTTTCTTGCCTTATTGCTCTAGCTAGGACTTCCAGAATATTGTTAAATAGAAGTGGTGATAAAGGTCATCCTTGTCTTGTTCCTGTTCTCAAGGGGAATATTTTCAGCCTCTCTCCCTTGAGAATATTGGCTTTTGGTTTTGTATAGATGTTCTTTATTATGTTGGAGAATTTCCATCCTATTCCTATCTTATTGAGAGTTTTTACCAGGAATGGGTGTTGGACTTTATTGAATGCCTTTTCTGTGTCAATTGAGATGATCATGCATTTATTTATGTGGTGGATTATGTTGATTGATTTTCTAATGTTGAACCATTCTTGCACACCTGATCATGGTGTATTTTTTTTTTCGTATGGTGCTGAATTCTATTGACAAGAAATTTATTAAGAAGTTTTGCATCTATATTCACGAGAGATATTGGTCTGTAATTTTCTTTTTTTGTGGTATCTTTGCTTGGTTTTGGTATCAGGATTTGCTGGCTTCATAGAATGAATTCACAATTATCCCTTCCTTTTCTATGTTCTGAAATAGTTTGAGTAGTACTGTTGCAAACTCTTCTCTGAATGTTTGGTAGAATTCTCCAGTGAAGCCATCTGGGCCAGGACTATTTTTTGTTGGGAGTGTTTTTTTTTTTTTTTTTACCTTTTCAGTCTCTTATCTTGTTATGGATCTGTTCAGATTTTGTATCTCAGTTTGTGTTAGTTTAGGTAGGTAGTATGTTTTTAGAAATTTGTCCATTTCCTCTAGGTTTTCAAATTTGTTGAAGTATAGTCTTTCATAGTTCTCTGTTATGATCTTTTTTTATTTCTGTTGGGTCTGTTTTAATGCCCCCAATTTAATTTCTTATTTTGGTTATTTGCTTCCTCTCCTGTTCTTCTTTTGTCAGTCTGGCCAATGGGTTTGGCGATTTTGTTCATCCTTTCAAAGAAACAACTTTTGGTTTTGTTGATTCTTTCTATTGTTTTTCTATTCTCTTTTATTTCTACTCTGATATTTGTTTCCTTTCTTCTGGTGTCTGTGAGCTCCTTTTGCTATTCTCTATTTGTTCAAGTTGTACAACTAACTTTGATTTTGTCCCTTTCTTCTTTTTTGATGTGTGCACCTATTGCAATAAATTGACCTCTGAGCATTGCCTTACTGTGTTCCACAGATTTTGGTATGATGTGTTTTCATTCTCATTTGACTCTAGAAATTTTTTTATTCCATCTTTGATTTCTTCTATTACCCAGTGGTTTTTAAGCTGGGTGTTATTTGGTTTCATGTATTTGATTTTTTTTTTTCCTTGCTCTTTCTGTTATTAGAAACACTGGTGGTGTAGTCGTTAAGTGCTATGGCTGCTAACCAAAAGGTCGGCAGTTTGAATCCACCAGGCGCTCCTTGGAAACTCTACGGGGCAGTTCTACTCTGTCCTATAGGGTCACCATGAGTAGGAATAGACTCGACCGCAGTGGGTTTGTTTTTTTTGGTTTTCTTTCTGTTATTAATTTCTACTTTTTTGGTTCTGTGATCAGAACAGATGCTTTGTATTATCTCAGTGCTTTGGGGTTTGTTGAGGGTTGCTTTGTGGAAAATAGCTAGTTCTTGAAGGACTCTGTTTGGGTATGCCAAGGCCCACATTGAGGAGTGTTGATGATGCAGTGAGCAGTTAAGCTCTTGGCTGCTAACTGAAAGATCTTCAGTTCAAACCCGTGAAGATTACAACCCAGGAAACCCTATAGGGCAGTTCTACTCTGTCATATAGGGTCACTATGAGTCAGAATTGACTGAACTGCACCTAATAACAATGCCCACATTAGCTGTTCTATGTCTCTTAAAAACAAGTTATTCAACATTTTTAGAGAAGAATTCTCTAATTTTTTAGCCTCAGAGTTAACACCTGTCTGTCAAGTATTCTGATCATGGAGTAGGGGTAGACTGTTAATGCACAGACTTGCAACTAGTGTGTCAAGCTCATGTCACTCCTGCCTTCCTTCATACCTGGCATTCTCAGTCCCAGCTGCTCCAGAGACTTACAGAGTGGATAGTCTCCCACAGCTTATATGGGTATTTGGGCTGTGATTTCCTTTGACTTGCTTCCTTGATCAGTATCCCCTTGTTCTGTCTGAACAACTGCCGCTTGATCTATGTAAAGGTTCCTCACAAGCACAATTAAGTGTTCTGGAATTCTCATTCTTCGCAATGTTACCCATAATTTGTTATGATCCACACAGTCAAACGTCTTTGCATAGCCAATAAAACACAGGTAAACATCCTCTGGTATTCTCTGCTTTCAGCCAGGATTCATCTGACATCAGTGGTGATATCCCTGGTTCCAAATCCTCTTCTGAAACCAGACTGAATTTCTGGAAGTTCTCTGTTGATATACTGCCGCAGCCATTTTTGAATGATCTTCAGCAAAATTTTGCTTGCGTGTGATATTAATGATTTCATTCTATAATTTCCACATTTGGTTGGATCACATTTCTTGGGAATAGACATAAATATGGATTTCTTCCATTCAGTTGGCCAGGAAGCTGTCTTCCATATTTCTTGACATAGACAAGTGAGCACCTCCAGCACTGCATCCCTTTGTTGAAACATCTCAACTGATATTTTGTCAATTCCTGGAGCCTTGTTTTTCATCAATGCCTTCAGTGCAGCTTGGACTTCTTCCTTCAGTCCCATCGGTTCTTGATCATGTGCTACCTCTTGAAATGGCTGAATGTCAATAAATTCTTTTTGGTATAATGACTCTGTGTTCCTTCCATCTTCTTTTGATGCTTCTGGTGTTGTTTAATATTTTCCCCATAGAATCCTTCACTATTGCAACTCAAGGCTTGAATTTTTTCTTCAGTTCTTTCAGCTTAAGAAATACTGAGCGTGTTCTTCCCTTTCAGTTTTCTATCTCCAGCTCCTTGCACATATCATTATAATACTTTACTTTGTCTTCTTGAGCTGCCCTTTGAAATCTTCTGTTCAGTTTTTTACTTCATCATTTCTTCCTTTTGTTTTAGCTGCTCGATGTTCGAGAGCAAGTTTCAGAATCTCCTGTGACATCCACCTTGGTCTTTTCTTTCTTTCCTGTCTTTTCAATGACCTCTTGCTTTCTTCATGTTTGACGTCCTTGATGTCATTCCACAAGTGGTCTGTTCTTCAGTCATTAGTGTTCAATGTGTCAAATCTATTCTTGACACGGTCTCTAAATTCAGGTGGGATATATTCAAGGCTGTATTTTGGCTCTCATGGACTTGCTCTGATTTTCTTCAGTTTCAGCTTGAACTTGCATGTGAGCAATTGATGGTCTGTTCTACAATCAGCCCCTGGCCTTGTTCTGACTAATGATATTGAGTATTTTCATCATCTTTTTCCACAGATGTATTCAATTTGATTCCTGTGTGTGCCGTCTGGGGAGGTCCATGTGTATAGTTGCTATTTATGTTGGTGAAAAAAGGTATCTGCAATGAAGAAGTCATTGGTCTTGCAAAGTTCTATCACTTGATCTCTGACATTGTTTCTCTCACCAACACCATATTTCCCAACTACCAATCCTTCTTTGTTTCCAACTTTCGCATTCCAATCACCAGTAATTATCAATGCATCCTGGTTGCATGTTCAATCAATTTCAGACAGTAGATGCTGATAAAAATCTTCAGTTTCTTCAACTTTGGCCTTAGTGGTTGGTGTGTAAATTTGAATAATAGTCGTATTAACTGATCTTTCTGACAATGGCATTAGCTCAAAATTTTCACAATTTTTTGTCACTGAGTTCCCTAAATTAGCTACCATAGGAATCAAGGAAAAATATATTTTGCCTTTTCTGTATGATCATGTCAGGAAAATGGAAGAAGAAAATAGTACACTCAAAAGAGAAGCTCATGCAAGTCTTAAAATTCAGTTTTTGCTAGATTAAACTACTTTACATTCCTACCTAGAACACTTTAATTGCCTAGCTGTATTTCAATAGAGACAGCGCAGGCTTTTGGACAAACACTTGCCATTTTTTTCCCTAATTGCTAGTAACTGAAGAAGAGTTTCTATCTCTGCCATAAAGTGAGGATGCAAAAGAAATATAATCTAAGGAAAGCAACCTTTACACAGGTGTCTTTTGTTTAAAGTGGGCTGAGAGATGTTTTCTTTATGACAGTGGTGTAATAAAAGTTGTTTCAAAAAGTCATGGAATTAGTTTCATGAAGTTTCCCGGACAACTTAAAAAGATTTTAACAAGCTGTTTCTGGGAAATGAGGCCTCAGTACCAAGTAGTTCTCATAAATTTCTGAGCCATTTGGTTAGAACCGTTTTATTTCAAACTGTGATTTTTTTTAAGACCCCTCCTGAAGGATATGTAATGTAAGCATTTGAGACTATGACTGAAGAACTCTGTAATTAATTCCTGAAACCCAACACTGTGAGAGCCTTCCTCCTGTATCCCATTACCCAAAAGAAGCCCATTGCCCACTTTCTAAACCACCCTTCTTGTGATCTCAACCAAAGACTAACTAATCAAATGATTGTATTATAATTCCTTTGTTCTTTGGACTATTATCTGTTCCAGTTAGAAGCTCTCTTGCAGGAGCCATTCATTTTCACTTTTGCAAACTGGTGCCTCTCTGCATTCAAATGTTTCCTTTTTTTTTTTTTTTTTTTTTACCTAATCCTCTTAAGCTTATTTCAAGGACTGAGTGAGTGGATTTCTTCTCCACAACAGAACTGAAATCTATTTCGAGCATACTCCTTGCTGGCGCAGTTCTAAGAACTTAACGTATGCCCATTTAATCCTTTTAGCATCCCAAATGAGGTAGGTATTGTTATTATCCCCATTTTACAGATGAGGAAACTCAGGCACAAGGGGTTAGGATTAACCATCCAGTCTGACTAGAGTCTTCGCTTTTTTTTAACATACATTTTTTATTGTTGTAAATATATATGTAACAAAACATGTGACATTTCAACAATCTTTACATGTACAGCTCAGTGATGTTATGTTCATTGTATTGTCCAGCCATCACACTTATCCATTCCCAAATTATATCATCACATTTAACCTACACTTTTGACCCTATGTGATGCTGCCATAAAGACTAGATTTTAAGGAAAAACCCAAGTGTTCCTGAAGCTTCACTCCTTCCCCCTTTTGGTAGTGCAGCAAATTGCTGAGTTAACTCAATGAAGAACACAAGTTTTCTAGGTATTACCAAGAACACTGGTATGTGAGCTTCTATAGCTAAGCTTTGGTCCAACAAAGTCATTTATACACCCAAGAAATGAACATTGTTAAATAGTTGGCCAGGTATTCCCTACCCCTTTCCTAACATATAGGGGCAGTGTTCTTGTTTAGAAGTACTTTTATGGTGTACCTAGTTCCTCCTGGCCCAACAATTCTTTTTATAAGAGGTCCAGAGGCCAGGGGAAACTCTTCACACTGCTGGACTTTCTGCCTGTTAGTTCTCCCCCAATAAACTTTACTTTCCATCTATACAATTAATGTTGCTGTGTGTATCTGTCTGTGCCCAGTACACATTACATTTATTCCAGGACCTTGTAGATTTTGTTGTTCTTACACACTTTTTTTTGTCTGTTTTTACTATTCCATTTCCTACGTGTTCATTGATGATGTACAGGAGTCCTTCTGATTTATTTATTTATTTTATGATTTTTATTGTGCTTTAAGTGAAAGTTTACAAATCAAGTCAGTCTCTCACACAAAAACTTATATACACCTTGCGGCATACTCCCAATTACTCTCCCCCTAATGAGACAGCCCGCTCTCTCCCTCCACTCTCTCTTTTCGTGTCCATTTCACCAGCTTCTAACCCCCTCTACTCTCTCATCTCCCCTCTAGGCAGGAGATACCAACATAGTCTCAAGTGTCCACTTGATCCAAGAAGCTCACTCCTCACCAGCATCCCTCTCTAACCCACTGTCCAGTCAAACCATGTATGAAGAGTTGACTTCGGGAATGGTTCCTGTCCTGGGCCAACAGAATGTCTGGGGACCATGACCACTGGGGTCCTTCGAGTCTCAGTCAGACTATTAAGTCTGGTCTTTTTATGAGAATTTGGGGTCTGCATCCCACTGCTCTCCTGCTCCCTCAGGGCTTCTCTGTTGTGTTCCTTGTCAGGGCAGTCATTGGTTGTACTTGGGCACCATCTAGTTCTTCTGGTCTCAGCTGATGTAGTCTCTGGTTCATGTGGCCCTTTCTGTCTCTTGGGCTCGTAATTACCTTGTGTCCTTGGTGTTCTTCATTCTCCTTTGATCCAGGTGGGTTGAGACCAATTGTTGTATCTTAGATGGCTGCTTGCTAGCATTTAAGACCCCAGATGCCACTCTTCAAAGTGGGATGCAGAATATTTTCTTAATAGATTTTATTATGCCAATTGACATAGATGTCAATTGAAACCATGGTCCCCAAACCTGTGCCCCTGCTACACTGGCCTTTGAAGCATTCAGTTTATTCAGGAAACTTCTTTGTTTTTGGTTTAGTCCAGTTGTGCTGACCTCCCCTGTATTCTGTGTTGCCTTTCCCTTCACCTAAAATAGTTCTTATCTACTATCTATTTAGTGAATATCCCTCTCCCACCTTCCCTCCCTTCCAGCTCTCGTAACCACAGAAGAATGTTTTCTTCTCAGTTTAAACTATTTCTCAAGTTCTCATAATAATGGTCTCACACAATATTTGTCCTTTTGCAACTGACTAATTTCACTCAGCATAATGCCTTTCAGGTTCCTCCATGTTATGAAACGTTTCACGGATTCATCATGTTCTTTACTGATGTGTAGTATTCCATTGTGTGAATATACCATAATTTATGCATTCATCTGTTGATGGGCACCTTGGTTGCTTCCATCTTTTAGCTATTGTAAACAGTGCTGCAATAAACATGAGTGTGCATATACCTGTTCGTGTAAAGGCTCTTATTTCTCTAGAATATGTTCCGAGGAGTGGGATTGCTAGATCGTATGGTAGTTCTATTTCTAGCTTTTTAAGGAAGAGCCAAATTGATTTCCAAAGTGGTTGTACCATTTGACATTCCCACCAGCAGTGTAGAAGTGTTCCAATCTCTCCACAGCCTCTCCACCATTTATTCTTTTGTATTTTTTAAATTAATGCCAACCTTGTTGGAGTGAGATGAAATCTCATTGTAGTTTTGATCTGCATTTCTCTAATGGCTAACGATCGTGAACATTTCCTCATATATCTGTTAGCTACCTGAATGTCTTCTTTAGTGAAGTGTCTATTCATCTCTTTAGTCCATTTTTTAATTCGGTTATTTGTCTTTTTTTATTTGAGTTTTTGCAGTATCATGTAGATCTTAGAGATCAGGTGCTAATTGGAAATGTCATAGCTAAAAACTTTTTCCCAGTCTGTAGGTAGTCTTTTTACTCTTTTGGTGAAGTCTTTGGATGAGCATAGGTGTTTGATTTTTAGGAGCTCCCAGTTATCTAGTTTTTCTTCTGCATTCTTAATAATGTTTTCTATACTGTTTATGCCAAGTATTAGGGCTCCTAACATTGCCCCTATTTTTTCTTCCATGATCTTTATCATTTTAGATTTTATATTTAGGTCTTTGATCCATTTTGAGCTCGTTTTTGTGCATGGAGTGAGGTATGGGTCTTGTTTCACTTTTTTGCAGATGGATATCCAGTTATGCCAGCACCATTTGATAAAGACTGTCTTTTCCCGATTTCACTGTTTTGGAGCCTTTGTCAAATATCAACTGCTCATATGTGGATGGATTTATGTCTGGATTCTCAATTTGGTTCCATTGGTCTATGTATCTGTTGTTGTACCAGTACCAGGCTGTTTTGACTACTGTAGCAGTATAATAGGTTCTAAAATCAGGTAAAGTAAGGCCTCCCACTTTGTTCTTCTTTTTCAGTAATCCCTTATTTATCCAGGGCTTCTTTCACTTCCATGTGAAATTGGTGATTTGTTTCTCCATCTCATTAAAGAATGCCGTTGGGATTTGGACTGGAATTGCGTTAAATGTATAGATTGCTTTTGGTAGAACAGACATTTTCATAATGTGAAGTCTTCCTATCCATGAGCAAGGTATGTTTTTCCACTTATGTAAGTCTCCTTTGGTTTCTTGCAGAAGTGTACTATAGTTTTCTTTGTATAAGTCTTTTATATCTCTGGTAAGATTTACTCCTAAGTATTTTATCTTCTTGGGGGCTACTATAAATGGCATTGTTTTGGAGATTTCCTCTTCGATGTTTTTTTTTTTGTTGGTGTAGAGGAATCCAACAGATTTTTGTATGTTTATCTTGGATCCCGATACTCTGCTGAACTCTTCTATTAGTGTCAGTAGTTTTCTTGAGGATTCCTTAGGGTTTTCTATGAATAAGATCATGTCATCTGCAAATAGAGATACTTTGACTTCTTCCTTGCCAATCTGGATGCCCTTTATTTCTTTATCTAGCCTAATTGCTCTGGACATCCAAAACAATGTTGAGTAAGAGCGGTGATAAAGGGCATCCTTGCCTGGTTTCCGATCTCAATGGGAATGCTTTCAGGCTCTCTCCATTTAGGGTGATGTTGGCTGTTGGCTTTGTATAAATGCTCTTTATTATGTTGAGGAATTTTCCTTCTATTCCTATTTTGCTGAGAGTTTTTATCATGAATGGGTGTTGAACTTTGTCAAATGCCTTTTCTGCATCAATTGATAAAATCATGTGATTCTTGCCTTTTGTTTTATTTATGTGGTGGATTATATTAATTGTTTTTCTAATGTTGAACCATCCCTGCATACATGGTATGAATCCTACTTGGTTATGGTGGATTATTTTTTTCGATATGTTGTTGAATTCTATTGGCTAGAATTTTGTTGAGGATTTTTGCATCCACATTCATGAGGGATATAGGTCTATAATTTTGTTTTCTTGTGGTGTCTTTATCTGGTTTTGGTATCAGGGATATGGTGGCTTCATAGAATGAGTTTGGTAGTATTCCGTCCTTTTCTATGCTCTGAAATACCGTTAGTAGTAGTGGTGTTAACTTTTCTCTGAAAGTATGGTAGAACTCTGCAGTGAAGCTGTCTGAACCAGGGCTTTTTTTTATTGGGAGTTTTTTGATTACCTTTTCAATCTCTTCTTTTGTTATGGGTCTATTTATTTGTTCTACCTCTGTTTGTGTTAGTTTAGGTAGGTAGTGTGTTTCTAGGAATTCATCCATTTCTTCCAGATTTTCAAATTAGTTAGAGTACAATTTTTCATAGTAATCTGATATGATTCTTTTAATTTCAGTTGGGTCTGTTGTAATATCGCCCATCTCATTTCTTATTCAGGTTATTTGCTTCCTCTCCTGTTTTTCCTTTGTGAGTTTGGCCAGTGATTTATCAATTTTGTTGATTTTTTCAAAAAACCAGCTTTTGGTCTTGTTATTTCTTTCAGTTGTTTTTCTGTTTTCTATTTCATTTAGTTCAGCTCTAATTTTCATTATTTGTTTTCTTCTGGTGCCTGTGGGTTTCTTTGTTGCTGTCTTTCTATTCGTTCAAGTTGTAGCAATAATTCCTTGATTCTGGGCCTGTCTTCTTTTTGTATGTGTGCATTTATTGATATAAATTGGCCTCTGAGCACCACTTTTGCTCTGTCCCAAAGGTTCTGATAGGAAGTGTTTTCATTCTCATTGGATTCTCTGAATATCTTTATTTCATCCTTAATGTCTTCCATAATCCAGTATTTTTTGAGCAGGGTATTCTTCAGTTTCGAAATGTTTGATTTCTTTTCCCTGCTTTTCTTAATTTCCACTTTTACGGCCTTATGGTCAACAAAGATGCTCTGTAATATTTTCCATGTTTTGGATTCTGTTAAGGCTTGCTTTATGACCTAATATGTAGTCTATTCTACAGAATGTTCCATGCGCACTAGAAAAGAAAGCATACTTGGTTGCTGTTGGGTGGAGTGTTCTGTATATGCCTATGAGGTCAAGTTGGTTGACAGTGGCATTTTGATCTTCCATGTCTTTATTGAGCTTCTTTCTGGATGTCCAGTCCTTCATTGAACGTGTTGTGTTGAAGTCTCCTGCTATTATTGTGGAGCTGTCTATCTCACTTTTTAATGCTGATTGTTTTATGTATCTTGCAGCCCTGTCATTGGGTGCATAAATATTTAATACAGTTATATCTTCTTGCTATATTGTCCCTTTAATCATTATATAGTGTCCTTCCTTATCCTTTCTGATGGATTTAACTTTAAGGTCTATTTTGTCAGAAATTAATATTGCCACTCCCGCTCTTGTTTGATTGTTGTTTGCTTGATATATTCTTTTCCATCCTTTGAGTTTTAGTTTGTTTCTGTCTCTAAGTCTAAGGTGTGTCTCTTGTAGGCAGCATATATATAGACGGATCTTGTTTTTTTAATCCATTCTGCCACTCTCTCTTTATTGGTGCATTTAGCCCATTGACATTCAGGGTAATTATGGATAGGTATGAATTTAGTGCTGTCATTTTGATGTCTTTTTTTGTGTGTTGTTGACAGTTTCTTTTTACCACTTAATTTTATGTGTTGAGTAGATAATATATTGTCCTTTTCTCATATTCGTTGTTGTTGATTTTGTTTCTGCTGAGTCTGTACTTCTCCCTTGTATTTTATTTTAATGAGTAGGATAGTTTGTCTCCTTTGTGGTTACCTTATTATTTACCCCTATTTTTCTAAATTTGAACCTTTAATTTCTTTGTAACACCATATCTTCCTCTCCATATGGAAGGTGAATGATTACATTTCTTAGTTCCTCTTTATTATTTTAACATTGTCTTCTTTTATATACTAATATTGCTGTTACACTGTTTTGAGCTTTTTTTTTTTTTTTTTAATAATCCTGCTTTGTTTTTTTGGATTTCCCTGTCTGGGTTGACTTCTAGTTGCTCTGCCCAGTTTTCTAGTCTTGGTTTGACACCTGATATTATTGATTTTCTAACCAAAGGACTCCCTTTAGTATTTCTTGTAGTTTTGGTTTGGTTTTTATGAATTTCCTAAACTGTTTATCTGGAAATGTCTTCATTTCATGTTCATATTTAAGAGATAGTTTTGCTGGATATACGATTCTTGGCAGGCAATTTTTTTCCTTCAATTTTTTAAATATGTCATCCCATTGCCCTCTTGCCTGTACGGTTTCTGCCGAGTAGTCTGAGCTGATTCTTATTGGCTCTCCTTTGTAGGTGACTTTTCGTTTATCCCTTGCTGCTCTTATAATTCTCTTTTTATCTTTGGTTTGGCAAGTTTGATTATAATGTGTCTTAGTGACTTTTTTTAACATCTACCTTATGTTGAGTTCGATTAGCATCTTGGATACGTACCTTCTCATCTTTCATGATATCAGGGAAGTTTTCTGCCAATAAATCTTCAACAATTCTCTTTGTATTTTCTGTTATCCCTCCCTATTCTGGTACTCCAATCACTTGTAGGTTATTTCTCTTGATGGGGTCCCACATGATTCTTCAGGTTTCTTCATTTTTTTTTAATTCTTTTATCTGATTTTTCTTCAAATATATTAGTGCCAAGGGATTTATCTTCAAGTTCAGAAATTCTAACTTCTACTTGCTCAATTCTGCTTGTCTGACTTTCTATTGAGTTGCCTTTTTCTGTATCAAGTTAAGAACTTCCCTTTTGCTCCTAGTGACAATAAAAACTTCTTCATAGTCTTAGTGAAAAATAGAGTCAAATATCATCTCCACATGGCAGGAAGGAAAAAATTTCCTACAGGAAAGGAATTAAAATATTGGGTAGCCAAAACCAAACAAACAAGCAAGCAAATACCCACACAATCCACCACCCAATCTGAAGAGAGGATTTGGTGTTGTGAACTTTAAAATAATACCATTTTCAACATACTCATACATACACACAGTAATATTTTAAATTTTAGCTATTATAGGGCATATATAGTGTTATGGATTGAATTGTGTACCCTCAAAAAATGTTTGTCAACTTGTCTAGTCCATAATTCCCAAACTGTGTGATTGTCCACCATTGTGTCATCTGATATGATTTTTCTACGGGTTGTAAATCCTATCTCTATGATGCCAATGAGGTGGGAATTATTGGCAATTATGTTAATGAAGCAGGACTCAATTTGCAAGATTAGGTTGTGTCTTAATCTCTTTTGAGATATAAAAGAGAGAAGCAAGCAGAGAGACATGGGGACCTCATACCACCAAGAAACAAGAGCCAGGAGAACAGAGCACCCTTTGGACTCAGAATTCCTGCACTGAGAAGCTTGTTGACCAGGAAAAGATTGATGACAAGGACCTTCCTCCAGAGCCAACACAGACAGAAAGCCTTTCCCTGGAGCTGGCACCTTGAATTTGAATTTCTAGCCTACTAGATGGTGAGAGAATAAGCTTCTGTTTGTTAAAGCCATCCACCAGTGGCATTTCTGTTATAGCAGCACTAGATAACTAACAGAATTTGGTACCAGGTGTGGGATGCCTCCAGGCACTTATTGGTGGAGCTACAGATCTTTGGAACACTTGCTCCAGGAGGGCAGACGTGGGCTGCAAGACCCAAGGGGCTAAGAGGCCAAGGAACCAGGAATCAGAAGCTGAAGAGACAAGGAACACAGGAAGCAGAGATGCCTCAGTCTCAAGGGTAGGGTCATGACCTTTGGGGTCTCAAAGGGTAGAGGAGATACTCAAATGGACTAGGGGGATGGGGCTGCATGAAGACACAGGGAGCAGAGTTTCCATTACAGAGGGCCTGGAAGGCAGAGCTGAACCTCAGAGCTGAGGGGCCTCCACTCAGAATCTGGAGAGTGTGGCGAACACCCAGAGTCTGGAGGGCAGGGCCATTGACTAAGTGGTCACAGAGAACAGAGAATTATTTTTAACCTTAAAAGCTAATATAATGTGTTCTGCTGACTTGCTTGATGCCTGTTATCCCTTCTTTCCCTCCAATTTCTCCCATTTGTAATGGAAATGCCTAGCTTGTGCCTGTTCCACCATTGTACTTTGGAAGCAGACAACCTGTATTCTAGATTTCACAGATGAAGAGGAATTTTTGGATTTTAGACTTGAAGTAGATTTAAGTCTTTTGCTATGATATGATGGGGTGAATGTGTGGCAAGAACATGAATTTTGGGTGAAAAGAGTAGAAAAGGCACTCAAAATATGACTGGGGAGGAGCCGCATCTTCAAAATAGAGTCAACCTTAATAATGTGGATGGAGTCATGCTTTCAAGACCTTTATTTGCTGATGTGGCATGATTCAAATGAGAAGAAACAGCTGCAAACATCCATTAATAATTGGGACATGGAATGTACGAAGTATGAATCTAGGAAAATTGCAAGCCATCAAAAATGAAATGGAATGCATAAAGGTCAATATCCTAGGCATTAGTGAGCTGAAATGGACTGGTATTGGCCATTTTAAATCAGACAATCATATGGTCTACTATGCCAGCGATGACAAACTGAAGAGGAATGGCATCGTGTTCATCATCAAAAAGAACATTTCAAGATCTACCCTGAAGTACAATGCTGTCAGTGATAGGATAATATCCATTCGCTTACGAGGAAGATCAGTTAATACGACTATTATTCAAATTTATGCACCAATCATTAATGATAAAGAAGAAGAAATTAAAGATTTTTACCAACTTCTGCAGTCTGAAATGGATCAAAAATGCAATCAAGATACATTGATAATTATTGTTGATTGGAACCCAAAAGCTGGAAACAAAGAAGAGGGATCGGTAGTTGGAAAATATTCCTTGGTGATGGAAATGATGTCAGAGATCGCGTGACAGAATTTTGCAAGATGAATGACTTCTTCATTGCAAATACCTTTTTTTGACAACATAAACAGTGACTATACACATGTACTTCATTGGTGGAATATACAAGAATCAAATCTACTACATCTGTAGAAAGAGATGATGGAGAAGCTCAGTATCATCAGTCAGTACAAAGTGAGGGGGTGACTGCAGAACAGACCATCAATCGCTCACATGTAAGTTCAAGTTGAAGCTGAATAAAATTAAAACAAGTGCATGAGACACAAAGTATGACCTTGAGTATATCCCACCTGACTTTGGATACCATTTCAAGAATACATTTGACGCACTGAACACTAATGACCGAAGACCAGAGGGATTGTGGAATGACGTCAAGGACAGCATACATGAAGAGAGCAAAAGGTCATTAGAAAAGACCAAAATGGATGTCAAAGGAGACTCTGAAACTTGCTCTTAAATGTCAAGTAGCTAAAGTGATAAACGGAGAAACGATTGAAGTTGTCAAGGATTTCATTTTACTTGGATCCACAATCAACAGCCATGGAAGCAACAGTCAAGAAACCAAAATACACATTGGATTGGGTAAATCTGCTGCAAAGGACCTCTTTAAAGTGTTGAAAAGCAAAGAGGTCACCTTGAAGATTAAGGTGCACCTGACCCAAGCCATGGTATTTTCAGTTGGATCATATGCATGTGAAAGCTGGACAATGAATAAGGAAGACAGAAGAAGAACTGACGCCTTTGAATTGTGGTGTTGGAGAAGAATATTGACTATACCACGTACTGCCAAAAGAACGAACAAATCTGTCTTAGAAGAAGTACAACCAGAATGCTCCTTTGGGGCATGGATGGCTAGATTGCGTCTTACATACTTTGGACATGTTGTCAGGAGGGATCAGTCCCTGGAGAAGGACATCATGCTTGGCAGAGTACAGGGTCAGCGGAAAAGAGGAAGATCCTCAACGAGGTGGATTGACACAGTGGCTGCAACAATGAGCTCAAGCATAACGATTGTAAGGATGGGTCGGGACTGGGCAGTGTTTTGTTCTGTTGTGCACAGGGTCGCTATGCACAACAACAACAAGAAAAGCTAAAGCATAAAAGGAAAAAATGATGAAGTAAAATATTTCAAAAAGTGGCTGGAGAAGACAAAATAAAGTATTATAATGAAATATGCAAAGACCTGGAGTTAGAAAATCAAAAGAGAAGACCATGCTCAACATTTCTGAAGCTGAAAGAACTGAAGAAAAACTTCAAGCCTCGAGTTGCAATACTGAAAGTTTCTATGGGAAAAATATTAAACAATGCAGGAAGCATTGAAATAAGATGGAAGGAATACAGAGTCACTGTACCAAAAAAAAAAAAAAAAAGTTGGCCAATATTCAGCCATTTCAGGGGGTAGCATATGATCAAGAACCAATGATACTGAAGGAAAAAGTCTAAGCTGCACTGAAGGCATTGGCAAAAAACAAGGCTCCAGGAATTGATGGAGTACCAATTGAGGTGTTTCAACAAACAGATGGAGTGCTGGAGGTAGGTGCTTACTTGTCTATGCCAGGAAATTTAGAAGATAGCTACCTGGTCAACTGAGTGGAAGAGATCCATATTATGATCATTCCAAAGAAAAGTGATCCAACAGAATGCAGAAGTTACTGAACAATATCACTAATATCACATGCAAGTAAAATTTGGCTAAAAATAATTAAAAAACAGTTGCATCAGTACATTGATAGGGAACTACTAGTACTTCAAGCTGGATTCAGAAGAGGACATGGAAGGAAGGATATCATTTGTGATATCTGATAGATCTTGGCTAAAAGTGGAGAATACCAGAAAGATGTTTACCTGTGTTTTAGGGACTATGCAGAGGCATTCTACTGTGTGGATCGTAACAAATTACTGATAACACTGAGAAGAATGGGAATTCCAGAACACTTAATTGTGCTCATGAGGAACCTGTACACAGACCAAGTGGCAGTCATTTGTACAGAACAAGGGGATACTGCATGGCTTAAAATTAGGAAAGATGTGAGTCAGGGTTGTATCCTCTCACCATACTTATTCAATTTGTATGCTGAGCAAAATAGTCCAAGAAGCTGGACTATATGAAGAAGAACTCAGCATCAGGATTAGAGCTCAGCATCAGGATTAGAGGAAGACTCAGTAACAACCTGTGTTATGCGGATGACATGACCTTGCTTGCTGAAAGTGAAGAGGACTTGAAGCCCTTACTAATGATCAAATACCACAGTCTTCACTATGGATTACATCTCAACATAAAGAAAACAAAAATCTCACAACCAGACTGATAAGCAACATCATGATAAATGGAGAAAATACTGAATTTGTCAAGGATTTCATTTTACTTGGATCCACAATCAATGCCCATGGGAGCAGCAGTCCAGAAATCAAACATATTGCATTGGGCAAATCTGCTGCAAAGGACCTCTTTCAAGTGTTAAAAAGCAAAGATCTCACTTTGAGGACTAAGTTGTGCCTGACCCAAGCCATGGTATTTTCAATTGCCTCATATGCATGCAAAAACTGGACAATGGATAAGGAAGGCTGAAGAAGAATTAATGTCTTTGAATTACGGAGCTGACGAAGAATATTGAACATACCATGGACTGGCAGAACAACGAACAAGTCTGTCCTGGAAGAAGTACAGCCAGAGTACTCCTTGAGGTGAGGATGGGGAAACTGTCTCATGTACTTTGGACGTATTATCAGGAGGCACCAGTCCCTGGAGAAGAACATCGTGCTTGTTCAGGTAGATTGTCAGCAAAAAAGAGGAAGACCCTCAACAAGACGGATTGACACCGTGGCTGTAACAACAGGCTCAAACATAGCAATGATTGTTATGATGGTGCAGGATTGGGCAGTGTTTCGTTCTGTTGTACATGGGGTAGCTATGAATTGGAACCGAATTGACAGCACCTAACAACAAGCAAAGGAAGCCATACGTACTGTATGATTCCATTTATAAGAAAATGTATAACAAGCAAAACTAATCTCTATCAATAAAAAACATATTAGTGCTACCTGGGTTTGGGAGTCCTGGGGAGTACTGACTACCAAGGGGCCTTCAGAGTGATGGAAATGTTCTATATCTTGATGATAGTGGTGGTTGCATGGGTGTATACATTTGTCACAATGCACTGAATTGCCCCTTAAAATGAGAGTATTTTATTGTATGTTAATAAGATGGACTATATAAACAGCTTGGCATCAGAATTAGAGGAAGGCTCATTAATAACCTAAGATATGCAGATGACACAACCTTGCTTCCTGAAAATGAAGATGACTGGACTCATTACTGATTAAGGTCAAAGACTACAGTGAACAAGAGGAAATGAAAATCCTCATAACCAGGCAAATAAACATTATGAAAAATGAAGAAGAAATAGAAGTTGTCAATGATTTTGTTCTACTTGGATCAACAATCAATGTCCATGGAAGCAGCTGTTAAAAAATCAAATGATGTATTTATTGCATTGGGCAAATCTGTTGCAAAAGACCTCTTAAAAGTTTTAAAAAGTGAAGATGTCACTTCGAGGACTAAGGTGTGCCCTACCAAAGCCATGGTCTTTTCAGTCATCTTATATGCATGCCAAAGCTTGCAATGAAAAAGTAAGACAGAAGAACTGATACATTTTAATTGTGGTGTTGGCAAAGAATACCGAATATTGAATATACTGTGGACTGCCAGAAGAACAAACAAATCAGTCTTAGAAGAAATACAATCAGAATGTTCCTTAGAAGCAAGGATGGAAAGACTTCGGCTCACTTACATTGGACAGGTCATCAGGAAAGACCAGTCACTAGAAAAGGACATCTTGCTTGGTAAAGTGGAGGGTCGATGAAGGCAAGGGAGGCCCTCGGTAAGATGACTTGACACAGTGGCCGAAACAATGGACTCAGGCATAGCAACAATCATGGAGATGGTTCAGGACCAGGCAACGTTTTGTTCTGTTACACATAACGTCGCTATCAGTTGGAGCTGACTCGGTGGCAACTAACAACAATAATAACTCAATGAATTTGATTTTTAAAAACTGTAAGTGTATAGACAAATACACTAAAAAAAAAAAACAAAAACTAGAGAATGAAAAAGCAATTCCATGTTTGGGTTTTGTTAAAGCTACCCAAGTTAGTTTTTTTAAAAAGTGCTGTAGAATCCTATCATCAGGACCTGCTTTAGTTACCTATGTACCTCTGTAATATGTTTAAGGCAGTAGTTTTCATACTTTAGCATTTATCATAATCACCTGGAGGGTTTGTTAAAACATAGACTGATAGGCCCACCCCCAGTTTCTGATTCAGTAGGTCTGTGATGGAGGGTCGCTATGAGTCGGAATCGACTCCACAGCAGTGGGTCTTTTTTTTTTTAAACAAGCTCCCAGATAGTGCTGATGCTGCTGGTCTAGGGATCACACTTGGAGTCACTGATTACAGAGATCCTTAAAAGATCCCTCTTCTTCCTAAGAGTCCATTCTTAATACTTAATACCTGAAATGAGTTGTCCCCTAGGAGGGCTATATCCCAGGAAATCATAACACCTGAAAATTGAAAGATTATCTGCCCTGCTAAGGAGCAGAGACGGGCCAGGCCAAAGTAGTAAACTGGTGGCCTGCTGATATGTTTTATTTGGCCTGTATAGTTTTTTTTTTAGATGCCAACAGCGAAAAGGAAGCCCTGGTGGCATAGTGGTTAAGTGCTACGGCTGCTAACCAAAGGGTCAGCAGTTTGAATCTGCCAGGCGCTCCTTGGAAACTCTATAGGGCCGTTCTACTCTGTCCTATAGGGTTGCTATGAGTCAGAATTGACTTGATGGTGCTAGGTTTGGTTTGGTTTTTTGGTTTAACATCTAAAAGTTAAGGGAGTTCACTTAAAAAATTCAGTTTTTGGGTTTCTCTTTAAGTATCAAAATATATGGTAACAGAGGATTTGTATTCCCAGAATGTAAAAATAGCTGGAGCTGAGTAATGGTTATTTCTTTAAAATTTTTTGATTAGGTAAAAAAATGCACATTCAAAAGGTACAAAAGGAGGTACAGTGAGAAGTACATCTCCCTTCTATCCCTGACCCCAGTATCCCATAGGAGCCTTCTGTAAATGGGGCAAGAGCTTTCCAGATGCCACCACTCTGCACTAAGCTGGCCCCTGTAGACATTTGAGTTTGCATCCAAACCCACTATAGAGCTGTCCTTTGCGTTCCCAAAGCACTCTGCATATTATTAGCACTTTCACAATGACTTCTTTACATTTATTTCTGTCTCAGGATGGGAGGTTCACAGATCCCTCAGGTTAGGCTTTATGTCCTCTTTTTACTGTCTGTATCACAATGCCTAGGATCCTGCCGCGCACACAACAGATATACAAGGTTTGTGGAGCAAACTAATAGATAAACTAGTGAACAACCCGTGTATTGTTTCCAGGACCCCGGCCTGAGATATGAATCAAATAGCAATTTGGTCAGATGAAATCAGGAATTTAAATCCCATATGGACCCCACCAGGGTCCCAGTCTACCTTGTAATACTTCTCCCCAGGACAGAATTAGAGAACCCAAACCAAAACCCATTGCCAAAGAGTCGATTCTGACTCATAGCAACCCTATAGGACAGCGTAGAACTGCCCCATAGAGTTTCCAAGGAATGCCTGGTGGATTTGAACTGCCAACATTTTGGTTAGCAGCCGTAGCTCTTAACCACTAGGCCACCAAGGTTTTCAAATTAGAGAACATGGAGAGAATAAGGAAACCCTGGTGGCCTAGTGGTTCAGTGCTATGGCTGCTAACCAAAGGGTTGGCAGTTTGAATCCGCCAGGTGCACCTTGGAAACTCTATGGTACAGTTCTACGCTGTCCTATAGGGTCGCTATGAGTTGCCATCAACTTGACAACACTGGGTTTGGTTTTGGTTTGTTTGGAGAGAATAAATCCTCTGCTCTTACAGAACCGGGCACAAAAGGGGTATTAGAGTGCTCCTGGCTACTTCCTAGAAGTGTGACATCCTCCCATGCCCTTTTCTTCATTATTATAGTATGTTCCAAGGGCTCAGACCTCTTACCCTTTCTCTTCACTCTGCCACCACTAAAGGCCTTCGGATTCCATCACCCCACCTCCCTAGGACTACTTGTGCCCTTTCTTTCTCACTACTCATGAAATCTTTTTATGTTATACATTTGCCAACCATTATAGAAATAAAAAAAGCTGAACACAGACATAACCACAAACATGAGGCAATTACAAAGTATTGAGAAATCTATAAAATTCTTACAGTTCTTTCTTACAGCCATCCTGAGCAGCAGAAGCCCTACTGTACCGTTTTGACATGTTAGTATTTTGATTATGACGTGATTCAGATACATAGTAGGTCACATGGGTTCTTAAACTAGAGGACAGCTTAAACGGAAATACAGAAATCTTTCTCTTTGTAAAGGTAAGCCTTTTAATCTAATCATTTTCTCTTCTTCAGCCTCCAAATACTCCCATACCTTGTATAGATGAAGTTATTCTCAAGGGTAAATGAGGTCCATGACAAACAGAAAGAGTGTACATATTGCCACATACAGGTGGAAAATGTGTTGTTTGAACCATGACCCAAATACAGGAAAAAGAAATTCTATTACAGTTCCCCCTCCAACCTCCAATTCCATACTTGCTACTTAATTTGATGGGTAAGACTGCTATGGTTCATTATTCAGGCTTTCAACTAACAGCTACTACTACGTACCATGATACTACTTTATTTTCATTTACTTCACAACTTTCCAGAATTCCATAAATTTTATTTTTTAATTTATATGACTCAAAAATTAAAAGTACAAAAAGATAATAATAATAATAATAATCGCACTCTTACCCTTGCCTTCATCCACTCAGTCCCACACCCATACCCTGTGTATTCTCCCAGTTTTTTTTTTCCTTAAATAGCTTTATTGGGATATAACTCACATACCACACAATTTATCCTAATTCAATGCAACCATCAGCAAAAATAAATTTCAGAACATTTCATCACCCTGAAAAGGAACCCCGTACCTATTAGCAGTCACTCTCCATTTCCCCCAGTTGTTCATAGTATTTATTTCCTTATAATCCTTTTACTTCCGTAAGGTTCAGAGTAATGTCCCCTCTTTCACTACTCATCTTAGTAGTTTGAGTCTTCTCTCCCTCTTTTTTTCTTGGGCAGTCCAGCTAAAGATTTGTCAATTTTGTTGGTTTTTTCAAAGAACCAACTTTTGGTTTTATTGATTTTTCTCTATTGCTTTCCAATAGAAATTGCAAATATATATTCTTATTTTTCCTATTTCTTCACGTAATAGGTAGCATACTATATACTCTGGATGCTAGTATATTCTTCAGGTAGAAGGAAAATGATCCTAAATAGATCTGAGATGCAAGAAGAAATGAAAGTGGTAAATATGTGATTAAATTTTAATAAACATTGATCAAGCAAGTATTAATGTCTTATGAAACAGGGAAGATTAAAATATACAACAATAATGTATAAGAAACGAAACCCCACCCCACCCCCCAAAAAAACCCATCCAGTCGATTCCTACTTATAGCAACCCTATAGGTCACAGTAGCTACCCCATAGGGTTTCCAAGGCTGTATTCTTTACGGAAGCAGACTGCCACATCTTTCTCCTGCAGATTGACTGGTGGGTTCCAGTTGCTGATCTTTCAGTTAGCAGCCCAGCACATAACCACTATGCCACCAGGGCAGTGAGAAAACAGGTAAATGAAATTCAGGTACTTTTAGTCTTTATGTCTGTGGAGCCCTGGTGACGCGGTGGTTGAGGGCTATGGTGAGCCAGCCTGATAACCAAAAGGTCGGCAGTTCTAATTCACCAGCTGCTCCTTGGAAACCCTATGGAGCAGTTCTACTCTGTATTGTGGGGTTGCTATGAGCCAGAATTGACTGGAAGGCAATGGGTTTTTTAAATGGGTACATTTTCTGTGAAAGGAGCCCTGGTTAAGCACTTGGCTGCTAACTGAAGGTTGGTGGTTGGAATCTGCCGGCAGCTCCTTAAGAGAAAAGACCTGGTGATCTGCTCCCTTAAAGATTACAACCTAGGAAACCATGTGGAACAGTTCTACTCTGTTATACAGGGTCACTATGAGTTGGAACCAACTCAACAGCACACAACATTGTGGGGAAGGTAAAGGTATACGTTAAGTTTGGATTTTGATAAATTATGAACATGTATTGGGCACAAACTTCTAATGCCTCCTCAGATTTCCCTGGCCACCTCCTTTGCAAAGATTTTTCCTGTTTCCTAGTCTGCACCACTGCTGCCACTGTCCAGCTTCCTGATTTCGATGGAGTCCAAATTGAAACACAGGTGAGTACAGTCCACATGCCCCACACACCAACACTGTATGAGCTGAGTCGCTCGTCCACTTCTAGAATTGGATGCAATGGCACGTTGCTGAGCTGAAGGACCAGATGACACAAGCCTATGCGGCAAACCTTGACCAGTGGGAAACAGGAGATGAAAGAAGTCTGCCAAACAAATTCCCCCTCCTTCCACCCTTTGACTTTCCTTATATACCTCCAAGCGAGCACATCTGTTGGGAGACTGCTCATCATGAAGCTTGGCCATTGTGGTAACACACTGCATCATGTTTTCCCTTGCCTTTTGTTCTCTACCCTCACTTCCCCAGATTTGTACCTTCCAAAAAAAGTTACAATACTTTCTACTTTCTAAAGAACCCAAGTTAAGAAAAGTCTGTTGTTGAGACTGAGTCAGTCCTGACTTATGGCAACCCTGCATGTCCAGAGTAGAACTGCTCCATAGGGTTTTCAAAGCTGGGATCTTTTGAGACCAGATCGCCAGGCCAGGCTTATTTTCTGAGGTGCCTCGGGTGTGTCTGAACTGCCAACCTTTCCAATAGTATCTTCACCGACTGAGCCACCTAGGGACTTCACAAGAAAAGTATAGTGCTGTCATTTCTAGGGTAACCACCAAAAGAATAAAAGTGGAGTATACAACAACTTAACAACAAAAAGACAAACAACTCAATCGAAAAAATGAGCAAAGAACTTGAATAGACATTTCACCAAAGAAGTTCAAATGACCAACAAGAATATGGAAAGAAGCTCAACATCAGTTATTAGAAAAATACACATCAAAACCACAACGAGATAACACTTTTCACCCACTTGGATGGCTATGGTTAAAAAAAATAGTAAACAACAGTTGTTGGCAAGGATGTGGAGCAACTGGAACCCTCATCCATTGCTGGGGGGATTGTAAAACGATATGGTCACTATGGAAAATAGTTTGCAGTTCCTTGAAAAGTTAAACATGTAATTACCATAAAGCCAAATCTAAACTCATTGCCATTCTCTGGATTCTCACTCATAACTCTACAGGACAGAGTAGAACTGCCCCATAGGGTTTCCAAGGCTGTAATCTCCTCCTGCCTCCAAGGCTGTAATCTTTATGCAAGCAGGCAGCCACATCTTTCTCCCATGGAGTGATGTGTGGGTTCAAATCACCAACTTTTCAGTGAGCAGCTGAGTGCTTAACTGCTGTGCCACCAGGGCTCCTTATAACTACCAAATGATCATTGTAGCACTATTCACAATAGCCAAAAGATGGAAACAGCCTAAATGTCCATCAACAGAAGAATGGCTAACAATAGGATATTAAAAAAAAAAAAATTTTTTTTTAATATTACTCACACATAAAGAGAAATGAACTTCTGATACATACTACCACATGGATGAACCCTGAAAACAGAATATTGAGTGAAATAAATCAGTCACCAAAGGCCAAATATGAACTATGATTCCACTTATATGAAATACCTGAAACAGGCAAGTTATTAGTGGTTATCAGGGATAAGTGGGAGGGAGGGGGAAAGGAAGACACCGGATTTCTATAAAGGATGATGGAAAATTCAAGAATAGATAATAGTGATGATAAACATAACTAATCTCACTGAATTTTACATGTTAAGATTGTAAATTCCAAATGTTGCTACCTATATATTTACCACAATAAAAAAATAAATAAAACAAATACAAGGGAAAAATAAAGAACAGACAATTTCCAAACTAGCTGAAGAAAAACACAGAATGGTAAAAATTAATCAATATTAAAAAAAGCAAGAAAGAAAAGAAAAAGAAACATGGAATAGCTGAAACAACACAAAATAAGAAGGTAGATTAAATCCAAATATATTAGTAGGCACATTAAACAAAAATGGACTAAAATCTTCCATTGAAAAACAAAGATTATTAAGACTGAATAAAAAAAGTATGAAGTCCACAAGGAAAAAAAAAAAAAACAGAAGAAGATAAAGAACATGAAGTAAAAAGGTAGGCATTTAAAATTATTTAAAATAAATCCCATCTTCATAATTTAAGTATTAAGAAGTGAGCTTCTGAGGTGGGGCCAAGATGGCAGAGTAGTCAGACACTTCCTGTGGTCCCTCTTACAACAAAGACCTGAAAAAACAAGTGAATTGATTATATATGACAATCTAGGAGCTCTGAACATCAAGGCAAAGTTTAGGAATCGAACTGAACAACAGGGGGAGGGAGGAACAGTTCAGAAGCAGCGAGGAACTGCCCGACCTGAGCTGGCGGGAACTGGCACCCTACAGGCTGGATCAGCTGGCATGAGCAGTGAGGCAAGCAGTGACGCCCGGGATGCATTTTCCACATCAGGAGAGATCAAGTGGCAGAGTCTACTCAAGCTTCCAGAATCAGTGGAAAGTGGTGCTCAATCAGCAAAAGGTAAGTACACGCATCTAACCTACCACATGGATCAAAAATCACCCCTTTGGGAAAAACCTCTCCGATTTACCTGCCCCTTCCCCACTCTATGCTAGGTCCCAAGCCAGCTTCAGAGATAGCCACGTCCCCTGCACTGGAAGTAGGACCCGTCATGTGCCCTGAGCCATTCTTCCAGCCTTGGAGAGGGAACAAATTAACCAACAGGAAAAAATAATGTGCCAGCTCCCCTAAGCCGAGAACTCAGGGCAGGCACAGCTCCTTTGCATAGGCACAGGCATAAGGGTCCAGGGACTTTGAATGCCCTTCACCACTGTACAGACCTCTTTGGGCCCATTTCGACAGTGTAGGCCCTCAATACCACAATGCAACAGAGTGTACACCTGAAGCCTAAGTTCAACTGTATCAGCTGTATGGTGGAGTGGCAGGTTCGTAACATTTGACACCGCTCTGCCTATTAAGCAGGGTCCTCACCTACCCACATCAGCGGCCTAAGGGCTGGTGGCTCCATCCACACCACCTAGCCACCCATGACAGGGGTCCAAGAATAAGTGATGCCTCTCAGTCCTTGCAGCCGACAGAACTGGATGCCCATAGTCCAGCTGCAAAACCCACCCACCTATGCACTCTAGGGAACAGAAACATGCCTTCCCCCCAGACACTCAGAGGCAGCGGTCAGCACCCTGCCTTAGTCAGCATGTGACCCCCTACTATAGCCAGATACCTGTGCCTCCATCAATCGCCCCTGCCTGTCTAGGACTGTAGGTGAGAGCCTGTACCACACACTTGATGACCGACTACCTGGACACCTGAGCTGAATCCATATGAGAAAAGTACACGGACTCCTGGGCTCACACACCTGGTTAAAAATCTAACTACCCAGTGACATGACGTGAAAGCTTCAAAGGCACCAATAATCAAACCAGCTCACATGAGCAACCTATTTGGGCATATCAACATAAAACAAAATGAGAAGCTGGGACACAGTAAGCAAACATAAAATAAATAAACATACTAACTTATTGATGGCTCGGAGACAACAGTCAATATCAAATCACATGAAGAGGCACACCATGATGGCTTCAGCAAGCTCCCAAAACAAAAAATCAAGAAATCTTTTGGAGCAAGAGAATTTCCTGGAATTACCGGAGGTAGAATACAAAAGATTAATACACAGAACTCTTCAAGAGATCAGGAAGGAGATCAGGCAAAATTCAGAACAAGCCAATGAACACACAGAAAAAGCAACAGAGGTTATAAAAGAGCATAATGACAAATTTAACAGGCTGTAAGAATCCACAGAGAGACAGCAAACAGAAATCCAAAAGATTAACAATAAAATTTCAGAATTAGACAACTCAATAGAAAGTCATAGGAGCAGAATTGAGGCAATGGAAGTCAGAATTAGTGAGATTGAAGATAAAGCACTTGACACCAAATTATTTGAGAAAAAATCAGATAGAAGAATTTTAAAAAAATCAAGAAGCCCTAAGAATTATGTGGGACTCTATCAAGAGGAATACCTTACCAGTGACTGGAGTACCAAAATGGGGGAATAACAGGAACAGAGAGAATTGTTGAAGATTTTTTGACAGAAAACTTCCCTGATATCATGAAAGGTGAGAAGATACGTATCCAAGAAGCTCATCAAATCCCACACAAGGTAGATCTTAAAAGAAAGTCACCAAGACATACTATAATCAAACTTGTGAAAACCAAAGAAAAATACAGAATTTTAAGAGCAGCTAGGGATAAACCGAAAAGTCATCTACAAAGGAAAGTCAATAAGACTAAGCTTGGACTACTCAGCAGAAACCATGCAGGCAAAAAGGCAATGGGATCACATATATAACGCTTTGGAGGAATAAAATTACCTCAAGAATTACGTATCCAGCAAAACTGTCTCTTAAATATGATGGCGAAATAAGGGCATTTCCAGATAAACAGAAGCTTAGGGAATTCCCAAGAACCAAACGAAAATTACAAGAAATACTTAAGGGAGTCCTCTGGTTAGAAAATCAATAACATCAGATAACAACCCAAGACTAGAACACAGGACAGAGCAACCAGTTATCAACCCAGATAGGGAAGTCACAAAAATAAATCAAAACTAAAACACTGAAAATAGGGAAGAGATGTCAATATGTAAAAGATGACAACATTAAAAGAGAAAAGCACTAAAAAATGAAGTCATAGATCTTTCTATGGAGAAGAAGTCAAGGTGATACAAAGAAATGAAAGACTGGCTTAAACTTGGAAAAATAGAGGTAAATATTAAGGTAGCCAGAAAGGAAACTAACAACCCTACACATCAGAATAAAAAACAAGAAAAACATAAAGATTCAGTGAATACAAAATCAACAACAATGAAAAAGAAGAAAATACATAAAGAAAAACGACTCAGCACAGAAAATTAAGTGGAGCAAAGAAACTGTCAACAACACACACACAAAAACACATCAAAATGACAACACTAAACTCATAAAAAACTCATACCTATCAATAATTACACTGAATGTCAACAGATGAAATGCACCAATAGAGAGACAGAGTGGCAGAATGGATTTAATAAACACGATCCATCTATACGCTGCCTACAAGAGATATGCCTTAGACTTAAAGACACAAACAAACTAAAATTCAAAGGATGAAAAAAAACATATTAAGCAAACAACAATCAAAAAAGAGCAGGAGTGGCAATATTAATCTCTGACAAAACAGACCTTAAAGTAAAATCCACCGCTGAGGATAAGGAAGGACACTATATAATGATTACACAGTCAATACACCAGGAGGACATAACCATAATAAATACTTACCCACCCAAAGACAGGGCCCCAAAATACATAAAACGAACTCTAACAGCATTGAAAAGAGAGATAGACGGCTCCACAATAATAGTAGGAGACTTCAACACCCCACTTTAAGTGAAGGACAGAACATCCATAAAGAAACTCAATAAAGACATGGAAGATCTAAATGCCACAATCGACCAACCTGACCTCATAGACACATACAGAACACTCCACTCAAAAACAGCCAAGTATCCTTTCTTTTCCAATGCCCATGGAACATTCTCCAGAATAGACCACATATTAGGCCATAAAGCAAGCCTTAACAGAATCCAAAACATCAAAATATTACAAAGTATCTTTTCTGACCATAAAGCCATAAAAGTAGAAATCAATAACAGAAAAAGCAAGGGAAAAAAAAATCAAAGACATGGAAACTTAACAACGTCTTGATCAAAAACTACTGGATTAGAGAAGAAATCAAGGATGGAATAAAGAAATTCACAGAATGAGACTGAAAACAAATCCTACCAGAACCATTGGGACACAGCAAAAGCACTGCTCAGAGGTCAATTTATAGCAATAAATGTACACATCCAAAAAGAAGGGCCAAATCAAAACATTAACCCTATAACTCAAACAGAGAGCTCAAAAGAAGCCCTGGAGCACCAGAAGAAGGCAAATAATAAAAATCAGAGCAAAATTAAATGAAATAGAGAATAGGAAAACAAGTGAAAGAGTTAACAAGACCAAAAGCTAGTTCTTTGAAAAGATTAACAAAATCGATAAACCATTGGCCAAACCGACAAAAGAGAAACAGGAGAGGAAGCAGATAACCTGATAAGAAATGAGATGGGTGATATCACAACAAACCCAACTGAAATTAAAAAAATCCTAACAGAATACTATGAAAAATTGTACTCTAATTTGAAAACCTAGAGGAAATGGATAAATCTCTAGAAACACGCTACCTACCTAACCTAACACAAACACAGGTAGAACAACTAAATAAACGTATAACAAAAGAAGAGATTGAAAAGGTAATTAAGAAACTTTCAACAAAAAAACTGTTTGGTCCTGGAGAATTCTACCAAACTTTCAGAAAAGAGAATACTACTACTACTAAAGTCATTTCAGAGCATAGAAAAGAATGGGATACTCCCAAACTCATTCTATGAAGCCAGCATAACTCTGATAGCAAAACCAGGTAAAGACACTACCAAAAAAAAAAAAAAAATTATAGACCAATATCCCTCATAAACATAGAGGCTAAAATCCTCAACAATATTCTAGCCAACAGAATTCAACATGTCAAAAAAATTATTAGCCACAACAAAGTGGGATTCATACCAGGTATGCAGGGATGGTTCAACATTAGAAAAACAATGTAATCTATCACATAAATAAAAGACATGAACCACATGATCTTATCAATTGGTACAGAAAAGGCATATGAAAAAGTCCAACACTCATTCATGATAAAAATTCTCAGCAAAATAGGAATAGAAGGAAAATTCCTCAACATAATAAAGAGCATTTATACAAAGCCAACAGCCAACATCTGCCTAAATGGACAGAGTCTGAAAGCATTCCCCTTGAGAAAAGGAACCAGAGAAGGATGCCCTTTATCACCACTCCTCTTCAGCATTGTTCTGGAGGTACTAATCAGAGCAATTAGACTAGAAAAAGAAATAAAGGGCATCCAAATTGGTAAGGAAGAAGTAAGCGTATCTCTATTGGCAGATGATAAGATCTTATACACAGAAAACCCCAAAGAATTCTCAAGAAAACTACTGGAATTAATAAAAGATTTCAGCAAAGTATCAGGATGCAAGATAAACACACAAAAATCAGTTTGACTCCTCTACACCAACAAGAAAACTTCGAAGGGGAAATCACCAAATCAATACCATTCACAACAGCCCCCAAGAAGATAAAACACTTAGGAATAAATCTAACCAGAAATGTAAAAGACCTATACAAAGCAAACTGCAAGACACTAATACAAGAAACCAAAAGAAACCTACATAAGTGGGAAAACATACCTTGCTGATGGATAGGAAGTCTCAACATTGTGAAAATGTCAATTCTACCCAAAGTGACCTACAGATACAATGCAATGCCAATCCAAATTCCAATGGCATTTTTTAATGAGATGGAGAAACAAATCACCAACTTCACATGGAAAGGGAAGAGGCCCCAGATAATTAAAGCATCACTAAAGAAGAAAAGGTGGGAGGCCTCACACTACCTGATTTTAGAACCTATTATACTGCCACAGTAGTCAAACAGCCTGGTACTGGTACAACAACAGATAAATAGACCAATGGAACAGAGCTGAGAATCCAGATGTAAATTCATCCACCTATGAGAAACTGCAACAATGGGCTCAAGCATAACAATGACAGTGAGCATGGCGCAGGATCGGGCAGTGTTTTGTTCTGTGGTACATAGGGTCGACAGCACCTAACAACAACAACATGAGCAGCTGATATTTGACGAAGGCCCAAAGTCCATTAATTGAGGAAAAGATAGTCTCTTTAAAAAATGGTGCTGGTGTAACTGGATATCCATCTGCAAAAAAGTCAAGCAAGACTCATACCTCACACCATGTACAAAAAGTAACTCAAAATGGATCACAGACCTAAATATAAAATCTAAAATGATAAAGATCACAGAAGAAAAAATAGGGAAACATTAGGAGCACGAATACAAGGCATAAGCAGAATACAAGACATTACCAACAATGTACAAACACCAGAAGAGAAACTAGATAACTGGGAGCTCCTAAAAATCAAACACTTATGCTCATCCAAAGACTTTACCAAATGAGAAAAACGATTACCTACAGCCTGGGAAAAATTTTTTTGGCTACGACAATCCGATCAGGATCTAACCTCTAAAATCTATAAGATACTATAAAACCTCAACAACAAAAAGACAAATAACTCAGTTAAAAAATGGGCAAAGGATATGAGCGTCCACTTTGTCAAAGATGACATTCAGGCGGCTAACAGAAACATGAGGAAATGCTCACAATCATTAGCCATTAGAGAAATGCAAATCAAAACTACAATGAGATACCATCTCACCCCAGTAAGGCTGGCATTAATCCAAAAAACACAAAATAATAAATGTTGGAGAGGTTGTGGAAAGACTGGTACACTTTTACACTGCTGGTGGGAATGTACAATGGTACAGCCACTTTGGAAATCAATTTGGCCCTTCCTTAAAACTCTAGAAATAGAAGTAGCATACGATCCAGCAATCCCACTCTTGGAATATATCCTAAAGAAATAAAAGCCCTCACACAAATAGATATATCTGTTCATTGCAGCACTGTTCACAATAGCAAAAAGATGGAAACAACCTAAATGCTCATCAGCAGATGAATGGATAAACAAATTACGGTATATTCACACAAATGGAATACTATGCAACGACAAGGAACAACAAGGAATCCTTGAAATATCTCATAACATTGATCAATTTAGATGGCATTACGCTGAGTGGAAGGCATTATGTCAGTTGCAAAAGGACAAATATTGTATGAGACCACTATTATAAGAACTCAAGAAAAGGTTTCAACACAGAAGAAAACATTCTTTGATGGTTACAAGGGTAGGGAGGGAGGGAGAGTGGTATTCACTAACTAGGTAGTAAGTATTAAAAAAAAAAAAAAGTAGACAACAATTATCTTAGGTGAAGGGAAGGACAACACACAATACAGGGGAAGTCAGCACAACTGGACTAAACCAAAAGCTAAGAAGTTTCCTGAATACAAGCATGATGTACTTCTCCAGGGACTGGTCCCTTTTAATAATATGTTCACAGTATGTAAGATGAAGTCTCACCATTCTCTTCTAAGGAGAATTCCGGCTGTACTTCTTCCAAGACAGATTTGTTCATTCTTTTGGCAGTCCACGGTATATTCAATATTCTTCACCAACACCATAATGCAAAGGCATCAATTCTTCTTTGGTCTTATTTATTGTCCAGCTTTCACATGTATAGGAGGCAATTGAAAATACCATGGCTTGGGTCAGGCACACCTTAGTCCTCAAAGTGACAGCTTTCCTTTTTAACACTTTAAAGTGGTCTCTTGCAGCAGATTAGCCCAATGCAATACGGATGTCTCTACATAGCGGACACTTGTTTTTTTTTGGTAACGGGAAAGGCAGGGTTACTGAATGTGGGTGAAGTGTGCACAAGCGGACCAAGGTAAATGATGACACTAAGAAGTACACAAGAATAAGGGGTGTTTTTGGTAAACGCTAAAACATATACATTTTTGCAACAACAGTACCAACAACCAAAAAACATGTGTGGGGTTACATAGCTGTATACGTATGCACATACGTGTAAAGGATGGTATATGTGTGTAAATATGTGTGCACATATAGGTGTATCTGTAAGCATATGTATATACATGTATGTGTGTGCTGCATATATATTCATATATATAATAAAGCACATGGGGGCACAGATATACCTACTTCGTAGACATAACTAAACACCTCATGGTATTGGTTTACTGCGTTTGAAGGCTTAGGACTGTAGTCTCGTGGCACAACTCGGTCAATTGGCTTAACGTAGTCCATAAAGATAATGTTCTACAACCTAGTTTGGCGAATAGCGTCTGTGGCCTTAAAAGCTTGCAAGCAGCCATCTGAAATACAACTATTGGTCTCTACTAGTCTGGAACAAAAGAGAAGGAAGGAAACTCTCATGGATTGAAATGTGTCCCCCCAGAATATCTGTCAACTTGGCTTGGTCATGATTCCTAGTATCATATGATTGTCTACCATTTTGTCAGCTGATGTGATTTCCCTGTGTTGTAAATCCTACTATCACTACAGTGTAATAAAATGGATTAGTAGGAGTTATATTGATGAGATCTACAAGATTTGATAGCGTCTTAAGCCAATCTCTTTTGAGAAACAGAAGAGAGAAGTAGCAGAGAGACAGGGGGACCTCATATCACCAAGGAAGTGCTCCCAGGAGCGGAGACTGTCCTTTGGACCTGAGGTTCCTGCAAGGAGAAGCTCCTAGACTGAGCAAAGATTGATGACACGGACCTTCCTCCAGAACTGACAGAGAAAGCCCTCCCCTGGAGCTGACGCTCTGAATTTGGACTTGTAGCCTACTAGAGTGTGAGAGAATAAATTTCTCTTTGTTAAAGCCACCCACTTGTAGTATTTGTGTTACAGCAGCACTAGATGACTAAGACACAATTGAAAGACACGAAGAAGAAACTAGTCCATAGGACAAACAACCTACACAAACCATGGCCTCATCTATCCTGAGAAGAGAAAAATTAAATGGTGCCTAGCTATCACTACTGACTGTTCTGAACAGAGACACAATAGATAGTCCCAAATAGAATGGGGGAAAAATGTAGAACAAAACACAAATTCTTGTAAAAGGTCAGATTTACTGGACTGGTAGAGACTAAAGGAACCCCTGAGACTATCACCCTGAGATACCCTTTAAACTTTGTGCTGAAACCACTTCCGGAAGTCACCGTTCAGCTAAATAACAGACTGGCTTATAAAATAAACAATACCACCTGTGAGAACTGTGTCCTTTAAAAAACGATCTATATGGTTTACCCTAAAACTAGGTTAATGGAACAGAACAACCAGAACAGAAATAAAGAGAATGTCAACACATTATGAAAAATGTAACCAGTGTTACTGAACAATGTATATAGAAATTGTTAAATGGAAACCTAATTTGCTATGTAAACTTTCACCAAAAACACAATAAAATAATGTAATAATAAAAAAAAAGATCATGAATTTCATAGTGAAACTCAGCTCTAAAGTAACTAATGTTTATAAATTCAAAATAAGCATACCTAAGAAAGCCTGATTTACTATCAACAGGGTATACTCTGAGAAGAGTTCTGCCTATAATGGAATATTTGCATTGAACCTGAAACATAGACCTCATTACACATTCTCACCCACATTTCTCCGATGACCAAGAGTGGGAAGGTTGAAGAGGGTTAGGTTAAATAGTTCTTGCACATGAAACTGAGCGAAACTAACAGGGATAGACACCACAACTTTAGCTTCATTAGCCTGAACCATAAGGTAAACCAGTCTCAGAAAACAATTAAAATGTTGGTAATTTACCAATTATTAGAATAAAATTTGAAGCAACAGGTTTAGCACAGAAGAGTGAAAGTGTCAAAAGAACTCTTCCCCTTGCTGCATTTCAATTTCATCTTCATTTAAACTGTCTAGCTCTGCTGCCAATGCCTGATAAAAATAAGAATGTTAACTATGTTTCTAGACAACTCAGCTTATAGTAAAAATGATTTCTGATTACTAGATTGTATCTGGACTGCGATGCATGCAGTGCAGTCAATTACTTAATATGGCCCTTTTAACCACACATGGTCTTGTGACTCTCACAAAATGATTTGGTGGGACTACACAGGAGGGATCAGTCCCTGGAGAAGGACATCATGCTTGGCAGAGTACGGGGTCAATGAGGTGGATTGACAGTGGCTGCAACGATGAGCTCAAGCATAACAATGACAGTAAGATGGCTCAGGACTGGGCAGTGTTTCGTTCTGTTGTGCATAGGGTCACTACGAGTCAGAACTGACTCAACGGCACCTAACAACAACAACATGCAAATAAGGTGTGTGTGGCCCACCAGTGGGACTGAACAGCCTGCTAATAATGCAAATAAGGTGTACGGAACCCTTGTGGGAGTGGGACCATGCAAATAAGGTATATGGAACCCTAACAAGGGGATTGGTCAACTATGCCACCCTGCTAGGCTTAAAGGGAGCCAATCCCACAAGTGAAGAGGGACCTCACTACTATCAAGAAAGAAGAGCCAGGAGCAGAGTGTGTCCTTTGGACCAGAGGTCCCTGCGCTGAGAAACTCCTAGATCCAGGAGACAGAGACAGAGCCTATAACACCGGAGACAGTAAAAAGTGGTGCCAAGCACGGCACAGAGAAACAGTGGCAGCAGAAACAGGAGATTGGCATGAGATGGTGCAGTGGGCTTCCTGGCCCATAGAGTGAGGCAACTACAGTGGATGTGCTGGCCCATGAAGCAAGAAAGCTGAGCACCTTCAGGAAGGAGGCTTGCCGGTGGAGTACGGTGCCTCCAGGCACTTGGTGGAGCTAGGCTTGGTAACCTATGAAGTGACAGAGATTAACGCTTTCTGGCTGAGGCTTCCTGGTGGAGTGGGGTGCCTCCAAACACTCACTGGCGGAGCTAAAGAGCTCTGTAACACTTGCCCAAGCAGGGCTAAGTTCAGGCCAAGGGGCTGAAGGGGCTGAGTGGCCGAGAGCCGAAAGAGAGGCCTGCCTGCAAACACAGCTAAGAAGCTGTCCTGACTGATGAACTGTATCCTGAGTCATTCCTGATCCTGAACTGTAACCTGTTACTTCCCTAATAAATCCCCTAATGGTGACTATTGTCCTGTGTAGCCATTGCAACAAATTATTGAACACAGCAGAGAAGTAGAATGCTGTGGGTGGGCCAGCTGGTGTCAGAATTGGTAGAAAGGTTGGAGGGTATATTTGACCTCCACATCAGAGGAATCAGTCTTGGGCCGATGTTGATTCTCCCTCCTTGTGAAGTCAGACTTCTGATGCCATCATGCCATTCTAACAATGCACTATAAATAATATGATGGGGACACCATGTTTTGGGTTCCCTGAGTGTAGTGACTCTTGAAACTGACACATCCCTTGTGGGGACCCTTGAAGCTATTTGTATGGAATTGTTACAAGAGATACTGGCTCCTCGACACCGAAGGAGGCTGTCATCTCCCTGCACCTAAACTGTACTTTGAGCTCTGCTTGAAGTTCTTCTGCTGCTAACGAGGACTACTGGCAGGCTGATGTTTCTAATAACCTTTTGAGTAAACTGGTGTCAAGTGTCGCCATGGAAGTCTTGTGAGATTGAATGTTTAAACCTAAAAAGACCCCTGTTGGCCACAGCAGCATATAATTTCATGTGTTAATTTCATAATTATATTTGAATGTCTAGTTAAACCTAAAAAGACCCTTCTGGTGGGTGTAGCGGTATATCATATGTATTAATTTTGTAACTACTGATTAATTTTCATCTTACACTGAATTTGTACTTAATTTTCTTCTTACACTAAAAATGAATTAAATTGTAAAGATTCTGTATTTATTTTAATTATAAAACAACGAGATTATCACATCAATTTAATCATTACAAGTAATTTAAATACTATTGTATTTACATAAATGCACACTTTTAAAACATCATGACTCAAAATAAGAAAACAAAATTAATTGAACAAAGTACTATTAAGTTCCAGTTGTTTCTATGATAGGATACAAATAAAAAATTTAATAAAAATATTACATTTTCTTAGCAAAAAGTTTCTTAAATCAGATTTTCCTTTTGAATTGTTCTCCATGTTTTAATTGGAGGTTCTTCTACAGAATCATTTTATTTAAAGTTGCAAGTTTCTTTTCAACACATGCAATGTGTACTATATGCTGGAATCAAATACCTGAAGGAGATGGAATCTTATGAATACAGCCAGGACAACAGTGGAGAGAGTCGTGAACAAAAACATCACAGTCCACACAGAAAACATTTTGGCACACAGTGCAAACATAGACCTGCAGTGAAGAGAAGAAAAGTGGTAAGTAAAAATAATTTCCAAAAGTTAAGTATAGCAGAGCTAGAAAATATTCAGGTTGCTTTGTTCTTTAGTATCACTATCAACTTTTTCCCACCTACCTACCTATTACTTCCAGTGTACTATAATATCCTCAAATTTAAGGCAATGTACTTTCCCTCTCAAAATGATCCCTTAGAAGTGAGGTAATGACTTTATTTTTGAGTCCTTAAGGTCTCTTGTATTATAGGGCACTCTCAATTACTTCATTTTAAGTAACCATTTGGGGAAGACACATGAGCTTAATCAGAGCTTTTTTTTAAAAATTGTGCTTTAGGTAAAGGTTTACAGAACAAATTAATTTCTCATTAAACAATTAATAACACATATTGTTTTGTGACATTGGTTGCCACAGAGCTAGTTTTAAACACTTAGAGAAATCACCTGACTGATTCAGTTAAAAAGAGAAGCACAGAAATTTAGCCCAGGTTTAGTTTTATTTCTAGGGAATGACCTCAAAATGCAAAAGTTGTTTCTCCTTTTAATTATGCCTTTAAAGAACGTGATAAATATAAGACAAATAAAAAAGAAATAAACCCACTGTTCTATCAGTATTACATATATGGCAACTTTCCAGGGGCATCATCATAAACAGATTAAAAAATTATTACATCTCAAACAAGGAAGGATGATGTGTTCTTAAGAACTGTCAAGTGATTCAAAAAGTGGTTCTCGTGAGTATGAAGTTACTGATATCAAAGAGGTATGGAAAAATTTTTAATTGTTTATGAAATGTGAAAGTAGACTAAACAAGCAATACTTCTAGTTAATATGTTAAAAAAATACTTTTAAATATGGACACATAACTAAGGTAATAAAAAATCAGACATAACAGTGATCTATTTTATTTGCCTCTATACAAGTTTATATATTCAAATAGACCCCTTCAAAAATTAAAACAAAAAAAAAAATTTCTCATTGGCACAATAGAGAAATCATTTTTCATCTGTTGCCACCTTAAATGATGAGTTATGACAAAACCTGAAGTACAATATGGAGGAAAAAAACTTAATATTTCCAAAGTAAAAGTAGTTTAGCTTGCAAATGGAAATACTAAAACATCTTCATAGCAATATTAGAATACAGAATGACAAAATTACTATTTTGCTCCAATTCCTCTCTACCTACTGTAGTTACCATATTTTTACACAAATAACACGCACCTTCTATGTTTGTCTGCCAACTTCACCTCCCAGGGAAAATATTTCGGGGGGGGGCAGGAGGCGGGAGGGCGCGGTTGGCAAACAAACATAGAAGGCGCACGTTATTTGTGTGAAAATACAGTATACCTTTAAGAAATAACTGATATGAATCTCACCTCTAATAACCTATTGAAAACTTATTATAATACCGTTTCCTCAATATTTCCTACCCAACCCAGTGAATCCAGTGCCATCGAGTCAATTCTCAATGGCAATGGGTTATATTTCCTACATATTACTTAATATTCAGAAAGCAAATAAACTTACATGTTGGTCTTTCAATTCCCCCTGACATCCGTAACAAAATCTGAAAAAGAAAGTTTAGGAATCATTTTGTTTAGAATTCACTCACAAAAAATAGTTCAACAAGATCTTAATAACTGCCCCTAGACACCCTGCTAAGAACTTAAGCCACTCCTGAAGTCCCTCTTTCAGCCAAAGATTAGACAAGTTTATAAAACAAACAACACACATGAGGAATGTGTTTCTTAGTTCAATCAAATATATGAGACCAAATGGGTAATACCTACATAAAAGCAAAGATGAGAATGCAGGAAGGGGCAGGAAAACTGTACGAATGGATACGGGGAACCCGGGGTGGAAAGGAGGAGAATGCTGACACATTTCGGGGATTGCAACCAATGTCACAAGACAATTTGTGTATAAATTTATTATTATTATTTTTTAATGTGCATTTATTCTGGTTGTCATGGGAACTGGCATTTTTTGCAAGATTCTAAGTATGACTCTTTTTTTTTTTTTTTGAACTTTAGATGAAGGTTTACAGAGCAAACTAGTTTCTCATCAAACAGTATACCCAGGATACCCATTGTTATATGACACTGGTTAACAACCCCACGACATGTCAACACTCTCCCTTCTCAACCCTGGGTTCCCTATATCATCAGCTTTCCTCTTCCCTCCTGTCTTCCAGTCCCTGCCCCAGGGGTGGTGAGCCCCTTTAGTCTTGTTTTGTTCCATGGGACTGTTCAATCTTTGGCTAAAGGGTGAACCTCAGGAGTGGCCTCATTATGGAGCTGAAAGGGTATCCGGGGGCCAAACTCTCAGGGTTTCCACGGTCTCTGTCAGGCCAGCAAATCTGGTCTTTCTTTTTGAGTTAGAATTTTTTTCTACATTTTCCTCCAGCTCTGTCCAGGACGCTGTATTGTGTGATCCCTGTCAGAGCAGTCAGTGGTGGTAGCCAGGTACCATCTAGTTGTACTGGACTCAGTCTGGTGGAGGCCATGGTAGATGTGGTCCATTGGTCCTCTGGACTAATCTTTCCCTTATGTCTTTAGTTTTCCTCATTCTTCCTTGATTCCAAAGGGGTAAGACCAATGGAGTATCCTAGATGGCGACTCACAGGCTTTTAAGACCCCAGACGCTACTCACCAAAGTAGGACGTAGAACATATTCTTTATAAATTGTTATGCTAATTGAGTAAACTATAAATTTTTGAATGAGAAACAAATTTGTGCTGTAAACTTTCACCTAAAGCACAATAAAATAATTCAAATGTTAAAAATAAGAAAAAAAAAAGATCTTAATAACTGTTGTTATGTGCCATCGAGTCAATTCTGACTTATAGTGACCCTATAGGACAAAGAACTGCCTCATTGGGTTTCCTAAGCTGTAATCTTTATGGGTGTGGACTGCCAGGTCTTTTCTCCCACAGAGCCACTGGTGGGTTCCAACAGATCTTTTCAATTAGCAGATGAGCACTTTAACTACTGAGCCACCAGGGCTCTTTTTTAGTAACTAAACCAAAATCCATTGCCCTTGAGTCGATTCCAACTCACAGAGACCATACAGGGCAGAGTACAACTGCCCCATAGGGTTTCCAAGGAGTGGATGATGGATTTGAACTTTTGACCTTTTAGCAGCTGAGCTCTTAACCACTATGTCACAGAAAAAAAGAAAAAATCCATTACCGTCGAGTTGATTTGGATTCATAGTGACCCTATAGGACAGAGTAGAACCGCCCCACAGAGTTTCTAAGGAGTGCCTGGTGGATTTGAACTGCTGACCTTTTGGTTAGCAGCCATAGCACTTAACCACTACACCACCAGGGTTTCCAGTACACCACTAGAACCCTTTAATTAATAAGTAATTATCTTTTACATATGACTTTTAGAATAAAAAGTTAAGAATATCAGTCATTTTTAATAATTCCACAGTATGTCCCAAGGTCAACTGACAGCCCGATGTCCTTTTTTTTTTTTTTTTTTAATTTCCATCAAGGATAAACACGAACATAGGTTAGCAACCTTTCTCAAATGAGGCTATATGAGAGAATAAGCCCTATGGAAAATGATTTGAATGAGTATTTTTCAATTCTCCCAAATATTGTAGGCAGGGCATTTCTTTTTTTTTTTCAATCACTAATTCACCCCCAGCCTCTCTATGAGTTGTCTAAATCTTGTGATATGTTCAACTTGCTTTTACTTGTCAGATCTGGTCAATATCAAAAAGTTTCATAGTGCACACAGCTGTCCAAGTGTGAGAAAAGAGCAAATGAAACCTCTTTGGAGGACAATTTTGAAATACCTATCAAAGCTTACAAAATATACATAGTCTTTGACTCAGCAAGTCTACCTGTAAGAATTTATCATGCATATACACTTGCACAAATGTTCTAAGATAGAGATATAAGCATTATTTGCTAATAACAAAAGGAACCATCTAGATATCCAACAGGAGGCAAATAGTGATATAAACTGTGATACTTTCATGGAATATGTAATGATTTCAAATAATTAAATTGATCTAAATATGCTACATAAAATGATTTCCAACCAATAATTTTAAGTGTAAAAAGCAAACTGGATGGATACAAAATTATCTGCTATACAATAAGTGTTTAGCATGGTTCCTAAATCCTGGATGTTCTTAAAAGCAGTAAATCTGCATTTCCCTAAATCTATTCTCTGAGATTAAGTCTCCCTACTTCAGACTTTATTAGCGAGATTTCACAGCAATAGCATTAATAAAAATAAAGGGTTTTATTAATATCCAGGATCTAGATCAATTATGGTGTTTTCAACTGCCTCATATGCATGCGAAACCTGGGCAATGAATAAGGAAGACCAAAGAAGAGCTGACACCTTTGAATTACAATGTTAGCAAAGAATATTGAATATACCACGGACTGCCAAAAGAATGAACAAGTCTGTCTTGGACGAAGTACAGCCAGAATGCTCCTTAGAAGGATGGTGAGACTACATCTCACATACTTTGGACAGGTTATCAGGAGGAATCAGACCCTGGAGAAGGACATCATGCTTGGTAAAGTAGAGGGTCAGTGAAAAAGAGGAAGGCCCTTAACAAGATGGATTGACACAGTTGCTGCAACAACAGGCTCAAAAATGAGCGTAACAAGGATTGTGAGGATGGCACAGGACCAGTCAGTTTTTCGTTCTGTTGTACACATGGTCACTATGAGTCGGAACCAACTCAATGGCATCTAACAACAAGGTCAATTTGCTAAGCTGTTGGTAGCCAGAAATTGGCTATGGTGAGAGTATTTATCCATAGAAGTAGCAAACACTAAAAATCATTGCTTTTTTTTCTTTTCAAGAACTGGGTCACAAGCACACCACCATTCTTACTATACATATACATGTTCAGGAAAACTAACAGATTTCCAGAGAACCAGATCAATTTAATAAGTTATTTCAGCCATAACTAAGGCATTCTGTATCTCGTTTTCTAAATTAGAAGTAATCTTGTGCAAGATAATTTTACTCTCTTTTTTAATGCAGTGAGAATCTATCTAAACATTGATATAAAGTTTACCACTTACAAAAGATATAAGTTAATCAAAATTCATATACCTTTCTCCATTATATTCTTCTAGGGGAATTTCTTGAAAAGCATCCAAAGGAAATAAATGATGGTAAGACCGTGCCAGATGGGGAGCAGACACCAAAGTAAGGCCTAACAAACAAAAACAGAGACAAGCTTAATATTAATAGCCCACACCTCACAGAGCCAATGACTAAAAAGTCAAATGATCTAACTTAGACTACAAAATGTCAAGCTTCTTTTAGGGTTCCAGGTATTCATTTTTTCAGTTTACCTGCAACCATAAAAGGATATTCCAGGACAGAGTCTTAGCTCTGTCACTAAGTGACTATGTGACCTTTCTTGGCCTACTTGCTTATGCATACATGCAATAAAATTCTATCACTTTAATTTCCAATTCTACTTATATATATTTATTTTGTGAAGGTAAGAGCTACAAAAAAATATCTACTGAAACTACTACATTGCCTTTAAATAATATACTTTTTCCAGAAAGAGAATGAGGCTGGAAACTCTTTTAAAATGCTATATTTATTCTTGGAAGTAGAGTACTCAGCACCCAGTGACGAAAGTAATCTATTTCTCTCCTCACAGGGTAAATTGAGAAATACTGTAGAGGCAGAACTCAACATTTATATTTGTTTTAGCAGCAATATAGACAAAAAGTTATTTAAGATTAATTTTTTGGATAATGAATAATAGTGGGTTTCTTACCACAGACTTTACATTCAACAGGAAGCTCACAGTACTTCGCCCGACACTGTGGGCAGAAATAGCCTCCTAGTGTAAGCCCTGGCTCAGTATTGCTATCCAAATGCCTGTGGGGGAAAAATTACTTTTAGAGATATACACAGATGTAAAGAGAGCTAAAGAAAGTGTGCTACCTTGATTTTAAAATCTCGAAGTTGTCCCACAGCTCACTGATTCTGTTTATTTTTTTGGTCTTTTATTTTTCTTCTCTGACTTTATGTTGAATAGTTTTCTATAGCTGTTTTATTCATTAATCTTTTATTCTGCAGTGTCTAATTTGCTGTTAATCCCAGCCAGTGTATTTTTTATCTTAAAATATTTTATTCTTCATCTTGAAAAGTTTGATGTGGGTCTTTTTTTATATCTTCCATATCTTTTCCTATCAGGCTCATGTTTTCTACCTTCCTGAACATGGAGTATACTTATAATAGCTATTTTTAATGTCTTTGTCTACTAATTCTATCAACTGTGTCATTTCTAAGTATGTTTCCAATGAATGCTTTTTTTCCTTCTTAGGGTCATTTTCCTAACTCTTTGCATGCCTGATAACTTTTGACTACTAGATGTGGCGAATTTTGCTTTGAGTGCTGGATTTTTCTGTATTAAGTATTTTGGGGCTTTATTCTGGAATATAGTTAAGTTACTTGAAAATAGTTTGATCTGTTCAAAACTTCCTCTTAAGCTTTGTTAGGCTGGTCTAGAACAATTGCTTACCCAGTGCCGTCGAGTCGATTCCGACTCATAGCGACCCTATAGGACAGAGTAGAACTGCCCCATAGAGTTTCCAAGGAACGCCTGGCAGATTCAAACTGCTGACCCTTTGATTAGCAGCTGTAGCACTTAACAACTGCTAGTCTGGGGTTAATTTGATTCCATTATTGTGGACTGTTTTCAATATCCTTTATGTTAAGAGGTCAGGCCGTGGCAACACGGACCATTCGCTGCCCTGTGTAAACTCTGGAGATTGTTCTGCCTGTTCCTTTCCATGGTTCTTTCGCTGGCCTCTGGTAGTTTCCTCATATGCATCTGCTGATCAATACTCAGCTAAGAATTCATGGGGAACTTTCTGCAAATCTCCAGAGAGCTCTCTGTGCAACTCTTTCTGATATAAAAAAAAAAAAAAAAAATTTATACTGCCCTGCAAATTCTAGACATCTCGGCCTCCCTCAAACCCTGGCCTTTGTCTCTTCAACTCAGCAAGACCTTTGGGCTCTGTTTGGGTTCCCCTCTCTAAGTAGCAGCCTGGAAATTCTTTCCAGGGGGTAAGGTGAAATAGTCATAAGGCTTACCCCATTTATTTCTCTTCTTCAAGGGATCATTACCTGCACTGCTTGTTGTCTAGTGTCTGAAAATTGTTGCTTTATGTATTTTGTCTGTTTTTTTTTGTTGTTGTTTTTGGTCATTTAAGGTAGAGGACAAATCCTGTTCATTATACTTTCATTCTTAAATTTAATTCTGTTTTACAACCATATAAAATATAAAGTTCCAAACAAGGTATATTCAGAAAAATCGATGGTGTATACCTGATCCCTCTGCCTTTCCCCACACCCCTTCCTCCATATAATCATTTAAAATTTTTTTCTTCATACTTCCATTATTGTTGTTTTTATTATTAACATAAACAAATATGTAAGAGCTACAAAAATATCTACTAAATCTATTGCATTGCCTAGGGTACCACTCGCCCTGGCTCTCAGATGAGAGGTAGTATACTATATACTTTTCTCTACCTTGCTCTTTTACTTAGTAATATATCCTGAAGATCATTCCACTGAAGTACACAGAGTCCTCACTCCTTTTTACAGCTAGGTAAAAAATACTATTTTACAATAATCATTACATTTTAAGCCCATTTTTAAAATTTATAACTTAAGAGTAAGGAATTAAAACCGTAACAGATGATCACAGACAATCCTGAGGTCTTTACTTACGCCATGCTGAATGAAGGTTTGGCATCTTGATCAGACAGAGAAGCAATGGTATGCTGAGGAAATCCTTCACAGAAGAAAATTGTGTTACTTTCTTTTCCAAGCAAATAGCAGAATTCTAGGAATAGAAATCTAGAAGTGTTCCTACCAGAAAGCTTGTACAAATGTTCTCTTTCCTGCCTCTTAGATACACTTACGATGAAACTGGCTGAAAATCCAAACTACAAGAAAAACTAAAAGTGGGGGTGGTGGGGGAATGATCTGACTGCACGTATGACTTCTGATTCTAAAGTTCATATCTACATTTTCTAATTTACTAACAATACATACTGCTTTTTAAAAGAAAAACAGTTTGTGATTTTTAAGCAGTTTCTGACACAACTGGGAGCTTCTATTACATAGTCCACTCACCCCCTCTATAAGAATATAATTGTATGATTAAAATTTCGGAATACACAAACTTTTCATGTTGTTTGTTCCTTGTACGTATTTTTTAATTCTGAAAACATGTTTAGGAAAAGCAGAAACCATAAAAGAAAAGAGATTTCACTACATAAAAATTTACCTACATATGAAAACAAACAAAAGACCAACCAGAAAAATATTTGCTTTATGTGAAGGAGAAAACGTTATAAAATTTTTGGAAAATAAAAGAAAATTAAAAGTTTTTTTAAATGATTCAAAACCCATCATTCTATTCACCCCAATACTCCCAAAAAATCACTTGTAGCAGTTTGGCTTACTTCCTTGTAACATTTTGTTTTCGCATAATTTGTATTAAACAGCATTGACCATACAATACAGAGGATTTTGTAGCTTGTTTTTCAAAGTTCTTAATATAACAAGTATTTTTTCAATAAAGTGTCTTTATACTTTTCTAGCCTTAATAAAAGAAAGCCAGTGGTGTTCTCTGGGTGACAGGATTAAACCTGGTTTTTATTTTCCTCTTTTTACTTCACTGTATTTTCCAAAATTGCTCAATAAGCATTATTTGTTTTCTAAATATAAAATATTTAAGTGAAAAGAGAAATACTGGAGTGTTAAAACAGCAATTTGTGCAAATGAAAAAAGAAAGCCTAAAGTGACCAAAATAAATATAGAAAATGTCTATTTCAATATAACACAGAATAGACACGTACCCATACGAATAAGTGAGCATTCAGAATTGGAGCTGGCAGGAGGAGGACTAACGTGATGTGTTAGCAATTCTTTGTAATGGCTCTCATCTAAAATAACATGGTAAGTGCCTAATAAGACAAAGAGTAAAAGGAAAAAAATCAGCATTCCAGATACAAGAACAAATTACAATTTCTATGTAATTTGGTAAAAGATATATCATCTGAAAATGTACATTTTCAAAATAAAGACTTAAGTTAAACTGTCATTTAAAAACAGTTTAAGTAATATCTCTAAATTGACTTCTCTGTGTATAATTACAATTTTATTATAGCCATATTATGAGATCTCCATGAAGTACTATACATACTGAAATTTCTAATTTTCCAGGAGTTATACAGTACTTCCTCTAAATACATAAATACTAAAAAACTTTTCTTGCATTTGAGGATGATCTCTTACAGAATCAATGATATATTTAAGGTGACATCTATATTTTGGACTACAAGATATGAACTTGTATAAATTTAGTAGCTGACAAGCATATTAAAACATTCTAACTAGTTTAATTGTTATTTCATACATGGTAATTATAAATAAATACTGACAATTCTAGACACATACCACCAGTCTCACGAGCAAGTACAGTGCAAACTCGAACCTCTGCAGACAATCCAATAACAGACACTCTAATTTTAGCTGCCTTTAGAGTCTTCATAAAACCCAAGTAGACAGAGGGTTGGGGCCAGCAAGGGGGGAGAAGAAAAACATTTAAGAATTAATGTGTTTGAAAAACAGAAAGAATGCTCTGAAAACTAGTGATAAATTCACTAGAGAATTCTCTTCAGAGTTGTAACTTTGGTTTTGATTATAAAAAATGTGTGGTTCTACCTTGACTAAATCATAGATATTAGAGGGATCACAAGTTGTAAGGCTGCTAAAGATGATCAGGACTTCTCTACTTGTATGTCCTGGCATGTGTCTAAAGAAAGATAAAATACACTCCAATTAGGTATAACAAATTAAATTAACATTAACATTACCCAAAAAGAATAGTACATGTGGTTTACACATTTAGACTACAGAACACCTTGTTTGTTTCAACACTGCAAGGGAATGAATTGTGAATATATTTTAAAGACTTTAATATAAATTTTCTAAAATGAACTACATATTTCTTCATATTGATTCATTTATTCAGTTGTGGATTGAATAACAAATATGATTGACAAGGTTCCTGACATCATGGAGCTTACATTCTAGTAGGTTTGTTTCATACAAAATCTAAGTATACATCGGGAAGTATGACAATACCACATGGGTCAACTTTCAGTTGTATACGCATAGCTTAACAATAGTAATACACTTCTTTAAGACTATAACAATCTGTTGATGATTCAGAGTCATTATAATTATAAATAATCTTTGTATATCATTTTAATTAAATAATAGCTTATGGGGGGTTTAAAACGTGGTGAGCTGTTTGCCCCTATACTAAATAGGAATTCTTATCCTTTCTGGAGCAATTTTATCAGCTTTATAGGTTTTCTGTTAAGATCTGCATTATCAGACTCTCAACTACCACTTATGGATGCTGCCATTGTACCTATCTCTTGTACATGCATTACTTCCTTCTCTTCTACTTTGAAACTATAAAAATATTTATTATATAAAGGTATAAAGTGTGAGTCAGAGCAGCCTATCAAGGGATAAAATATATGAGCTTTGTTGTTGTTAGCTGCCATCGAGTTGATTCTGACTCATAGCAACCCACGCTGCTACTGAATACTTCCTTTGGGTTTCTTAGCTATATTCCATGCAACTGAACTTGCTATCAATGTATAGATGTATTATAAAACAAGTTAATAAAAGTTAATAAATATACAACCAATTCAAAATTATTATATCACACTAAATTCTATAAACAATCCATTTTAAATAAAATATTTATTTTTTCATCAATGTATTTCTTTTGTGCTAGTTTTGATTATATTTTCTAAACATAGTTTTGATATTTTTCTAAAACTTTTAAGCATATGCCTCACCTATTAAAATGTAAAATAAAAATAAAATTACCAACTAACACCATACTAAAAATCATAAATGTCATTCTACATTTTTTCTTCTAATAATGATTTCATTATAGCTGGGTTTATGGAGACTAACATTAACATATTGACATTTCAACTTAATTCATTCAAAAAACTTAGAAATTAATTATGAATAATAAATGTAAAATACTAACTTCAGAGTCTGCATAGCCATGTTTAAGGAATTATAAAGAGATGGTTCTCCATGGCAGGTCATGTCTACAGCTTTCTTTAAAGATGTTATGTGTTTCCTTGGGTTTCCTAGAATAGAAATGGAATAATTTACTTTTAACAAAATCTAACACATACTTTATGGAAATTTATGCTTCTCCAAAAATTTAAAGATCTAGGATGTTAAAGCACAGACTCTCTTCAATTTGAACTTCCAGCAAGTTGCACTTTTCTCAAAAATGTTTGTTAACCTCATTCCTGCTGAAAAAATAAAATGATCTGTTTCTTTGTATCTATTAGCACATACATTTTAAACATTAATCCGAGTGTGTATAACTTTTTACTTTTAATATTTCCATATTTGTAAGACTAATGTATTTTCACATTTCTGAAATCAAGATACATCCTACGACCAATCACTGGCAGCCATGCAGCATTAGTGACATAGTCGTCATTGCCTGCTCACATGCCAACCTACTATTTATTAGTTATTAAAAGTGTTGCCACTTTAATTGTATCATGTACATTGCTGGTGCTATTCATGTTGTTTAACTGCTATTTTAAAATGTTTTTAGAAAATTTATTAATACAAAAGGTTATATTTGCATTTAGAAAGGCATAGAACAGAGCAATGAGGTAGAAGTGTATTACTAGCAAAGCAAATAATTCATTGATGGAAGAATATCTGCAATTTCCTATTTTCTTGGGGGGGAAAAAAAAGACCTTTATAGGCTCTAAGAAGGGAGGAGTGCTACAAGTAGACAAAACTGTCAAATCCCTAAAATCTGACAGGATTGTCAAGCACCACCAAGCTGGTGTGACCAATTTGTGTATCATTTAATACTGTGTCAAAGTTTAACTGCCAAGGTTTTTCCTTCTTAATGGCTCATAAGATAAAGGTTTCTCTTATTTATATTCAAAGAAATGTGATATTCTATAAACATTTTCTCCTATTTCAGCACTGTCTCCATATTAATTAATGTCTCCATATTAATTAATTAATTAACTAGTTGAAATTTTCATTAGTTTTATCATATAGTGTAGTTCATCAAATTACTTCCATACTGTTGAACATTTATTTCCAATTTGTCACTATTATATATAGTACGGTAAACACTATCCTTGTATAGTAAGTCTTTTTCTTCTTTCATAACATTATGTAAGTATAATTACAGGGAACAATCACTTTTGTGGCCCTTTTTCAAAAAAATTTTAAATTCATTTATAAGTCTGGTTTTATAAATACTAGTTTCTCAGGGTTCATTAAGCAATACTTTGCTTTTGAAACTTAATTTCGCCAATTTAAAACAATAAAAGTGTATTGAGTTAGTCTGTATTTCTTTGACCACTTGCTTGGCTAAACTTTTTTTTTTTAATATTTATTTATTTTCTGTTTTTATTTTGATGTCAATTATCTCCCTTCTCATCCGTTCATCTATTTAGAGCTTCCTGGTGCTATTATTTATCTGAATAAGCTTTAAAATATTAACCATTTGCCATATTTATTATAAACAATTTAGATTTATTGGAGTCATAAAATTATAGATACAAATAGTCCTTCCCTAAGTCTAACTCCTTCATTTCATAAGTGAAAAAACAAATTCAGAGAAGTTAAATGATGTATGCCTAGCTCATGGCAGAACCAGCACTCAAACCCAGATCTCCCAGCTCTCTATCTACTTCTCTTTCTACCATACTATATGAAATGTCTTTTCATCTCCAGCTGTGCTATGGGCATAGGAAAGAAGCATGCTACGTCAGTGTCAGCGTGGCTTACGGAAGTGACTCTCACTGAAAGGTGAGACAGTACCTTCAATAAGCCTGTCAGAATCTCTACAGGCTTCTTCATCTATATATGTATTACTTCCCTGGCACCCATAGAAATCAACTACTACTTTGGGGAAGAGGGAGAAGGGAGCCAGTCCTAAATCCTTACTTGATTATATAATAATTCTGCTTAGCTCGTGTGGTTCAGGTGGAGCAGACTGTGCCTCTATCCTGTCCCGAAGATAGGCATAATCCAGGACTACCAATAAAATACTTCATTCCCCTGCCCACTCTGACTGCCCGTGTGGGGCATGTCATAAGCACGGCCAGTTAGAGTCCTCCCTGGCACCTGTGATGAAGCTATAGCTTACTACCATGATACAGACTTGAGGTTATTAATGGAAATCATTTTGCCAAAAGAAAACACATCAGAGAATGAAGTCAGACAGAACTAGGACCCCTGGAAGCAACTGTACCTGAAATCAGCCTGACTTCTAAACATGGGCTGTTAATTTACCTTTTGAACTTAAGCTACTTTGAGTTTTTTTTTTAGGGGAGGTAGTTATCACAAGTGAATTTCTTGGGTCACTTTAAGCTAGCATACAGTTTACTGCTTATGTGTCATGGCAAGGATGAAAGGTTTAGAACAAGATTTAAGGGACAGTGTAATTCACGGAAAATAAAATGGAATGAGTGATGTGAATTTATAACAGCACATACACAGGCAAATAAAAACCACCATTACTATCGCTTAAGAGACTAAAATTCGGTTAGGCATGTGATGCAACCAGAATCATTAACGACAGCCACAGTTCAATGTTTATACTCTTTCCTCTTTAAATTAGAGGTTTAATTTCTTTAAAAAGTTAATTTTAAGATTGAGTTTTACGAACGGTTACAATAATTTTATCTTAATACTATCGGGATAAGAATGTACAGATTTTAAATAAATACACTTATATTCTTTGCAATACTACCCACCGCTGTGCAGAACTCAATTTAAAACAGTTAACCTTTTTATTATTAAGTGGTCTTACATACAGAGCTTAGCGAAAGACTTCTCTGTACTTATTGTGCAGCCACAGAAAGAGCATTACAAAGCTGGGTAAATAAGGCAAAGTCCTTGAGTCCTTATGTCTACTATCTAATAAAGGTAATTTTATGCACATTTATGTATAGACAAAACATACCTGAGAGTTCAGTCAGTTTTTCAGCTCTCTTACTCTTAGTTACAATTATTCCAATCTCAAAACAAAAACAAAAATGACCTATTTTAATTTAACAAATTATTGCCTTTTAATAAGAATTAACATAATTAAATTATTACAAAGGAACAAGCGACATAGAAGAAATTTTTTCTCATGGTGTTTTTGACAAATAAATTTAGCTATGAGTACACTATAATTGCTTAAGTTTTAGAGTTATTTTGCTTTTCACCAATTCTCAATTTGAATCATTTAGTAATTCACAGAAAATATGTACCATTTTTTGAATAAATTATACTTGGCAGCAATATCAGGACTCTAATTCTGAATTCTATCACTACATACATACCTGACTAATAGGATTTTGATCAAAATATTCCTCTACGAAGTATTCCAACAACTGTTTGAGGGGAAAAAAAAATAGGTAAGAGCAAAATTGCAACCATAAGGAAAACGTTTAATTAATGCTTTGTGAAACTGATTTATCCAATGACTCTTCCCATGATTTTTAAGCTTATAGTAGATTTTTTTTTAATTTCACTAGTAAAAACACAAAATTAAACTAATTAGCTAGTAAAAACCTTAATTTTAACTGTTAAGTGATAAGATGGCTCTAAGCTAGTCTTTAAAAGATGGACCCATTTGAACACATCAGACAGAAGCAATTTAAGCAAAGGAACAGATCCAGTTAAATGAAAATAGAAACCAGAAAATAAGCAGAATTGAGAGTTTTGTTAAATTTGGAATAACCTGAATGTATTTGTAAACTTAGGAGATGAGATTCAAGTAAGTCAGTGAAGAATGAAGATCCAATAAAGAAAAAAGATAGCTGACAAAGCAAGGTTCTGATTTGAATGGGAGGGTGGAAATTAAGGGCACAAATCATTAGCTATTTTGGCTTATGATTTCCTTAAATGATCTGGCAGGATTTCTACTTGGCTATAGTTTGTATAAGGAGCCCTGGTGGCACAGGGGTTAAATGCTCAGCTGCTAAGTGAACGGATGGTGGTTTGAACCAACCAGCAGCTCCGCGAGAAAAAAGATCTGGCAATCTGCTCCTGTAAAGATTTGCAACATAGGAAACTATATGGGGCACATCTACTCTCTCATATAGGTTAGGGTTAGGGTTACTCAACAGCACACAACAACAACATACTTTGTATGGAAGTTCCTGAGAGGTACAAACAGTTAATGCACTCGGTTGCTAACTGAAAGGCTGGAAGTTTGAGTGCACCCAGAGACACCTAGGAAGAAAGGCCTAGTGATTTATTTTCAAAAAATCAGCCATTGAAAACCCTATGGAGCACAGTTCTACTCTGACACGCATAAGGTCACTATGAGTCAGAATTGACTTGATAGCAACTGGTAACTGGTAATAGTTTGCATTAACTCTAAAGAAAAATAAAATTGTATTCTTTAAAAAAATTTTTTAAAGAATTCAGTGTCCTCTCCCACATTTAATATAAATTAAAATGATTTTACTATACCTTTAAAGTACATGTCAGTCTATTGGGCTTTAAATCTTGGTCTTCCATTGTTCTGGATCCATCTACTACCACATAAAGGTGGCGCATCTACCCAAAGAAATAAATAAGAATAAATTTCAAATTTATTTTTCACCAAGAATTAAAATAGCATTTTAATATTCTCTTCAATCTACACATATATTTTAACTACATTCTTTTAAAAGGTTTGCTATTTTACTATTGTTTATTCTACTAAGCCAGAATGTTTCTCTACCCAAACTAATTCTGTACCAATAAAGGAAAACAAATAATAACATACCATTCCAAGTCGAACTTGTCCATGGTGCTCAAATACTCTGTTAAAATTATTCAAAAAATTTTAATGAAATACTATATACTAAAAATCAACTTTCCAAATAACCTGCATTTTCTAATGAAATAAGAAGTATTTACAATTACTAAGCTATGAGCTCCACATAATTATAGAAATTTGGGTGGTTTCCTGAAGACTTATTTCCCTTTTGAGTCCAGGATAGGTCCCTGGTTCTTTCCACCTACTCAGAAGGCAAGAAGCCAGTTTCCCTGAAACACAACAGAAATGAAGTACTGCAGAGTGGGTGTAGGTAGACAGAACGGCTTAAAGGAACGTATTTTGCTTTCTGTAATACGCTTATGAAGATGTACATACCTTTTTCTCTTTGCTTTAAAAAGAATGTCTTCTATTGTAGCTTTAAGTGATCCAGATTCATCTTCTTTAAGAATCTCCCTAAGGAGGAAATGAATTGTGTGGCTAATTGCCTCTATGAAACAACTGCCCCTTTTGCCATGAGACCAGAACTGGATGGTGCCCGGCTACCATGACTGAACATTTTGATCAGAGATTCTATAGAAGAATCCTGATCAAAAGGGAGAAAATGCATAATAGAATTTCAAATTCTTATGAAATCCAGATTTTCTGGAGCCATGGAGACTGAATAAAGACCCAAAACCACTGCCCTTAGATAATCTTTAAAACTTAAACCAAAAATATCCTCTGAAGTCTTCTTAAAACCAACAATAGCTTAGCTTAACTAGTAAAGAATGTCTGCCATGAGTATTGTGCTTTTTCAAGATCTATCTATATATGGGATCAAACTGACAATAGCTACTCAAAAGATTAGACAGGAACCTCAGCGGGGCAGTGAGTTTATGTTAACAGGGGAGAAACAACTCAGAAAAGGAGGGTGAGAATGGTTGCAAAATTCAAACGATGTAATCAATGTCTTTGAATTGTACATGTAGAAATTGCTGAATTGGTGTATGTTCTGCTGTGTATATTCTCAGTAACAACAACAAAAACAAACTATATATATAAAAAAGATCTCTCTATAAGCAATAATCACTTATTTAAAAAGATAAGCCCAAGAGAAATACCAACCAAAAGGTGGGCAGTCTGAACACACCAGGCACTCATTGGAAACCGTATGGGGCAGTTCTACCCTGTCCTATAGGTTCGCTATGAGTGGAATCGACTCGACAGCAATGGTTTTTTTTGGTTGTTGTTGTTAAGAGAAATGAACACCTGTGTCCACACAAAGATTTACACGTGAATATTCAAAGTAGCATCACTCATAGCACTCCAAAATTGAAACAATCTAAATGTCCATCAACCGGTGCGTGGATAAATAAAATGTCACACATCCACATCATGAAATACCGTGCAGCAATAAAAACAAACTACTGACCAATGAATCTTGAAAACAGTATGTTAGGTGAACATGAACTACAACATGGATAACCTTGAAAACAGTATATTAAGTGAAAAAAGCCAGATACAAGAGACCATGTATTGTGTGATTATATGAAATGCCCAGAATAGGTAAATTTATAGAGACAGGAAGTAGGTTAGTGATTGCCTGGAGCTAGAGGTGAGAAAGACATTATAGGTAGTCTCTGACTTATACAGTATTCAGTTATAATGACCCGTGCTTATACCACCTGTTTTTTTTTTATATCTTTTCATTAGTGACATGTACTACATACAATGTTGCAGCGCATCATTTGCTGATGTTATCTTTCTCCCACAGATGTTCAAAGATCGGATTTACAAACATAATAATAAAAGGTAGTAATAATGAAAACTAAAAAAAAAAAAAGGTATTCAACTTCTATCAGAACCGACTTACAACAGAGTAGTCAGAATGGAACCCCGTATTAAGTCAGGGGCTGCTTGTAATTGTAAGTAGGTAGGGTGGTGAAAATGTTCTAAAATTGGTTTATGGTGATAGCTGCACACTCAGTAAATTTTTTAAAAATCACTGAATTGTGCATTGGAAAAGGGTGAATTATAAGATATGTAAAATATACCTCAATAAAGTTGTAAAAAAAACAAAAACAAAAGTCTAAAAAATAAGAGAGAACTACTGCGGTACTTACCATGTTCTTTCATAGCCTCCTTCCCATCGCTTAGTTCTTTCAGGTTCTTCATCCATTTTTTGTCTTAAAATGTATTATATAATTCAATATCCTATAAAAATCATTAGATTGTGAACATTCTAAAGGTGTTTGTCACCAGATGCATCCAATTAAATTTGAAAATTAAAGAGAAGTAAACATAAAAAGTTTAATATAATCAGAATGCAAGGGCATCTTACTCTCTGTAGGCTACTCAATAACTCTTCTTGGATTAAAGCACTTCTTTACAAAATTCTCTAGGAACTCTTTTTCCTATCCCCATGAAATAATATGAATATTTTTGCACAAATTTGGAACTAACAGAAATACACATCTTTTTACTATTTTTAAAAAACAAAAATGCATTACAAATGTGCCCAAAGTCAGGTCCAGGAAACTATGGGAAGTGGGCAGAGGTGTGGATGAAACAAGATTAGCCACAACTGATGGTTATTGTAGCTGAGTGATGGATATGTGACGATTCATTATCCCTCTAATGTTGTGTATGTTTGAATTTTCCCATAATCAAAAGTTTTTCAAATAAAATTTATTATTTATAAATGGGTAAATGCTTATGGGAAACCCTGGTGGCTAAGTGATTAAGTGCTATAGCTGCTAACCAAATGGTCAGCAGTTCAAATTCACCAGGCGTTCCTTGGAAATTCAATGGGGCAGTTCTACCCTGTCCTGTAGGGTCGCTATGATTCGGAATTGACTCAACCGCAGCAGGTTTGGTTTGGTTTAAATGTTTATGACCCATAATTCAAAAGAAGGAGGACATAAAATTAAACATGAGCTCAAGCATTAAAAGAAATTAATGTAAATAAAACAGTAACTACCTCATATAATTATTATGAAGATAAAATGAGTTAATACATGTAAAGCACTTAGAAAAACGTCTGATACACTCCAGTGGAGAGTCCTAGAATGCCCAGCTTAGGAACACCCATTACATACAGTTACCTCAAGCAAGGGAAGTATCCAAATAGCACAATAAGATGCTGAAATTGGATTCAAAGAGATCTTGACAGGCTATAACCTTGAACTTTGATAGGAATAAAAGTAAAGTCCTATACTTGAGTGTAAAAATTTATCTGCACAAAGAAGTGTGGTTAACATGAATAGAGGAAAGAACTTAGGTATTTTAGTTAACCTCTGAAGGCTGTACTCTTTGATCTTCATCAGTAAGTGCTTCAAATCCTCTTCACTTTCAGCAAAGTTGTATCATCCGCATATTGCAGGCTGTTAGTCTTCCTCCAATCCCGATTACATAATCTTCTTCATGTAGTCCAGCTTCTCAGATTATTTGCTCAGCATACAAATTGAATAAGTATGGTGAAAGGATACAACACTGACACACACCTTCCCTGATTCTAAACCATGCCGTATTCCCTTGTAATGTTCAAACAACTGTCTCTTGGTCTATGTACAGGTTCTGCATGAGCACAATTAAGTGTTCCAGAACTCCCATTCTTTGCAACGTTATCCATAAACTGTTATGATCCACACAGTCGAATACCTTTGCACAGTCGATAAAACACAGGTAAACATCTTTCTGGTATTCTCTGCTTTCAGCCAAGATCCATCTGACATCAGCAATGATACCCCGCATTCCACATCCTCTTCTGAATCTGGCTTAAATTTCTGGCAGTGCCCTGTCAATGTATTCCTGCAACCACTTTTGAATGACCTTCAGCAAAATTTTCCTTGCATGCAATATTAATGATATTGTTCAATAATTTCTGCATTCTGTTGGATCACCTTTCTTTAGAATGGACACAAATATGGTCTCTTCCAGTCAGTTGGCCACGTAGCTGTCTTCCAAATTTCTTGGCATATATGAGCGATCACCTCCAACACTGCATTCATTTGTTGAAACATCTCAACTGGTACTCCATCAATTCCTGAAGCCTTGTTTTTCACCAATGCCTTCAACGCAGCTTGGAATTTTACCTTCAGTAACATTGGAGCTTGATGATATGCTACCTTCTGGAATGGATGAAGTTGTCAAGGATTTCATTTTACTTAGATTCACAATCAACGCTCATGGAAGCAGTAATCAAGATATCAAATGACATATTGCATTGGGCAAATCTGCTGCAAATGACCTCTTCCAAGTGTTAAAAAGCAAAGATGCCACTTTGAGGACTAAGGTGTGCCTGACCCAAGCCATGGTGTTTTCAATCAACTCCTATGCATGTGAAAGCTGGACAATGAATAAGAAAGACCCAAGAAGAACTGATGCCTTTGAATTATTGTGCTGGAGAAGAATACTGAACATGCCATGGGTTGCCAGAAGAATGAACAGAAGAAGTACCGCCAGAGTGCTCCTTGGAAGCGAGGATGGCAAGGCTTTGACTTATGCACTCCAGATATATTATCAAGAAGGACAAGTCCCTGGAGAAGGACATCACATTTGGAACAGTAGAAGGTCAGTGAAAAAGAGGAAAACCCTCAATGAGATGGATTAACACAGCTGCTGCAACAATAGGCTCAGACACAGCAACGATTGTGAGGATGGTCCAAGACCAGGCTTTTTTGTCTTGTTCTCCTGTACATAGAGTCCTATGAGTCAGAACTGACTTAATGGCACCTGACAACATATGATTGTCGAAAAATATACAATAAGCTAGTGAAAGACTACCTTATAGTAACAAAAATAGAGTGTGTAGAATAATGGAGATTATAAAGTACAGAAATTTTAGCCTGCATTGCTGAGAACCATTACTGAAATACTATTCTCTTTCTGATGGCTACTTTTAAAAGAAACAAATAACAACTGAAGGATGTTGAAGGAAAATGTCTGGGACGGTGAGGACGACTAACGCCACGCTTCCAAATATATGAGAGTTTAGCGTTAAAAAGAAAAATTCAAGGAAGACCAATTTTATCATCATGAAGAGCAGTATGAAAGATGATTTAAACTTGTTCCATATTCACAGGAACAACTAGGACCAACAGGCAGAAGCTACAGAGACAGATTAGTAAGAACTTTTCAGTATCTCACCTCTTCTGAAGTTTAATCCTACTCTATCCTTCAGTTTGAACTGACTTTATCCCCAAGTTCCTAATGACCTTCCACAACCCACAATGCCAGATACTAGCCCCCTGCCCTGCCTCTTCTAAGCTTCTTCAGCATTGACTCTGGGTACATTCTTAACCTTGTTTTCATTACTTCACACACAGTAACCTTTAGAAGTTCCTAGCCAGAAGTCATCACACTCATACCTCCACCCTCCCCAATGGAGTCTCCCTCCCCAATCCATTCTTTCAGCTTCTTTCTTCCATAAATGATGAATCAAAGGAATCCTTGGTGCCAAGATATTAAGGGTGAAACAAATCCCTGTCATAGGCAGGAGCAAAGATTAATTTTTGTGATGAGGACTATATAACCTAGACCATAACGCTCTGTTCATATCATTGTTTCAATAGAAAAAATTTATTTTAAAAAATCTAAATAATTGACTTCGGGAAATAAAACCTATAGACAAGTTAGAGACTGCTTTTATGTCACCACTGGTTTCTGTGGCACCAGATACAATCAGATGTTATTAGCTTAAGTTCTGTTTGCCTCCTATTGAATTAACAATCTTCTCCTTGGCTCTCTAAGAGGCTCATTTGTTTCAAGAAACCTGGTGACCCACTTTAGTATCCAGAAGTAACTAGAAGTGACTTAATGATTCCTAACATCTGTGCTATTTCAACACCCTAACCATGTTCGCATCTTGTTAAGTTTGATGATAAGTGTGGTAACATAGCACAAAGTAACTAAATAGAGCATTTTTAATCCTCCCATAAGCATTTTTTGTATTTATTGTGAACCCCAATAATCAAAAGCTTGAATAATATTAATGTTTTTGAACTCAAATTCTTCAAAACCAAGCTATTGGTGTTCATCACATCAATCATTTAAAAACAGTATTTTAGTTTATTCTAATTCTCTGAAGATTCAGAAACACAGTAAGAACTGATGAGTAGAAACTGCAAGTGAAATCATTTTTGGCTCATTGTACTCAAGGATTTTTTTTTTTTTTTTGACTCAACGACTTCTTGGTGGTGTCTGTAATGGGATAACATAGGGATAGGAAACGAAGTACTAAGCTCCCCATAACTGGAGATGCTGAAAGGGAAGTTGGATATTTACAATGTATGCTCTTAAAAGAGAAGGGATTTATATATGCATCCTGGAGAAAGATGTACTTGGTAGCCTCTTTGGTACCACCTCCAACGGTCTATAATTTTTTAATATTCCATCTTCTCATCCTCACAAATATCGCTGATTCGTTTCCTGGGAACGCAATCCCCGAAAAACTACTTTCCCCAGAATAAGTCTATTAGTTTAATTCCTGTCACGGGAGCTCCAAATGCTATCTGCAAACAAATGAGATCTGCACCAAACATTGCAGTTTACGAAGCTCTTCCGCACACCTTATCCTGCCAAGCCCTGTGAGACAGGGTGACTTCTGTCTCTGTTTTTCATGTGTGAAACTCGAGGCCAGGGAGGTTGGGGGCTGCCTCGAGGCCACACAGCTGAAGACAGAGTACAAACTCGAACCCAGGACTACACTTCCTAAAATTTGTCTTAGGTAGAGCCACTTTTACAGACTGCAGCCCCACAAGCTTCTTTGCAGCTCCCCAGACAGAAGTCGTCCTCTGCCTCCCTCTCCACACATCCCTCTGCCCCTCACTCCCTCAGAAGCCGGGGCAATTCAGCCCTCCGCCTCTGCCCGCGCAGGCCCCTCCTTGTCGCGGCGTTTCCCGGGCGAAGAGTCCCTGCCGCAGCACAACGCGGACCGCGTTCGTCCCCGGACTCACCCAGCCGGCCGAGCCGCCACTCTACCCGGAAGTTCCTCCCAATCCTCTCTATGGTCGCTACAGAAGTCCTTCCGCCACGCCCTGCGACGACGTAGAAGCCTTCCGGATGCTTCCGGGGTGGCTGTCTTAGCGGGAAACTGGCAAGCCTGGCGGAATTTAAGGTGCTGGGAGAGGCTGCCTCTCCATCTTTCAGCAAGTCTTTGCAAAGAGGCTGTAAAGTTGGGCAGAGATGGCTCGCAGTTCCCCTAGTGGCCCCCATTCGCTCTTTGAAAGCGGTTGTTAGATGCCTTGGAGTGGGTTCGGGCTCATAGCGACGCTACGCACAACAGAACGAAACACTGCCCAGTCCTGCGCCATCCTCACAATTGTTATGCTTGAGCCCATCCTTGCGGCCACTGTGTCAATCCATGTCCTTGAGGGTCTTCCTCTTTTTCTCTGACCGTCTACCAAGCATGATGTCCTTCTCTAGGGACTGATTTCTCCTGACATGTCCGAAGTGTGAGAAGCAGCCTCGCCATCCTTTTCTCCAAGGAGCATTCTGGTTGTACTTCTTCCAAGACTCACAGCAACCTATAGGACAGAGTAGAACTGCCCCCACAGAGTTTCCAAGGAGAGCCTGGTGTATTTGAACTGCTGACCTTTTGGTTAGCAGCCTTAGTAAGACAGGGAGCAAAGGCCCTGAGATGGGAGGGTGCCTGTTTAAGGAATAGGAAAGAGGCTGGTGTGGTTAGAAGAGAAGCAAGCAAAAGAGAAACAGACTATACTATCAGGGAGGTAACAGGGGGTTGAGTGTAGAATCTAGAGACTTAGTAAGATAGGGAACAGAGGGGCCCCCAAATCTACAAAATAACAAGAAATGGGCCAGGGCACAGAAACAAAGGCATTCCCCAGAACAATGGGACAGGGTATCTAAAAATAGCCCACAAACTTCTTTAAAGTTGTCTTTCAGAAGTGGCTGGAGAAAAGCGGCCCCAGGGCTGTGTGCAGAACATCCACCTGTGACCACTGTGTGACCTTCCACCAGGGGCAGTAAGGGGCTGCAGCCCCAGCCAGGGAATTGAACCCAGGGATCGAGACACTGCACAGGCATGACACCCCATCATAAGTCCTGCTATGAATCCCAGAGGCGTCCAGGACAGGAGCCATCTTGGAAAGCTGCTGTGCTGGCATCTTGGTTAAGGTATCCCCACCTGTGCTTATGAATAAACATGAATCTCTTCCCGCCCAAAAAAAACTTTTAAAAACCCAGGCCTGTCTTTTGTTCTGTGAGACAGAGGTATGCATTGCTCTAGGCCCTCCTTGTCTCTTCCTGGTCTCCACTTGCAAGCCTTTTCGACAAAGCTTTGCTTGTGCGGAAAACGGTAACATTAGCACTTAACAACTACACCACCAGGGGTTCCTAAAAAGCCCTCTGTCAGAGGTGGGATTTGAACCCACGCCTCCATTAGGAGACCAGAATGCCCCCAGGCAAGGTGCGCACCTTGCTTCTGGTGCCTTAGACCACTCCGCCATCCTGATACGCATTCTTTTGGCAGTCTGTGGTATAGTCAATACGCTTCATGAACACCACAATTCAAAGGCGTCAGTTATTCTTCAGTCTTCCTTATTTCATATGCATATGAGGCAATTGAAAACACCATGGCTTTGGTCAGGCTCACCTTAGTCCTCAGGGTGACATGTTTGCTTTTTAATACTTTAAAGAGATCTCTTGCAGCTGATTTGGCCAATGCACTGTGTCTTTTGATTTGACTTCTGCTTCCATGGGTGTTGACTGTGAATCCAAGTAAAACGAAATCCTTGACAACCTCAATCTTTTCTCCATTTATCATGGTGTTGCTTATTGGTCCAGTTGTGAGGATTTTTGTTTTCTTTATGTTGAAGTGTAACCCATACTGAAGGCTGTGGTCTTCGATCTTCATCAGCAAGTGCTTCAAGTTCTCCTCACTTTCAGCAAGCAAGGCTGGAAAGTTGTAGGGGGGCTTATCAGCAGCCTCTGGGGAACTTAAAATTTTTTTTTTTAATAATTTTTATTGTGCTTTAAGTGAAGTTTACAAATCAAGTCAGTCTCTCACACAAAAACCCATATACACCTTGCTACACACTCCCAATTACTCTCCCCCTAATGAGACAGCCCGCTCTCTCCCTCCACTCTCTCTTTTCGTGTCCATTTTGCCAGCTTCTAACCCCCTCCACCCTCTCATCTCCCCTCCAGGCAGGAGATGCCAACATAGTCTCAAGTGTCCACCTGATCCAAGAAGCTCACTCCTCATCAGCATCCCACTCCAACCCATTGTCCACTCCAATCCATGTCTGAAGAGTTGGCTTTGGGAATGGTTCCTTTCCTGGGCCAACAGAAGGTCTGGGGGCCATGACCACCGGTGTCCTTCTAGTCTCAGTCAGACCATTAAGTCTGGTCTTATGAGAATTTGGGTCCTGCATCCCACTGCTCTCCTGCTCCCTCGGGGGTTCTCTGTTGTTTTCCCTGTCAGGGCAGTCATCGGTTGTAGCCAGGCACCATCTAGTTCTTCTGGTCTCAGGATGATGTAGTTGCTGGTTCATGTGGCCCTTTCCGTCTTGGGGTTGTAATCGCCTTGTGTCCTTGGTGTTCTTCATTGTCCTTTGATCCAGGTGAGTCGAGACCAATTGATACATCTTAGATGGCTGCTTGCTAGCGTTTAAGACCCCAGATAGCACTCTTCAAAGTGGGATGCGGAATGTTTTCTTAATAGATTTTATTATGCCAATTGACTTAGATGTCTGGGGAACTTAATTTTTATTATTTCTAAAAGGTTGGGATGAAGGCAGCGGCAGCAGCAGCTAATCAAGTATTGCAGTGCAACAGTATACCGGGGCTCCTCTATTTGGCACCTTGTTAGTTTGATGATGAGTGTAGTAATGTAACATGCAGTAACTAAATGGAGCATTTGGATCCTCCTGCTGTCCCTTCAACAAATATTTATTGAGCACCTATTTTGAGTCTGGTAACAGTTCTAGGGACTGAGGAAATAGCAATGGAAAGCTGACAAAAATCCTTGCCTTCATGGAGTTTTCCTCATACTGTTGTTGTTAGGTGGCTTCCAGTCAATTTTCTACTCATAGAGACCCCATGAAACAACAGTAGAACTGCTCCATAGGTTTCCTAGGCTGTGATCTTTATGGGAACGGACTGCCAGGTCTTTATTCCACATAGCCGCTGGGTGGGTTGAACTCATTTTTTTTTTCTTTCCTAAGCTATTGGTCCTTTATATCTTTTGTAATTATAGGCTTGTTTGAGTTGCTTGTTAGTAAACTATTGCATGACATTTAGACTAACACAGATTAAATCCAAACTCATACTTAGTGACCATATCTTAAACTCCATGGTTGGAGATATTCAGGGCATGAGGTCCTTCTAGATTTTCTGAGTGCTTGTGTTGTTGCTGGGTGAAAACCCCAGGTTTTGCTCGGCCTGACTTGTTACAGCCAATAAACAAGAGGCCAAGGTGGGAGATCAGAAAAACACCTTTATTTTGTTGTACAAGGAAAGGCGCAATTGGGGCTGCTGCCTCCAAGACTGCTCACAGGCAGCTTGGGGAGGTGGACTTTTACAGAGAACAGACAGGGAAATGTAAATTCATCATGAGTATTCAGGATTGACCTTCACACAGGCACTGAGGGCTTGGGGATGACTATGCATTTTCTTTAGGCAAGGATTTGATCCCCCAGGATGGAGAAAGAGGTTGATTTTCTTTCATTAGGAATGTTAAGTCTCCACCCAGAGGCCGGTTGAGGCCATCTATGGACATTTGTTGTATTTGAGGGAGAGAAGGAGTGAGCAGGGGATGAATGGTGAATGCTGAGGCAAAGAGGTGGGATGGGGGGAGTGAGCATTGTAGGAAATTTGGAGGGATGGTGATGGTTTGGACTAGTGTGGTATGGCAGTGTGGCTGGTGAGAAATGTTTGCATCCTCAACCTTGTCGATAGGCTGGATATGTTACGAATAAAGAAGCAATGATGACACCAGAGTTTTTAGCTGACTGAGCGACTGAAAAGTTGAAGTTGTGATTACTGAGTAGTGGGGAGGGGGGGCGGGAGTGGGGAGGCTCACAGTAGGTAAGATCAGTACAGTTTTGGACAAGTTGTTTGAGATGCGTCTTGTACACACAAGTAGAACGACTAGCATTTCCACACTTGACAAATGTGGAGGGAAAGCGCCTCAGAGGATGGAATAGGATTAGAACCAGGACAGGAATAACACAAAAGAGTTGCAGGAGCGGGATTGGGATTCCCCTCCCGCCCCAGCATATGCATCCCTTCTGTCGCCTATATTGTTATGTTAGTATCAAAATCTTCCATCTGTGCTCTCTCCCATCAAAAATATAAACATAAGGCATCCTGCATAATAGTGAAAAGAGCAGATCAGGATTTAAAGTCAGGCTCTGCCACACTAGCTGAGTGACCTCGAGTCACAACCCTAAGTCTGTGAGCTGATCTGTAAAATGGAGATACCTCCACCTACCCTGCAAGGCCCTTGTGATAAACACACACTTTATTGAATTGTGGCTGTTCAATAACCAGCTCCTTGTATTTCCTCTGGGGCCCTCGTGGCGCAGTGGTTAGGAGCTTGGCTGCTAATGAAACCCACCAGCCGCTCCTGGGAAATGCTATGAGGCAGTTCTACTCTGTCCTCCAGGGTTGCTATGAGTCGGAATTGACTTGATTGCGACAGGTTTTTTATTTCCTCCCAGAAGACAAGGTCTTAGTTTATTTTTCATGTTGTCTTTGTATATAGCAAAATTTTAAAAGGGAAATGTGCACTGCCAATTCTTTCCCAGGCCCACCAGGCTTCTATCTTTGCCTCCCTCACATCCTTGAATAAATTTACAGGAATCTCACACACAAACTCCATACGTTTCCTTTTTTTTTTTTTTTGGTTCTGGTTGACTATTCTTAGATGGGAGGCATTCCTATGAGAAAAAGCCACAACCCCAAGTTTCTCTCTTGTAATTCATCAGTCTAGGTAGTTTTTAAGGAAAACCAGGAAACGGGCAGTGAACTCAACAGTAAACTAAAATTAAAGCATATTTGTGGAGAGGAGGCTGAGTCGTTCAGACTTTTCCAACTGCAAAATTTGCTTTGTAAAGATTTTAGCCTAAAACAAAATATGGGTAAATCCATGGTAATCTCTTGGCATAATTATGAGTGACACAATATTCTAATTGTGCACAAAATGATGGGATAAAGAAATTCTCTAACCTAGTCTAACATTTCAACTTGTAGAACTAAGGGAAACTATAAAGAATGGAACAATCTGTTCTTTGCCCACGGGTGGCTGGACACAATCCATGGAGTTAGGAAATCCATGAACAGCTCAGCCAGTGGAATCCAGGGCTTCAGACCGGTTCAGTCATGGCCGATGAAGCAAAATCGGAATGGACCAGAATTTTAAAATTGGGGTGATGTGGAATGATAAGCGCAACAGGAAAATTACGGGTTGAAGCCCTGGAATGGGAGTCTCAGAGGAGGCGTAGTGAGCCTTTTCAAGAGCCTGTGTTATTGCCAGGACTGTGGAGAGCGACACGTGTGGGCCGCCATCTTTGAGCGGTGCACTGCTGTTTTTGACTATGCTGGCAAGAGATTTGGTTGCTGTGCAGTGGGAACGCTGCCCTTGTATTCTAAGAGGGAGATTAAGTTTCTAGCAGGGCATCGACCTGTAATTTTTCCTGTTCCACTTCACCAAGTTTTAAAAATTTGGGTCTGTTTGGGTTTTGCTTCATCAACCTTGACTGAACTGGTCAGAACCGGTTCAAAGCCCTGGTGGAATCAAGCTGAAATACAAGGACCACGCAACCTGAAAAGGACTGGGAGAGGTGAACCTGTGCACTCCAGTACCTTTAAGTGGGACCTATTGCAACTATTCCAGAGAGAACAAGACTCATTTAAAGCATCCAAAATAGCCTATAACAGTACCTAATACTCTTTGATATGTAAACTCGATGTGTCCTCTCCTTAGAAACATTTGTTCATCATCTATGAAAAGTCACAATGCCAAGCCTAATGCAGTATCTTCGCAGAATTCAGAAGCACTTACATTCTGCTTTAGAGTGCACTTGACACAGACCATATAGGATGATACATGCACTTTTAAAAACAATTATTTTTTTAATTTTTATTGTGCTTTAAGTGAAATTTTACAAATCAAGTCAGTCTCTCACATAAAAACTTATATACACCTTGCTACATACTCCCAACTACTCTCCCCCTAATGAGACAGCCTGCTCTCTCCCTCCACTCTCTTTTCTTGTCCATTTCGCCAGCTTCTAAGCCCCGCTACCCTCTCATCTCCTCCTCCAGGCAGGAGATGCCAACATAGTCTCAAGTGTCCACCTGATCCAAGAAGCTAATTCCTCACCAGCATCCCTCTCCAACCCATTGTCCAGTCCAATCCATGTCTGAAGAGTTGGCTTTGGGTATGGTTCATAACTATTTCTTAAAAACTAAATTATTTGATGTTTCATATTCTGGCTTTGGGATATAGGTGGGGAAAAGGTAACCATAACTGGCCATATTTATTATTTACTTTTGGACATTTATTGTTCTAAGTCACACATCAACTTCCTTCACAACAACTATAAGAGATTAGGTAAAAGTATCTGTTTTATAGATAAGAAAAACTGAGGTACAGGGAAGCTAAGTAATTTGTCCAAGGTCACACTGCAGGTACTTGCTGGAGGGTAAATGAAGGATAGGACAACACATGCAGGGAAGAACAAAAAGGTCCTGTGGCAACTGCACTTTTTTGGGGACACCCTTCCACATTGTGTTGCAAACATCCTGATTATTTGTCCATGTTTTTTCTAACTCTGAAGTACCATTATTTTAATTTGCTAACACAATGTTTTAAAAAAACTGTCCAAATGATCTAGTCATTTGTTCATGAAAACTGTTCCCATTAACAGAAGAAATGTTACTGATACGAAACACACGAGGAGGAGGAATGATACAGCCTTCCATCACATTTACTTGTCCTTTCAGGCAGAGGTGGCAGGGTGTGGTGGAGTGGAATTATGAGCTGCTGAGACATTAAGTTTGAATTCTGACTCCTCCAGCCTCTGAAAAAGATGAGTGGGGAAGACACTTCCATTCCAATGCTGAAGTAGGGAAAATGTCTTTGTGTGAGGAGCTCCCATAACCCAAATTATAACTAAGGTCCCTGGAGCCATGATTAAAGTACTCTTCTGCCTTGACTCCTCTTTTCCAGATATATACCCATTCAGCTCTTTACGGATACTCAATATTTCATATGAAGTATTTTATATTCAAGTATTTAAAATGTACTGAAAATTAAAACAGGTTACTTTATATTAACATCAACCAGAGCAATCCCACATGATCTAATCCATTAATTTATTAACAAAGTCAGCCTAGGATGGAAGTTTAGAACCTAATTGTCAAACAGACTGAGATTCCAATCCTCAGAGATTAGCCACTTTCTGGTGTGTGCCAGGGGCCAGCTAAATCTATCAAATGCTTAGTTTCCTTATCTGTAGTATGTGAATGAGGGTAAAAATGGATACATGTCCAAAGACTGTTGTGAGGATTAAATGAGATTTCATACATATACAGTTAAATATATAGTTAATATGAGATATTAACTATACTAATAAACCAAAACCAAACCCAGTGCCATCGAGTCGACTCTGACTCAAAGCGACCCTATAGGACAGGGTAGAACTGCCCCACAGAATTTCCAAGGAGCGCCTGGTGGATTCGAACTGCCGACCCTTTGGTTAGCAGCCATAGCACTTAACCACTACGCCACCAGGGTTTCCATAAATACTAATAGACAATTTTATTTCAAAAAATACAAATAACATATGACAAAACACTAATGCTTCATATTTCTGGGTGATGGCTACATGTATGTTTGTACTTTTCTGCATTTCTTTGAAGATTTCAAAATGAAAATATTTGATCCTATTCACTTTTAATACATAATGACATGTAGGGTGGGAATTGCTTTATGCAGTGCACTTTTATCAAAATGATCACATGCCGTCACAACAAACTCCTTGGGACAATGGTTTATAGCAGAAAGCAGAACCCAGAAGGTCAGAAATGGAAGAAACCTCTGAATTCTAAGCCCCTTATTTTCTAGATGAGGAAACCACCTGAGTGGCTTTTCAAAATTACATGCAGCTAGTTAATGTCAACACTGAGAGAAACATCCTAGTCCTTATTTTTGAAGTGGTCTTTAGTGTAAGTTCCACATTTGAAAACTGATTTTATTTTTTTTTTTATTTCAAAGTCCAATTTTATGGCACAGTTTTACATTGCAAACCCGTATTATTCTCTCCCTTCAGCCAGGAAGTTTTGTCAGAACACTGGGAAACTTGCCTTCATAAACTAAGTACATTGACTTCCAAGAACATAGAGCTGGAAATTTAACAGACAAAAAAATCAGTTAAGGTGCTCAAGAGTCCCTTCCATCTGCTGTGAACCCAAAAGCTATAAAAAGCATAAGCTGATTATGACTATCTTTTGTATTACTAAGTATGTACAGCATGCAGAAAATTAACAGTTTCTTCAATTTGAAGAAATCAATCAGTGTTAAAATGGAAACATTATTTTTTAAGAGTTTGTCTTTAGAAAATCATCCAGACTTGTATATAGACAATTATATACTTAAGATGTCTGAATTAAACACTAAAGATTAGCGTAAAGATTATTCTTAGAGAGACTTTCATAAAAGCAAAACCTTTGCATAAGAGTACATTTCTAAAACCTAGGAGTATGATCACAATCGCCTTTGTAACTTGGTTAGCTATATATACAGTATTATCAGCTAATTTTACTTTACTAATAAGACTTTGAATTAAAAAAAAAATGCTGCGATCAAAGGGCACCATTCAAAATAATCTGGTGTTTTATGGTATAGCATTCTATTTCCAGACAAATCAGCCTTCTTATAGCCAAAAGATTGGGAAGCTACCAACCAGCACAGCACCCAAAATAGCTTAAAACAACAAATACAACTCCTGAGTACAGCTTTCCACAGCTTAACTGCACTAATGACATCAAACAGGTATAATATAGCAAGAAAACATCAGATTTAATACCTTATAAAATATGTACAGAACTTGAACAATTTTTGTAAGATACAACTCAAGTCACAACTGAATTACAAATGTAATCAGATACTCAGTTATAATGGAAAAGCCTAATGGGTTAAAAAAAAAAAATGTAAACCATAAAAGATAGCAAATGTTTTTAAAATACACAAAATTCTAACCAGTAAGTTTAAATTTTGATTTTATAAAAGTATATATTTACAATCTTAAAATTTGTTAATTTTACATGAGCTTTATTAGAGCAAGAGAGAACAAGGATAAGTTCTTTTTAACCACTTACATAGGTAGTCGGGGAGACTGGCAGAATGCAGTACATGCTAGCTAAAACAGGAAGGACCAAGGGCTTTATTAGTGGAGTCATAAAAAAGACTTCACCAAAACTGCAAGCTAGCAAACAAGCAGTTTCACTTTAGATACTTCAATGCAGGAACCCAGTTTTCTTACATGACAAAAGGAAGATTATAAATAGCAGTTATCTGAAGAGTAGCTGGGAGGATTAAATGAGATCACCTGTGTGAATGCACTTACATATTATCATTAAGACACGCCCAGGGTGTTAAAGTTCACAGCACAGTTCACACCAGGACCTTCCTTTCAGGTTTAAAAACCTCCAACAGTATTTAGTTCTTAATACAAAAACCAATGTTTAAAGCATAAAATCCTTAATTGGAGTGTTCAGCCCCGTTGATTTTCAAAGCCATTTATAAAACACTTCAATACTGATATTATAGTGATGATATTAAAGCTATCAAAACTTTGTAATGATCACAAAGGTTTGACCTCCCAGGTTTCGAGTCCAAAGTCATTTGCCTGACAGAGAACACTGCAGAGATATCAGACAGATACTCCATCTCTCAAACAAGATGACATCTGCTTTCTATGTTTTCCGTTTATCATAATCTCCAACCATCTTCTTGATGTGTGACAATTTGCTCTTCAACTGCTTGCAATAATTCCTCTTACTTTTGTAATCTGCAGACTAAAAAGGAAAAAAGTGAATCACATAAATTCAATCAAATCAAAATGGGTCATGTGTTAGCTGTTGGAAAGGCAGAGGTGGAAAAAGGGAATACTACTTAGTCAAATAGACTTGTCGGGAGTGTTAAATGAGGCAACATACTTAAAGTACTCAGCAGTATTCACTAACCACAGAGGCAATTGATTCTCTTTCCTCTATCATATCATCTTAACTAAGTTTTACAAAGGATATACTCATTTCTAAATATGTGCAAATGACCAAGAATATTTATGGCGCTTTTTGCTAAGACATTATCTAAAATCTCATTAAAACAAAAAACTGGTGATATCATTTGACTTGAGAAAGGAGAACCATGTGAATGGCAGTGTAAGAGAGACAAGAAATTTTACTATATGATCTTTTAGAAGTCTGCTTTTAAAATCATGATGTTTGAGGATTTTAAATGTGTTTAATATAAATTTTTTTACAAGCAAAAAATTTTTTAAGTCAGTAAAGACTAATGATGCCAAGAGTTGGCAAGGAAATGGAGCAATGGGAACATACACCGTTTGGTGGGGATATAAATGTAAATTGACACAGGCACTTTGGAAAACTATTTGGCAGTATATACTAAAACCCTGGTGGTGTAGTGGTTAAGTGCTACAGCGGCTAACCAAAGGGTTGGCAGTTCAAATCCGCCAGACGCTCCTTGGAAACTCTGTGGGGCAGTTCTACTCTGTCCTGTAGGGTCGCTGAGTCGGAATTGACTCAACGGCAGTGGGTTTACTAAGGCACAAAGACCCTGCAGTTTTACTCATAGTTATATGTACACATGTGCACAGAAAGACATTAAAAAAAAAATTTATAGCTGCATTACTTGTATCAGCCAAAATGTTTGTAGTTGTATTAGTTAGGAACAACCCAAATGTTCATTAAGAGCAGAATGGACGAACAAGTTACGTCAGACAGCAATAAAATAAATGAACCTCAGCTAATGCCACAACAGGAATGTACCTCACAAACATAAATACTGAGCAAAAGAAGCCACTCAAAATATGCGTACTATGTGATACCATTTATATAAAGTTCAAAACTGGTAAACAAAATTTATGATGTTAAAAGCCAGGCTGCCTGGATAAACCTTGAAAACATTATGCTGAGTGAAATCAGTCAGTCACAAAGGGCAGATATTATATGACCCAACTTACATGAAACATCTAGAACGGGCAAATGCACAGAAACCAAAGTTTATTAGTGGTTACCAGGGGAAAGTGGAAGTCATCGCTGAGGGGCACTGACTTCTGTTGAGGGTGTTGGAAACATCTGGGAACAGACAGCAGTGATGGCCAAATAACATGATGAACGTAATTAATGTCACTGAATGTACATGTAAAAAATGGCAAATGTTTTGTTATATATATTTTTACCACAATAAAAAAAATTTCAGGATAGTGGTTACTTCGGGGAGAGGGCAGAAACCGGCAGGGAATGGGGAAAATATTGCTAAGAAATTAATTTCTTGATCTGGGTGGCAGTTACAGAGGCATGTGGTCATTTTGTGAAATTTTACCAAGCTGTACACTTACAATTTATGCACTTTTCTTTATGTATACTTCAACTTAAAAATAAAGTTTTTAAATAATCAGCATTGGTTGTAGCTACAAACCACTAAAGCTAAGGTTCCAACTTCTCAATTACAGTTTTCATCTTGTAATTACAGGCCTCCTGTCTATAATCAGGGTATGACAAGGCACTCACAGCCGCTGTAAAGGTTAAATGAAAAGCACATAACAGAAAAGTTCTTCCTGACAGAAGCTTACAATCCAGGATACTTACTCTTTTCACTTGCTTCAGTCTATTGTATTCATCAGCAGCAGCCTATTAATGAGAAACACAAGGGAATATACATTTAGTGGGGCACTTTCTCTTTAAAGAAAAACATTTCCTGATGCTATACTCTGGATCTAAAAATGCCAACTTATGACCAAAAGGGGGAATTAAAATAATGAAGTCTTAAGGCTGGAAGGTCTGAAGGAATTCAGAGAAGAAACATTTTGACATGGTATTTCTCCTGTTCCATTCACATGAACAAGTAACGCTATTTTTTCTGCAGCCTCTCATCTTGCCCCAGGCCAGTCCACAAGCCACAGGCCAGGTCTTTTCTAAAGCACAGCTCTGATCAGGTTATATCCCACTGCAAAACTTGGCTGAGCTCTCCTTTAGCTTCTGTATAAATCTAGTCACCTACCCTTCCAGTCTCAATATCCATCATTTGCTGTTCCTTTATAAACTAGGCACGTCTTAACTTCCCCTAAACTCCCAGGACTTGAGCAGACTTTAAGCCTTCTCTGAGTAGTCAGTTACAGTACTTTCTGTACATAATGCAAGCACAGCATTTTACTACATTGACTAAGGTGTTTAGACATCAGTTTTTCTCTTCAAATATGAGTTCAAAATCTTTGAGGGCAGAGACAGGGTATTGTTTCTCTTTTTAACCTCAGCAATTTTATACCATCTAGGAAAGAATAAGTGATCAATAAATGTGTATTGAATTCAAAGGGTTTATGATAACCCCATACAGAAACCATAAAAGAAAACTATAAAGTCCTACTATATAAGAATACTTCGATACTGAAAGGCAGATCACCCCAATAGAAAAATGGCAAAGGGCATTTAATCACATTAATATGAATTTCCAATAAATGTATGAAGTGATGTAAAAAGTTTCATTACTAGTATCTAACACCCAAGCAGCAACTTCAGGCACATGTTAGTGATCAGTGGGTCAAATGAGCCCCCCAGTGCATTACTAAGGGGAATGAAGTTGGTACAAATTTTCTGATGGGTAGTTCTGCAACAATACGGATCCAAAGATTTATGTTGCATAACTTAATATTCTGGAATTTGTTCTGGCTAGATAAGCAGACAACTGCGCAAAGATGGAAAAGTTCACCAGAGTATTAGTGGTACTACTTGGTGAGGGTGGGAGGGAGACATACCTAAATGTCTGTCCACAGAGGGTGAGTTTTAAGTATGGTACAACCATAAAATTGAATATTATGAAGCTATTTTTAAAATAAGTAGATCTTTATTATTGACATGCAAAGAAAACAATAAGCTATTGTTGAGTAAAAAAGCAGGATATAAGTAGCGACAGACAGTAAGAAAGTGTTAAAAGAAAAACAAACAAAAATCCCACAATGATGGGGTCATGTCAAAGAAACACAGAAGCCAACTGAAAGGGCTTCCAATGGTCAAAGATAGAAGAATTAGAGCATCAAAATAAGCAAAGCAGTATTGGATTATAACCTAAAGTACAAAGTAGATATCCAGCAGTCCATGGTGATATGAATGAGTGAATGCATGAAAAATGAAATGTTAAAAGCCATTCATTTATACATTCATGCAAATCTCTTGTGCAGAAGAATTCTAAGTAATTTATGTAGATACTCTGCCCTCATGGAGGTGGCACATAACTCCCCACTCCTTAAGTGTGGGCTGCACATAGTCACTTCCAAAAAGTACAGTATGGAAAGAGGGAATAAAGAATAATTTTACAAAGGAGAGACCTAACAAATACTACTTCAACCAGGTGATCCAGAGGGGAAAAAAAGATAATCATAAATTACTGTTAAGTACTAAAAAAAAGCAGGAAGGATGTAAATAAAACATATAAGACTGTTCCATATCAAAACTTGTGTGTGTAACATACATATATATACGCACTCCTGCATGGAAAGGGTGTTTTAAACACTAATTATTTTGGTGATATCTGGGTAGTGGGATTTAAAACAATTTTTCTGTATACATTTTTGTCTTGTTTAAATTTTTTTTACATAAACAATGAATTATGTTTATAGATAGAGCTATAAATAGAAATTATGTTTATAAATAACATGGCTATTTTCTTTTAAACAGGAAGGGATATATGTAAATAGACTATTGTTCTCTTAACCATACTCTTCAATTTGGAAAGACTTATCCAACTCATTTTCAATGAAATTACAGTTTGATAATGATTAGTAAATTTTTTAAATCAACATTAGTATAAAGGATACTGTTATCTCTATTGATTAGACTAAACTATGTAATTTAGAAATATCAGGTTTGAGAATACCATGTACTCTTCACTTTCTTCTCTATAGTCATCCAATTCTTTATCCAGACGAGAGAGCTCTTTACTGATCTCATCGAGTTCTGCCTGTAAGCTCTTGTATTCCTGCAGGCCAGTGTCAAAGCTTCTCTTGTAGAGTTGTCTTTGTTGATCTGAAGTGATAGGTGGATATTCCCTAAACATTAAGAGAGAAAATGATACATATGTATCCCTACCCATTGTCACTGAGTCAATCCCGACTCACAGCAGCTCTATAGGACACAGTAGAGCTGCCCCATAACGTTGTCAAAGCTGCAGTCTTTACCGAAGCAGAGCGCCATGTTTTTCTCCCATAGAGTGGCTGGTGGGCTCAAATCGCCAGCCTTTTGGTTGGCAGTCAAGTGCTTTAACCACTGCACCACCAGAGCTTCTGTGTGTCCCCAGATGACTTAAAATCCAGTGTTTCTTCCTCAAAAATAATAAAGCTGGTGCGGTATGGAGAATGAGATCCTCTTGTTTTCTTTCTGTTGCTTATGGGGAGAGGAAGGTGGGATGCAAATAGGTTCTTTTAAGAATGCTTATACTTTATATACTACTGCTCTTTTATTTTTTTCTTTTTTAAAGCAACTATGCCTATACGATTATTAAAAATAAAGCTGAAAACCATTTATGAAATTCAAGGGTCCAAGTCATAGGAACTCATTACTTTGAATACACGACACCACATGATAATGGAATATTTGTGTTTAAAGTCTTAAAACCGCAGTTCTGGAGCATGAACATGTTCTGATTACTGCAGTGACAGAGCGGCAGACTGCCAACCTGGCTGCTTCCTGCTACCACCTAGGGTTTCAAACTTCTTCGTGGGGGAGGGGTTCTTATTTTTCCTAAGTGGAAATTGTTTGTTTGTTTTTTGACTATAAAAGTAGAGGTAAAAATGTACATGTATAAAAATGTATGTTCACTGTAAAAATAATCTGGCAGTGCATTCAAGTATGAAGGAGAAAAACTGAAATCTGTATCACTAATAGCTCTCACTATACCAGCTATTCTTTACTTAAGAAGATGATGCTAAAAAAAAAAATGCTACTGCCTCACAAAGCACTGAGAAAATACTCTGAATTGTTTCACAGGGCTAAGGAGCTTCATAAAAAACAAAACAAAAAACCAGTTGCCACTGAGTCGATTCTGACTCATAGTGACCCTATAGAACAGATCAGAACCGCTCCCTAAGGCTTCCAAGGAGCACCTGGTGCATTTGAACTGCAGACCATTTGGTTAGCAGCCGTAGCTCTTAACCACTACACCACCAGATTTTCCAGGAGTTTCATAACAATATGGAATTTCAAATTTTAGGTCTAACAGTCAGTCTAATATCTTCATTTTACAGAGAGGAGAAGTAAAATGATTTGCTTAAAAGGGAAATAAGAATTCAGGATTCCTAAAAGTTTTCTGTTAAACTTTCCTTCTAAATATAAGCTATGCAAGTATTTCCCAGACAGATGGCTGAACTAGGCCAGTGACTCCTGGGGGAAGAGGGAAAGATGGGGTATCAAAATCACACATGAGTAGGGGGGTTTCAAGCTATACATGTCCACTCATTCCTCCCAACATCTTAAAAGAAGCAATGTTTTGGTCAGCCACTATTTCTGATTTGTGCCCTATTCCTCAAAATACTTAGGCATAAAAGGCCTACATATCATACACGAGTATAGTTTGACACGATGGATTAGAACAAAACCACTGACACAGAAAGGAACTTAATCACAACCTTGGCCAGAACAGTAAATCGCTATCTCAACTGTTTACCAAACTGTTTACCAAAGTTCTCTGGATTGAACTTTTAAAAAGAAACTCTGTTACTGAATTATAACATGTAGCAATTGTTGAAATAGAATACATTTGTTCAGTACATTTTCACCTAATTTTTTTTTTTTAAAGAGGGACACTCTGGTCTTAGCATGACAGCTTCACTTAAAAGTAATTGCCAAGAGACTGGAAGGAGGGAGCGGGCTAACTCACTAGGGGGAGAGTAAATGGGTAGTAAGGTGTATATAAATTTATATGTGAGAGGCTGACTTGATTTGTAAACTTTCACTCAAAGCACAATAAAAATTATTTTTTTTTAAAAAAAGTAATTGCCAGAGGAAGGCCAGAGTATTGGTCTGGGAATCTTATAATCAGTAACTTCTTTATGTAAAACAATGTTGCCTATACTTGTATTTTATTTATTTGAAAGACTTTTCTTAGGTGACTACTGGAAGAGGCAAGGGCACTGGTGAAGTTTATCAGCCATTTGGTGGGGAAGCTGAAAATGATTTTAAGACATGGTTATAGCCAAACACATCCCCACCACCTCAATCGTTATTATGAAAGGTCACTGGGTGGGCCAGGGCGGGGGGCAGGTAGAATGTCTCCAGTTCTGCTTGGCAGAGGATGAGATTCCATCATGAACCCAGCTTTGGAGGCAACAGCTCCAAATCTGGTTGGCCCATTTAATAATCAGGATGGGAAATCGGATCCAGCAAGAGTAGTGCTGACTCGGTACCTGATCCAGTTCTCCTCCAGCTCATCGCACGACTCGCCGCCTGTTGTGTAGTCTGTGTCATAGTGGTCTTGCTCTGTTCTCCTTGACTTCCCTGCTCTTCCCTTCGTGGAAGCCAATTTTGAAGGCGTCTCAAAGTTACCGCTGCTGCTGTAACGAGGCTGTCTGTAGTCATCCACAGGTGAAGTCAGGGCAAGCTCCTGAGCCACCTCAGGCACCCTAATAAAACAGGAATCGTTTTCCAGTGACTACGGGGTACACTACAATTCTCTGCCAGTGCATTGTAACCACGACAACCAACAATAACACCAAGAGACGTCACATGTAGGTGAACTCACTCAAGGAGTTCATATGCGCAACACTGAGCAGATGCCTAGTTTCCTGCGTTTGATTTAGCACCACCTCAGTCCTCTAACACATACCAGCAGCTTTAAGGCTCTGATTTCACCGTTCTCCATAAAATGGATCAAAGATTTCATTTGTGGAAGTTCAAACCGACCTAGAACAGGTGTTTACCTGACCTGTGCCTGAGACTTACTATGCAGAAGGCTGCCAAGAATAACACTCATAATTCTTTTCCATGTGTTCTTCCAGCTCTAAGGCATGCTGGGTGGGGAAGAGGAATGCACTTTACATGTTCACCTCTGCAAGCCTGACTCTCAGAAACAAGCTCTTCATAAGACTTCGTGAAATAAAGATATATGTTAGACTACCATATATCAATTTTCTTTTCTAGATAAAATATTTAAAAATCTAAAAAAAAAAAAAAAGTAAAGCTATATATAGCAATGATTTAAAGAGCTCATTAAGGATTCTTTTTAAATTGCTATATTAATCCCAAAGCCATGTAAAGTGGATGAAATGGAGCTTTCTATTACACTTATTATTTCTCTAATATACCTGTTTAATATTGTATCAGATTTTTAATAGTACATAATGTTTCTGCTACGAGCATGAAAATTAAGTCTAACACAGGGATAAAATTCCAGGTGCTGTTATTGTGTGGCAACTGAAAACAACTACTGAGTAACGGAAATGCAGAGCTTAAGTTTCCTCTGTGGTAGAGCTAAACCAAAACCCGTCGAGTCGATTCCAACTTATAGCAACCCTATAGGACAGAGTAGAACTGCCCCATAGGGTTCCCAACAAGTGGCTGGTGGATTCAAACTGCTGACCTTTTGGTTAGCAGTGCAATGCTTAATCACTACACCACTATACCACTACTACCAACTCTTCTCACTGACGTGGATTGCTCATTCCCTCTTCATCAAAACATGTGCTTAGGGAAACAATTGAAACTCATTCGAACTCTGATATCCATGAGTAACGAACATCAAGTATTACCCCGCTAGGAGGTCTCCAGGGAGTCCTGGAGGGGGCAGTGGTTAAACACTTGGCTGCTAACTGAAAGGCCGGCAGGCGGTTCAAACCCACCAGCTGCTCCACAGGAGAAAGATGAGCTAGAGGACAAAAACAGAAATGAAAGACCAAGAAAGGGCCTGAGCCTCCCTATTCAATACAAAGAAAACAAACAGAACAAAACAAAAAACCCAGTTGCTATTGAGTAGCTTCCAACTCATAGGAACACCTAAATCAACTATTTAAAATATCCAGAGCATTTTCTTTTTATTGTACTTTAGATGAAGGTTTACAGAACAAATCAGTTTCTCATCAAACAGTTAGCACACGCATTATTCTATGACATTGGTTAACAACCCCACAACATGTCAAAACTCTCCCTTCTCAACCCTGGGTTCCCTATCACCAGCTTTCCTGTTCCCTCCTGCCTTCCAGTCCCCACCCCTTTAGTCTTGTTTTGTTCCATAGGACTGTTCAATCTTTGGCTGAAGGGTGAACCTCAGGAGTGACCTCGTTACTGAGCTGAAAGGGTGTTGAGGGGTTATACTTTCAGGGTTTCTCCAGTCTTTATCCAGAGCATTTTATATGTCCTTACTGCTTTCAACTTATAGCAACTGTAATCTTGTGCAGTATCTACCAGGTTTACTCTCTGTTTTCTAGGTGATTCAGAGCTACTTGATTCTGTTGTCAGAGTCTTAGATTTCTAACCATACTTGTTAATTTCTTGTAGACCCCTAAAGCTTTGGGTTCTGTGTAGTTGGAAGTGGGGTGGTATTTATTTCTTCTAAGTTTATTCAGGTAATATAGCTTTGTATGCTATGTTAACGCTACTTCTAATGGAAAAAAAATGTGACTTTCTCCAAGAGTCAATGATTAACAAGTTCCTGGACACACTGCCAAAACTGCCAGGTACTCTACTCTTTGCTTCGAGGTAGCAGAACAAATGGGGCCAGGGGCCAAGTAAGGAGGAAGCTAAAGAGCAAAACAAAACAGAAAAATAAACAAAAAAACAACCAAAACACAAAAAAACTAATTAAAGTGGCCTCCTGCCTTAATTTTATGATCTTAGATGCTGATATCAGAAATCCTTACTTTGCAAGTAAAGTATATGTAAATGAAGAGTTAGGAAACATATGTATTCCCAACAACCTTTAAACATATTTTTAGACACAAGTCCTACCAAAAATCTGTACAATTCGGAAAAGACAACCACCCCTATATTGCCCGGCTCCCTTCTTTAGTCATGCTCATATGCATTCCTGACCTCATCAACTCAGGTCCAGAAGACCGCCCTTTTGTAGCTTTTTAATTCATCTTTTTTTCTTCTTTATTTGTTTGTTTTGTTCTCCTTCCTCCCTCCCACACACCTGTGCTGTCCCTCTCTTGCCCTAACTTTCAGTGTAGTCATTGTGCACTTTCTTCCACCCCTGCTAAATTGAAACTTAGATGAGAACATGAACTTGGTGTTCCCGGGGGCACCTGGCCCACTATTGTTCATGGCAGGTAGGTGTTCAAGACAACTACTGAATTGATTCACAAGAATCCTCCTTTTCTGATAACACACAGTGTTGGTGCAGGAAAGGGAACTCTACATAATCAACATCGATGCTATGACTACATGATGCCCATTATTTTATGTGGCATTTTATAACTGCCAGTGTTATTTAGGGTATATTCAAACCTGGACAATCAGAGAACTCCATCATCCCGGCTTCAGGGATGACAGGGACCCAAAAAAGGGCCAGTCAGAATCTCCCCAGCAGATTTGATACGTAAGCTTTGAGAAAGGAAATCTTTTCTGAATCCTGTGCTGGAGCATCAATGGCGCTGGGTGAATGTGGATGGCCATCTTGCCACAACAGAAGCTGGACTGAGAATAAGGTCGACATAGCAAGAGATAAGAGCTTGAAGGAGTCCTGATTATCTTCTGAACCTCTGGATCATGCCATACGTAAAACCAGATTCATCCCTGGGACTTACGTAAACCAGTAATTTCTTCTTTTAGCTTAAGTTCGTGTGACTTGGGCTTCTCTAACTTGTATAAAAACCCTAACAGATTATCTTATCAGCCTAGTACTACCAAACAATGGTCTCATTTGGCACTCTAAGAGTAAGCTTGCTTTGACAGCTTTAAATCATGGGAACATTCAACTTTCTATGTCTTGATTTATAAAGGTTAATTCACCCTGAGTGTGAACAGGATAGTACGAAGTGTACCTGTGGTACAATGAATCACTTTTATGGCCTTTCTCACCATGGTCTTGTGACTCTTACAAAATGATTGGGTAGGACTATGCACAAGCGGTCTTGTTGCCTACCAAGTGGACTGGACAGCTCGCTAATAATGCAAATAAGGTATATGGAACCCTTGTGGGAGTGGGACCATGCAAATAAGTTGTATGTTGTATGGGGACCTCACTACCACCAGGAAGAAGAGACAGGAGAGGAGCGCATCCTTTGGACCCAGGGTCCCTGCGCTGAGAACCTCCTAGATCCAGGAGACAGACAAAGAGAGGATTTTAACACTAGAGGTGGCACAAGACAGCCGGAAATTATAGGAGGTCAGATGCCCCTGTGCTGCCATTTTTGCTTTTTTTTTTTTTTTTAATGGGGATCTCCCAAATTGACTTCGAAAAAGTAGAAAAGCAACTGTTTTCAGTTAAATTCTGGTCTATCCTCATCTAGAATTATTTTTAATTAGCAGACTGCCTTGAAATTCTAAGGTACAGAGTATTACAATGAGCAAAAGAAGCTAAACATGAGAGTAACTACAATATGATTTCACTTTATCAAATATAAAATAATATTCCAAGAATAGGCTGAACTAATAGATGTTCATAGGTGTCAAAATAGTTTTTACCTCTAGAGGGGTAGGTATTGATGGAGAAGAGGCTTGGAATTTCTATATCTCAGAGTGGTGATTATTTGAATGTTCACAAATGTGAAAATTCATCAAGCTGTATACTCAAGATCAGTGCTCTTTGCAGAGTGTATGTTACGCTTTGGGGAACAAATCTTAGTCTTTGAGGTACCTCAACCTTAACGTGGACCTTAGACACAGTGGTGTTCATTATTTAATTCCTACTCTATCCAGTAAAATAGCAAGCAGGACAGAGGTGCTCACGGGGTTAACTAAGCACCTCTAAGAAAGCAGTAAGAAAGACAGGCTATGATTTATTACCCATGGCTATTCCCATCCAAATGGATGTCCTGTGAATCCTCAGTACCCTTCTATGGACAACACTTGACATTTTCTATTACAAAAATTCCTTCCATCATCACCCCATGTAACAGGATCTGTGAGACATACCATCTCATTCATATCCCTTAGCACCACCCCTTCTTCTGGTTCTAAAATTAAGCACCATATTTGCATTTTCTAGACCTTCAAGAAAGTTCTGGGGTGTAGGTTGGGAGTGTAAACTGGTACAACCCTACAGAGTACAATTTGACTACATTTATCAAAAACAACAAATACACATTTCCTTTAACCTAGCAATTCTACTTTTAGTATTTTTCCTCCTGATACAGTCACATACGTGTGAAGTGATAAACGTGCAAGATTACTCCCTACAGTGCTGTTTGTAATAAAAAAAAAGAGAAAAGTATGCGCTGAAATAGGACTAGGAAAATAAATTACAGAATATCCATTCAACAGAATATTATGCAGCTATAAAAAGCAATCAGTAAGACAACACACAATACAAGGAATGTCAGCCTAATTGGACTGGACGAAAAGCAAAGAGGTTTCCGGGATAAAATGAAAGCTTCAAAAGTCAGCGGAGCAGGGGCTGGGGTCTGGGGAACATGGTTTGAGGAGACTTCTAAGTCAACGGGCAAAATAATTCTATTATGAAAACATTCTGCATCCCACTTTGAATTGTGGCACCTGGGGTCCTAAATGCCAACAAGCGGCCATCTAAGATACATCAATTGGTCTCAACCCACCTGGAGCAAAGGCAAAGGAAGAACACCAAGGCCACACGACAACTAAGAACCCAAGAGACAGAAAGGGCCACATGAACCAGAGACCTACATTATCCTGAGACCAGAAGAACTAGTTGGTGCCCGGCCAAAATCGATGTCTGCCCTGCTAGGGAGCACAACAGACAACTCCTGAGGGAGCAGGAGGCCAATGGGATACAGACCCCAAATTCTCATAAAAAGACCATACCTAATGATATGAATGCGACTAGAGGAATCCCAGAGACAATGCTCCCCAGAACTTCTGATGGCACAGGACAGGAACCATCACTGAAGACAACTCATCAGGCATGAAAAGGACTGGTCAGCGGCGGGGAGAGAGACGCTGATGAAGAGTGAGCCAATTAAATTAGGTGGACACTGGAGAGTGTGTTGGCAACTCTTGACTGGAGGGGGGATGGGAAGATAGAGAGAGAGGGAAGATGGCAAAATTGGCACGAAACGAGAGACTGAAAGGCCTGACCCAATAGGGGGAGAGCAAGTGGGAGAAGGGAGTATGATGTATGTAAACCTACATGTGACAGACTGATTGGAATGGTAAATGTTCACTTGAAGCTTAATAAAAATTAATTAAAAAAAAAAAAAAAGCAATCAGTAAACTCTTTGCAATACTGATATGGACAGTCTCAAAGATACGTTGCTAACAATGTGTTTCATACGCTAGTTTCGTCTTTTTTTAAAAAAAAAAGAAAAAAAGAACCAATATACACATCTGGTCGGCATATTTATAAAACATCTCTGGAAGGATATTTAAAAAAACAAAAAACAAAACTGGTAACCCTGGTTGCCTCTTAGGAGAAGAGCCAGGTAGCTGGGTATAAAAGGTACTTGTCATGGACTGAATTGTGTCCCCCTCAAAATATGTGTCAACTTGGTTAGACCATGATTCCCAGTATTGTGTGGCTGTCCTCTACTTTGTGATTTTCCTACATGATATAAATCATAATCTCTGCCTGCAGTTAAAGAGGATTAGGATGGGATTGTAACACCCTTGCTCAGGTTACATTCTTGATCCAAGGTAAAGGGAGTTTCCCTGGAGTATGGCCTGTCCCACCTTTTAAAAGGAAAGCAAGCAGAGAGTTGGGGACCTCATACCACCAAGAATGAAACACTGGGAGCAGAGTGAGTCATCTGGACCCAGGGTTCCTAAGTAGAGAAGCTCCTAGTCCAGGGGAAGACTGATGACAAGGACCTTCTTCCAAAGCTAACAGAGAGGGAAAGCCTTCCCCTGGAGCTGACACCCTGAATTTGGACTTCTAGCCTACTAGACTGTGAGAAAACACACTTCTCTTTGTTAAAGCCAACCATTTGTGGTATTTCTGTTATAGCAGCACTAGATGACTAAGACAGTTCTCTTTTGTACCATTAAAATTTTGTACTAAATGAACACACTGGTTTTATTTGAGAATAAGTAAGGCTTTAAAATTATTCCAGATAAATTTGTGAAAATATTTTCTTGGTTTTCATGAAAAGGGTCAGCACCTCTGTAAAGTCTGTGTAACCATACAGACCTTTCAATTTAGAAGCAAAGCTGGTCAAAAAATGCAGTCTAGGTATTTACTTTGTATGCTCGAAAGTCATTCAAATTATACCTTAAAATTTTTAGGACTGCCTCTCTACTGTGTACCTTTGCTCTTAATAGCTTCAATACTTTAGTTTTTGTCAAAATCCAAAGAGAAGACAGGAGTACAGAGAGAATACCCTTCCTCCAATTATTCACCAGAAAAAGGGGAAAACAAGGGTGGTGCCAAAGGGTATGAATGACCAAGGTGGGTTCTGAGACCAAAACAAAATATATGGGGGTTAAGGAAGGCTGCCAGTCCATTCAATTTCCAAATTCCATTCCAGTGTAATAATAAAGCCTACTGTCTTCAAAAAGCCCTGATGGGTTAAGAGCTTGGCTGCTAATCAAAAGGTTGGCAGTTCAAATCTACTAGCCACTCCTTGGAAAGCCTATGGGGCAGTTCTACTCTGTCCTATAGGGTTGCTATGAGTCAGAACTGACTTGATGGCAACAGGTGTGGTTTTTTGGTTATTGTCTTCAAACTTATTCTATAATTAACTCATCTGCTGGTGTCATCCTTTTTTTTTTATTATTGTGCTTTAAGTTAAAGTTTACAGATCAAGTCAGTCTCTCACACAAAAACTTATATACACCTTGCTACGTACTCCCAATTGCTCTCCCCCTAATGAGACAGCCCGCTCCCTCCCTCCGCTCTCTCTTTTCGTGTCCATTTCTCCAGCTTGTAAGCCCCTCTACCCTCTCATCTCCCCTCCAGGGAGGAGATGCCAACATAGTCTCAAGTGTCCACCTGATCCAAGGTGCTAGTGTCATCTTACTGGGATTCTAAGCCAGAACTACTATGTACTGAGATAGTGGGGGTGGGAAGATAGGTGTAAAACTTTGAAATAAAAAATCTTCCCAATGGATATACCTTAAACTCAGAACAATCAAACTACCTAAAGGGAAGATTTTTTGGTCTTCAAAGGGATTTAGAGTTCTAGAATTATATATTGTTGTTGTGTGCCATCAAGTCGATTTCAACTCATAGCAACCCCACATGACAGAGCAGACTACCCCATAGGGTTTTCTAGGCTGTAATCTTTACAGAAGCGGAGTGCTGTGTCTTTCTCCCATGGAGCTGCTGGATGGGCTCAAATTGCCAACCTTTCAATTTGCAGCTGAGCGCTTAACCACTGCACCACAAGGGCTCCTTAGAATTATATATGTTGTTGTGTGCTGTTGAGTCGACTCTGACTTACGGCAACCCTATAGGACAGAGAAGAACTTCTCCATAGGTTTCCAAGGCTGTCATCTTCACGGAAGCAGATCGTCACATCTTTCTACCACAGAGTAGCTAGTGGGTTCAAACCACTGACCTTTTGGTTAGCAGTTAGCACTTAACCACTGTGCTACAAGGGCTCCTTAGAATTATATATAATTTTTGCTGTTGAGTTGATTCCAACTCATAGCGACCCTATAGGACAGGACAGAACTGCTCCATAGAGTTTCCAAGGAGTACCTGGTAGATTCGAACTGCCAACCTTTTGGTTAGCAGCTGTAGCACTTAACCGCTATGCCAGCAGGGTCTTCAGAATTATATATAGGAGCACTAATTTATCATCCGTAAGCATAAATTATATCAAAGTCCTTAATGATATTGCCAACGTCTTTCTCTCCCTATCAGTCATTAGGTTGGGTTAGAATTGGGCTTTTGGGTGAACTAAAACCAAAATGGGGATACCATTTCAATAACCATAATTGCATCTACTATAGGCCAGACACTCACTGGGAGGTATTTCAGATTACATAAAATACCAAAAATATAAAACAAAACCTAGAGGCATTATTAGTTGCACATACTCCCCAATAATATGGAAGACACAGTACAGCAGCCTGGCAAATGAGATCTCAGAATTCCTGACTTCGACATGAAGTCTTCTAGCTTTAGGGTTGCTGTGAGTCAGAATCGACTGGATGGCAACTGGTTTGTTTTTTTTTGGTTAGTTTAAAAGAAATGTAAATGGACAAGGTTGATCAACAAGCTATCTCCCTCTTCTACTAAGGAGATCTAATAAATAAAGGCAAAAAGAGAGACTGAGAACCACACTTAGCTCTGCTGTCAATCAGTTAACTTTCACCCATACCCAAACCTCAAAACCAGAAATAGAGAAGAGAGGACACAAATAGCCACATTCCTAGAGTGAAAGGAACCAACCCTGCTTTTCTCTATTAAACAAACAAACAAACAAAAACAAACCCATCGCTGTCAACTCATAGCGACACTATAGGACAGAGTAGAACTGCCCCACAGGGCTTCCAAGGAGCAGCTGGTAGATTCGGACTATCAAAATTTTCGTTAGCAGCCAAGCTCTTAGCCACTGCGCCACCAGGGCTCTTTCTATTAAACCACAAGTGAGAAGAGGCATTTTCAGTTTAGAAGAGAAGAAGGCCCTACCAACTCACAACCCCATCCTCCCCATCACAGCCTTGGAAGTAGCCCTAGGCTTCTATGTAAAATGCTAATCCCAGCCTTCAACTTTAACACACACACAGCTGGATATTTTTAAAGCAGAATTAATGGCACAAAATACTACTTACGGTGTTGATTTGTAGGAAGAGTCTGGGTAGGGCCGCTTGTCATTCACTTTCCCATTGAAAGAGTATACCACGGAACCATCAATTCTTTCCACATCAGACGGTGGCGGGGGCATGTCTTGTGTGCCTGCGGAAACATTTTTAACCTAAAGAAACAGCCCAAGGAGACACAAGTATTATTTAGCCTATAATTTAAAAGGGAAAGAAATGCAAGAAAAATATCATATACAAAGTTATTGTCTAATGTTTATTGGGCTCATCAAATAAAAGCAACCTGCAAGGACTGCCTTTTTATATCGGTCAAATCAACATTTTTACAAACACATAAAATGAGCTAATTCCTAGTTTAAGAAGACCGAAATGCGTTACAAAAAAGAAAAATCTTGATTATCTGATTCTTGTCCTGATGTGATTAAAACCAAATTCGGGTTGCTGACGAATCAATTCCGACTCATAGCTGGACAGGGCAGAACAGAGCTGCTCCATCAGGTTTCCAAGGAGCAGCTGGTGGATTCGAACTGACTCTGCTCTTAACCACTCTGCGACCAGTGCTCCCCGATGTGATTAAGTGTAATAATTATCTATGGTAATTGCCCCATTCCCTCCCTCTCCCCATCAGGAAGACCAGTCTCATTTTATCTAGGGTTATAGGGCCTGAGCTTTGATGGCCCAGAGGTTAAGCACTTGGCTACTAAGCAAAAAGTCTGCAGTTCAAACACACCAGCCACACTCCACAGGAGGCAGATGTGGCAGTCTGCTTCCTTATAGAGTCACTGTGAGTTGGAACTGACTCGATGGCAATGGGTTTGTTTTTTTTTGAGGAGGGGTTAGAGCCCAGGAATTTGCATTTCTTACAAGCTCCCAGGTAATACTGATGCTGTCTGGGCACTACATGGGGAAAACTACTAATCTAGGACAAAGGACACTGGCTCTTCTTAATTCATGAATTCATTCATCTCTAAACATGCAATGTTAAAACCCCAGAAGAAATTAGGCAGCTGGAACTGATTTTTGCTATGGCTCTTCAAGGAGAGCTGTTTACTTTCCCTTAAGGTACATTCTCAATGGCTCTATTATTTACAGCCTACACAGTACAGTCACATTGCTGCCTTCCTTTCTGCTTCCTTCTTACCCCATTCTGATCTGTAAGTAGATTTGTCCTACAGAAATAATAATCTATTGAAATTATACCTTGTTAAATATGAAAAGCACAGCCACCTAGACTCCCAGCATAAAGTCTGTTAGTTTTCATGTAGCAGACCCAACACTTTAAATTTCACCTAAAGATCTTGAAAATTATTACATATTACTTTGCAACTGGTAGAAAAAAATAAATAAAAATAAAGTGCTGCATCCAAATAAATCACTGAGTTATTTTAACATAAAGGAATAAAAATAAGGTGGAAAAAAAATCAAAATAATTCCACAAATTATTTCTCTGAAATAGAGTAACTTTTCCACAGGGAAAGTGGGACTGCAGTGGCATCACCCCAGATCTGACAACTACAAGATCTATAAAGCCTCAGTCTCCTGCAAGAAACTACCTACTCCATAAGGTTTTTTTTTTTTTTTATCGTGCTTTAGGAGAAATTTTACAACACAAATTAGTTTCTCACTCAAAAATTTATGCACGGACTGTTCTGTGACATTGGCTGCAACCCCCACAATGTGTCAGCACTCTCCCCCTTTCTACCCTGGGTTCCCCGTTTCCTTCATCCAGTTTTCCTGTCCCTTCCTACCTTCTTCCATAAAGTTGTTTTATCGATTAAATGACATGGTAAGGTATGTATCACGTTAACACAGTGCCTTCTGAACACAGTAAAAACTCAGGGAAGAGTTTTCTGGAATAATGCCATTGGATCTCATCAAAGGATTTTATAAATATCTGAAGGTGACAGCAGACTTTTATTTGAATTATTTTGCTACTATAAGTCCTTACAATTATGTTCAGCATTAATACAGTTTATTTCCCTGCAATGCACACACCTTACACCTCTAGGTTTTTCATTCTGTGTAGCATCAGAATATGGCAGGCTCCTTTCCTATCCCTTCAATATTAAATAGCAAAAGATATTTACCCATTCCTCAAAGTACACAGAGGCATTCTCAATTGTTTATTATTCCCATGAGTCAGAAAGGAATGGAATAATTTTTCTCTGAAAGTGGAATTTGGCAGCAACTGGGAAACCAGTGGGTGAGTTGCCAGGGAGTGTACTTAGACCCCACCACAGGGGATGAGGTGGGAATCATTCTTGGCTTCCAATGAATTCCTTTGTTGTTAGCTGCTGTGGAATCCAACTCATGGTGACCCCATGCACAACAGATTGTCTTAGTCTGGCAGCTCTTGGCTGAAACCTGCTCAGCATCAGATTCTTTAAAAAAAAATTCTCTGCTGTTGAATCGATTCTGACTCATAGCAACCCTACAGGACAGAGTAGAACTGCCCCATAGGATTTCCAAGCCTATAATCTTTACAGAAGCAGACTGTTACACTTTTTTTCCTGCAGAGAGGCTAGTAGGTTTCAACTGCCAACCTTTCTGTTAGTAGCCGAGGGCTTAACCACTGCCTCACACCAGGGCTTCTTATCAGTTCATTTCCAAAAACCCAAACCCACTGCTGTCAAGTGGATTCTGACTCATAGCGACCCTGTTCACTTAAGATACTGCAAATCACTAAGTTTCACAAGCAAATGCTTGGCCAAAGGCCTCTTCTTATTCCGGAGGTCTCATCAGAATTTAAAAAGACTTCTTTTAGAAAAAAACAAAATAAAATGTATTTTACACTTCTCCAGGCTTTTCCCCACTCCAACATTAGCAGAGGTTGCAAAGCTCACTGGTGTCCTACTGACTTTAGCAAGCCTGAAACCCAAAGTTTCATAAATAAGGGGTCCTTGTAGAGACTTATCAGCACCTGAAATGCCCTTTTCTTTACCAGCTAATCCCTAATGTGCTCCAAGTCTTGGCTCAAGTGCACCACCTTCCAGAGGCCTTCCACACAAGCCTCTGCTGGGCAAGCCACCAAGCACCTGTGCATACAAACCTCTCACCAGAGCACTTACATACCACAAACAATTGCTTTGTTGTTGTTGTTGTCGTTAGATGCTGAGCAGTCAATTTTGACTCATGGTGGCCCTATGTGTGCAGAGTAGAACTCCTCCATAGGGGTTCCCAGGCTGTGACCTAGAACAATTGCTTACTCACAGTATAATCACTTGCTCATATATCTAATTATTACATTAGATAGTGGACTGCTTTTAAAGCCACCATCTCTGCTTGCTTACAATGTGTAAAATACTGAACTGATACGTCATTGTGTAGGCACAATCTTATAGGTAAATATTATTATTCTCTTTTCTGATACGAGGAAGCTGTGCCTCAGGGAGTTAGATAACCTGCCCAAGGACTTTATACCTAGAAAGTGATAATGTGGGATTTAAATACAGGAGTAACCCTAAAGTCTCTGCTATCAATTCACTGCCTCTCACTGGGCAGTCTCCTACCTTCTTCCTCTTTGAGTATCCAAAGCCTAACAGTGCCTGGAATGAATTAGGATCCCACAATTTGCTAAATAAACAAAGGATACCTTATTTATCACTGATCTACTTTTGTATTGTATATACCCAAGCATCTTGTCAAATGAGCCACTCTGAGATGGCCTTTATCTCTAAGAGTCAAGCAGAACGGGGCTAGCTCACCACTGATTCCGCCCTCCAGCACAGGTCTTCATTAGTTAAAGTTTTATTTTATATATCTGTATAAAAAATCCCAAGCCAGCAATGCTGCCTAGACTCAAAGATGAGTAAGATGCACTCTTTGTCCTCAAAAGGAGCTTAAAGTCTAGAGGTAGAGACAAAAGTGTATTTATAACACAAGGGAGTAAAGTAATTTTTCCTTTTTTATGCTTCAGTTTTCCCAAAAGAAGTCAAAATATTACTTTTCTCTAACTCATTTCATGGTACCAAAGTGAAGTGAGTATACAGGCAGTCCCCAGGTTATAGGGTTATACTTGTTCTTTGATGTTTTGTAAATTTGCCCTCACTTAGGAAAAACTGAACCAACCCCTACGAGCAACAGATTCTTCATCACAATCACCTCCACTTGTTGCATGTGCAGCTTTTAAATCACTGAAGAGGCTTCGTGCCTTTTCTTGCACTCAGGTAAGGCCACTGTATACACCTGTTCCAACTTACCTACAAATCCTTAAAGACACATTAAGGAACAGATTGCGTTCGAAACTCGGGAACTGCCTATACCTCCTGCTTTCAAAGAACAGTAAAGGGGAGAGGAAGCCCCAGTGGGGCCTAACTAGGTACTAGTAATTTATACAAGGAGTCCCCAGCCTATGCTCCCTATTACGAGAAAAGGGATTTCTGAGTTGCACTGATAGGATCCCCAGCCAGCTCCCAAAACTTGATGATACAGCTAAGGTTCTTGAAAAATAACACCATTTCATTAATCACAATAAATTTTTAAAGACTTAAAACCCAAGACAAAAAAAAAAAAAAAAGCCTTAAGTATAAACAGCAAATGGTGAACAATTTTCCTTAACTTGAGAACAGCTCTGAGAAATTAGGGGCAGAAGGATGCAGGGTAAAGAACACAGATTCAGGGAGATTTGCCTTAAACTAAGCATTGAGGGGAAAGAAAAGTTTGAGATTCTATCATTTCTAAAACCAAATGTTGGGATTACTGCTCTAAATCAGAGACACATCTCATGCCAGGACAGGCAGATCCAATACCTCGACCCCAGGGCTTTCCAGGGTGGAGGGGACACAGGTGATGAGAGCTAGGGCTCTGTAGGCAGCAGAAACCCACACAGCAGAGCCTAACCTTCAACTGGTTTTTCTCAACTGGGATCTTCTCAAGAAGCTCCTGAACCTGGTGTCATTCCTTCCCCCGACTCGTCTTTTTAGAGGGGAAAGACAAAAGCCAGTAGAAGGAAGAGAGGCATGCTGAGGCTGAGGGGAAAAAACACACCTACCCAACCAACAAATGACTCTGATTCACGCTAGAGATTAAATTAAAAAAGGAAAAGTGCTCACACAGACCATGTTTAAGCATCATTAATAATTAACTAGGGTGATATACAGGAAAGCCTTACCAAAATTCCAATCTCAATCATGGAAGTGTTTCTGAATGTCAAAATGAAATAAACGTAATTTCAAAAGATCTTCACAAAAGGTAATTATGGTAAGGACAAATCTTTGTTCAAAATTTAGAAGTTTTCTGATTATAAATCACTTATGAAAAAAGTCTTTGCAATAAACAGCATGAGCATGCCTAAGAGAGTTAATGAAAACATCCTAAGTCCCTGTAGGATGCCAGGAGGAAAACAGAAGGCTGCTTTCCTTAGCAGCTCAGGTGCTCCCCCCTCCAAACACCTGTCTGTATTTTGGGGCCTTTGCCTTTCTCACCTGGGACCAAGATGGATCTACATAAGCAATCTCCTCATCTCGACAACTTGAAGTCAGAGATGGGATAAAAAGGTCATAAATGTTTTCGGTCACTTTGAAAGAAAATCTTCTCTACTTCCCCAAACTAGATTTTGGAAAAAAAAAAAACTTATCACACTCAAATCAATTTCATCTGCAATCTGGAATAAGTAAAAGCAAAAAATTGCGATGATGGCTGTTATGCATTGAATTGTGTCCTGCAAAAAGATATATTGAAGTCCTAACCCCTGTACCTGTGAATGTGACCCTGTTTGGAAATAGGGTCTTTGAAGATGTTATCAGTTAGATTAATGTAAGGTCATATTGGAGTAGGGTGGGTCCTAATCCCATATGACTAGTGTCTTTATAAAAGAGAAGATTCACAAAAACAGGAGAAAGAGAAAGGATACCATGTGACACTGCAGCTGGAAGCCATGCAGCAAGCCAAAGAACGCTGGAGCCGCCAGAAGCTAGGAGGCGTGAACCTAGGAGGCATGAACAGTTTCTCTTTCAGAGCCCTAAGACGGAGTCAACATGGCTAATACTCTGATTTGGACTTCTAGTCCTCAGAACTGTCAATAAACTTCTTGTTCTTATAAATCACCCAATTTGTAGTACTCTGTTGCAGCAGCCTTTGGAAACTAATAAGGAGCTCTGGTGGCGCAACAGTTAAGCACTGGGCTGCTAACCAAAAGGCTGGTGGTTTGAACTCACCTGCGATTCCACAGGATGAAAGATCTGGCAATCTGCTTCCCCAGAGACTACAGCCTAGAAAATCCTATGGGGCAGTATCTACACTGTCACAAGGAGGGGCTATGAGTTGAAACTGACTGGAAGGCACACAACAACAAAGGAAGCTAATACAACAGCCATTCCTCATTTTTCTCTTTGTTCCGCCTTCATTCCTAGTTCACACACTGTAGAAAGAGTCAGGCTAGACCTGCATTCAACTGGTCTAGCAACGTGACAAAAGTCACCTACCTCTAAGAACGAAGGGAAAGATCATCTACTGAGTATCTACTGTGTGTCAGGCAAAGCCTGACCTTGCTCATTCCTCCACCACCACCACTCTTTGAGATAAGATTACCTCTATTTTCAGATGAATAGCTTGAGCCTTTGAGGTTAAATGAACTTGCTCAAGTCACACAGAAGGTGAAGTGGTAGAAGGGGATTTGAACCCTGGTTCTCTTGGTTCCAAAGCTCAGCTCTTTCTGGCATAACAAACTGCCACCTCAGTAAATCCAAACATGGCTTGAGATAGCCAGTTTGTCTGGAAATTGACTACTCTCTGTGACAAAGAAAGCCATTCTCATTGCCTGGCCCTTAAACTCTTCACCACACCCTAATGAGATATGAAGTGATTCGCCTATTAACCTAAATCTGTAAGAGCAGGTTCTAACACAAAATTACTACAAATGTGTGCTTCAGTCACCAGGTGCCTTTGTTTACATCAAGAGTGCAGAAACACTACCCTTTTCAAAGGGAAACAAAAGGGCTTTTCCTGCTTGGTAATTACAGTGGAGAAATACATGGGTGTCAGAGGGAGGAGCACCTTAATCTCAAAGTATCATCCCCAGTTTTACAACCTGTGTGTTCCACCCTCACCTGCCATGTGCCCTTGTACTACAAGTTTTCTGAACAGTAAGTAGCCCAACTTGTTCTTCCCGTTTTCTGGTATTTTACAGTCACAGATGCCCCTGCCAATGGAGAGCCTTAAAACTGCCTCAGAAAAGTTCCCTTATAGGAGGCCTTACTTTACCTGATTTTTAGAACCTATTATACCGCCACAGTAGTCAAAACAGCCTGGTACTGGTACAACAACAGATACATGGACCAATGGAACAGAATTGAGAATCCAGACATAAATCCATCCACATATGAGCAGCTGATATTTGATAAAGGCCCCAAAACAGTTAAATGGGGAAAAGACAGTCTTTTTATCAAATGGTGCTGGCAAAACTGGATATCTATCTGCAAAAAAATAAAACAAGACCCATACCTCACTCAACGCACAAAAACTAACTCAAAATGGATCAAAGACCTAAATATAAAATCCAAAACGATAAAAATCATGGAAGAAAAAATAGGGACGTCAGGAGCCCTAATACATGGCATAAAGAGTATAGAAAACATAAAGAATGTAGAAGAAAAACTAGATAACTGGGAGCTCCTAAAAATCAAACACTTATGCTCATCCAAAGACTTCACCAAAAGAGTAAAAAAACTACCTACAGACTGGGAAAAAGTTTTTAGCTATGACATTTCTGATCAGCACCTGATCTCTAAAATCTACATAATACTGCAAAAACTCAACTGCAAAAAGACAAACAACCCGATTAAAAAATGGGCAAAAGATATGAATAGACACTTCACTAAAGAAGACATTCAGGTAGCTAACAGATATATGAGGAAACAGTCACGATCATTAGCCATTAGAGAAATGCAGATCAAAACTACAATGAGATTTCATCTCACTCCAACAAGGCTGGCATTAATCCAAAAAACACAAAACCATAAATGTTGGAGAGGCTGTGAAGAGACTGGAACACTTCTACACTGCTGGTGGGAGCGTCAAATGGTACAACCACTTTGGAAATCGATTTGGTGCTTTCTTAAGAAGCTAGAAATAGCACTACCATATGATCCAGCAATCCCACTCCTTGGAATATATCCTAGAGAAATAAGAGCCTTTACACGAACAGATATATGCACACCCATGTTCACTGCAGCACTGTTTACAACAGCAAAAACATGGAAGCAACCAAGGTGCCCATCAGTGGATGAATGGATCAACAAATTACGGTATATTCACACAATGGAATACTACGCATTGATAAAGAACAGTGAGGAATCTGTGAAACATTTCATAACATGGAGGAACCTGGAAGGCATTATGCTGAGTGAAATTAGTCAGTTGCAAAAGGACAAATATTGTATAAGACCACTATTATAAGAACTTGAGAAATAGTTTAAACTGAGAAGAAAACATTCTTTTGTGGTTACAAGAGGGGGAAGGGAGGGAGGGTGGGAGACGGGTATTCACTAATTAGATAGTAGATAAGAACTACTTTAGGTGAAGGGAAAGACAGCACACAATATAGGGGAGGTCAGCACAATTGGACTAAACCAAAGGCAAAGGAGTTTCCTGAATAAACTGAATGTTTTGAAGGCCAGCGTAGTAGGGGCAGGGGTCTGGGGACCATGGTTTCAGGGGACATGTAAGTCAACCGGCATAATAAAATCTATTAAGAAAACATTCTGCATCCCACTTTGAAGAGTGGCATCTGGGTCTTAAACGCTAGCAAGTGGCCACCTAAGATGCATCAACGGATCTCAACCCACCTGGAGCAAAGGAAAATGAAGAACCCAAGGACACAAGGTGATTACAAGCCCAAGAGACAGAAAGGGCCACATGAACCAGTGATTACATCATTCTGAGACCAGAAGAACTAGATGGTGGCCGGCTACAACCAGTGACTGCCCTGACAGGGAACACAACAGAGAACTCCTGAGGGAGCAGGAGAGCAGTGGGATGCAGACCCCAAGTTCTCATAAGACCAGACGTAATGGTCTAACTGAGACTGGAAGGACCCCAGTGGTCATGGCCCCCAAACCTTCTGTTGCCCCAGGAAAGGAACCATTCCCAAAACCAACTCTTCAGACATGGATTAGACAGGACAATGGGTTGGAGAGGGATGCTGGTGAGGAGTGAGCTTCTTGGATCAGATGGACACTTGAGACTATGTTGGCATCTCCTGCCTGGAGAGGAGATGAGAGGGTGGAGGGGTTAGGAGCTGGCGAAAAGGACACGAAAAGAGAGAGTGAAGGGAGGGAGCAGGCTGTCTCATTAGGGGGAGAGTAATTCGGAGTGTGTAGCAAGGTGTATATGGGTTTTTGTGTGAGACTGACTTGATTTGTAAACTTTCACTTAAAGCAGAATAAAAATTATTAAAAAAAAAAAAAAGTTCCCTTAGACCTTTCTCCACCTTTGGTTGCTTGAAAGCAGAGGTCTAATCCCGCAAATGAAGAGGTCCTAGACCAGGTGTGAGAGTGTCTGATTAATTCACGGTGATTGGATGGTATTAAAGATTTGGCAAACTGCCCCTTACCCAGCTGCATGTTGCCCATAGGGAAATATTAATATATACCAGCAAAGATGAATTCTGCAACTCCCTAGGAGTCCACGAATTATTAAAGCTTTGGGGATGGGGAGAGTGAAGAAACCTTATACTCAGTGAGTGAACCTTATCCATCAGTTATCTCACTCAAGGCCCCTTGGTCTATAAATGGACATCCTGGTGAATACCGTACTATAGCTTAATATACATGTATTTTATGCCAGAACTCTCCCACAGGTGTACCACAAGGTACGGAACACCTTAGTCCTCAGAGCCTGTGGGCTACTTATCTTTGGGTGTGAGCCCCATCTGGAGTTTATCCCAGTATGTTGCACAACATTATCATTTTCTAACTATGCCATGATGTGGAAAAGGTCTTAACAACAACAACAAAACCAACCTGTTGCCATCAAGTCAATTCCAACACATAGTGACCCTACAGGACAGAGTATTACTGCCCCACAGAGTTTCCAAGGCTGTAATCTTTATGGAAGCAGATTGCTACATTTTTCTCCTGGGAAAAAGGCCTTATGCACCCATTAACTCAAATGCTAACTGGGCTTGCAATGTAGCAGGTGCAGGTTGAATATATGGATCAGTGGTTCTCAGTGTGGGGCTCCCAGACTAGCATCAGCAACATTGCCCAGGAACTTCTTAGAAATGCAAATTCTCAGGCCCCACCCCAGACCTACTAAATCAGAACTTGAGGTTTGAGGCCCAGGAATCCGTTTTAAGGAGTCCTCCAGGTGATCCCGATGCTCACTAAGGTTTGAGCACCACTGATGTAGGACACAATTCTCCTCCATGTTACAGACAACTGTGACTTGTTTAGACCATTGTACCTGTAGTTAATTTTAGAAACACTAATCCTATTTAGTGCTGAAAACCTAGGAATTCCTGCTTTCGGAGAACCACAAAAGACCCCAACAACTCTAGAGCACACTCCACCTCACCTTCCATTACAAAACTCTCAGGTGTGGCTCTCCTGGCCTCCCCTCCCACTCCTTTTCATTCGCAGTGGTGCTGGGAAAGATAAGGTCCCAGGTACCCTGACTCTGGATGGTTTCTAGAAGTCAGTGATGGACAGGGCACCTCCACTTCTGTATCATTTTGTTCTATCTGAGGCTACAGATAACAACATTATTCTTCCTGGGAGTGAGAACTAGTATACCAGGTGAACACCCATAGGACTGTTTGCATTAGAGAATGCTTGTACTCGTTGAAAATAAGCGAGCTATGTGTATTTCATCAGATGTCTAAAACTGATTATCACCACTGCCCTGTCCCAGACACCTATCCCACACATGCCTGCCTCTTCCCTCCTTTGTACAGAGGGAGATAATAAGCAGAGCATGCCTACGCCCTTGAAAAAGACACTTGTTCTTACTATAAACCTGTAGCAGAATGGGTAAGAGGAAGATTAAGTTAAACTGAAACCAACATTAAATGTACTCACATTTGGGTACCTTTACTTTAAATCACGTCCTCCTCGTTCAAACTCATCCTTGCAAATAGTAACAATTATTATTCTAGCTAAAACTTACTAAGCATTGTACATACCGGGGACAGAACTTTTATTTTCCCATTTACAGGTGAGGAACTATTAAGTGAACAGACAAAATCACCTTGGGACAAACTGATTAACTGTATCAGAAGACCAAGACAACCGAAGATTTGTACCCAAGGCTGACCACAAAGGACAGGGTCCAGGTAGCACGACCAGGGACCCTATCTCTTCTCTACATCCAGCCAGCTCATCCTCACTAGCTCCTATGCTAAACAAATGTTGCATCACCATGTCAAAACTTAAAATTTCTGGAAATAAGTAAGACTACCTAGATTAAGACTGCTTAGCTTTTAGATTTAAGGACTGTACTTCCTATGCAAAAAGACCTTATTTAACAGCTTTTGTTTTCTAACTGGTAACAGTAGAAAAACAAGTTTATGGCATAGCCTAGTTTTCTCTCCAAATTTAGTCTACTCCTACATCTGATATGAATCATGTAGCATATCAAGAAAAGGTGTAAATTAGGAGACAAGCAGAAAATATTCATTGAAAACTGGTATGCTGATTTGTGACAGATAGACACTTTATAATTACATTATCTCATTTTAATTCCTGAGTTTTATTAACTAAGTACTATTTTCCCTAATTTTATTGGCAAAGAAACGGAGGATCAGAAGGTCTGAGGAAAAAAAAAAAAGTTACGTCAAAAAATCCAAGTTATAAAGGCAAATATCTGGGCTAGAATGTTTGTTCTGCTGTTTAACATCTGCTGTATCTGAGACAAATTACTGAAGCCCTCTGCAAAGTTCAGTTTCTCCTTCTATAAAAAATACCCACCGTGTAAGGACTGCTGTTAGGATAGTGATAACATATAGAGTAGCCGGCCTATAACAACTACTTGTGAAATGGTGGTTAGTACACCTTTATTTCTTGTATTGCGATTTTTTTTTTTTTTTTGGCTTTATGGTTAAAGTTATTAAGACATGATGCTCAAACCAGAGTCAGTCTGGTGTATTACACTGAAAAGAGCACTGAATAAGGAGAGTCTAAACTTCTAGTCCTGACTCATCATGTGACCACAGCAAGACACCATCTTGTTAGTGTGGCCACCTCCCAGATCTTCAGCTACCTCCTATGGAAATTCGGTGAGGCAGATTAGATGATCTCATCCTAAGGCCCCATTCATACTGCTCTCATATTGATTTCTTTTGCTTTTACCAAAACCAAATCAAAATGTAGTCACAGAAGCACCTGAAACTGAAGTTCTTAACTTTCAGTTACTACTTCACCAGAATACTGCAGGTATCAACAAGGATTAATCTCAAGTACACAAGTTTTATCACTAACTCTTCATATTTACTGTGGGTGTATGCTTTTCCAAAACCAGACTCCAGTTATAAGTATTATGGGAAGATGAACATAAAACCAAAAAAATCAAACCCAGTGCTGTCAATTCGATTCCGACTCATAGCGACCCTACAGAACATGCATGCTCAAATTTTTATGACCTTCTAGAAATGCAGGTGGGGAAAAGGGGAACCTGAACCAAAGATTAACATGAAATACCTGTCTCATGGAATAAAGGGTGCTAGTCCCTCCCAGCTCAGGTCTGTTGCTCTCGGCTGAATAGAGCCACCACTGGCATTCTCAGTGTGTCGGCAGAACACAACTCCTTGGACCATAGTCCTCTGACCTCATAAGAGGTTGAGCTCAAGCAGTGGCAGGAAGGGATCTGAGCAGCATGGCACCCTCAATGAGGGGAACCAGCAGCATACTGAGGTGGGCAGGAGTGGGGCAGGCACATTTAATTCAGAGCTGCTCAGAAACTCTAAGTTATTCAAATTGCACCTTGAATTTAAAGGTGGTGAGATGACCACGTAAAAAACAAGGGGACAATTACAACAAATTCATACAGCATATTTACTGTACATATTGTCTACACAGCACCATTTCTCTGGACAGCATCCTCCCACTCTACATAGTAAACTATGAGAACAGCCATGTGCCATATAATGTGCGGTGGCCTCTGCCCTAGTCACAGTGGGTTACATAAGGGTGGCCGCTTGACCCAAGCTGAGCCAAACAGGGTCTCCTCCTCAGGCCAGTCTTAGATATAACTCTAATATGTAAAAACTCAAGAGCTCTAAGCAGCTGCTTTCTGTCCTGGGGAGAAAGGTCATATTCCCTGAGAAAAAAATGAAGCCTACCCAAGCAGAAAGAAGTCAAGATGAGAAAGGGAGTCCTAACAGCTTGTCAGTGCCTGATTTTTAGTCGTAACCTGGAGACTGCCTATACACTATCATGCAACAAACTACACTATCTCAGAATCACGCCTCACAACGGGTGACCTTTACCCCGTCAAAACTTTTACAAGAACCCTGAGTATCAGAGAAACTGGTTGAGTTTTGCCATCTCAGCAACTGCCGAAAGGTAAAAAGTAGAAAACCATAAGGCCAATAAACACGAGGATACGATCAGAAAAACACAAATCAAGACAAGAGTCAGATACTTTTATGTGTGTTTGATTGGCAAACATTATAAAATCTAACAATATCAAGTGTTACTGGTGAGACTATAAATGGGTAAAATCTGGAAAACAAATTGGTATTATCTAATAAAGCTAGGCATTCACAAACCCTACGTCCCAGAAATTCCACTCCTGGGTACACGCCCAAGAGAAACTGCTGCACAAGCATAGGGGACTCAGTGCTGCATGGCAATACTGTTCTTCATAATCCGTACGCCCATCAATGGGAGGATGAATAAACTGTTATAAAACGGAAGATTACATAACGGTGGAACCAGATGAACTCATATATGTGGAGAGGAGGGGACCAAGTCATAATGAACTCAAAATTCAGGATCAGTCACTTCTGGGGGCAGGTAGAAGCAGGTGGATGGGAGACTAAAAGAACACATAGGGTAATGTAACTTAGACTTAATATTCTAATTCTTGGGTTGGAGAGTCAGTGGGTGTTCGTTATTAAATAAACAAAACAAGAAGGATATACACTAACCAAAGATAACAATGTCATGAACCAAGAATTGGGATACTGGAATTAATCTATTTCTGGGTCTCTGAGGTCCAATTAAAAACAGAGAAAAGTAATCATTAAGGTTTTCCTTAACAGCATGTTGGCGTGGGAATGCTTGGTTAAGGTTCTAGTCCTGGCTCTGTCACCCCTATGTAACCCTGTCACCCTTATGTAACCCTAGGCATGTGAATGAAAAATGCTTTCTATTTATACAACAACAAAGTTAACTTTACCATCAGTTTTCACCACACCGAAGAAATGGATCATCTGCTTACTGTAAGAAAATGACTTAATAACTTTTTACATAATTGCTCTAGTCAATTCATTAATAGAATAATCAAAAGATTTTATTTTCACCAAAAATGCAGAATTTCAAAAGGTAAAATTTCTAGACAATTGGCTGGCCAATTTGAAGCAAATTAAGTTATATTTTATCTCACATCATAATTAAAAATAAATTTCTCAATCTGAATGAAGTATGGACATCAGTTAATAATAATGTATTATTATTAGTTCTATGAAGTGTGGAGCACCCCCGCAGTAAACAGTTTGGTTTTGGTTCTGGTTCCTAAGAGCCAGACCACACCTGAGGCCAAAGAGTGGGAGCTGACCAGACCAAGAGGAACTACCTGGGGGCCTGATGCCCACTAAACCTCAGGAGGCATTATGTGATCTATCGTGGCTACGTTGTGAAGCCAATAAAGGCCTCGGAAGATGGATGCTCCGCAGAGCTTCATGGGTGGAGAGAGCAAACATCTGCTCTAGGGAGGGTAAGTGTGTCCACTACAGACACGGAACCTCTGCACCAAGACCCCTCCCAGACCCTGCCCTATGTGTTTGCATCCTTTTTACTGCTAGATGAAAGACAGCCCTTTCTCTGGAGTTTGTGAGTCGTTCCAACAGATTATCAAACCTAAGAAATAGAGAAGGGACTAATACCTGGTGACCTAACCCTGGGTGAATGGGGATGAGAAAGAGAGAAGGGGCCAGTAGCCACTGACCTAGCTGCAGGTGAATGGGGATGAGAGAGAAAGGGTTGTGCTGACAGCTACGATCTAGGGTGACCAGCTAAGGGAAGCTGAGATTTCCACGGGATACAGGTGGCTGTGAAGTGGGATTTATTATCCACCCCACACTGGCATCAAAGGTGGATGATCTCAGCCTCCCTGGAATGATCTGCACCACTGGCTCAGCAAGCAGGGTTAGCTAAAGACAACGCTGACTGCTCAGGTTCATTAGTTGTGACAAATGTACAGTACTCATACAACATGTTAACAACAGAGGAAATTGGGTGTGTTGGGTATAAGAAAATTCTCTGTATTACCTTTGTAACTTGGCTAAAACAAGAGGTTTATTTAAAAAAAAAAAAAAGGGGATGGATTGGGGTGATGGCTACAGAACTCTATAAATTTGCTTAAAATCGTTTAATTGTACACTCATACTGGGTGAATTTTATGGTATAAAAAATTTACCTCAATAAACCAGTTTTTTAAAAAAGTTCCTGGGGGTCTAGAGTTCTAAATAGGAAGAAAAAAAAAATTTTTTTTTTTAAAGTAGAATGAGAGCAAGAGAAACTTTACATCATTCAAGGATGATAAAATGTACCACGAACTGACAAATATGTTTAACTTGACACTCTGGACACAATTAATCCAAAACAGAGTGGAAATTTAATAAAACTTCAGAAGAAACTATAGAGGACTATTATTTAAACCTTGAAAGGTGAGTAGGACTTTTTAGGCACAACACAAAGCAACACAGAAACCATGAACAAACAGACAGGGAAAATTTAAGAAAATAAAAACACTGGAAATAAAATTAAAAGACCAACAAAATCTGGGATGAAATACTAGGAACATAATACAAAATGTCAATATTCATATATGAAAAACTAATAAGAAAACAGTGAACTCAAAAAAAAAAAAAAAAAACCAAGTCTCAAATGACTTAAGAATATAAATAAACAACAACAAAATAAGCCAAACTCACTGCCATCAAGTCCATTCAGATTCATAGTGACCCTATAGAAATTAACCAGAAATAATCAAAACGTCCATCAACTGGGGAATGAATCAGGGTACATTCATGCTATGTGACACCATACAGCTATAAAAGCAAGTAGGTAGATGTCGGTGTACTGACAGAAAGATGTTCATGATACAAAATGAGTAAAAAAAAAAAAGCAAACTACAAAGTAAAATGTGTATTATGATCTTATTTTCTGGTTAAAAAATAAGATCACATTACTATGTACAAGACATTATCCTAAGTATTTATTATCTGCAATAACCCTATCAAGTAGGTACTATTACTATTTCCATTTTAGAAATAGTGAAGCTGAGGCAGAGATGTGAAAGATCTTGCCCAGGTCTCACAGACATGGCCAGGCTACATTACAGCCCACTCTGCTATAATGTGTCAAATTTGGTTTGTGCACTTGGGTAAGTCTAAGATGCAGCACAGATTTCTTAAACAGTTTTATAGCTGGGAGTAGGAATATATTCCTAGTTAAATATACATATTACGACTAAGAGGTGTGCAATTTCAGAAAAATTAAAATGGAGGAACAAGGGAGTATGTCTTAGAATGAAGTCAATAATGGTGTAAGGATAGAAAAAAAACCTAAAAGGACGTAAACCTATCTGCTAAAAGCTATTAAATGGTCCCACTGGAAATTGAGGAAGACTCGAGAGGGAACACTTTCAGTTTTTTATTTCTGTATTTTTCTATATTGTTTCCAGTTTGTTACAATAAACTTGTATTACTTTCATAACAACAACTTCTTATAAACCACAACAAACTAAAAGACAAGAAGCATTTATATAAATAATAGGTATCGGAGTGGTGAAATTGTGGAGCCATTTTTTTCCATTATATTCCTATATCTTAAAATCATCTAGTAATATTTAAGAAAAAAAAAAAAAAGGGAAGCAAGAAAATGACAATTAGATCTGGGGTTTGAGGACATACCAGAAAAATAAAGATCTGCAAATTTAATTAAAAGAATCATAAAACACTTAAAACGTTGATACAAACTTAAGTGAGTGCCTGACCACACCAGGTTAACAACCAAACAGTATGCAAAAATGGTCTGTTTGTTTTACAAAGAACAAATACCCAGAAAGGTGAAAAACTCAAAATCCCCAGTAAGGCAGAGAAAGCACTGCACTGCACTAGGGACAGGAAATTCAAAAGTTCCAAGTACTGTCACAGATAATACAAAAGGGCCAAAACCTCTTTAAAACTCTGAAGCTTTTGAGGTCCTCTGCTCTAGCAGCTGTAATCCTAAAGATGTTAGAACTCCAAAAAGACAGACAGTAACATTTAATAAGATAATGTATTTCTAGACTTACCCCAATTAGTAGAGTGGGGGTAAACTGATATTAAGTAATTAACTCATTGTTGCTTTAGTAAGTTTTTCTTTTTCCCCCTTAAACAACTCACTATTAGCTGTATGGGGAGTATGTTGGCTCAATTTTCCAGTGAGGAGAACCCAAATTTTAATGCTCATTTAGCACAAGTTCCACTCGTAGTTACTTCTAAATTTCCTTCCATTATTTTACTTGCAGACTATTATCATGCTTGGTAAAATAGAGTGTCAGTGAAAAAACTGGGAAGACCCTCAACGAGATGGGCTGACACAGTGGTTGCAACAATGGGCTCAAGCATAACAACAATTGTGAAGATGGGGAAGGACCGGGCAATGCTTTGTTCTGCTGTACATAGGGTCGCTACGAGTCAGAATTGACTCGACGGCACCTAACAACAATAATTTTTATATTAGTTTCTAATGACCAAAAGGAAGGAAAGTCACTAACCCACTTGACCATCAGAGACTTCAGACACAAACATCTCCATTTCCGCAGCCACTTCTTTCATTACCTATTATCAGAGTGAAGCTGATTTGGAACAGAAGAGCAGAAACAAGAGAAAGAGTCTATATCTCGTTGTTGAAGTAAATTGAGGAAAGAAAAGAATGAGAACATGGTCTTAAGCTCAGCAAAATAAACTTGGGCAGGTGAGAAGAGAATGAAAGGAAAAGCAAAATCCTTTGACTGAAGTCATAAAGTAACTCAATAGATAAACTGAAAGAAAGGGGGGAAAAATGGGAAATTTGCATGTGACTAAGCATTTTTTTTTTTTAAGCATAGGGTCACTGTGGGTTTGGTTTTTTTTTTTTTTTTTTTTAGTATCATATAAGGAGCCCTGGTGGTGCAATGATTAAGAGTTTGGCTGTCAATTGAAAGGTCATCAGCTCGAACCTACCAGCAGCTCGTGAGGAGAAAGATGTAGCAGTTTGCTTTGTAAAGATTACAGCCTTGGCCCCCAGACACCCTTTTAACTCAGTACTGAAGTCACCCTAAGGTTCACCCTTCAGTCAAAGATTAGGGCCATAAAATAAAATGAGAAAAAATGGACACACCAACCCAGGGGCAAGGACAAGGAGGCAGGAGGGGATAGGAAAGCTGATAATGGGGAACCTAAGGTCGAGAAGGGGAGAGTGTGGACATGTGGGGCTGGCAACAAATGTCACAAAACAATATGTGTATTAATTGTTTAATGAGAAAGTAATTTGCTCTGTAAATCTTCATCTCAAACACAATTAAAAAGAAAAAAGAAATTACTAGAAGATCAACAACAACAACAAAAGATTACAGCCTTGGAAATGCCGTGTGGCAGTTCTACTCTATCCTGTAGGGTCGCTAGGAGTAGGAATTGACTCACTGGCAATGGGTTTGGTCTTTTAGTTTGGTCAAAATCATACATCTGATATTCAACAGGTTATTCTTTAAGTTCCATATAATAAGAACAGATTTTTTTATTTATTACTAGTGAGAAACTATAAGATAGACATTAAACAACATACTGGCAATCAAGCTTCCCAGGATTTGGTGAGGAAGCTTTGGGAAAAAAATAATGCTTTAAAAGCCAAGTAGTTCTTTCAGCTTCATCATCATCACCTCAGTAAATTACTATGGCTATCTTTTGCCCAATTATCAAAAGCACCTAAAACTGATTTAAACCTTCATGACAGTAAAATCAGATGAGGGGCCAGAGTTCACTAGGACTCGTATTACTGGTCTCCACTGAAATGGAGTTTTTTTTTTAAAGGCTCCCGAAACCTTAAGCAAACAAAACCAAGCCAGTGAAAACCGACACACCCAGAAACTCTCAGGCAAACATTTACTTCATAGCTCACAATAGACTGTCCTATTCCATCTACAGGTGGCCTTGTCTGGAGCTAAAGGTCAAAAGAAACACTCCCTGATACCTCACACCTTATAAAACACTTGGGAAAAAATGGGGGAGGGGGCGGAAAAAGAACGAAAGGGCTTCAAATAGAGAGCTGGGGCACAAAGCAGGATTCTATCATCTCAGTACCATATACATACCCATCCTTTCTAAAACGGTGTTATTTTTGCTCCTTAATTAACTTGAAAGCATGTCACCTACATTTCTAGATTTCTTCAAAAATTAGACTTAGCGGATGCTAGAGCTAAAGGATCCTTCAAGATTATCAACGTCTTTACCGTAGACCTAACCTGTCGCACCCTGTCCTTAGCCCTCCCCACCCTACCTCACTCCCAAGAGCCACAAACAAACCTACCCTGGCACCAATGTCCAGTATCCTCAACTAGCCTTCATGGCAAGATGACAATCTGGTCAAAGACTCCTGTAGTGGCAGTTCCTGAGGATGCTCACACCACCATCCTAACAGAGGGTTTCTGAGAAACAAATCTCACTCCAAATATCTCTAAAGACAGTTTAGGTATCAGTAACAGACTCACTGGGGAGATACTTCAGAGAGAGGGACCCTCTGAGCATTTGACAAATCATAACATACGAAGCCACCTAATGGTATGATTAACAGTATAAACAAAAGACAAAATCGGTCTCATCTCTTTCTGCCTCACTAATGTATTTCATAGGTAAGTCTTAGCACAGAATTAGTCACTGTGGTTTGTCATACTCTTATCCATGTAAAATGTTTAAAAGATCGGCCACCCGAAACCATTCCAAAGGCACCCTTGCAAATCTTGACCTGAGGCGGCACCTGGGCAATGTTTCCCACTGCTGGTGGGAATGCACAGTTGTGCGACCACTTTGGCAAACAGCCTGGCAATTCCTCAAAAGTTAAACACAGTTACCGTATGACTCAGTAATTCCACCCCACACATATATCCAAGAGAAGTGAAAACATACATTCGCACGAAAACTTGTATGTGAATATTCATAGAAGCATTATTCATAATAGCCAAAAGGATAAGCAGAAAAAAATAAAGGAGGTGGGGTGGTGGGAGGAGCTGCACTTGTTTTGCAAAGGCCAAATTCTCTCTGTACCATTCCTTTAAAACAGGGTTTGGAACTGGTTTGGTCCAGTTCAAACCCTTGCTGAGAATTTGCATTTCTAAGAAGTTTCCAGGTAATGCTAATATACTGGTTAGGGACCAATTCTGAGAACCACTAGTAGAGCAGTGGTTCTCAAAACTTATCATAAATAAGAATCACCTGGGGATCTAGTTAAACTGTAGATTCTGATTCGGTGTATCTGGGGTGGAAATACAAATTCCCAGCAGGGGTTTGAAGCCCTGCTTTAAAAGCCGTTTCTTTTCAGTGCCTAGATCTACAACTTGGAAATAGAAATCTGGTTTTTAACCTGTAGTGAAACAATTTCCACTTACCCCACCCTTCTAACATTCTGGGTAAAAGCTGAGGCAACAATTTTGCAACATACACAGCCAATAATTTTAGGACCAAAGTTCAATAAACCACTAAAAGTCAAGCTTAGATATAGAAAACTGGAGTTTAATAGAAGACTGAAAGTTTGTTGATTTTTTTTCACACTTACCCACTCTTCGACATTGGGGGGGTGCTCGTCATAGACACGCTCCTTGTCCCACAAAATATTTGACTTGTCGTAACGGTCTATCTTTCTCCGAGTTTTCACAGCAAAAAAAATTATTAAAGCAAAAGCCACAATAACCAGGAACCCCAGTACAATGGCAATGGCCTAAAAACAGGATTAAAGACATTGACATAATTAGGTTTTACTTGCTTACTTTATCCCAGTTGTTCTTATACAAATTCTTAGACTCCTTATCATCTAAGGCCCTACCTAGTATCTACAGTTTAACTGATATAAAACAGAAGCAAACGATTACATTTCAGAATTATCATAAAATCTAACCCATACCAACTGGGCTAAGGCTAACAACACACACACACACGCCTTAATTCCATCTTTATAAGATGCTTAAAATCAGGTACTATATCATCATCTCCATTTCAGAGTTGAAGAAAACTAGTTCCAAAGCCTGTGTACTTAGGGGCTATATTTTTATAAACAGATGAGAATGTCCAGTAATTAACTCAATCATTGGTATACTTCATACTTCTAAGGGGTGTGAAAATGTTTTCTTAAAAGTAGCCTTAAATATCTACTCATGCTTATAATCTTAATCATTTAATACATGCTTAGTAAATCTTTTTACATTGAAAGTAAATTTCATAGAGGATCTGCATTACTATAAATGGTGAGGACAAGGATTTAACCAAGCTATAAATTATAGCAAAGGAACTAGTAATGACTCATTTGGTCTGGCCAGCCTCTGTTTTAGGAGTCTATTGAATACTTACTAGAAAGAGTCTGTGCAAGGAAACTTCCTATTCTTATGATTTCTCCCAATGTCTTATAGGTATTAAGCTGTACACTGGCCTAGGGAGCACCTGAAGTTAAGGCAGGAACCAAGCCTCTGCCCTGGATGTCTAGTAATGAGTAACAGGGTCAATGCCTATTTCCTGCTGTCTATGGTGCTGGGTTTTTTTTTTTTTTATCTGACAGTGACATCCCTTTTCAAAGAATACAGGTTTCAGGTAGAGAACTAAGAGGCAGGATACCCTTAGCCCCTGTTTATCACAGATACATCTGAATGGCAACAACTAATCTCTGAAAACCTACATTTTAAAAGAAAACATTTCAGACTTCAAAATAATGACACACAGTTATAGAAGGTCTAACCCCAAAAGTGTGACTCATTCAGGTAAAAGAATGGAAATTCCTGAGTCATGTAAGGGGGAAAAAAAATAGCAAGGAAGAAAAGATTAGCAACTCAGAAATGTTTGTTAATAAAAGGCATCCAGATTGGAAAAGAAGAAGTAAAATGATCTCTGTTCTGGATGATATGATCCTATACGTAGAAAATCCCAAGGAGTCCACAAGAAAACTTCTAGAGCAAATAGAGGAATTTAGCAAAGTTGCAGGGTACAAGGTCAACAAACAAAAATCAGTTGGGTTTCTATACACCAGCAATGAGATATCTGAAAGGGAAATTAGAGGAAAAATTCCATTTACGATAGCATCTAAGAGAATACAATACCTAGGAATAAAGCCAACCAGGGACAAGAAGGAGTTATACAATGAAAACTATAAAACATTGCTGAAAGACATTAAAGAAGACTTAAATGGGAAGATGTTTCACGTTCATGGGTTGGAAGGTTTAATATTGTTAAGATGTCAATGCTACCCAAAGTGATCCATATATTCAATGCAATCCAGATCAAAATTCCAACAGCCTGCTTTACAGAAATAGAAAAACCAATTCTCACCGTTATATGCAATGACAACACCCAAAAAACCTGTTGCCACTGAGCGGATTCCAACTCATCGAGACCCTGTAGGACAGAGCAGAACTGCCCCATAGGGTTCCCAAGGAGTGGTTGGTGGATTCAACCTGCTGACCTTTTGGTTAGTAGCTAATCTCTTAACCAGTGCACCACCAGGGTTCATATAGAATGACAAAAACAACAACAAAAAAACGCACTGCCACTCAGTCGACTACATAAGGTTTCCGAAGCTGTACATCTTTACGGAAGCAGACTGCCACATCTTTCTCCCACCCCGAACAGCTACAACAATGTTCAAAGAGAAGAAAAAAGTAGGAGGACTCACACTTTCAGACATCACAACATACTGTACAGCTACAGTAATCAAAACAGACTGGTACTGGTATAACAGACATATAAAGCAATGGAACAGAATTGAAAAGTCCAGAAATAAACCCACACATCTATGGTCAACTGATTTTTGACAAGGGTAAGTCTATTCAATGGGGAAAGAAGAGACTCTTCAATCAATCGTGCTGGGAAAACTGGATTTCTACATGCAGAAAAATGAAACAGGGTCCAGGCCTCACACCATACACACAAAAAAATTCAAAATGGATTAAGAACCTAAATGTGCAAACTAAAACCATAAAATTCTTAGAAGACCAAGCAGGGGTAATGCCGTCAGGCCCAGCTTTCAAGAATGGATTCTCTAACATAATAACAAAAGCACAAACAGCAAAAGCCAAATTAAATAAATGGGACCTCATAAAAATTAAAAACATTTATTCATCAAAACACTTAACAAAAAAAGTGAAAAGACAAGCTACCAATAGAGAGATTTTGGAAACCACATATTCAACAAGAATCTAAAAACCAAAACAGATATAAAAGTTTGTTAACAACAAATAACCCAATCATAAACTGAGCAAAGGTCTTGAATAGACACTTCACCAAAGAAGACACTCAAAGGGCCACCAAACACATGAAAATATGCTTGGTGTCATTAGCCATCAGAGAGATGCAAATCAAAACTATATAATGAGATACCGTTTCACTCTCACTAGGATGGCTAAAGAAAAAAACAAACAAAAATAACAAATGTTGATGAGGATGTGGGGAAATTGGAACCCATATCCGCTGCTGGTGGGAATGCAAAATGGTACAGAAGTTATACAAAACAGAGTAGTGATTCCTCAAAAAACTAAAAATAGATCTATCATATGACCCAGCAATTCCATTCCTAGGTATATAACCAAAAGACTTGAAAGCAAAGTCAAAAACTGACTTGTACACCAATGTTCACTGCAGCACTATTCACTATACCCAAAAGGTAGAAACAACCTAAATGCCCATCAACACGCGAATGGATAAACAAAATGTGGTACATATACACAATGGAATACCACTCAGCCAGTAGGAGAAATGAAGTATTGATACATGCTACAGTATGGATGGAGCTTGAAGATGTTATGCTGAGTAAACTAAGCCAATCACAAAAGGACAAATATTGTATGACCTCACTTACATAAAAAGACAAGAAAAGGCCAATGTATAGAGACCAATGTTTATCAGTGGTAACAAGGGTGGGAGGGAGGGAAAAAGGAGAGGTTAATGGTGATGGAAAAATTACACTGATTAAGAGTAGGGTTGCACAGCCAATTATTGCAATTGCTGTCAATAAGTTGTACACCTGTAAAAAGTTGAATGAGCAAAAGTTGTGTGATAGATATATTTACAACAATGACAAAAAAAAAAAAAAAAAAAAAAAAAAGGAGGCACTGCTAAGGCTGTTTAAGTACAGCCAAACACTAATGGGATTTGGTTCCTTGATTTGGAGGCTTAGGGTCATGGTTTCATGGAACATCCCAGTTAACTGGCCTAATAAAGTATTCATTGCTTCTGTTCTACCTCTGACTTCATTGCATAGTGCCTGGGGTCTTAAAAGCTTGCAAGGAATCATCCAAGGCACAACAATTGGTCTCTATTCATCTTGTGCAACACAGAAGAAGGAAAGTGTTATGGACTGAATTATTTCCCCCCAAAATGTGTGTCAACTTGGCTAGGCCATAATTCCCAGTGTTGGGTGACTGTCCACCCTTTTGTGATCTGATGTAACTATCCTATGTGTTATAAATCCTAATCTTTATGATGTTAATGAGGCAACACTCAATCTACAAGATTAGGTTGTATCTTGAGTCAATCTCTTTTGAGATAATAGGATAGAGCAGAAAGGAGAGGGACCTCCTACCACCAAGAAAGAAGAGCCAGGAGCAAGTGCGTCCTTTGGACCCTGGGTCCCTGCACTGAGAAGATCCTACACTAGGGAAGACTGATGACAAGGACCTTCCCCTAGAGCTCACAGGGAGAAAGCCTTCCCCTGGAGCTGGCACCCTAAATTTGGACTTCTAGCTTCCTAAACTGTGAGAGAATAAACTTGTTTGTTAAAGCCGTCCACTTGCAGTATTTGTTACAGCTGCATTAGATAACCAAGACAGAGTCAAGAGTAGGAGGAATATATGGAATGTGTCTACTTGCCTCCATGAAGAACTGCCTCCTTTGCCATGAGACCAGAAGAACTGGCTGGAATTCGGCTACCATTACTGAACATTTTGATCAAAGATTCAATAGAAGACTCCTGATCAAAAAGGAGAAAATGCAGCATAGAATTTCAAATTCCCATGGACTCCAGATTTCCTGGAGCCATGAAGATTGGATGAATCCCTGAAATTACTGCCCTGAGATAATCTTTAAACCTTAAACCAGAAATATCCCCTGAAGTCATCTTAAAACCAAATAATTTAACTTAACTAGTAAAAAAAAAAAAAGGTCTACCTTGAGCATTATGCTCTTTTAAGAACCATCTATATGGGATCAAATTGACAACAGCAACTTAAAAGATTAGATAGGAACCTTAGGGGGCAGTGAGTTGATGTTAATGAGGGAAGAACAACTCAGAAAAGGAGAGTGAGAATAGTTGCACAACTCAAAGAATGTAATCAATGTCAGGAAATTGCATATGCAGAAACTATTAAATTGGTGTATTTATACTGTCTATATTTTCAACAACAAAATAAAATTTAGGAAAAAAAAGAGAAATGTTTAACTTGTTAATATAATTAAGATGACTTATGGTTACTAATGGCAGGGTTCTCAACTCTGCCTGCACATTCAAATCATCTGGGCAGTTTTTAAAAATATTGGCACCCACTTTGAAAACTACAAAACACTTCTGAAAAGAATTAATGACCAAAATAAACGGAAAAAACCCTATGTTCATGGATTGGAAGGTTTACTATTGCTAAGATGGCAGTACTCCCCAAATTGATCTACACATTCAATACAATCCTTTTTTGCATAAATTGACAAGCTGACCCTAAAATTCACATGGAAATGAAAACGACAAAATCATCTTGAAAATGAAGAACAAAGTTGGAGAATTCAGACTTCCCAATTTCCAAACTTACAACACTAAAATAATCAAGACAGTGTAGCACTGGGATGAGGATAGACTTATACATCAATAAGGAAACCCAAGTGGCCTAATAGTTAAGTGCTACAGCTGCTAACCAAGAGGTCAGCGGTTCAAATCCACCAAGCACTCCTTGGAAACTCTACGCTGCAGTTCTACTCTGTCCTATAGGGTCACTATGAGCCAGAATCGACTTGATGGCAATGAGTTTTTGTTTTTTTTTTTATATACATCAATAAAATAGAATTTAAAGTCCAGACAATTCAACAGGGAAAGAAGAGTCTGCTCAACAAATAATGCTGAGAACTGGACATCCATGTGCTAAAGGATGTTGGATCCCTTCTTTACATCATGCACAAAAATTAACTCAAAACGGATCACAGATCTAAACTATAAGAGCTAAAGTTATAAAACTTTAGACAAGATAGAAGTAAATCTTTGTGACCTTGGATTAGGTAAAGCCATATTATAGATGACACCAAAAGCACAAGAGTCAAAGAAAAATTAAATAAACTGAATGTTATCAAAATTAAAAACTTTTGTGCTTTTTAAGGGGCGCATCAATAAAATGAAGACAGCCCACAGGATGAGACAAAATATTTGCAAATCATATATCTGATAAAAGACTTTTATTGACAGTATACTAAGAATTCTTACAACTCAGTAATAAAAAGACAACCCAGTTAAAAAATGGGCAAAGGATCTGAATAGACATTTCTCCAAGGAGGATATAAAAACGGCCAAAAAGCACATGAAAAAATGTTCAACACCATTAGCCATTAAGGAAATGCAAATCAAAGCCACAATGAGATTACCACTTCACACCCACTAGGATGGCTGCAATCAGAGAGACATATAATAACAAAGCATGAGAGTATGGGAAATTGAAATCCTCATACATTGCTGGAGGGAATGTAAAATTGTACAGCCACATTGGAAAACAGCCTCTTAGTTCCTCAAGAGATTAAATACAGTTACCGTATGATCAAGCAATTCCATACCTAGGCATATATCCAAAAGAAATGAAAACACACATCTATACAAAATCTTGTACGTGAATATTCACAGCATTATTCATGACAGTCAAAAACTGAAAACAACCTACATGCCCATCAACTGATAAACAAAATATGGTATATCCATTCAATGGAATATTATTCAGCCATAAAAACTCAGTACTGATAATGCCATGACATGTGTGAACCTTGAAAATATTATGGTAAGCGAAATAAGCCAATCACAAAAGACCATATATTATATGATTCCATTTATATGAAAAGTCTACACAGATAGAAAGTAGATTAGTGGTTGCCTAGTGCTGAGAGGGCTGGGGAATTGAGGAGAGACTGCTAATGAGTACAGGGTCTCTTCTGGCAGTGAAGAATATTTTTTTAAAAGTGACTGTCGTGATGGTCATATAATGCTGAATGTACCAAAAACACTGAATTGTACTTTAATTAGTGAATTGTATGTTATGTAAACTATATCTTAATAAAGTGGTTAAAAAAAATACTGATACCTAGCTCCTCCCCCAGATTCTGATTTAATTGGTCAGTCACAGGGCTTTGACACCAATATTTTTTAAAAGTTCCCCCAAGTGATCCTATTGGACAGCCTGAGTTGAGTCTCTGACCTAAGGAGAAGGAGGAAAGGAAACAAACTACCCATACCTCCTGGGGATCCACCACACAGTAGTGATACAAATATTGATCCATGTAGAGTCCAGTAACTGCAGATGTGTAAAACTGGTTGCAGAGAGCATATATTTGAGAACTGTAAATAGATCCAGAAGCCTGGGCAGTTGGGTTAACTCCCATTATGTAGACAATTGTGGCGATAAACACCATGATGCCCAGGATGGCACTCGCTATTATCACAGCCAAGTAATATGTTCTTGTTCTGGATATTTCAGATTTTATAACGCTGGTAACAAATATCACCAATGCAGCAATGAAAGAAAAGGCAGCCATGGCCAACAGGAAGCCCTTTGCTGCTCTCGGATCTGTGTAGCCTCCTCCATAGCCATAGCCATAGCCATAACCATACCCATAGCTACTTCCATAGCTACCAAAGCCACTTCCTACATAAGGGTAACCTCCCAGTAAGCCACTTCCATAGCCTCTGTCCCAGGCAAGTGTGGAAGCAACACAGGCAAATATGGCAATGCACATCACAATAATGAGCATAGAGAGAATCCGAATCACTCCTGGAGGAGAGGTCCATTTGTAGAAGTGAAGAATTTCATCTTCTGGGTAGAAAGAATATGCTGGCTGAGACAGCATTGGTCGATCATGCATCTCTCCACCATATATGTCATTGCTTGGTGCATAATGATTCGGTTTGCTGAAATGCACATGAAAACAATTTCCAGTTAACACTTTTTGGTGGTTTTAAACAGAAAGAACATATAAAGTATTTAGAATAATTTAAACAAACCATTAGCTAATGAAACTATTATTAGTACTGGCCCACCAAGAACAGTAAGGATATCTGTACATCAGAATCACTTGGATGGCTTGTCAAAACATAGATCACTAGCCCAGGTGATGTTGATTTGGCCACACTTTGAGAACCACTACTCAAGCACTCTAGCACACTACAGAGCAGAGTCTCAAAATCTGCTGCATATTAGAATCATCTAGAGAATGTGTAGAAGTCTCAGGTAGAGCACTACACACCAGTTAAATCATTTTTGCAGACAGGACCCAGGCAGTTTTAAACAGTGACTTTAACCCTTTTGCCTATGTGACTCAAGATCAGTGTATTCAGACATGACATTTATACCAGACTACCTGGGATCACAGGGTTCTGGGTGGTGCTAATGGTTTATGCATGACTACAAACGTAAAGGGTGGGAGTTCAAACCCACTCAGTGGCACCATGGAAAAAGGCCTGGCAATCTGCTTCCATAAAGATTATGGCCAAGAAAACCCTATGGAGCAGTTTTACTCTGTAACACATATTGGGGTGGCCATCAGTAGGAACTGACTCGACAATAACAGCTATCCAAGGTCACGTGCAATTCCTAATAGCCTTACTACTTAAAAAAAGCATACTCATTCATTTACTCATTGGACAACTATTTGTTGGAGTTGCTGGGCTGACATGCACTGAGCACTATGCTTTTGATACCAGGGATATACAAACAAGATAGTATCACTCCACACCCCTCACAAAGTTTTGTTGCCATCAGGGGTGTAAGACATTAAACAAATTACTTTGTGACTTTTAGTTACAGTTTTGGTAAGAGTTACAAAGTAAACCAAGTATGCAAGGAGGGCTCCTTGGGGGTGGTGCCTAACTGAGTCTTGACTCTCCTTTATAAAGATACTTTGAAGCTCCAGTAATTTAATCATAAACAGGCCGTTTGTAACAGACACACTAATGTGCGGTCACACGGAACCGAAGAACCACTGTCGCCACCTGATCTCCTTTCTGCAGTGGACTGGGTACATAAATTGTGGTATATCCATACAGTGAACTACTACAGAGAAGCACTGTCCAATATGGCAGCCACTAGCCACATATAATCACTGAGTTCTTAAAATGCAGCTAATCCAAAAAACACACTGGATTTCAAAAACTAAAAGTATTAAAAAAGAGTGTAAGTATTCCTGGATAATTTTTTATATCAATTAAATAGATGTTGAAATGACATATTGCGTTAAGTGAAACATATTATTAAAATTCATTTCACCTTTTATTTTTAATGCGACCACAAGAAAATGTAAAATTATATATATGGCTCATGTTATATTTCTATATTGCTAAAAAGAAAAAAATCAAACCTAGTGCTGTCGAGTCGATTCTGACTCATAGTGACCCTATAGGACAGCATAGAACTGCCCCATAAGAGTTTCCAAGGAGCACCTGGCAGATTCGAACTGCCAACCCTTTGTTTAGCAGCCACCGCACTTAATCACTACGCCACCAGGGTTTCTATACTGCTATGAAAAAAAAATGAACTGTGAATGACTACATGCAGCAACATGAACAGATCTTATTAACAATGCTGAAAGAAGACAGAAAAGAATACGTATGGATTATAAACTGAAAAACAAGTAAAACTGAACTGTATTGTTTACGATATGTAAGGTGGTAACATAATAAAAACAAGCAAATGATCATTGTACATTAGGATAGTAGTGTCCTTGGCAAAAGGAGAGGGCATAGAGGACTTTTAGGGTATTCTGTTTCTTGACCTGGGTGATGACAGTATGGGTGTTTGGTTTGTCTTTATTTATCATATCATACATATGTTTTGTGCCCTTTTCTGTACATACATATTTCACCACTGATTTAAAACAAACAAAGTCATCAGGTTAATGGAGTACGTGATTCAACTACCATATGCTCCAGCATATTTTAAGAACCACACAGTTAAAAAGTAACTGTCACTACTATGTACAGGTACCACTAAGGAGGCTACATAATAGGGCCACAACACCTGTGACAATTATCACACAAACAGGTAAAGGTACAAAGTTTTTAAAAGAAGAAATCCTTACCAATACTTGATAGTAACCTTTAAAATTTAAGAATTTATTGCTAAGTCCCCAAGTGACCAAGGACTCTAAGAACTCTTAATTTTACTTCATTTTATATAATAAAAAAGCCAAACCCATTGCCACTGAATTCATTCCAACTCATAGCTACCCTATAGGAGAGGGTAGAACTGTCCCATAAGGTTTCCAAGGCTGTAATCTTTACAGAAGCAGACTGCCACATCTTTCTCCTGCAGAACGGCTGGTGGGTTCAAACCACCAACCTTTTGGTTAGCAGCTGAGCACTTAATCACTATACCACCAGAGCATTTATAAAAATGGCAGGAATTGCTCTCAAAATTGACAATATGAATAACATTATGCTAAGTGAAAGAAGTCAGTCACAGAAGACCACATACTGTATGCTTCCGTTTATATGAAATGCCCAGACGGAGACAGAAAGCAGACTGGTGGTTGCCTAGGGCTGGGGTAGAAATGGGCACTAATTGCTAATGGGTGCAGGGTTTCCTTTTGAGATAATGAAAATGTTCTAAAAGGCACTGGAATGTATGCTCTCAACGGTTAAATTGTAAGATATGTGACTTGTATCTAAATAAACCAAAACCAAAACCAAACCCATTGCCATCGAGTCAATTCCAACTCATTGCGACCCTATAGGACAGAGTAGAATTACCCTGCAGGGTTTCCAAGGAGTGCCTGGTGGATTCGAACTGCTGACTTTTTGGTTAGCAGCCATAGCTCTTAACCACTACACCACCAGGGTTTCCCTATCTAAACAGCTGTTAAAAAATTAACAATATATTGCCAAGGGCCATTTAAGCAAGGCATTAATATAGAAGCTCCATACCATTTGTGAAAAACAAAAAGGAATAAAAATACACATAACTATAAGCCTAGACTATCTCTTGAAGGAAACCTAGGAAACTGGTGACAATAGTTGCTTCTGCAGAGGGAGGCTGTCATCCTGGAAATTAAGAAAAAAGGGAAGCTCATTTTTCATTGTCTACCCTTTGGTACAATTTAAATTCAGAAGTGCACAAATTGTTTTATTTTAAAAAGCAAAGCACTTAACAGACAAAAGTCCCAGTTACATGCAATTATTTTTTTACATGTGATAGACTTACCAAAAAAAAGCTAAAGAGTTATTTACTTACAATTCATCAGGTCTGTAAGGAGGTGGACTTTCAAGAGGCCTTGATGACATGGCTGATGTCTGGTTACCTGATCTTCAGGATGAGCAACACCTGGTAGCTCCCAAGATAAGCCAATCTAAGCAATGAAAGTAGGGTAATGGCATTACTACGGAGCTTGGAGTTTCCTTCAGTAACTAGCTAATGATAACAATCTTCAAGTTACCACTCAACTAACCACATGGTTACTTCTCTTATCCTTTCCATTGCTAGTTTTACATGTTGCACCATTAATTCCTTGAGCACAGGGCATCACTGAGCTTAGGAGTTATCCAGTCTGGTATTCCTCATAGCACCTAGCACCATGCTCTGCATATCACTGACGTACAAATAAAACATTTTTTAAACTTGAAAATCTAAGCCACAGTAGTGATAATTTCACAAAGCTTTTACAACATAGGTAAGATGAATTTTTTTTAAGTAGTCATTTTAAAGAACAGGAAGATGTGTAAAGAACGACATAAAAATTCTCAAGTTTATTCAGTTTCATACTACTTTCGGAAGTTCATCTATAAAATGAGAATGCATATTAAAGTGCATATACAGTAGCATCTAGTACATACTGTAGAGGGGCAGCGAAAAAGAGGAAGACCCTCAACGAGATGGACTGACACAGTGGGTGCAACAAGGGGCTCAAACATAGCAACGATCGTGAGCATGGCACAGGACCAGGCGGTGTTTTGTTCTGTTGTACACAGGATCGCTATGAGTTGGAACCACCTCGACGGCACCTAATAACCACAGCGGCAGTACATACTAGCCCCTCAATGGTAGCTAAAGCATAATCTGATCAGTTAAAAATTGTGTCTTTATCATTAAAGATGACTACAAAACTCACCTATGGATGGTGGAATTGTGAATATTTTTCCTTACCTCCTTTTCCAAGCCTTCAAAATCAGCATTATGTTTATAAAAGGAGAAAAACATTAAACACACTATATTAGAGAGCCCTCTTCTAAGAACAAAATAGTGATTTTGTTCTAAAATTCCTCAGAGCACAAATCCCTAACCATCTGAGAGGCAATTTCACTCTATCAACAAGTGTTTATTAAATGCCTACACTATGCCATGGGAGCCCAAAGAAGTATGAGACAGTCCTGAGGAAGGTAACACACTACGTGGAGAAAGGAAACTAACAAAGCCACATCTGGCAGTGTTTAGGGCTGAGCTGCACGATAAGCGTAGTACAGGGGTAACCAGCAAAGACTTAAGAAGGGACAATCTGTGAAGCTGGGATCCTGGAAGAAAGGGAGGGAGGGCAATCCAGGCCAAGTATGGCTAGTTTGTGGAACAGTGATGGTGGGTGGGTGGGAATACCCTGGAATAGTGCAATCTTTTAAAATAAGGCTACGTAGACCGCGATATAGTGTAAACATGAAGGGCTTCAAAAGCTTTGTAGGCAATTCCCATCTCATTCAGGTAGGGAATAGAGAGCCAGCTCGTGATTTTCACTCAGCAGGGGTGACATAAAGAAATTTAATTTCAAACCAGATTAGAAGGACAAGCAGGACTGAATAGGAAAGGGCACCTGGAGTCAGCAGCAGTGAGCCCAGGTGTGCCATGGTGAAGGACTTGCTTAGGAGATGGGGGGAAGAAAACTAACATCGGATACCTACTTTACACAAAATTCTCATTTCATTCTCAGAACAACCCTCTATGGTTGATTAGCCACATGATAGGTGCAGAGCTGGTCAGAGATGTTAGGTAATTTGCTCAAGGTCATGTGGAGGTTAGTGAGCCACTTAGCTGCAATTTGAACCCAGATGATCTCGTGTGCTTTCCACTACCACAATTACAAAGAATGAGTTCCTTTTGGGACATACTAGTTTCTGGGTGCAGAGGAACATCTAGGTGTTAATATCCACTAGGCAGTGAAGCTGGGAGTCATCTACCTGGTTCCACAGGCAGGTCCATGCGCACGAAGAACTCTCCAGGGAAGAGATTCAAGAGCAACAAGATGTGGCAAACACAATCGCCAAACCTACAAAGCTTTTTATTCTAGAAAATTCAGTGCTGGAGACACTGGCAAGGTACCCGTCACAATAGCTATAGCGCATCTCCTATTAGGAATATTAAACCAGCTCTAAACTCTTTCCAGGTTGCAACAGTGATTAGTAAAGTAGGGAACTTTCAGGTCCACTAGAACATAAGCTCCATGAGAACAGAATTTTTGCCTGTTTTGTTCACTGATCAAAAACAATGCCCAGCATACAGCTGTCACTGTTGTTTGGTGCCGTTCAGTCAGTTCTGACCCAGAACCACCCCATGTACAACGGAACAAAACATTGACCGGTCCTGCACCATCCTCACAATCGTTGCTATGCTTGAGCCCACTGTTGTAGCCACCGTGTCACTCCATCCTGCTGAGTGTCTTCCTCTGTTTCTCTGACCCTGTACTTTACCAAGCACGATGTCCTTTCTCCAGGGACTGATCCCTCCTGATAACATGTCCAAAGAATGTGAGACATAGTGTCACAAGGCATACAGTAGGTACTCAAATTTGTTACATGTTTATACAAGTCAGACTGAGCCATGTATATTTTGCTTGCAAACTTTCTTATGCTTTCAGGTTGAAGATAATAGAAAACTAACAGATTAACTTCATGAGGATTACTCCTGAACAACATTTGAGAAAGACTTATAATCTGAATATTTTAAAGCGCCTAATTTTTTTTATTTTTAATTATTTACCTTTTCCAATAAGATCTGTGCAATCTTACATTGCTATGTTAAGAACAGTGTATCAATTTGAACTCTTTAAATTTCTGTTCTTCAAAATAAACGGCAACTGTCCCCCAAGTTCTCAAGGAAAGCCAATTCCAAATTTCTCAGAATAAAATATTGTCTAAATGTGCAAATGACTTGAATAAACATTTCAGCAAAGAAGAAATTCAAATGGCCAACAAGCAGATGAAAAGATGCTTAACATCATTAGTCATTAGAGAAATGCAAATTAAAACCACAGTGAGATATCACTTCATACCCACAAAGATGGCTATGATGAAAAAAGCAGAAAACAGGTGTTGGCAAGGATGTGGAGAAATTGGAACCCTCATCTATTGCTGGTAGGACTGTAAAATGGTAAATGGTATAGCCACCATAGAAAATAGTCCGGTGATTCCTCAAAAAATTAAACATTGAATTACCACACAGTCCAGCAATTCCACTCCTAGGCGTATGCACAAAAGAATTCAAAGCAGGAACTCAAACAGATATATGTACACCAATGTTCACTGCAGCACTACTCACAATAGCCAAAAGATGGGAACAAACTAAATGGAAAAACAACTCAATGGCACTGGGTTTGTTTTTTTTTTTTTTGAGCAACATGAATACCTTTAATGCCACTGAATTTTATATACGAAGAATGTTCAAATGGCGAATGTTTTGTTACATATATATTTATCACAATTGAAAAAAAAAGAGACAACTACTCTTGATGGGAGATTTTACGTATATATGTCCGTCCGTGTGCGTGTGCGTGTGTGTATATATATGTTGTTGTTAGGTACACGTCAGGTGTTATGGATTGAATTATGCCCCCCCAAAATATGTTGTAAATCCTAACCTCTATGCCTGTGGTTTTGAAGTCATGGTGGCACAGTGGTACAGAGCTTGGCTGCTAACAAAAAGTTGGCAGTTTGAATCCACCAGCAGCTCCTTGGAAACTCTATGGGGTGGTTCTACTCTGCCCTGTAGGGTTGCTATAAATTGGAATGGACTGGATGGCAAGAGGTATGCCTGTGGCTATAATCGCATTTGGGAACAGGGTGTCTCTGTTATGTTAATGAGGCAGAATTAGTGTAGGGTTTTTTTTTTATATTTTGAGTCAATCTCTTTTGAGATATAAAGAGATTAAACAAGCAAGAGAAGCAGAGATGGGGTAAGATAGATACCAAGACACATGGAGATCTCCAAGAAACCAGGAAGCAGAAGCTCAAGAGACAAGGACATACCTCTAGAGCCAACAGAGAAAAAAAAGCCTTCCCCTAGAGCCAGCTCTCTGAATTTGGACTCTTTGGCTCCTAAACTGTGAGATAATAAATTGCTGTTTGCTTAAACCACCTACTTATGGTATTTCTGTTATAGCTGCACTAGGTGACTAAGACACCAGGTGAAACCTCATAGGAGGGAATATCAGGAATGCAAGAGCATAATACAGTTAGCATAAGTTTCCCAACACAGTGAAGGAAGGCAATTTCTCTAGTCATTTATTTTTAAAAGCTGTTCTTACTGAAGCATATTATACATACAGAAAAGGGCATAAAGCATAAATGTACTCAGCCTTGTAAACAGCATCCAAATCAATTTCTCTACATTCTAATGGTGAAACCCACATATAAACAAGCAACTTAGTTAGGGTGCTACAGAAAAGTAAAGCTCGATGTTAAGTGTCCTCCTAATTGATGTTCAGAAAAAGAACATTAAGAAAAACTGAATTTAAACTACTAAGGGAAAATGTGGGACTCTTCCAACTCTGGATGTCGAATACTGTCAAATTGACTTTAGAGGTATCTTGGCTGTGCTTATCACTCACTCGCTCAAGATTATCCCAAAGATTCCAGGGATAATCTTGTATAATTTGACCCAAACTAATCCAGACTCAGGCAGAAGCTTAAATTCTGTCAAAGACCCAGGCAACAAAATCCCGTCTAGCTGGCCACTTTCTAGATTCAGAGTTTAGTGATTATGTCTTCCGTGACAGCAGATTTTAAACTGGCAGCAAATAATTTTAGAAGACACATTCAAACAAGTCCAGCCACACCAACTCATTTCCTTTTTGAGAAGTCTACCTGATTGATATGGAATCATGGTGGCATACTGAATAAGCGCTCGGCTGCTAACTGAAAGGTTGGCCATTCAAACCCACCACTCACTCCATGGGAAAAAGATATGGCAGTCAGCTTCCATAAAGCTTACAGCCTTGGAAACTCTATAGGGCAGTTACACTCTGTCCTATAAGGTTGCTATGAGTCGGAATCCACTCAAGGCAAGGACTTGAAGGCAACAGGTTTCACCTGACTGGTAGATAAAGTCAATGTAGAGAGCACCCCGAGAACCTCAAGGACATGCATGTGTATACAGTGTGGCTGGGCAGATTCCTAAGGGGCTGACTAATGGTTACCTAACTAGCATGAGAAAATGGACCATTGATGTCCACCTACAGGGTGTTTTCCAGTAGTGACCATAGACAAGTAGGAGACAAGCTTATCCAGATCTGCAGCTGACAAAACACTACAGGGTAACTACCCCACTCACTGAGAGCACATGGACAATGACCAAGATCTTTGTAAGGCTAGAATGATGAGTTGTACAATGCAGTATAACCCACTGCCGTTGAGTTGATTCTAACTCATAGCGACCCTACATAGAGTAGAACTGCCCTGTAGGGCTTCCAAGGCTATAATCTTCATGGAAGGAAACTGCCACATCTTTCTCCCGCAGAGCAGCTAGCGGGTCCAGAACTGCTGAACTTTCAGGTAGCAGCAGAGCACTTTACCCACTGTGCCACCAGGGCTTCTGCAGTATAATCTAGTGGTTTTAAAAGCCCATTTACTAGCTCATTAGACAACAAAGTCCTCACCTTCTGTGAGCCCCAGTGCCCTCTTCTGTCAAAAGGGAATAATCCTGACCACTGGGTCGAGACAATTAAGTAAAATGTCACCAAGGCAGCTATTCCAATGGTGAGAAACCTCAGTGTTCAGGCACTTAGGTACACTGTATCCATTTTCAAATATCAACTGCATGAAATAAATCATAAAAAAAGGAAACTAATTTGTAAACTTTCACTTAAAGCACAATAAAAATTATTTAAAAAATGGAAGCTCAATTTAAAAAATCAATTAACACAAGTATAGGAAAAGTGAGATCTGGTTTAATAGCTGTTCATTTTTTAAAGTGCATTTTGTTGGTGAGAATGTCAACAAAAACTAACAAGCTATCTCAAATGTAGGCAATATTCACAGAGCCAGTGCTTGGATCCAGGAAGGATACATTTATTAAAAGAAACACACCTAAGGGCCACATAAACCAGAGACTACGTCAGCCTGAGACCAGAAGAACTCGATGGTACCCAGCTACAACCAATGACTGCCCCGACAAGGAACACAACAGAGAACACCTGAGGGAGCAGGAGAGCGGTGGGATGCCGACCCCAAATTCTCATAAAAAGACCAGACTTAATGGTCTGACTGAGACTAGAATGACCCCAGTGGTCATGGCCCCCAGACCTTCTGTTGGCCCAGGACAGGAACCATTCCCAAAGCCAACTCTTCAGACAGGGGTTGGACTGGACAATGGGATAAAAAAAGGTGCTGGTAAACAACGAGCTTCTTGGATCAAGTAGACACTTGAGACTATGCTGGCATCTCCTATCTGGAGGGGAGATGAGAGTGCGGAGGGGTTTAGAAGCTGGAAAAGACAGAATGGAAGGAAGGAGCAGCCTGTCTCATTGGGCGAGAGCAATTAGGAGTATATAAATTTTTGTATGAGAGACTGACTTGATTTGTGAACTTTCACTTAAAAAGCACAGTAAAAATTAAAAAAGAAAAGAAACATGCCTCCCTTGCTAAAGTGGAGTTTTGTACATCAAGTTCCTCCTTCCTACCACTCCTATACCACGTGACTCTCCAGCAGGGTGACTGGATCCTTAACAATATAGTAAAGCCATGTCTTAAGACAGATGCTTGGAAAAACAGGAAATGTTTGGCCTGGAGAACTCAACATTAGAAGGAGCGCTATGCGGCAGCCTTCAGATGTCTGAGGAGCTGTCTTTGTAGTCCTAGAAATGGTTTAAAAAAAAAAAAAAAACACCCCACAGAGTCAGATTTCAGCTCAATGTTAGGAAGTCTCACCCTCACCCTAAGCCCCCACACCCTCCCAAAAAATAGCAAACAACAACTTGAGCTCATTCCATTTATGCAAATCTTACATTATTTGATGTTTTTCTGGAGACTGGACTAGACAATTTCTAAGGTCTCCTGCAAGGCAGAGCGTGTGACTGTGCGTTAAGACCAGCAGCCAAAGGAGAAAGAAGACCAAGAACAGACTGTTGCCCATAATCTGGCCAGTAAATATCTGTTGAGTGAAGGACAAAATAAAAAAGGGGTGAAAAGGCCACTGGATTTCCCTAGGGAGCTCACTGATTCTCATCTTCACAAAAGCTGTTTCAAGAGAATGATAGGGACAGAAGTCAGATAGCTGAGATAAAGTCAGGCTGAAAACCAACATCTCAAGCTGAGGTTAAAATATAAAACACTTTCTCCCTTGAAAATGTTTACTGACCAAAGCTGTCTTAATAAAAAACTAACCTAAAATGAAAAAGTCTGAAAATGCTACGTCCCAAAATTATTCTTCAAAGCAAACTGTCAACAGATGAAAAACAAACTTCATTGTACTTAAGGGGAGGCGGCAGTGGTTCAGTGGTAGAATTCGTGCCTTCCACGCAGGACGCCTGGGTTGGATTCCCAGCCATGCACCACCACCGCCCATCTGTCCAGTGGAGGTTCGTGTGTTGCTGTGATACTCAACAGGTTTCAGGGCGGTTTCAAGACTAAGACTAGGAAGAAAGGCCTGGGGATCTACTTCTGAAGGTTCAGCCAAGGAAAACCATATGAATCACAACAGTTCAATCGTGTACATGGAGGGGGTTGCCATCAGTCGGGGCAGACTCGACAGCAGCTGCCAGCAACAACATACACAGGGCACACTATCCGCTCCTTTCAGACTGCACGCAGCAGTAGTCAACCTGGTTCAAGAAATTTTCAGCTGTGCCTGTTATCACTAATTGATTCTATTCAGATTACATCATTAATAAGCTGCCTATAACTTTGAAATTAGGCAAATATAGACTACCTCCGGCAGAAAACGACATTTTTATTAAGCTCTCCAGGTGCTTTTTTAGGACACCAAATATTTTGAGAATCACTGCCAAAAATGATGGCATCAATCCAAGAGAGCCTTGGATCTTGCCAGTTTTCTGTATAGAAACCCCAGATCTTCCTTCACCCGCAGGCCCCTCCTAGCCATTCAGGTCTCAGTTCAAATGTCACCTCGGAGACATTCACTCCATCACAACAAACCTGCTTTATTTTCAGAGCAAATTTCCCCCTTCATACTTAAAAATCTTCCTTCCTTTTTTTTTTGTACACTGTCACCATCCTGTCCCAACTGGAACGCCAGCTTCACAAGCACTTGTTGTCTGCCGTTGAGTCGATTCCAACTCATAGCAACCCTAATGTGAGAAAGTAGAACTGTCCCTATGGAGTTTCCTAGGCTGCAAATCTTTATGGCAGCAGATTGCCAGGTCTTTCTCCTGCAGAGCAGCTGGTGGGTTTGAACTACAGACCCTTCAGTTAGCAGCCGAATGCTTAACCACTGTGCCATCATGGCTCCTTTCACAAGTACTTACCAACAACCAAATCAAACCCATTGCCCTCAAGTTGATTTCGACTCACAGAGACTCTACAGGACAGAGAAGAACTACTCCACAGGGTTTCCAAGGCTGTTTTCTTTATGGAAACAGACTGCCACATCTTTCTTCCACCAAGCGGCTAAAAACGATACCCGTTGCCTTCACGTCGACTCTGACTCATAGCGACCCTAGAGGACAAAGTAGAACTGCCCCACAGAGTTTCCAAGAAGCACCTGGTGGATTTGAACTGCCGACCTTTTGGTTAACAGCTATAGCAGTCAACCACTACACCACCAGGGTTTCCACCAAGTGGCTGGGGGAACCAACTGCCAACCTTTCAGTAGGCAACCAAGTGCTTCACCACTGTGCAGCCAGGGCTCACAAGCTCTTAGATGTCTTAATTATCCCTGGTGCCTAGAACTAGTCCCTGGTATAAAATGATAAGCAATACTTAATTAATAAAACCAACAGCCCACATTAGCATTGAAATTTCAATCCAGGAGTGAATGCCCTGAAGTCCTTCTTCACACTACACTTCAGGTTAAATTAAGCAAAAAGCAGTTAAGTGCTTACAGTCTGAGGGAAAAGGCAGAAAAGGACTAAGTTTTTTACAACCTTGCAAACCAATATCAAGGTTATCACTTGGGAACTTATTAGAAACGCAGGCTCCCAGGCCCCACCCCAGATTACTGAATTGGAATTTGCATTTTTAACCAGTTCCCCAGGTGATTCATACCACATTCAAGACTGGGAAGCACTAGGTTACAAAACAGCCTCAAGCCTATAGGCTAAAAGTGTTTGGATGACTGCTGTGTAGCAGCCCTGGTGGTGCAGTGGTTAAGAGCTCAGCTGCTAACCAAAAGGTCAGCAGTACAAATCTACCAGCGGCTCCTTGGAAACTCTTTGGGGGCAGTTCCACTCTGTCCTACGGGGTCACTGTAAGTCAGAATCCACTTGATGGCAACGGGTTGGGTTTGGTTTGGTTTGGGGTGGCTGTCGTTTGGTACCCTAGAGTTCCATCTCAGCTACCCTATGTACAACAGAAGAAAACGCTCCCCAGTCCTATGCCATTTGTATGACTAAAGCCCACTAAATGTTCTAATCAAGCAACGTTTCAAATGCAACTGAAGAATTCTTCCCTCCAGGAGGGAGAAAGATACTGCATCAGTAGCCTTTTAGTGATGGATGAAAACCAAACAAACCAAACCCGGTGCGGTCGAGTCAATTCCGACTCCTAAAGGACCCTACAGGACAGAGTAGAACTGCCCCATAGAGTTTCCAAGGAGCGTCTGGTGGATTCGAACTGGCGACCCTCTGGTTAGCAGCCACACCACTTAACCACTACGCCACGAGGGTTTCCGTGATGGATGAGCTGGTTAAAAATAAATTTTTATCATTTTGAAAAGACAATGATTTCAATATTATCTTTAGAAGAAAACAGGAAAAGTTTTACCTTTGCATCAAATAAGACGTGGAATATTTACATGAGGCCTTAGGGACTAGTCAAAGGTAGAGAATTCCAGAAAAACACCCCAAATATGGTTCTGATGCTGGAATATCAAGGACTGGTGCTTCTCCAATACCTCCTCCCAGATAAATTTTAGTAGTTTTCAAGGCATCCCATCTGGAACATTTCCCTGCTACATTTACCCATCTTTTAAAAAGGGGCTCAAATGAGGTCTGCCTTTTAGAATTGTTGGGATTATTAAACGAGGTAAAGTACACAAAGCTTCTAGCAAACAAGAGAGACATATAAAACTGCATCGCTATTCCACTAAAAAGCCTGGAAGCTGCCTAAGGGAAGAGAACCTGTCTTACCCATCTTGCTATCCTCTACTCTCCCTCACCTAACAAAAGGCAGGTCACAAAAGAAGCATCTAATAACTAAATGAACGCAACAATACCCAAAAAAAACAAAACAAAACAAAAAGAAAACCTGTTGCTTTGAGAAAGTATCTATTACTGCGGCTCCACTATTTAAAACGTCTATTTTAAAATACCGGGAAAAGAAAAGATTCACATGTACAGTGCGAAAAAAATATTACACTTTAGAATGCTCACTTTTAGAACAAGTTCTAAAAAGTATAAAGAACAAGTTTTCAATCGCTACAAGAATCACCGGGAAGTACCTTAATGTGAGGCGTTTCTCTTTTCCAGAGATCCCAATACGACTCCTGCTGTGCGTGAGAGCCACACACTAACCTGGAAAGCTGCCTCGGCCCCGCCCCGGGTCATTTTCCAGGTGGGCAGTTTGCCCAGCGAGCCCCAGAGCTGGTCTGAGGATGCTGAGGCCTCCCCTGGGACAGAAGGGGCTCAGATGTGCTTTTCCATCCCCCAGGTGCAGAGGCCATTTTGACCCCTCAACCCACCTCTCCCACACACTTCCTTCCGACATCCACAACAGGTCGGCTGGCTGCGCGCGGGACTGCACCTACCCTGGTAGTCTCAGAACAGGCGCCCCGGCCAGGAGCCGGTCCTGGTGTTCGTTCGCTCCAGCAGCGCCCAGAAGCACCGCGGGCAGGTTGCGCCCGAGCTAGCCGAGCGGAGACCGCCCGGAGGCAGGTCCGCCCACCTGGCCGTAGCCTTTTTGTCTCGGGTGAGAATTTGAAGCACGAGCAGCTTCCCTCGAAGTACAGCCACACTCGAAATTAAATCCAACCCCCACCCCGGTTCAATCGACGCCGGTTCCCAGAACTCCCCCTAAATGAATTCAAAATAGCCAGGCTGGCCCACACGGGACTCCAGGCAATTTTCACAGATTAAACCCGGCCACTCCCTCTCCAGGATAACCAAAGGGGTGAGGGGAAGAAACCATAACTTCCACTCGACCTAAAAGCCACCACCCCGGATAGTGAGCGCCGCTTGTTCCCGCCCCCGGGCTCAGGACCCCAGAGGAGGCAGTCGCCGCGCCCCTTTCCCTGAAGAGCCCCAAAACTGCAGCTTCCGGATCTGAGCACAGGCTTCTCGCTGTTCACCAGCCTTTCAACCCCGTTAAACTGAAGAGCTCCCCGCGCCGCCTGGGCACTGGTAGCTTTAAGCGTTTCCGCCGAATAAAGCTGATCGCCGGTAGCAAGTTGCTCCTCGCCCCCGGCGGCAGCCTCCCAAGTGCGGCTCCCTCCGCAGACCCGCGCGCCTCGGGTTCCCGTGAGTCCCACCCAGCCCAGGGGCGAAACCGCCACCGAAACCAGTGCGAACGTCCTCCCTCTGCGCCTCCCTGCTAGATGGAGGCGCTGCGATCTCCCTACGGAGACCTTGGGGCTCCCGTGCGCTCCTGGCGCCTTGCCCAACTCTCACCCACTCACCGCCGCCGAGCCGAGCCCAGGAAAGCGCTCACCTGGCGGACGCACCTGACGCTCTGCGACTCGCCCGCGCTCAGCCCCAGACAGGGCTGGGGACTTAGCTCTCCCTCTGCTCCCCTCCCACCTCTCGCTCACCAGCTGCCCAGCCCCCGGGCATGCGCACCGACGCCAGGCCGGGAGTGCGGAGGCCCACCTGCTGCCCCCAGACTGATTCCCTCCAGTCGGCTCTCCCTGGACTCCCGCGGCTTCCTTCAGAGGAAGGAGGGAAAGGGAGGTAGGCGAGAGCGAGGACGTGTGGAGTAGCCGGCCTCCTCCCCCGGTGACCCGTCCACCTGAAACTGGGATGGGAGGGGGAAGGAAGAGGTGGAGGAGGAGGGGGAGGAACCGGTCCTTCTCTCCGCACACCCATCCGTGCTCACAGTTAAAGGAACAGCGACTTGTTTTGCCCGAGGCTGGCCCCCTCCCTGAGGCGGGACTGAACGCAGAGGAGGGGCTCGGGCGGCCGAGGAGTGAGGTGGTTTTTCCTGGACCCCTCTGAGGCGCGCTGGGAGCGCTTCCTGCATCGGGTAGAGCAACGGAGTTAAACGTAGAGGGGACTGTGTTCCTCCTGGGAATCCAAGGGTGATCAGCACTTTGGTAAGAAAGGCACGCCCTCACACCACATTGCCCTTCTCCAAAATTTGCTCAAAGTTTTGTTAGAAATATCCAGATATCTTGCTCCAGCGAGGATCTCCAGAGAGATTTTCAAAAACTTGTCTACATTTAGGAACTACTAATGCTCTTTTGATTTGGAAAAGACCATTACTCAGAGTTGTTAAAATGAAGGTACTGTAGATGCTGGTGTTGATAAATTTGCCATCGAGCAAGACTAAATGCATACTACAGCATACGTATGAGTTTGGCAAAGGACCGGGCAGTGATTCGTTCTATTGTACATGGGGTCCCTATGAGTCGGAACCTAACAACAACATACACTATCACCACTTCAGAGCCCTCTCCCCTCCTCCCCAAATTTAACTATGGCATGTATCATCGGGAAACCCTGGTGGTGCAGTGGTTGAGAGCCACGACTGCTAACCAAAGGTCAGCAGTTCGAATCCACCAGGCACTCCTTGGAAACTCTACGGAGCATTTCTACTCTGTCCTGTAGGGCCGCTATGAGTCCGACGGCAACGGGATGTGTCATTGAGAGTCGATGCTTGGAAGATTTAAACTATTTTAATACTGTTTGGCTTAAAAAAAAGGAAAAAAACCCTGTGTTCTGGGCTGCTGGTGTTCTTGATCTGGATGGTGGTTCCACGTAAGTGTTCATTTTGGAAAATTCATAGTCTACACTTACTAAAAAGTGTGGACTTTTATGTATGTGTGTTGTTGCTAGGTGCCATACAGTCCATTTTCAACTTACAGTGACCCCATGGGACAGAGTAGAACTGCCCCATAGAGTTTTCTAAACTGTAATCTTTATGGGGAAGGAGCCTTGGCGGCCCAGTGGTTATAGCACTGGGCTGCGAACCCAAAGGTCGGAGGTTGGAACCCAGCAGCTGCTCAGCTAGAGAAAAATGTGTCATTCTGTGAAGAGTCACAGCCTTGGAAACCCCATGAGGCAATTCTGCTCTGTTCTGTAGGGTCGCTATGAGCGGGAATAGACTGCACTGCAGTTGGTTTAGGGTTTTTGTTGTGTGTTGTTGTTGTTAATCTTTGTGGGAGTAGATGAACAGGTCTTTCTTCGGAGGTGCTGCTCAGTGGGTCCCAACAGCCAGCCTTTTGGGTAGCAGCTGGGCATTAGGTCCGCTGCCAGGACTCCTTGCTATATTGTATCTAAATATTAAAAAAAAAAAAAAAAATTGTACCCCAGGATGTGGCAGTTTTAGTTTCTGCAACTTATGTATCTGCATTGAAGTTGAAGGCTGGAATTTAGATTTCTAAAGCCTGCTTCGCTTTGTGTTCCAGTCTGGAATGTTAGTATTGCTAATTAATTTCTGTCCAATCCCACCTACTTCTCTGCCTTTAATTAAGTGGTTAGAAATATGACTCTCCCATACATTAGATCTTAAAGCACAATTCAGTAATTAAGGAAGTAAAAGCATTATATAAATTTAAAATATTTTGTATGATGAGAGCCTTAGTGGGTAATTAATTGGGTTTTTTTTTTTTTCATGGAAGTCATTGCTACAGTTGATTTAATATGACTATGTAGTTTTTGTGAATGATGCAGTTTAAACTGGTATTATTAATATTGAGGAAGTCAGGTTAATCCTCTTAATGTTCCCTGTCAGATTACTAAAATCTCCAAACATTCCACTCAGTTTATAATTAAACGAAGGAACATTTCCTAAGACTCAGATTTGTAAACACATGTCTATTATTTTATAGTGTATTTTGACATGTTCTGAAGAGGAGGTCTTAGTTTTTTACTCTTTTAAAATGTAATATAATTCACATATCATTTATTTTCACCTTTTTACATTTCAGTGGGTTTTTTTTTTTTTTCTGTATTTCACAAGGTGATACAGCTATCACCACTAATTCAAGAACATTTTCATTGTCCCTCATACTCATTAGCAGTCACTTGCCTTTTCTGCTTCCCTCAGCCCCTGGCAACCACTAATCCTACTTTCTATGGATTTGTCTCTTCTGGACATTGAGCCCTAATGGCACAGTGGTTAAGAGCTAAGCTGTTAACCAAAAGGTGGGCAGTTGGAATCCACCAGCTGCTCCTTGGAAGCCCTGCAGAGGCAGTTCTGCCCTGCCCTGTGGGATCACTGTGAGACAGAATCAACTCAACAGCATGTGTATTTTTTTTTTTTTTGTGGACATTTCATATAAATGGCCTCACAATATATGGCCCTTTGCGTCCGCCTTCTTTCACTTAGCTTAATGTTTTCAAGGTTCATCCATGTTGTACCATGTATCAGTACTCTGTTCGTTGTAATGGCTGAATAACATTCCATTACATGGGCATACCACATTTTGTTGATCCATTTATCAGTAGATGGGCATTTGAGTTGTTTCCACTTTTTCGCTATTATGAATAATGCTTCCATGAACATTCATACACAGGTTTTTGTGTGGACATATTTTAAATTATCTTGGGTAAATTGGGTTTTTTACTTAAACTTTCTATCATTTTAAGAAAATAATTCCAAACAATGCTCACAACATTGAACAATCTAAAAACTGCATTCTTTTCACTATCACCTAATATTGTGCATATAGGTGGGAGATAAAAGTGTCCAGAAAGAAAATCCAGGCTTAAAACCCAAACACATCACTCTCAATACAAAAACAAAATTGGTTGGATGCTAAATGATGCCATGCTCAATTTAATCATGTTAAAACCAAAAAACCAAACCGGTTGCTATCAAGTTGATTCCAACTCACAGCGACCCTACAGGGCAGAACAGAACTGCCCCACAGGGTTTCCAAGGAGCAGCTGGTGGATTTGAACTGCTAACCGATTAACCACTGTGCTACCAGGGCTCCTTAATCATGTTACATAATCATAAATTGTAGCACAAATATCTTTTAATCAAGTATTCCTTCTTGGCCACTTAGAGTAGTATTATCCACTATTGAACATTATTCGATGAAAATCCTCATGACTCAGAAGTACATATTATTCTCAGAAGACCTGTGATTAGCAGTTTGGTGATTTTACCTACAGCCAAATAAATGATAATGATATAAAACCATTTTTTTTTCCTTTTCTATGTAAAGGAGAAAAATTAAGAGCTAAAATTACTGTGTCAGAAATCTGGGTTTAAATCTCAGTGTTGCTACTTATTAGTTGCATAGGATTAAAAAAATTAGGGAAGTTAAACTCCATAAACACCTCATTTTTCTCCACTGTAAATTGGGATGATAATAAATAATACTATCTTCATAAGGTTGTTGGGAAGCACATGGAACGTTCATCAAGATAAACCATATCGTGAGCCGTAAAACAAGTTTCCATAAATTTAACAAGTCATTGCTCTATCTCCTCTGCCTGAAACAGTCCCTATCACACAAATATTTGTTGACTTGAGTGAGTGAATATAACTGATTCCGGATTCCTACATGCCTGTTGGAATCTTATCTGTCTCTCAGAAACAGCCTCCGTCCATTGTGAAAACAGCACATTCCTTAGTAGCATTTCAAGGCTTCAATCTCTAGTACTAGGTCTTAAAGGAGAAAATAAGGGAGACTAGATATTTCCACTCTACCTGACCCACTTAGTGATGAATTCAATGATTGGTAATTATTCAAATACAACTCAATTTGAAACTGCTGAGGGTCTGGCAGGCAAGGTCCTCTTGTTTCCCCACCCACCAGTAAAGAGGAAGGCTCCCAGTCCCTGAAAGACAATTTCCTTGGACAGATTTATGGAAATAATTATGGGGAAGTCATCAAAAGGTAATTCCTGAGAGAATGGTGACACTTGGTGAGTAAGCTGCTGTATCTTCAATTCCAATGTATTAAGTAAGTTTCCTCCAAGGAGGAATCCAGGGTTGAACAAAGAGAGGCAGCACCTGAACTCGAACCTCAACAAGCATAATAATAATAGCCACCATTTACTCAGAGTAAACATGTGCCAGGCACTGTAAGAGTTTTATGAACATTTAAATTTTTTATTTTGCCTTAAAAACATGAAGATATATTATTTTTTCCATTTTACAGATTGGGAAACTAAGTGTTATGGATTGAATTGTGTCCTTCCAAAATGCGTATTACCTTGGCTAGGTCATGCGTCGCAGTATTGTGTGGTTGTCCACCATTTCATGATCTGATGTGATTATCCTATGTGCTGTAAATCCTAACCTCTATGATGTTAATGAGGTAGGATTAGAGGCAGTTATGTTAATGATGTCAATCTACAGGATTAGTTTGTACCTTGAGTCAATCAATCTCTTTTGAGTTATAAAAGCGCGTCCTTTGGACTCAGGGTCTCTGCGCTGAGAAGCTCCTAGGCTAGGGGAGCATTGGATGACAAGGCCATTCCCCCAGAACCAAAAGAGAAAGCATTCCCCTGGAGCTGGCACCCTGAATTCAGAATAAACTTCTGTTAAAGCCATCTGCTTGTGGTATTTGTTATAGCAGCACTAAATAACTGAGACACCAAACCAAACCCAGTGCCATCGAGTCAATTCCGACTCATAGCGACCGTATAGGACAGAGTAGAACTGCCCCACAGAGTTTCCAAGGAGCGCCTGGCGGATTCAGACTGCCAACCCTTTGGTTAGCAGCCGTAGCACTTAACCACTACGCCACCAGGGTTTCCCACAAAGGCACAGAAAAGTTTAATTATTTACTCAAGATGTCTGCTAAACTGAAGAGTCAGTATTCTAACACAGATTGTCTGAGGCCAGAATTACAGTTCTAAGCAATTTTACTGTATTAATAGGGTTTTTGCCTCTAGAAGACACCAAACTCCTTGAAATTATCCAGAGAGAGATATCAGAGTGCAGCTGTAGAAGAATTCTAAAAAAAAATGAGTATAATAGAGTGTCATTGATGAGAATGAACCAATTATAACTACTCTCAACACATTGGTGAATATTTCAAATATAATATTTCCAGCAAAATAAACCAGCACCCTAAAAATACAGTATGATTCCATTTATAAAGTTTTTTTTAAAAAGTTAAAAAACAGTCAAAACCAAACTATATTATTTGAAAATATATATATGCTAGTGGCAAAACTATAAAAACAAAGAAATTATCACAAAAGTCAAGATGGTGGTTACCTCCAGTTGCAAGAGAGAGGGTGAGCATGGGAAGAGAGGAGTGGAGATGCTCCTGAGTAAAGCAGTATTCTGTTTTTTCTCCTGAGCAAAGGTTGCATGGTTTAACAATTTGTTAAACTGTATACATAGGTTCATGCACTTTTTTGTATGAATTTTATATTTTATAATAGATTTTTTTTAAAGATAGGGTACAGAGACATTCTTAGAAGATGCCTAGAGACCTAGGATTTTTGTGACCAACATTCCGCAAACACTGGCATTAAATAACTTTCTAGGACCATAGTAAATTGAGATCATCATCTAAAGGGGAAGAAGAGTCAGGGTAGGCTTGGTCTAGACAGAATGCTGTCACAGTTACATGGATAATCTGGAGAAAGAAATTTGGGGCTTTTTTTTTTTTTTGTAGTTGTATCAGTTATCCATTACCGTGGAGAATCCTCTTGCAGGCTATTTTAGGAACTGGCCTTTTTTAAGCTCAGAAGAGGAAAAAGTAAATATTAACCAAATACTGTGTTCTGATATCTATTTTTAACTTCACATGACTACCTCCTGTGCACCCAAACTTAAAAAATAAATAAATAAATAACAATCTTGTAACTTATTACAAGAAATCCTAACCCTAGAAAAAACAGTTGAAATGGGTGGGGATAAAACTGATAAACTTCAAGCAGATCAAAATTCCTCTTGAAGAGTGATGGAGAAATCGGGAATGGATACTGGTGATGGTTGAACAACATGATGAATGTAATTAATGCCACTGAACTGAACGTGTGAGGGTGGTAGTATTATGGCAAATGTTTTTGTTACCGACGTATTTACCACACACACACACAAAATGCTTTAAAAAATTCCTCTTGAAAACAAGTAACAGTGATAGTTGCACAGCATGATGAATACAGTTAATGTCACTAAATTATACATGTGAAAAATATTGAAATGGCAAATGTTTTGTTACACATGCATTTACCACACAAAAAAGTTTCTCTTGACATTCTGTTGGTTTTGAGGTACCGTTCTCCTTGTGTTCATTACAGAACTTCCAAATGGCCACTTTTCTGATTTTATTTGGAATTTCTTTAGGAGAAACTTCTCTTTAGAAAAAATAATGAGCTTACAAAGGAAAATTCACTGCAGCTCCTGAAATCAACATGCTGACTGACAGAGTGTGGTGTAAGTGCACATGTGGGATCTGTATATGAAAAGGAATATTTATTCAGTCAAAAAAGATTTCCTGAGCACCTGCTATGTACAAATCCTGTTTGTTCTAAGCCCTAGCGATACAGTGGACTCTAGACAGACAAAGTGCCTTGTGGAAGCTTATACTCTCGTTGGGAGAAGACTGCAATAGAAATGACTAAACAGAAAATAAACAAGATAATTTCAGATAGTGATTAAGTGACCTGAAGACAGGAAACAGGCCATGGGGACAGAGAGGGATGGGAGGGGTGGAGGGAGGGACAGCCTTGGGTAGGGAGGTCATGGGCAGCTGCTCTGAAGAGGTAACACTTGAGTTTAGACTTGAATGATGAGAAGGAACAAACCATGCAAAAATCTGGGCAGACAACATCCCAAGACAGGCCCTACGACAATTCCGGAAATTGAAAATACAGCAGGGGAGAAGGAAGGGGAGAGTTTGTTGGATGAAGTCTGAGGAAGGCAGAGATTAGATTTTGGCTGCCATGCCACCAAGTCTGTGTTTTCTTCTAAATGCACAGGGAAGACTTTGGAAGGTTTTGGATTTTGTGTGTCAACCTAAGCACTTTCCTATTTAAAAAAAAATTTTTTTAATTCTTTTGATAACACTGAAGCATTTACCTTTAAAGTTTGTAGCTTCAGAATAGAAAGGATTAAACTTGAGAAGGAGACCCAGGGTGACCTGAAACCCAATTGATAGCATCTAAAGAAATGTAAATGACTCCTATGCATCTTCCTACATAAATCTTAGTTAGAAATGTTGGCCTTTGTGCTGGAGAGGTCCACTGATAAGACACAGGAAAGAATAGGTAGGAAGATGGTAGGAGGAGCTGTGTAGGAAAAAAATCCCGTGATTATTTTATTTTTCTATATTTTCTAAAATTTCTCAATGAATAAGGAGCATATATTATTTTTGACTATTAGAAAAAAATCATGTTTTCATTTTTTCTTATTATGTTGAGAAAGGTCAAACCTATAGAGAAGGTCAAACCTAAAGTTGAGAAAATGACATAAAGAAAACACCTAAATTCACTAATTGTTAACATTTTCCACATTAAAGTTTTATTTTTGCTCAAGTATTTAAAAGTAAAGGAGCCCTGGTGGCGCAGTGGCTACGTGCTTGGCTGCTAACTGAAGGGTTGGCGGTGGGAACCCACCAGCCACTCTGTAGGAGAAAAATGTGGCAGTCTGCTTCTGTAAAGATTATAGTCTCGGAAAACCTATGGGGCAGTACTACTCTCTCTCATACAGTAACTGTGAGTCCGAAGGCAACGGGTTTGGTTTTTTGGTATTTAAAAGTAATTTGCAAATACATTTATACTTCAGCCCTAAATACATTCTCATACATAACAACCAAACCAAAAAAACTCATTGCCGTCAAGTTGATTCTGACTCATAGTGACCCTATAAGACACAGTAGAACTCCCCATAAGGTTTCCAAGGAGTACCTGATGGATTTGAACTGCCGACCCTTTAGTTACCAGCCCAACTCTTAATCACTACCCCACCAGGATTTCCGCATAAGCACCATACCATTACTATACCCAAGACAATTAATGTTAATCCAATAATCTTATTATGCAGGACATATTCACACTTCCTCTTTTATAGGTTTTTTTTTTTTTTTAACAAAAGCTAATCAAGTATTATCCGTTCGAATTGGTTATCAAGTCTTTTTAGTCTTGAACAGTCATCCATTACATTTTTGTCTTTCATGATATAGCCATTTTTTTTAAGTGAAAGTTTACAAATAAAATCAGTCTCTCACACAAAAACATATACACCTTGCTACATACTCCCAGTTGCTCTCCCCCTAATGAGAAAGCCCACTCCCTCCCTCCACTCTTTCTTTACACATCCATTTCACCAGCTTCTAACCCCCCACTCTTTCATCTCCTCTCCAGGCAGGAGATGCCAACATAGTCTCAAGTGTCCACCTGATCTATGAAGTTCACTCCTCACCAGCATCTCTCTCCAACCCATTGTCCAGTCCAATCCCTGTCCGAAGAGTTGGTTTTGGGAATGGTTCCTGTCCTGGGCCAACAGAAGGTGTGGGGGCCATGACCACCAGGGTCCTTCTAGTCTCAGTCAGACCACTACGTCTGGTCTTTTTATGAGAATTTGAGGTACTTTCCTGCTCCTTCAGGGGTTCTCTGTTGTGTTCCCTGTCAGGGCAGTCAACGGTTGTAGCTGGGCACCATCTAGTTCTTCTGGTCTCAGGCTGATGTAGTCTCTGGTTTATGTGGCCCTTTCTATCTCCTGGGTTCGTAATTACCTTGTGTCCTTGGTGTTCTTCATTCTCCATTCATCCAAGTGGATTGAGACCAATTGATGCACCTTAGATGGCCGCTTGCTAGCATTTAAGACCCCAGACGCCCCTCTCCAAAGTGGGATGCAGAATGTTTTCTTAATAGATTTTATTATGTCAAATGACTTAGATGTCCCCTGAAACCATGGTCCCCAAACCCCTGCCTGTGCTATGCTGGCCTTCGAAGCATTCACTTTATTCAGGAAACTTCTTTGCTTTTCGTTTAGTCCAGTTGTGGTGACCTCACCTGTATTGTGTGTTGTCTTTCCCATCACCTAAAGTAGTTCTTGTCTACTATCTAATTAGTAAATACCCTTTTCCCACCCTTCCTCTCTCCCCCACCATGACCATCAAAAAATATTTTCTTCTCTGTTTAAACTATTTCTCTAGGTCTTATAATAGTGGTCTCAAATAATATTTGTCCTTTTGCAACTGACTAATTTCACTCAGCATAATGCCTTCCAGATTCCTGCATGTTATGAAATATTTCACGGATTCATCACTGTTCTTTATCAATGCACAGTATTCCATTGTGTGAATGTACCATAATTCGTTTATCCATTCATCCGTTGATGGGCACCTTGGTTGCTTCCATCTTTTTGCTACTGTAAACAGTGCTGCAATAAACATGGGTGTGCATATATCTGTTCGTGTAAAGGCTCGTATTTCTCTAGGATATATTTCAAGGAGTGAGATTGCTGGATCGTGTGGTAGTTCTATTTCTAGCTTTTTAAGGAAGTGCCAAATCGATTTCCAAAGTGGTTGTACCATTTGACGTTCCCACCAGCAGTGTATAAATGTTCCAATCTCTCCACAGCCTCTCCAACATTTATTATTTTGTGTTTTTTTAATTAATGCCAGCCTCGTTGGAGTGAGATGAAATCTCATTGTAGTTTTGATTTGAATTCTCTAATGGCTAATGATCATGAGCATTTTCTCATGTATCTGTTAGCTAACAAGCTACCTGAATGTCTTCTTTAGTAAAGTGTCTATTCATATATCTTTTGTCCATTTTTTAATTGGGTTATTTGTCTTTTTGTAGTTGAGTTTTTGCAGTATCATGTAGATTTTAGCGATCAGGTGCTCATCAGAAATATCACAGCTAAAAACTTTTTCCCAGTCTGTAGGTAATCTTTTTACTCTTTTGGTGAAGTCTTTCCATGAGCATAGGTGTTTGATTTTTAGGAGCTCCCAGTTATCTAGTTTCTCTTCTGCATTGTTAGTAATGTTTTTTTATACCGTTTATGCCATGTATTAGAGCTCCTAACGTTGTCCCTATTTTTTCTTCCATGATCTTTATTGTTTTAGATTTTATATTAAGGCCTTTAACCCATTTTGAGCTCATTTTTGTGCATGAAGTGAGGTATGGGTCTTGTTTCATTTTTTTGCAGATAGATATCGAGTTATGCCAGCACCATTTGATAAAAAGACTGTCTTTTCCCCATTTAACTGTTTTGGGGCCTTTGTCAAATATTAACTCTTCGTATGTGGATAGATTTATGCCTGGATTCTCAATTCTGTTCCATTGGTCTAAGTATCTGTTGTTGTACCAGTACCAGGCTATTTTGACTACTGTGGTGCTATAATTGTTTCTAAAATCAGGTAGAGTAAGGCCTCCCACTTTGTTCTTCTTTTCAGTAACGCTTTACTTATCTGGGAAACCCTGGTGGTGTAGTGGTTAAGTGCTACGGCTGCTAACCAAAGGGTTGGCAGTTCGAATCTGCCAGGCGCTCCTTGGAAACTCTATGGGGCAGTTCTACTCTGTCCTATAGGGTCGCTGTGAGTTGGAATCCACTCGATGGCACTGGGTTTGGTTTTTCTGGGTTACTTATCTGGGGCCTCTTTCCCGTCCATATGAAGTTGGTGATTTGTTTCTCCATCTCATTAAAAAATGTTGTTGGAATTTGGATCGGAATTGCATTAAATCTATAAATCGCTTTTGGTAGAATAGACGTTTTTATAATGTTAAGTCTTCCTATCCATGAGCAAGGTATGTTTTTCCACTGATGTAGGTCTCTTTTGGTTTCTTGCAGAAGTGTACTGTAGTTTTCTTTGTATAAATCTTTTACATCTCTGGAGAGATTTGTTCCTAAGTATTTTGTCCTCTTCAATGTTGTTTTTATTGGTGTAGAGGAATCAAACTGATTTTTGTATGTTATCTTGTATCCCAATACTCTGCTGAACTCTTCTATTAGTTTCAGTAGTTTTCTGGAGGATTCTTTAGGGTTTTCTGTGTATAAGATCATGTCATCTGCAAGTAGAGATACTTTTACTGCTTCCTTGCCAATCTGGATGCCCTTTATTTCTTTATCTAGCCTAATTGCTCTGGCTAGGACCTTCAGCACAATGTTGAATAAGAGTGGTGATAAAGGGCATCCTTATCTGTTTCCCGATTTCAAGGGAAATGCTTTCAGGCTCTCTCCATTTACGATGATGTTGGCTCTTTGCTTTGTATAAATGCCCTGTATTATGTGGAGGAATTTTCCTTCCATTCCTATTTTGCTGGGAGTTTTTTAGCATGAATGGGTGTCGAACTTTGTCAAATGCCTTTTCTGCATCAGCTGATAAAATCATGTGATTCTTGTCTTTTATTTATGTGGTGGATTACATTAATTGATTTTCTAATATTGAACCATCCCTGCATAGGGTAGAAAAACACCCTGCATACCTGGTATTAATCCCGTTTGGTCATGGTGAATTATTTTTTTGATATGTTGTTGAATTCTATTGGCTAGAATTTTTGTTGAGGATTTTCGCATCTACATTCATGAGGGATATAGGTCTATAATTTTCTTTTCTTGTGGTGTCTTTACCTGGTTTTGGTATCAGGGATGTGGTGGCTTCACAGAATGAGTTTGGGAGTATTCCATCCTTTTCTATGCTCTGAAATACCTTTAGTAGTAGTGGTGTTAACTCTTCTCTGAAAGTTTGGTAGAACTGTGCAGTGAAGCCGTCCGGGCCAAGGCCTTGTTTTGTTGGGAGTTTTTTGATTACCTTTTCAATCTCTTCTTTTGTTATGGGTCTACTTAGTTGTTCTACCTCTGTTTGTGTTGGGTAGGTAGGTAGTGTGTTTCTAGGAATTCATCCGTTTCTTCTAGGTGTTCAAAGTTGTTAGAGTACAATTTTTCATAGTAATCTGATGTGATTCTTTTAATTTCAATTGGGTCTGTTGCAGTATCACCTATCTCATTTCTTATTTGGGTTATTTGCTTCCTCTCCTGTTTTTCTTTTGTCAGTTTGGCTAATGGTTTATCAATTTTGTTGATTTTTTCATAGAACCAGCTTTTGGTCTTGTAATTCTTTCAATTGTTTTTCTGTTTCCTATTTCATTTACTTCTGCTCTAATGTTTATTATTTGTTTTCTTCTGGTGGCTGAGGGTTTCTTTTATTGTTCTGTTTCTATTTGTTCAAGTTGTTGTAGGGATAATTCTTTGATTTGGGCCATTTCTTCTTTTTGTATGTGTGCATTTATTGATACAAATTGGCCTCTGAGCACTGCTTTTGCTGTGTCCCACAGGTTCTGATAGGAAGTGTTTTCATTCTCATTGGAGTCTATGAATTTCTTTATTCCATCCTTAATATCTTCTATAATCCAGTCTTTTTTGAGCAGGGTATTCTTCAGTTTCCAAGTGTTTGACTTCTTTTCCCTGCTTTTTCTGTTATTGTTTTCCACTTTTATGGCCTTATAGTCAGAGAAGATGCTTTGTAATATTTCAGTGTTTTGGATTCTGCTAAGGCTTGCTTTATTACCTAATATGTGGTCTATTCTAGAGAATGTTCCATGTGCACTAGAAAAGAAAGAATACTTGGTTGCTTTTGGGTGGGATGTTCTGTGTATGTTTATGAGGTCAAGTTGGTTTATTGTGGCATTTAGATTGTCCGTGACTTTATTGAGCTTCTTTCTGGATGTCCTGTCCTTCACCAAAAGTGGTGCATTCAAGTCTCCTACTATTATTGTGGAGCTATCTATCTCACTTTTCAGTGCTGATAGAGTTGCAGCCCTGTCATTAGGTGCATAAATATTTAATATGGCTATATATTCCTGGTATATTGTGCCTTTAATCATTATATAGTGTCCTTCCTTATCCTTTATGATGGATTTAACTTTAAAGTCTATTTTGTCAGAAATTAATATTGCCACTCCTGCTCTTTTTTGATTGTTGTTTGCTTGATATATTTTTTTCCATCCTTTGAGTTTTAGTTTGTGTCTCTAAGTCTAAGGTGTGTCTCTTGTAGGCAGCAGGTAGACAGATCGTGTTTTTTAATCCATTCTGCCACTCCCTGTCTCTTTATTGGTGCATTTAGTTCATTTACATTCAGTGTAATTATGGATAGGTATGAATTTAGTGCTATCATTTTGGTGTCTTTTTTTGTGGGTTGTTGACAGTTTTGGGGTTTTTGGGGTTGACAGTTTCTTTTTCCAACTTAATTTTATGTGCTGAGTAGATTGTATATTGTCCTTTCCTCATATTCATTGTTGTCACTTTTGTTTCTGCTAAGTGTCTATTTTTTTCTTGTATTTTATTTGGAAGTGTAGAATAGTTTGTCTCCTTTGTGGTTACCTTATTATTTATACCTATTTTTCTAAATTTAAACCTAACTTTTATTTCTTTGTATCGCCTTATCTTCCTCTCCATATGGAAGAGCTATGACTACATTTCTTAGTCCCTCTTTATTGTTTTAATATTGTCTCCTTTTACATAATGACATTGCTGTGACCCTGTTTTGACCTTTTTTTTATCTTATTTTTTTGATTTCCCTGTCTGGGTTGACTTCTGGTTGCTCTGCCCAGTGTTCTAGTCTTGGGTTGATAACCTGATATTATTGATTTTCTAACCAAAGAACTCCTTTTAGTATTTCCTGTAGTTTTCGTTTGGTTTTTACGAATTCCCTAAACTTCTGTTTATCTGGAAATGTCCTAATTTCACCTTCATATTTGAGAGACAGTTTTGCTGGATATATGATTCTTGGCTGGCAATTTTTTCCTTCAGTTTTTTATATAAGTCATCCTATTGCCTTGCCTTCTTGCCTGCATGGTTTCTCCTGAGTAGTACAAGCTTATTCTTATTGGCTCTCCTTCGTAGGTGCCTTTTCATTTATCCCTAGCTGCTCTTAAAATTCTCTCTTTATCTTTGGTTTTGGCAAGTTTGATTATAATATGTCTTGGTGACTTTCTTTTAACGTCTACCTTATGTGGAGTTCAGTGAGCATCTTGGATAGATATCTTCTCATCTTTCACGATATCAGGAAAGTTTTCTGCCAACAAATCTTCAAAAATTCTCTCTGTATTTTCTGTTATCCCTTCCTGTTCTGGTACTCCAATCACTTGTAGGTTATTTCTTTTGATAGAGTCCCACATGATTCTTAAAGTTTCTTCATTTTTTTAAATTGATTTGTCTGATTTTTCTTCAAATGTATTAGTGCCAAGTGCTTTATCTTCAAGTTGAGAAATTCTGCCTTCCACTTGCTCAAAGCTGCTTCTCTGACTTTCTGTTATCTACTTCTGTAATTTTGTTGTTAATCTTCTGAATTTCTGATTGCTGTCTGTCTGTGGATTTTTCCAGCTTATTAAATTTTTCATTATGTTCATGAATAATCTTTTTAATTTCTTCAGTTGCTGTATCTGTGTGTTCCTTGGCTTGTTCTGCATATTGCTTCATTTCCTTCCTGATGTCTTTTGAAGGGTTCTTTACATTAATCTTTTGTATTCTGCCTCTGGTAATTCCAGGAAGGCACTTTCATCTAGAAGATCCCTGGATTCTTTATTTTGAGAGCTTGTTGAGGCGATCATGGTCTGTTTCTTTATGTGACTTGATATTGACTGTTGTCTCTGAGCCTTCTATAAGTTATTGTTATTAGTTTATTTTATGTTTGCTCACTGTGTCGTAGCTTCTTGCTTTGTTTTGTTTTGATATGCCCAAATGGGTTGCTTGAGTGAGCTAGCTTGATTATTTTTGTCTTAGGAGCTTTGATGTCCTATCCCCAGATGGCTAGAGCTGTTATCAGGTATATTAGTCTAGGAGTCCATTCACTTTTCTTGTATGAATTCAGGTCAGGTGTCCAGGTAGCTGATCATCAAGTGTGTAGTACAGGCTCTGTCCTATAGTCTTAGAGGGGCAGGGGTGATTGGTGTAGGTACCAGTATCTGGTTGCAGCAGGGTGTCACACTCCGAATAATGAAGGGGGCTGAGAATCATCCACCACATATCTCTGAGGAAAGTGTGTCCCTGTTCCCTAGAGCGTACAGGTGGGTGGGTTCTGCAGACAGACTGTGGGCACCCAGTGTTTTTGGTTGTAAGGACTGGGAGGTACCAGTTATCCTTGGACCCCTATCGTGGGTGGCTGGGTGACCTGAGTGTAGCCACCAATCCTTGGGCCCCTGATGTGGGTAGGTGAGTACCGTGTTTAATAGGCAAAGCACTGTCAAACATCAAACACCCACCTCTCCGCCACACAGATGAAAAGGTTTGAGTCTGCCAACAAGGGTCTCTTCTCCTGAAATAGGCCCACACAGGTCCGTGCAGAGGGGAGAGGTACTCAAAGTCCATGGACCATTTATCCCTGGACAGGAGCGGCTTCTGTCTTGAGTTCCCACGGTTAATGGAGCTGGCAAATTATCTTTTCCCCCAATCGCAAATTTATTTGTTCTCCAAGGCTGGGAGAATGGCTGTAGGTGCTCAACAGGGCCTATCTCAGGCCCAGGGAAGTCAGCCACTGAAGCCAGCTTTGGGGGTGGGTATGCGGTAAAATATATGCAAGTACTTAGCTTTTGCCGAGATCATTGTTCTTCTCTGGTTCTGGAGGTGTGAGTAGGCTGTGTGGCTGGCTGCTTCTCCCTATGGAAACTACAGCTGAACAGTAGTACCAGCCCGCTGCCGCTGCTCCTGGAATGGTGCCTGAGGGCTCCCCATGATTCAGGTCCTGTAACTCCTCTCCGTTTCTGAACCGTCTCTTCCTCACCCTGCCCCTCAGTTTGTTTTCTAAGCTTGCCTTTGATGTTCAGGGCTCCTAGCTTGTCATAAATACACTCGTTTCACTTGTTTTTTGGGGTGTTTGTTTTAAAGAGGGCTCTCCAGAATCGTCTATCTATTCTGACATCTTGGCTCCACCTCCAATCTTGCCATTCTTTAAGAATATGGTCCAAACTAATCACCAATTTTATATGGAAAGGGAAGAGGCCCTGGATAAGTAAAGCATTACTGAAGAAGAAGAACAAAGTGGGAGGCCTCACACTACCTGATCTCAGAACCTACTATACAGCCACAGTAGTCAAAACAGCCTAGTACTGTTATAAGAACAGACACATAGATCAATGAAACAGAAGTGTGAACCCAGAAGCAAATCCAACCACCTATGGGCAGATGTTATTTGACAAACAAAGTCCATTAAATGGGGAAAAGACAGTCTGTTTAACAAATGGGGCTGGCATAGCTGGATGTCCATCTGTAAAAAAATGAAATAGGATCCATACCTGACACCATACACAAAAGCTAACTCAAAATGGACCAAAGGAATAAAATATAAAACCTAAAATGATAAAGATTATGGAAGAAGAAATAGGGACAAGGCTAGGGTAGGGATCCATTGGCAGCTAATGGAATAAATAGAATACAGATCATAACTAGCAATGCACAAACACCCAAAGATAACCTTGATAACTGGGAGCTCCTAAAAATTCAATACTTATGTTCTAAAAAAAAAAAAAAAAAAATTTTTTTTTTTTTTAATGTTCATCAAAAGTCTATACCAAAAGACTAAAAAGAATATATACAGACTGGGAAAAATTTTTTGGCTACGACATATCAACACCTCAACAACAAAAAGACACATAATCCACTTAAAAAATGGGCAAAAGATATGAACAGATACTTCACCAAAAAGACATTCAGGCGGCTAACAGATACATGAAGAAATGCTGGCAACCATTAGCCATTAGAGAAATGCAAATCAAAACTACAATGAGATACCATTTTACACCAACAACACTGGCACTAATAAATAATAATAATAAATATTGGCAAGGCTGTGGGGAGATTGGAACTCTAATGCATTGCTGGTGAGAATGTAAAATGTTACAACCACTATGGAAAATGATGTGGTGCCTCCTTAAAAAGCTTGAAATAGAAATACCACATGATCCTAGGAATATGTCCCAAAAAAATAAGAGCCATCACACAAGTAGACATATGCACACTCATGTTCATTGCAGCATTATGCACAATAGCAAAAGGATGGAAACATCCTAAGTGCCTATTAATGGAAGAATGGATAAATAAATTATGGTACATACACACAATGGAACGCTATGAAACCATAAAGAACAGTGATGAATCTGGGAAACATCTCACAACATGGATGAATCTGGAGGGCATTATGCTGAGGGAAATAAGGAAATAAGTAAATCACAGAAGGACAAATATTGTATGAGACCACTATTATAAAAACTGAAGAAAAGGTTTACACACAGGAAAAAAATAATCTTTGATGGTTACAAGGGAGGGTAGGGGAAATCACTAATTAGCTAGTAGACAAGTACCAATTTTGGTGAAGGGAAAGACAACACACAATATAGGGGAAGTCAGCACAACTGGATCAAAACAAAGGCATAGAAGTTTCCTAAACACATCCAAAGACTTTGAAGGACCAAGTTGCTGGGGACTATGGTCTCGGGAGACATCCAAGTCCACTGGCATAACATAGTTCATAAAGAAAATGGTGAGTGCCGTCTGGAGTCTTCAAAGTCTGTGAGTGGTCATCTAAGATACATCTATTGGTCCCATCCTATCCAGAGTAAAGGAAACTGAAGAAAACCAAATACTAAAGAAAAATATTAGCTTAAAGGACTAAAGGACCACATGAACCACTGCCTCCACCAGCCTGAGCCCAGAAGAACTAAATAGTGCTTGGCTACCACCACCACCACCCCCCCGCCCCCGACCATTCTGAGAGGGATCGCAATAGAGGGTCCGAGACAGAGTGGGAGAAAAATTTAGAACAAAATTCAAATTCACAAAAAAAGACCAGACTTACTGGTATGACAGAGACTGGAGGAACCTCCAAGACTATGTCCCTCCCAGACAACCTGCTAACTCTGAACTGAAACCACTCCCAAAGCCCACTTCAGCCAAAGATTAGACAGGCCTATAAAACAAACAGTGACACACATGAGGAATGTGCCTTTTAGTTTAATCAAGTATAAGAGACCAAATGGGCAACACTTGCCCAAAAGCAAAGACGAGAAGGCAGGAAGGGACAGGCAAACTGGACGAATGGACATGGCGGAACCCGGGGGAACCCCGGGTGGAAAGGGGAAGAGTCCCAACAACATTGCGAAGATTGCAACCAATGTCACAAAACAATTTGTGTATAAATTTTTGAATGAGTTACTAATGTGTGCTGTAAACTTTCACCTAAGGCACATTAAAAAAAAAAAAAGAACATGGTCCAGTTTGGTTGAATGCCTCACCGTCTAGATTTGTCTGTTCTTCTTCCCTGCCCTCCTCCCCCCTTATTAGATTTAGAGGAAACATTTTGGCAAGAATACTGCATAGATGATGTTTTGGACTTCGTAATGTATTGCGTCTCAGGAGGCACGCGTTATCAATTTATACTAAGATGAGAGATGCTGGGTTTGATTGCTTGGTTAAGGTGGTCTCCCCGACAATCTCTCTTTTCCTTTTGTAATTAATAAATATTCTGAGAGGTGATACTTTGATTCTGTGTGACTATCTTATTCCCTAACAGCCTTTCATCCAGTGAAAGCTCCATTGCTTATCCTTGCCTGATTCAATTATTAGTTGATTGTTGCATAATAGTTATTTTCTAGAACTATCAAATATTAGTATTAACCCAGAAAAAACCCAGTGCCGTCAAGTCGATTCCGACTCATAGCGACTCTATAGGACAGAGTAGAACTGCCCGGTAGAGTTTCCAAGGAGCAATATTAGTATTAGTACTATGTAATATCAAGAAAAAAATACAAATCAAAAAAAGAAGGTGGAAAATATTCTAAATCGTCAAAATATTGACTTTTAACGAGCAAAATTTCCTTCTAGTGAGACATTTTCTTTGTTTTGCCTTTAATGAGTCAACCAATTCCCTCATCTGCCATTGTGCCTTTTATTAATTAAGCACAATATAAATAGCTTGTTTATTTACCAAGTAGGGTGGGTGATGTGGGAAGGAATCAAACCATACTTTTATATAACACTCTTCCCTCACATAGTCTAGGAAATGAGGCATAAACTCATAAAAATTAAAAAAAAAAACTAAAAAGGACAGACAAGAGCTGAATGAGTGGTAGAGGTAAAGGCGGAGCTGCTCCCCTGGCTGCCCCTGTGCTCCTCCCCCTCCTGTCTCTGTAACTTGCCCTTTGCCTACACTAAGTCCTGTACCTGGAATGCTCTTCTTCCACCTGTGTCTGCCGTCCATATCCTAAAATACTGCCAGTCTTTCAAGAGTGAGCTGAGATACCACCTCCAGTATTTAAAAACAAGAAAACAACTTTAATTTCTCTTCCCTAAGAAGTGCCTTCTGCCAATTCTGCATATACTCCAAAAACAATTTATCTCAATCTATTAAATGTCCGCTGTCAAAGGGTTTGTTTTTTTGTTTGTTTATTTGTTTTCTTGTCAAATCACTTTGTACTTTGATTAGGTAAGTGTATGTCGTTCCTCTTCTAGACTACACTCTCTGAGGGCTCCTTGTCCATCTCTGTTCCCCGTGGGCCCCTCCTTAGGGTACTCTGCCCTTCTATTACTTTGAGTAAGTGAGCAACGTTCGACGCCTCAATAAACTGTCCTTAAGCATGTTGGAGTTGAATTATGCTGGTAATAATCTTGATCAGAAATTCTGCCTTGGCCCTCTACGTTTATCTTTTCAAAACATGTTTCCTACAGTAGTGGGTTAACAAGGAAGTTTTCTTTACTCCCTCTCCGAGACAGAGGAAAAAAAAATAACAGGAAAACAACCCACAGAAAACAATGAAGATGAATATCAAATATTTGTTCCTTTCCATACAAAATGAGTTATGCACAATATTAGATCATCAAAATAGTACTTGAAAGAATTAAAGTTGCTTTGAGCTTTAAGAATTTCCAGTGTAGCAATTGGCTGTTTTAAATTTAAACCTGTTGTACATAGGGTCACTGTGAGTCAGCACCAACTCAACGGCACATAACAACAACGACGTTTTAAATGGAGTGAAATTAGAACACAGCCTTTTAATAGAAGCAAGTAGGTATTACTCCATATATTCACAGCTATCTTCTGGAAGCTGTGCTTATCATACTTGTGAGCCAGGAACCTGCCAGATGCTGCAGGCAAGTAAGTTGCTTCCTTAATTTGCCCCCGTAGACTTTGTAGGAAAAGAAATAGAAGATACTATTTATTGAGTGCCTTCTGTGTGCCACACACAGATGTTTTAGACAGTTATTTAACATTTTCAGTTAAATAGTATCTCCATTTCATAGATAAGGAAACTGAGTCTCATAGCTAAAGAAATTGAGTTTTACAGAAAGGAATAATGCTGGGATTGAAAAATTCATGTCTTTCTGACTCCAAAACTGATATCATCATAGGACTGTTTGTTTAGGTGCCTCCTATACCAATTTGACTCATACTCAGCGACCCTATAGCACAGAGTAGAACTGCCCCACAGAGTTTCCAAGGAGCGCCTGGTGGATTCGAACGGCGACCCTTTGGTTAGCAGCCATTGCACTTAACCATTACGCCACCACGGTTTCCGCTATGAGTTGGAATTGACTCAAGGGCACTGGGTTTGGTTTGGTTTATACCAATTTGTGCCTTCCTATATCCACACCACCTCCCACAATGCCTGGCACATGAATATCGCATTGAATACAACTGAACACCTCCCAGCATCCTCTGCCCTTTTCTTCTTACCTCGCCAAATCCAAATCTTATTCTTATATTTACCTTCCTTTTGTAGCTAGGTGCTTTAAGAGAGGCTGACCTCACCCTCAACTCCAGGGATGGGGCTGATTGGCTAAAGATAGTCCAAGCCCCTTTCTAGTGATTGGTTCGGGAACCCACACCTAAATCAATCAGCACATAGCATACCCCGGTGACTATTAGTTGTCCAGAGGAAGGCGAGAGAGGTAAGGCCAGTGAGGCTAACTGGTTGGGGGCAGGTTTTCATTTTCTAGCTGGACATGTTGTCCCAGTACTGCTGGCGGCCACCTTAAAACCACTTGGGGAACCAACGTAAGGATGGAGTCTACGCCTAGAGGAGGGAGGGCAGCGCCAAGAGGACTGAAGAAAACGAGCCTGAAGCTCACCCGACTTTGCCTTTATTATTTAAACACTTTCAGCTTGGTTTTCTGTTCCACTGAGTTGAATTCGTCTTAATTATACAGATGGTATAGGCATCTAGTAAGTGTTCACTGAATAATATTTATTTTGTGCCAGTTGTCAAAAGAAACTGAGTCAATGATAAATTTATCTATTTAAAAAAATTTTTTTTTTTAAATATACATGAGGCTAAATGGGCAGAAGATTCGAGAATTGAGTACCACTAAACAGAGAGTGAAGAGTGGAAAGGTACTCCTCTGAGTAGTATCAGCAGTGAAGCGACTGGCTTTTTATTGACAAAACTCAGGAGCGATAGAAGCTTACGTACAATTTGCTATTGAAGTGCTGTCAGGATTTCATTAGTCAAGGAAGGTGGAAGCACTATCAGAATCTCATTGGTCAAGGAAGGCGGCCTGATTTACAGGAAAGCTAGGCTTTAGTTTCGTGAAAGACAAGTATTATAGGGAGTTGTCCACTTGACCACAGATGCCAATTTTGATAACCACACAACTCCCTTTTAATTTCATTTAGCACAGGAATAAGTCACTTTACATACACCTTAAAAACCAGTTGCCCCGGAGTTGATTCTGACTCATGGTGACTAGATGTGTTTCAGAGTGGAACTGTGCTCCATGGGGTTTTCAATGGCTGTGACCTGCCAGCCTTTTCTTTCTTTCGAGGTATCTCTAGGTGGATATAAACAACAACCTTTCAGTTAGTAGCTGAATAATTTACCCATTGTGCCACCCAGGGATTCCTTGCAAGGTGGGTGTTACCACCACTCCCATTTTATAGGTAAGGAAACTAAACCTCATAAGGTTAAGTGGTTTTCTTAAGGTCACACAGCTAGTAAATATTGAATTTGGGAGTCAAAGATCTTTTAAATATGAGGCTTCCTTACCCACTATACTAATGAAGGGATAAAGATCCTTACTCTGTGACATTTTTGCTTAAGGGACAACTCACAAGAAAAAGTTATAAAGCAAGATTAATTTTCTCTGCCTTTTTCACTAAACAAATTTCCATAAATCTCATTGACATAGACCAGAACATCCGTGTGCAAGATAATCGAGCCACCCATGGTGATTCAATGAGGATACTATGCTGAGGTAACAAAAACACCACAGAGTTTTGTCATCTTAAAGCAGCAAGGGTTTATTTCTTGTTCCTGTTGTGTATCTAAAGAGATAGCTGAGGGTTCTGTTTCATAATTTTCTTACTCTGGTACTCTAGTATCAGAGCAGCCACCATTTCAGATGTTGCCAGACACTAAAGCAAAGGCATACAAAGTTCTGAAGGGTTTGCACCGGCAAAAGCTTTAACTTAGAAATGATATACTTCACTTCCGTTCACAACATATTGCCAGAACTAGACATATGGCCCCACCCAGCCATAGAATTCCATGTGCCTGGAAGGGGAAGAAAACCAGAATCTCATCTGTGAGCAGCATTACTGAACTCACAATTGAGCATACAGATAGTAGAGTATGCCTGTATCCATGTTCATCCTTAAAATAAGTCATAAAAAAAAAAATGTGTATAATGTAAAACTTAGAGCCGACAGATTTCATGGAGCCTCTTATTTTTTATTTTATTTATTGTGCTTTAAGTGAAAGTTTACAAATCAGGTCAGTCTCATACAAAAACTTATACACGCCTTGCTGTGTAACCCTAGCTGCTCTCTCCTGAATGTAATAGCACTCTCCTCCTCTCCACCGTGTATTCCCCTTCAACCAGCTACTGTCCCCCTCTGTTTTCTCGTCTCACCTCCAGGAAGGAGCTGCCCACATAGTCTCATGTGTGTACTTGAGCCAAGAAGCTCACTCCTCACCAGTATCATTTTCTGTCTTATAGTCCAGTCCCTGTCTGAAGAGTTGGCTTTGGGAATGGTTCCAGTCTTGGGCTAACACAGGGTCCAGGGGCCATGACCTCTGGGGTCCCTCCAGTCTCAGTTAGACCATTAAGTCTGGTCTTTTTACGAGAATTCGAGGTCAGCATCCCACCGTTCTCCCGTTCCATCAGGGATTCTCTGTTGTGTTCCCTGTCAGGGCAGTCATCGGTGGTACCATGAAGCCCTTTAAAACACTTTACAAAGGTATTTTTACAAGCAGTATCTCAGTTTATCCTCACCACAACTCTGTGAAGTAGGTATAGTAGGTAGATGTTAATATTATCCTATTTTATGGAAGGCGACTGAGGCTCCTGGAGATTACCTGACTTGCCCAAGGTCACAAGTAATGGAGCTGAGACAGTTTGACTCTGTATCTCACTTTACTTCCAGTGCACTGACCAGCTGCCATCTAGTCAACCCCAACTCATGGCAACCCTAGGTCTGTCAGAGTAGAACTGTGTTCCACAGGGCTTTCAATGGCTGGTTTTTTTGGAAGAAGATCACTAGGCCTTTCTTCAGAGGCACCTCTGGGTGGAGGAAAATTTCCAAAATTTTGGTTAGCAGTCAAGAATCTTAACTGTTTCCACAACCCAGGATCTCCTCCAGTGCACTACATTGCCTTTAAGGAACTACTTTCATGACAGAGTCTTAGCATATCAAAGTATTGTCAAACACACAGGCGAATATTAGCCTTAGAAACAAAACAGTGTATGAGGTTTCCTTTGGCAGATTGCACAATTCAACAAGTCAATAGCCTAAATAGGGCTGACACCCAACCATTACATGTTGTTGTTGCTATTAGTTGACATGGAGTTGATTCCGACTCCTGGTGATCTGTTATATAGATCTATATAATTAGGCTGAAAGCTAGAGGCAACCTACTAGTCACCCACTGTTATTTGACTGATTGGCTGACTTTCTAGGAACAAAACCATATCAAAGCTTCTAAGAAGTAGTAAAAATCATGACCTAAGTGCCTCTTCCCTCTTTGCTTCCCCTTTGACATCAGTCCTGGCACCAGGAAAGAAGAAAAGAGGAAGACATTTAAGGGAACTGGACCAGAAGTTAGGAGACCCAGTTATGGACTCAGCTTTATCAAAACCAGCCATGTAACTATAAAATTTGGGTAGTAGTAATAGTAGTGTCAGAACCTGTCTAACATCAGGGGGAAGATGATTAGGATTAGCTCCAAGCTGATTCCCATGAGGTGGACGTCAGACGTACCTCCACTCTCCAAACTTTTTACCAGTTCTGGCACCAGCTGTCCCTTCCATGGCACTCTCTACTTCTCTTCTGGGTTTGATAATCCATTGCAATGGCCACAAAGAACTCACAGACCATACTTACAGTTAAGTGGTTTATTAAGGAAGCAACAGGGTACAATTCAGGGTCAGGTTCAGGAAGCATGCTGGCAAAGTCTGGAAGGCTCCCCCAAAGTGAAGAGTACATCCCACCTGCTTCAGTTCAAGATGGCTCTCTTAGCTCCTCTCAGCTGTGCAAGCAAGCAGGTCCTTCTCTCTGCGATGCATAACCCCTCTTGGCCACGTGGGTCTCCTCTCAGCTTCCTCAGGACAGGCTCCTCTTGCCCCTGCCATCTGTCACCACTTACTCTGTCACCTTCTGGGCTTGTCACTGTCTTAACTGTTATAGCTCTTGACCTGTGTTACAGCTCTTTTAGGGGGTTTCTTGCCTCTGTTCTCTTTGCTTCTTCTCTCTTGCTTCTCCTTTCTGCTTCTTCCTGTTTCCTGTTTCAAAAACCTCTGTGGGGTTGGCTGCATATATACATAAACTCCTCATCAATTTCAAAGCATGGCCTTCCTACCAGGGCCACAAACTGACCAATCCCCTCTCAGAAGGCCACAGACACATCATTTGCACGGTAGGCTATAGTAATTTTATTTGCATAGTCTATAGTCACTTCATTTACATAGTATATTGATCAATCCCTGTGCAGTGCATACAATCATAGGGCTGCCTGCAGCCCAGGGCCTGACAAAAAGTATCAAACCAAGTTGCTTACAGTTTACCCAGGAAACAACAAACCCTCTGGGGTAGAAAACTAGGGCAAAGGTTAACTCCTCAGGGCTTAGGGGATATACCTTTCAAGCTGTTTTTCCAAAGAACCAAGGCAAAAGGCCACATAAAGAAACTCACTTCACCACAGTAACTTTAAAGAAGTCATTTGATCTGTCTCTACCCGTGACAATTAAAATGATGTCTGCGAAAATGTTTTGGCCATATTAGTAGAACTCAAACATACCAACAATCAGGAAGATGGTGAAGGACCAGGCAATATTTCACCTGTTATACATAAGATTGCCATGAGTCAGAGCCAACTCAGTAGCAACTAACAACAGCCAAATCAAACTCATTGCCATCAAGTCAATTCCAACTCATAGTGACCCTATAGAACAGAGCAGACCTGCCCCATAGGGTTTCCAAGGCTGTAATCTTTACAGGAGCAGATGGCCATATCTTTCTCCAGTGGAGTGACTGGTGGGTTTGAACCACAGATCTTTCAGTTAGCAGCTGAGTGCTTAACCACTGCACCACCAGGGCTTCTCTTAACAACAATAGAAACAGTAGTTAATGCATCCAATATTTAATACTAAGTTGTTTCCATGTACTTGGTCTTAGTGAGAAATACAAGAATAATTAAGGCATGGTCCATGCTGTGGAAATCTGTTGTTTTTTCATGTCTAGTTTCTATTAAGGGCATTCAGATTCTCCTTTAAGAACTTGTCTCTCCTTCATTGTGTGACGTCCTGATGGGATTGTCAGTCACAATGCTCTGCTCCCACCATAGTGGGTATGAGATCCAGGCTGGCTAATCAGACATGGTGATTGCTTCAAAAATGTACACATGACCCTACACTAATCCTGCCTCATTAACATAACGAAGACAACCCATTCCCAAGTGGGATTATATCCACAGGCATAGAGGTTAGGATTTACAGCACATTATTTTGGGAGGACACAATTCAATCCATACAGTCAACAAATTCCCTTTTATGCATAAATTGGTTTGAGTTGAATTTCTGTCACTTGAAACCAAAGGAGTCCTGACTAAATATAGTCTCAAACCTCAAATAAAATTCATATCCTACAAACTGTATAACATTTACTTAATAATTAAAGAATAGGGGCCATTTAGGAGTTTCTAGGAAATGCAAACAGTCAAGCACTCGATTACTAGCTGAAAAGTTGACGGTTCTAATCCATCCAAAGGTAGCCCAGAAGACAGCCGTTGCAATTTGCTTCCAAAAGCTTATAGCTGTGAAAACCCTAGGGAGCAATTCTACTCTGCACACATGTGGTGACATGGGCTTGTCATGAGTCAGAGCAAACCCAATGGCAAGCAACAACAACAAAGGCCATTTAAGAAACATATCGGCTAATTTAAAAACATGCCAGCTAAGTTAAGTGATGCCCTCAGCACCCTGGAAGCTCCTAGCTGGAAGGCCACTCTCCTGTGAGCCTTCCTACTTCTGCCCCCAATAGTTGAGCTGGGTGGTTATCAACAGTTGTACTATACCCAAAACTGTTATTGCCACTTGTTATTGTATATTTATTATTTGATTAATTATTATATAAACTAAAAAAAATGTGATGGATCCCTGAAAGATGTTTTTTATAAAAAGTAATTTACTTGTTTTAGAAAGACTCAAAAATGTTGCTTTAAAAAGTGTGCCATTAAGTTAGATGTGGTAGTTGTTGTGTGCAGTCAATTCTGACTCATAGTGACCCTGTATGACAGAGTAGAACTGCTCGAGATAGGGTTTCCTAAACTGTATTCTTTACAGGAGCAAATTCCCAGGTTTTTTCTCCTGAAGAGCTGTTGTTGGGCTGGAACTGCAACCTTCTGATTAGCAGCTGAGCACTTAAAGACAACTCTAAAAGATTGGATGAAAAAAGTACAAAAATGCAGAAGACTTCTTAGTTTCCTAGTACGTCTAAGTGCTTAACCATTGCACCACCAGGGCTCTGTTTCTGTGTCTATGCAGCTCCCTGTAACGCGGAAAAAACCAAACTCACTCCCTTTGAGTCGATTCCAACTCATAGCGACCCTATGGGACAGGGTAGAGCTGCCCCATAGGGTTTCCAAGGAGCAGCTGTGGATTTGACTGACAACCTTTTGGTTAGCAGCTGAATGCCTAACCACAGCACCACCAGGGCTTCCTTATAACGCAGAAGTGATTAGATTTAGGACACGCTCTTCACTGCAAGGCACACAACACCAAAAACAACCGCACTGATACAGCTTCATTAACATAGCAAAGAAAACCCTATTCTCAATTGGGATTGGGAGTGGGATTTCAACACGTATTTTGATGGACACCGTTCAATTCATAACAGCTTCTGTACTCAGATTGCTTCCCAAGGACCTTTAATTTCTCACCTCACTTTAAAGAAACTGGAAATCACAGATGGTCATTATGAGTATAGCTTATGCAAAAAAATATAAATAAATAAATGATGAGAAACTCTATACTCAAAGAAAAGCCCTTGCTCCTTCAAACTATTGGCAAATGCATGCATATTATATATTTTAAGTTAAAACAGACTTTTTAAGGTACCTCTGCGTAACTTTTTGATCTTTAGCTTTAACCAAATTTTTTCAGTTGGCATTCAAATTCCTGATCTCCACTGTGTCAAGTAAGAGAACAAAGCTCTGTTGATTTCACACAGTCATCTTATTGAGCAACAGCAGGTATGAACTTACCTAGGGATTGGAATATTCATTTTAGTTATTATGACTCCATGTAACCTACCTCAGAGATATTGTGGGTTTGGTTCCAGACCACCAAAATAAAGCGAATATTGCAATAAAGTGAGTCATACAAATTTTTTGATTTCCTAGTGCACATAAAAGTTATGCTTACACTATACTGTAGTCTATTAAGTGTGCAATAGCATTATATCTAAAAAAATGTACATACCTTAATTAAAAAATACTTCATTGCTAAAAAATGCTAACAATCATCTGAGCCTTCAGAAAGTTGTAATCTTTTTGTTGGTGGAGGGTCTTGTCTCAAAGTTGATGGCTGCTGACTGATCAGGGTGGTGATTGCTGAAGGCTGGCACCATTTTTAAAACAGCATGTGCTCACAAACCTTCAATTTGTAAAAAATGCAATATCTGTGAAGCACAATAAAGCTAAATGCAATAAAACAAGGTATGCCTGTACTGAAAAAATTTAAATCATTTTCAAGGCAACAAAACTTCAAGATATGACTCACTAATAAATTAGGCAACAGAGTACACTTAATATGAAATATTTACCTTCATTTTTAATACCATTTTGACTCTAAGTTATATTGTTTTGAAGTTTATACATTTTTGTATTTCCATGGTTTAGCATAACACCTGGCACGAAAGAGGAGAATGTTTTAGAACATTTAAAGGAAATTAGGTGGGGCAGAGGAAAACCTGGTGGCCTACTGGTTAAGTGCTATGGCTGCTGACCAAAAGGTCAGTAGTTTGAATCCACCAGGCGCTTCTTGGAAACTCTATGGGGCAATTCTACTCTGTCCTATAGGATCACTATAAGTCAGAATCGACTCGATGGCAATGGGTATGGTATGGTGTATGGTATGGTGTGGGGTATGGTGTGGTATGGTGTGGTATGGTATGGTATGGTATAGATGGGGTAGAAGGGGCATTCTAGAAACAGGGTAGAGCTCGTATAAAAGTATGAGGCCTGACAATTACCTCACAAGAATGCCGTTGGGGATGGCTCCCTTGCTCCCGTTTCTGTAACTTAAATGGAGCACAGCAGCCTACCTAGAGTGCTTACAACTGGAGCTGATTTTTTTTTTAACAACATCTCCTGTACATGACAAAAATTTTTTTCTGTAATAATCAGTAGGGTCAGTATTTTCTTGATTCATTTTTACTTGTAAAATGACCAATTTAAAAGGAAAATATTTCGATTTTAAAGATATTATTCAAGTTCTGTAATATATTTGATATATTAAGTAACATTTGTATTTATCAAACAAAATGGAGATATTAGATCTCACACTTTGCGTTGCATTTATTGGCAAACAAAAACCTTCAAACAGCCACATAAATAACAGAATTAAAGTATCTTGTGTTGTTGTCTTTATAATTACTGTACTACCCTTGTTTATTTGGAATCTTTGTTGTTGTTGAGAATACACATAGCAAAACATACACTAATTCAATAATTTCTACATGTACAATTTAGTGACTTTGACTACATTCCTTGAGTTGTGCAACCAATCTCATCTTCCTTTTCTGATTGTTCCTACCTCATTAACATAATCTACTGCCTCCTAAGATTGTCTTAGTCATCTAGTGCTGCTGTAACAGAAATACCACAAGTAGATGACTTCAACAAAGAGAAATTTATTTTCTCAGTCTAGTAGGCTAAAAGTTCAAATTCAGGGCTTCACCTCCAGGGGAAGACTTTCTTATTCTGCAGGCTCTGGAGGAAGGTCTTTCTCATCAATCTTCCCCTGGACTAGGACATTTTCAGTGGAGGAACCCCGAGTCTAAAGGACGCACTCTGCTCCCGGTGCTTCCTTCTTAATGGTATGAGGTTCCTACTCTCTGCTTACTTCCCTTTCCTTTTGTCTCTTGTAAGATAGAATGTGATGCAGGCCACATCCCAGGGAAACTCCCTTTACATTGGATCAAGGATGTGACCTGAGCAAAGGTGTTTTGTCCCACCCTAATTTTCTTTAACCACAGGCAGAGATTAAGATTTATAACACATAAGAAAATCACAATGGAGGACAACCACACAATACTGGAATCATGGCTTAAGTTGACACATAATTTGGGGGGACACAATTCAATCCATGACAGGTTCCTATCTAATCTTTCAAGTTGCTGTTGTCAATTTGATACCATATTGAAAAACAAAAATAAAAACCTGTTGCTGTCAAGTTGATTCTGACTCACAGTGACCCTACAGGACAGAGCAGAACTGCCCCCACAGGGTTTCCAAGGAGGGGATGGTGAATTCGAACTGCTGACCTTTTGGTTAGCAGCCAAACAGTTAACACTGGCGCCACTAGTATAAGTAGTTCTTAAAAGAGCATAACTTTAAAGCAGAGCTTTTTTAATCATTATGCTAAATGATTATTTAGCTTTAACAAGACTTCAGGAGCTATTTTTGGTATAAGGTTTAAAGATTATCTCAGGGCAATAATTCAGGGGTTCATCCAACCTTCGTGGCTCCAGGAAGCCTGGAGTTCATGAGACTGTTAAATTCTGTTCTACGTTTTCCCCTTTTTGATCAGGATTCTTCTATGGACTCTTTGATCAAAATGTTCGGTAATGGTCACCGGGCATGGGTTTCTGGTGGCACAGTGGTTAAAGAGCTTGGCTGCTAACCAAAAGGTTGGCAGTTCAAATCCACTAGTTGCTCCTTGGGAACCCTATGGCGCAGTTCTACTCTGTCCTACAGGGTCACTATGAATCGGAATCAACTTGACAGCAATGAGTTTTTTGGGGTAGTCAGGTACCATTCAGTTCTTCAGGTCTCATGGTAAAGGAGACAATTGTTTATGGAGGCAATTAGCCGCACATTCCATATCCTCCTTCTATTCTTGACTCTCCTTCTTTCTCTGTTGTTGCACCAGGTAAATAGAGACCAATTTTTGTGCCTTGGATGGCCACTTGGGAGCTTTGTAGATCCCAGACGCTACAAAATAAACTAGGAGGTAGAATAGAAGCACTAAACACATTATTAGGCCAGTCAGCTGGGATGTTCTGTGAAACCACAACCCTAAACCTCCAAACCAAGGAATGAAATACCATGAGTTGTCTGGTTGTACATAAGCAGCTTCAGCAGTTACTCTTTTTTTTTTTTTTTTTTGTCATTCTATTAAATATATCTATCACACAACATTTGCCAATTCAACTTTTTACAGGTGTACAACTTATTGATAGCAGTTACAACAATCGGCTGTGCAACTCTACCCTTAATCAGTGCGATTTTTCCATCACCATTAACCCCCCTCTTCCCCCTCCCTCCCACTGCTGGTAACCACTAATAAACTTTGGTCTCTATATATTGTCCTTTTCTCGTCTTTTTTATATTAGTGAGGTCAACAATATTTGTCCTTTTGTGATTGGCTTAGTTAACTCAGCATAATACCTTCAAGCTCCATCCGTGCTGTAGCATGTATCAATACTTCATTTCTCCTACTGGCTGAGTGGTATTCTATTATACGTACTACATTTTGTTTATCCATTTGTGTGTTGATGGGCTTTTAGTTTGTTTCCACCTTTTGGCTATTGTGAATAATGCTGCCGTAAACATTGGTATACAAGTCTCTTTTTGGTTCTCTGCTTTCAAGTCTTTCATGTATATACCTATGAGTGGAATTTCTGGGTCATTTGGGTATGGTAGTTCTATCTTTAGTTTTTTGAGGAACCACCACACTGTTTTCCACAATGGTTGTACCATTTTGTATTCCCACCAGCAATGAATAAGGGTTCCAATAATTTACGCACATCCTCTTCAACATTTGTTATTTTTTTTTTTGTCCTAGCCGTCTTAGTGGGAGTGAAATGGTATCTCATTTTGGTTTTGATTTGCACCTTTCTGATGGGTAATGACACTGAGCATATTTTTGTGTGTTTGGTGGCCATTTGAATATCCTCTTTGGTAAAATATCTATTCAAGTCCTTTGCCCCTTTTGTGAATGGGTTGTCTTTTTGTTGTTAAGTTGTTGAAGTTTTTTATACACTTCGATTATTAGATTCTTGTCAGCTATATAGTTTCTGAAGATGTTCTCCTAGTTGGTAGCTTGTCTTTTCACTTTTTTGATTAAGTCTTTTGATGAACAAATGTTTTTAATTTTTATGAGGTCTCATTTATTTATTTTGTCTTTTGCTGTTTGTGCTTTTATTATATTGGAGAATACATTGTTGAAAGCTAGGCCTGACAGTGTTACCCCTGCTTGTCCTAAGAATTTCATGGTTTTAGTTTGCACATTTAGGCCCTTAATCCATTTTGAATTTGTTTTTGTGTTTGGTGTGAGATATGGATCCTGTTTCACTCTTTCGCATGAGGAAATCCAATTTTCCCAGCACCATTTATTGAAGAGACTCTTTTTTCCCCATTGAATGGACTTAGCACCCTTGTGAAAAATCAGTTGACTTCGATGTGTGGGTTTATTTCTGAACTCTCAATTTATTCCACTGGTTTCTTGTTATACCAGTAGCAGTCTGTTTTGATTGATATAGCTGTATAAAAACCAAACCCAGTGCTGTCAAGTCGATTCTGACTCATAGCGACCCTATAGGACAGAGTAGAACTGCCCCATAGAGTTTCCAAGGAGCACTTGGCAGCTTAGAACTGCCAACCCTTTGGTTAGCAGCTGTAGCGCTTAACCAAATGCCACCAGGGTTTCCGTATAGCTGTATAAAAAAAAATAGTATGTCTTAAAATCAGGAAGTGTGAGTCCTACTTTGTTCTTCTCTTTCAACATTGTTTTAACTATTTGGGGCCTCTTGCAATTCCATATAAAGTTCAGAATTTGTTTTACTATTTCTGTAAAGAAGGCTGTTGGAGTTTTGATTGTGATTGTGTTGAATCTATAGATTGCTTTGGGTAGTATTGACATTTTAACAATATTAAGTCTTCCAAACCATGAACATAAAACATCTTTCCATTCATTTAAGTCCTCTTTCATCTCTTCCAGCAGTGTTTTATAGTTTTCATTGTATAAGTCCTTCATGTCCCTGGTTAGATTTATTCCTAGGTATTTTATTCTGTTACATGCTATTGTAAATGGAATTGTTTCCCTAATTTCCCTTTCAGATTTTTCATAGCTGGTGTATAGAAACCTGTGATGGTTAAGATTGTGTGTCACCTTAGCTGGGCTATGATACTCAGTGTTTTGGCAGTCATATAATGTTGTGATCACTTCCCTTCTGAAATATGATACGTGATCACCTGCACAATGGGATCTGCTGTGAGTGGTACCAGAGTGGGTGGAACTTATGGCAGCTCACTGCCCTCTCAGCCTTCATCTCTTCACCCTCCACCTCCTAGTCCTTTCTGCTCTCCTTGCCCAGGCTTTTGCTTTTTCTGGATCCTGCAGCTGACTCCTGTTCATCTGACATCTGGTTCTTGGGACTTGAGCTAGCAGCTTACGTGCAGCCTTGCCTGCTGATCTTGAGATTCATCAGTCTTCACAGCCTGTAAGCAACAGCCCTTCTCTCCGGCCTGCCAATCTTGGGTTCACCAGCCTCTGTGGCTACACGAATCAGGAGAAGCCTCCTTCCCGCCCTGTGGACTTGGGATGTTACAGCCTCTAAAAACTGTGTGAGCCGTTTTCTTGATATAAATTTCGCTCTCTCTCTCTTTATATATATATGTATACACACACACACACACAAACCCTGGTGGCATAGTGGTTAAGTGCTATGGCTGCTAACCAGAGGTTGGCAGTTCAAATCTGCCAGGCACTCCTTGGAAACTCTATGGGGCAGAGTTGGAATCGATTTGACGGCAGCAGGTATATATTTATGTTTTACTTCTCTAGAGAACCCAGCCTAAGAAAAAACCCAACTGACTTTTGTTTGGTGACCTTGTACCCTGCAACTTTGCTATATTCCTCTATTAGCTCTAGAAGTTTTTTTGTGGACTCTTTGGGATTTTCTACATATAGGATCATATTATCATCCACGAATAGAGATAATTTTACTTCTTTTTGAATCTGGATACCTTTTATTTCTTTTTTTTGTCTTATCGCTCTGGTTAGGGCTTCTAATACAATATTGAATAGAAATGGTGAGAGCAGGCACCCTTGTTTTATTCCCAATTTCAAGGGGAAATCTCTCAGTCTTTCTCCATTAAGTATATATTGGCTGTTGGCTTTTTATATATGCCCTGAATCATATTGAGCAATTTCCCTTCTATTTCAATTTTCTTGAGGGTTTTCATCAAGAAAGGGTGTTGGATTTTATCAAATGCTCTTTCTGCATCCATAGAGATGATCATGTGGTTCTTTTGTTTTATTGCTGTGGTATATTACATTGATTGATTTTCTAATGTTGCAGTCCCGAAATAAATCCCACTTGGTCATGGTGTATGACTCTTTTAATATGCTGTTGGTATTCTGTTTGCTAGTAGTTTGAGGATTTTTGCATCTATATTCATAAGAGATATTGGCCTATAGTTTTCTTCTTGTGGTATCTTTGTCTGGTTTGGGTACCAGAGTTATGTTTGCTTCATAGAATGTATTAGGGAGTATTCTTTCCTTCTCTATCTTTCACAAAAGCTTAAGTAGAATTGGTGTCAATTCTTCTTAAATATTTGGTAAAATTCTGTAATGAAGCCATCTGGTCCAGGACTTTTTTGTTGTTGTTGGAAGGTTTTTTTTTTTTTTTTGTATCACTGATATAATCTCTTCGCTTGTTCTGGATCTGTTAAGACTTTCTATTTTCTCTTGGGTCAGTTTCTGTAGGTTGTGTGCTTCAAAGAATTTGTCCATTTCATCTAGGTTATCCAGTTTGTTGCCATACAGTTGTTCATAATATTCTGTCTTAATTCTCTTTATTCCCATTGGATCAGTTGTAACGTCCCCTTTCTTGTTTTATTTTTGTTATTTGCATCTTCTCTCTTCTTTTCTTGGTCAGTCTAAACCCGTTGCTATTGAGTCAATGCCAACTTGTACTGACCCTATAGGACAGAGAAGAATTGCCTCATAGAGTTTCCAAGGTTGTCATCTTTTTGGAAACAGACTGCCACATCTTTCTCCTGCGGAGCAGCTGGTGGGTTTGAACCCCCAACCTTTTGGTTAGCAGCCAAGCACTTAACCTCTGCACCACCAAGGGTACTCTTTGTCAGTCTAGCTAAAGGCTTGTCAATTTTATTGATCTTTTCAAAGAGCCAGCTTCTGGTTTTATTGATTATTGTTTTTGATTTTATTTATTTCTGCTCTGATCTTTGTTATTTCCTTTCTTCTGGTGGGTTTAGGCTTGGTTTTCTGTTCTCTTCCTGGTTCCTGGAGTTGTTGAGTTAGGCTGTTAACTGGTGATCTTTTTTATGTAAGCATTTATTGCTGTAAGTTTCCCTCTGAGTACTCGCCTCTGCCGCATCCCGTAATTTTTGGTATGTTGTACTTTCATTTTCATTTGACTTTAAAAATTAGTGATTTCTCCTTTGACCTATTGGTAGTTTAATAGTATGTTTTTTAATTTCCATATGTTTTTGTATTTTCCAGGCTTTTTTTCTGTTGTTGATTTCTGGCTATACTCCCTTGTGGTCAGGGAAGATATTTTGTATGATTTCAATCTTTTTGCATTTAGCAAGACTTGCTTCCTGAACTAAGATGAGGTCTATCCTAGAGAATGATCCATGTGCCCTGGAGTAGAATGTATAATGTGATGTTTTGGGGTGGAGTGCTCTATATATGTCAGTTAAATCTAGTTGGTTTATAGTGTCATTCAGGTCCTCTGTTTCCTTGCTGATCTTCTTTCATATTCTGTCCAATATTGATAGTAGTGTATTGAAGTTTCCAACTATTATTGTAGTTCTATCTTCCACTTCAATTCTGTTAGTGCTTGTTGTATATATTTAGGTGCCCTGATGTTGGGTGCATATATATTTATGATGGTTAAATCTTCTTGATTAATTGACCCTTTATTACTATAGAATGTCCATCTTTACTTTTTCTGACAGATTTTGTCTTAAAGTCTACTTTGTTTGATATTAAGATTGCCACCGCAGCTCTCTTTTGGTTATTATTTACATGGAATATTTTTCTCCGTCCTTTCACTTTAAACCTATTTGTGTCCTTGGCTTTAAGGTGTGTCTCTTATAAACAGAATATAGTTGGATCATGTTTTCTTTTATCCATTCTGTCCCTCTCTGCCTTTTGATTGGAGCATTTATTCCATTTACGTTTACTGTAATTTCTGATAAGAAGTGACTTACTTCTGCCATTTTTTAATTTGTTTTTTGTGTGTCTTAAACCTTCTTTGTCTTTATCCTTTAGTACTGCTTGCTTTTGTATTTTGTTAGTTTATTGTAGTGAGTCTTTTTTGTTCCCTTCTCCATTCCTTTTGTGTATGTTTTTATATAATTTCTTAGTGGTTACCATGGATATTATATTTAAGAGCTCGTAATTATAACATTCTAGGGTAAGTTAGTACCAACTTAACTTTAGTAACATACAAGAAATTCTATATCTATACCATTCCTTCCCCCCCTTTTGTTATCATTATGTCTTTATATTTCATATGCCCTGTAACAATTTTATCCTTGCCTTTTATATATTTGTTATTAAAAATCATAAAGGTTAAGACATTTAGAATTACTGAGCATGAATACCTTACTGCTAGCCTTTGTACTCGTCCGTGCATTTCCCTTTATTAAAAAAAAAAAAAAACCCATTGGTGTAGAGTGGATTCTGACACATAGCGACCCTATAGGATAGAGAACTGCCCCACAGGGTTTACCAAGGAGCACCTGGTGGATTCAAACTGCCAACCTTTTGGTTAGCAGCCATAGCTCTTAACCACTATGCCACCAGGGTTCTCTTCCCTTTGTTAGGAATCTTTCTTTTTATGTATAGCTTTGAATTAATTTCTAATGTCTTTTTTTTTGGGAATCTTCTATTTAAATGCAGACATATGTACATCACGGGGGTTGCAGAGGCTAACTTGCTCTCCCTCCCACAAGAAGTTCAGCTTCCTTTACAAACTTTTTCTTCAAAAGAACGCAAGTAGCTAAGTCCTGTCAGGTGGGGGTCAACTCTATAATTGAGAGCTCTTTGAATTAACTTCCGCATAAAATACTTTTTAAGGATTAATAAAAAATCAAACCTGTTGCCATCGAGTTGATTCTGACTCATAGCAAGCCTATAGAACAAAGTAGAACTGCCCCTTAGGATTTCCAAGGAGTGGCTGGTGGATTCAAACTGCCAACCGTTTGGTTAGCAGCCAAGCTCTTAACTACTGTGCCACTAGGGCTCCTTTTTAAGGATAAGTAATAAAAATGTGTTAATTTGAAGTTTACATATATATTATTAAAACTGCACAGTAACCACAGCCATTGTATAGAACAAATAGTTTATCCAGAGAGGAACATTTTATCACCGACCTTGTTTGGAGCTGCCAGTGTGTGGTGGTAATAAAATGCAGGCAGGCTTGATTCAGTTTATTTATGTCTTTAAATTCTCTACAGATCCTGCACGCCCTTACTATCTATCTGCAAAGTAAACAGCCTCTCACACCACTGAGATGAGCTGCAAGGTGGATCACATACTGGGATTTTAGATTTCATAGTGTGGGCAGGGAGAGGGAGCTTTTGAAGAAAGTTGCACAAACAAAACTTAGGAAAAAAGACCCCTTGAGACTATGGGCAGAATGGATTGGAAGAAATGGAGGCCTGTGATGATACACTGTTGCAATTGCTATTTTGTGCATCCTTCCAAAACCTTTGCTGACTGCCTAAATCCCTCAAGGGTTCTGAGTTCTGAGAAACCTCAAGTTTAGCTTGCCACCCCTGTTCAATCTGCACCTATGCAGTTTAGGGACTCACCTCCAAGCCAATCAAACTCACCTACTCCGAGCTCATTAACACTTCATTTTATAAAACCCAGCTTAGGGCTCAACTCCGATTTTAACTTTTCACCCAAAAATTTTCTGGCCATTTCAGCCCATTGTAGCCTCTTCAGAAATATCCCTCCCCAGAATTCTTAGCATTATTTGGGTGTGTCAATCCAGACATAAGATATGTAAGTGTGTTTAAGAAATGATAAAAATGATAAGGACTACATAAATTAGCAGTAACATGGTTCAAACTTCAAAAGGTAAAAAAAAGTAAATACCATCTCTTGAATTGTTGAACATAAATATTCCATTCCCAACTCAGTGGAAAATTCCTGAAGGGCCAGAAATGCTTTTCAGACGTCTTTGAATTCTAAAGAGCACTATACGTAGTAATACCAGTGCACATTTTAACTCTCGAACCCTGCCCTGGTCCTCACATTCTTTTAAGTTTGGCTGAAGACAGCTCTGCTTTTACTAAGAAAACCTAGGCCACGCTCATCTACCTCAAAGGCTCTCTGGAGCATCCACCCTCCTCTTACTCCTTCGCTCCCTCCCCTCTCCTGACACCAAAGCCCCTGGTCTCAAAATGTCAGAGGAAGGGCCTCCCTCCTCCCTCTCAGGGTTAGCTTTCCATTCTCCTTCAGTGATTCTCAGTGTGAAATTCCTGGTTCAAGCGCACCTCCCGCACCTCCGAGGGGCTGCCTACCAATCCAAAATTCTAAGTTCTTCCCTCTGATCCTATGGACAAACGCAGGAGTTCTTTCTTTTGTTATTTTCCAAGGAGTACCGTATTTTTATGCAAATAACATGCACTTTATGCAAAAAAAAAAAAAAATTTTTATGCCAGAATTGTTTTACTTAATTTCATCATTTCTGCGTGTTATGTATGTGGGCAGGTTATTTGTGAAAAAAAATACAATCAATTTTTATATACCACTAAAGGAGCCCTGGAAACCCCGGTGGCATAGTGGTTAAGTGCTGCTGCTGCTAACCAAAAAGTTGGCAGCTCGAATCCACCAAGCATTCCTTGGAAACTCTATGGGGCAGTTCTACTCTGTCCTAGAGGGTCTCCATGAGTCAGAATGACTAGACTGCAAAGGGTTTAAAGGAGCCCTGGTGCCACAGTGGTTAAGCAATCAGCTGCTAACTGAAAGGTCGGTGGTTCAAAACCAGCCATTCCACGGGAGAATGGTGTGGCAGTCTGCTTCCATAAAGCTTAACCCATTGCCACAGAGTCGATTCCAAATCATAGCAACCCTGTGGGACAGAGTAGAACTGCCCCATAGGGTTTCCAAGGAGCAGCTGGCGGATTCAATCTGCCAACCGTTTGGTTAGCAGCTGTAGCTCTAAACCACTGTGCCACCAGGGCTCCTTCGTAAAGATTTAAAAAAAAAAGGACCAAACCTGTTGCCTTCCAGTCAATTCCCTATAGAGATTACCCATAAAGATATCAGCCTTGGAAATCCTATGGGACACTTCTACCCTGTCCTTTAGGGTCACTATGAGTTGGAATTGACCCCACAGGAATGGGTTTGGTTTGGTTTTTGGTGAAGGACTAGTAGGAAGGATAGTGATAGTTCAGTGGTAGAATTCTTGCCTTCCATATGGGAGATTTGAGTTTGATTTCTGTCCAGTGCACCTCAAGTACAGCCACCACCTGTCTATTAGTGGAGGCTTGCATCTTGCTGTGATGTAGAACAGGTTTTAACAGAGCTTCCAGACTAAGATGGACTAGGAAGAAAGGACTGGCAATCTACTTCCGAAAATCGGCCAGTGAAAATCCTATGGATCACAACATCAGCATTTTGTTCCATTGTGCATGGGTTCCCCATGAGTCGGGGACCTACTCGACAACAGCTAACAATAACAACAAAGAGAACAAATAACCTACGAGAATTATTAAGGGTAACCAACCTTTGCTGAAGCCCCAGTGGTGCAGTGGTTAAGAGCTTGGCTGCTAACCAAAAGGTAGGAGTTTAAATCCACCAGCCGCTCTTCTGGAAACCCTATGGGGCAGTTCTGCTTTGTCCTATAGGGTTGCTGACTGCAACGGGGTATACAGGTAACCTTTGCTACTCATAAACTAGAATATTAACATTTAACTCAAGTTTACACAGCATTGTATTGAGAAATCGAGTTGCCAACAACTTTGCAAAGCTCCCGCTAGGCACATATCTAAATAGTTAGAATTCCTTGATTTTTGGATAGAAGGCTTTATTATTGGTGCATTATTAATGTTGACTGAGGTTGGTCTTTACGATGGCTTAGTCTTTCCTTTTAAATGTCGATTATTGTTAGTTTAGCTTCATTATTATCCATTTTGTGTGGGCTGTTTAGCTAGCCATATAATTTTCGTCTTGCTTACTTTAGATACGTTATCAGAAGGGACAAATCCTGGAGAAGCACATCACGCTTGGTAAAGGGTCAGTGAAAAAGAGGAAGGCCCTCATTGAGATGAACTGACACAGTGGCTGCAACAGGGAGCTCAAACATAGCAACTATTGTGGTGCAGTGCAGGGCAGTGTTTCCTTGTGTTATAGATGGGGTCGCTACGAGTCGGAACCGACGCCAGGGCACCTAACCACAACAACAACGTAGTTTTCCTTATGTTTATTTGTATCAATAGGATTCTTAGACCATAATTTTCAAAAAACTAGACTTTTTTTGTATACTTTGATATGCTAATAGAACTATACTGTATCGCTGAAGTAAACGTTTTATAATTCCCCTAAATATGTGCTTTTTTTCACTAAGACACTTCCTTGGTTCTGTGCTTCTCCTGAATTTGTGCTATTTATTTTTTTTATATAACTTAGAACATAGAACCCAGGTCGGTATAATGAAATGACTATTGTAAAATGTATAAGGCATCGTTCTACAATATAAAATGTAGGGATGCTTATATTCTTCTTTTATCAAGTAAATACCAAGTGATTATATATAATGTATCCAGCAACAACTCTACCTCAATTTGTTTATGTTAAGCATATTAACAATATCCCTGGTCCATATTGTGATATTATAATAACATATTGACAGCACAGGTATTGTTTTATTAAACACATATTGCTTAGAACTTTTACTTACTTTAAAAATATTAATTAGAAAATATTTTAAATATACATAAAAGTGAAAAACATAATAGAGCAAAAAATTTACGTACCTACCTCTGAACAGATAGTAACATTTACCACATGTACTTCAGAACTCTTTGCAAACATTTACATGGTTAAAAATTCAAGAAGTTAAAAAAAGTAAATGCAACGTCTTCTTTCACCTGTCCCTCTCCGGCGGCATCCAAGGTTACTAGTTACTTGAGCATTCTTCAGAGGCATTTTAAGCATATACAAGCTTATGTATATAGTTTTTTTTAACAAACAATAGTGTTCATACATACTGTTCTACCCCTTGCTTTGTTTTACTTACGTACACTGGAGATCATTCCAAATCAGTCTAAGTATTAAAAAGAACTGTTTTATTCCTTTCAATAGCTGCACGGTATGCCATTTTGAGGGGTTTATTGGGTTATTGATGAACATTTAGATTGATTGCAACATTTTGCTATAAAGAACAGTGCTGCAGTGAATAATTTTGTACCTAGTAACCTGTATATTTCACGTATCGGTAGGATAAATTTCTAGAAGGGAGAGTACTCATTCAAGGAGCATGCTATTTTATTTTTTTGTAAACTTTGTAATTTTGTATGTAATTTTCACAGTTACTGCCAAATTGTCCTCCGTAGAGGTAATGTATAGAAGTGACGGTTTTTCAAACTCATCAACAGCGCATTTTCCCATCTTTGCTGCTCAGGCAGGTGACAAAATGGTATTTTGGTATCATTTTAGTTTGCATTTTACTTGATATGAGTGAAGTTGAGCATCTTTTCATATGTTTAAGAGCCATTTGTATTCCTTTTCAGGGAACTGTCCCAATGCTTTGCCATTTTTCTATTGGGTTATGTATCTTTACTTGGTTGATTTATAGGGACTTTTTACATATTAATGAAATTGGCCCAGTGCACTGTGAGTACCAGCTTTTTTTCCCAGTTTATTATTTGTCTTTTTGTTTGTTTTGTGTGGGGGCAGGAAGCCATGGGGGGTTGTTTTGAAGACATTTTTATTTTAATATACTCAAATTTATTTCTGGATGTTAAGTCATCCTTAGAAATGGCTTCCCCATCCTGAGACTATAAAAATTTCTTCCATGGTTTCTTCTCTATGCTTATGGTTTCATTTTTATGTGTAAATTTTTGACCCATCTGAAATTTATTTTAGTGTAAGATGTGTGATAGGGACCCAAACAGTTTTTCGTTTTTCACCAGATTGCTAACCATTTTGTTAAATAACTTTTCCCCTTTAATTCTAAATTGATACACACCAAATTCTCATAAATATTGGGGTCTGTTTCTAGAATTTTATTGTTTCCATTGATCTGCCTCTTTACTTACCACATTTAAAAAATTATTAGTTTTGTAATGTTTTAATTTCTAGTTGATCTATACGTGGTTTTACACCTTTTTCTGTAATTTTCTGACTATTCTTGCTTGTTTAATTTTCCAAATAAACTTTAGAACCAAGTTTGTTTGTTTGTTCCAAAAAAGACTATGTTAGTATTTTTGTAGGGATTGGGTTAAATTTGAACCTAGAAGGAGTTTAGAGCTTTTCAATGGACTGTCCCCTGATCTTAGCACATTTGTTTTCTACTTGATGATGTAGACGGCTGGGTAAGCGGGTTGTAGGGACCTTCGTAACCTAGTCTGGGGAATTACACTGGAGACCTTTTCCAAGACTAAGTCCTGAGCTGGCCGGTAAGCCCACACTGGGTTCTATTCTTAGTAGCAAGGCCCTGGGCCTCACCTGCCTTTCCTTCATTTGTTAGACACTCTCACCCACTCAGAGCTGGAGAGCTCTCTGTCTCCATTCCCAAAGCTCTTTGCATCATGGGGACAGTCTATGCCCCAGCTTCTTCTCTTCCTTGTCCAGAAAACTAGTTCTGGCCCTCTAAAAGGTTTTGCTGTTACCATGCTTGAGGAAATGGCCAGAGAGATAAAACAAGATAAATTTATAGAGGTTACAGAGTCTTTAAAAATGACCTTTCCTGACCACCCAGTGTTAAGTAATGAGTCATCCAGTAGTCAGTCTCTTTGACATCATAAATATTGTCTGATATTTTCTTACTTATGATTTATCTCCTTCTCTAGAATATAAGCTGCATAACCTCAGGGACCTTTTATGTTCACCGCTGTATCCTACAGATATGTCTGACTCATGGTAAAAATACTTTTCAGATGACGAATGAATAAAATTCTTACAGAATTCTACCCCATTTCCAACTCTGTGACCTTGGGCACGTTACATAGTGGTTCTGGGTCTCGGGTCTTCTCCTGTAAAAGTGGGAAGAGGTGTGTGTGCTGAGAGAAGTGAAAAGTGGAGTGGTATGGGAGTGCCCTGGGTTGTTGTTAACTGCTGCGGGGTTGGCCCTGACTCATGGTTACCTCATGCACAACAGAATGAAACACCACCCAGTCCAGATGGGCGCTGGCTGCACGTGAGGTGCATTGGCTGGGAATCAAAGCCAGGTCTTCGGCATGGAAGGCACACATTCTAACACTGGATTACCGATGTTCTCTTGCACTATGGGGAACCGGCCTGGTTTGTTTGGTTAGTTTGTTTACGGGAAGGGTCAACCAGTCTGGAAGCCCTACTGGGTCCTCCACTACGGTTTGGTGATTTGCTTTATTCCCAGTACCCAGAGAAGTGCCTGACACACTAGATAGTAAGTTTGTTAAGTAAATGAATGGAAGGCCCCCTGAAGGCAAGTGTTTTGAGTGATATTTAGTAAGTTGTTGCTAGGTGCCCTGCCGTCAAATCAATTGTGACAGGAAACCTAGTGATTAATTGGAGGTGGAGGAGAGTCAGGGGTATGTACAGGTTTCTGACTGAGAGGAAACAGAAGGCTGTTTTTCTGTGTAAATGTTTTATTCATGTGGGTGAGACTCCCCCGACCTGATCTGCCCTTTATAATCTGAAATCTTTTGACTCTTCCAAAGTCTAGAAACAAGCTTCTACAATAAATCTGATCCTCATCCCTTTTTTTTTTTTTTTAATAAATAGGGAGCAAGTTGCTTCTCTGAGACCTGCCCACCTTCCTCTTTCAGTATTCAGGTAGGATTAAAACAGAGTCATTTCCTGGCAAGGGGCATCTCAGAGTGGGCAGGGAAGAGAGAAGGTGAAGTCAGCTGTTATAAAGTTGCTGAAAATAAAGATTTAGTGAGAGAAGATAGAGAACGGTAGGTGAGTTGGTGGGTGTTATGATTGAATTGTATCCCCCCCCAAAATATATGTGTTGTAAATCCTAACCTCTATGCCTGTGGTGGAGCCCTGGTGGTGCACTGGTTAAGTGTTCGCCTGCTAACCAAAAGGTTGGCAGTTTGAATCCACCAGCTGCTCCTTGGAAACTCTATGGGGCAGTTCTACTCTGTTCTATAGGGTCGCTGTGGGTTGGAATCTACTCCAGGGCAACAGGTTTTGTCGTTTGGTTTATGCCATGGTTGAATCCAATTCGGGAATGGGTTGTCTTTGCTATGTTAATGAGACAGGATTAGTGTAGGGTGTGCCTTGAGTCAATCTATCTTGAGATATAAAAGAGGTTAAACAAGCATGGTAGAAGCAGAGATGGGGGAAGAGAGATGCCAAACCACATGAAGATTGCCCAGGAGCAGAAGCTCAAAGAGACAAGGACCTTCCTCCAGAGCCAACAGAGAGAGAAATCCTTCTCCTAGAGGCTGCCACCCTGAATTTGAATTTCTAGCCTCCTCAACTGTGAGAAAATAAATTTCTGTTTGTTATAGCCACCCATTAGTGGTATTTCTGTTATAGCAGTGCTAGATAACTAAAAGAGTAGGTCAGACCCTTAGAGATTGAGTCACAAAGCAGAGACACAGATTGTAGTCACCCTCCCCTGCTCCTGGATTAATAATAATAAACAAAATCCAGGACTATCCGGTTTTTCTGGTCTTGCCCCCAAGATTACTACGAGTAGTCACACCATATCCTCCCTGTTCCTTTGGGGACTGATCTCAGCCATCCACAGTTTTTAAAACTTGTGAAGAAAAGGAAGTAACACCCCTCTGGGTCTTTTGAACTGTAGGTCATACCCTCCAACCTCAGAAAAGTTGGTAAAATAACCAAATTTGATTTTTAAATGGAAACAAAAACAAACATTTTACAAACCTTTTTCCACATCTCAGTCTCCTAATATAGATAAATATAGATAATATTTATCCTCTGTCCTCTACCATTTTTGGATAAGGAAAAAACCACACCAATTTTCTCCCAATTAAATTGAACTAGGTAAAAATCATAAACTTTTTTTTTTTTTTTTTTTTAGCATATGGTATAGTATCCTTTTTTAAAAGCTATTTTATAGATTGGAAACCCTGGTGGCATAGTAGTTAAGTGCTACAGCTGCTAACCAAAAGGTCGACAGTTCAAACCTACGAGGCGCTCCTTGGAAACTCCATGGGGCAGTTCTACTCTGACCTATAGGGTCAGTATGAGTTGGAATCGACTCAATGGCAATGGGTGTGGTTTATTTTATAGATTATTAAAACCCAGAAATTTCAAAGGTATTTACTTATTCATATTATTTAATTAACTGCTCTTGGTAGAATTTTGGAAACCCTGGTGCCGTAGTGGTTAAAGCTGCGGCTGCTAACCAAAAGGTCGGCAGTTCGAATCCACCAGGCACTCCTTGGAAACCCAATAGGACGGTTCTACCCTGTACAATAGGGTTGCTATGAGTCAGAATCCACTCCACAGCAATGGGTTTTTTTTGGTTTGGGTAGAATTTTAAATAGGCTTTCCCTCCTCTTGGTTGGAATATATGTTGAATATAATGAAATGCTTTAATTAGATAAAAATAGTTTCCTATAAATTAGATATAAGCAATCTTTGTGTGGCTGTTTTGAAAGGGTCAATTTTTGTTAACATGGTGCTTCAGTTATCTGTAATATTCGTGGAACTATCACAAACCCCAAGTGCTTCTATCTTGTCATCAGTCTAAAGGCTTTAGACTCCACTGCAAACAAGGCAAAGGTTACAGTGTTGTAAATATTTAGATTGCCCCTTAAACGAACTTTGCTGGCTGCAATATTCCCATAAAACAGTGTCACTGAAGCCAGCTCTGGAGGCGAACTTAAGAAGCAGAATTGGGTAGTTTGTTTTAATTTTTAATACCCTGGCCCTAAGCAATTACTTCCAATACCTGCTTTCATACTCTCTTACTCAGTATTTATGTCTAAATTCCCATTCTCTCATGCTTGTACTCCTAATTTCATTCCCATGCCTAACAATATCTTCATCAAGTACAGACTTCATATTCTTCGGAATCTTCTGTCCTGGAGGATCCTGGAATGATCACTGGAGCATTCCCAACCCCACTACAAGCTAAAAACAACAGTGACACTTGTCCTTTCGATTTCCCACCCAGTTTATGGGGACCCGGACTCAGAGTAGACAGGCCCAGCAGCAGGCTTTGGTACTAGGTTTGCAGAATACACAGCTGCAGATGTGAAAGGAGTCTTGGTTTTTGTTGCTGAGATTTTTTTGTGTCTTATTGTCCTTCATAAATTTGGCAAGTCCAGCCAACAGTAGTATCTGTTGACCTAAGAAAACTTCACCATCATTAAGCTCCATGTCATGTTATGTTATTTTTGCTTCTGAAAATAATCTGTCTGAGATTATTTTCTGGAGTCTATTTTCTCAAGTTTTTTGATGACCAAAAAGATGGATGTAACCAAGTTCAAAACCAAATCAAAAGAAAAGAACTGGACAAGAACTATTAATCTTCTCTCAGGTGCCTTAATACATTTCAGATGTGATAGAGCCATTCCCAAATGCGGTTCCTGACACCAGGGCATGGCTGCATGAAGCCAGCTCAGTGTCAGGCCATTTAGTCTACCGAAGAGAGAAAGTGACATTACTTGGCCAATCAGAAAGACAGGAGAAAATTTGAAGCCCAGCTCACAACCTCGTTTTCTCAAGTGATATGAAAGCTCTAAGACCAGGGAACCACCAAGGAAAGGAGCAGGGAAGAGACACAGATATCTAGGTTATAACTGCCAGTTCTTTATACATCTTGTTAAAACTAAAGATAATTTTTTTAAGTAACTTTTTTTCTCATTATAAGATAAATGCATATTTAATATAGAAAAATGGAAATTATGGGAAAACATAAAGAAGAAAATAAAAATAATACATAGTGTTACCAACCCAGAGTAACCAATCACTAACATTTTTGTGTATTTCCTTAAATTATTTTTTCTGCATTATGCACATAGAAAAGTATTTGTATTTCACCGGAAACACGATAAAATATTAAAAAATGTGTACGTGTATACAAATGCAACATATAATTTTACATAGGTCACACTATATATTACTATGTTTCCTTCTTATTTCATCAAATATTATTTTCTGAGCATTTTACCAACTGACAACTTTCTTTAAAAGAACTTGATTTTTAATCACTGTATAATATTCCATCTTATAGATATACTATAAGTTATTTAAACTTTCCTCTTTTGTTGTCAGACCTTTTCGTTGTTTCTAGTGTATGTGTATTTGTATGTGTGCTATCACAAACAACACTATGATGAACATCCTTGTCTGTAAATCTTTGCCTATGAATTTATCCTTGAGATGAAACAGAAGGGAGATAGCCAGGTCAGAAGGTATCATCTTTTTATTTATTTATTATTTTTATTGTGCTTTAGGTGGAAGTTTACAGCTCAAGTTAATTTCTCATACGAAAATTTATATATATATTGTTATGTGACACTAATTGTAGTCCATATAATGTGACAGCACACTCCCCCTTTCCACCCCGGGTTTCCTGTGCCCATCCAACCAGCTTCTGTCCCTTCCTGCTTTCTCATTGTGCCTCCGGACATGAGCCGCTCGTTTGGTCTCGTGTATCTGCTTGAACTAAGAAGTATACTGTTCATGAGTATTATTTTATGCTTTGTAGTCCAGTCTAAATCTTTGTCTAAGATTAGACTTCGGGAATGGTTTTAGTTCTGGGTTAACAGAGCATCTGGGGGCCATGGCTACAGGGGTTCCTCCAGTCTTAGTCCGACCATTAAGTCTGGTCTTTTTATGTGAAGTTGAGTTCTGCTTCACAATTTTCTGCTGCTCCGTCAGGGACTTTCTGTTGTGTTCCCTGTCAGAACGGTCATTGGTGGTAGCTGGGCACCATCTAGTTCTTCTGGTGGTATCACCTTTTTAAAGGATCATATTACGTTTTCACGTTTTGACAATGAACATTTGGGTAGTGTCTAGTTTCCTACTGGTGCTGTAACACAAATACATGTGGGTGGCTTTAAAGAACAGAAATTTATTTTCTCATAGTTCTGGATGTTAAAAATCCAAATCGGGGTCTCTTTTTGAAACTAAGAAGTGATTAGGTTTAGGCTACACCCTAAACTGGTTATGATTTCATTAACATAACAAAGAAAACCCGATTTACAAACAGGATTTCATCCACAGGTATAGGGATTAGGATTCCAACAGGTATTTTGGGTGGGGGAGGGACACAATTCCATCCATAACAGACAGTTTACCAACTTCTACTCCCAACATCTGTGAATTCAACCTCAAGCCAGGTGATTTCAACACTGAAGTAGCTTTGTTATTCAAGAGGATAATCTGTGGAATTAATCTGTTATTCAAATAATAACAATTAGCCAACCAATCAACACGAATTTTTTGAATATCAACAATATGTTCCACTCTGCTAAGGAGTGTGTAGGAGATAAATGATGTAAAAGACTTGATTCCTGCCCTCCTGAAGCTTACAGCCTAGCTGCTTATGCAAGCACCAGGCCAAGTTGTTCTTCCTGCAAGACCTTCGCTGGCCTCTGGGGGCACACTTCATCACTTCCCCTCCAGACCCCTGTGGTACTTGTACCCTCTTCAGTGTGGAATCCCTCTCACTGTGTGGCAAATATACCTTTGCCTGCCTTCCCCCATGGGGTTGTGAGCTCCTCGCAGGTAAGGAACTGCTTTTACTTCTGGGTACGGTCGCACTGCTAACCTTTCAGTTAGTAGCCTGGCACTTAACTGTTTGCATCACCCACGTGACCACCCCCCCCCCCCCCCCCCCGGTAAAAACCTTGAGCACTGAATCTTTAATGAGTTTCCCTGGTAGACAACATTTCACATGTATTGTCACAACTCGTAGCTGGGGGAATAAAGCGTGTCTTGTGTGACTGCACTGGCAGAGGGCTCTGGAAGCTTGTGCCAGATTTCCTCTGGACTTCGTCCCATGCACCTTTTCCCTTTGCTGATTGTACCTTTTTTTTTAGAATATTTTATTGTGTCTTCAGTTAAAGTTTACACAGCAAATTAAGTTCCTATTTAACAATTTCTACATAATTTGTTCAGTGACATTGGTTACATTTTTCATTGTGTCAACTTTTCCATTATTTCTGTTCTGGTTGTTCCATTTCCAGTAATTTATTTTCCTTGCCCCCCTCGCCCTCTCATCTTTGCTTCTGAGTAAATATTGACTGTTTGATATCATATAGATGATTTTTTAAATGAGCACAGTACTCATGGATGATATTGTTTATTTTATGAACCAATCTGTTATTTAGCTAAAAGGTGACTTCATGAAATAGTTTTATTCAAGGTTTAAAGAGTATCTGAAGGCACTAGTTTCAGGGAGTCTTCTGGTCTCAACTGGTCCAGTAAGTCTGGACTTTAATAATTTGAGTTCTGTTCCACATTTTTCTCGCATTCTATTGGGACCCATCTATTGCATTCCTGATCAGAATGGTCAGTTGTGGTAGCTGGGCACCATATAGTTCTTCTGGTCTCAGTGTAGATGAGATTGTGTTTCATGGAGACTGTTAGTCCTATGGACTAGTTTATTCTCTGAGTCTTTGGTTTCCTTCTTTCTCTTTTACTCTGGGCACTTAGAGACCAACAGTTGTTGTATCTTTGCTGATTGTGCTTTACATCCTTTTGCTGTGATAAATCATAACCATGAGTGCTATGAGTCCTTCTAGCAAATCACTGAACCTGGGACTTCAGCTTGGGGACCTGTGTGCATGTGCACATGCATAGTACTGTCCCAGGGGAGGGGGAGACTTACCCTTACCCACTGCCATCAAGCAATTCCAACTTATAGAGACCATATAGCGTAGAGTAGAACTGCACCGTAGGGTTCCAAGGCTGTAAATCTTTACGGAAGCATACTGACACATCCTTTTCCCACAGAGTGGTTGATAGGTTCAAACTGCTGGCCTGTTGATTAGCAGCCAAGCACATAACCACTGTGCCACCAGGGCTAGGGCAAAAAAACGCTGGAGGCAGGGTCCCCACCCTCTGGGAGTTTCGAATTAAGGGTGGTGGGCTTAAGGGAAAAGGAGAAAAAAATAATTGCTAATAATTCGTGAATGTTTGCTTCGTGTTAAAGTATGTTCCAAGTGATTTACATGTTTTAGCTCATTTAATCATCATAAAAACCTTAGAGGTAGGTGATATTATTCCCATTATACAGTAAGGAACTTGGAACACAGAGAGCTAAAGTAACTTGCCCGAGGTTACACAGCTGGTAAGTGACATTGCCAGAATTTGAACCCAGGCAGCCTAGTCCGAGAGGCAACACCCTTAACCACTCTACTCCACAGCTTCCAACAAAGTTAATGGGCATATGGTCCACCAATGATTTCTGTGAGAGTGAAAACATGGTTAAGTCTCAAGACTGTTGTATAGGCAAGGCATTCTGCTTTGTACACAGAAGTACTCAATTCGTGTTGAACTGACAGCACAAAATGGTGATAGGAAAACCAGGCTGGTGGCTATTCCAGCCTAGATGTCAGCTGGTGAGGACCTGAATGTTACAAAGAGGAGGAGGAATTTCTATAGTAGAACAATTCGGTACCAATTACTCCCTATGAAAACAGGAAAAACTCAAGGGACGACCTGTAGGGAAAGTACTACTAGGAAAGTGATGCGTGAAGATTACTTGCTGATACGTGGCATATTGACATCATACTCCTACAACGAATTACACTTTTGAAGTATATATGCAATCGCTCCATATTCTCTAATTTCACATCTTTAACCCAAGGGTTTCAAAGAAAATCCTGGCTATCCCTACTAACTATATGAACACCAACGGTCTGTTTCCACCACACTGCTGCATCAGGTGTTGAGTCACATGGTAGGCACCTTCCAAATATTTGAGACACTAATTCTAAATAGCTTTGCTCCTCTGTTTAACTTGGGCTTGCCCTCCGGCAATAACAAACCCCAAAGTACTCATGAATATTTACAACACCTACAGATTTACTAGTCACAAACAAGATTTAAAAAGGGAAGAGCTGGTGTTTTTCACAGTACTAACAACATTTTTCTCACCTGCCACACAACCTCCAGCCTCCTACCTATGCATGAGCAAAGAGAATTCAAAGGTAGGAACGTGACAATGTTAGAATACAAGCATTAAAAAAAAAAACAAAAAACAGGTATAAATCATCTTCAGGTTCATTCGTTTGCGGACTTTGTTTTAGGTCCAGTCATAGGGGAAGAAAAAGGGGTGGTTCAAAGTCATATGCATATTCACACACACACCAGGCTTGGGTTTCAAATATGACTCGTGAAACCAACATTGTAAGATTGTTGTGTTGCCCCAGCTCTAATTTTGTAAATGTTCTCCAAAGATCACTGGAACGCTCCAGGCAGTTCCCTATTTATGAAAACGTTTATATTGATTGTTTTAAATGGGAACATACTTGTATTTATTTTTATTGTGTTTAAGGTGAAAGTTTACAGCTCAGGTTAGTTTCTCATACAAAAATTTATATACACATTGTTATGTGACTCTACTTGTTATTCCTATAAGGTGACTGCACATTCCTCCGTTCTACCCCGGATTGGAACATACTTTTCTTAAAGTATATATATTTTTACATTGAGGTATAGCATATGTACAGCAAAGGGCACTGATTTTTGATGTTCAGCTCAATGAATTTTTACATATGTATCTACTGAGGTAACCAACACCCAGATCAAGGTATGGCCCCCAGAAGGCTCTCTCATGTCCCTTCCCAGTTAGTAACCATCTCCCAGAGATAACCCCTGTTTTGACTTCTATCACTGTAGATTAGATTTTTGGTTTTTTATAATTTTTTTTGATATATAACAGACATATGATAAGGGTACAATATGTGCTAATCTCAAGGGCAGAGCTCCAAAAATGTTTGAATAGATATACAACCATGTAACCACCCTACAGAGAACTATGGTCCAAACCAAAGCCAAATCTGTTGCCATCAAGTTGATTCTGACTCATAGTGACCCTATAGGACAGAGTAGAACTGTCCCATGGAGTTTCTAAGGAGCGCCTGATGGATTTGAACTGCCGACCTTTTGGTTAGCAGCTGTAGCATTTAACCACTATGCCACCAGGATTTCTAGAACATGCTCGGTACCCCATAAGGCTCTTTATGCCCCTTCCCAGTTAATACTTGCCCTCCTGGTATAAATAATAAACCTTATTCTGACATATCACCATCATTCAGTATTGCATTTTCTGGACTTTATGTAAATAGAATGGTGTAGTATACACTCTTGTCTGCCTTCTTTTTTCAATATTATGTCATAATTTTGTGTGCAGCAATGGTTCATTCTTTTTTATTGTTCTGAGTATTCCATTATATGATTATACCGCAATTTATTTCTCAATTCTACTACTCTGTTGATGGACATCTGGGCTATTTTCAGTTTAGAGCTATTATGAGTAAAGCTGCAATAAACAAATTTTTGTGCATGTCTTTTGGTGAACATTTGTGCTCACTTCTGTGGGGCATATATTTAGAGTGAAATTTCTGGATTAGAGTAGGCTAAGTTTAGCTTTAACAAGTGCTACTCAACTATCTTCTAAAGTAGTTGTGTGATTTTACATTCCCATCAGCAATACATGAGAGTTCCAGTTGCTCCAGATCCTTGGTAACACTTAGTATTGTCAGGGTATTTAATTTATCCATTCCGGTGTGTCATAGTATCTTATTGTGACTTTAATTTGCATTTTCCTGATAACTAATGACATTGAGCACCTTTTCATATGCTTATTGGAAATTTGGAAATCCTCTTTTATGATGTTCCTGTTCAAGTTTATTATTCCATTTTTAATTGTGTTCTCTGTCTTTTTCTTATTGATTCATATGATTTCTTATATGTTCTGAATAAAACCAAAAACCTAACCCATTGCCGCTGAGTCGATTCCGACTCATAGTGACCCTATAGGACAGAGTAGAACTGCCCCATAGAGTTTCCAGGGAATGCCTAGTGGATTTGAACTGCCGACCTTTTGGTTAGCAGCTGTAGCACTTAACCACTACGCTACCAGGTTTCCATGTTCTGAATACATGTCATTTATTTGATATATATATTACAAATATCATCCCTTAACTTAGTCTCTGACTTGCCTTTTCATTCTCTTAATGATGGCTTTTGAAGTTCTCTATTTAATGAAGTTCCAAGTAACCAATCTTTTTCTTTATGATTAGTGCTTTATATGTCATGTTCAATGATATCTTTGCCTACCCCAAGGTCATGAAAATATTTTTCTATATTTTCTTCTACAAGCTTTATTGTTTTACCTTTCACGTTTAGGTGTATAATCTATCTTGAATTAATTTCTGTATGTGGTGTGAGAGTTCATTTTTTTTCTAAATGGATAGTCAATTGATCCAATATCATTATTGAAAAGACCATTCTTTTCCAGTAAAATGCACTGGTGCCTTTTCTGTACATTACCTGAGTGAATGTCCCCCACAGAGACTTTTGAATGATTGGCTAGGCTCAAAATCTGTAACTGACCATCCATCCATCCACCCATGCAGTGTGGATGCCTGGTATACGCCACACATTGTGCTAACCTCTGGGAACATTGATGAGCAAAGGGTGACCCCACCCCTCCCTCACCCAGAGAACAACAAGTTGGAGAGAGACAAAGTAATTGAATAACCAACAGTAAACATAAAATAAATATAAAATTCTAAGGGTCAGTAAAGAAAAAGCACATGGTGTTCTGAAAGCATGTTATAGGAGGATTTGAGTTGTTCTGGAGAAGCCAGAAAATTATTTTATTGCAATGCTTTTTGTAGAACCAAATCACCATTTCTGTATGACACTGTTTTCTGAATCTCAAACCCAGTGGTCAAGAACACATCTCCTATGTCTATGACATTAGTGAGGATCCCTCATCTCCTTTTTCTCAGCCCTGGAAGCTTAAAGGTTAAGTATATTCTGGAAATGGCTGTCATTTGTAGAGCTGGTCTATTCATAAGTAATCCCTGACTACACACACACACACATATTAGGACAACTATTATTCTCTAGGGGATATACACCATTTTTTGGTTGTCAGCATCCAAATCCCTTACTTTTGGGATATTCCTCAGCTGATGGGGAGTCTTTGTGGGAGGCCAACCTATCTATTGAAGCTAAAAAACCAGTTGCCGTTTAGTCGACTCCAACTCATGGCAGCCATGTGTGTCAGAGTAGAACTAGTCCATATGGTTTTCAGTGGCTGATTTTTTGGAAACTGATAGCCAGGCCTTGTTTCCGAGGTGCCTCTGGGTGGATTCAATCCTCCAACCTTTTGGTTTAGCAGCCTAGTTTGTTAATGGTTTGCACTACCCAGTGACTCAGTTTGAAGCTAAAAAGGCCCTTCCTATCTCAGCTCCATTGCAACCAGAGCATGGGCAAATGACCTAGGCCATCAACTCATTTCTAACTCTGAATCAGTAGGCGAGGATACAAAAAGCAGGGACAGTTCTGGTGGTGGGTGTCAAGCAAGATGAGATGGTGTTCTTTCTTGTTGCCCAAAAGTCATGGCAGCCTCCAGCACCCAGGGATGGTGGTGTGGGTGGTACATTTGGGATACAGAGACACCAGGAGCAGGGCAGCTGTTCTCAGTGATCCATTTTTAGGTGTGATTTTGGACATTGTTCCTACTGCGTGACTCAAACTCAGTTCTGCCACCCTCCCAGCACTTAAGTAAGCTGTACAATGGATGTTAATAAATTCCTCTTTTCTTTAAATCATCCGGCTTTGGCTTCCAGAGCTTATAACTAAGAACCTTGACTGCTAAATCTTCCTACTAAAATTCTGCATAATGGATCATTGCAGATATTTTTTTAACTTGTGGCATAAAAAGGTGTTCTGCATAAAAAGAGCAACCCTTGCATGTCACTTACATTTCAAACTGTCTTAGTAAATGCCTGTTATGGGTCTAGCACCTTGCAATAACTTTAGTTCCTCTGGGGCATTTAATTGTTAGGGTTATTCATTAAACAAATTGCTTCATAGGGCAAACAGAATTAAATCTTTAAATACATACCAGGAGGAGGAGTCAATGATAAGCTCCTTATAACCAAAACCAAAGCCTTGCCCTCCAGTGGATTCAGACTTACAGGGACCCTTTAGAACAGAGTAGAAATGCCCCATAGGGTTTCCTAGGCTGTAACCTTTACAGGAGCAGACTGCCACAGCCTTCTCAGGTGAAGCAGCTGGTGGGTTCAAACAGCTGACCTGTCGGTTAGCAGCTGACCATTTAACCACTTCACCACCAGTGCTCCTTAAGCTCCTTATAAGGGGGCTTCTCCCTATCTTCTTATAAAGAAGAAAGTAAGGTGCCAAATCTTTATCCAGATAAACTGGAAGTTGCCTGTCTTAGTAATTGCCTGTTATGGGTCTAACACCTTGTAATAACTTTATCTAGATAAATTGGAAATTGCCTTGTTCCCCGGCCTTCTCTCTTTATTCTCCTTCCACGTCGGCATATGAAGTTGTGGCTTCAGTCAAGTCAATCAGTTGATATGAAAAATATTATTTGAATGTGTCAAGTCCACTATGGCGCTAGTAGGCTGTACCAGTATATAAACCAATTGCTGTCAAGTTGATTCTGACTCATGGTGACCCTGTGTGTGTCAGAGTAGAACTTTGCTCCATAGGGTTTTCAATAGCTGATTTTTTTGGAAGTAGATTGCCAAGCCTTTCTTTTCAAGTGCCTCTGGGTGGACTTGAACCTCCAAACTTTCAGTTTGCAGCCAACCATATTAACCATTTGCATCACCCAGGGACTCTGTACCAGTATAAACAGACCACCAAAGAAATCTTAATTATGTAATATATTTATGCCATTCATTATTAATAATAAATTATATTTCTACTAATGAAAATTTCTTATTGGTAACATTACCAGAACAACAACAACAAAAAAAAACTAAACATAAGGACATAGATACCATGTTCATAGACCTCTACAGTTTACAATGTGATTTCAGGTAGTTTGATCTCATCTAATCCCATTGCTTAGAGAAGTTAAGTGACTTTTCTGAGGTCATGCGGCTTGAACCTAGACCTTGCTCCCACACCTTGCTCTTTTTACTACAATATGAAAATCCATCACTTTAAAACAATGATGAAATAACTGGATTTCATGAAAACAAAATAAACAGAATTGTAAAAACTCCAAATTCAATAAAATTATGTAATCTAGTTTTACCCAAGGAGAATACAAATTCAGCTTTGTTAATTTTTAATGAAAACTCAAAATAATGTACTATATTTCACTTTGTAAGTACCAAAATTTTTTTTATTTATATAATATGCTATATAAATGTATACATGAATAAGATGAGAATGGAAGGATGTGCCCCACAGTGCTATTGATGCTCTCTGGGGGGTGGGATTATGGGCAGCTTTCGTTGTGTGTGTTTGGGAGAGAATGAGCTTATGTTCATTTTCTACAAAAAATGTACATTACCTATATACTTGATTTTAAAAAGCTCTTTATTATTGTTATCAAAAAGAAATGTCACTTTGATATTTTACCATAATGTCTAACACAATGAAAAGAATGTTTTGACTATCCAGCAACCACTTATTGAGCAAGTGCCTTCCTGGTATTTTATGTGCATTCTTTCATTTTCCCAACAATTTCGTCAGGTAGGTATTGTTATCTCCCTTTCACAGATAAGGAGGCTGATGCTTGGAGGGGTTAATTTTCCAAGGTCACACAGTAAGCAACAGTCTTGGTTGTGATCTCAAAATCCACCATCTCAAATGGACCAAAGACTTAAAATGTAAGCGCTAAAATTATACTTAGAAGAAAACATAGGGGTAAATCTTCATGACCTTCAATTAGACAAATACTTTTTAGATATGATACAAAAAGCATGAATGACAAAATAAAAAACAGATAAATTAGACTTCTTCAAAACTAAAAACTTCTGTGCTTCAAAAGGAGCCCTGGTGGCACAGTGGTTAAGAGCTCAGCTGTGAACCAAAAGGCTAGCAGTTCAAATCCACCAGCAGCTCCTTGGAAACCCTGTGGGGGCAGTTCTACTCTGTCTTATAGGGTTGCTATGAGTTGAAATTAATTTAGTAGCAATGGGTTTGGTTTTTTGGTGCTTCAAAAGACCCAATCAATAGAATGAAAAGATAACCCAAAGAATGGCACAAAATATTTGCAAATCATATATCCGATAAGAGACTTAAGCATAGAATATATAGAGGATTCTTCAATTCAATAATAAAAAGGCAAATAGTACAATTAAAAAATGGGCAAAGGATCTGAATAGACATTTCCAAGGAAGATATACAGATGCCCAGTAAGCACGTGAAAAAAATGTTCAATATTATTAGTAAACAGGGAATTCCAAATCAAAACTCACAATGAGACACCACTACACACCCACTAGGATGGCTGGAATCAAAAAGTTAAATAAAAGGAGGTGGGGTCAAGATGGCGGAGTAGTCAGACTCTTCCTGCGGTCACTGTTATAACAAAGACGTGAAAAAAGATGTGAACCATTATATATATACCAAGCTAGAAGCCGTGAACATCAAAAGCAAAGTTGAGGAATTGGACTGAGTGACAAAGGTAGCGTGGAATGGTTCAGAAGCAGCGAGGAGTTGCTAGGCCTCACCTGGAGGGAACCGGGAGCCCGCAGGGCAATTCCACCACTGCCATTAGTGTGGTGAGGCAAGCAGAGGTGTTCAGGAGGCGTTTTCCACATGGGGGGGCCAAATGGCGGATACTCTGCTCAACCCTCCAGAACAAGTGAGAAGTGGTGAAAACAATAAGTACCTGCGTTTAACCTACCACAATCCAAAAATACCCCTTTGGGAAAAACCTCTCACTTACCTGCTCCGTTCCCGCTCTGCACTGGGTCCCAGCCAGCTTCATCTCCTTGGACAGTAGAAGGACGCTATACTCGCCCTGAGCCATTCTCCCAGCCTTGGAAAGGGAACAAATTAACAAACAGGGAAAAAATACTCTGCCAGCTCCCCTAAGCCAGAAACTCAGGGAAGAAACAGCTCCTTTGCCTAGGCACAGGCATAAGGGGACCACAGACTTTGAATGTCTTTCACCCCTGCATAGACCTGTGTGGGCCCATTTCAACTGCACAGGCCCTCATTAGCACAGTACAACAGGGTATATACCTGAAGTCTAACTTCAACTGTTTCAGCTACACAGTGGAGATTCAAGTTCGTGTCATTTGACACTGCTCTGCCCATTAAGCAGGGTCCTTACCTACCTACATCAGGGGCCTGAGGACTGGTGGCCCCACCCATGACACCTAGCCACCCGTGACAGGGTCCAAGAATAAGTGGTGCCTCCCAGTGTTTACAGCCAAAAGCATTGGGTGCACATAGTCCAGATGCAAAACCTACTCACCTACACGCTCTAGGGAACAGGGACACGCTTTCCTCACAGACACTCAGGGGCGGTTGTCAGCCCCCTACCTTGCTCAGTGTGTGACCCCCTACCGTACCCAGATACTGGTGTCTATACCAATGAGCCCTGCTCGATTAGGACTGTAGGTGAGTGCCTGCACCTCACACTTGGTGACTGACTATCTGAACACCTGAGATGAATCCATACAAGAAAAGTGAAAGGACTCCTGGGGTCACATACCTAGTATCAGCTCTAACCACCTGGTGACAGGCCATTAGAGCTTCAAAGGGGCCAATAACCAAACTAGCTCATTTGAGCAGCCTATTTAGGCATATCAGAACAAACAAGATGCTAGGACACAGTAAGCAAACATAAATAAATACAATAACTTATTGATGGCTTGGAGATCACAGTTGATATCAAATCACATAAAGAGGTAGACCACGATGGCTTCAGCAAGCTCCCAAAACAAAGAATCAAGAATTCCTCCTGATGAAGATAACTTCCTGGAATTACCAGAAGTAGAATACAAAAGATTAATATACAGAACTCTTCAAGAGATCAGGAAGGAGATCAGGCAAAATTTAGAACAAGCTAGGGAACAGACATACAAAGCATTAGAGGAACTTAAGCAGATTAGACAAGAGCATAATGACAAATTTAATAGGCTGCAAGAATCCATAGAGAGAGAGCAATCCAACAATCTATTGTTGTCAAAAGATTAACAATAAAATTTCAGAATTGGACAATTCAATAGAAAGTCATAAGAGCAGAATTGAGGCAATGGAAGTCAGAATTAGTGAGATTGAAGATAAAGCACTTGGTACTAACATATTTGAGGAAAAATCAGATAAAAGAATTTTTTAAAAATGAAGAAACCCTAAGAATTATGTGGGACTCTATCAAGAGGAATAACCTATCAGTGACTGGAGTACCAGAACAGGAAGGGATAACAGAAGAATACAGAGAGAATTGTTGAAGGTTTGTTGGCAAAAAACATCCCTGATATCGTGAAAGATGAGAAGATATCTATCCAAGATGCTCATTGAACCCCACACAAGGTAGATCCCAAAAGAAAGTCACCAAAGCATATTATAATCTAACTTGCCAAAACCAAAGACAGAGAATTTTAAGAGTGGCTAGGGATAAATGAAAAGTCACCTATAAAGAAAAGTCAGTATGACCAAGGTTGGACTACTCAGCAGAAACCATGCATGAAAGAAGGCAATGGGATGACATATATAAAGTCTTGAAGGAAAAAAATTGCCAGCCAAGAATTACATAGCCAGCAAAACTGTCTCTCAAATATGATGGTAAAATTAGGACATTTCCAGACAAACAGAAGCTTAGGGAATTTGCAAAAACCAAACCTAAATTACAAAAAGTAGTAAGGGAGTCCTCCAGTTAGAAAGTCTATGAGATAAAACCCAAAACTAGAACACAGACAGAGCAACCAGATATCAACCCAGATAGGGAAGTCATAAAAATAAATAAAAACTAAAATACTGAAAACAGGGAAACAGAGATGTCATTATGTAAAATATGACAACATTAAAACAAAAAAGAGGCACTAAAAAATGTAGTCATAGATCTTTCATATGGAGAGGAAGTCATGGAGATATAAAGAAACAAAAGATTGGCTTAAACTTAGAAAAATAGGGGTAAATATTAAGGTAACCACAAAGGAAACTAACAATCCTACACATCAGAATAAAAAACAAGAATAACATAAAGACTCAGCAAATACAAAATCAACAATGAAAAAGAGGGAAAGAAAATACATAAAGAAAAATGATGCAGCACATAAAATTAAGTGGAATAAAGAAACTGTCAACACAAAAAAGGACATCAAAATGACAGAACTAAACTCATAAAATCTGTAATTATGCTGAATGTAAATGGACTAAATGCACCAATAAAGAGACAAAGAGTGGCAGAATGGATAAAAAAACATGATCCATCTATATGCTGCCTACAAGAGACATACCTTAAAAACACAAATGAAAACTCAGAAGATGGAAAAAATATATCAAGCAAACAACAATCAGAAAAGAGCAGAAGTGGCAATATTAATTCCAGAGAAAACAGGCTTTAAAGTAAAATCCACACAATGGATGAGGAAGGACACTATATAGTGATTAAAGGGTCAACGTACCAGGAGGACATAACCATAATAAACATTTATGCACCCAACGACAGGACACCAAAATACATAAAACTCCAACAGCAGTGAAAACAGAGATAGACAGCTCCACAATAATAGTAGGCAACTTCAACACACCACTTTTGGTTAAGGACAGATCATCCAGAAAGAAACTCAACAAAGACACCCCAAAAAACCAAACCCACTGCTGTCGAGTTGATTCCAACTCATAGCAACCCTATAGGACAGAGGAGAACTGCCCCATAGAGTTTCCAAGGAGCACCTTGCGGATTCAAACTGCCGACCTTTTGGTTAGCAGCCGTAGCACTTAACCATTACGCCACCAGGGTTTCCAGTAAAGACACAGCAGATCTAAATGCCACAATCAACCAACTTGACCTCAGAGACATATACAGAGCACTCCACCCAACAGCAGCCAATTATACTTTCTTTTCCAACGCACATGGAACATTCTCCAGAGTAGACCACATATTAGGGCATAAAGCAAGCCTTAGCAGAATCTGAAACACTGAAATATTACAAAGCATCTTTTCTGACCATAAAGCCATAAAAGTAGAAATCAATAACAGAAAAAGCAAAGAAAAAAAATCAAACACATGGAAACTGAAAAACACCTTGCTCAAAAACTATTGGGTTATAGTAGAAATTAAGGATGGAATAAAGAAATTCACAGACTCAAATGAGAATAAAAACACATCCTACCAGAACCTTTGGGACACAGCAAAAGCACTGCTCAGAGGTCAATTTATAGCAATAAATACGTACATCCAAAAAGAAAAGGCCAAAATCAAAGAATTAACCCAAGAACTCGAACAAATGGAGAACAGCAAAGGAACCCCTTGGGCACCAGAAGAAACCATAATAAAAATTACAGCAGAATTAAATGAAATAGAGAATAGAAGAAATTGCAAAAGTTAACAAGACCAAAACCTGTTTCTTTGAAAAGATCAATAAAATCAATAAACCACTGGCCAAACTGACAAAAGAAAAACAGGAGAGGAAGGAAATAATCCGAATAAGAAATGAGATGGGTGATATCACAACAGACCCAACTGAAATTAAAAGGATTACAACAGAATATTATGAAAAATTATATTGTAACAAATTGGAAAATCTAGAGGAAATGGACAAATTTGTAGAAACACACTACCTATCTAAACTAACACAAACAGATGTAGAACAACTAAATAAAACCTATAACAAAAGAAAAGATTGAAAATGTAATTAAAAAACCAACAAAAAAAAAAGCCCTGGCCCTGATGGCTTTTATGGAGAATTCTGTCAAACTTTCAGAGAAGAGTTAATGCCACTACTACTAAAGGTATTTCAGAGCATAGAAAAGGACGGAATGAATACTCCTAAATTCATTCTATGAAGCCAGCATAACCCTGATACCAAACCAAGTAAAGATACCACAAAAAAAAAAAAATTACAGACCATCATCCCTCATGCACGTAGACACAAAAATCCTCAACAAAACTCTAGCCTATAAAATTCAACAACATATAAAAAAAATATTCCACCATGACCAAGTGGGATTCATACCAGGTATGCAGGGATGGTTCAACATTAGAAAAACAAGGTAATCCACCACATAAATAAAAAACAAGAACCACATGAGTAGCAGGGGCAGAGGTCTGGGGACCATGGTTTCAGGGGACATCTAGGTCAATTGGCATAACAAAGTGTATTAAGAAAATGTTCTGCATCCCACATTGGTGAGTGGCACCCGGGGTCTTAAAAGCTAGCAAGCGGCCATCTAAGATGCATCCATTGGTCTCAACACACCTGGAGCAAAGGAGAATGAACATCAAAGACACAAGGAAAATATAAGCCCAGGAGACAGAAAGGGCCACATAAACCAGAGGCTCCTTCAGCCTGAGACCAGAAGAACTAGATGGTGCCCAGCTACCACCAATGACTGCACTGACAGGGAATTCAACAGAGAATCCCTGATGGAGTAGGAGAAAAGTGGGATGCAGACCTCAAATTCTAGTAAAAAGACCAGACTTAATGGTGTGAGACTGGAGGGACCCCAGAGGTCATGGCCCCAGGACTCCCTGTTAGCCCCAAACTAAAACTATTCTGGATGCCAACTCTTCAGACATAGAGTAAACTATAGGAAATAAAATGATACTGGTAAGGAGCGTGCTTCTTATTTCAAGTAGACACATGAGACTACGTGGGCAGCTCCTGTATGTAGGCAAGATGAGAAGGCAGAGCGGGACAGGAGCTGGTTGAATAGACATGGGACGTACAGGATGGAGAGGACGAGTGTGCTGTCCAATTATAGGCAGAGCAACTAGGGTCACATAACAATGTGTGTATAAGTTTTTGTATGAGAAACTGACTTGAACTGTAAAATTTCACTCTTAGCACAATAAAAAAAAAGTCAGATAACAAGTATTGGTGAGGATGTGGAGAAATTGGAACCCTCATACACTGTTGTTGGATATGTGAAATAGTGCAACTGCTTCGGAAACAGTCTGGTAGTTCCTCAAGCGATACAGTTACCATATGACCCAGTGATTCTATTCTTAGGTATATACCATGAGAAATGAAAATATATGTCTGTACAAAACTTCCACACGAATGTTCATAGCAGCGTTATTCATACTGGCCAAAAGATGGCAACAATCCAAATGATGAATGGCTAAACACAATGTGGTGCATACATACAATGGAATATTATTCGTCCATAAAATGGATGAAGTACTGACACATGCTACAGCTTGGATGAACCTTGAAAACCGAAGTGAAAAAGCCAGACACAAAAGTTTACATATTATGTGATTCCAGTAATATGAAAGTCCAGAATAGGAAAATCTGTAGAAACACAAACTAGATGAGTAGTTACTTAGGACGAGGGGTATAGATGGGGGAATAGGAGGGTAATAACTAAATGGGTACAAGGTTTTTTTTATGAGGTGATGAAAATGTTCTAAAATTGGTGATGGTTGCACCTATCTGTGAATATACTAAAAACCTGGAATTGTATGCCTGAAATAAGTGAACTGTATAGTATCTGAATTATATCACAATACAGCTATCTTCTTCTGTTGCTCTGACCCTCTGACTGTCCCCAGACAGGTTCTCTGTGATAGGGTACTTGTGTAATCACACGATGGTGCAGTCTTTTTTTTTTTTTAAACAGATTTAAAGCATTAAAGTAGACAATGTAAAGATGATTATATGTATCATATAAAAGTCTGGAAGGATACATTTCAAACAGTACACATTGCTGGGGAATGGAGTTGATAACGGTGGGACTTACATCTTCTATTTTCTAAGCTTTTATAGTACTTAATTTTTTTTTTTAAATTAAGTCAGCAGGTATTACTTTTATAATAGTAAAAAATTAAAAAGATTTATATGTGAGTTAGAGAAAAAGACACATAGATTTTTTTCCTATGTTGTGTATCTTTTGAATTTTGGTGTATCTCAACACCAGGTTCACTATACAAACCATTTCTAGGATGCACATAACAAGGACGTGTACATTCATATCCCCCACATATCCCCAGGGTCTGTAGCTGTGTCACTGACTACTGTATCCGCAGTGCTAGAAGGCTGGGCACAACAAAAGCATTTGACACACAACTGGCAAATGAATGAGTAAAAATATACATTTTCCTCTCTTCAAGTATAAGATACACTGACGTATCTTTATATTAATTACACTTCAAAACAGAAAACATGTTAAAGTTAGGTAGTAGAAAGATCATGTGCAGGGAATCTCACAACTTGCCAAAGGTGGCCTTGACTTTGAATTCTTGCAAATAATGGGAGGGGGAGATAGTGAGTCACTTGAACATTGTGACCTACAAGTTTTCAATGACTTTCCAGTTTATCTTCTGATAAGCAAAAAATATTTTCAAGCAGCAGCATGCCCCGTGAACACAGGAATGCTAGAAAAACAAACAATAAAGGGCATACACAAAAAAACAGGTAACTGAAATTTTAATACACTTAGGTATTGATATAAAAATTTTTAAAAAATCAGCATTCAACATTGGTTTTCAGATTAATGTTTATAATTGTTGTACAATAAAGTTTTGCAAAGTTAAAATTCCTTAAAACTTCATTTCACTATTAATCTAACTCTTTAAAATCTACAAAACTGGTAGTATTTCAACTTTTTTTTTTTTTTTAAAGCAGTGGCACTTTTCCTACGTGAAATGTTAGCACGGGGCCCCCAATACATAAACTAGAAAAGTGAAACTTTCATAGGTCTTCCCTCTTACTGAAACTCTTCTGGCCCTAAGCACATTCTGAGAATGTGGAACTAAAATATTAACAATCAACACTAGGTAAGATTTCACTGACGAAGAAAAACTGGGAAATTCACTCAGTAGCCAACACTTTCTAAGCCTCTGCTTTTCCACACGCTGTGTTGTCTTAGGGTTTATCACTTTAGAAAAGTCTTTGAACATTGTTGCTGTTAGGTACTGTTGAGTCGGTTCTGACTTACAGCGACCCAGTGTACAACAGAAGGAAATGCTGCCCGGTCCTGTGCCATCCTCACAATCGTTGTTATGCTTGAGCCCATCACTGCAGTCACTGTATCAGTCCGTCTTGTTAAGGGTCTTCCACTTTTTCGCTGACCCTCTACCAAGCATGATGTCTTCCTCCAGGGGCTGGGCCCTCCTGATAACATGTCCAAAGTACCTGAGACAAAGTCTCGCTGTCCTCACCTCTAATGAGCATTCTGGCTGTACTTCCTCCAAGACAGATTTGTTTGTTCCTCTGGCAGTCCATAGTATACTCAATATTCTTTGCCAACATCATAATTCAAATGCATCAATTCTCCTTTGGTGTTCCTTATTCACTGACTAACTTTCACATGCATGTGAGGTGACTGAAAATACCATGGCTTGGGTCAAAGTGCTCCACTGTTTGAATGGCAGCTATATCAGGCAGAAACTGAAATTCTATACTTGGGAAATTATCTACAAATATATGCTACTGAATAAAAACCAAACCCAAACCCACTGCCGTCGAGTTGATTCCAACTCACAGCCACCCTCTAGGACAGAGTAGAATTGCCCCCCAGTGTTTCCAAGGAGTGACTTGTGGATTTGAACTACCAGCCTTTTTTGGTTAGCAGCTGAGCTCTTGACCACTGTACCACCAGGGCTTCTATGTTATACTGGTTCTTAACATTTTGTTAGGTAATCTGTTGTTCATATTAATAAAAGTATGAAGTTTCTCATGAAAAAAGCCCCAAAACCAAGACAATTCTTGGGAAGATGAAGGATCTCAATAAATCAAAGTGAGATCCCATGTAAATGTACCATCAGGGGCTTTAGGGCAGATGTCCGAAAGAGATAGAAAAGAACAACGGTATTCACACATCCTTCTACAGATGTGCACAGGTTAAGCTGGGCTGTGGGGCTGTGTGCATGGTGATACTGACTGAAGACAGGGAGGCTGTACTGGACCCCAAAGGCGCAGAACCACAGGGAAGCATCTGCCTAAGGCTACATGTGGTAAGAGCTAACAGCATAGAAAAGGAAGTCATGAGACACAGGGGCTTTTTGTGGTTAGCTGACTGAGTTTGCTCATTAAGGACCTTTTCTTCAGACTCATTAAGTTGATCCATCTCAGAAAAACTTCTACAGATTTCACAAACACCAAGGAGACCTGGTGGCACAATGGCTCTGCACCAGCTCGGCTGCTAACTGAAAGATCAATAGTTTGAAGCCACCAGCAGCTATGCAGGAAGAAAAATCCCAGGCAATCTGCTCCTGTGAAGATTACAGCCTAGGAAACCCTATGGGGCAGTCCTACTCTGCCCTGTAGGGCTGCCATAAGTCAGAATCGACTCGTTGGCACACAACAATAAAATGCTTAGAATGTGCCAGACTCTGTTCTAAGTGCTTTGCAAGTATGAACTCATTTCACCTCCTAACCACCCTACGAGGTGGGTACTATTATCAGTCCCATGTTAGAGACATGGACACAGGCACAGAGACTGAGCAACTTGCTCAACATCACAGTTTGTAAATAGTGATCTTGGATTCAATCACCTTTCAAGGGAAAAAAAAATCACACTTTTGGCTAGGAAGAGAAATTTGTCCTAGAAAAATCCTAGGAACCTGCCTGAGTTAAAAAGCAAAAAGCAGCACCAGAATTGACAGTGTATTTACTCATCACATCACAAGGATATGCTCTCCAAATCATTATAAATGATGACACATTCTAACGAGATAGATAAATATGAAATTGTATGGAAATGAACATAGGCATTTTTCTATTGTTAGTAAAGGCCTCCGTAAATTTGAATTTGTTTTGAAATGTCTGAGTGAAACCATACTGTTTTACATCGCAGGCATGTTAAAACAACTGGAAGCCTACTCAGCAAGTAATTGCTTCTGTATCACAGAGACTAGCATACAAAAAGGCAGTAAATAAATATTAAATTTGCCATAAAAAAGGTGGTTTCAAATGAGGTTTAAGAATAGCCTTGCACATCCCAATTCATTACTTTATCATATTCGTGAATTCTTTGCTTTATGTGAGAAAGTTTATTCTTTAGGTAATCACAGCGTTCTTTTTTTTCCAGAAATGTAGGATCCTGTAAAAGAAAAAGTCATTATTTCAGCCGCTGATTTTCTCAGGGAAGAATACAGAAACAGACATTATCACCCAGAAAATGACCCTTCCTAGCAGGTTTATTTGCAGCAGATTTAAAAATCTGCCTGATAACAGTTAAACTCTCTGCATTCGAGGCACCTTTAATAGTTTGAAACACGTAAGAAAGTAAATAAGTATAGAAAAGATTAATGAAGAGTTTTCCCCAGCCTATTCTGATTTGTGAGATCAAGTTAAGGATGGAGTTAGAAAGATGAAGGATAACGTTTTCGAAGGAAGTGTGTCTGAGGAGTTATACATCAGTGCTCATTTACCCAGGTTGCTGAATCAGGACATATCAGAAAGTGATCAAGACAGAGACGAGAAGGAAACGCATCCAGCATTCATTCACTCATTTCCTATAACAAGTAGCATCTTAAGAAATACAGGAAAAAAAGAAATACTACTATAGCTAAAAGATTCTATCACTCATCACCAGTGCCCCTGAATCAGAATACACTTTGAAGAAGAAAATTGTTTTACTTACATTCTTTTTTTTCTTAAACTCTTCATGGATTCTTGAAATTCTCTCATGTTCCTAAAAATAATATATCATATAATTGAATTAAAACACTTGCATTTACTAAAATCATGTCTCGAAAATGTCTGAAAGCACACTGGGAATTAGAACAGAAAATCATTTTACACAGTGGCATAATGAAAATATTCATACACAAAACTTCAGTTCAGTGGACAAATATTTGAGGGCTTACTATCTGCCAGACACTGGGATCCAGGGGTGAACAAGAGAAAAAGGTCCCTGCTGGCATGAAAGCACACCCAAGTCCCAGCATGACTGCTTGCCAGCTGTGTGAACCTGGACAAGCTATTTATCCTCCCTAAGCCTCAGTTTCCACACCAGCAGAATGGAAATAATAACCAGGGATGGGTCACCTAATAACCAAAATACACATGGGCTTAACTGTGTTTACTTACTAGTCTGTAGTGTACAATTTCAACCGGGTTTCACCAGTAAAACATAAAGAAAATAAAAATCCTCACAACTGGACCAATGAGCAACATCACGATAAATGAAGAAAAGGTTATAAAGTCAAGGATTTCATTTTACTTGGATCCACAATCACTGCCCACAGAAGCAGCAATCAAGAAATCAAATGATGCATTGCATTGGGCAAATCTGCTGCAAAACACCTCTTCAAAGTGTAAAGAAGCAAAGATGCCACTTGAGGACTAAGGTGAACCTGACCCAAGCCATGGTATTTTCAGTAGCCTCATACGCATGCGAAAGCTGGACGATGAATAAGTAAGACCAAAGAAGAATTGATGCCTTTGAATTATGATGCTGGCAAAGAATATTCAATATACCATGGGCTGCTGGAAGAATGAATAAATCCATCTTGGAAGAAGTACAGCCACTTAGAAGTGAGGATGGCGAGACTTTATCATCTCATGTACTTTGGACATGTTATCAGGAGGGACTAGTCCCTGGAGAAGGACATCATGCTTGGTAAAGTAGAGGGTCAGTGAAAAAGGGGAAAGACTGTCAAGGGGATGGATTCAAACAGTGGTTGCAACAAAGGACTCAAATATAGCAATGACTGGGAGGATGGTACAGGACCAGGAAATGTTTCGTTCTGTTGTTCGTAGGGTTACTATGAGTTGGAACTAACTCGATAGCACATAAAAACAACATATATGTGCGTGTATGTATGTGTGTATGTATGTGTATATATACACACACATATAAATCCATTTGACATTTATAAAAAATGCATCTTGGGTTTTAAGAATTTAACTATGTAAGTAATACATCAGATTAATACATCCTTTTCAGAAAAAAAAAAAAAAATTACAGAAAAAACTTAAGTCACCCATGTCTGCATCTCTACTTTGGCCTTCCTTTCTGCCATACTTGTGGTCACTGGTCTTGTGTGTGCCCAGTGATTCCTGTTTGCAGCTTTGGATCCACTTCTACCCTTAGCCACGGTGCTCTCTGCCCTTTGGGCTGGGGTGGTAACTGCTTCCTTGTTACTTTCCCCCAGAGGTGGCACTGCCCCCTAGTGGCTCCCCTATACCCACCCACCCCTTTGTGAGATGCCTCCTCCAATCATCTAGCTTCAGTGTCCACCTGTCTCCTGCTGGGAGTCTGAATAACTCAGCACATATCTCAGGCAAATTTATGTTTATTTAAATAAGAAAATTAAAATACTGCTTAATAATTGAAAGCAAAAGACATTATATACTTTAACTTGTAATCCTGACTAGTTAACTTGAATCCTGACTAGTTAATTTGAAGATGTCAAGTGGCTTTCCTAGACACAGCAGATAGAGAGGTTGTGGATGGTCTACATTTAAAAAAGCCAGAGTTGGGCCTTCTCCTAGGCACGTGTGCTCCTCCACCCAGCTGCAGGCACTGACCTGTCGATTTTCCGAACGATGTGGCAACCTGCTCATTACCGCATCCAGCTCGTCGAGCTTCCTCAGGACGGCCTGGACTTCTGCAGAGAGCTCTTTGTACTCTGAAAACTGGTCTTGGAACACAGCTTTATAGCGTTCTCGTTCATCATCTGTCTGAATCACAGGGTATTTTCTGAGAAAAAGAAAAAAAATTTTTAAGTGAAAAGTTACCATTTTCTCACTAAAACAAGCTGAATGGAAAAGCAGTTTAGCAAAAATAAATAAAGGAGAAAATAAAAACAGCTTGGCTTATTCTCACTGACCGTGCTTACCTTAAATTCAGCATACTATCAGATAACAAACAACAGTTCGAATATGAACTATTTAAAGCAGAGAGTGCTTAGAGACAAAATGAAAAATGAAAGGCCCCAAATGGAAAGTTCTCAACCTCTACACTTTGAAGAACTAGGTACTCACGCCACATAGTCAGGCATCACGATGGGCTTAGGGATATGGCCTGAGGGGATGTGACCACTCAGTAGTTCAGGCTTCACATGTGTTGCTCTCAATTCTTTGAAATTAACTTCTGGGTCTTTTTGTCTGTCGCAGCTGGTAGCCATTTCACACTAAGTTAAGGAGAAAAAAAAGACTGATTTATAAGCAAAGGCAGAAAAAAGCCTTGGATTTATTCTTAGAAGAAAAGCGGAAACAGCAATTAACATTTTATTCCAGAATTACATGTTTTCGAGTCACAAAGTTCTGCGCCTTTTTTTAATAGCTAAAGAGATTCATGTTTGAAATATGGGAATCGTGTAGATGTCAAAGGTGGATGATGAAATGGTAAATGTGGGAGGTCTTAAGTATTTTACTTATTTAGGATTTACAGCCCAAAAAGTCCCTGTGTGCAAATGGTTAATGCCCTCAGCTGCTAACTGAAAGGTTCAAGGTTCGAGTCTACCTAGAGGTGCCTCGGAAGAAAGGACTGGTGACCTACTTCCCCAAAATCAGCCAATGAAAACCCTATGGTGTTCACTTCTACTCTGACACACGTGGAGTCATCATGAGTCAGAGTTGACTCGACGGCAACTTGACTGGACTTTCGAGGGGGGCACTGGTGGTTCTTACACAGAATTCTCACATTCCATAAGGGAGACCTGGTTTGGTTCCAGGCCAGTGTGCTCCAAGCAGTCACCACCTGTCTGTCAGTGGAGGCTTGCATGTTGCTATGATGCTGAAAAGGTTTCACGGGAGCTTTTAGACTAAGGCAGACTAGGAAGAAAGGCCTGGTGATCTACTTCTGCAAATCAGTTCATGAAAACCCTGTGGATCACGACAGTGTGATCCTGTTGTGCATGGGTCACCATGAGTTGGCCAATAATCACAACTGAGAACAATCACAACTGTTAAAGAATAAAAACGTAGTTCAACATAAGAAATTCAGGGATAAGAATGGTATCAAAAGCCAAAAACCTATTGCCGTCGAGTCGATTCTGACTCATAGTGACCCTATTAAGACACAGTAGAACTGCTCCACGAGGTTTCCAAGGAGTGGCTGGTAGACCCAAATGCCGACCTTTTGCCTATCAGCCACTGCACCACCAGGGCTCCAAAAATGGTACAAGACTACTTAAATGAAAAGAGAAAAAACTAATACTATGAATCTGATATGACTGAATTACAAGTAGCTACTGAGTAGGTCAGAAGGGAAATGAGTTACGCTGTTTTCATTAGCTGACAAGGAAAGCAGGCAAATTCACTATCAGAAAGAAACCCTTCCCGATCCTCAGTATGTTTAAATCTAAGGAGGCCGGTACTGAGAACACAGAAGAAAGGCAGTGGCTGTCTTTAAAACTTGCCAGAGTGTTCTTAACTTGTGATTCCCTGAAAAGGGCTGTTAGAATCCTGGATGCCGGGCGCAGTGGTTTATGTCATCCTGGCTCCCAAAAACAAAGAGCTTCTACAAGCCTTTTTAATCATAACAATAATAAAAACGGTTGTATCCAAAAGAGGGAAGGAAAAAGAACACAAGATGAAATGGTCTAAAGGAGAATTATCAGGGACAGTCTTTAAGAGCTAAAATAGCTGATAGATGGAAAATAGGATGGGAAGACCCAGGTGGATCCACTCTAGAATGGTCAGGCAAAGACAGATACGCAGCCTTGGTCCTGGGAAGACTGTCCGATGGGCAGTGCCTGGAATACCAACCAAGCTGAGGAGGCTAGTGGATGCTAAGAGAGGGGTTTCCATTTTATACATGAAGAAGTGAGGTTCAGAGAGGTTAAGCAAATTCTTCAAGGTAACACAGCAATGAAGTAGAAAAGCCACGATTAAATTCCAGATCTATTTGACTCACTGATAACTTTAAGTAACATGTGGAAACCTGTTTATTTAAACTGTTCACATCCTAAAGTTCCATGAAGTTTTTGTAGCACACCAGAAATGAGTCTGTGATCGACACGGCGGGCAATGGCATACTGCTAGAGGAGAGTAAAGTCCTGCCTTGCTGTGAACACTGATTCCTCTTGGGAGCAGTAACCTCTCTCTACTGAATCCTTGACTCTCCAAAAAATGCTGGTTAAATAAAATTTGCTGAACTAAATTGAGAATGGCTTGGGGAGAGGACCCTCTACTTCACTGAAAACAAAATACAAAACAGGATTTTATCTTGCCAGGCAGCTTTTGAAATCCTTTGTTTCCTGACTTCCCTATCCCTGAGACTCACTTTGAGGTTTGGTTTAACATTAGCTCATTCTGAAAAACCACCAGCTCTTAACAAACAGCACACCCCGCTGATAAGACATGGAGTCTGTGAGCCAGCCCTAGGGGAAGGTTATGAACAGGAGACGTTCCACACCTATCTGAGGCCCTAGATGGAGGGAAACCGAATCACCTAGATGCAGAAAGCATGTCTAGCCACTGGGCCCCTAAACAGCAAAAATGCCAGTGGGAGCAGAACATAGGAGAGGTAACAAAACATGCTTCCTAACATAATCTTTTCAGACAGCTAGTTATCAGCTAGTCAGAATGCCATTTCTTCATCCTAATGAATTCTTATATATTTTAACATGCAGTTGTGCGCTGTAGAGTCGATTCTAATTCTGACTCCTAGTGACCTTATGTCACTTACAGAACTGCCCCGCAGCGTTTCCTAGGCTGTGATCTTTACAGAAGCAGACTGCCAGCTGGTGGGTTCAAACTGCAGACCTTTCTGTTGGCAGCCAAGCGCTTAACCATTGGACCACCAGGGCTCCTTGTGTTAAACATTAGGGGGAAACTTTTTGGTTTGACTAAATGGGTTTCTATTTCCTGGCATCTCTCTTTAGCTTCTAAATATTTAACCATCCAGTTCTCATGTGGGCTGGCTGTGAAAGCTGCAGCTAGTATGTTGATCCTTGGGTGTTAGAAGCAGCCCTAAGCATCTATCTCAGATTTCCAAGTCAAAGTAAGGAATTTTTTGCCCAGGTAGTCATGTTGACCAGGAGGGTCCATAATTAATTTTTTTTTTCTAGGCAGATTTTTTTTTTTCTATTCAAGCAGAAACTATTCATTTTCCTTACTTGCCCATCTCTCATTTTAAGATTTACCTTTTAGGTTTAAACACAGAAGAAAACATTCTTTGATGGTTACGAGGGTAGGGAGGGTGGGAGAGGCGTATTCACTAGACAAGAATTATTTTAGGTGAAGGGAAGGACAACACACAATACAGGGGAAGTCAGCACAACTGGACTAAACCAAAAGCTAAGAAGTTTCCTGAATACAACCAAACACTTTGAGGGACAGAGAAGTAGGAGCAGGGGTCTGGGAACCATGGTTTCAGCGGACATCTAGGTCAACTGGCATGACAAAGTTTATTAAGAAAATGTTCCGCATTCTACTTCGGTGAGCAGCATCTGGGGTCTTCAAAGCTAGCAAACGGCTATCTAAGATGCATCAATTGGTCTCAACCCACCTGGAGCAAAGGAGAATGAAGAATACCAAAGACACAAGGAAAATATGAGCCCAGGAGACAGAAAGGGCCACATAAACCAGAGACTCCATAAGCCTGAGACTGGAAGAACTACACGGTGCCCAGCTACCACCAATGACTACCCTGACAGGGAACGCAACAGAGAATTCCTGATGGAGCAGGAGAAAAGTGGGATGCAGAACTCAGAGTCTAGTAAAAAGACCAGACTTAATGGTCTGACTGAGACCTTCTTAGCTCAAGTAGACACATGAGACTATGTGGGTAGCCTTTGTCCAGAGGCGAGATGAGAAGGTAGAGCGGGACAGTAGCTGGTTGAATGAACATGGGAAATACAGGGTGGAGAGAGGAAGTGTGCTGTTTGCATTGTAGGGAGAACAACTAGGGTCACATAACAATGTGTGTATAAGTTTTTGTATGAGAAACTAACCTGAATTGTAAACTTTCACTTAAAGCACAATAAAAAAAGAAAAAAAAAGATTTACCTTTTAATATAAAAAGGGGGTTTTAAGAAATCAGACCACCACTCGCCTGTCAGTTTGTCATCGTGTGGTGGCTTGGCTGTTGCTATGATGTGGGAAGCTCTGCCACCAGTATTTCAAACACCAGCAGGGTCCCCGTGGTAGACAGGTTTCAGTGGAGCTTCCAGACTAAGACACACTAGGAAGAAAGGCCTGGCAATCTACTTCTGAAAATGAGCCAATGAAAATTCAATGGATGATAACAGAATATTGTCTGATATAGTAGTAAAAGATAAGCCCCTAGATTGGAAGGCACTCAGAATACACCGTGGCTTCAACAGTGGACTTGAGCATATGAACAATCGCGAGCATGGCACAGGCAGGCAATGTTTCATTATGTTGTACCTGGGGTCACCATGAGTTGAGCTGACTTGACAGCAAGTAACAACAAGAAGTCAGAATATTCCCATACGGATTATTTCATCTATAATTTTTTTTTTTTTAATTTATGCTCAACATTTTCTTCACATTTTGGGTGATCCTCACTGATCATCAGTTTGGAAAACCCTGTTGGGAAAAACTCTGTGGCCAGATAGGAGACAAAGAATTAAAACCTCTTTCGGCTTTCATGGGAAGGATGTGTTCGACTCTAGACCTGGGACAGACCACTGAAACCTCAAACAGGGCTTCTGATCACAACCACACCAAAGGGACAGCAGAGAAAGCACCCAAAGGCCCAAATTTAATGTGATCTTTTCTTTGGTTCTAGCAAAAACTTGTGTTGTTAGCAAACATCAGAAATGCTCTATGAAGAGGCAAGAAAAAGCAACTAAAATTAAGCTACAGGATAACTTATGTTATCAATGTAATTATTAAACTTTTCAAATAAAAAATGAGTTGAATTAATACCCTGTCAAGTTAGAAACAAGGAGAGGAGCTGTTTCTGTGTGCAGGTGTCCAATTTCAGACTCTCCCTCCTTTCAGGTGTATAATGGAATCATGCACGGGCCTCTGGTCTCAGGCCTATACCACTGCCTTTGATGCCAAGGTTAGATGTTGCCTTTTCTACCTTGGAAAAGAAAGCTGCTCAGCCCTTAGGGATTTATTAGAATTTGCTACAATCTCTACTTGATTTTACTTTATGTCTGTATATTATTTCTTTTAAAAATGGTCTTATTTGCTTTTTAAAAATTATATTCTTTAAAATACAAAATAAGAAGCGACAGCCCAATGGATAGTCCCAAACAATGAGCAGGTAATGGAAGTTCAGAGAAGGTAGGTAATTTTCCCAAGATCACAGAGCTAGTAAGCAGCTGCTCTAGCACCCAAATCCAGATGTGTCTGATGCTAAAGTCCATTTTCTCTTCACTGCACTGCACTGCCTGTCCTGTGCTGGTCTCCCAACCTATGATGGCTAAGACGGAGTCAGGGTGAAAATCACACCCAGTGAAAAGCTGGAGGTTGCAACCTTTTCTGTAAGATTTTGCAATTAAACCATAAGATTCTCTTCTCCTTTGTTCTATTATAGCACCTAACAACAACAACATATCATTCAAAAGGGTGCATAATGAAAAGTCTCCCTCTTCTCCCGTCCCCCTAGTTAGTCAGCTGCCCTCCTAAACGGCAATCGCCACTATCTGTTAGCCCTGTTAGCGCGGTGGTTAACTGCCCGGCTGCTAACCGAAAGGGCAGTGGTTTGAACCCACCTGCTGCTCCATGGGAGAAAGATGTGGCAGTCTGCTTCCGTAAAAGTTCCCAAAAGCCGCCCTGAAAACCCTATGAGGCAGTTCTACTCTGTCAGATGGGGTCACCATAGTCAAAAATTGACTTGACAGCACCTAACTACAACACTATCGGTTTTAGATGTATTGATATATATATTTTAGACAGCTTAAAAAGTGTCTTCATTTAACTTACTCTGCTTGTTAGTACCACTGTCATTGAGTTAGAACAAGTATAACTGAAATGTGCATCCTAAAAGCAATAAATGTTGAATATTTAATGACCATAAAACAAATCAAAATGCAAGGATATGGGAATCAGGAAGTGAAATCAAAGCATGACTTAAAAAAAAAAAAATGAAGATGCATACAAAGTAGAACCTTCTAATTCTATGGACAATGTTTAAAGTGTAGAGAATTTGTAGCACGAGTCCCACCCTGCCTTCAGAAACGAGCTCTTCCATATTCTGTAGACCAGCTGACACCAGCCTCACCTGCCCCACGCCTGGTCAAGTATCTCTTCATTTCTATAGATTTATGGATATCCAAAAAAATCTCTGCTAAGTCACTGAGTCATGTCATCTCAACTGTAGTTCAGATGATTCCGCTGACAAATCAAAACTCATTTAATGTAAGTGATCTTTAAAAAATGTGGTTAATGACAGATCCCAAAGGGATATTTTGGCCAATAAACATGCAGAATTTGAGACACTGTTATTCACAAATTCCTTTTCCCAGGAGATGTCAGAGAAATACAAATCTCTAAGCAAGTTATTTAGTTTAATTTTATAGTCTTTAACGATCCCTTTCTCTCATATAAACACACACATATTCATACATACACATGCCTACAGACATTGCACTTGGCTAATCTGTCTATGAGTTTTTCTTTTCCACTAGATTTGAAAGCCCCTGGAAAATGGAGATGATGCTCTTTATAGTATTTGGATCAGCAGCCCATAGCCTAGTTGGTTCATGTTTGTTGAATGAATGAATGAATGAATGACTCTGATGTATTAATCATGATCCCTTGGAAAAACTCTTCAGCCACTTCATAAATTCCTTATTTCAGCACAAATAAAACATTTTCAAATAATATGGGTGTTTCGTAACATACAAAATTAAAAAGTAAACTTAAATAAAAGATATTTTCAAAATGTTCACATTTAACAAAGAACTCGTTCAAATGAACAAAGAACTCGTTCAAATGAACAAAGAACCCAATAGAAAAATTAGAACATGAATACACAGCTACTGAGGAAGGAAATGCAAACATATGGAAAGATGCTCAACCTCACTCCTGAAAAGAGAAATGCAAATTAAAACTACTTGAGAGTCATGAATTGAACTGTGTCCCCCAAAAATATATGCCTCAATTTGGCTAGGCGTTGATTCCCAGTATTCTGTGACTGTTCACCATTTTGTCATTTGATGTGATTTTTCTATGTGTTGTAAATCCTATCTCTATGATGTTGATGAGATGGGATTAGTGGCAGTCATGTTAATGAGGTAGGACTCAGTCTGTAAGATTGGATTGTGTCTTAAGCCATCTCTTTTGAGATGTAAAAGAGAGAAGGCAGCACAGAGATAGGGGGACCTCATACCACCAAGGAACAAGAGCCAGGAAAATACTGTGTCCTTTGGACCTGGGGTCCCTGCTCTGAGAAGCCCCTCAACCAGGGGGAGATTGATGACAAAGACCTTCCTCCAGAGCTGACAGAAAAAGCGTTCCCCTGGAGCTGACACCCTGAATTTGGACTTGTAGCCTACCAGACTGTGAGAGAATAAATTTCTCTTTGCTAAAGCCATCCACTTGTGGTCTTTCTGTTACAGCAGTACAAGACAACTAAGACAATAAGATACCATTTTTCACCTGTTAGACTGACAAATGTCAAAAAATGTCATCACCCTTAAACCAAAAATATCCCCTGAAGTCATCTTAAACAAATGAACAATAGTTCAGCTTAACTAGTAAAAAAGGTCCGCCTTTGAGCATTATGCTCTTTTAAGAACTATCTGTCTATATGGGATCAAACGGACATCAACTCAACAGATTAGATAGGAACCTTAGGGTGCAGTGAGCTGATGTTAATGGGGGAGAACAAGTCAGAAAAGGAGGGTGAGAATGGTTGCACAACTCGAAGATTGTAATCACTGTCACTGAATTGGATATGTAGAAACTGTTGAATTGGTTTATATTTTGCTGTGTATATTCTCAACAACAAATAAAATTTAGAAAGAAAAATTTCATCACACACTGAGGAAGCTGGATGCCCTCATACAGTGCTGTTGGGGAATCTGACAATCAAAGAACAAACAATAAAAACACATTCCTTTTGGTCCAGAACTTAATTTCTCAGAATTTGTCATTTAGGAATGACGTATGTTCAAATATATACTTGGATGTATAAGGTTATTCACTGTAGCATTGTTTCTAATGGGGAAGGATTGGAAATAACCTAAATACTCATTGATGGTACATCCATACAATGCAATAATACTACAGAGTTGTAAAAAAGATGCAAAGGTTCTTTATGATATGTAAACATCTTAGAAATGTCTTGTTAAGTGAAAAAATCAAGGGCCATAACATATGTGTACAAGCTGGAGGAGAGAGAATTTATACAACAGGTATTTGGAAGGAAACACAACACACTGATAACACTGGGAAGGTGAGGTATAGGACTGAAAGGAAGTCTTTGTAGTATAGAGCCTTTTGAATTCTGACCTAAGCGAATACTTCTCTTTCAAAAACACAAACTCAAAGGGTTGCAGTTTCAACTACTTGCTAAGAAATACAATGCCTGTTGAAACAATTTTCATTGAGGTTAAAATTATGATTATTAATAATATATTAATATAGATAACTAATTACAATAACAACATCTCAGCAGACTAGTGAGACAGAAATTATTATTATTCCAATTTTACAGGTGAAGAGGCATGAAGAGGTTAAATATCATGGAAGAGGAATTTCCTGACAGGACAAAATTTGGATCTGAAAGAAAGGTGAGAAAGAAGAGAATGGCAAAGAACTTCAAAGAGAATTAAAGAAAGTTTGGGAGAATAATTTTTATTTTTAAAATATCAAATTTTAAACAAATTAAGAGGACCAACTACATTTACTTGCATAAGCTTGCATCTATCAAAATTAAAAGGAGCTATGATTTTGTTTGATTTGGTCCTTTTAGCATTAGAAAAAAGCTGAAAGTCCAGCTCTGAACTCAGTGGAACAGGTGCACTTTCATAGAGAAAGGATTCTGCTACATAAAGCGACAAGAGAGAAAAGCAGTTAACAAATCTAGACATGAAGTATATTATGAAGGGAACTTTATTCTTACCATTTTCCTTTTCAATGGTAATGATGGCTCATTTACCTGGAAAAAAAAAAAGTTAAAATGATTTTTCAAAGTTGCATTGCAAATATTTTCATTCATTTGCATTCATGGCCCAATCTCAATTCTATAGAGGTTGATTCTCTACTTGAAGGACAAGATAAGAGCTCAGTGTTCCTCCTACTTCCTTGCTACATTGTGATTGGCCAGTGGAGAACCAGAGGAGGAGGGATAACTACCTCCCTGCCAAGCGGGACCACGGGACAGAGCCAGAAATACGGGGATGGTGCAGACTATTCTGTGAGTTGCTCTGAATTACCTAGAGGTTTTATTTATTCTTGGTTCCCATTATGTTGCATAATTAAAGAGTTTGGGGAGGTTAAGCTATAGAATTAATAGAAGAATGCTACAAACCATCGTATCTTCTAACTTTAGGACGCTACAGCAACACATAAATGGGCACAACCTCCAACATCAGAGGTAACTCACTCTAGCCAATCATTATGAAAAAACTTAGAGAAATGAGTTTTTGTTGAAAAAGAATATGTTGATATTTATAGTTACATTCACGTGGAATTTTGAAAGTTGACATTAAGAACTTTCTTGTTATTAAACTTGCATAAAATTATGAGGAAGGGTATGAGTTTCACTATCTGGACTTCGTATTCATTAGAATTTAAAGTTCTTTACTTTGTATGGACCCCTGGTGGCGCAGTAGTTAACAGTTACGGCTGCTAACCAGAAGGTCAGCAGTTTGAATCCACAGCTCCAACCTGAAAACCCTATGGGGCAGTTCTCTGTCCTATAGGGTCGCTACGAGTCGGAACTGACTCTACAGCAACGGGTTTGGTTTTCGGTTTTTACTTTGTATACAGAGATGCAATGTAAGAAATATGCTTGAATTGAGTTTCTGTTTATGGGGATGGAAAATTTGGCAATGGATACTGCTGATGGTTGCACAACATGGCTGATGTAAATTAGCGTCACATGAAAAAATGTTTACTTGGTAAATGTGTTATCTATATTTTAACAATAAAAAAAGGAATTATAAGTGCTAAGATAAATTTTTTTCTTTAAGATAAATTTTTAGAAATAAATTGAATCCACATACAGTTCTGGTAAGATAAATATATTTTGTGACAATACTGTGTGCATCACAATGAAACATTTTCAGTTTTTTTTTGTTACAAAACTATTGAAGTTTATGGTTGTGCATCAGATTCATGCAAAAGATTAAAAAACAAAATATATATGCTAGTGTGTGCTACTGAGTAAGTAAGGACAAGGTTTATATAACTTTTATGTGTAATTTTGCCCAATACACACCATGGAGCCCTGGTGGCACAGTGGTTAAGAGCTTGGCTGCTAACCAAAAGGTCAGCAGTTGGAATCCATCAGCTGTTCCTTGGAAACCCTACAGGGCAGTTCTACTCTGGCCTATAGTGTTGCTAAGAGTCGGAATCCACTTGACAGCATTGGGTTTGGTTTTGGTAATACACACCATGAGCAATGTATAGTACCTGTGAAGTCCTGGGAAAAAAAGGAGAGGAAAAATTCAAGAGACACTTGACTTAAAATGAGAAGTTTTAAGGTAAATGCTGAAGTTTTCAGTGGTATAGGAAATTCCACTACATAAAAAACTACATATAACTTCTTAAAAGAAGAAAGGAAAACATCAACTTATTTCAGGGTGTACTGAAGCTAGAAGAACATAACCCAACATTTTTGCTATTGTTCAAATAAAATAATTTTAAATAGGGCTCTTGCATAATCTTATCTTCCAGATATTGTTGTTATTATTATTATAATTTATTCTCCTCTTTTTCCTCATAATAACAGTAATAATTATCACATCTAATTAGCTAAATTCTAAAAGTAAAAACAACTGCAAGACTCCCATTCTAATTTTGAAACACAGAAACTCCTCAAAATAAGGATGAAAACAACCAAGTTCCTGGCACGTTTTCACAGAGCATGTGTGTTACAACTCCACCTGCCAATGCTTAAAACACCAAATGTGGTTCACCGTATTCTTGTTTAGTTTTATTTAACTCACTGGAAGAAAGTGGGACTCATCATACTAGATTTAAATGAGTACTTTTCTCCTGTAACTGCAAAATTCTGTTTTTTTAATTAAGTCAGCATACTGAAGAATCAAGATTCTCCTCAAACTTACTTGAAAAATGAGAGTTATTTTAATGAGTATGTTATTCTTTTTTGCAGAAATTCAGTAGTGTGTTTTCACCTTATGTATCAGACACACTAACGCAGCCAATAATCTGTATGTTACAGATCTGCAATGTTACGTAAAACGCCACAGCACATTATCCCAGTCAAAGCGTGTCTGCGATAATGGAGTAAATTTTTGAATTTCAGATCATTAAAAAAAAAAAAAAGGCAGACTTCTATAAAAAGCTTTCTGTTTTGAGAACTATATGAATATTTAACAAGAGAGTAAATAACAGAAAGAAGCAAAAACAAAAGATTATGAAATCCCTTACCTCCTGCTGTTCCACGTATTCCCTATGTCTCCGAGCTGCCTCATGCCTCCATAATTTCAGACAGACCAAAGCACTAACGAGATACACAATCATGGTGACAAACAGGAAGATCATTGCTGCAATCTGTCCTCCTTCTACCCGACAGAATGCTGCGTTTATTGGCGTGTTAAATAATGGATAGTAGCAGAGTCCACCTCGGTTGGTATCATTCACGTAGACTATGGCTGCAGCCATATACAAGATAAACAAGGCAACATTAATTCCAAATTCAGTCAGGGGCCACCAATTAGAGTCCAAAAGAATGGTGCGGTAATACATGGACATGCCAAGAACCAGAATAATAATGGTGGCGATCCAAGCTAAACCAGCAACCACGAGTACAAAAGGGGTCTTAGGGCCACTGTAGTAATAGCCCCCATACATACTGCCCAGGCTACCAACACCTCCGACACCAAAGGATGGTGAATATCCAAACAAGTTATACCACTCATTGTCCTTGTGAATGTAAGCTGTGACACAAGCGAAGACACCGGCACCCAGAAGCAGCTCCACAACACCCAGAATTCTCAGCAGGCCTGCCCACGACTTCATGTAGGAATACCTTAGGTTATACTCTTCCACCTTCTCACTGTACGTTCGAGCTGTTTGTGTGTGTCGGCCTAGAGATCCATAGGGATCGTGGGGAAGCATTGCATCAGCCTCTTCCCGGGAATTGAAGGTTCCTTCTGACCCTCCGTGAGGATCTTTGCAGGAGTTGGGGGGTGAATGGTGGTTTGGTCTTGTTGGAGAGGCTGGAGGTGAACACTCCACTCCATCGGAGATGTATCTGATGTCAGACGCTGGCTTATCCCATTCTGGGTCTTTTTTCTTCCCTTTGAAGAAGTTTTTCCAGGAGTCAGGGACAAACCGCCTTATAGGCTTGAGATCTGGTGCTATGGCTGGTTCCTCTGTGTCACTTGAGTAGAAGTCTGGACCGAATGGTGGCTGTAATGGGAGAGGGGGTGGAGGCAAAGGATCAGCGCTCACGGCCAGCTCACTGTTGTGAAGACTCTGGAGGGTTCTTATGGTGCCACCTGGATAGGACAAGTCTACTGGGACCTCATCGTAGGACCTGTCCCGACTCTTGAATCTTCTGCCATCTGACGACATTTGTGGTTTTCACACCTGTGGCAGAGATTAACATTATCACTTATGCTTCATTATTTATCCATTCAGTGATGCCCAGAAGCTGTTTTTAATCATTTAGTGGCAAATCATTGCATTCAGGAGACCAACATGATCATTTTAGTTATTATGGTCTATAAAAATGACAGTATAACTATGTACATTTTTAAACACATATAACAATTTATGTTAGCCAGGGATATAATCATCACTCTATGCCATTTTAAGGGCAACCAAAAATTTAAATTTTAGTTCTAAATTTTACCAAGTTGAAATATTAATACGTTTAGTATATCTGTGAGACCTATAAAAACAAAATACAAAAAAGAAAAACAACAAACTTGTAAGAGTATAGGACACTAACATACTCCCAAGTAGAGTCCTTTCCTCAAACGTCTAAATCAAAATATTTGTGTCTGAACGTACCAAAATTTGATGGCTCAGCAAATACTCTTCATTTCCCTGGGGTGGGAAACGGGAGTGTGTTATCACATTGTGGGGATTGCAACTAATGTCACAAAACAGTACATCCATAAATTTTTGTATGAGAAATCAACTTGAGCTGTAAACTTTCACCTAAACCACAATAAAAAAAAGAATTCACTTTTTCTATTTTATACTTGGTATATGTCCGATGGAAACCCTGATGGCGTAGTGGTTAAGTGCTATGGCTGTGAACCAAAGGGTTGGCAGTTTGAATCCACCAGGCGCTCCTTGGAAACTCTATGGGGCAGTTCTGCTCTGTCCTATAGGGTCGCTATGAGTCGGAATCGACTCTACGGCACTGAGTTTGGTTTTTTTTTTTATGTTCGATACGTGAAAAATGATATTCATCATAGGGAAAAATAATTATTTTGAAGTGTACCTCTTCAATGAATTATACCTGTTATTCTTTCTTGGTTAGCTTATTTTACAGTATATGCAGATTTGTAGAAATAAGCAAATAATATACTAAAATTCCACTGTCATCTTTATGTCAGTAATTGCCTGTTTTAAGAAGTTTACACATTCTGCTAATGAACTACAGATATTCGGGCTGGCTGTTAGTACTTGAACTTATCACCCACTAAAGGCTACCTAAGTCTTGGTTGTCAGCAGGAGGAAAGAGATATGTACTTGTAGTAGTCACTGTGTTTAGTCTTTAACAAAACATCCAAATACAGTATCTTTCTCTGCAAAATTCCAGATTTTGGAAAAGAAAAAAGTTCTAGAGCTTTCAAAAATGAAACCAATAATTCAATAGGTTAATTCCCTCATGCTGGGAATTAGACATAATGTTAGTTCCTTAACACAGAGATTTTACTGTCTTGGGAAAATGTAGCTATTATGGAATACTGGGTAAAGGAAGCTGAAAGTAGAGAGGAACTCTAATGGTGAAAATTGCTTGGTGATTCACTAACATCTTTTCTAAAGGGAAAACTGCATTCTGTTAGTTTCGTATAAACTGGAAAGACTTGTAGATTATTCTATTCCACACAAGTCTTCCAAGGTGATAAAAGACAGTATTTTGAAGGAATTAAAAGATCTTTATAGAAAAATACTGAATCAAAAACACTTCACTTCTAAATCATAGTATTAATACAATCTTGCCAAGAAATTTTGAAATGCTGGTCCATTAAAAAATCTATTTTTTACCTGCAATTTATTGTTTGACAGTCAATTTTTTTTTAACACTTACTCCTCTCCCCTCAAACTCCTTAATTTGTATAAGCTTTCTTAAAAATAAAAAAATAAAGAACTCTTCATTTTCATTAACTCAAATCTGCTTTGGGATGGCCAAAGGAGAACAGTCTGTTAAAACAGATGGACTGAAAAGACCCTTCTCTCCCTAAATCAGAGAAGTTAATTTAGAAGAGTTGCTTCCTCAACTCTAGAATATTAACACTTGATACTAGATTTTAAAAACCGAATTCTTGGGAGATAAAAACCACTAAAGGTGAAGTTTTCTTGAAGGTGCAACCCAGAACAGCAGCACTTGATCATGTGTATCGTTCCTTACAGGGTAAACAGCTAAAGTTATTTGTTGTCTGAGAGGGAGGGACAGAGAGTGTGTTTAAAGGACTTTCAATACACCTCAAAAAATAAAACCACAGAAAAAGTACTTTTACTAAACCTGTTGATTTCCTTCATGAAATCAAGGACCTAGATGCACAAAAGGGAAGAAACATTTGTTAATGTAACTACTCGGTTTATTATTGAAGGTTGCAACATAAAAAGAGGAGAGAATATAACATTCATTTCTCAGTATCTACGATATTATATGTATGCATTTTACAGGACACCTCATTGCTTAATTTAATTTACTGGTAAAAGTCATTCCTTGCATACCCATCAATCAGCTTCAATAATTATCAACTCATGGCCAATTTTGTTAGATCTATAACCCCCACCCTGTTCCCTCTGCCAATAAATTACTTTGAAACAAATCCCAGACATCAGATCATTTCATCTGCAAAAGACTTCATTTCTCTACCCCTCCAGCCTAGTCCTGGGGAGAGGCAGGCTGGAGGCAGTTCGAGGTACCTGTTAGGAGTTCAAGTGGAGATGTCAAGCGGGCAGTTATACACCAACTGCCGTTGACTCTGACTCATGGTAACCTCATGTGTGGCAGAGGAGAAATGTGCTCCATATGGTTTTTAACAGATTTTTTTTGGGAGTAGATCACCAGGCCTTTTTTTCCAAGGTGCCTCTGGGTGGACTTGAACCTCTAACCTTTAGGTTGGCAGAACGCGTTAACCTTTTACATTACCCAGGGACTCCTAAAAATCATGGTGGTGTAGTGGTTAAGTGCTACGACTGTTAACCAAAAGGTCAGCACTTCAAACCCACCAGGCGCTCCTTGGAAACTCTATGGGGCAGCTCTACTCTGTCCTATAGGGTCACTATAAGTCAGAATTTACTCGACACAATGGGTTTGGTTTTAGGGACTCCTAGTCTAAAAAAAAAAATTTTTTTTTAGTCTATACACAGGATAAGTAATGCCAAGAGAGTGGGTGTAGATAGAGAAGTCCAAGATGGAATGTCAGGGGCCTCCAATGGGGCGCTCAAATACTACTGGATTAACTATGATAGCCCTAGCATGGTGCCCACAATGGAGCTCTATAAATGATTCCCAAAAAAACCCGAGTGCCGTAGAGATAGCAATTATTTTTTTCTTTAGAGTCTGCTGTCCAAAAAAGTTTAAATTCTAGAAGTGAAGACTGAGAATAGTATCACCATAGTTTTTAAAACACATATTTCTAAGAAATACAGAGGCGAAAGCACAACAAATAACTTTAGCAAGTTTTACATAAAACCAAAACCAAACCCACTGCCCTCCAGTCAATTCCAACTCACAGTGACCCTATAGGACAGAGCAGAACTACCTCGTAGGGTTTCCAAGGTTGTAAATCTTTAGGGAAACAGACTGGCACATCTTTCTCCCTCAGAAAGGCTGGTGAGTTTGAACTAGTGACCTTTCAGTTAGCAGAGGGCTTAACCACTGGACGACCACGGCTCCTTTCAAGGTTTCTCAATATCTATGATACTATATGTATTTTACAGGCTACCTCATGGCTTAACTTACTGGTAAAAGGGATTTATTGTAATGAATTCAACTTATCTTCACTTGTGAAAAGTCGCTTATCATTTAAAGACCACCTTACCAATGTTTAAATAAAAAACAAACAAAAATTATAATTTGAAGAATTGTGGAATAGCAGAATATGTCATTTTCAAGACATATTTTTATTTTCATGTTCACTGAGGTTCAACACGCTGAGGCAGAGTGGGTCTTTGTTTTGTTCAAGCTCCCGGAACCTGACTCCATTCTGTTGGGACACATATCTTAGAAAGCCTTAAGGGTGGCAGGAGAAATGGCTCCCCAAAGCAAAAGGTCACATGAATCTTGCCTGGTCACCTTAAAAGGAATCACTGCTTTAATTTTAAAGTTTTGCTGGGACCAAGAAAAGGGCTGATTCCAGATATTTCTGGGTTTCCGGGGGGTAGGACGAAAGCCTCTTCGCAGGTTTCAACTTAAAACGGCGACGACTAGATACCGAGCATCTTCGCAGGGGTCTCTGCCGACTCTCGGGGCACATTCCCACAAATCTCCTTCGGTTCTCTGCTCTGACACCCCAGGTGAGTGTTCCGTTTTCGGGTTTCTCATCGAAAATCCACTCTACTAGTTTTTCGAGATTCCACACCAAAGCAGCCGGAACTAAGCCGGCCAGACCCCTGAGGGTCAGGCTAACGAGGGCCCAGGCTCTGGAGAGCCGGGATCCCACCAAGCGCGCGGGCCCCGCCCCGTCCGGAGCGCACGGAAGGGCAGCGGTTGGCGGCCGCGCCGCGCCGCGCTCACCTGCGCTCGGTGAATGAAACCAGGTTCGGCAAGGGGCCCCTAATGGCCTCCAGGATCCCCTCTCCCCGGAGCCCGTCACTTCTTACCGCGCCGGCGTGCGGCCGGGCTGCCTCGGCCGCTGGTTATCGCGGGGCTTAGCGGCGAGCGCGGATCGGTCCGGGAATCTCCGAGGGGACCGGCGGGGCAGTGAGGGGCCGCGTCCCGCCCCTTCCCCTCACCGGCACACCTGGGCCCCAGGCCCCTCCCCGCCCCCTGGTCACGTGCGCCACACACCCTCGGCACCACTCACCTGTGCGGCCGCAGGAAGCGCGCGCACGTCGCCCGGGGGACTGAAACCTGGCTCTGGCTCCTGAGGCGGGGCCGGGGCAGGTCAAGCCCAGCTTTGCCCCGCCCGGCCTTGTCAGGCCCCGGACTCCCGCTTCGGGCCCCACCTACGTGCGTGCGTGCGTGCGTGCGTGGCGTACTGGCTAAGTGCTATGTCTGCTAACCAAAAGGTCGGCAGTTCAAATCCATCTGGTGCTCCTTGGAAACTGGGGCAATTCTACCCTATACTCGACGGCAACGGGTTTGTTTTCGTTTGGTTAGCGTGTAACTCACAGCAACGTCACAAACCAGCTCAAAAATCACGCTGCAGATAGGTAAGCATAGGAGCCAGCCCTTCAGAGTTCCCACAAGGTTGCCATCCTCTTTCTTTCCTGTATTATGAGAAGTTTGACGCTGGATGAAGGAGACTTGTGCACTACGTATGCCTAACTACAGATGTCAGGTAAAAACCGACTGCTGTAGACTCGACTTAGACTCATAGCGACACCATAGGGTTTCCAAGGCTGTATGTAAATCCCTAGGGAAGCAGACTGCCACACATCTTTCTCCCACAGTCCATCGCTTTAACCACTGCACCACCTGAACTCCTTCACAGATGGCATATAGTGCATGTTAAACTAAAACCCACTGCCATCTAGTTGATTCTGACTCATTGTGACTCTATATGAGAGTAGAACTGCCCCATAGGGTTTTCCAAGTCTATAACCTTCACAGAGTGGTGCCCTGGTGGCACAGTGGTTAATGTGCTTGGCTGCTAACCCAAAGATCAGCTGTCGGAACCTACCAGCTATTCAGGAGAAAGATGTGGCCGTCTGCTTCCATAAAGATTTACAGCCTTGAAAACCCTATGGGGCAGTTCTACTCTAGTCTATAGGATTACTATGAGTCAGAATCCACTCAAAGGCAGGCTGCAGAAGCAGACTGCCACATCTTTGTCCCATAGAGTGGACAGCAGATTCAAACCACTGCCCTTTTGGTTAGCAGCCCAGCACTTATCCAGTTTGCCATCAGGGCTCTTTTAGTGCATGCTAAACCAACAGAAGAAACCAAACCAGTTGCTGTGGACTGGATTCTGACTACTCATAGCGACCCAACAGGACAGAGCAGAACTGCCCCATAGGGTTTCCAAGGAACAGCTGGTGGATTTAAACTACTGACCTTTTGGTTAACAGCTGAGTTCTTAACCACTTCTCCACCATGGCTCTGCTAGTGCATGTAGGTAAATGTTAAAAGATAGGAGAAACAAAATGAAATTCAGCATTTTAATTTTGATATAAATTATGTAAATATTTTCCAAAATGTATCTGAAATATTCCACCGTACAATGTAAAAAATGATATCTTAGAACCTAGAGACCATAGAGTAACTGTAAATAAGGCACAGAGTTTATTTACACTCATAATTGCAGCCCAAACTGTTTTATAATTCATATTTACAACCTCCTATAAAGTCTTCACATTCTGAATTATTCTTTCACATTTTCTGATTTGGCGTAACATTCAAACACACTCCATATGCACTGACCTCTTCTCTGTACACAAGACTAAATAAATACTAGAGAAAAATTAAGAGATTACATGAAGGCTTGATCTTCTATTTACTTCAAGATGACAGAGGGGTTAGTTCCTTGTGATGAAATACTACAAGAGGGAAGAATTAACAGTGTGTGTATAATTCACCTGAAACGTATATTAACTCTGTTGACAGTTCAATGAATACAACTGAAACAAATCTGTCAAGCAGCAATCTGACTGGCAGGCTGGTTTCTATGTCTCATCACTCTCATAGTCTTCTATGACCATGTCTTCTTCTTCCATGTCTCCTAGGGCTGAAAAGGGCTGGGGCTGGCTGGCAGGGAGTTCACTCCCGCTGTTCTGACTCAAAGGGAGAGACCAGGCTTCAGGTTCTGTGGTCTGAGGGGATGCGCCCTGCGCTTCCTCTGCAGGCTGCCCTCCATTAAGCTGGACTTCATCTCCGCCGTCAAGATCTATCATTCCATGCTCTCTGTCAGTCAGGGCTTCCATTTTCAATCTGTCAGATTCATAATGCAGGCATTAATAATAACAACCAAAAGAGGAGATTCTGTTAAATTAAACCATGAGTGTGATGATTATAAATTCATCTCCTCTGGCCTTCCATCTACCTTCACTGTGCTCACTGCCTAAGCAGGCCCTTTAGTTTAACAATATAAATAAAACTACAAGGTAAATACAAGCTATGAATACATCCTTACAACTTCAAATACAAAGGGTTAATTAGTGACAATAAAAAGCTCTTATAAATTAAAAAGAAAAAATTAAATGTAATTAAAAAATAGGCACAGAAACATGAGTAGAGAACTTGCAAAAGAAATATAAATCATTGCTAAATAAATTATTCAACCTAATATGTTATTTAAAAAATGCAATTAAAATAATGAGCTACTTTTTTCATCTTCTAAACTGGCAAAGATCCTTTTACAACTATAAAACCCAGTCTTGGATTTAGGAGCACAGAGCATACTCATACGATGTAAGTAAGCATGAAGTTTGTAAAATATTTTTGGAAACCATCTAGTAATACAGAACAAAGGCCTCAAAATGTGTGAACTCACTTGTCATGGATTGAACTGTGTTTCCTAAAAATATGTGTCAACTTAGTTAGGCCATGATTCCCAGTATTGTGTGGCTGGCCTCCATTTTGTGATTAATATAATTTTTCTATGTGTTACAAATCCTAATCTCTACCTGTGGTTAATGAGGCAAGATTAGATTATGTTAAGGAGGATTAGGGTGGGATTGTAACACCCTTACTAAGGTCACATCCCTGATCCAATGTAAAGGGAGCTTCCCTGGGATGTGGCCTGCACCCCCTTCTTTTTTTTTTTTTTAAGTGTCCACCTGATTTAATGAGCTCACTCTTCATCAGCATCTCTCTCCCCGCCGCTGACCAGTCCCTTTCATGTCTGATAAGTTGTCTTCAGGGATGGTTCCTGTCCTGTGCCAACAGAAGGTCTGGGGAGCATTGCTGCCGGGATTCCTCTAGTCTCAGTCAGACCATTAAGTATGGTCTTTTTATGAGAATTTGGGGTCTGCATCCCACTGATCTCCTGCTCCCTCAGGAGTTCTCTGTTGTGCTCCCTGTCAGGGCAGACATTGATTGTGGCCGGGCACCAACTAGTTCTTCTGGTCTCAGGATGATGTAGGTCTCTGGTTCATGTGGTCCTTTCTGTCTCTTGGGCTCTTAGTTGTCGTGTGACCTTGGTGTTCTTCATTTTCCTTTGCTCCAGGTGGGTTGAGACCAATTGATGCATCTTAGATGGCCGCTTGTTAGCATTTAAGACTCCAGACGCCACATTTCAAAGTGGGATGCAGAATGTTTTCATAATAGAATTATTTTGCCAATTGACTTAGAAGTCCCCTCAAACCATGTTGCCCAGACCCCCGGCCCTGCTCCGCTGACCTTTGAAGCATTCATTTTATCCAGGAAACTTCTTTGCTTTTGGTCCAGTCCAATTGAGCTGACCTTCCATGTATTGAGTGTTGTCTTTCCCTTCACCCAAAGCAGTTCTTATCTACTGATTGATCAATAAAAAACCCTCTCCCTCCCTCCCTCCCCCCTTCGTAACCACAAAAGTATGTGTTCTTCTCCGTTTTTTCTATTTCTCAAGATCTTATAATAGTGGTCTTATACAATATTTGTCCTTTTGCCTCTGACTCATTTCGCTCAGCATAATGCCTTCCAGGTTCCTCCATGTTATGAAATGTTTCACAGATGAGTCGTTACTGTTCTTTATCGATGTGTAGTATTCCATTGTGTGAATATACCACAATTTATTTACCCATTCATCCGTTGACGGACACCTTGGTTGCTTCCAGCTTTTTGCTATTGTAAACAGAGCTGCAATAAACATGGGTGTGCATATATCTGTTTGTGTGAAGGCTCTTGTATCTCTAGGGTATATTCTGAGGAGTGGGATTTCTGGGTTGTATGGTAGTTCTATCTCTAACTGTTTAAGATAACGCCAGATAGATTTCCAAAGTGGTTGTACCATTTTACATTCCCACCAGCAGTGTATAAGAGTTCCAATCTCTCCGCAGCCTCTCCAACATTTATTATTTTGTGTTTTTTGGATTAATGCCAGCCTTGCTGGTGTGAGATGGAATCTCATCGTAGTTTTAATTTGCATTTCTCTAATGGCTAATGATCGGGAGCATTTTCTCATGTATCTGTTGGCTGCCTGAATATCTTCTTTAGTGAAATGTGTGTTCATATCCTTTGCCCACTTCTTGATTGGGTTGTTTGTCTTTTTGTGGTTGAGTTTTGACAGAATCCTGTAGATTTTAGAGATCAGGCGCTGGTCTGAGATGTCATAGCTGAAAATTCTTTCCCAGTCTGTACGTGGTCTTTTTACTCTTTTGGTGAAGTCTTTAGATGAGCACAGGTGTTTGATTTTTAGGAGCTCCCAGTTATCTGGTTTCTCTTTGTCATTTTTGGTAATGTTTTGTATTCTGTTTATGCCTTGTATTAGGGCTCCTAAGGTTGTCCCTATTTTTTCTTCCATGATCTTTACAGTTTTAGTCTTTATGTTTAGGTCTTTGATCCACTTGGAGTTAGTTTTTGTGCATGGTGTGAGGTATGGGTCCTATTTCATTCTTTTGCAAATGGATATCCAGTTATGCCGGCACCATTTGTTAAAAAGACTATCTTTTCCCCAATTAACTGACACTGGTCCTTTGTCAAATATAAGCTGCTCATACGTGGATGGATTTATATCTGGATTCTCAATTCTCTTCCATTGGTCTGTGTGCCTGTTGTTGTACCAGTACCAGGCTGTTTTGACTACTGTGGCTGTATAATAGGTTGTGAAATCAGGTAGAGTGAGGCCTCCCACTTTCTTCTTCTTTTTCAGTAATGCTTTGCTTATCCGGGGCTTCTTTCCCTTCCATATGAAATTGGTGATTTGTTTCTCTATCCCCTTAAAATATGACATTGGAATTTGGATCGGAAGTGCGTTATATGTATAGATGGCTTTTGGTAGAATAGACATTTTTACTATGTTAAGTCTTCCTATCCATGAGCAAGGTATATTTTTCCACTTAAGTATGTCCTTTTGAATTTCTTGTAGTAGAGCTTTGTAGTTTTCTTTGTATAGGTCTTTTACATCCTTGGTAAGATTTATTCCTAAGTATTTTATCTTCTTGGGGGCTACTGTGAATGGTATTGATTTGGTTATTTCCTCTTCGGTGCTCTTTTTGTTGATGTAGAGGAATCGAAGTGATTTTTGTATGTTTATTTTATAACCTGAGACTCTGCCAAACTCTTCTATTAGTTTCAGTAGTTTTCTGGAGGATTCCTTAGGGTTTTCTGTGTATAAGATCATGTCATCTGCAAATAGTGATAACTTTACTTCCTCCTTGCCAATCCGGATACCCTTTATTTCTTTGTCTAGCCTAAGTGCCCTGGCTAGGACTTCAAGTACGATGTTGAATAAAAGCGGTGATAGAGGGCATCCTTGTCTGGTTCCCGTTCTCAAGGGAAATGCTTTCAGGTTCTCTCCATTTAGAGTGATATTGGCTGTTGGCTTTGCATAGATGCCCTTTATTATGTTGAGGAATTTTCCTTCAATTCCTATTTTGGTAAGAGTTCTTATCATAAATGGGTGTTGGACTTTGTCAAATGCCTTTTCTGCATCAATTGACAAGATCATGTGATTTTTATCTTTTGTTTTATTTATGTGATGGATTACATTAATGGTTTTTCTGATATTAAACCAGCCTTGCATACCTGGTATAAATCCCACTTGATCAGGGTGAATTATTTTTTTGATGTGTTGTTGGATTCTATTGGCTGGAATTTTGCTGAGGATTTTTGCATCTATGTTCCTGAGGGATATAGGTCTAAAATTTTCTTTTTTTGTAATGTCTTTACCTGGTTTTGGTATCAGGGAGATGGTGGCTTCATAGAATGAGTTGGGTAGTATTCCGTCATTTTCTATGCTTTGAAATACCTTCAGTAGTAGTGGTGTTAACTCTTCTCTGAAGGTTTGGTAGAACTCTGCAGTGAAGCCGTCCGGGCCAGGGCTTTTTTTTGTTGGAAGTTTTTTGATTACCGTTTCAATCTCTTTTTTTGTTATGGGTCTATTTAGTTGTTCTACTTCTGAATGTGTTAGTTTAGGTAGGTAGTGTTTTTCCAAGAATTCATCCATTTCTTCTAGGTTTTCAAATTTGTTAGAGTACAATTTTTCATAGTAATCTGAAATGATTCTTTTAATTTCATTTGGTTCTGTTGTGATGAGGTCCTTCTCGTTTCTTATTCGGGTTATTTGTTTCCTGTATTTCTTTAGTCAGTCTAGCCAATGGTTTATCAATTTTGTTAATTTTTTCAAAGAACCAGCTTTTGGCTTTGTTAATTCTTTCAATTGTTTTTCTGTTCTCTAATTCATTTAGTTCAGCTCTAATTTTTATTATTGGTTTTCTTCTGGTGCCTGATGGATTCTTTTGTTGCTCACTTTCTATTTGTTCAAGTTGTCGGGACAGTTCTCTGATTTTAGCTCTTTCTTCTTTTTGTATGTGTGCATTTATCAATATAAATTGGCCTCTGAGCACTGCTTTTGCTGTGTCCCAGAGGTTTTGATAGGAAGTATTTTCATTCTCGTTGCTTTCTAAGAATTTCCTTATTCCCTCCTTTATGTCTTCTATAACCCAGTCTTTTTTCATGAGGGTATTGTTCATTTTCCAAGTATTTGATTTCTTTTCCCTAGTTTTTCTGTTATTGATTTCTAGTTTTATTGCCTTGTGGTCTGAGAAGATGCTTTGTAATATTTCGATGTTTTGGACTCTGCAAAGGTTTGTTTTATGACCTAATATGTGGTCTATTCTAGAGAATGTTCCATGTGCGCTAGAAAAAAAAGTATACTTTGCAGCATTTGGGTGGAGAGTTCTGTATAAGTCAATGAGGTCAAGTTGGTTGATTGTTGTAAGTAGGTCTTCCGTGTCTCTATTGAGCTTCTTACTGGATGTCCTGTCCTTCTCCGAAAGTGGTGTGTTGAAGTCTCCTACTATAATTGTGGAGGTGTCTATCTCACTTTTCAATTCTGTTAAAATTTGATTTATGTATCTTGCAGCCCTGTCATTGGGTGCATAAATATTTAATATGGTTATGTCTTCCTGATCGACTGTCCCTTTTATCATTATATAGTGTCCTTCTTTATCCTTTGTGGTGGATTTAAGTCTAAAGTCTATTTTGTCAGAAATTAATATTGCTACTCCTCTTCTTTTTTGCTTATTGTTTGCTTGATATATTTTTTTCCATCCTTTGAGTTTTAGTTTGTTTGTGTCTCTAAGTCTAAGGTGTGTCTCTTGTAGGCAGCATATAGATGGATCGTGTTTCTTTATCCAGTCCGTGACTCTGTCTCTTTATTGGTGCATTTAGTCCATTTACATTCAGCGTAATTATAGACAAGTAAGTTTTTAGTGCTGTCATTTTGATGCCTTTTCATGTGTGTTGTTGGCCATTTCATTTTTCCACATACTTTTTTGCGCTGAGATGTTTTTCTTAGTAAATTGTGAGATCCTCATTTTCATAGTGTTTGACTTTATGTTAGTTGAGTCGTTACGTTTTTCTTGGCTTTTATCTTGAGTTATGGAGTTGTTATACCTTTTTGTGGTTACCTTATTATTTACCCCTATTTTTCTAAGTAGTAACCTAACTTGTATTGTTCTATATCGCCTTGTATCACTCTCCATCTGGCAGTTCAATGCCTCCTGTATTTAGTCCCTCTTTTTGATTATTGTGATCTTTTACCTATTGACTTCCATGATTCCCTGTTATGTGTATTATTTTATTTATTTATTTATTTTTTCTTTAATTAATCTTAATTTGTTTGTTTTTGTGATTTCCCTATTTGACTTGATATCAGGACGTTCTGTTTTGTGACCTTGTATTGTGCTGGTACCTGATATTATTGGTTTTCTGACCAAACAATATCCTTTAGTATTTCTTGTAGCTTTGGTTTGGTTTTTGCAAATTCTCTAAACTTGTGTTTATCTGTAAATATCTTAATTTCGCCTTCATATTTCAGAGAGAGTTTTGCTGGGTATATGATCCTTGGCTGGCAGTTTTTCTCCTTCAGTGCCCTGTATATGTCGTCCCATTCCCTTCTTGCCTGCATGGTTTCTGCTGAGTATTCTGAACTTATTCTTATTGATTCTCCCTTGAAGGAAACCTTTCTTTTCTCCCTGGCTGCTTTTAAAATTTTCTGTTTATCTTTGGTTTTGGCGAGTTTGATGATAATATGTCTTGGTGTTTTTCTTTTTGGATCAATCTTAAATGGGGTTCGATGAGCATCTTGGATAGATATCCTTACGCCTTTCATGATGTCAGGGAAGTTTTCTGTCAGAAGTTCTTCAACTATTTTCTCTGTGTTTTCTGTCCCTCCTCCCTGTTCTGGGACTCCAATCACCCGCAAGTTATCCTTCTTGATAGAGTCCCACATGATTCTTAGGGTTTCTTCAGTTTTTTTAATTCTTTTATCTGATTTTTTTCCAGCTATGTTGGTATTGATTCCCTGGTCCTCCAGATGTCCCAGTCTGCATTCTAATTGCTCGAGTCTGCTCCTCTGACTTCCTATTGCGTTGTCTAATTCTGTAATTTTATTGTTAATCTTTTGGATTTCTACATGCTGTCTCTCTATGGATTCTTGCAACTTATTAATTTTTCCACTATGTTCTTGAATCATCTTTTTGAGTTCTTCAACAGTTTTATCAGTGTGTTCCTTGGCTTTTTCTGCAGTTTGCCTTATTTCATTTGTGATGTCTTGAAGCATTCTGTAAATTAGTTTTTTATATTCTGTATCTGATAATTCCAGGATTGTATCTTCATTTGGGAAAGATTTTGATTCTTTTGTTTGGGGGGTTGGAGAAGCTGTCATGGTCTGCTTCTTTATGTGGTTTGATATGGACTGCTGTCTCCGAGCCATCACTGGGTAACTAGTTTTTCCAGGAAATCCACTGACTGGTACGCTGGCCTCAGGCTCTAAAAACAATCGCTGCCTCCCTGTATTTGTTCGTTCTCCGTCTCTAAATCTGTGTTTGTTGTTCAGAGTTCATAGATTGTTATGTATGTGATTGATTCACTTGTTTTCCCGAGTCTTTGTTGCAAGAGGGATCCGCGGTAGTGTCCACCTAGTCCGCCATCTTGGCCCCGCCTCTCACCCCCTTCTATCTTATAAGAGAAAGGAAAGGGAAGTGAGCAGAGAGTTGGGGACCTCATACCACCAAGAAAGCATCACCAGAAGCAGAATGTATCCTATGGACCTGGGGTTCCTCCACGGAGAAGCTCCTAGTCCAGGGGAAGACTGATGACAAGGACCTTCCTCCAGAGCCGACAGAGAGAGAAAGCTCTCCCCTGGAGGTGACGCCCTGAATTTGGACTGCTAGCCTACTAGACTGTGAGAGAATAAACTTCTGTTTGTTAAAGCCATCCACTTGTGGTATTTCTGTTACAGAAGTACTAGATGACTAAGACACCACTGTTCAAGCAATTTAATTTCTAGGAATTCATTCTAAGTAAATAGTATTTGATGTGTATAATGATTTAGCTATAAGGCTGTGATAATAAAAGTTAGAAACAAGCTAACTGTACAAAAATAAGGTGTAGGCTAAATAAGAGAAAACTATGCAGCTATTAAATATTATCAGTATAAATCAAAGATGTTAAACATGATTGACATAAATGAAAGATGGCAGTACTAGTCATTGTGATATGCAGTACTGACAAATCTCGCCTCAAGTCAGATCAAGTAGTTGAACCAATAATAAAATAGTGAAGACTCATTGTTTGAATTGCACATTAGCAGGAAATAAGACAACAAAAGATAGGTCTTCTTTGATTTTGATTTCACAATCTTGAGGGGTGGGGGAGGAGGAAGGGGCCAGCCTTGACCACACCCCTGTGGGATGGTATTTTAAGACCCATTTCTATTGCTCATTGTCTTCCTGAAGTAGGAAAGATGGGCTCTACATAGATAAGCCATAATTCAGAAAGGACCATCAACACTAGAAAGGCCTTAAATTGAATCTATGAGGGTAAAGGAAGGAACAACAACAAAAAAAGCCCAGGAACAAAAAGTCTTCCATTTGGAGCCAGGAATAGGAGAACAGATAGGAAGGTTAATAGTGGCGACATTTCTATCATTTGCTTTGGTCCTTCTAAACAGTAAGCAAGCAAGCCCTTTTTAAAACCTTTAAAAAACACCTGATCACTTAATTCCACTTTTAAAATGAGCTAAGGAGAATAGAAAATAAACAGTGCAATTAGCCCAGAAGCCATTTTGCAATAAAGTGAATAGTATATTTGTGTGTATATTTTCCCCCTTTATCTGGAGAGAAAAAAATCTGTTTTGAACATTTCATTGTGGTTTGGGTGAAAGTTTACAGAGCAAAGTAGTTTCCCATTCAACAATGTACACACGTGACATTAAACCCAATTCCCTCAATGTGGCAGCCTTCTAACCCCTCCCTCTCTGGGTTCCCGACTTCCATTTGCCCATCTTTCCTGCCTTCTGAACTTTGTTTCTGAACAAATGCTGCCCTTTTAATCTGTTGTGGTTGACTGTTCTGAGGAGCACCTTCCTCATGGATGCTATTGTTCACTTTGTAGGCCTGTCTATTGTTTGGCCGAAAGGTGATCTCTGGGAGTGGGTTCAGTTACAGGTTGGAGGGGGTCTAAGGGCCGGAGTCGCGGAGGTTTATCTGAAGTTTTTGAATTTACTATAATAATGAAATAAAAAGGACAGTGCGAACATTCCTGGCCAACTGAAGTCTTGAAGCACAGGCTAAGAACCCCTCTTGGCAGAAAAGCTAAAAAGGGGTTTCTAGATTTGCAAGATTTGTTGAACTAGAGGATTTTAAAGATTCCTTTGCCCTTGTAATTCCATCATTCTGTTTGGTCTGATATATTCCACTGTGAGTGGGAGAAAATATGCTGTTAGAGTTAACAATAAGATGAAAAGTCTCTAATTACCTTCTTTAATAACTGACCATATAATATGTATTTCTTAGATTTTACAGATAACATTTACTGATTTACACTGAATAAACAAACATAATCAGTGGACATTTCAGTAACAAATCTTTGGAAATTAAGATAATTAGCTTACCTTCCAAAGTGCTGCTTCAGAGGAAGCCTTCCAATATCTTGGATAAAAGAAATCTGTGCTGAAAACAAAGATTAAAAAAAAGTGTTTAAAATTAAGCCAAAATATATGGGACTGTCTTAGTTATCTAGTACTGCTATAACAGAAATACCACAAGAGGATGGCTTTAACAAAGAGAAATTTATTTCTTCACAGGAAAGTAGGCTAAAGGTTCAAATTCAGGATGTCAGCTCCAGGGGAGGGCTTTCTCTCTCTGTCCACTTTCTCATGAATCAGACTAAGAGCTTCTCCATGCAGGTACCCCAGGGTCCAAAGGATGCACTCTGCACCCCGCACTACTTTCTCGCTGGTCTGAGGTCCCCCCTTTCTGCTCCCTTCCCTTTTCATCTCTTGAGAGATAAAAGGTGGTGCAGGTCACGCCCCAAGGAAACTCCCGTTACATTGGATCAGGGATATGACCTGGGTAAGGGTGTTACAATCCCACCATAATCCTCTTTAACATAAAATTACAATCACAAAATGGAAGACAAACAGAATACCGGGAATCATGGCTTAACCAAGTTGACACATATTTTGGGGGGACACAATTCAACCCATGACAGGGACAAAACATTCTTTTTTAACAATTTAGCTTGCTGTATTATTTTCTCTTGAATCATACAAAGTAGGCTGAATACCTAGTTCTTAAAGTGCTCTCAGTGTGGGTTGCTTCAGTGTTGCAATTATGTAAATAAGATAAACTGGATAAATGTGGCAATGCTCAAAGAATTAGTCTTCTGATTACGTAATTTATAAATAGCCACATTTTGTTATTTTTGAATAGTCTGAAGGTCTTTTTTATAATTTATTTTTTGTTGTAATTGTTGGAATATACACAGCAAAACATATACCAATTCAACAATTTCTACATGTGCAATTCAGTGATATTGATTGCATTCTTCAAGTTGTGCAACTATTTTTACCCTCCTTTTCCGAGTTGTTCCTCCCTCATTAACATACTCTCACTGCCTTCCAAATTTCCCACCTAGTCTTTCAAGTTGCTCTTGTCAATTTGATCCCATACAGATAGTTCTTAAAAGAGCACAATGCTCAAAGCAGACATCCTTTACTAGTTAAGCTAAATTACTGTTTGGTTTTAAGAAGACTTCAGAGAATATTTTTGGTTTAAGGTTTAAAAATTGTCTCAGAGCAATGGTTTTGGGGTTCATCCAGCCTCAGTGGCTCCAGAAAGTCCAGAAAGTCTGGATTCCATGAGAACTGAAATTCTGTTCTAAGGACAAAGATTCTTAATCTTAGTTATGATCCCACAATTATGGAAGAAATGTTAATGATTCATAGCAATATGAGTTGAACATTAGTATACTTTTAAAAATATTTTTTTAGAGCAGTTTTAGGTTTATGGAAAAACTGTGCAGAAAACACAGAGTTACTGTATAACTCCTCCTCGCTGTATATCATTTCTTCTATTAACATCTTGTATTCCCGTGGTACATTTGTTACACTTGAACCGATATTGATACGTTATTACTAAGTGAAAACCAAACCCATTGCCGTCAAGTCGATTCTGACTCATAGCGACCCTATAGGATGGAGTAGAACTGCCCCACAGAGTTTCCAAGGAGCGCCTAGTAGATCTTAACTGCCAACCTTTTGGTTAGCAGACATAGCTCTTAACCACTACGCCACCAGGGTTTATTACTAACTGAAGCCCACACTTACATTAGGGTTCACTTATTGTGTTGTACAGTTCTATGTGTTCTGACAAACGTCAATGCCCACCATTACAGTATCATACAGAATAGTTTTACTGCACTCAAAAAATGTCCTGTCCTCCACCTATTCATAGCTCTCCCCTCCCCGACCCCCAGCATCAACTGATCTTTTCAGTGTCTCTGTAGTTTTGGTTTTTCTAGAATGTCATATAGTTGGAATCATAAACTATGTAGCTTTTTTGAAACAGCTTCCTTTACTTTAGCAATATACATTTAAGGCTCCTCCATGTCTTTTTGTGGCTTGATAGCTCATTTCTTTTTATCCTTAAATAATACTTTTGTATGTATGTACTGTAAGTTCCTGCATTATGAGTGTCTTACTTATGGACAACTTGGACTTGCCCTTTAATGTTATGTAAATATGCTCTCACTATGAAATGACTGAACCAACTGCTACTCACAACAAATTCTTCATTACAATCATCTTCACTTGCTGCATGCACAACTCTTACACCATTGTAAAGGCTTCAGCCTTTTCTTGCACTAAAGTAAGGCTAAATAAGGACTATGTGCACCTGTTCCGACTTACCTACAAATTCTTAAAGACACACTTAGGAATGGATCTTGTTCATAACCGGGTACTGCCCGTACCACAGTTTGTTTATCCATTCACTTACTGAAGGACATCTTGGTTGCTTCCAATTTTTGGCAATTATAAATTAAGCTGCTATCAACATTCATGGGCAAGTTTTTATGTAGAAATATATTTTCATATTATTTGGGTAAATACCTACGTGTGCAAATCCTGGATCAAATGGTAATCCTATGTTTAGCTTTCATTAGTACACTTTTTATAAAGAAAAAGAACTCACTTTTGCCCAAGTTACAGACAGGATTGAAATTTTTGCTTAATCATTCCCGCGGCAGCAGCAAGGGCAGTTTAAGGGGAATGGAATCAACTGATGGTTTGAGTAGCTGCACTGTGTTTCTACCACTGAGTTTGTACTATGGCATAATTCCAATGTGAGGAAGCTGGGGATACCAGGGCAGTTCCTTCTTGAGAGGCATGAGACTCCTCTGACAGGTGCCTGTTTCTTGCTCAACCCTATTAATTTTTTTAGAAGGGCAGTGCAGCTTATGGCCTACCTTGCCATCTAACTTTCCTTCCTTCCCTCTCTCGTTCACTGGATCACAGTCTGCTGGCGTTCCCAGACTCCTCAGGCTTCTTTCCCATTTTCCCTCATCACTGTTTCTTTTTTGAACATTTTATTGTGGTTTGAATGAAAGTTTACAGAGCAAATTAGTTTCCATTCAACATTTATACACATTTTATTTCATGACATTAGTTGTAATCCCCTCAGTGTGACAGCACTCTACCTCCTCCCCTCGAGTTCCCTGTTTCCATTTGCCCATCTTTCCTGCCTATCCCACTTCTTGCCTTCTGAACCTTGTTTTTGGGCAGATGCTGCCCTTTTGGTCTGGTGTGGTTGATTGTTCTGAGCAGCATGTTTCTCACAGGTATTATTGCTTACTTTATAGACCTGTCTATTGTTTGGCTGAAAGGTGATCTTTGGCAGTGGGTTTGTTTCCAGGTTTGAAGGGTTTGAAGCCTCATCACTATTTCTGCCAGACAATCTCTTACACACCTAATCTGAATTATCCTGGAGTCTGCTTCTTGGAGGACCCAGAGTAAGAAACTTCTTAAAGAAGATCAAACAAATGAAATTTCAAATGAAATGAAATTTCAATTTCAAGTTGGCTAGACAACTTAAGTTTATTTCTCTTTAAGTCTGTGATTAAGACTGTATCTTACAAAACGGTAAAACATCTGGTAGGGATTTTTCCCCCTAGCGACAGGTCACTTAAAACCAAACTATCCTCTGAAGTCTTATTAAAACTAAACAGTAGTTTGACTTAACTAGTAAAGAATGTTTGCCTTGAATGTTGTGCTCCTTCAAAATCTATCTATATGGGATCAAACTGGCAACAGCAACTCGAAAGATTAGATAGGAAACGTGGAAACTCAGAGGGCAGTGAGTTTATGTTAATGGGTGAGGAACAACTCTGAAAAGGAGGGTGAGAAAGGCTGCACAACTCAAAGAATATAATCAGTGTCATTGAACTGTACATGTAAAAACTGCTGAATTGGTATATGTTTTGCTCTGTATATTCGCAACAAGATAAATTAAAAAAAAAAAAAAGATTCCAGAGAACTTCAGTTAAAAATGGAGGTATCACATGCCTTGACTTACAGTAAAACATGGTGGACTGAATAAGCCATTTATCAATTCCCTTCTGATCCAACACATCAAAGAATGTATACTGAACAGTAAGGTCCCCAAGCCCCTTCTCTAATCCTATTCCCAGAACACCAGAGAACTGGTGTATTATTCTCTAGGTAGGAGTTTGAAGGATTCTTTTCTAGAGAACCTAAACAAGGGACCCCCCAAAAAATCTATAGATGCTGACATTTCAGGATCCTCCCTAAAATGAAACCCAGCTGTTGACAACTCAGGTCATGTATGGAGATTCCAAGTAGTTCTTCAGTGCCTCATTTTAAAATATGGATGAAGAAAACTTAAGAAAAAAATCATATTCTCAGGGGAATAAGTAAAAAGATATTGCATTCATAAAACAATATGCTATTAAAAAAACCTCAATCATGAGCATAAAATTATTGTGGAAATGCAAATATGATTACTGAAATAATCAATAGATGGCTTGAAAAACCCAATCTGGACAATCCTCCAAAATGTAGAATACAAAGATAAAGAGATCAACAATATGAAAGAAAATATAAGTAGAAGATGATTTCAGTAGGTCAAATATCTGACTAGTATCATAGGAGGTCCAGAACTGAGAACTGAAAAAAGACAAGCGAGGTGGTTATCAAGGAAATAATACAGGAAAATATCCCAGAACTAAAAGACAATCTGAGTACTTATTGATAAAAGACCCATTGTATGTTTAGCATAGTAAATGAAAAGATCTCAAAGTTCACTGTAGCTAAATTTTAGAACTGGTGGTCAAAAGACAGCCTTAACACTTCATAGCCACTAGGATGGTTAAATTATTAAAAAAAAAAAAAGGGAAATTTTAAGTGTTGGTAAGGGTTGGTAAGGATGTGGAGAAACTGGAGCCCTCATCCACTGCTGGTGGGAAAGTAAAATGGTGCAGCTGCTATGGAAAACAGTTTAAGGGTTCCTCAAAAAGCTGAATATATTACCATGTGACCCAGCAATTCCACTCCTAGGTAGATCTCAAAAGATGGGAAAGGAGGGACTCGAACAGATACTTGTATAGCAATGCTCACTGCAGCATGATTTACAATAGCTAAAAGGTGGAAACCAACCAAATGGCCATCCACAGATGAATGGATAAACAAAATGTGGTGTATATTTTGTCTGAATATTATTCAGCCATAAAGAGAAATGAAGTTCTGATACATGCTACCACATGAATGAACCTTGAAAACATCCTAAATGAAAGGAGCCAGACAAAAAAGGATAAATACTGTATGATCCCACTTATATGAAGTATCTAGATTTGGCAAATGCACAAAGACAAAAATAGATTTAGTGGTTACCATGATTTTTTTTTTTTTTTTTTATGGGCTGAGGCAAAGAAGAAATGGGGAGTCACTACTTAATGGGTAGAGAGTTTTGTTTGGGGTGATGAAAAAGTTTTGAAAATAGTCAATGGTTGTACAACATTGTGAATGTAATCAATGTCACTGAATTGTACACTTAAAAATGGTTAAAATGGCAAATTTTATGTTATGTATACGTCATCACAATAAAAATTAAAAACACAAAGAACCAAGTAGAAATTCTGGAATTGAAAAGTACAATAACCAAAATGAAAAATTCACTAGGGGGGATCAACAGTAGATTTGAACTGTTAGAATAAAGCATCAGCAAACTTGAACACAGATCAATGAAGACTATGCAATCAAAGAACAGAGAAAATTAAATGAACAAAAATGAGTAGTCTCTGAGGAACGTGAGACACCGTAAGTGCATCAGTATACACGTGATGGAGTACCAGAAGCAGAGGAGAGGAGCAGAAAAATATCTAAAGAGAGAATGGCTGAAAATGACATAGTAAATAAAGTGGAAGAAATGGGATAAAAAATTGGTAATGAAAAAGAACAGCCCAAAACAATCTTCTTTTGATTAAATTTATAAACCTTTTAAGGCTTACAAATCTAAAACTATGAATATTCTTGGATACACTTACCTTTTTAAAAAATCCATTACATAGTGTAATCAAGATTAAAAAACAAAACAGATTTTTAATTCAGAAAGCTTAGAGCTGGGATCCTAGAATCTGAATTTATACTTGTGGCCAGAATGACTCCCCAGATGATTCCAACGTAAGTAATCTAAACCAGGGAAACCATGGTGGCGTAGTGGTTAAGTGCTACGGCTGCTAACCGAAAGTTTGGCAGTTCAAATCCAACAGGTGCTCCTTGGAAACTCTATGGGGCAGTTCTGCTCTGTCCTATAGGGTCACTATGAGTTGGAATCGACTCAATGGCAAGGGGTCTGGTTTTGGTTTAATTTAAACCAGTACTTCTCAAACTTTATCATGCATAAGAAGCACCTGGAGAATCTTATTTAAATGCAGATTTATTCAGTAGGCCTTGGGTGGGAATGAGATTTTCCATTTCAGGTTGTTATCAGCCTGAGTTGGTGGCATCAGGACTGAAGGAAGGACAGCATGGTCAGGATATGGGTTATATACAGGGGAATTAAGCAAATAAGTAAATATATTGAGGGAAATGGGAGATAAGTTTTTAATTGTTCAAGAAAAGAGGTACACAAATATTGGGGGACATCTAGGTCAACTGGCATAACATAGCTCATAAAGAAAATGTTCCACATTCAACTTTAGTTAAGTAGTGTGTGGGGTCTTGAAAGCTTGTGAGAGGCCATCTAACGTACACCTACTGGTCTCATCTCGTCTGGAGCAAAGAATGAAGAAAACCAAAGAGATAGGTAAACAATTAGTCCAAAGGACTAGTGAACCACATAAACCACAGCCTGCACGAGCCTGAGCCCAAAAGAACTAGATGGTGCCCAGCTAACACCACTGACTGCTCTGACTGAGATCACAATAAAGAGTCCCAGGCAGAGCAGGAGAAAAATGAAGAACAAAATGCAAATTCACAAAAAAAGACAAGACTTACTGGTCTGACAGAGACTGGAGGAACTCTTGAGACCATGGCCCCCAGATACCCTTCTAACTCAGAACTGAAGCCACTCTAGAAGCTCGCCTTTCAGCCAAAAATTAGACACGCCTATAAACAATAATACTGGTGAGGAACATGCTCCTTAGATCAATCAAGTATGTAAGACCAAACGGGCAATACCTGCCCAAAAGCAAAGATGAAAAGGCAGGAAGGGGCTGCAAAGCCGGATGCATGGGAGCCCAGGGTAGAAAGGTGGAGAGTGCTGAAACACTGCAGGGATTGCAACCAATGTTGCAAAACAATTTGGGTATAAATTTTTGAGTGAGAAACTAATTTACTCTGTGAACTCTCACCTAAAGCACAAGAAAATGTTACCAAAAAAAAAAAGTGTAAGTAAGGAAGGGAGAAGGTCAGAATAAACTCTGGTGTTAGACTGAAACTGGACACACTGGTGTGCACTCATGTTTTTGTTTTTTAAATTGGGTAAAATATATATAACATAAAATTGGTCAGACTATAGGGTAGCTATGAGTCGGAATTGACTCCACGGCACTGGGTGGGTTCTGGGTATTACTGAAGTATTTAAGAATAGTGGGGCATCATGTCTGCAAACACTTGGAAAGACAATGTAAATATACTATTAATGGACTTTGTATGTAATATTGGAAGCAACTGAAATATAAAGTACTTTATGTATTTATATAAAATTACCGTAAATTTTGGGAAAAAAATGAGCTAGATTTGAATATACTTTAGCATTTCTGCTTTAGCATTAATTTATAAAATATGGAGGGCTATCCACAGTAAGTAATGGCAAATTAAAGCTTTTATCCCATTCAATCAAATAATAGTTTAGTTTAACTAGTAAACAACGTCTGCCTTCAACATTATGCTATTTTAAGAGCTAACTATATGGGATCGAATTGACAACAGCAACTTGAAGAGAAAACAGGGGCCTTATGGGGCAGTGAGTTTATTAACGGCGGAGGAACAGCTCAAAAAAGGAGGAGGGTAAGAATGGTCGAACAACTTGAAGAATGCAATCACTGTCACTGAATTGTACATGCAGAAATTGTTGACTTGGTATATGTTTTGCTGTGTATATTCTTAACAACAACAAAAAAGAATAGCAAGGGACAAAATAGAAAACTAAAAAGTTGGAAAGCCCACCTTATCACTGAGTAGAAATATGCATATTGCAAAGGTGGCAATTTTCCCTACCTAAATGTGATCTCAATAAAAAATACTAACATGATCTCAACTACATAAGCTAACAACAAATTCAAATAAAACTAAACATTTGATCATCTCTAGAAAAATTATGAAAACTCATGAGCTATTAGAGAGGGTCAGTCCTACCACGTTTTAACTATTATAAAGCTCTAGTTTGATTTTGGAGTCCCTGGGTGGTGTGAGCAGTTAACATGCTTAGCTAACTAAAAGGCTGGAAGTTGGAAGTCCACCCACAGATATGCTAGAAGAGAGGTCTGGTGATCTACTTCTGAAAAACCAGCCACTGAAAATCCTATGGAGCAAGCACAGTTCTACTGTGACATACGTGGGGTTGTCATGAGTTCAAATCAAATCAATGACAAATCAATGTTTTTTCAGTTTGGTTTCAGTGTGCAAATAGTAAAAGAGATGAATGACACCACACAGTAAGGAAAGAAACAGACCAAACGCATATGGGAATTTGGTATATGATAAAAACTGCATTTTAAATCAGTGGATAAAAGAGTAGATTATTCAAAAATGGCACTCGGGCAGCAATCTGAAAAATTATTAATAGAGATCCTTATCTCATTCCATTTAACTAAAAAATTCTAGATGGATAAAAGCTTTAAACACATACAAAAGATTAAACTGCAAAAATACTACAAGAAAACTTGGGACACATTAAAAAAAATACATATATATTTTATATATATATACACATACACTCTAAAGAGTATTTCTGGAAAATCTTTTTATAGAAGACACAAAATCTCAATATAATAAATAAGAGTTATGAACCTGACCATATAAAATTAATAATTTGGGAAAAATTATCATAAAGAGACTCCAAAAATAAATGACATCAGGGACTGGGGGAGGGAGAACAGGGAGTTACTGCTTACGGTGTACGAGTTTTGTTTGGGGTGATGAAAATCTTTTGGAAATAGATAGTGGTGATGGTTGCACAACTTGGTGAATGTAATTAATGTCATTTTTTTTTTTTTTTTATTGTATACCTAAAAATAATTAAAATGGCAATTGTTTGTCATGTTGTATATGTTTTACCACAATAAAACTTTAAAATGAAAAATAAAAGCTTATATTCTATTCTGTTAAAAAAAAAATGACATATTTGTATATGCAGAAAAGAAAGTCTGGAAGAATTTACACCAATCTGTCAAAAGCAGTTACCTGATTTTAGGGAAGGAACTTTCAATTTTTACTTTGAATACTTCTGTATTGTTTGATTTTTAAAAAAAAAAAAAAAAGACACATATTGATTGAGGATCAAAAAGTAGAGGGAATAAATTAGTCTCATTATTATATAGCAATGAGCTGACCCACAAAAAAATATTGATATAAAACACTACTTCTTGAATATAATAATAAAAGCCCAGGTTACTACCTTGATTTCTCATTGGAATAGTCAGCAGAGCAAGGTATGGCAACAGCTGAGTTTGGAGGCATAAAGATGGTAAGCAGAAGTCAGAAAAAAGTGCTTTTGCTGCCAGGCAATTCTCTCGATACTGTAGAGGGAAAAAAAATTTAAAAATGGAAGATGAAAAATATAAAACTAAAAATAGTTGTTTTCCTAAACAAAGTTTATTATATTACAAAGTGTGTGGTTTTCCCAGATCCTCATTTCTGAGTATCATTTGCACTAACAGGAATTACAAACATATTTATGAATCCAAAAATATTACAAATGTGCTTTAAGAGTTTATCTAACTAGGTCTTTGTAGCTGTTCCAGCACTATTTAATAACATATTTATCTACGTATCTGTATCACATCTGATGTAACACAATAACAATTTTGTTTTAAAGAAGACTTTATGCATAAGAACCGCAAACTTAAAAATCAAAGGAATTCTGTTCATGATCATACAGACATCATAAAGTATGTGTGGATGTTTTTCCGTGAAATAAATTCTTTTAAAAAGGCTCCACCTAGTACTCTAATTCCAAGTTATGTAACTTACTAAAGTTGAGTGTGGCTATTCTGCAATTGGCCTTAAACACATTTTCCTAAATCCTCTGAAATATTCATTCTTATCTGTTAAATATTTTCTTTAGCTAACACAAAGCACAGTATTAGGCTGATGGAAAGAGAAGCACAATCCCTGTCTTTAAGTAGCTTATAGTCTGCAGCTGGGTACCCACCACCCATGTCTGAAAGAGAGATGCTGCTTGGCCCCAGCTGATTGCTGCCATGTAGAAATATGGGCTCAGTGTTGCCTCACTTTCCATTTGTTTTCAGGAGATTCCAGAAATTAAGAAGCCAGAAATTCATATCTGAATTTTAATTATTCTACTAATTTTTAAAGACTGGGAATTAGTTTTAAAAAATCTGTTGCCTGTGTTATATTCAACTTGTGGGCCACCAGTTTTGGTCTCTAGGATAATCCAATCCTCTACATTTACAGCTGAGAAAACTAAGAGAGCCCATTAGCTTAAATAACTTGTCTAGATGGTTAGAGGCAGAGCCAGGATATTAAATTAAAACAAAAAATTGTATCTATATGTTGATTTCAATAAAAGTCAATTAATGAATAAAATGAGTATGTGCTTTCAAATCTGAGTAGATTTTCTTTTCCTTAATTTGAGATTACCCCTTTATGTTTTATCATAATCCTAAGAAAAATGTGTGCCTTAGGAACTAATTCTTACTAAGAAGTAAACATCACTTATCCTTGTTTTTTCACCTTTTTATTTATTAGAATCCACTGGGGTTTGTGCAAGGGTCGAAAACTTGATCCTCCTCCTTGGCAGTGAGCAAATCCTCGGGCTTTGTTGGAATGTATCACACCTCTCGTAGATACAGATGTACTATACTCCCTGAGTGAAGAACGTGTCTAACAAAGGAGACAAGATGTGAAATAAAAAAATAAAAAATTTATAAAATAGTACTACGGGTACTACTGATACCAAAAAGACTTACCATATTTAGTTATTATTTGTTCACGTTTTCCAACATCACCACAGCTCAAAAATTAACAGTGCTATAAAAATTTTAAAACAATAAAGCAAATTCAATTGAGACATAACAACCAAATGCAATGTGTCACCCTTCTTGGATCTTGGATGACGGCAGGGAAACAACTTTACATTTTTGAAGCAAATGGGGAAATCTGAATAGGGACAGAATACTACTGAATTAATGTTACTTTTTCTTAGGTATTATAATGCTATCGTGGTTATAAAAGAACAACATCCTGATGTATGCTTAAATATTAAGTGTATGTTTGCAATTATTTTCCAATTGTTCAGGCAAAAGCAAGTGTGTAAGAGATTAAGCAAATGTGAAAAACTCATGAGCAAAAAGTTAAGATAATCACTGTACTATTTTTCTTTCAACTTTTTTGTAGGTTGGAAATTTTCAAAATAAGAAGATAGCATTAAAAATAGTATAAAAAATAAGCAAAAGCAAATCGAATAAATCAAAGTTTAAATATAACACAGAAACTATATCATGAAACTTTTTTTGTTAAGCCTTTCCTAACGTCAGTTATTAATGCTACTTCAATACTTACAACAGAAAAATATTAACATTAAAACAATGCTGTCTAACAGAACTTTCTGTGATGATGGAAATGTTCTGTATCTAGGCTGTTCAATACAGTAGCTACTAGCCACGTCGCTACAGAGTACTAGAAATGTGGCTAGTGTGTCTAAGAAACAGAATTTTAAATTTCAATTAATTTAAATTTAAATACCCCATGTGGCTAGTGTCTACTGTACCTGATGGGGCAGTGTCAAAACGTTAAGGAAAATACAAACTCTATACAGAATAATTCCAAACATGAAAAAAAAAAAAAGCATTAAAAAAAGATTAGCAGGAAATACACCAAAATGCAGTTTTTTCCCATCTCTCTACTTTTCAAAGTTGTCAAGTTTTCTATAAGATTATATTAACTTTATAATCAAGAAAATAACTTTAAAAAAATCAATGCTATATCATCACTAATGAATTAATTTAATCACAGGTATTAAGAGTTACGTAAAATACTGTCAAATAATTGAGGATAAAAAGTAAACTTTCTTTTCTTAAATCTGAGGAAATACTAACAAAAACATTTAAGTGAAATGGTCTTACATTCCAGTCACCACTGAGGATATCTGCAAAACTTAGAAATTCACTGGCTCTCACAAGATCATCCATTTCCACAAAGAAATCTACGTAGTTTTGGTGAAGATATAAATTAAATAACTCTCCTGGCATGTGCGACATTTCTACTACTTCCTATAAAAAGAAGTATATATATATAATTTTTGTAAAAAACATAGTGGTCAAATATATACATACATATACCATACAAACAACATATATTTTGTAATTGGCGCTAAGTGCCATTGAAGAGTTTACCTCAGGTTGAATAAGTAATGTATCCCGTTCATGCTCTGATAAATGAGAAGGCAACCGAGGTGAGTCTAACTCTGTTAAAGATGCTCCTGTAAAAAAATTCCTGTGGTTATTAAAGATAACACATCTTTATAATTATATTAGTACCTCTCACTTGGAGATTTCCAACACTACAGGGTTGCTAGGAGTCGGAATCGACTCGATGGCAATGGGTTTTGGGTTTAGTTGGGCACATAATGTCAAAAATAAGAAATCTGTTAAAAGTAAAAAACAAACAACAAAATAACTGGAAACCTGTGACAGCTGACTATTCTATCATAATTAGCAAGAACTAAATTTGGGATTCTGATGCTTTGATTACGGCTTCTCTGAACTTTAAAATATTCCATGTTTCACAACACTTCCCATTTCACATTCCAGCTCTGGGTTACTTTCTTCCTTTGAGTCTCATCTGAGTATATTCACTGTTTTATTTACTAAGTAGAAAGACAATATTCTCTGAATCAGAGAATGGAACCCCACTCCCTAATGCAAGAAGTTATAAATGAATGTTGGGGAAGAAAAGGGTGGCAGAAAAAGAATCAGGTGGGCATGGTCACTGAGGGAAGAGGATCTACGGATAGAGGAGTGCCCCCATTGTCACCTAAACGATGCCATTCCACTTTCCTCAGGTGACAAGAAGATGTCCATTTAGAAATCCCAGTTTTCCTGCTCTAGGGTCATAAGACTGAAAACTGGTATCTGCTACATAAAGAAACTGAGACTGGAGTTGTATCGAAAGGAGGGGCAATTCAGGAGCTTAGAAATGGGCAGGGGGTGTGGAGCGGCTGAAGGTGAGCAGGTATCAAAGAAGACCAAAGAGGGCAATGAACACCTCCGACTGGAAAGAAAGCAAGCTAATGAAGAGTACAGACGAAGAGGATCCAGGAAAACCATAAGCTACCTGGCAACCTGTCTGGAGCCCTAGTGGCTGGAGCCAAGTGGGCTTTAGGCTAACCCACACTTGCCACTAAAAGTCTAGATGGACTGATGTCTTACCTACAACAAAGTATAATTTTAAAGATTTACAGACATGGATATGACCTACAGCAGTTTCTTTTTACATTTAATCCCTCTCATAGTCAAAAAAAAACTCTATCTAAATTCATTTTCCTGCTATGTTTTAGACCTTGCCAACAGAATCTAACTTAGCTTTCTTGGAACAGAACCAAATATACAACATTTTAAAAAATGTGGTATTTTATTTCAGTTAAAGACTAATATCCAAAAGATTAAAAAAAAAAGTATAAAGTTTCTTACTTTTACAATATAGTATCTTCCCCAAAGCTCTGAAGAGAAAGAGGGAAACATCTTTGCCACCAATAGCTTGGATTTCTTGATTTTCAAAAACCCTGTCGGGTTTTTTTCTTTGTTTTGATTTTGACAGCACGACATCTGATTTTAACGAAGGCACTCCTTTTTTCCTTGGCCATAAATTGTTCTCTCCTAAAAAATATACACACAAGTAACAATAATTTAAAATATGAAAATTAAAACTAAGACCATTTCACATATATTTAAACCAAATATTCTAATAAAAATATATTCTCCAAATAAACAATAATTATAAAACATGTGAGCTGAGTACAGTCCTCTTTGGGTTACTAGACACTATTAAAACAATCAAGTACTATCTCATGATACAGATGTCAAATTTTCACATACACAATGATACACTTTCTAAGACAGTCTTAACACCTCATTCCTTACAGTGTTATCTGCAAAGTATTGTTCTTGGCATTATATGTATTAACTAATTTAATCCTCACAACAACCCTATGGAGGGGGAACTATTATCATACAGATGAAAGAAATTAGATAAAAAGAGGTTAAGTAACTGGCTCAAGGTCATCAGCTAAGTGGTTTGAGTCCATGCTTAACTACGATGCTATATTACCTCTCTACTGATTTGAGCAGTCTCAAATTTATGAATATGCCTGTGTTCAAATTTCATTTTTAAGTCTACTGGTTAAAATTTAAAATGTGTAACCAAAGGTAATCAGCCTAGTATAGCAGAAAGAATTATTTTATAGGCTCTGGATTTGAATCCTAGCATTATCTCATTAGGCTGGTCTAAGAATTAAATAAAAAAATATACAATTGTCAATACAATTTTGGCTGACTCAGTAATTTTTATTTTCTTCCCTTTAAGATCCCTGTGCCCCGAGAAATAATGTTATAAATGGTAGTTTGGATCCCAAGCTGGCCCACTTCAGTATTCCAAACTCATGATTCCAATACCGGCCCTATACACTGTTTACATTTGTTTCCACAGGAATTAGCAAAGTTCTGGTTTTAGTTGTGTTAGCCTGGCTACTCCTCTACAATTATGTTGAAAAAATCAAGATGCAAATTAATTGAACAGATTCCTTTGTGAGTAGACACATTAGGATTTCAGGGGGACTGTGAGAACTCCAAAACCCACACCTGTTGCCTTTGAGTTCATTCTGATTCATAGTGACCCTAGAGAACAGAGTAGAACTGTCCCAACGGTTTCCAAGGAGGACCTGGTAGATGTGAACGGCTGACCTTTTGGTTAGCAGCTGAGCTCTTAACCACTACATTACCAGGGTTTCCGTGAGATCTCCAAAGATGGTTTTTAATTCTTTAAGGTCAATTCCTCAGTGGTAAGTTAAGCATCAAGTAGGTAGCCTACTAATGCTTTCTGATGAGGACTGTGTGCAGTTAACTATGATTATTAGAGTAAAAATGTAACTCATTGTCATTACTGGGCTATTTTTTACTATTTCATGGCTATTACCTCTTTTTACATTTTAATAAAAAATTTATAATTTGTTAAACATCATATAAAGTATCATGAAATAAGCTAAAAATTAAACTTGGCTCAGCATAATACTATCAAGCCCACTAACAGTTTGTCATTTATGTACCACTTAAGAAGCGTAAAGCATTGTAATGAGCATTTTACAAGTATTACCTCACTTAATCGTCACATGTCCCATGAGATAGGTTCTCATATAAAAGGTGAGAAAATTGAGGCATAGAAAGAGTAAGAAGTCACTCAAATAGGGCTATACAACTGGGAAGTGAGAGAGCCAGGATTTGCACTCAGGAACTCTCACTCAAGATTAACTTTGAAAGGTAAAGTAGTAAAACATGTTAACAGATCAGGTTTTGTTTCAAAGAGATATAAAAATATATACGATGAAATATTCATGGGGGGTGTCTTATCTACTATGTGTACATATCATCTTAAACAACTGTCTCAATTAAAAAAAAATCTGGAGACAGTTATATATCAGTTATAAGTTAAAACATTTTTAACCTGACTTCACTTCATGAGTAGTTAATAGAGTCACCTACGTACTGCCTACTGCCATATGACTGTATCTGCCATAGTTACCTTTCGTAAAAGAAAACTGGAGGCTGTTTATTGCACTTCTGATATCACCAGAACATCCTTGACACAGCAACTCTAGGAAAGCTTTATCAGGAACAATAATTTTTCCTCCAAACTAAAATGAGAAAATTAAAATGAAAGAAAACCATCTTAAAAAACATAATGGAACTAAATTAGAATCTTTGAAACTGGAAGGTTAAAAAGCCTCCATGCTAAACACCAGCCTGACTATAAAGGATACAAGTGCCAATACCTTATAGTTTAAGGTAAAATTTCAGCTTATATTTTAAAGTTCTCTATTCCTTACTCTTAATTCTATATACACACATATATACAAACATATCCACACATATACAAAGACCTCAAAACAAAAAATGCAATAAAATTAAATACCCAAACTAATCTGTCAGATTTAAAGACATATAACAATGTGACAAATCTTTGAAATTTTTACATGGTAGTCCCCAGGTCGGGAATGTCAACACAGTATTATAGCTTGCCGAGTATTAAAAAGCCACAAATGCATCAATTCACACCCATCCCATTCCAGATCTTGTAAAATCTAATAGAGAAATAGTGCTGTAATCCTTCAATATTCATTTTATTAATTAAAGATGCTTCAAAATTTCTTTATGAAAGTACTGTCCTTTGTAGTCTCCTCAAATTCCACACTTCATCAGAGCGGTAACTATTAACATTTTAGTGAGTACTTTTCCAGGCCTCTTTCTGTACATGTATAAGTATACATAGTATCTATAAATATATAATGACAGAGTTAGTTTTCTAAAAATAAGTGGGACCACAACAGATATACACTTTCGCCTCACTTACCATCTTGCTATCCAACATTTCATGTTTACAGCAATAGTAAAAAATCTACTGTCTATTTTGTGCATTAACAACATACATCTGGCAGTAATGAACGCTGAGGTGTGGGGCAAGAATAACACTCGCTAGCTGTGATGATGGTTAAGGTTATGCATCAACTTGGCTGGGCTATGATTCTCAATGATTTGGCAGTTACATAATAATGAAATTTGGAAACCATATAAATGATGTTAATTTGGCAGTTAGGTAATGATGTAGTCATCTTCCATTTTGTGATCTGATGTGGTCATCCTCCGTACTTGCATAACACTGATTTCACATAATGACCTGGTCTTTGGAACGTAACCCTGTCAGTAAGTGAGGAGAGGGTGTATTATTGAATGACTCGATTTTTTTAAAAATCCCATTCTTAGTGATCTTTCTTCTAGTATCTTTAGATCTATTTCATTAAAAATGTACACACACCATCATTTAATGAATATTTACCCCAAATAAGAACACTTAGTTTCCAATTTTTCCCCATTACAGACTAACATAAACCTACATATATGCCTATATAAAATAATGTTTCATATCTATATTTATCTTTGCCAGCATATTTGAGTATTTCTGTAGAAGCAGAGTGCCTCCCCACGTGTCCACAACAATTATTAAATTTTTTCTACTGACAGTATATGAAGAAACCAAAACCCACTGCCATCGAGTCAATTCCAACTCACAGCAGGCATGACCATTTTCCATACCTTTAGAAATCCAGGATATATTTAAAACTTTTTTCAATCTGATAGGTGAAAAATGGCATCTGGTTTAAATATACATTTCTCTGATTAGCAGGGTTCAGCACTGTTCACATTTACTAACAACTTGGATCTGATCTCTAGGGGGGCAATTCTACTGTATCCTATAGGGTCGCACTGAGTTGGAACCGACTCGACGGCAGTGGTTTTGGTTTTTTTGGTTTTTTGGATCTCCCTTTGTGTGTTGGCTTTTGATTTTTGCCTTTTCTTTCGTTAATGCTACATCTGTTATGTAACGTGCAAATACTTTCTCCCATTCTCATACTTGTGTTTTAAAACTTTGTTTACAGTGCCTTCTGTCATCCCTAAGTTTTTCAATTTTGAAGTAAATCCATCAACTGTTCTCTTATGGCGTCAGGTTTTGTTTCTGGCTTAAGAAGATTTTCCCCACCCCCAAGTCAGTATTTTTTTTTTTAATACTCTTCTAATTTTGATTTTACATTTAACCCTTTAATCCACCTGCAAATTACTTTTGTACATAGTATGAAATAAAGATGTATTTTATGTTTTTATATTATATTTTTCTATATGGATATCTAATTGTTCTAATACCACTTAACTACAACAGTCTACTCTTCTTCCAGTGATATAAAATGCCGCTGCCATCACACTGAAAATTCCCGTTTACACATATCAAAATATTTCTGTGCTTTCTACTCATTTAATTCTATTTGTCTATTACTGTGATAACAGCACACTGTTAAAATTTATCTAGTTTATAATATGTTGATATCTAGATAACAAGTCCGCCTTCATCATCATTCTTTTATAAAATTTTCTTCCTAATTCCTGGGTGTTGCTCTTCCAGATTTACTACATTTTCATTGTAAACAGATTTAATTTAAAAATGATTTTAAGAGGAGTGCTTATTTTACACTCTGTTTTCAAAATGTTTTAAAATATGGATTATCTGCAAAAGAAGGAAATGTAATTTGAAATCATGGTCCTTGCTAACTGAAGAAAATGCCATGGATGTTAATTACTATAAATAAGCAAACACGGCTGAAATGTGTGATTAGCAGTTCCTTCCACACTTTACATACTTAGTGATATCAAAAAAGGCTATAGATTTTTCTTTTCTATAAAAAGAGAAGCATCTAAACTTCAAAAAAAAAAAAAAAGAAATAACTTAAGATATGCAACACTTATTATAACTTATAACCAATTCCCTTAAGATGTCAACATTCTTCCTTAATATAATTAACAGGATACCAGAGATTAAGGTATTCTTTTGATCTTCTTACACTATCATTATCACACTTGGAGACCCTAGGCAGTATGACAATATCTGATCTTACAAAGACTTGAAAATCTTGCTTAATGTTGCTCCGGTAATATATCAATAATGACATTAAAAGTATACTGGTCTTAAGACTCTTTCAGATCAACTGTTCATGGTACAGCACATTAACTACATAACAAAGAAGTTGTGGTATCTGTTTTTACTAGTATATCCTAAAATAACTTTTCAAAGTAAATGCCGTTTGTAATTTAATGAATTACTCTTAAAATAAGAAGTTTTAAGTTATTGTGATAATGTAGTACTTTTTCACTGCTGATTATTATTCTTGATTGTTTCTTAAACATTTGCTCAAGAAATAAAATACTTTAAAACCATAATTTGAAGTTATAATATTAACGTATTAATTCAAAGTATTTTATCTCATCAGGGATAAAAGACACACTCTGAATGTTTAGATGATTGGTGAAGTAATCATAGTAGAGAATATGGAAAATGTAGAAAGATTTTTTTAAAAAGACAATAAAAATTCAAAAGTAAACCTACCATCCAGAACTAATCACACTTAGCATTTTTATGTACTTTCTTCTAGCATGAACAGGTTTATGTGTATGTGTGTATTTTACTGCTATCGATAATTGTTTTGTTTTACCACAGTGGACTGGAGTCAGAACCAAAATTTAATCCCATCTGATACTTACTAGTTGTAGGATATTATACAAGTTATCTCCCCCACATAGCTCAGTTTCGTTACCTCTAAAATGGGGATAATGTAACAATCTTGTAGTGAGGATTTAGCAAGATCATGTACGTAAAGATAGCCTGCACACTGCCTGATACATATTAAGGGCTCGATACACCACTTCTATCATCAGCATTATTATATAACTTTGTACCTTATTTTAACTTGATATTAAATTGTAAGCATTCTCCCATGTCATCGAATACTCTTCAAAACACTATTATTAATGGCATAATAGTTCTTCATAGTAACCATTCCCTCAATACTGAAATCAACATGTTTCTAATTTTTCACCATTAAACAAATGTTACTTATTAAGATAAAACTCTATATACATTATCTTGTTTAATCTTCCAAATAATTTCTTCCTTAAAGAATTTCCCCACTTCCTGTGATCTCAGTAGTGCAATAAAAATTGTGTTTCATGCAAAGTCTAGCTGATTTGCAGCAGTAGGGCCCCCTAGAACTATACTGCTACAAGTAGACATTCTGTAAATTTATTTTAACATCATCTTTATTTGAAAGATAGAAAAACAAGGTATTAAAAGTGACAACAGGACAATACTACTGTCGAACTATTAATGGCTAATGTTCCTGAAATTCGAGGAAGGTTTAATGATAGGCACAATTTGGGAAAGCAAGTGAAGCAAAGGGAAAATCTACCTCAGTTTGAAAGAGAAAGCTAAGTTTAATAGTACAGAAAGGTTAAAGATTTTTTAATGAGTATTTTCAACATTTTCTAAAATGACATGTTGCATGCATGTAATAAATTTAATTCTAAAAACCAAAACAACACAACGTTATCTCCAATTATTCAAGTTTACATAATACCACTTAAGCTAGACTTTCTACAGCTGCAATGCAAGATTCGAATTAATTACTTCTTAAGAGACTTACCTTATTAGCTTCTGTTGTCATTATTCGGTTAAGAAATTTCATCATAATGGTTGGTGCCACAGGATTGAAACTGTCGAAGTTTATAAATAAAGATGGTATTTAAATTATTAATTTTAAAACATAAGGTGTATGTGAACATTATGAAGCAGAAATTGCTTCCTTACTTGATATTTGATATAGAACACTCTTCTTGAATTTCTTTGGGAAATAGTAATCTTTGATTGGTATCTCCACTGAGACTGTCAGAAATTATAAATATAAGAGGACACCGACCAATCTGGACATATTTCCTAAAATAACAAAACATAACAATGTTGAAATTTAAGCCACTTGGTATTTAATTTGGAGTTTTAGAAAACTTCACTGAAACTCACCTTAGAATTTCATGTAAAATCTGAGCATCTCGATAAAACTGGTTAGGGAAATCCTATTGAAAACACAGGATAAATACTAGCTCAGTTCTATTCCCACTCAAATTTATACCCAGACTTATATTTACCAAGGATGAGCAAATTTTTTTACCTATCCAATGTATTATGTAGAACTTTCATGCAAATTAAGGAAAATATGAAATAGCTGATATCCTAATCAACAATATACACACATGGGAACCTCAATTTTCAGATCAATTTTTCTTAAAGACACTTTACCAGGTGTATTATTTTTACTGAAAACTTATTTTCCAAATAATTATTTCATTTTTCCATACTTAAACCTGTTTCTTCTCATTTTGAGTTGTGCTACATCAGCAAATGAAGGTTCTGAAAGCTTGACTCCATCTATATCATTAAGGTCAACTCTACTTTGAGAAGGCAGCTCCTCCCCAGTTGTATTTTAAGTACCTTCCAACCTGAGGGGCTCTTCCTCTGGCACTGTATCAGACAATGTTCCGCTGCTATTCATAAGGTTTTCACTGCTGTTGTTAGGTGCCACTGAGTCAGTTCCAACTCAGAGCGACCCTATGCACAACAGAATGAAACACTGCCTGATCCCGTGCCATCCTCACCATCGTCGTTATGCTTGAGTCCATTGTTGTAGCCACGGTGTCAATCCATCTAGTGATGACGTTCCTCTTTTTCGCTGACCTTCTACTTTTCCAAGCCTGATGTCCTTACTGGCCACTTTTTTCAGAAGTAAATCACCAGGTCCTTCTACTCAGTCTGTCTTAGTCTGGAAGTTCCGCTGAAATCTGCCCACCATGGGTGGCCCTGCTGGCATTTCAAATACCAGTGGCACAGCTTCCAGCAACACACAACCCGCCATAGTACAATAAACTGACAGATGAATGGTGTACATAGACCAAGAGACAGTTGTTCAAACAGAACAAGGGGATACTGTGTGGCTTAAAATCAGGAAAGGTATGCATCAGGGTTGTATTCTTTCACTGTACTTATTCAATGTGTATGCTAAGCAAATAAACCAAGAAGATGGCCTATATGAAGAAGAACGTGGCATTGGGATTAGAGGAAGATTCATTAACCTTTGTTATGCAGATGACTCAATCTTACTTGTTCAAAGTGAAAAGGACCTGAAGCACTTACTGATGAAGATCAAAGACTACAGCCTTCAGTATGGTTTACACTTCCGCATAAAGAAAACAAAAATTCTCACAATTGCACCAATAAGCCACATCATGATAAACAGAGAAAATGTTGAAGTTGTCAAAGATTTCATCTCCTTGGATCAACAATCAACACCCATGGAAAAAGCAGTCGAGAAATCAAATGACATACCACATTGGGAAAATCTGCTGCAAAAGACCTCTTTAAAGCACTAAAAAGCAAAGGTATCAGTTTGAGAACTAAGATGGCATCTGACCCAAGCCATGGTATTTTCAATTACCTTGTATGCATTAGAAACCTGGACAACGAATAAGGAAGACCAAAGAATTGATGCCTGTGAATTGTAGTGTTGGCAAAGAATACTGAATATACCATGGACTGCTGGAAGAATGAACTAATCTGTCTTGGAAGAAGTACAGTCACAATGCTCCTTAGAAGTGAGGATTCCACTTGCTTTATGTACACAGACATATTATCAGGAAGGACCAGTCCCTGCAGAAGGACATCATGCTTGGTAAAAGTAGAGGGACAGCAAAAAAGAGGAAGCTCCTAGGTGAGATGGGTTGACACAGTGGCTGCAACAATGGGCTTAAAGACAGCAGTAATTGGGAGGATGGTGCAGGATGGGGCAGTGTTTCGTTCTATTGTACTTAAGTGTTGCTGAGTTGGAATTGATGCAACAGCACCTCACAACACAACATACTTAAAGCATTAAATTTTTTAAAGTTTGTTGAACACCTTCAGCTTCACTATTCTGGTTTACTGAAAAAGACTTTAACTTTCCGCTATCACAAAGCCTTTATATTTTACCACTATTAATACCATGAAAAGAGTTATAAGATGTATCTCTCAATTGTTCACTCAATAGCTACAGCAGGATTTTGAAGCTGTCCTTACTTCAACGAGAATTATCTTCTTATTAGTTCTCAAATCATCTCCAACCATTTGTAGTTTGTTATACTTAGTTGCTCTTAATAGAAATTCTTTAAAAACTGCCATTTGAGACTGATAAGGAAATAACTGGAGGCTTGATTCTGAAAAGAAACACATTTAACACAAATTATTTTCAACAAATTACATATGTATCAATATTATACATATATATGTATATATACACATACACTGCTGTTAGGTGCTGTCCAGTAGATTTTGAATTATGGTGATACCATGCAACGGAGGAGAAATGCCCCCATATGGTTTTCTAGGCTGTAAGCTTTATGGGTACAGAGTGCCAGGTCTTTCTGTCATGGAGCTGCTGGATGGGTTTGAGCCACAAATCTTTTGGTTGGCAGCCAAGCGCTTAAATGTTGCACCACCAGGGCTCCTTTTCATATACAAATATACATATACACGATTATATGTATAAAATGAAGCTCATAATAATGTAGTTTTACTTAGGAAAAATTGTTCAAATTTAGAATAAAATATTCATTTCAAAAGACAGAAGTCACCATGATTAATAGAAAATTTTCTACACCAATGAATTAAATGACTTCAGAATACAACTGTCAGTATACTGGCTTAAGTATAGAAAAAGCATACAAAATATTTAGAAAATGACTCCTCAGTGAAAATGAGAAATCTGGTAAAAAATATTTATGACTTTGGCCTACATAATGAAGATTCTCCAAATTAATACACAACTACAAATAAATCATCTTCAAAAACAAAGGTTTAACAACAAAAATAGAATGAATGATTACAGAATTTGGGAATAAAGTAAGTTCTCTGAAGACATGTTTTATACAGAGGGCTGCTTAGGTGATGTCTTAGTCATCTAGTGCTGCTATAACAGAAATACCACAGGCTGATAGCTTTAACGAAGAAAATTTTATTTTCTCACAGTCTAGTAGGCTGAAAGCCCAAATTCAGGGCATCAGCTCCATGGGAAGACTTTGTCCCTCTGTCAGCTCTGGAGGAAGGTCCTTGTCATCAATCTTCCCCTGGATTAGGAGCTTATCCGTGCAGGAATGCTGGGTCCAAAGGATGAGCTGTGCTCCCAGTACTGCTTTCTCGGTTGCATGAGGTCCCCCCTCTCTGCTTGTTTCCCTTTCCTTTTATCTCTTATAAGATAAAAGGTGGTGCAGGCCATACTTCAGGGAAACTCACTTTATACTGGATCAGGAATGTGACCTTAGTACGGGTGTCACAATTCCATGCTAATCCTCCTTAACGTAAAATTACAATTACAGAATGGAGAACATCCACACAGTACTGGAAATCATGCATGGGCTAACCAAGTTGACAGATATTTTTTGGGGACACAGTTCAATCCATGACAGATGAATACTTATCAGACTGTCAAAAGTAACGTTCCTATCTAGAAAACAGTAAAAATTCCAGGAGCAAAGTATGTTAGCAGCATTTAAGGTTGTGCATACGAAGATGGAGTAGAGCCTAGAGAAAGGATTTTGAGGAATGCTCCACGTTATTAAAAAAAAAGGAAAAAAACTAACAAAGTTAAAAATGTTGGTGCTGGTGTATGTAAGCATATATACGACATTACAATGTAATAAATCTTTAAATTGGTACTATTTTTGGATTGGATATTTGTCACAAGACCCTACTTCCAAATTCTATAGACAGTCTTCTTGTGGTTTAACAAAAAACACAAAACCTGTTGCAGTTAAGTTGATTCCCACTCATAGTGACCCTACAGAACAGAGCAGAACTGCCCCAAAGGGTTTCCAAGGAGCAGCTGGTAGAGTCAAACTGCTGACCTTTTGGTGGGCAGCCAAGCTCTTAACCACTGTGCCACCAAGGCTCCTCTTATTGTACAGGAATGGCATTATATACCTTCCTCTCAAACACATATACCTAATAAGACCTTAGGAATCTTAATTACACAGATGGTGGTTCATTTCAAAGCTCCATTACATACAGTCTTTCCCCATTATGTCCACTACTATCACAGTAAACCTTACCAGTATTAAATATCTCCTTGAAATCATCTTTTCGGAAGTCTGGTGAAACTGGATTAATCCACTCTTGTACTTGAATACCATGCTCCTTTGATAGTATTTTTAGAGTTGTTGTCTTTCCACACCCAGGAGGACCTGTTATTAATAAAATAGATCCACCCTAAAACCAAATACAAACATTAATTACAAATCAAAATCACTGCGACACTAGAATAGTATTTTTGAATTTCCATTCTCAATTCAACCTTAACACAGACCTCTCATAGGAAAATACATCTTAAAATTATACAAGTATAACATGGGTCACTTCTACTCTGTCCTATAGGGTCGCTATGAGTTGGAATTGACTCGACGGCACTGTTTTTTTTGTGTGTGTGTGTGTTATAAGTTAGAATCTACCTGATGGCAACGGTTTTCGTTGTTTTTTATACTCTTATTAGAAAACCTCGATTTGAATTCACGTTCTTTAAGAAATGTATATTTAGTAACATATTTACCGGAGACTAGAAAGGCCCTAGAGGTTGTGAGTTCCCAATAACTTTCCCTCATATATTTGATCTGATGTAAGACTTAAATAAAATATATGGCAAAGATTTCCTATGTTCAATGCTGGGCTCTAATCCTTGCCCATTTGTTTACATTTATTAACTAGTGTAGATAAGGACCTATGTACTTGAACTCAGAAGACAGTCAGTTCTACTTTTTATGTGCTTATCAAAAATACCATTTAAACATTTGAGTTAATATTTTTGAATAATGAAAATGTTTTAAAATTGACTGTGGTGATGGCTGTACAACTCTCTGAATACACTAAAAACCAATGAACTGTACACTTCAAATGGAATGGTATGGTATGGTACGCGAATTAGAGCTCATAAAGCTATTAAAAATTATATATATATGTATACACACACATATGCTTGCCAATAACAAGTGTTAGCCAGGATGTGGAGAAATTAGAACCGTAGTGTACTGCTGGTAGGAATATAAAAATGCTGCACGCACTTTGGAAAACAGTTTGGTAGTTCCTCAAAAAGTCAAACATGGAGTTACCATAGAATCCAGCATTCTACTACTCAGTATATACCCAAGAGAAATGAAACATATCTCCACACAAAAACTTCTACATGAAAGTTCATAGCATTATTCATACTAGTGAAAGAGTGGAGACACCAAATGTCCACCAACTGATGAATGCATAAATAAAATGTGGTATACCCATACAATGGAATATTATTCTGCCATAAAAAAGAATGAAGTAATGATACATGCTATGACATAGATGAACTTTGAAAACATTAATCTAAATGGAAGACAGACAAAAAGGACCCCATATTGTATGATTCCATTTATATGAAATGTCCAGACTAGGCAAATCTATAGCAACCAAAAGTAAACAGTGGTTGGTGGGGTCAGGGGCATGAGTGACTGCTAATGCATGGTTGTTGTTATGTGTCGCCAAGTTGATTCTGACTCATTGTGACCCTACAGAACAAAGCAGGACTGCCCCATCCAGTTTCCTAGGCTGTAACCTTTACCGGAGCAGATCACTAGGGCTTTTCTCCCATGGAGCCACTGGGTGGGTTTGAACTACTGACCTTTTGGTTAACACCCAAGCACTTAACCATGTACCACCAGGGCTCCTTGTTAATGGGTATGGGGTTTCCTTTTGGGGTGACAGAAATATTCTAAAATTAGATTGGTGATGGTTATATAACTCTGTGAATATACTAAAAATGACTGGATTATACACTTTCAACGTGTGACTTTCATGATATGTGGAGTATTTCTTAATAAAGTTACTAAATGCATGTGTATGTCTCTCTCATATATATATGCCAGTTTTATTTTGGTATATTTCAAGTCCGGGCATATATTTTAGATGGTCAATAACAAGCAGGGCTGGTAAGCTTTAAAGGCATGGCTATTTTACATTGCAGAGAAATGTGTTAAACTCAAAGTTGTATGCCCAGTGCCTAACACGGTGCTGGGCCAGGGTTAAGTGCTTACTAAATGCTCCCTGCTTGAACAAACAAATGAATAAATGGAGTAAGGTATATAAATGAGAAACAGACCACTTATTATCAGTGGATTATAAAACTACAAGAATTGGGGTTGTGGAAATCTTGTCAGGCCTGGTAAAAGTTTTCAGTGAGATAGAGAACAGTATATTTCTGTTTTTTATTATCCTTTGGTTGACCACTATAAATGCCTTCCTGCTACTGAGATCAGAAAGCAAATCACAAAAAGAAGGAAACAACCTACATGTTCAACAACAGATGAACGGATAAACAAATTATGGTACATACACACAATGGAATATAATACAATGATAAAGAATAATGATGAATCCGTGAGACAGCTCACAACATGGATGAATCTGGAGGGCATTATTCTGAATGACATAAGTCAATCACCAAAAGACAAATACCGTATGAGACCACTATTATAAAAACTCAAGAAAAGGTTTACACACAGAAAGAAATAATCTTTGATAGTTATGAGGGAGGAGAGGTTTGGGGAGGGAGAATCACTAACTAGATGGTAGATCAGTGTTAATATTGGTGAACGAAAAGACAGTACACAATATAGAGGAAGGTAGCACAACCTAACCCAGGCAAAGTCATCACTGTTTCATAGACGTATCTAAACACCCTGAGAGACCAAGTTACTGGGGTTGAGGACTGGGGACCGTGGTCTCAGGGGACATCTAGGTCAATTGGCATAATACAGTTCGTAAGGAAAATGTTCTACATCCCACTTTGGTGAGTACTGTCTGGGGTCTTAAAAGCTTGCAAGCAGCTATCTAAGATATATGTACTGGTCCTATCCTGTCCCGATCAAAGGAGAATGAAGAAAACCAAAGACAAGGAAAAATATTAGTACAAAGGACTAATGGACGACAAGTACCACAGCCTCCACTAACCTCGGCCCAAAACAACTACATGATACCTAGCTACTATCACCAACTGCTCTGATGGGGATGACAATACAGGGTCCTGGACGAAGCAGGAGAAAAATGTAGAACAAAATTCAAATTCACACAAAAAAAGACCAGACTTACCGGTCTGACAGAGACTGGAGGAACCCGACATCACATCCCCTGGACACTCTTTTAACTCAGAACTAAAGTCACTCCCAAAGTTCACCCTTCAGCCAAAGATTAGACAGCTGTATAAAACTAACACACACGAGGAATGTGCTTCTTAGTTCAATCATGTATACGAGACCAAATAGGCAACACCTGCCCAAAATCAAAGATGAGACAGCAGGAAGAGATAGGAAAAATGGACGAATGGATATGGGGAACCCAGAGTGGAGAAGGGGAGAGTACTGACACACATCGCCGGGACTGCAACCAATGTTACAAAACAGTTTGTGTTTAAATTTTTGAATGAGAAACTAATTTGCGCTGTAAGCTTTCACCTAAAGCACAATTAAAAAAAAAACAAAAAGAATAAACTATGGAAATACATGGTTTAAAAAAAAAAAAAAGAAAGCAAAGCATTCTGCTATATGCAGATATACTGCAACGATCTAAGAGTGGCCCCAAACTGCTAGAAAGAAAGGCTTCAAAACAATACTGTAAAACCAAAGACATCACCATTGGTGGTTGCATCACAATGGATATCTGACTTATATCTTACCATCTTACCCCAAAAGTCATCTTCTTCAGTTGTCTGGGGGAAAACTTTGTGATTGAGTTATCTTACTACATTTACCAGGATGTTACACTGCTTAATCTTTCATTAAACCATTACTAAGAATTTTTTTAATGGTCAAGGTATGCAACTGGTGGTAATGGCTTTTAACACTTTCCAGGTCAAAAATCACTTTGGCCACTGTCATGGTGCCCTGATTGATCACTTATTCATTGTTTGGAACTGATTCAATTACTAAAGGACATCTTGACCCTGTCCACTTAAAGGCTGGTGATCTTTCAGACACTTGTCCTCAACAGTCTCAACTTTTATAAAATGATGTTATTCTTACCTCAGGCCCTTCAGCTAACTATTAAAGCATATGAATTTACATTTAATTCCCAACATATTGCTGCTTTCTGAACTTTTTCGAATCACAGCACACATAGAAAGTGATCATATTCGCCTGGCCACTCTGAGGGCTAAGTGCACCAACATCTTAGGGCACACAGGCTGGCAAGTTTGACACAGACTATCTGCACTTCAGGTTCTTATGAGAGATACTATCTGTACTTCATGTACTTGTATCAATCACAAGGCCACACAACCGCTGTCAAAGGCTCAGCTGAGAAAAGCATTATATAAAACATGCCAAAAGATATTGTCAAGAACGATATTCACATTTTAGTGGCAGCAAAAGAGAAATTTCTCTTAAGTTTTAGGAACAGTTATGCTTCTACTATTTTTTTTATAGACACCAAGACTCATGAAACCAACTAATTCTTTTTGTGTCAGCCACCAGAAAGTTGAGAATTAAAAGTTTAATGTTCTGCGAGTAGCCATCTATGATGCATCAATTGGTCCCGATACAAAACTTAAATATATGGCAAAGATTTCCTATGTTCAATGGTGGGCTCTAATGAGCTCAAGAGACAAAAGGGCCACATAAACCGTGGATTCCATCAGCCTGAGACCAGAAAGAACTAGATGGTGCCTAGCTATCATCAAGGACCACCCTGACAGGGAACACAACAGATAGTCCTTGATGAAGCGGGAGGAAGGTGTGGAGCAGAACTCAAATTCATGTAAAAAAGACCAGACTTAATGGTCTGACTAAGACTGGAAGAACCCTCGAAGCCATGGCCCCAGGACGCTCTGTCAACCCAGACTAAAACCATTTTCAAAGCCTACTCTTCAGACAAAGATTAGACTGGACTATAGAACATAAAATAATATTCATAAAGTATATGCTTCTTAGTTTATGCAGATACACAAGACCAAATGGATGGCTCCTGTCTGGAGTCAGGATGAGAAGGCAGGAAGGGTTAGGAACTGGTTGGACACAAGAAAAACCGGAGTGGAAAGGGGGAGTGTGCTGTCACATTATAGAGATTGCAACTAATATCACATAACAGTATATGCATAAATTTTTGTATAAGAAATTAACTTGAGCTGTAAATATTCACCTAAAGTACCAAAAAAAAGTTTAATGTTCTTTAGCAAGTGTATGAGATTTCCCAGCATGCACAATACCAAAATCACCATGCTTTATTGTATTATTGCATTTTTCCTACCCTTTTTTCTTTTTGCTCTGGGTTTCCTGATTTTAAAAAATATATACATACTGCATGTGCTTTTATAAGGCACATTTAAATCCTTTTGGGAATAAAGAAGGTAGAGAGAAAGCACAACTGCACACGCAAGTAAGCAGAAAAATCTATGGTCTTATTCTTTCTACTGATAGAGCTATCAATAAAATTGTTCCCTCCATTTAAAGCCAATGTAACTGTTGGTGCTACTGCTACAGGGAACAGAAAAGTAAACATTAGCATTCTGTGCCTTCTTCGGCTGTTGTAGGTGCTGGAACTGCTTCTGGCTTCCAGTGTTGTATAGTACTTTCAGATAGATCAGTTTTATAAAAGACGAAGCTCTAGTACGGGCAGCCATGTATTTTCCTCATGTTATTGAGTTAAATGCGTGTGTTTTTGACACAGGGGATCTTGTAATTACTCACATCGTTGAAAAGTTCATAAAATAAAGAATATATGACTGATTAAAGTCCATCTCTTTAGGGGGAAGATGCTTTTAACATTGTTGAAAAAATGCTTTCCCCAGTATCTATGTACACATATACCTAAGTATATCCAACTGGTAAAATAACAACAGTAGCATATATGGAGATTTAAGACATGATACTGTTTATAATAAGAGAGTACTGCTAAGGGGGAGAACACAACAGACACTGGAAATTATGAATTATTAGTCGAGCTGACCAAAAACAAATCAATCAGAAATGGCTTGGATGTAAGAGGTGCATCAAGGAAACTACCCAAGAATCTATACTCAAAGAGAGACGGCCTTTGGTCATGATTCCTGGGAGCTGGACCACACGTGCGGCCAATAAGTTGGGGGTGACCAGACCAAGAGGGACCACCTGGGGGCCTGATGTTGACAAAGCCTCAGGAGGCACGAGGCGGCGAGGTCAATAAAGGCTTTGGAAGATGAAGGCTCAGTGGAGCCCTTCCCTGGAGTTTGTGAGTTGTTCCAACAGATCATCAAACCTAAGAAACAAAAAAGGTGCCAGTAGCCGCTGACCTAGCCCTGGGTGAAAACGGATGAGAGAGAAAGGGCTGTGCTCGCAGCTGGGGTCTGGAGCAACCAGGGTAAGGAAACTTGGGATTTCTACAGAACTTGGTTGCCATGTGAAGTGAGCTTTATTATTCACCACGCATTGGTGTCAGAAGTGATTGACCTCAGCCTCCCTGGACTGGCTTGATACAACTGGTGACGAGGATGGGATCTGCTTGTGTGGTTTTGACATTGCAAATACAAATGCTAATGCTATTGGAAGTCTATCTTGAATACATTACCTTAACCCTAAAACAAAGGGTTGAACTCATAGGCCAGGCAAAAAGGACCTGGATTCCAGGAAGAAGGATCTGCTACCATTAGAGACAACTAAAATACCAACTCTTTCATCTTAGAGTTGAAAATTAAAGGGAGAGGCTTAAAAATTATCCTGCCTTTCTAGTTGGAAATTTTTCTTCAAAGAAAAATGCCAGTTATTAACTGTAGAAATAAGAGAATTAGAAAACCATCATTTCACAACCCTAATGAAATAAATGCTTCCAGCAAGGATCAAAAACGGACGCTAAACCAAAGATTAAACAGGCCCATAAAACAAAATGAGACTAAAGGGGCATACCAGCCCAGGGGCAAGAACTACAAGGCACGAGGGGACAGAAAAGCTGGTAACAGGGAACCCAAGGTTGAGAAAGAAGCAATGACATGTCATGGGGTTGGTAACCAATGTCACAAAACAGCACGTGTACTACCTGTTTAATGAGAACCTAGTTTGTTCTGTAAGCCTTCATCTAAAGTACGATTAAAAAAAAAAAAAATTGAATGATTAAAAAAAAAAAAAAAGACACAAAAGCTCGTAGATGAAAGGTTGCTGGGGCACTGAACGCCACCATATGCCAAAGTATCTCTTACAGGTTATGTGCCAGTTGCAAGGTAAAGTTGCTTTACAATCAAGATTTTTGACTATTACCTCCTTAACCTAGTAACAAACTTAACATCAAAGATAGCAGGAGAATCAGACATACTTTCTGATATGATACAATCTAAAATATAAAGGATGATCTATGAAATATTCTGGCAAAATGTCCAAACTGAATCTTGAAATGCAGGGTAGAACAAGTTAATCATCATCAGAAGGAAATAACCTGACGAATGCAGAATGTAAAACTTCCAACTGGTCTGGTCTCTTCAATGTCTTGGGGACACTGAGGAGGAGGAAGGGGGCTGTTCTAGATTGAAAAAAACCTAAGAGACATAACAATCAAATGCAATGTATGGTCCTTGAACAAACCAGCTCTAAAAGACATTTTGTAGACAACTGGAGAAATATGAATTGACTATAACATCAGGAAATTAGTTAATTTTGTTAGACTATAGTATGTATATTTAATTAGGAAAATGCCCTTAAAAAAAAATTTATCCAAAAACCTGACTGAAAAAATCATGTCTATTGTTGTTAGTTGCAGTTGAGTTGGCTTCAGCTCATGCAATCGCATATGTAATAGAAGGAAATGTTACCCTGTCCCGTGCTACCTTTTATAATTTACTTAAAATACTTAGAGGGGAAAATGATGGATATACGAATATTCACTTGCTATTCTAATTTTTTTTTTTTAAATTGTGCTTTAGGTGAAAGTTTATGGAGCAAATTAGTTTCCCATTAAATAATTAATACACATACCATTTGTGACACTGGTTGCTAACCCCGTGATGTAGCAATACTCTCCCGTTCTTGACCCTGGGTTCCTGATTTCCGTTCATCCAGCTTTCCTGCCCCCTCCTGCCTTCTCATCCTTGCTGCTTGTTAAACTGTGTGTGTCATTTTATAAAAAAAAAAAAAAAAGGCCTGTTTAATCTTTGGCTGAAGAATGAATCTCATGAATGACTTCAGTACTGAGGTAAAAGGATGTCCGAGGGCCATACTCTCGGGGTTTCTCGAGTGTCTGTCAGTCAGACCAGTAAGTCTGGTCTTTTATTGTGAATTAGAATTTTGTTCTACATTTTTCTCCAGCTCTGTCCAGGACCTTGTATTGTGATCCCTGACTGAGCAGTCAGTGGTAGTAGCCAGGCACCATCTAGCTGTGCCAGACTCAGTCTGGTGGAGGCTATGCTATGTATTCTCTTGTGTGTGTGTGTGTGTGTGTGTGTGTGTGTGTGTGTGTGTGTGTGTGTATATATATATTTTTTTCCCACACATTAACCCCCAGTACTCAGTGCCGTCGAGTCAATTCCGACTCATAGCGACCCTATAGGACAGAGCAGAATTGCCCCACAGAGTTTCCAAGGAGCGCCTGGAGGATTCGAACTGCCAACCCTTTGGTTAGCAGCCATAGCACTTAACCATAATTTTACACATTAGTACCACAATTTTATTTGTCTAAGAAATGACTGGTCCATTGGACCTACCTATATAACTCAGTAGTAATTACTGCTATTTCTTGATATACTTCAATGTATGTTTGAAAAGTTTCAAAGCAAAAAGTTAAAGAGAGAAATGGCGGGGGGGGGGGGGGGGCGCGGGGAAGCAAAGGTCACTGTGGAATTAGGAAGTGAAACAAAAAACATCAGCCTAAAATGAATAATGACTGTTTTAGGCTATCTTTAGAATAAAAACTAACATATAATTTGCCTGCTTGCTTCTGTGATAAATATACTAGAACCGTAAATAGCTTACTGTGCGTTATGCTAACAACAGAAGGTAAGACGGAAAAAGAGGTAGAAGCAAAAGGGAAAACTCAAAGTCTGTAAGTCTTTACATGAAAAGAAGCAGTTGATGTCAAACACTTTTAAACACATTTCTTCTTTAATTACCTGTTTTGGTTGCCTTTCTAAGACTTGGGCTTTTAACCAGGTTTCAACTTCTTCTATTTTCTTTTTATGCACAGCAAGTTCATGCTAAGATAAAAATTTTTAGTTTAAAGACAAAACATTTTAATTCAAGGATTTTTGATGCATTAGCCCAGATTAATCTAAACCAATATTTCTAGTGAAAAAAATAGCAAACAAGTAACATGACATATTCTAATTAAAAAAAGGTCCTTTTTCATTACAATCTTTTATATTATCATAGAGGAACTCTGTTCTTTACACTGACACCATCTTTACACTGGCAACTCTGGACAAATTAGCAATTTACAAATTTTTTTTAAATTCCAGAAATACATTTTAGAAGGGAACTGGAAAGTACTGCATTTACCAAAAATAAACAAACAAACAGATAAAATCTAGGTAGGAGTTAAATTAAATCTAAGAAAAATAACCAGTAGTACCGCTTCAGAGTAAGTGTTGAGAAAACCTGAACCTTGGAACATGAAAAAAATTCTAGAAATTATTGTTTTATTCTAATTTACACAGAATGAAAAATTTTAAAAGTAATAATCTAAAAATATATATCTCTCTCCTTTCCATCTACCCTGATTGGCCTGGAAATTAAGTTCCATAGACATGTTTGCATGCTATGTAGTACCTGAGTTTCTGGCTTGTATTTATCCACCCATGGTTCATTTTCAGGGAGATATTTCTTTGAATTTTCTAGACCACAAATCTGTTCTAAGGAAGATAGCTTTCCTCTTTTTCTAGCTGGAAATCTGCTATTTTCTAATGTGGAAGGCACATTTTTTCTTCTGTGACTTGAGTTATTCACACATAATGATGAGGCAGTAAGAGTAGTAGAGATGCTTCTATTTTCTGGAAACTCATCAAATGATGGGTCTACCCAGTCTACTACCTGAAAAACAAGAAGCCATGTAAATACCATCACGTTTTCCCCATCTATTCCTCAAGTAACTGAACTTTAGAAACAAAATATTCATGTTTGTAACATTTAAAATAAAAATTGTACAAATTAGTTCTTTAATTAAAACTGGCTCTACATATATTAGTTTTCTACTTCACAGTAAGTACAAATGTACAACTGTATACTGGTCCACAGTAAGGTGGATCCCATACAAAGAGTAAAGAATACAAACTTAATTCTTATTATTAATTGTAATCCTCTCAGATAATAATAGGCTGATTTTTTAAAAAAAACTTATAAGACTGAAATACAAATATTAAAATTGTCAACAAAAAAATGAAGCAAAATAATAATAGTAATAATATGGAAACGAAATAGTGTCTTAACCTGGGCCTGGTTAATACATTCACAAATTAAGGACCCTTTCATATATTCAAATAATCCATATCAACTTTAAGACTGTGAAAATACAGGCTACGCATCCTAATGCTATGGATAAGTCTATAATTATGTCTTGATTATATTTTCCTCCAATGTATGAAGCAACTAATATTTTATAAAAGTGAGCCAGACATTTCAGGGAGGATGAGATTTGTCCTTCAGAAACACCTTAGAAAAAAAGTACTGGGAAAACGGAGCAGGAAAATCAGTGCGTTCTATTCATGTTCTTCTGGCCTATACAATCTGTTGACCTCTTTCCATTTACCTCCATTATTTCCTTTTCTTTAAAATCCTTTGTTAAGTGTACACAGAAAAACGCTGAATTAAGCAATTTTAACCTAAAAATTTTTAGGAATATTAAAAAGGTTTTTCTAATAATTTCTGCATATTACTTATACATTTTATACTTTTATCCTTTACAAAAATGTGGACTCCCACTTACAGAAAAAAAAAAAAAAACAGCAAAGTTAAATAATTTACTTAAGATCAGAGAAAATTAGAACCATCACTAGGGAAATGGACACCTTTCATGAGCATGACACCACCTGATGCCCATCCCATCGCACTGACCCCACTGCCTGACTTGATGTAAACTGTACCACATGATTTCTAAGAGAAAGGGCCTGTGGTTAAGCTGTAGCACCAAGTGTAACTCATAGGTTTTATTCGACAGTTTACAGCCTTTTCTTTGTGACTGAGATTGTAAAACTTTTTTAAAATTAAGGTTGTGCTTTTACTGTACAGTTGTTTCACAACTTATAACTAGGTTTTTTTTTAACACCACAAATACTGGGAACTATAATTTTGATAGCAGTGATAAGTCATTAAGAGCATACTCAAAAAATTCTAATTCTTTTGGGGCAATTATTACATGGTTATTTTAGTGCCTTACCTTTGTGGAAGATAGCTTTGCTCTAAGAAAAGTTTTTGACATTATAAACTTTGATAGCTCCCATCCATAGCATATAATTTGTAGTATGTTAAAAAACAATTCAACTAGGGAGGAAAAAAGAAAAAAATAATCCTCATATTAGTTATAGTAATTGCTAAATACCAATATAATCGACAACGCAATAAAGTTAAGGCTCAAGAATTAGTGAAAGAATAAACACAGGTGAAGGAAGAAATCAAAACGCTAAAATATAAGTTTTATGTTTAGTAACTATAACTGTGACAATTAACCCATTTTTGGTATTATAAATGGAAAGTTTTTTATACAAACTCAAAAATCTATTAGAGAAAACAGAAAAAACACATATTTGTGTACCTACCTTTTGTCATTAAGAAAAATCAGGCATTCATCTTGGGCAGTTTTTATACTAACAATTAATTTTTTTCTCATCTCGAATTTAATTAGTTTTTTATTTCCTAAATTGCAAAAAAATCATCAAAAAATGAATTCAGATTTATCACTTGCTTTGTTTTTTTTTTTTTTGGATGAAGAATTTAAACCTTATTGCAAAACTGTTTAACTGCTTTCCTTACTTGAACATGTTACTAACAAATTTTTTTGGCAACACTTAATTTTCAATATTCAGGATTCAATGTCTAGGCAAACTAGTGAATTCACCAATTTTAAGTTAGCCAGTAGAAAAGTGGTTTAAGGTCAACAAATCTATAAATTGGAACCTGTATTGGACTTTTTTTTTTATAGTTCGGAGGCAAACGTAGCTTATGTGTAAATTCTCCAACACACTAGAAAACAAAAATTGTTCACAGAGAGGTTTTTAGTCCTGTAGCTTCAAAACGGTAGAGAAGCAGAAAAAACACCCATGTTAGTAAATGTCGTTGGCATGTCTGCTTAAAAGGTACAGACTTGTTATAGTCAAGACCCAAGTCGCTCTTTGAAAAGAAGGCAGTTACCACCTTCGAAAGGCACATAACTGCCCCCGATGATGACAGATTCCTGTAATGAGATGTCAAAGGTGGAAAAGACCTTCAACAACATTCCTATAAGACCCTAAGCTCAAACACTCGTCCAACGTAGCGCTGTTAATGAGCGGCAAGCCAGGATAAGCTCCAGTTTCCCGGCTCCAGGCCACGACTCTGCACCCCCCACCCCTCTGATCCCCAGACGAGATGGGCAGGTCAGAAGGGGTGACGGGAGCCGGGAAGGCGTGAAGGCAGAGACGGCCTGGGGTCTTCAGGACATATACATCAGAGCCGCAGCCGCGGTGGCCTTACTTTCTGGGAGCTGCATCCCCTCGTGGGCAGAGAGGAGCGGAAGAGCCCAGGCTCTGCTCCAGGTGGAAGGGCAGCCACCCAGCTCGACCCCGGCTCAGCACCGAGCCTCTTGGAGGTCCCGCCTCCCGGGGACCTTCCAGACCGGCCGGCGCTTCCGCGACGCGACCCGAAAGGCGGGGGCCGCCAAAAGAGCGGGTGACTTAGACTTCCAGCGCACTGCCTGACCCGAAGTGCGAACCCGAATTGTGCTCCCGTCTCGGACCCCGCAATGGAAGCATGTCACAGAAAGCCAAGTAACCAGTGGTCGGCGGACGGGCCGCAGCGGTGGGTCGGAAGTGCCGCGCGGGGCTCGAGGACCCCAGGGCCGCTGGCGCTTGCCGCCGCCCGCCCCTTCCGGCTCCTCCCGGTTGTGCGTGGGGCGCGTGAGTCGGGACGCTGGGAACCATCGTGGTGAGGACCATGTTGCAGCCGAACATCTTGCTCACCGGTCAGGGCGCGCGGCGGGGCGGGAATGAACGGCGGGGCAGGCAAGGGACGCAGAGTGCTCTGGGCCTCGGGCTTCGAAGGGGGGCCTCTCAGTGTTCTGTTTCGGGGCAAGTCGAGGGCCGCGTGGCGTCGCGGCTGTCAGAGCCTGCGGATTGGCCCTCGCCAGCGTTGCAGGGGGGTGGGGGCGGGGGCGGGGGCGGAAGGGGACGCAGAACGTTAATTCCGTTGGTCAGAGGCAGCGCGGAGAGGTGGGAGAGAGGTAGACAAATCCAGCGCCCGTTTCTGGCCAGCTTCCGAAATCTTCCGGAGTTTTGTTTGTAAGAAGAGCTGTTGATTGTTGGTTTGGCAGGATCGTCGTGGGGGTTTTAGCGAGACAGTGTAAGGCAGCCTCTGGCGCTTAGTAGATGGGTTTTCAGTGGATCTTCAGTGCTTAGGACTTCCTGGGCAGTCTTTTATTTTTCCTTTGCATCTCAGAAACGCCTGTCAAATCAGATTTCGGTAGTGGGTTCGGATGTTGTGGCGTGGGTTGACCAGTTTACTATGTAAGTTTGTTGCGTTAGCATCAGAGGCTTTTATTTCCTTTCTTCCCCTTTAAGAAGAAAAGGCATCTCTGGTCGTTTTTCTTGTAGAGATGCTGCAGTTTCCGGGCTGACCAAGGGGGTCTTGTGGGTCTTTTGAGCCATACTGAAGACGCCTGTTGTATGAGAGGGAAACTAAAATGCTCCATAAAGACTTTAAATATTATTGCTAGTTATTTTGTTTGTAAAGTGTTAACAAAATTGAAGCAAATAAGGGCAACATCGGACATTCATGCGAAAATCTAACGGGTGTGGATGATACTGCAACGGATAGCGAACTTGGGACGCCCTTTGTGGAAACGAAGCAGTAAAGAGTTTTATCAACAAAACATGATTGTTGGCAGCGCATAGATCCTGTCTGTTTCTAAGTGCTGCAGATTAATCACTGAACAAATGAATGTTTAGTCTTTAAGTTTCCTTAAGTGGAAGATTTTACAACATCCGATTTGTTTGAGTCAAAGTGTGTAGGGTTTTTAATATCATACCACATTGTCAGACATGTAAATATGAGCATTTTATTGAAAATATGGTGATTTCGTGGTTCAAACTTGGTACGTTATAGTGGACTTGAGGTAAATCTTCTTACATATGACTTGATCTGTGTTATCTTTAATAAAGCTCAAATTTCATAATTTCACCAGTGTTAAACCTGAACAACTGAATATTAAATATTTGATTATTTTGAAAAAGGGAAGGTGAAAAAAACTTCATAATATATTACCTTCTACGTTAAAGAAAATATGTGGTAACATGCCATATATAAACGTGTACGTATATATAATCACACACATAGCACTTCTTTGAAAAATAAACAAGAAATTGATTTACAGTGGTTGTTTCTAGGGGAAGGTCAGTAATGGTAATGAGACTTGTCTTTCATACTTGATAAAAATTTTTCCATGAAGAATTTCTTACGTCTTTTTCGTATTAACTTAATTGATGGTGATTAATTTGAGATGGTTAATTTAATCTGGGTACTTCCATGTTGGTTGCATGCATTCTTTGACTTGGCATTGGAATCACCCGAGCTCCCACTCCAGCGAATCGGATACTGTGGGTTGGATGATGATTCTGACATCCTGATGGCTTTGGGAAAATTTGATGAGGTCATATCGTACGTTTACGTATAATTGCTAGTTAGAAGAATTTTCATGTTAGTTGTTAACCTTAGAGATGGATAGATGGTTGACATCTAATAATATTTCACAAACAGTACTTTTCTGTGACTTTCCTTACAGGTACACCAGGGGTTGGAAAAACCACACTAGGTAAAGAACTTGCGTCAAGATCAGGACTGAAATACGTTAACGTGGGTGATTTAGCCAAAGAAGGTAAGGGATACTTTTGGTGTTACATTTGCTTTAAAAAAAAAAAAAAAGCCAGATGTTGAGGGCCTCTTTTGTGACCTGCTAAGAATAGTGGAGTTGATGTTGTGATGAGAGGGTACAAAAGGCAAAGAGAGGGTGCCCTTAAGGAGTTTATGCTCTGTTGGGAACCCCTAGAAATAGAAAATATTAAGTGTCCAGTGCTGTGTCTTGACAATTTTGTTGTCTTACCCCCAGTTGGCTAGCAATTCTTGTAAACAATAATTGAGAAGGCTTCAAAGCCTTTAATTAGGATAAATAGGATTTGAGTATGAGGAAAAGGGGGAGAATGTTTTGAGTTGGGTAGATGCCCAACTTCAGGTGCTGCTAAGCATATTAAAAAAAAAAAAAAAGCATATAGATGGGGACAATGAGGACATTGATCTCATTGGAAGGACAGATTATTTTGAACTCAGGAGGCAGCTGGATGTGACTGTCCGGTGGTATTTTCTAGGATTAGTGTGTTAGCTGCATCCAGGATGCATATCCTGTAAATGATATATGTTTATACTTAATTTTACCATTTTCCCTTAACCTTTTATCACTCTCTTATTTGTGTCTTCATTTTTTATATTTTACAATGATTTTTACAGGGTAGGAACTCAATAAATAAGAGGGATTTTAGGCATGCCTCATTAAAATTAAAGAGGTTTAACATACATTAAAATTTTTTTTTTTAATTCCTGACAGTTGCTACTAAAGTAACTATTTCAGGTTTGATCTAATGTACATATTTCTTTCAAATGATCTAAAGTCTGATCACCGGATATCATGGAGTCTGGCAAGATGACCTCTCCCAAGAGCATGCCGAAAGATGCACAGATGATGGCACAAATCCTGAAGGATATGGGGATTACAGAATATGAGCCAAGAGTTATAAATCAAATGTTGGAGTTTGCCTTCCGTTACGTGACTACAATTCTAGATGATGCAAAAATTTATTCAAGCCACGCTAAGAAAGCAACTGTTGATGCGGATGATGTGCGATTGGCAATCCAGTGTCGTGCTGACCAATCTTTTACCTCTCCTCCCCCGAGAGATTTTTTATTAGATATTGCAAGGCAAAGAAATCAAACTCCTTTGCCATTGATCAAGCCATATTCAGGTCCTAGATTGCCACCTGATAGGTACTGCTTAACTGCACCAAACTATAGACTTAAGTCTTTACAGAAAAAAACATCTGCTTCTGCAGGAAGAATAACAGTTCCACGGTTAAGTGTTGGTTCAGTTACTAGCAGACCTAGTACTCCCACACTAGGCACACCAACCCCACAAACCATGTCTGTTTCAACTAAAGTAGGGACTCCAATGTCCCTTACAGGGCAAAGGTTTACAGTGCAGATGCCCACTTCACAGTCCCCAGCTGTAAAAGCATCAATTCCAGCAACATCATCAGTTCAGAATGTTCTGATTAATCCATCGTTAATTGGGTCCAAAAATATTCTTATTACCACTAACATGGTGTCGTCACAAAATACTGCCAGTGAACCATCAAATGCATTGAAAAGAAAACGTGAAGATGATGATGATGATGATGATGCTGATGATGACAACTATGATAATTTGTGATCTAGCCATGATGCACGTAACGTGTATTTGGTCTTGAATCCGTTGTACTGAAATTAAACATGCATGCTGGATATTTTCAAGTTGTGTCTTAGAAAACTTAATTAGCATTTAATGAAAAAAAAATGTAATTATACTTTTCAATTGAGTTGTTGGATTTTTTTTTTTTAATAGAGTTAGTTATGGTTTTTTATCAGACTAAGTGTAAAAAAAAATAAAGTTGTCATTCATCAATTTGTTTGTATTTTGGAAATTCTGTTTTTAGAAGCAGTTTCCCCTCTCATTAACACCAGCAGTTGCAACAAGTTGACATTGTGGCAGTCTTATTGCCTGTTGAATGTCACCTCTGTTGTCTAAACCAGATGTTTAGATCACAGTAGAATCTGGTGTACAAGTCATTCTTGTGATCAGTTGACTCAAATTTCTGAAGTATAACCAGACTTAATCATCTGACCGAGACTAGAAGGACCCCAGAGGTCATGATCCCTGGACCTTTTGTTAGCCTAAGACTGGAACCATTCCCAAAGCCAACTCTTCGGACAGGGATTGGACTGAACTGTAAGATAGTAAATGATATTGTTGAGGAGTAAGCTTCTTGGCTCAGGTAGACAACATGAGACTGGGCAGCTCCAATCTGGAGGGGAGATGAGAAGGGAGAGGAGGACAGAAGCTGGCTGAATGGATACGGGAATACAAGGTGGAGAGAAGGAGTGTGCTGTCTCATTAGGGGGAGGGCAACTAGGAATACACCGTAAGGTGTATATTAATTTTTGTATGAGAGACTGACTTGATTTGTAAAGTCTCAAAGCACAATAAAAATTAAAAAAAAATTTTTTTTCTGAAGTGTAACCACATCTTTTGGGAAAGATCACTTGGTCATGATTTTATTCATAGGGAATCCTTATCTACTTGGATTTATTTTCCTAAATTGCCCAACTTCTCCCTTTGTCCCATTTTTCTGTACCTTTGATTATATTTAAAGACTCTTGGTGTTTCCCAGTATCTTTTTTTTTTCCATTTTTGTTTGCCCCAGTATCCCTTTTTGCAGGTCAATTTCTGAGCATCTTTCTTTGCCGTATTCTTGATACTCCAAATCAGTACCCTGCTCATGTTCTTAATCCAGGTCTGCCATTTAGTTTATAGTTTTGAAATAGATATTTTGTACAATGCAGGTCATTGTCCCTGGTGGCCCTGGTTAAGAGTTCAGTTGCTAACTGCAAAGGTCAGCAGTTCGAATCCACCATCCACTCCTTGGAAACTATGGGGCAGTTCCACTGTGTTCTGTAGGGTTGCTGTGAATAGGAATTGATTCTATACAATGGGTTTGTTTTTTTGTGGCTGGGGGGGGGGTGGGTTTAGGCATTCTCCACTTAAGATCCATATGAAAACTGGTTTTCTCCCTCACCTGCTGAATGAACATCACCATTTTTGACAAATGATTTCAGAGTCACATGCATAGTCAGTTTTCCAGTTTTAATCCCTCCCACTCAGTTTAACATTTCTAAATTTAATGCTTTGTCATGAGCAGCATTGAGAGGAACGGTAACACCAGACCAAGGACGGTCCACTTTGAGATGCTTGTCTTCCTCTTCCCTTGGTTTTCTCTTACATGTACTCACCATTTTAATCTAGTGATAGCATAGCCCTGACCATCCTTTTTGTAGTTCATTGATAACGTTTCATGAAATCTAAGCCTTAGAAGTGTTGATTTTTTTCTTCCTATGATGCCAGGTAAAGGATTTCTAGTTTGACTTGACATGATATTAGATGGGTACTTTACAAGGTTTCTCATAATGTACCAGGTACTCTCTGGATATATCTGAAAATCATACTGGAAAATATTCTGAGACACCCAGATCTCAATTTTTCAAATGATATATTTTAAGAGAAACCATAGTTACCTACTCATAAAACTGGTTCTCAGCCAGGGGTGATCTTGCCCTTCAGAAACATTTGGTAACGTCTAGAGACATTTTTGGTTATCCCAAGTAGGATGGCAGGGGAGGTATTGCTACTGGCATCTAATGGGTAGAGGCTAGAGATTTTACTAAACATCATACAATACTACTGACATTTTGAGCCTGTGAGCTAAAGACTGCCTGCAAAGCCTAAAATATTTACAGTCTGCCCCTTTACAGAAAGCTTGCTGATTCCAGCTCTAATCTCTTCTATGTCCTGTTTTTCCCTCCCGTAATTGCTCCCACTGGAAGCTTTTGAAACTAATTTCTCCATTGACCTCTCTAGCACTGTTCTATCCCAATCTTTGTGTCTGATCCTCTCCTCTGTCTCCCACCGTATTTCTCCCATGATTCCACTGCAGCCATCTCCTAATCCTGTCTCTCCCTCTGTTAATATCATGCACTCGGGACGAGTCACTCCGTCGTGCTGATGACTCTTGACATTTATGATTAAAACTCTAGTCCAGTTTCTAGACCCTCTACTGGGTGTAACCATCTGGATAGTTCCCAGACATTTCCAAATTAAAATGTCTAAAGCACATGCTCTGAAATCATCCTTGACCCTACTTGCCCATTCTTGATCCCTATTCCTCCACCCCGCAAACATACAAACACTTTCGCATTATCTACATATATCCACTTGGCCACTAAGTTTTGATAGTTTCTCTCTGAAACCCCAATGGTACTCCTATTCCATCCATAAGACCACTGCTACCGTGCCCTGAACTCCAGACTCTCCTACTTGATTTCTTCAGTATCTCTTCCTTCTCTCTTCTACAGTATCATTTTCTTAAAAAATAATGACATTATTTGAACAGTTCACTTACAATGTCCGTCCTCTTCATGAAACAGGAGACTATAAACTGGCCACAGTTTACGTTCAGCCTTACTTGCAGCCTTACCTTTAACCTCCCTATATACCTTTCAGTCTATCCACAATAGGCTTCCTCAAACACTGGGGATTTCCCATCTCCATCTCTTTATGCATACTGTTCCTTTTTTTTTTTTTTTTTTCCTGTAAATGCCCTTACTTGCCTTACAGACTCGAAAGTCCAATTCAAGTGTCACATCTTTGGTTCTCTCTGACTTTCCTGGGCAGAATTAATTGCTTTTCTATGTAAAAAGCCAAGTGTTGTCAAAGCCCTCAACTCTGCTAAACCAATAATCTTGCACTGTTGTATGACAATTTTAAGGTTCTTGTTGAACTGAGGTCAATGTGGTAAATATGTTTACAAAAAAAAAAACTGAAAATGTTCTAAATATTGGTAGCATCATCAAAATAGGTGTCTAGCACCCCGATATGATTAAACAACATTCATGAGTGTATAAATTTTAGGGTGGCCATTAAACATCATGATTTTATAGCTTGACTGACAATACCTGGGAAGGTCTTTTGAGGTAAGAACTTAGCTGTGTAGCCTTTTAATTCTGCCCCACAATCAATTTCTTCTGCAAGTAATATGTCTATCTGAAGTTTCTTTAATTAAACCATAAAACCTTTTTTAGGAAATTGATTTTCTAAGCTTTCAGACATTATTTAATCAAATCAAGTTTTTTTTATTATTTAAGATGCTATGTATAAAAAAATAAATTTGGCTTCCAAATGAAACTTCTAAAATTTCCTTTTTAGAAATTTGAAATTAAGTTTATAGTCCATTCTATTTCTCTCCATCCCCACAGTCACTAATCATACGGGCCACAATTGTCATTCACCCTAAAGTTCTGTAGTAACCTACCGTAGAGATTGTATCCCTGCCTCTTCTGTATTTGCCTTCTTCCAACTCTGTCTGCACAGAAACCAAAATGAATTTTTAAAAAATCGAAACTGATTATATTGTTTCATGCTGAAAATGGTTTAATGATTTGCATTTGCCTTAGGATAAAGTCCAGACTCCTTATTGCAGCCTTCAAGGCCATTTTTGATCTATCCCCAACTTAACCTGTTCAGCCTTCTAGTTCTTTACTACCCCCACACCACCTATTTTCTGACTCTTCTAAAAGACTTTTCCTCTGTAAGGGCTGCCCTCCCTGGTCTATGCCTTTGGACATCTGTTTTTCTCTGTTTAGAACAGTCTTCCCTACCTTTTTTTTCCCCTAGCTAAATTCTTTAAGTATCTGCTTAGAAGTCACTTACTCCAGGAAGCCTTCCCTGACATCCCCAGTTTGTTAGATGCCCATCTATTCAGTCCACAGGCTATCCAGGCAAGGCAGAGTTACATCTGCCTCTGTGTTTTCCACTAACCCTCAGACCACTCTTTTTTGTCACTTCAGAATTAATACTCATTTTAACCTGTACCAAGATATTAAGTGCAAAGAGGTGGAAGCCGATCATATCACATGCTCTTACCATATCCTACCAGTTACTCCTGAGTCGATTCAGACTTGTGTATCAGAAAACAACTGTACTTTTTAGGGTTTTATTTATTTTATTGTGCTTTAGATGGTTTATGGAGCAAACTAGTTTTTCATTAAACAATACACATATTGTTTTGGCAGTTTTCAATGACTGATATTTTGGAAGTTGATCACCAGGCCTTCCTTCTGAGGCATCTCTGGGTATACCTGAACCTCCAGCTTTCCGGTTAGCAGCTGAGCACATTGGTTGATCTAAACCTCCCTGAAATCATGTATATCCTAAGAGTTCTGGTGGGGGTGAGATTGCTATGCCCTACCTCCTGAAATAAGACAATAAGACTTGTTGTAATGCTTTGAAAAGTTCTTATGTTAAATCTAAATCTGCCTTCTTTATAATTTTGCCCGTTATTCTTGTTTTGCCATATGAAACAAGACTAAGCCTTGTGAGGAATGGCTTTTCAGAATGCTAGAAATCTAGAAATAAAGGTGTACTGTTCAGGGGCACCTGAGTATTGACTGTACCGCCATGAAGATGTAACCTCATCTTTGACCTCATTAGTTTCTGGAACCGTGACAACTGTTGTTGCTTTTGATAAATTTCATATCCTTGGCCTAATAAATTTGCAACTTAATCTACTCATAATGCCTGTGAGTGTGTTCATGTGTATCTGTCCATGTGTCCCCTCTTCTCAACAAAACCAGTGTAGTCCTCTTCTCCTGATAGCCCCACTGATTCTAAAGTTGGTTATTGCTCATTTTTTTAGTTGGTTTCAACTTTAATATCTAAAATGGTTCAGATATATTGCTATCTTTTCCCTTAAGACAAAGGTTTTTTTTAGTTTTCTTTTTTTAATTGAACTTTAGATGAAGGTTTACAGAACAAACTAGTTTCTCATCAAACAGTTAGTACACACATTGTATGACATTGGTTAACATTCCCATGACATGGGTTCCCTTCTTAACCCTGGGTTCCCTATTGCCAGCTTTCCTCTTCCCTCCTACCTTCCAGTCCCTGGAAGGTATACCCCTTTAGTCTTCTTTTGTTCCATGGGCCTATTCAATCTTTGGCTGAGGGGTGAACCTCAGGAGTGACCTCATTACGGAGCTGAAAGGATGTTTGGGGATAATAGTCTCAGGGTTTCTCTAGTCACTCTGAGGCAAGCAAGTCTAGTCTTCCTTTTTGAGTTAGAGTTTTGTTCTACATTTTTCTCCAGCTCTGTCCAGGACCCTCTATTGTGATCCCTGTCAGAGCAGTCAGTGGTGGTGGCCAGGCACCATCTAGTTCTAGTTATACTGGACTCAGTCTGGTGGAGGCTGTGGTAGATGTGGTCCACTAGTCCTTTGGACTGATCTTTCCCTTGTGTCTTTAGTTTTCTTCAGTCTTCTTTGCTCCTGAAGGGGTTTAAGACAAAGTTTTAATTTGCAGTATTACTGTTTATATTTGGTGTCCATGTGACATTGCATTACTGTCCTTCTTTTAAAAGAGTAATTGATGATGATTTGCTTTGAAAAAAGTCTAGAATTAATTTAAAATTACTTAGTTTTAATGAGCCAATGTAAATCTCTTCTAGGGCAGTTATATGATGGCTATGATGAAGAGTATGATTGTCCCATTTTAGATGAAGATCGAGTAAGTACCATGTTTTAATATTTAATAAAGTATGCATTTGTCGAGTTTGTTGTTGTTAGCTGCCATCAGGTCAGCCCCCGACTCATGGCAACCCCATGTACAATGAAATGAAATGCTCCCCGGTCCTGTACCATCACCATGATCAGTTACAGATTGGACTCTTCTGATCTATAGTAGATCACCAGGCCTTTCTTCCTAGTCTGTCGTAATCTGGCCGCTCCACTTAAACCTGTTCAGCGTCACAGCGACACAAAGGCACCACTAATAGACAGGTGGTGGCTGCACATTAAGTGCATTTGCTGAGAATCGATCCTGGGTCTCCTGTGTGGAAGGCAAGAATTCTACTACAGAGACACCAGTGCCTCAGTTTGGTGAGTTTAGTGGGAAAGTTAACCTGCTCTCTTAAAGAGCATTCATCTTTTTTTCTTTTTTAACTTTTCTTACAGGTGGTTGATGAGTTAGAAAACCAAATGAAAGAAGGTGGAGTAATTGTTGATTACCATGGTTGTGATTTCTTCCCTGAACGCTGGTTTCATATAGTTTTTGTGCTGAGAACAGATAACAGTGAATTGTACAAAAGACTTGAAACAAGGTAAGAAGGAAACACATTGAATTCTTAAAGCATAATACAAATTTTTATTAAGATTCCAGAAGTTTGGTCAGTTGTACCAAGGTAAAGAGTTCTGTTTGAAAATATGATTACTTCTGTGGTTTCTTGTTATAAACCAAATCTATATGATACCAGCATTTTGAATCTGAGAGAAATAGGGTCATTTGTAAAAACATAGGTAGTACTGTCTAATTGATTTAATGGCCATCTCAACTGACAATTTGATTCAGTAAAACGTACTATGTAGAAAACTTATTTAGCTATGTATTTTCCTTGATCTAAAAAGCCCTGCTAGGAAAAGACAAAGGAACCTTGGGTGATGCAGTGCTTAAGTGCAGAGCTGCTAACCAAAAGGCAGTTCTAACCCAGCAGCTACTCTTCCGGAGAAAAGACCTGGCAATCTGCTGTCATAAAGATTACAGCCTAGGAATCCCAATGGGGCAGTTCTACTCTGTCATGTGGGGTATTTGTGAGTCGGAATCGAGTAGATGGCACACAACAGCAACAACAGGAAAAGACAGCCAAGCCAATGGTATTCTTTGTTTACTGAATAAACATTATCCACTCAAATTTTCCTCACATTAAGAACTGGGAAAGCTTATGAAAAATTAACAAGATAAATTAGCATTTCATGACCTTTAAAATATATTTTAGCTAACCCCACCAATAGAGCATCAAATTCAATCCAGAATAACCAGAAAAGAGAAAATTTTATGGAAAACTTTTCCAGCATCTTTTGATCCAAGCTGTGGGAAGATGGGGATTCTAGAAGTGTATAAATGGCAGTCTCAAGAAGGAAAGCTCAATTTTGCTGAAGGTCAGGTTCAGAATTTGTGGTTCTCACCAAAGGTAGTCAGCTCTGACTAATCATTATTACATGGGATACTTGCAAAAATCCTTACACAAGGGAGTGTAGTAGCAACTATATATGGGAAAAGTTTGGTTGGGACGAGACCTAAAATTTCATCGTCTTTCTTAAGGCAGGGAAAAGCTATTAAAAGTTTTTGAGCAAAGAAGTAATAAGAACTGTCTGATTGATCATTTCTAAAGAGACCATATGGTACATATGCCTTTTCTCAAACAACACTATTTAAAGGTTTGGTAAAAAATTGTTGTTTTATGTAAATAGCCAAAGACTGACTAAGGTATGAAAAAACTAAGAGGGCTAGTCTTTTTTGTTGTTGTTGTAAAAATATGTAACATACATTTGCCAATTCAGTGTTTTTCACTATACAATTTATTAATGAAACCAACTACATTACTAATCACATACAACCATCATTAATATCCATTGCCAAATTTTCTATCACCATAAACTCTTAATTTTTGACTATTAAAAAAGTTATAAAGTCAGTCAGCCTTTATTAAAATAACTCTCTTAGAAAAAGTAATATACCAAAAAAAAAAAACAAACCCCAGTTGCTCTTGAATCGATACTGACTCATGGTGACCCCGTGAGTGTCAAAGTAGAACTGTGCTCCCATAGCGTTTTCAGTGGCTGATTTTTCGGAAGTAGATTGTTAGGCCTTTCTTCCAAGTGCCTCTTGGTGGACTCGAGTCTCTAATCTTTTGGTTAGCAGCCGAGTACATTAACCATTTGTACTACCCAGAACTCCAGAAATAATATATTGAGATATAATTCACATATCATACAATTTACACATTTAAAGTGTACAATTCAGTGGTTTTTAGTATATTCAGATTTGTGCATCATCACATAATCAATTGTAGAGCGTCTTTATCACATCAAAAAGAAGCCCTGCACCCATTAGCAGTCACTTCCCGTTTGACTGGCTTCTTTGAATTAGCATAATGTTTCCATGGTTCATCCAGGTTGTAGCGTGTATCAGTACTTCATTCCTTTTTATTGCCAAATAATATTCCATTGGGTGGATAGATCGTGTTTTATTTATCCAGTCATCAGGGATGGACATTTGGGTGTTTCCACTTTATGGCTCTTATGAATAATGCTGCTATAAACATTCATGAAGAAGTTTTTGGGTGGATGTATTTTTGTTTCTTTTGAACATATACCTAGAAATGGATTTGTTGGGTCATATGGTTAACATTCTGAGGAACAGTCAGTTTCCCGCAGTGATTACACTATTTTACATTTCCACCAACAGTATATGAATTTTCCGATTTCTCCACATCTTCACAAACACTTGTTATTCTGTGTTTTTGATTATAGCCATCCTTAATAAGTATGAAGTGATATCTCATTGTGGATTTTTTTTTCTAAATTGTACTTTAGATGAAGGTTTACAGAGCAAATTAGTTTCTCATGAAACAATTAGTACACATATTGTTTTGCGACATTGGTTGCCAACCCCACGACATGTCAACACTCTCCCCTTCTGGAGCTTCGGTTCCCCATTACCAGCTTTCCTGTTCCCTCCTGCCTTCTCATCCTTGCCTCTGAGCTGGTGTGCCCATTTAATCTCGTTTTGTTCTATGGACCTGTCTAATCTTTCGCTGAAGGGTGAACCTCAGGAGTGACTTCAGTACTGAGTTAAAAGGGTATGCTGGGGTCCATACTCTCAGATTTTCTCCAGTCTCATTGTGGTTTTGATTTGCATTTCCTAATGCCTGATGAGGAAACGCTGGTGGTATAGAGGTTAAGAGCTACAGCTGCTAACCAAATGATAGGCAGTTTGAATCCACCAGGTGCTCCTTAGAAACCCTATAAGGCATTTCTACTCTCTCCTATAGCATCGCTATGAGTTGGAATCAAGTCGACAGCAGTGGGTTTTTTGGAATGCCTGATGACTTCGAGCTTCTTTTCATGTGCTTATTGGCTACTTATATATCCTCTTTGGAGTAATATACCATATCTTTATGCAAATAACACACACCTTCTGCATTTGTTTGCTGGCCACGCTCTCCCTGCCAGGTAATTTTGTAAGTGTGCTATGCTAATTTTTTTACAGCAACATGTGGAAGAAGATTGGCATGGCGGCACTTGTGAGGGTGCCAGGAGGAAGAAGCGTATGGCCAGAAAACAAACACAGAGGGCACATGTTATTTGTGTAAAATTTCCCTTTTTTTAAGTGGATTTTTGTTTTTATTATTAAATTGTAAGTGTGCTTTATGTATTTTAGATTCAAGTTCTTTATAAGATATATGATTTTGCAAAAACTATCTTTTCATAAAGTTAATCACTTTTGAATTCAGTTTAAATTTGATTATTGCAAGGCTTATCTAACTTGCATTTGAATATTCTTTTAGTTTTCAACTAGCTAATCAGTTTGGTAATTTACTTATCTGCCTAAAGATAACATAAGTTAATTATTTTCAATACATTTGGAATTGGTAAACTACAGGTATGAAGTATGGTGTGATCAAGTACCCAATTAGTATATTGTATTCCATATCATATGTATTGCATTTTATTTTATGCCATTGTGAGGAGATGAGCTACCTGCTCAAAAGCAATTTGGCCTGTGGTCTTAGCTGTTGAGATCTGGACTGCACTTGAGTCTAATAAGTGGTGGCTGATGTTGACTAACATTAATATAGTTTATCATGGCCACATGGGGAGGTCGATAAGCGCCCTGAACCCTAAGGCTCAGATGAGCTTCCTCATTGGTGACTACGCACGGGAGAGGATAGCATATCCCTCTTTGGTACACGTAAGCTCCATGCTGGGACCCCTCCCATACCTCTCCTTATGTGTCTCTTTGTGTCCTTTTTGGTTGTAATCTGTAGTTGTAAGTATGGTATACTCTGCATGAAATTCTGTGAGTCATTCCAGCGAATTGACAAACCCAAATGGGCAGTGAGAGCCAGTAGGGGCTGGCGTCTGCCTATTTGGGGTGCTAGGGCCAGAGAAATGCTACATGGGCACCTGGTTTGAAGGCAGGTCTAATGTGTGACCTCTGACCTAGCTCCAGGTGCTGCTGTGGTCAGAGAAATGCTGCAGGGGCAGCTAGTCTGAAAAAAGGTATCCTTCTAACTTTTGAGTTCTGACCCAGCTTGGAGTGGCTCAGGTCAGAGAAAGAGTGCCACATGAGCAGCTTGCAGTGAGGATGGAGAAGCCAGACAGTGAGGGCTGGACCCATCGCCACACTTTGGGGATTGCATTCATGCTGATCCTTACCACGCAGTTAGCGATGAAGGTGGTATTTACCCACTTTGCCCCATACTTAGTACAGCCATCTGTTTGTTTCATTTCTGCATATCTTAACTCCTCACTGTATTGATAGCTTAGACCATCACCATCCCAGTGCCGTTGAGTCGATTCCGACTCACAGTGACCATCACCATAGATTTCGTATTAACCTTGTTGTTCAGAGTCTGGCTTGAAGTAGGTAGGTACTCATGTTTGCTAATTGATTGGTAATGAATTGAGTGGCTGGCAGGTTGTCGTGGGGGGAGGGAATTCAGGTAAACCTAAACACTGTTATCATGGTCCTTAGTTTAGCCCTCTTGTCAAGGCAGTCTCTCATATTTATAGGCACCAGTGTGTCTTCTCTAGGTAGAGACTATAGGAAGTATTTTTCCTTGATCTTTTTTATAGTCAAAGTATCCAGTTTCTGGTATGTTCCTAAAATCCCAGTTAATGCCATTCAGTTTGCTTTTTGTTTCTTATTGTTCTCTTTGCCTTTTAGGGGTTATAATGAGAAGAAACTACAAGACAATATTCAATGTGAAATTTTTCAAGTTCTTTATGAGGAAGCCATGGCATCCTACAAGGAAGAAATAGTGCATCAGCTGGCTAGCAATAAACCAGAAGATCTAGAGAATAATATAAATCAGATATTGAAATGGATTGAACAATGGATCAAAGATCATAGCTCTTGACTTACAAGATTGGCACACAACAGTGACTCTCATATCTCTCTGCCCACATCATAGAAATTGTACCAGTATCAGTAAAACTGTTGTATTAAAATTGTGTTGCAGGACTAGCATGTGGATAGTATAGAAGGTTTATGCCTGGGCTCTTTTTTCTCCGTGAGAAAGCGAAACAATCTCAAATATAATGAATATAACATTATTAAGAGTTGAGAGTAAAGATTGTTAATCATTTAATGCTTCAACTCTTAAAGGATAAATAAATCTGATTAAGTGGGTGGCTATCTGTTAAATTTATTACAGAAGAAGATGAAGGTGATCTCTTAAAATAAAACTTAAGGCTTAAGATAAAGCATCAGTATTCCTTTTTTATTCTTAATTAAAAAAAAAAAGGGAAGTGGTAATAATTGCACTTTGTACAAAATTCAAACCAGGACACCCCTGTCTACCAGCATGGGTTGCAGTCCCCTAGTGTGTCAGCAGAAACCCTGGTGGTGTAGTGGTTAAGTGCTATGGCTGCTAACCATAAGGTCGGCAGTTCAAATCCACCAGGTGCTCCTTGGGAAACTTTATGGGGCAGTTCTATTCTGTCCTATAGGGTCGCTATGAGTCAGAATCAACTCCTCCGCAATGGTTCCGTCCAGGTAGTGTGTCAGCACTCTCGCCTTTCCCTTTCCACCCTGGGTTCTCCATGTCTATTCATCCAGTTTTCCTGACCCTTCCTGCCTTCTAGTCTTTGCTTTTGGGCAGGGGTTGTCCATTTGGTCTGTACACTTGATTGATTTAAGAGGCATGTTCCTTACATGTGTTATTGTTTGTTTTACAGGCTTGTCTGATTTTAAAGTTATAAAGATATTAAGCTTATATGATAATCATAAATGCCTGATCGTCTAATGTGTACGTAACATTGATCTTATTCTACCATCAGGAGAAATTTTAGATCCTCAATTCAAAGTCTCATTCTAGCTAGGTATGTTTACTTTCGTAAAGTGGGTGGTTAAGGAAAACGTGGACTGGATGTAGAGAAGAATAAAAGAGGTTTGTTTCTGTGAGGAAAGGAGTTAGTTCTTGTATTTAAACCACAGTAGTTTTTAGACCCAGCTACGTTTTTTGATCACTGCCGAGTCCCTTCAGTTATTCCAAGGGTGTTGGGTGTTAGGAAACATTACCAAAATCTTTTAAACGGAGTAATTAAGCTAATAACCCAGAATATTTTGATGGGGCTAGAATGATAGGGCCTGACTTAGGAAATGTGGCCTAATGAATCATTCCCCAGTGGCGGCTTCCCAGGAGCATCGGGCCATTCCCCCTAATCTCCTTTCACGACCACGCCTTTGCTCCAGCGGTGCCTTTGGCCTAAAATACGCTCCTTACTTTTTAGTACTGAAATCCTGCTTTTCAAGGTGTGCCTCTACCTCTGCACTCCGGCACAGATCCACCTCCTTTTTACAGGACTCCTGGAGAACCATTTAACGTTTACTTCCGCAGCATACAGAGTCTTGTTCTGTTTTGCCCAAGCTCGTGCTCTAATCTGTATTTCGGTTACCCCTTGTAAAATATGTGCTTTGGAGCTGGACGGCCGCTAACATCCCCGCTCTGCTGCCTGAGCTGGGGGCCCTTGAGCAGCAGAGCAGAAGCCCCGGGAATGAAGCGGCGGCCGCTGTGGCCCAGGGCAGCCTCTCCCGCCTTTCCGGTCGCGGCTCCGCCACACGGTCACGTGGCCTGGGGGACGCAGTGGCAGCGGTGGCGCGCGCGCGACGTGGAGGCTCCGCGCTCGGTGAGCGCGCTAAAGGGGGCGCCCGGAAGGCAAGAGGGCGGCGGGAGGGGGCTGGGACCTGTGGTTCCAAACCTCTTCGCACTGGATGCTGGGGAGGGTGCCCGGGACCAAACCTGTAAGTGGGAACCGTAAGTGAGGTGGCCCCGGGGTGGGGGCGGGGGGAGGCGCGGAGATTCGTGGGAACTCAAGGTAGTGAGCAAGGCGGTACATTGGTTTATTTTCCCCTAATTCTAGTTAATAGCCTCCTCTGGCACTGAGAAAAAGAAATAGAATTGAAAGACTCTGTTTCTGTCTTTCTCTCCTCATTTATTTTTTTCTATTTTGAGCCTTCAAATAGCATACGTACTATTTTGGATTGGATCCTACAACAGAGAAAGGGCATCAGTGGAGAAACTGGGAAATCCTCATAAAGCCTGTGGTTTAAATAATAGCATGTTCATCTCTCAGTTGTGATACATGTACCCTAATTTTAACATTATACATTCTGTATACCAGAGCTCATTGTACTATCTTTGCAACCTGTCTGTAAATCTAAAGTTATTCTAAAACAAAAAGTTAAAAACCAAAAAATTCCAGTACAGCAGGTCATTGTGCATCCCTGAGATCTTGAGTTAGTTCCTCTTTGTGAAGCCTGACAGGAATTGGGTGTTTGGCGAATTTGCTTGCTGAGGTGGAGTTGCCAAAGGAAGGGTCAGACTAGTGGGTGTGGATGCTTCTAGCCTGAGTTTTCTGGGCAGGAATCTGCTTTCTTTTTCAATTCTGTCCATCAAATAGGGAACACCTGTTATGGACACACAAATGAGACACATACTCCTTAGTGGATGCGTAATAAAAATGTAAGTTGGGTAGGAAGTAAAACTTAAAATGAACTAGGAGGGCTCAGGGACAGAAGTCACATCTGGCACAGGGTAATCAGGAAGGCTTCTGGAGGAAGTGGCTGTCATGAAATGAGGGGGCTTGGGAGGAGAAAGCATTCCTGGGGTCAAGAATGGCACCAACAGGCCTAAAGAGGTGACCAAGCTGAGAGGACCTGGGAGCAGGTGCTAACCCTCTCATGGAAGCACAGAGCACACTTGGAGAGTCCTGACACGAAACTGGAAGTGAAAACGTGCCTTTTAGAAAATGAGGTGACATTCATTTTAATTATATATGCCATGGGAGCCATGGAATGTTTCAGGGAATAGAGGAGTATCATTGGATCTGTGCTTGGAGATTATTGTCTTGGCAGTAGCATGTAGGACAGCTGGGAATAGACCAGATAAGGAACTAATTGGTTACCTCCGAAGAGGTAAAGAGCCAAGGGCAGCGAGGTTAGTGTGCAGAGAAGGACATGGTTTCAGGAGATTTTTGTGGAAGGTCATCATGAATTGAAGCTGACTTGACAACTAACAGTAACAAGAGGACCTGGCAACTGAAAGGATATGAAGACCAAAGAGAAGAACGTAAAAAACAACTCCAAAGTTTTGGGTCTGGCTGTTTCCAAACATAGCTGATACATACGCAGAAATAGAGGACTCAGGAGGAAAAGTGAGTTGAGTGGCAGGGTGCTAAAGAATTTGTTTGTGAACATACTGTGTTTCAATTGCTGTCAGGATGTCCAGCTGGAGATGTGAATATAGGAGTTTTAAGAGTGAAAGCCAAGCAGACAGAAGGGACAGGAAGAGGAAAGAAGGCAGAGCAGGCAGGTATGAGGCAGGAAGGAAGGAGGAGAATCTGATTATCGTGGGTTTGAGGAGCCAAGATGGATCAGAGGACCTAGGAGAGGCAAGTCAGTAGTGTCACAGGCAGTTGCAGAGGGTGAGGAGGGAGAGGAAAGAGACTAGATCTTGGACATAGCAGTTAGGAAATACTGGTCGCTTTTTTTTTTTTTTTTTAACTTTTTGTTGAAAGTAAACAGCAAAACCTGTTCCTATTCAACAATTTCTACACATATTATTTAGTGGCATTGGTTATGTTCTTCAGATTGTGCCAACATTCTCATTATTTCCATTCTAGTTTATTGGTCACTTTTTAAGAAAGTTGTTTTAGTAGAAAAGTAGGAAGCCTGTTTGCACACAGTCTGCAATTTATTCATCCTGTGGTCTTTCTGGAAACGCTGGTGGCATAGTGGTTAAGTGCTACGGCTGCTAACCAAAGGGTCGGCAGTTCGAATCCACCAGGCGCTCCTTGGAAACTCTATGGAGCAGTTCTACTCTGTCCTATAGGGTCGCTATGCGTCGGAATCAACTCGATGGCACTGGGTTTGGTTTTTGGGTTTTATGGCCTTTCCCAAGTGGCCAGGGCACTGGGCAAGAAGTCAGAGATGTGGTTTCTGGTTCTGGCTCTGCCATTAACTAATTATGTAATTTTGGTTAAATCAGGTATTCTTTGATTAGAAAGGAGAACATCCCTTAAAAAAAGCCAAAAGAACCCTTTTATTCATAGCAACGCCTATAGCCCGTAGAACTTGTGTTCCATGGGGCACACTTTGGAAAATGCTGATGTAGAAACAGAATTTTAGAGCTCTAAAAACAAAAAAAATCTTATCCAAGCATCTCATTTGACAAATGAAGAAACTGACATTCAAATGAGCATTGATTTGGCTACTATGTTGTTGTTCTGTGCCATTGAGCCGATTCCGACTCAGAGTCAGTCACCCTGTGTGACAGAGTAGGACTCCTGCATAGGGTTTCCTAGGCTGTAATCTTTATGGGAGCAAATAGACAGGTCTTTAAGGAACAGCTAGTGCCTTCAAATCAATGACCTTTTGATTAGCAGCTGAGCGCTTAACCATTGCACCACCAGGGCTCCTTTGGCTACTATAAAACCAATACCAAATCCATTGCCATTGAGTCAATTCCGATTCATAACAACCCTATAGAACAGAGTAGAACTGCCCCATAGGGTTTCCAAGGAGCAGCTGATGGATTCAAACTGCTGACCTTTTGGTTAGCAGCCTAGCTCTTAACCACTGTGCCACCAGGGCTCCTTGGCCACTCATCCAAAAAAAAAAACTCATTGCCGTCAAGTCGATTCCAACTCATAGTGATCCTATAGGACAGAGTAGAACTGCCCTGTAGGGTTTCCAAGGAACGCCTGGTGGATTTGAACTGCCCACCTTTTGGTTAGCAGCCAAACTCTTAACCACTACACCACCAGGGTTTCCTGGCTGCTCATAGGTGCTTTCAAATATATTGTACTAATGTTCCCCAAAATGACCCTATGAAGTAGTTATGTTTAAGCCCATTTTAGAGATAAGAAAACAGGCTTGGAGAAGTTAAATGACTTCCCCAGGACTACAGACCAGGAGGTGGTGGAGCTGAGATTTGAATCCAGGCCTCTTGAGTGAAGGTCTTCTGTTACACATCTTGCTGCCTCCCTGATCAATTACATTAAATACATTTAAACTGGATGAATGGAAGGTTAGTATTTTAAATATTTTCACTTTCTTAGGAAAAAAAATATTTTACAAAGGTAAAGTTCAATTTGTACTATGGTTGTTGGGGGCCATTCAGTCGTTTTGTAGCGACCCCATGTGACAGAGTAGAACTGCCCCATAGGGTTTTCTAGGCTGTAATCTTTATGGTAGCCAACTGCCGCATCTGTCTTCTGAGGAGCAGCTGGGTGAGTTCCAACCACCAACCTTTTGGTTAGCAGTCAAGTGCTTACCTGTTAAGCTACCAGAGCTCCTAATTTGTTTAATGTTAATATTAGACATATGAAAGGTGGGAGAGTAGACTGTATACAGTCCCCAAAGTACCATTTGAAAAAGCAGCATGAGGCAAAAGAAAGCTCATTATGCTCAACTCTGAACAGGAGGAAGAGGAACCCGTGGCACATGGGTATTCGTAGAGCATTAAAAAAAAAAAAGTTCTTAGCTAATTCTGTGATTGCTTACTCTTTCCTCTTCCTGCCTTTTTTCCCAATTAGTGTTGACAAATTCCATTTTCTTCACTGCTAGCTGCCTAATTCCAACCACATCCTCCTTAACACAGGCATGAGGTTGCACTCAGGCAGCAGAAGTCTGTTCTAGCAGTGAAAAGGCCTCCCAAGTGATTATTCTTTGATTCAGTTAATAGTTTCCTACCTACTTTACAAATAAAAGTCAATACAATTACTTTTTAAGGACATAACCTTATAAAAAGAACCAAGATGACTTCGTAGAAAGTTTTGGGGAAAATGTATTCAACAGGTTGTGTTGAGTGTTACTCAAACTAGCTGTTTTATACTTTTACATTCTCCTCTATTTGATGTCATAAATAATAGAAACTTGGTGTACTATTAATCTCATTGTAATTCTCCAAATAATATAAAGAGTAGCTATCTGACATCAGGAGTCTGGGTTCAAATTCTGGCTCCACCCCTGATAGCTGTGTTGCTCAACCTCTCTGTGCTTCATTTTAATTATACTTAACAATAGTATTGTCTCATAGAGTGTTTGTGAAGATTAAGTAGAATAAACTTAGAACAGTGCCTAGCACACGGAAAGCAAGCAACAAGTGCTAGCTATTATTATATCATTATTTAAAAAAAAATTGTTGATGATTTAAGGAGTCCATTGTAATCATTTTCTTATCTAGGTGGGCATAACTGATAAATACACATCTCATCTTCTCCCTTAATGCAGCTAAATGGCTCTTATTTTTTGTTTTTGTTTTTTTAATTTTTAAATAAAATTATTGAGGTATAATTTATATATTATAAAATGTACCCATTTTAAGTGTACGGTTTGATGAGTTTTAGCAAACCACCACCCTAGTCAAGTGTTATGGATTGAATTGTGTCCCTCAAAAATGTGTATCAACTTGGGTAGGCCATGATTCCCAGTATTGTGTGATGGTCTACCATTTTGTCATCTGATGTGATTTTCTTGTGTGTTGTAAATCCTATCTCTGTGATGTCAATGCCACCCACATGTCAGTTTGTCATAGTGTTGTGGCTTTCGTGCTGCTGTGATACTGGAAGCTTTGCCACTGGTATTTCAAGTACCAGCAGGGTCACCCTTGGCGGACAGGTTTCAATTGAGCTTCCAGACTAAGACTAAGAAGAAGGATTTGGCAGTCTACTTCTGAAGAAATTGGCTAGTGAAAACCTTATGAATAGCAGCGGAACATTGTCTGACATAGTGCCAGAAGATAAGCCCCTCATGTTAGAAGGCACTCCAAAGACAACTAGGGAAGTGCTGCCTCCTCAAAGTAGAGTCAACCTTAATGATGTGGATGGAAGCAAGCTTTCTGGACCTTCATTTGCTGATGGGGCATGACTCAAAATGAGAAGAAACAGCTGCAAACATCCATTAATAATCAGAATGTGGAATGCACGATGTATGAATCTAAAAAAATTGGAAATCGTCAAAATTTAAATGGAACACATAGACATCAAAATCCTAGGCATTATGAGCTGAAATGGACTGGTATTGGCCATTTTGACTTGGACAATCATATGGTCTTCTATGCTGGGCCTGAAAAATTGAAGAGGAATGATGTTGCATTCATCATCAAAAAGAACATTTTAAGATCTATCCTGAAGTACAGTACTGTCAGTAATAGGATAATATCCTTACACCTACAAGGCAGACTATTACTGAAATTTACACACCAATCACTAAGGCCAAAGATGAAGAAATTGAAGATTTTTACCAACTTCTGAAGTCTGAAATTGATTGAACATGCAATCAGGATGCATTGATAATTACTGGTGATTGGAATGCGAAAGTTGGAAACAAATAAGAAGAATTGGTAGTTGGAAAATATGGCCTTGGTGATATAAACTATGCTGGAGATCTCATGATAGAATTTATGCAAGACCAACGACTTCTTCACTGCAAATACCTTTTTTCAACAACATAAACAATGACTGTACATGTGGACCTTGCCAGACTGGTATACACAAGAACCACATTGACTACGTCTGTGGAAAGAGATGATGGAAAAGCTCAATATCATCAGTCAGAACAAAGCCAGGGGCTGACTTTGGAACAGACCATCTATTGCTCTTATGCAAGTTAAAGTTGAAGAAAATTAGAACAAATCCACTAGAGCCAAAGTATGACCTTGAGTATATCCCACTTGAGTTGAGAGACCATCTCAAAAATAGATTTGATGCATTAAACACTAATGACCAGAAACCAAATGAGTTGTAGAATGACATCAAGGACATCATACGTGAAGAAAGCAAGAGGTCATTAAAAAGACGGGAAAGAAAAAAAAGACCAAAATGGATGTCAGAAGACTCTGTGAAATTGGCTCTTGAACGTCAGATAACTAAAGTGAAAGAAAAATGATGATGTAAAAGAGCTGAACAAAAAATTTCAAAGGGCAGCTCTAGAAGACAAAGTAAATTATATAATGAAATGTGCAAAGACCTGGAGATAGAAAACCAGTAGGGAAGAACACACTCGGCATTTCTCAAGCTGGAAGAACTGAAGAAAAAACTCAAGCCTCAAGTTGCAATATTGAAGGATTCTATGGGACAAAACATTAAAAGATGCAGGAAACATCAAAAAATATGTATGGAAGGAAGTCACTGTACCAAAAAGAATTGGTCGACATTCAACCATTTCAGGAAGTAGCATATGAACAAGAACCAGTGGTGCTGAAGGAAGAGGTCCAAGCTGCACGGAAGGCATTGGGGAAAAACAAGCCTCCAGGGATTGATGGAATACCAATTGCGATGTTTCAACAAACAGATGCAGTGCTGGAAGTGCTCACTCGTGTATGCCAAATTTGGAAGACAGCTACCTGGGCGACCGTCTGAAAGAGATCCATATTTGTACCTATTCCAAAGAAAGGTGATCCAACAGAATGCAGAAATTATCGAACAATATCATTAATATCACACACAAGTAAAATTTTGCCAAAGATCTTTCAAAAGCAGTTATGGCAGTACATTGACAGGGAACTGCCAGAAATTCAAGCCAGATTCAGAAGAGGACATGGAAGGAGGGATATCATTGCTGATGTCAGATGGATCCTGGCTGAAAGCAGAGGATACCAAAGAGATGTTTACCTGTGTTTTATTGACTCTGCAAAAGCATTCGACTATGTGAATCATAACAAAATATGGATAACGTTGCAAAGAATGGGAATTCCAGAACACTTAATTGTGCTCATAAGGAACTTCTACTTAGACCAAGAGGTAGTAGTTCGAATAGAACAAATGTATACTGCTGGGTGTAGAGTCAGGAAAGGTGTGCATCAGGGTTGTATCCTTTCACCATACTTATTCAGTCTGTATGCTGAGCAAATAACCCGAGAAGCTGGACTACATGAAGAAGAATGGGGCATCAGGATTGGAGGAAGACTCATCAAGAACCTGCTATATGCAGATGACACAACCTTGCTTGCTGAAAGTGGAGAGGACTTGTAGCACTTATTGATCAAGATCAAAGATCACAGCCTTCAATATGGATTACACCTCAACATAAAACAAAAATCTTTACAAGTGGACCTATAAGCAAAATCGTGACAAATGGAGAAAATATTGAGGTTGTCAAGGATTTCATTTTACTTGGATCCACAATCAATGCCCATGGAAGCAGCAGTCAAGAAATCAAATGACACATTGCGTTGGGTAAATCTGCTGCAAAAGATCTCTTTGAAGTGTTAAAAGCAAAGATGTCACTTTAAGGACTAAAGTGTGCCTGAACCAAGACATGGTGTTTTCAGTCGCCTCATATGCATGTGAAAGCTGGACAATGAATAAGGAAGACCAAAGAAGAATTGATGCCTTTGAATTATGGTGTCGGTGAACAATACTGAATACACCATGGACTGCCAAAAGAACAAACAAATCTGTCTTGGAAGAAGTGCAACCAGAATGCTTATTAGAAGTAAGGAGGATGAGACTTCATCTCACATACTTTGGACATGTTATTAGGAGGAACCAGTCCCTGGAGAAGGATATCATGCTTAGTAAAGTAGAGGGTTAGCAAAAAAGAGGAAGACCCTCAGTGAGATGGATTGACACAGCTGCGACAATGGGCTCAAAAATAGCAAGGATTGTGAGGATGGTGCACGACTGGGCAGTGTTTCGTTCTGTTGTATGTAGGGTCGCTATAAGTCAGAATTGACTCTATGGCACCTAATAACAACAACATGATGTTAATGAGGCAGAATTAGAGGTAGTTATGTTAATGAGGCAGGCCTTAATCTCCAAGATTAGGTTGTATCTTGAGTCAATCTCTTTTCAGATATAAAAGAGGGAAGGGAGCAGAGAGACAAGGGGATCTCACACCACTAAGAAAGTAGTCTTAGGAGCAGAGTGCATCCTTTGGACCAGGGATCCCTGTGCTGAGAAGCTCCTAGACCAGGGAAAAATTGATGACAAGGACCTTCCTCCAAAGCTGACAAGAGAGACAAAGCCTTCCCCTGGAGCTGGCATCCTGAATTTGGACTTCTAGCCTCCTAGACTGTGAGAGAAAAAATTTCTCTTTGTTAAAGCCATCCACTGTGGTAAGACATCAAGGTACAGAACTTTTTCATCACCCCAGAAAGTTCTCTCATGCCCTTTGAAGTCAACCCTCCCTCTGCAGACAACCACTCATCTGTTTTCTGTCGCTGTAGATTAGTTTTGCCTACTCCAGGATTTCATACAGTACATATTTTTTCGTTAGCATAATATTTGTGAAATCCATCCACATTACATCTATCAGAAATTCATTGCTCTTTATTGCCGAATATATTCTATTTTGTGAATGTACCACAATTTAACGGACATTTGGGTTGTGTCCAGTTTTTAGCTAATACAAACCGTGCTATGGATATTCATGCACATGTCTTTGTACGGATGTATGTTTTCATTTCTCGAGTAAATACCAAAGAATGCGCTGGGTCACATATTTATAAGAAACTGCCAAACTATTTTCAAACTGGTTGTACCATTTTATACTCCTCCCTGAAAGTGTGAGAGTTTCAGTCACTCCACATCCTCAGAACACTTGGAATTGTCACTGGTTTGTTGTGGAATCTCACTGTGATTTAAATTTGCATTTCCCTGATGACTAATGATGTTGAGCATCTTTCCATTCATGTATCTTTAAAAAAATTTTTTTAATTTATTTTGTTGTTGAGAATATACACAGGAAAATATACACCAGTTCTACAGTATCTACATGTACAATTCAGTGACAATTGGTTACATTCTTTGAGTTGTGGAACCATTCTCACTCTCCTTTTCTCAGTTGTCCCTCCCCCATTAACATAAACTCCATTGCCATCGAATCTATTCCAACTCACAGTAACTGTATAGGACAGAGTAGAACTGCCCCATAGAGTTTCCACGGAGTGCCTGGTGGATTTGAACCGCCAACCTTTTGGCTAACAGTCGTAGCACTTAACTACTATACCACCAGGGTTTCCTAATGTAAACTCACTGCCCCCTAAATTCCTATCTAATCTCTCAATTTGGTATTGTCAATTTGATCCCATTTGAATAAAGAGCACAATGCAGGCATTCTTTACTAATTAAGCTAAACTATTGTTTGGTTTTAAGAAGACTTCAGGGGATGTTTTTGGTTTAAGGTTTAAAGATTATCTCAGGTTAATAGTTTCAGGGGCTCATCCAGTGTCCATGGCTCCAGAAAGTCTTCTTTTATGAACTATTTAAATCTTTTAAGGACCCTTGTTCTTAAACATTGACTGTGAAACAACAGAAACTCCTTCATACACAATCAGATTTATTGACACCAGCTACGTGTGGTGTTAAAGTGAAAGAATAAGAGGGATATTTCAGTAAAATATTCAAGACAGATTTAATTTATTTGTAAGTCCTGGTAAGCAACTACTTAAACAGCAGGATATTTAGGAAAAGATATAAGGGGTGTTTATTTTCACTTTTTAAAAATTAGTCTTGAGAAAAAGATGACATGTTTCCAAACAGCTCCGGCACAGGTGCTGTTTTGAAATGTCTGGTGGTGAAAGCCCCTCTTCGCGGTTCTAGACTGGGGGGAGGAAAGCCGAGCGTTTACCCTTGTGCTTCCGGCTGCCTCAGTGTCACCAGGCAGGTGACTGCAGTGGGACGTGCTGTTCTCGACTGGGGGGAGGAAAGCCGAGCGTTTACCCTTGTGCTTCCGGCTGCCTCCATGTCACCAGGCAGGTGACTACAGTGGGACGTGCTCAGTGAGGGTGGTTTCTCTGTAGGGCATTTTATCAGGATACGTTTTCTTCTGGAGAGAAGGGCAGGCAACGGCCCTGTAGTATCCAGTGTGGAGTCTTGCTGAGGTGACTATTTTGTTTTTCTGTCTTAGAGGGAAGTTTATTTATTCCTTTATACATTAATTCAACAAGTATTGAGAACTGGTTATGTCTCAGGGTCCCTGGGTGGTACAAACGGTTTGTACTTGACTACTAAGCTAAACGTTGGCAGTTTGGCTCCACCCAGCAGCACCCTGGAAAAAAGACCTGACAGTCTGCTTCTGTAAAGATTACAGCCAAGAAAACCTTATGGAGCAGTTCTAATCTGTAACACATGGGATCGCCATGAGTTGGAATCAACCTGAGGGCAACGGGCTTGGTTTTTTATTATGTCTCAGACACTGTTTTAGGCGTTGGGAATACAGTGGCGAACTAAATAGACAAAATTTACCCTTAAGGAGCTTACATTCTACTTAGGGCCATCTTAGAGCAGGTTTAGGCGCTGGTGGAGGAAAATTTTCGGGTCACCTTACCTATTGCGATGTATCATTCGTAGGCCCGAGCCACCTTCTGGTTCACTTGACTCCCATTTTTATACTAGCTTCACCCTGATTTTAGTGGAGCAATTCAAACAACAAGTAAAATATGTTGTATGTTAGAAGGTCACAAGTGCTGAGGAGAACAATAAAGCAGAGAACTGGAATAGGGAGGAGTCTGCAGTTTCAGATGGGACGTGAGGAGAGGCCCCACTAAGAAGGCAACACTTAAGACCCAAAGGAGGTGAGGAGCCAGCCGTGCAGATCTCTAGGGGACGACCGTTCCAGGCAGAGGCAAGAGCAAGTGCAGAGCTCTGAGATGCCTGGGTGGCCAGAGCCCAGCCGACGAGGACGTGAGGTCAGAGATGAGCTGTAAGGCCTCTGGCCACTGAATGGACTTTGTCTTTTATTCTGACGGAGTTAGGGAAACTGGGGGTTTTGAACACAGGATGGCATGATTTGAGAAAGAAAGAGTGGGAGGGAGAGAGGGGCACTTTCTCCCTCTCACTTATTTACTGTCCCAGATACAAAACCTGTGCACACTGTATTTGTGGAGAAATAGAAAATGACACAGCAGAGCTGTAGGAGAGATTGTAAGGGCCCTAACACCTGAAGTAGATAAAGGTGAAGGGACAGAGGGCAGAGAGCTGGGACTTCCTCTAACAGGATGGGTGGTCTTAGTCATTTGACGTCTCGTTTTTCAGAGAATTTTCTGGGTTTATGTACACTCTTAAAAAAAAAAAAAAACTAAAACACCCATTTTCTTTATAAGCTTATATATCAAAAGAATGTTCGTTTCCTTGGCAAAGGCTGGTCGCTTTATCCTACCCAGATTATTGGATTTGGTGAAAGCCTTTCCTGTTTCCCTACACCTCACTGCAACCTTTGAAATAAGATCTTACCTAAAAAGACCTGGGATGTTGAACACTTTGAATGGGATTACAGGGAGTGTCTGTGTGTGAGTGCAGCGCTGGGAGACTCATGTCTGCGTAATTCTGAGAGGAATTTTTCTTCCCTGGAAAACCCAACCTTACTATCTGATGGTTTTTAACTACTGCTTTTTCTTAATTACAGGTAACTGGTTTTTCCTTATGCTAAAGCTGGCATTTGGCTAATGAGCAAGGTGGTCAGGTCATCGAGTGAATCAGAGGTGCAGACCTGGGAAACAGAAGATGATGACATGACAGAAGGAGACTTAGGATATGGCCTCGGACGACGACCTGGTGGTATTTGTGCAGTAGAAGTTTCGAATTTATTTACATCTAGAAAAAGATCAGATGGAAAGAACTTGAGCCCTCCTCCATCTCCAAGAAAGGGGGAAGAAAGTAGTGGTGCCATTTTTCAGTATTCCAAGCAAAAGAGCTTGCAAGATGCATATCCTCAAGGGCCCAGAATTTCCAGTTACAGACGACAGTGTAGCACTGGTAAGAATAGCTAATTTCCTTCTTCCCTGTGGATTTTATCAATGCCGTAACCTTCCAACTCATGAAAGTGGGTAACCGTGGTAGGTTTTAGAAATTCATCATTTTTCACCTGCCTCTTGGGCTTGGTGATAGTATAAAGGCAATTGATGTTTATATTTCCAAGTACGTGAAGAATATTAATATATGTTAGTGATATCAGTTAAGTGATTCCCTACCTTGCTTTTGGTGTGTGTGTGTGTGATGTAGGGGTATGTCTCACTTATTCCTTTTTTTTTTTTTTTTCATATTCAACAAATATTTTTTAGGCAGTAGGAATAATATCAGTGAACGAAACAGCCAAAGGCCCTAATGTCATGGAGTTTACATTCTAGTAGAGGAGACAGAAAATAAACCTACAAATAACCTACACAATGCTTCCAGTTATTTTAGAGATGTCATAAAATCCTAAAAAATTTTCAAAACAAAACCACAACTTAATTTACCATACCAAAAAGAAATTCATGCCTCATTTTTTTTTTTTTTTTTGTGCTTTAAGTAGAAGTTTACAAATCAAGTCAGGCTCTTATACAAAAATTTATATACACCTTCCTTTATACTCCTGGTTGCTCTCCCCCTGAGACAGCACACTCCTTCTTTCCACTTTCCATTTTCATGTCCATTTGGCCAGCTTCTGACCCCCTCTACCCTCTCATTTCCCATCCAGACAGAAGCTGCCCACATAGTCTCATGTGTCTACTTGATCTAAGAAGCTCACTCCTCAGTAGTATCATTTTCTATTTCATAGTCCAGTCCAATCCCTGTCTGAAGAGTTGGCTTTGGGAATGGTTCCTGTCTTGGGCTAACAGAAGGTCTGGGGACTATGACTTCCGGGGTCCTTCTAGTCTCAGTCAGACCATTAAGTCTGCTCTTTTTACAGAACTTGAGGTCTGCTCCCTCAGGGGTTCTCTGTTGTGTTCCCTGTCAAGGAAGTCATCCCAGTTGTAGCTGGGCACCATCTAATTCTTCTGGCCTCAGGATGATGTCGTCTCTGATGTATGTGGCCCTTTCTGTCTCTTGGGCTCATAATTACCTTGTATCTTTGGTGTTCTTCATTCTCCTTTGCTCCAGGTAGGTTGAGACCAATTGATGCATCTTAGATGGCCACGTGCTAGCGTTTAAGACCCCAGATGCCACTCTCCAAAGTGGGATGCAGAATGTTTTCTTGATAGATTTTGTTATGCTAATTGACCTAGATGTCCCCTGAAACCATGGTCCCCAAAACCCTGCCCCTGCTACGCTGGCCTTCGAAAGTTCAGCTTATTCAGGAAACTTCTTTGCTTTTGGTTTAGTCAGGTTGTGTTGACCTCTCCTGTACTGTGTGTTGTCTTTCCCTTCACCTAAAATAGTTCTTGTCTACTATCTAATTAGTAAATACCCCTCTCCCTCCCTCCCTCTCCACTCTTGTAACCATCAAAGAATATTTTCTTCTCTATTTAATCTATTTCTCGAGTTCTTATAATAGTGGTCTCATACAATATTTGTCTTTCTGCAACTTGACTAATTTCACTCAGCGTAATGCCTTCCAGATTCCTCCATGTATTGAAACGTTTCACAGATTCGTCATTGTTCTTTATCGATGCGTAGTATTCCATTGTGTGAATATACCATAATTTATTTATCCATTCATCTGTTGATGGGCACCTTGGTTGCTTCCATCTTTTTGCTATTATAAACAGTGCTGCAGTGAACATGGGTGTGCATATATCTGTTTGTGTAAAGGCTCTTATTTTTCTAGGATATATTCCAAGGAGTGAGATTGCTGGATCGTATGGTAGTTCTATTTCTAGCTTTTTAAGGAAGCGCCAAATGGATTTCCAAAGTGGTTGTATCATTTTACATTCCCACCAGCAGTGTGTAAGTGTTCCAGTCTTTCCACAACCTCTCCACATTTATTGTGTTTTTTAAATTAATGCCAGCCTTGTTGGAGTGAGATGGAATCTCACTGTAGTTTTGATTTGCATTTCTCTGATGCATGCCTCACACTAAGGAAGGAATAAAATTCAGAATCATACTGTGATAGAATGTTGTAACTTCAAAGTAGTGGGGAATCGGATGAGTGCCTGCCTGCACTGTGGCGCCAGCTCTTGTCTGCTGAATCTTTTGTAATCCCTGTTGTAAAACTTCTCCTGAGACTTCCCCACCAAAAGTCAACAAACATAAATTAGAACAAAACACAAATAATTTAAGAAACGTGATTTCAGATCCAGAAAAACACATTGCAGCCTGTGACCTATCCACATTGTTGAAAACCCTTCTTGAAATTAGGATGGTATTATATAATTCTTTCAATTCCTTATCTTTTCCATAACAGAATGGTACTGTTGCAAGCAAGATGTTGAAAACTGAACATGTTGCTAAGACGCCTTCAAAAAAGTATGCTAAAACAGCTGGAATATAAACAGGTCTTGATAATAGTATGAGCCTGTTTTGTTGGGTTATGGACTTTTGTCTTTTTATCAAAGCTGGTGTGACCCTAGGCAAGAGTATTGTATTAGTTTCCTATTGCTGCTGTAACAAATTACCACAAACTTAATGACTTAAAACAACACAAATTTATTATCTTACAGTTCTGAAGGTCAGAAGTGCTGAGTTTCACTGGGCTAAAGTCAAGGTGTTGGCAAGGGTGGCTTCCTTCTGGAGCCTGGGAGAGAGCCTGTTTCCTTGCCTTTTCTAGCTTCTAGAGGCTGCCTGCATTCCTTGGCTGATTGCATAGTGTCTCAAATCTCTCTCTGACCTCTGGTTCCGTCATCACATCTCCTCTGATTCTCCTGCCTCCCTCTTGTAAGGACCATTGTGGTTAGATTGGGCCCGCCCAGATAATCCAGGATAACCGCCCCATTCCAAGATCCTTATTTTAACCACATATGCAGAGTCCCTTGGCCACACAAGGTAACATTCACAGGTTCCAGGGATTAAGATGTGGGTATTTGTGAGGAGCCATTATTCTCCTTACCATAGGTATTAATAGAACAGAATTTGTTATTGCCAACTCAGTGTCACATCTGTCCATCCTTGATGAAATCCTGTATCGTCAGAGTAAAAACATAGTTTAGGTTTTGCCTTGGTACTGTCATGTTGATGAAAGTTCAGAGTATCAAAGAAAAATAATATTTTGAGAAAATGTTAATGTCCCTTAAAGTATTCTTCCTTTCTCTTCTTCTTACCCTCTTGCTTGCAACTTACCACTTTAAAGTTTTCCTATTGCCAGTGAGACCACAATGCAAATGAAGCTGCTTGGAAGCTCATTTTAAACTCTCAATTGATCACATTAAGGAGAGAATAATTAAAGTTATGCAAGACTTCTGGTCATTCTCCTTGGAAGGAAATTAAATTCAGGTTATTTCTTAGTTACTCATATCACTGTATCTATCAGGCTTAAACCAAATCCCCAGAAGATTTGTTTTACCCACCAGGATTCATGCTTTTCTATATTGTGTTAGGAAGTAGTAATTTAACAAATCATTAACCTTGGTTTTAATTTAGAGTCTTTTTTATTCATTACTTTTATTCAGAGTATATATTTTCATTTGTGAAATGTTGTAAGCTAAATATTGTCATCATTACTTGTATTATGACAATTCTTTTTTCTTTGCAATTTAGGGGAAACCTGTATTTGATATTTTGTAAACAAATATCTTGTATTTAACTAGTTAAGAAAAATTTTAAGTTCTTTTTTTTTTTTTTTAAATAGATTCCAATTCAGAATTGTCAAACGTAGAATTAAGGCAACATCTTCATGAAACTTTAGAGGTAGGTAGTTTGGCTAATACGAAAATCTTCATCTGAATAAAGTGTGCTGATAGGTATCTTGTTTAAATAATACTAAAATATGGAAGGCAAATATTGGCTTTCTAGATATTCTCAATAAGCCACAGTCTAAAGCTTATATCTTTCAACTGGTCTGTTTCCTATCCTCCTTGTCTCTCAGAGAGTCTGCTTATGTAAATGTGTCCACTATTCTCCCTGCCAGCCTTACTTCTCTAGTCTACTCTTGGAGAAAATAGTTGTCACTTCCTTTTTTTTATCTGCCTTCCTTGTACATGTGGCTTGAAACAACCTGACTTAATTTAACCTCCTTGAAGTCAGAAGAACAAGTATCCCTGTGGCTTGAGGAGTCCATCCAGACTGGTGGAAGTAGGAGTTTCTATGAAGGGTGCCTGTGGTCTGGGAAGGAGGAAGCCCATATTAGTGTAGATTTGTGACTCTTATGGTGAAAATGAATATAGTGTGTGGATGGCCATGTGCTTATTTTATGAGGCCTAAAGATATTTTTTCCTCAAACTATTAGCTGTGTGTCCTAGATGGGTAAAAGCAAAGGATTTGGGCTTTTGGGCACAACTGGCACCTGATAGTGAGGCTCTCAATTTCAGCCTCTCTGGACACTTACAAAGCCTAGAAGAATTTCCAATTTCATTTGTAAAGTCGAAGTGCTTTGAGCCAAGATTAAATGTGCATTAGCCAAATTGATAATGTTTCGATTGTGTATCTGTAGATGGGAAGACTAATTTTATTTCTGCCCTCAGGAAGTAGAAGTTTTAAAAACTGAGCTTGAGGCATGTCAAAGACAACTTGAAGGTAAAGAGGAAGCATTGAAAATTCTTCAAAGCATGGTAAGAAGTTACTTTTAAAATTTAGTCACTTAAACATTCCAATAATAAGTGGTATCTTTCATGGTACATCCCAGTTAACTGACCTAATAACGTGTTTTGTGTTTCTGCCATACCTCCTAATCCATTGCATAGTGCCTGTGGTCTTAAAAGCTTGCAAGTGGCCATTCAAGATACCCATAAAACCAAACCCATTGCTGTCCAGTCAATTCCAACTCATAGTGACCCTATAGGATGGAGTAGAACTGCCCCATAGGGTTTCCAAGGAACACCTGGTAGATTCGAACTGCCAACCTTTTGGTGAGCAACCATATCTCTTAATCACTACATCACCAGCGTTTCCATTCAAGGCACAATTGGTCTGTACTTGCCTGGAGCAACAGAGGAAGAAGGAGTCAGGAGTAGGAGGAAGAAATGTGTGGGTAATTGCTTACATGAACAACTGCCTGCTTTGCCAAGAGACAAGAAGAATTGAACAATGCCTGGCTACCATTATTGAACATTTTGAGCTGGTATTTTATAAAAGAATGTGGAACAGAATCTCAAATTCTCATGGACTCCAGACTTTCTGGAGCCATGGAGACTGGATGAACTCCTGAAACTACTGCCTTGAGATAAGTGTTAAACCTTAAACCAAAAATATTCCCTGAAGTCTTCTTAAAACCAAACAATAGTTTAGCTTTACTGGTAAAGAATGTCTGCCTTAAGCATTGTGCTTTTTTAAGAACTATCTATATGGGATCGAATTGACAACAGGAACTCAGAAGTTTAGATAGAAACCTCAGGGGGCAGTGAGTTTATGTTAACGGGGGAGGAACAAGTCAGAAAAGGGGGGTGAGAATGGTTGCACAACTCAAAGAGTATATCAGCGTCACTGAATTGTACATGTAGAAACTGTTGAATTGGTGTATGTTCTGCTGTGTATAATCTCAACAACAAAAATAAGATAAATTATAAAAAAAAATAGTATGGTTTCAGCCTTTAAAATAAAAGCAACAATGCTTAATATAGATTTTTTTTTTTTGAGGTATAGATTTTTTTAACAGCTTTGAGATATAATTTACGTACCATAAACATCACTAATTCTAAGTGTACAGTTCAGTTCCTTTTTACTAAGTTTACAGAGTTATGCAACCAACACCACAATTTAATTTTAGAACATTTCTATCACCCTAAAAAGAGAACCTGTTACCATTAGTAGTCAGTCACACCTGTGTCTCCAACCACTAATCTACTTTTGTCTTGTAGATTTCCCTTTCATATTTCATATAAATAGAATCATGTAATATATATGATGTCATCCATCTAGTTTCTTTTGATCAGAATGTTTTTGAGGCTTATGCGTATTTTAGCATGTATCTATATTCTGTTCCTTTTTATTGCAAATGATATTCTATTATGTACCATATTTTGTTTATCCATTCACCAGTTGATGGACATTTGGGTTGTTTCCACTTTTTGGCTATATGAATAATACTGTTAGGAATATTTGTGCACAGGTCCTTGTGTGGACATATGTTTTCATTACTTGTGAGTACATGCATACCCAGAGGTAGAATCGCTGGGTCATATACTGTTGCTGTCAAGTCGATTCCAACTCATAGCAACCCTATAGGACAGAGCAGAACTGCCCCATAGGGTTTCCAAGGAGTGGATGGTGGATTCAAACTGCTCACCTTTTGGTTGGCCGCCAAGCTTTTAACCACTGCACTACCAGGGCTCTGCTGGGTCACATAGCCAATTTTTATTAACGTTTTTAAGAAACTGCCGTACTGTTCTCCAAAATGGCAACACCATTTTCTGTAACTCCCAGCGATGTATGAGGGTTCCAGTTTCCCTACATTTTTTCCAGTACTTGCTATTTTCTTTTTTTTTCACCCTTTCCTACTGGGTGTCCTTTTGTGGTTTTGATTTGCATACACAATTTTTTTTTTTTTTTTTATTGACTAATGGTGCTGAGCATCTTTTCATATACTTCTTGGTCATTAATATAGTTTTTATTTTTATTTTGTTTTGGATTTTATTTCTTGGCCCATTCTTCACTATTTTTGTCCTCTTTTTACATTCTTGATTTTTACCCTTGCATTTGTTTTCCTTTTAGATGACAAAACAAGGTGCAGCTTATGTGAGGTAATCAGTGGTGTGCTGCAATTAGCCTGTATCAGCTTATGAAACCCAATGCTTATATTTCCAGAAATTGTTCTAGCTGTTTGTTGAGCATAGCCATTATTATAAGTTACATAAACTTAAAGCCAAATATATTAAAAATAAAGGTGACAAGTACTAAAAACTCATCATGTCTTAGTAATTTTACATTTTACTATTATCTGATTCAGTAAAGAGGTTGTTCTTATGGCATTGACAAATGAGTGAAGTTCCAACATATGTCTTCTTTTATCTTACTCCTTAAAGTAAACCAAATATCAACCAACATTCAGGTCTGAACTATACTTATTCATCAACTGTGATCATAGACTGACTACAGATATAAATTTACAAAAGCATTCTGTGAGATCAATTGTTATTATTTATACATTATATGTCTCACATTCATTGTATCAGTACAATTTATATATACACATAATGCGTACACATATCGTGTATATATGTATACATATACACACACACACACAAATATACATTGTTGTTGTTGTTAGGTGCCATCAAGTCAGTTCTGACTCACAGCAACCCTGTGTACAACAGAAAGAAATGCTGCCTGGCTCTGTGCCATCCTCACAATTGTTACGCTTAAGCCCATTGTTGCAGCCACTGTGTCAATCCACCTCATCGAGGATCTTCTCTCTTTCACTGACCCTCTACTTTACCAAGCATGATGTCCTTCGCCAGGGACTGGTACTTCTTGATAACAGGTCCAAAGTATATGAGATGTAGTCTCGCCATCCTTGCTTCTAAGGAGCATTCTGGCTGTACTTCTTCTAAGACAGATTTGTTCGTTCTTTTAGCAGTTCATGCTATATTGAAGATTGTTCACCAACACCATAATTCAAAGGTGTCAATTCTTCTTTGGTCTTCCTTATTCATTGTTCATCTTTTGTGTGTATATGAGGTGATTAAAAACACCATGGCTTGGGTCAGGTGCACCTTAGTCCTTAAATTGATATCTTTGCTTTTTAAAGAGGTCTTTTGCAGCAATACGTCGTTGGATTTCTTGAGTGCTGCTTCCATGGGTGTTGACGTGTGGATCCAAGTAAAATGAAATCCTTGACAACTGCAATTTTTTCTCCATTTATCATGATGTGGCTTATTGGTCCCGTTGTGAGGATTTTTGTTTTCTTTATGTTGAGGTGTAATCCATACTGGAGGCTGTGGTCTTTGATCTTCATGAGTGTTTCAAGTCCTCTTCACTTTAAGCAAGCAAGGTTTTATCATCTGCATAATGCAGGTTGTTAATGAGTCTTCCTCCAATCCTGATACCCTGTTCTTGTTCATATAGTCCAGCTTCTCAGATTATCTGCTCAGCATATAGCTTGAATAAGTATGATGAAAGGATACAACCCTGATGCATACCTTTCTTGACTTTAAACCATGCAGTATCCTCTTGTTCTGTCTGAACAACTGCCTTGTGGTCTATGTACAGGTTCCTCATGAGCACAATTAAATGTTCTGGAATTCCCGTTCTTTACAGTGTTATCCATAATTTGTTATGATTCACACAGTCAAATGCCTTTGCATAGTCAATAAAACACAGGTAAACATCCTTCTGGTATTCTCTGCTTTCAGCCAGGATCCATCTGACATCAGCAATGATATCCCTCCTTCTATGTCCTCTTCTGAATCCGGCTTGAATTTCTGGCAGTTCCCTGTTAATGTACTGCTGCAACTGCTCTTGTATGACCTTCAGCAAAATTTTGCTTGTGTTTGATATTAATGGTATTGTTTGATAATTTCCACATTCTGTTGGAGCACCTTTCTTTGGAATAGGTATAAATATGGATCTCTTCCAGTTGGTCAGTCAAGTAGCTGTCTTCCAAATTTCTTGGCATAGACGAGCATCTCCAGTGCTGCATCCATTTGTTGAAACATCTCAATCGGTATTCTGTCAATTCTGGAGCCTTGTTTTTTGCCAATGCCTTCAGTGCAGCTTGGACTTCTTCCTTCAGTACCACCATCAGTTCTTGTTCACGTGCTACCTTCTGAAATGATTGAATGTTGACCAGTTCCTTTTGGTGCAGTGACTGTGTTCTTTCCATTTTCTTTTGATGCTTCCTGCATCGTTTAATATTTTCTCCATAGAATCCTTCAATACTGCAACTTGAGGCTTGAATTTTTTCTTCAGTTCTTTCAGCTCGAGAAATGCTGAGCGTGTTCTTCCGTTCTGGTTTTCTAATTCCAGGTCTTTGTACATGACATTATAATAGTTTACTTTGTCTTCTCTAGCTGCCCTTTGAAATCTTCTGTTCAGATCTTTTACTTCATCATTTCTTCCATTTGCTTTAGCTACTTGATATTCAAGAGCAAGTTTCAGTTTCTCTTCTGACATCCATTTTGGTCTTATCTTTCTTTCCTTTTTTTTAAAATAATTTTTATTGTACTTTAAGTTTACAAATCAAGTCAGTCTCTCACATAAAAACGTATACACACCTTGCTACATACTCCCAATTACTCTCCCCCTAACGAGACAGCCTGCTCTCTCCCTCCACTCTCCCTTTTCCTGTCCATTTCCACAGCTTCTAACCCCCTCTACCCTCTCATCTCCCCTCCAGACAGGAGATGCCAATATATAGTCTCAAGTGTCCACCTGATCCAAGAAGCTCACTCCTCACCAGCATCCCTCTCCAACCCACTGTTCAGTCCAATCCATGTCTGAAGAGTTGGCTTTGGGAATGGTTCCCATATTGGGCCAACAGAAGGTCTGGGGGCCATGACCACCAGGGTCCTTCCAGTCTCAGTCAGACCATTAAGTCTGGTCTTTTTATGAGAATTTGGGGTCTGCATCCCACTGCTCTCCTGCTCCCTCAGGGGTTCTCTGTTGTGTTCCCCGTCAGGACAGTCATCGGTTGTAGCCTGGCACCATCTAGTTCTTCTGGTCTCAGGATGATGTAGTTGCTGGTTCATGTGGCCCTTTCTGTCTCTTGGGCTCGTAATCGCCTTGTGTCCTTGGTGTTCTTCATTCTCCTTTGATCCAGGTAGGTTGAGACCAATTGATGCATCTTAGATGGCTGTTTGCTAGCCTTTAAGACCCCAGATGCCAGTCTTCAAAGTGGGATGCAGAATGTTTTCTCAATAGATTTTATTATGCCAATGGACTTAGATGTCCCCTGAAATCATGGTCCCCAAACCCCTGCCCCTGCTACACTGGCCTTCGAAGCATTCAGTTTATTCAGGAAACTTCTTGCTTTTGGTGTAGTCCAATTGTGCTGACGTCCCCTGTATTGTGTGCTGTCTTTGCCTTCACCTAAAGTAGTTCTTATCTACCAACTAATTAGTGAATACCCCTCTCCCAACCTCCCTCCTCTCGTGTCCACAAAAGAATGTTTTCTTCTCAGTTTAAACTATTTCTCAAGTTCTTATAATAGTGGTCTTATACAATATTTGTCCTTTTGCAACTGACTAATTTCACTCAGCATAATGCCTTCTAGGTTCCTCCATGTCATGAAATGTTTCACAGATTCCTCACTGTTCTTTATTGATGCATAGTATTCCATTGTGTGAATATACCATAATTTATTTATCCATTCATCCGTTGATGGGCACCTTGGTTGCTTCCATGTTTTTGCTATTGTAAACAGTGCTGCAGTGAACATGGGTGTGCATATATCTGTTCGTGTAAAGGCTCTTATTTCTCTAGGATCTTTCCTGACTTTTTAATGGCCTCTTGCTTTCTTCGTGTATTATGTCCTTGATGTCATCCCACAACTCACCTGGTCTTCAGTCATTAGCGTTCAGTGCATCAAATCTATTCTTGAGATGATCTCTAAATTCAGGTGGGATATACTCAAGGATAATCTTTGGCTCTCGTGGACTTGTTCTAATTTTCTTCAGCTTCAGCTTGAACTTGCAGATGAGCAATTGATGGTCTCTTCTACAGTCAGCTTCTCACCTTGTTCTAACTTTTCCATTGTCTCTTTCCACAGATGTAGTCATTTGATTCCTGTGTGTTCCATCAGGTGAGGTCCACATGTATAGTCACCATTTATGTTGGTGAAAAAAGGTATTTGCAATGAATAAGTCATTGGTCTTGCAAAATTCTATCACGAGATCTCTGGCATTGTTTCTGTCACCACAGCCATATTTTCCAACTACTAGTTCTTTATTTTCAACTTTCATATTCCAATCACCAGTAATTATCAGTGCATCTTGATTGCACCTTTGATCAACTTCAGACTGCAGAAGTTGGAAAAAAATCTTCAATTTCTTCATTTTTGGCCTTAGTGGTTGGTGTGAAAATTGTAATAATAGTCGTATTAACTGGTCTTCCTTGTAAAAAAAAAAATTTAATGGATATTAGCTTATTAATGACAGCTTTGTACTTGGGGACAGATCTTGAAATATTCTTTTTTATAGTGAATGCAATGCCATTCTTCTTCAATTTGTCACTCCTGGCATAGTAGACCATATGATTGTACGATTCAAAATGGCCAATACCAGTCCATTTCAGCTCACTACTGTCGAGGATATCGATGTTCATGCATTCCATTTCATTTTTGATGATTTCCGATTTTCCTAGATTTATACTTCATACATTTCATGTTTCTATTATTAATGGATGTTTGCAGCTGCTTCTTCTCATTTTGAGTCATGCCACATCAGCAAATGAAGGTCCTGAAAGCTTGACTCCATCCATGTCATTAAAGTCAACTCTACTTGGAAGAGGCTGGTCTTCCCCCATCGTCTTTTGAGTGCCCTCCAACCTGATGGGCTCATTTCCCAGTACTGTATCAGACAGTGTTTCACTGCTATTCATAAGGTTTTCATTGGCTATTTTTTTTTTTTTTTCAGAAGCACACTGCCAGGTCTTTCTAGCCTGTCTTAGTCTGGACATTCAGCTGAAACTTGTCCACCATGGGTGACCCTGCTGGTATTTGAATACTGGGGGCATAGCTTCCAGCATCACAGCAACATGCAGGCACCCACAGTATGACAAACTAACAGACACATCGGGGCAAATATACATACACAGACATTTTTGAGGGGAGAGCTGATTATTAAACATTTGCTACCATATATGGGAGATATCAATTATTTAAATAAGTAGCAGCATGAATAACGTCCTTAATAATCTTTAATCCCTTTCACTTCCTTCTAAGAATCACATAATTTCTATACGGCAGAACCTGGGAAAGAGCCAAAGATCTGATACCTTAACTATCAAATTGTCCACAAAAGGTGGTCACCGTGGAATTCTCATTTCAAGTTAATTCTCTATTATCTTAAAAATGTGAACTCGCTGTTTATATAGGATTCATTAGAAATTCAGTTTACACTAATATTATTTTGATTTTTCTTAGGCAGTGTTTGGTAAAGCAACAAGTCATACCCAGGCAGTGCTTCAAAAAACTGTGGAACAAAAAAGATCCTTGGAGAAGGTATGTGTGTGACTTTTAGAAGATTCGTGCAATCCAATAAATTTTAAATAGAATTTTCTTCAAATCACCATTGTAATGGATATGTCATTTGTACATACCCTCTGCTAGGTATGCTTCAATTTCATATGCTCATTTCCCTTTTGGAGCCTACAGTTCAAAACAGACTGTCACATGGTCAGAGAGAATTAAGGTTGCATTTATTTCCTAATCTAAGGTAGTAGGAGGCCTGACAAATCGACATTTCCTAGTTTATTTTTTTGGTTTTTAATTCCTCTTCTTGCCTGGTGGAGCCTGCTTCTTCCTCACCATCTCATCATCACTAAAAAGGTAGTTAGGAATTATCTTAGTCATGTTTCTGTGCCTAGTATACCTCCTCTTGATGGGAGGACCTTGGGCTAGTCCAAGAGGGTGGTGGGGGGTGGGGGCAGTCGTGGTGCTCAGAAGTCCAGGTTCAGTCCAGCAAATTTTGAAACTAGACAATTTGAAATTTTTTTCTATATTAAGTACTTTTTGAGTGCTAAAGAGGTGTGTTATATAAGCTTACAATTGTGATAGACTCTTTTCAGCGAGAATTAAATGTTTTCTCTTTAAAGCATTTCTGTGAAATGATTCAGCAATTCATTTCAGCTATTTACTATGTCCTCAGATGATGTATTGACAGTAATTTTCCATGAAAGCACTATTTTTCTTTCTACAGGAAATAAATGCCTTGCAGTGGGAAATAGAATTTGATCAGAATAGATTTAAAAATATAGAGGAATCTTGGACCCAAAAGTATGACAGGTTTGTATATTATTACCCCATAGTTTTTCTTTGGAAATCCTTAAAATGTGTGTAATTTAACCATAGGTTAGACTTTCTTTTTCTTTATGCTAACTGTAAATATTATAAAATTCTTTCTTTTTGCTTATCCATGTTTTTCTGTTAGTGGTAATTTTCATGTTTTTTTTTTTCAAATTCAATATGTAACTAAATTTTTAAATACAGTAAAAGAGCCAAATCCTAATTATTTTAGCATTGGAACTGTTTATTTTTTCAAACAGAAATCTTTTGAGCTGTTCTTTTATTAGTGTGAGTTTATTTAGTAACTTTAAAATTATAACATATACTTATAAAGTCAAACATTGAGAAGTTGATTTGATATTTGGGATTATAGATGGCCTAAGTTTTTATTATTTTTTAACTTTTTATTTTGAAATAATTAAAGACTTAGAGAAAAGTTGCTAGATCAGTACAAAGAATTCCTATAAATCTTTACCTAGAATCCTCAAATTTTAACTTTTTGCCATATTTGCTTTATCATTATTTCTCTCATTATCTCTAGGTAAGTATATATATATATTTTTATGAACCATCTAAAAGTTGCACGTATAAGGCTCTCTTACAATGAGTTGGAATTGACTCGACGGCACTGGGTTGGGTTCTGGGTACCCTAAATGGACCCTGGTGGACAGTGGTTAAGAGTTTAGCTGCTAATCAAAAGGTCTGCAGTTCAAATCCACCAGCTGCTCCTTGGAAACCCTATGGGGCAATTCTAATCTGTTCTGTAGGGTTGCTCTGAGTCAGAATCAAGTTGACAGCAACGGGTTTTTGTTTTTTTACAATAAATACTTGTTTATATTTAAAAAAAAAAGGACATTCTCTTTCATAACCATAGTCTAATTATCAGAGTCAAGATATTAACACTGACATAATACTATCATTTAATCTACAGACCTTACTCAGATTTGGCCAGTTGATCTAACAATGCCCTTATAGCAAAAGAGAAAAAATATTTCCTGCTTCGGAATCCACATTGGGTTTGGTTGTTACGTCTAAACTTTAACTTCCTTTAATCTGAAATAATTCCTCGGTCGTTCTTTGTCTTTCATGACCTTGACCTTTTTGCGTAGTACAGGCCAATTATAGAGTGTCCCACACCTGGGTATGCCTGGCATTTCTGGATTAAATTCAGGTTATGCATTTCTGGCAGGAGTATCACTGAAGCAATGTGGTCTTCCCAGTGCATCATATCAGAAGGCTTCCGGTGTTGATTTGTCCCGTTACCAGGATGTTAACCTTGACCCCTGCGTATCTTTTTTGTGCATGTTTTTGAAAGTGGCCTAAGCATGTAGTTGGAGTTCAAATGGTTGTTAAGTTGAATTAAAACATGATAAAAAGAATGAGTATGCAAAATGATGTCTTAGAGATATTTCTGATTCTGACTGTTTCTCAACTAAGTATAAAGAAGAGCATAAGAGTTGTTTTACCTCTGCAACAGGTAAATTCTACACTGTTTTGAAGTAGGAAAAATTATATTATATTATGGTTTTTGTTTTCTGACTATGGAAATAAGAATATTCAAGTAGGAAGTGTTATTATTTATTTGGAGGGATTTTTTTTTCCCCAGACTGAACTGTGAAAATGTAGTCCTCAAAGAAACTCTAAAACTGAAAACAGAAGAAATTAAAATGCTACGGTCTGAAAATGCAAGTAAGTAGTGTTATTTTCATGATTCCTTTTAACATTGTTAAAAAATTAGTTTTATATAGTGCCCTATATTAAGAACACAGATCTCAGTACAGACAAAATGCTAGTATTTGGAAGTAGTATATCTTAAGGCTAATAGAGGGAAGAAATGCATCATTTAGTTTTTATACTCAGTGTAAAGCAAAATCGTACAGCACCTGATATTTGAGGAATCTGAGTAGGTATATCTGTCACTGGGACACAAGTAAGTAAAGTATATAATTATGTAGCTATTCAAGATCATTTTCTCATTATAGAACAGTGTCTTCTGTGACTTTATCAGTAATACAAATATGCGTAATTTTTCAAGACATTTGAAAGAATTTTAATTTTTGTATGAGAAACTAACTTGAGCTGTAAACTTACACCTAAAGCACAATTTAAAAAAAAAAAGGGATTTTAATTTTTAAACACACACACCCCTTATCAAATGCGCTGCTTTCTGATAAAAGTTGATGAAAGGATATTAAGAGGTGTTCGGTACCAACTTTTAATAAAATTTTAAGATGCTGACACTCCTTTCTTAGCAGAAGCTATTTTAAAGATATGTTTAAAACAGGAGGGGATAAAAGATGTAAGTCAGGTCGTGGGGCAGAGAGAGACGCTTGCTGTAGTGTCGTAACTAATTATGTCAGTGCCTCCAGGGGAGCTCTACCCGCACAGCTGATGCTCCTCAGGACCAGTGATTAGAGCAGATGGCGACTCCTCCCTCCTGTGTTAGATTAGGTCCCTCGCCTTTGTTCACGGCAGACTCTGCTCATCACCACAGCTCCCTCTCCCTTCCCTACCGCTTCACCCTGCAGTAAGAGGGGAAAAGTTACTGTTCCTACTCCCCAGTGGATAGCAGGACACCTCTGGTTCTGAATGTTTGGTTTGAGGGACTCTTGTGAAAACTCTTAACTAAGAGAAAAATTTGATAGAGTTTGGATAGCTGTTATGTTTGACATTTATACTAAATATATCACCTAGTTAATGTGTGTCTGCAGTCTCTGAATAATTTGCCTTTGCATGTTCCCTTTTTGAAAATCCTACAAATTTTCGAAGAGCAAATGAGAATCAAATGTAATTCTGTTTATTACCAGTATGTAATTACATATGTATTATCTCACTTGACACCTACTAGTCCTGTGTTTAATTTTCTGGACAGGGCTAGCTCCTGTGGGTCATGTCTGTTTTATATATACTGCCTATGAGAAATGAATATATGCTGTTGGTATAACTAGACTAGATAAAACTGTCATTAGACCTCATCACTTGTTTTTACATGCTTCTTCCTAGTTTTGAATCAGCAGTACTTGGAGGCCCTTGCAATGCTTGATATCAAACAGCAGAAGATGGCTCAGGAAAATATGTGCCATAGCAAAAGCAGCTGCTTTACAGAGATTTCAGCTCTTGAGGTAAGTAAGCATGTATGAAAGCTGAACAACAGGGACATTTTCTCCTTTCCTTTTCTTTACCCTCATTGCCCTTTTGGTACATGCACTAAGGTAGCAACATCCTTAGTCATTTGAGACTGAGAGTGAGGGAGGTCCTGGGTCATGCCAAGGTCAGTTCTCAGCTTTGCTGGTATCATGCCCCTCGTGCATGACATTCTTGGGCACCAAGGAATGTGCTGGCCACTTACTGCCCCTTGGATTTCTTATTTTTACAGTTGTAACAACTTCCCTGGATCTCTGCCTCTCTTTTCCCAGGCCTAAACCACTATGGAGCCCTGGTGGCACAGTGGTTAAGAGCTCAGCTGCTGACCAAAATAAAAAGTTGGCAGTTCGAGTCTACCAGCCACTCCTCAGAAACCCTGTGGAGCAGTTCTACTCTGTCTTATAGTGTTATGAGTCGGAACCGACTCGACTGCAACAGGTTTTTGGTTTTAACAGAGGCTGTGTTAGTAGTTAGCGTCTCATATCTGGGAAGAGGCCTACAGTTGGAGTACTTTCACACAGTATTTTTGTAGTCGTTTTGTGAGGGCTGCACAGCAGGTATCACTATCCCCAGTTTAGAAAGACAGGAATTTAGGCTCAGGGTTAGGTGAGATTACTTCTCCATTGTGAGATGGTCAATCTCTGGTTGAGCCATGTTCAGAACCCAGAGTTGCTGGTGTGCTGCTAACTGCCTGCTGGGGTGTTAAAAGTCTTTCAGTGTAGGAGTTTGGCTAATAAGGCAAAAAGGGTCCTAGGACTCATAAGAAGTAGGAAGCTAACAGTGGAGTGAGAGGGGCTAGCACTCATTAATGAGAACTTTTTAAAAAGCAATTATTAATAATAGCAAACACCCGCATACTAACCAAAAACTCATTACTGTTGAATCGATTCTGACAGCAGAACTGCCTCAAAGGGTTTCCAAGGAGTGGCTGGTGGACTTGAACTGCTGACCTTTTGGCTAGCAGCCAAGCACTTAACCACTATTGCACCAGGGCTCCTTAATAAGTTTCAGATATTGTTTTAAGTGCTATACATTTAATTCTCACAACTACACCATGAGGTGGTACTATTATAATCCCTGGTTTACAAATGAGGTAACAAGGCACAGAGAGGTTAAGTAACTTGTCTAATGTCACACAGCTTGTAAGTGGTGGCACTGGGATTTGCACCCAGGTAGTCTGGGTTTAAAGTCTGTGCTTTCAAGAACACTCTGCTCTATTGATTGCCATGGGTGGAAAACTAGTGTCATAGCAAGAAGGATAAACAAAAAAAGCTCAACTGAGAGAACACTCAGGAAAAGGGTGCTTTAGGCCAAAGAGGACCCTGACCCAGTTGATGAAGAGCCAAGACAAAGAAGTAGAATTAGGATTCAAAAGTCCTTGCCAAAGCCTCACATTTTTATATTGGCCCTTCCCAGGTCTTAGCTGCTCTTGGCAACTTTGGCAAGTGGCAACTGTGAGTAGTGGGAAAGTAAAAAGGGATATTACCAATTTGCCACATGTTCACCATTTGTCCAGTCAACTGAGAGTTAACTCTGCTTCACAGTTATCTTTGGTATGAGGAAGAGTTTTCTGAAATGGTCTTTATGCTAAGGGAGGCAATGGAAGCTTCCTCTCTAAAGGTCTCTAAAACAGGATCATATTTTAAATCAGCCTGTCCATGTGAACTTTACAGCAAGGGGAAGCTTAGACAATGTAATAAGTTCCACAAGAAACTTTAAAAGATACGGCACAATATGTTGCAAGACTGCCCCCTTCATATTGGTAGGAATTGGAATGTGCTGTGAAATTAACTTGTGGTTAGTTGCCAAAATGGGTCAAAGAAGTAAACCACTTACTTTTATCCCAGCTACGGTGGTCAACCAGGAAGGACCCATGTATGGACTGTTTTCTCCATTGTGATGCATAGATTTTGAGGGATCAGGGCCACAAGGAACTCCAAACAGTGGAGTGGCTAACACATACGTAAGAACATACTACAGGATTATACAGTATTTTCTTAGGGGTGGGGAAGATTGTGTTTTTTTCATTAACATTAAAACTCACCCCTTATTTCTGAGCACACAGCTCTCCCTGGAGGGAAGTGACAGTGTGAATGCTGGCATCAGGGAATAGCCCAGTCTCAGGAGACCCACACTGTGGATGTGAGTGTTAAGGACTCATAACTAGGAGACTGATGTCAAGGCTAAAGATTTTAAGAGTGAAAAGAAGGAAGAAAGAATTCCTTTATGTTTTTTGTCCAAGTAATAAGTCTTTCCTCATTTGTGATTAATGTCACCTGGATCCTTAAACCCTGGTCTTAGCTTGCCTTCTCCTATTTTTTTTTTTCCCTTTTCCAGTTCCTTTGGATCAGATGTTTGAGTAGTAACGTGCCTGGGATTGTGTGTGGGTGCCCTTGTGTTTAGTGTACTAAAGCAGTGGGACAGTCAGTTAGCAATGGGAGTAATGCTTTTGGATTTAAAGCTTGCAGTCCTTGGAGCCTGCCTTTGCCATGGTCCTGGAGGGAGCCCCTGTTCCTGCGCCAAAATGGCAGCATCTACTCGCAAACTGCTTCTTCAGTTGAAACAAGAGGTACTGCATTATCAGAACAGCCAAAGCTTTGGATTTGTTTCTCTATTAATAGTAGAATAAATGGAAGTATCTGCAGTAACTAACTTCATTTTAGTAATCATTGTCTATGGAATTCTTAGTTTTATAAGATAGAATTAGCTTATAAACCAGGTTTTGTTTACATGGTTTCAGAGTACACATAGTGTTTGGCATAACATCTGTGAAGCCAGGTCCAGTTGCTTACCTAAGTTTGTCGTCAATATTTCCTAAATTCATATTTCTGTTATCTATACATGGCCCTTAAATTACTGTGTAATAGAAGAAAAAGGTGCATTTATGTTTCTTAAAACCACTAGAAGAAATGACATTGATTAACAGAAAGATAAACAGATATCAGAAAGGCAGCAGGGTATAGGGGAAATAACTTTTGTGCCAGACAGACCTAGGTTTGAATCATAGCTCCATCATTTCCTAGCTGTGTGACTTTGGAGAAGTTAAGTCTTAGTTTTCTCATATGATAAGTGGAGGGCAGTGACTACCTTAGAATGTTGTTATGGGTAATGGAATAAATAGGCATATAGTGTTTAGCACAGTGCCATATACATGTCAGACATTTAATCAAGTGGTAGCTGCCATCATAATTAGGCTTGAATTACAAATACAGTACATGAACTGTAATTCTAAAACATTTTACCTTTACTAAAGGTAGGGAATTTGAATTAAAGGCTTCAGAGAATAGAGAAAGCTAGCAGCTAAACATTAGCAATTCACTGAGAATAAAAGAAAGTATGGTTATGAGCATAAGATGACATAGATGAGAGTCAGGGTCAGCTATGGGAGGTATTCAAAGGTGGCATTCACAATTATTTTTGGTGTTACTGTCTGGAATGACACGAGGCAGAATTCTAACGTAGCCTTTGCCATCCTCTATTCTTTCTCATGGGGCCCTTCCTCCTGGAATTTGGGCAGGACGCACACAGGGCCAGTCTAGAGTAGTGAGGTCCAAGAGTTAGAGTAGCAGGGAGGCACCGCAAGGGAAACTGCTGGTGATCTAGTTCAGAGTGGGCAGCTACTGCAGAAGAGAATCAGCAAGTACTAATTAGTCTAAGTAGATGAAAGGCAATAGACCTGTGCTAGGCACTGAGTGTGACCGGAAACAGGGAGACTGCTAGTCAAACTCAGCATTCAGGCAAGAATTGTTCTGGTTTTGCCTCTGATACCTCCCAAACTTTTTTTCAAAAACAGTTGGAACTTTTACAGAAGAGTAAAGAAGAAGCTTACATAATGGCAGACGCATTCAGAATTGCATTTGAGCAACAATTAATGAGGAAAAATGACCAGGCACTAAGATTGACACAAATGGATAAAATGTGTAAAAAAGCAGCAAAACAGATAAATTGGAAGCACCTTAAAGAAGATGGTAACTATGAATTACAATGGCAACAATCAGATGTACTTTAGTTGTTTTTGGTTATTTTTATAATCAACACTAATTATATGATTTAATTGGGCATAGTTAAACCCACATGGGATAATATAGCTACAATTATTCACTTATAGTGGTGACTTATTTAAAATTTAACAACTGTGGAGAAAACGGGGACATTGAATGTTAAGATGCAGATGAGCTACTGGGATCAACAAAATAAAATAACAGGAGAATCTCTTTTTTAGTATTCTTCTATTTAATTTAAACAAGACCAGGTTTGTTGTTAGTGCCACTGAGTTGATTGCGACTCCTGGCAACCCATGTATGCAGAGTAGATCTGCTCCACAGGGCATTCAAGGCTGTCACCTTTCAGAAGCAGATCACCAGGTCTGTCTTCCAAGGCACCTCTAAGTGGGTTCGAACTGCCAACCTTTTGGTTTAGTAGTTGAGTGCTTAACCATTTGTGCCATCCAGGGACTCCATTAAGACCAGGTTTGGTGTTTGAAAAAATACAGAGAATCACAAAGAAAAAAAAAAGACTTAGGTTTAGCAGACAAAATTTATAAGAGTGCTAAATGATTAAAGAGGAATGGCCAAGAAGGAAATAATATTGAAAATGACCGTAAAACTCAACATTAATAAACTTTAATTAGATTAAAAAAAATTTTTTTTAATCTAATTAAACTTTATTGAAATGTGTGATTCTGGAAGAGATATTTAGGGGTAGAGAAAAAAATCTTGTGTTAGGAATATAAATTTTTTTTAAAAAATGAAATAGAAGTTTAAATGTAGGTTTTGGTTCACAAACCTATCAAAAATTCATGATCTTTTTTAGTATTATTGTATTACTGTAAACAAAACATATAAAAATAGCACAACAAATAATATTATTGTTGAAATAGATTCCGTATAAACAAAGTAGTTCTTAGGCTGTAGAAATTTTAGTTTGTCTCAATATCAATTTTCATTTATCAGTATTTTTCTATTTCAATTAAAAATGCCAATTAAGAAATGTCAAATAAATTACAATTTGAAATCATTTATGAGTAAAGAAAAATTAAATTGAAGTTTATAATAAGTATAAATGTTTTAGCATCTAAGTTCTGACATGACTATTTCTAGATTTTTTTTTATATTTCAAATTCGTAATCCTTATTCCAGTATCTTTTACAGTCAGGTGAACTTCAGGACTCATAAGCATCTTTTAATATTAAAAATATTTAATAGTAGATACTTATTTTGTTTGAAATATTTATTCTTAAGCAGTATTTTTTTTTTAGTATGTTTTAGTAATAATATATGGGTCACCTCTCATAGATTTTAGCATCATTAACTAAACTTTACCCCATCTCTTTCCTGACAAAGTAAGAAGTGGCTTATAGGGATAATGAAAAATGGAAGTAGTAAATCACAGCTCTGAAAGTAGGTAAAAGCTATCTATTTACAGTGTTCATCAGATAGAAGTCAGAGCAAAAGAGAAAATATGTTTACAATTCTCATTCTCAAAAAGGCAGTCTACATTTGTCGTGACATTAAATTCTAAAAGTAATTTCTGACATTATACTTACAGAGGCCATTGAGCAAATATAATGACCAAGTCCTCAGCAACAATTTATAATAAATACAAAATCAATTTTTATATGGCTTTTTATAATAATTTCTTGACAAAAGCTGAAGGTATAAAGTCCAACTCAGAGTAGGTGATTTTACCAGGGAAAAAAGCTAAAGTGGTCCATGTATTTTGCTTTTTAGGAATTGTTGGAAAACACTAAGACTACCATGGACAACATATATGTGGGTGATTTTCCCCAAGCACTTCTCTCAGCTAGGCCCTTGCTAGGACCTGTATTGCAAAATTTTCAATGGTATATACTCTTTGAGGGCAGCTTTGGCATTGTGTTATTTGATGTCATTAGTCGATTCTGACTCATGGTGACCCCATGCGTGCAGAGTAGAACTGCTCCTGGGGTTTTCAGGGCTGTGACCTTTCAGAAGCAGATTGCCAGGCTTGCCTTCTGAGGTGCCTCTGGGTGGTTTCAAACTGCCAACCTTTTCGGCTAGTAGTCCAGCATGACTTAACTGTTAGCACTATCCAGGGGAGCCATGGCATTGTGCTGTTAATTGAAAGCAGATCCCTTTGGAAATCAGGTTTTTTGTTTAGATGGGGAGGAAAAGTGATGGGAGAGAGAGGAAAAGGAGGGAAAAATAATCTTATTTGCCTGTGACATTCTGTCACCTGTATGGGAAACCCCCAACTTTGCATGGAAGTATGCCATATAGTACTATACAGGCATTGGAGCCCTCATGGCTCACTGGCTTAAGATCTTGGCTGCTAACCAAAAAGGTTGGCAGTTTGAGTCTACCAGCCACACCTCAGAAACCCTATGGGGCAGTTCTGCTCTGTCCTATAGGTCGTTATGAGTTGGAATTGACTCAAATGGCAATGGGCATGTAGACAAAGCCAAGGTTTTTCTTAAGGGGTAGATTCACATTCATTTCAGCACCTGAGTAAGGGCTGAAATATTCCAGAATCCCTGTCTTTCTCAGCAGTTGACAAACCTCGGCAATTTTTCCATAGAAAACACAGCTCTGGGAACTACAGCCCCAATCCTTTACGTCTCAGTGAGGCACCAAGACAGGAAGCAGCCTTTCGAATAACCAGTTCATCTCAGAAAAGCTTTGACAAGTCCATACCAGTTTCAGCAGCTCTTTCTGAGTTTCTTAGTAATAACCTTTTATTAGCGTATTTCAGTAATCTGAAGAGGTACAGTTATGATTGTTACAGGTGATTTTATGTTTGGTTAACACAGTATCAACTTTTCTTCTTGCTATAACAGATTATTAGACAAGTTCTGAGAGAGAGGTTATAAATGCATTTCTTTTTTAAAAGACATTCTTGAAATTTTCTTTGCTTCAAAACCAAAACTCAAACCTGTTGCCACCCACTTGATTTTGACTTATATAGGACAAAGTAGAACACCCTCATAGGGTTTCCAAGGAGCGACTGGATTTTAACTGCTGACGTTTTGGTTAGCTAGCCAAGCTCTTAACCACTGTGCCACCAAGGCTTCTTAGTTTAAATCTACAAATTTTGTACCTTCTGCTACAAATTCATCCTTACTATGGATAGACATCAGTGTACATGTTTCAGGAGACGTGCAGTATTAAACATTATGCCAATACCTGGGCCAGGTGTTTCCACACCTGTGTTATATTTAATGTCACGGTAATGCCAAGTAGGTAATATTCCCACTGTAGAAGTGGGGAAAATGAAATTCAGAGGATTTAACTCATCCAAGATCATACAGCTAGTAAGTGGCTAAATGAGGATTTAAACTTAGATCTTCCTGGCTCTAAAGCAGTCTGCAAGGCTCAGATACCTTGGGTGGCCTGCGGACATGTTTTGCATAGTGTTTTCAAATAATGTGGATTAGTGGCTAACCTTTAAAATAGAGTTCACATAAAAACCTGGATTTCTAGCTCTTGTGAAGATTGTGATGATGTGGTAATACGGATTGCATTCTCACTAGGCAGCTCTCAGTGGGAGTCGAGTAGTAGCTGTGCCAATAAGGCAAGGCAGAGCTCTTGGTTTTTCTCACACCGTGGCCCTCCCACCTGCGTTTGATGTCCTGGCCCCAAATCTGTGCTATTTGCACTACACTCTGCTGCCTGACTCAACTGTCCTAAAGGTCTCCTGAAGAAGACAACTCCTGACTGATTCAGGAATTAATTAACCTGGGTTCATAGTTACCTATTTTTCTGGAAGTATATCAGTTTTGTATTTTTATGTTTCAGCTGAATTTTCATGTTCAATTTTAGGCTTTCTATCACAAAGGAGTAAGAAAACCTTGGGGCAGAAACTGCTGGGTATGCTCCCTTCAGAAAACAGTTGGAAGAGGACTGAAGACCAGGATAATCCTCAAGAAGTCTTTAAGATGCTAATAGATTTGGTTCGTATTTGTATTTTTGCTTTCTGTTAGAGGTGGTGGTTAAGCTAATCTGTTTCCTATTAATATTCAACTCTTTGCTGCTCTATACTTGACTTTCTTGCCCTTTTCCCAGCTGGAGTACCGTCCTCCAAATTCATGATCTTAAAGAGTTTCCTTAAACTCTTTGAATGTTGTTCTCACTTTTCCGATCCATATTTTCTCTGTGCAGGGTTAAAGCTCTCCCTCTGAAAAGAGGGGTCTCCCATAACTCCAGTTAGCCTTTTCCTCTGCATTTGTATATACAGTTCATGACAAGACCTATTCATTCAGGCATTTTAGAAGTTTTTAATGCCATTCCCCCACATATTATATCCTTTGATCATTACCAGAACCCCCAAATCAGTTCTATTATCCCCCTTTCATAGATTATTAAACTAAGACACCGCGAGACTCACATTGTATCAACGTATTTGCCTCTAGAAGGAGGGTTAAAATTATGTTTATATATAAAATATAAACAGTTTTATATATTAAAAAGTTAAATGTTCTCTTAGAGATTAAGTACATGTTGATATTTTAGTTAATGGAAAGGCTGGCAGTTGCGGCTTGGCAGGAGGAAAGACCTGGTTATACGCTCCCATGAAGATTACAGCCAAGAAAACCCTATGGGGGCAGTTTCACTCTGTCACATGGAGTCCCTGTAAGTTGAAAATCAACTTGACGGCACCAGGCAACAACAGAAAATATATATCTTTTTTTCTCTCCCCAGATGACTTATGAGATTTGCAATAAAAGGAACACTGTCTTCTTTCTTTTAAAAAGAAAAAACAAAAAAACCCTCGATAACATTTAGCATCATGCTTGGGAACTGGTGGAACCTAATTAATTCACATTGAGTCACTTGACAAATTTGAGGATTGAACATTTTTATAAAATACTATTTCTTTTGCTGAATGTAGCTATATATTCTGTGACTTATTGACTAACTGGTATATTTTTAATCTGTGTTCATGCAGTTGAATGATAAAGAAGAAGCTCTGGCCCATCAAAGAAAAGTTAGTTATATGCTTGCTCGGGCACTGGAAGACAAAGACACTGCCTCAAAACAAACTAAAGAAAAAACTCCTATGAAAGAGATGCTTCCATTCAGAGACCCCTGGCATAAAACTTCAGAATTGTCTGTTGTGCATGATCCTATATATTCAAACGTCCAAATGTTTAATTCTCTGGGCTGCATTTGTTCAGCCCAGCACCCTCAAACAGATCAAAACTACACGAGAACTCTTAAAAAGTCCCGTTCTTTGCCATCAGGTATCATGTTTTGAATATTGCCACATCTTGAGAAATTGTATGTTTTCCAGGTATTTCTGAATTTTAGGAGGCAGCTTAAATAATCAAATGTTATGGGAACATATTTTACAAGAAATTTATTGGTATACTGTGTTGTTTTTTTATTTGTTATATGAATATATTTTATTAGTTTTTCAGTTTTCTAAAATCTTTAAAAAAAAAAAAAAACATTTGTAAGAAAAAATTATTTAGATTGGCCATATAGGGTTGCTCTGAGTCGGAACTGACTTGATGGCAACAGGTTTTTGTTTTTGTATAGAGATATTATGGAGCACTGGTGGCACAGTGGTTTAAGAGCTCGGCTGCTAACCAAAAGGTCAGTAGCTCAAATCCACTAGCTGCTCCTTGGAAACCCTATGGGCCAGTTCTGCTCTGTCTTACATGGTCATGAGTTGGAATCAACTCAATGGCAGGGGGTTTGCTTTATAGAGATATTATAGGATATTAAATTGGCTAAAGCAACAACATACCAATGTAAATTACTCATCTTAAGAAGTAATAATGCCTAGGATTGACTGATGTTAATTTTTTAAAAAAATTTATCTTGTTTTATTTGCCTTTTTCAGGATTTTTCTATTTTCCATGTAAAGTAATAAAAATTTCCTTAAGTTATTGTAAATAAAAAAATTATGATGGTGGGACTTTGGCAGAAGTATATACAGAGTCATTGCTGGTTACCTACGTAGACTTTTTTTTTTGTCAGAATGGTGACATTTTGTAACTAGGTCTGCACAGAATTCTAGCAATCAGACCATTTTGAATTAACTTTTTGGTGTTGATGCTGAATTTTAGGCCATTTAGTTTTGTCTACAAATGTTACATAGTGTCATGGATTGAACTATATCCCCCAAAAATGTGTCTCAACTTGGCTAGGCCACTATTCCCAATATTGTGTGGTTGTCTACCATATTGTCATCTGATTTTCCTAGGTATTGTAAATCCTATCATCTCTATGATGTTAATGAGGCAGAATTAGAGGCAGTTATGTTAACCAGCCAGGATTCAATCAACAAGATTAGGTTGTATCTTGAGTCAATCTGTTTTGAGATACAAAAGAGAGAAAGCAGAGAGATGGGGAACTCATACCACTGAGAGTGAAGAACAGGGCGGGGAGCGGGGAAGCATGCCCTTTGGACCTGGGGTCCCTGTGCTGAGAAGCTCCTTGTGCAGGGCAAGATTGATGACAAGGACCTTCCCCCAGAGCACACAGGGAGAAAGCCTTTCCCTGGAGATGGTGCCCTGAATTTGGACTTCTAGCCTCCTAGACTGAGAGAGAATAAATTTCTCTTTGTTAAAGCCATCCACTTGTGGTATTTCTGTTACAGCAGCACTAGATAACTGAGACACGTGGTAATAATCTTTAATAACTTTTAAGAATATTACTATGTTAACAGCATTACAATATGTCAAAGGAGATGTCAGCAGTTATAAAACTAATGATCTATAGTGAAAAAAGTTGGCTATGTGAATACTACTTAAATAGATAACATTAGGTTTATAAGATAGCAATACAAGTCATTTATAGTTGTGTTAAAGGATATTTTAGCTGGCATTAATAAAAGCAGAAAGCTTAACAAATACATTTTGAAAAAAGGATGAATGATGGGAAACTACTGCTATCAGATGTTAAAATGTATTGTCCTGATAGTAATATAAAGCTACATTAATCAAAGCAGAATAGTACCACCAGCTCAATGAAATAGAATATAAACTATACATAGACCTTGTTTATATAATTATTTAACATAAAAGGTAAGGAAAGGGGTGATTTGAGATTATTTAACAATACCAAAAAGGGCTGTGTAGATGTTACCACTTTTGAGAAGTTGTATTGAAGTATGGAGCTGATCGTTGCATAGACCATGGACAGTTAACAGTATGTATTTAAAGTTGTACTACTGCATAATGGTGTATTATCCAGACTCTATTTGTACTGCTGGTATAGCAACATTTTTTCTCTGTTTCTTGCTTTTTAAACTTTGTTTCACCACTAACTTGCCTAAAATGCAGTCTTAGCTGCATGTTTATTTTTCAATAAAAATTAAAATTTAGCCCTCCCCCCGCAAAAGCAGTAATTAGGGAATATATCCAGTACTGAATGGAAATCAATTTGTGGAATCAAGTATAATCATAAACAAAACTCATTCTAGCTATGTGTGGTGCACTGTATTGCCTTTATATTGCCTTTCCAGCTATGGTCTTACAACTCTCACCAAAAGATTGGGTAAAAACAAAACCCACTGCCATCGAGTCGATTCTGACTCACAGCGACCCTATAAGACAGAGTAGAACTGCCCCATAGAGTTTCCAAGGAGCGCCTGGCGTATTTGTAAAGATTGGGTGGGACTATGCAAATGAGACATATGGCACCCTAATGTAGCCCACCAAGGGAATTGGATAGCTTGTTAATAATGTAAATAAGGTACATGGCACGCTTGTGGGGGTGGGACCATGCAAATGAGGTATATGGAACCCTAATGAAAGGATTGGTCAGTTTTGTCATCCTGCTAGCCTTAAAATGAGCCATCCCAGAGGCAGAAAGGGGGGAACCTTACTACCACCAAAAAAGAAGAGCTAGGAGTGGAGCCTGTCCTTTGGACCCAGGATCCCTGAGATGAGAACCTTCTAGACCCAAGAGACAGTGAAAGCTGTAACACTGGAGATGGCAAGGGCTGGTGAGAAGCACTGGCAGGGAAATGGTGGCACAGAGGTACCAAAACCAGGAGACCAGCAGGAGACAGTGCAGTGAGCTTCCCAGCCCACAGCATGAGAAAGCTTAGTACCTTTGGAGAGGAGGCTTGCTGGCGGAGTGGAGTGCCTCCAGGCACTTGTCGGCAGAGCTAGGCTTGCTGACCCATGAAGCTAAAGAGCTGAATGCCTTTGGGCCAAGGCTTACTGGTGAAGTGGGGTGCCTCTGGGCACCTACCAGTAGAGCTAAGGAGCTTTGTAACACTTGCCCCAGCAGGGCAGAGCCTGGACTGAGGGGCTGAGGGCTAGAGAGAGGCCTGCTTGTGGGCACGGCTGAGAAGAGGCTGTCCTGATCTAAGAAGTGTATTCTGAGTTGGCCCCAATCCTGAGTTGTAACCTGTTGTTCTCCTAATAAACATTAAAAAATGTGTGAGTGGAGGTACATACAGCTTCTACAGGCACAAAATATCTCTAGAAGGAAACAAAAGAAACTTAATAGTAGCTGCTTCTGTAGAGGGGAGCTTGCGAAGGTCAGGAGTGGAAAGACAATTCCACTTTTTCTTTTTAAACTGTATACATATAACTTGGGTTATTTTTCCTAATTAAAATGCTCCCAGGTGACCCTGATGTTAGGTCAAGTTTTGGAGTCAAGGATCTAACCCCTCCCATGCCAAGACCCTCTAACTAAGGATTACTCTGTCCTCTAATAGGCTTTCTTGGGCTTAGCATTGAGGTCTGTAATATTCTATAGTTGTTTTATGGGACAGCATGAAGACATGAAATCTACAGATATCCCCAAAATTACATCTTAACTATTTGTTTCAACTGCCACCCCATTGTCTTAGTAATGCCAAAAACTCCTTTGTGAACACTCATTTCTGATTGGTACAACTGGAGAAGTCCACATTCACAAAGTGAGTGCCTGATGCTTCTGTAGAAGTTTGGCCTTATTCTTTTCAACTCAATAGACTTTTACATAAGGGGATAAATATAAAATTTAAATAGAAACTACAAAACAATCTGTATTATGGATTTATACTTGTTATAAAAAATTTTGCCAGTAAAATTTAAACACAGAAGGTAGCTTTTTTGTTGTGTAAACTGATACAACTGCTGGAGAAATACGGCAATATTGACACATTAATAGAAAGTGCATATGCCTTACGGTGTCACAATTACAAGTCTAGGTACATACCTTAGAGAGATCCTTACATATGCATACAAACATTGCATTTTTTGATAATTGAGAGAAACCGAAAAGAGACTAAACTATATCTCAAAGAACTGAACTTATTTCACTTATCACTCTAATCAGAAAACCAGAATTAAATTTATTTTAAAATACATTTAATAAAAACCCAAAGTTTCATATATTTTACATGTATAGAATATTTACAAATTCAGTTCTACAGCATTTGCTTAATATTTACTATTTTTCCATCATTTGCCTTTCTCACTGTCTCCTTCAGCAGTGAAATACTGTCCAGTGTTCCCTGTAATTAAAAAATTAGTTTCTTGGGTAATCCTCCTAGGAAGTAAAAAAAAAAAAAAAAGTTGTTCACTTTTAATCTTATAGCAATTTTAACCCAGTCACCGCATTCCAATCACATTTATTGTACCTGTTACTTTTCCAGCAGCACTTGTTAAAGATTAAGCATATAGTGTACCAGTAGGAATTTATGAAGGGAACAGGGTACACATTGATAGTTCTCATGACCCTTAACCAAACCCGTTGCCACCGAATCGATTCCAACTCATAGTGACCCTATAGGACAGAGCAGAACTGCCCCATAGGGTGTCCAAGGAGCACCTGATGGATTCGAACTGCCGACCTTTTGGTTAGCAGTCATAGCTCTTAACTACGACGCCACCAGGGATTTCTCATTGAAAGTGCCTATGTTCTTTTAAAAAGCGTGATATATATTCTTGTTGGAAGCAAATACAGTTAAAACAGTATGTTCTATCTACTTTATACAATTTAAATTTAAAAAGAATGAATAACTCACTATCTAATTTTCTTAGCTGCCCTTCAGTTATAAGTTGTATGTTAGCTATCTGGAGTTTCTGAATTCATTTCATTTCTTACAACATAGGAGTTTTACCTTGTTCCAAAGCCTCGGTTCTTTTCCGTTTTGTTGCCACAGATGGGTTTGGTTGCTCTTTTAAAGTTTCCACTGGACAGTTTGGCCTTGGCAGCTGACACCCAGGTGTAGGGGCTGGCCGATTACTAAAATACTTAGTTTTTAATGCCTTTTAAAAGAAAAGAAAACAAGTAAGGTAAAGTTTTCAGTGAGTACCTGACTTGTGGATAGGAAAATCTGACCTCCAACACTCCTGGTAGCATTAAAAGCACTATACAAATATTCCAACCTCAAAACAAAATTAATTTCAAGTATTTGGGTATGCAGATTAGTATAAATAAACATCTAGGCTGATAAGCCATTACTACAAGAAAAAGAGATGTCTTTCTAAGTTTTCCATAACTAAACAGCACATACTAATTATGAACTATCCTTAGTAAAATATTATGTATTTCAGCTCTACATATCAAGAGCTATATAGTTCAAAACTCAGGGAGAGAAACTTGCTTAAAAGTAACTTACTAGTTTGTCACAACATCTGTATATTCAAATTCCAAATCATGTAAACATGAATTCTTAAATAAAAGGCTTTTAAAAAGATGCAGCAGGTTGGAACCAATGGATTACAATTCAACAATCCACTGTAAAATGACAGAAATTTTACTTGGAAGTCCTTGCCCATTTCTATTAACTATCTGTTCAATGTTATATAACCTATATTTTCTTTACTTAGGCCCAGAATTCCAATAAGAATATTTTTAACCTAAACGACAAGTTTGTCAAATTCATACTTGTCTATTTACATCACCAGCATGATACTGTCCAATAGCCACAATAATTTTTTTTTTTAGGAAAATCCCTTTAGGAAGAAAAAGAAGTCCATAACTTTTCAAGCAACCCCCTACCCCAACATGATATTCTTTGCAGTAATGATGCAGAGGTTCCTTACTTCAAAAGAACTGCATTTCTAATGTCTTACTTGCATATCATAGTAGTTCCATAGGTAAGTTAAGCTAATTCTGGGCTACACAAACATCTGAAAAAGGAAGAGCATCTCATTCCAACTTTAAGACTGACATCCATGAGCTAAACTCATTAAAAAAAATTCAATCTACCAAAACAACCTGATCTATTAAAATACAGCCCAAGTGGGTTACTGTTATACAGTAGCTAGCACTTTCTGTGTTTTGAGCTGTATTATTAATAGGAACAACTGTCTAGATAATATGACAGGCCTTAAGTTTTCAATGATGGAAATAATATGTATAAAAGTATGGGTGAAAAGGCAACAGTAAGTTATTTGTTAGAATCTGGAAGAAAAATTCTAATGGTACAAATATCCAGTGTGTAAGTACTTACATAGTATGTGCTGCTAAAAAAAGGCTTATCTACACAAATGGGTAAATGCATTAAATAATGATTTGGTAGTCTGTAACAAACCTAAGGGGGGAAAATCCACTTTGTGCCATTGATATATTGTGCATAAATACATTTTGTTAGATACGGAGATTCATGACATTTCATTTTAATTAGTATCTGCCTTCATGAGGTCAAATCATTGTACTGTTAAATTTTTGTACTGCTCTGCCCCAATTCTAAAGGTTCGTTGAGTCAGCCCTTTTTTGTTTGTGTGTTTGTTTTTAAGACAAAGAAAATGCTTTTTCAAATCTATAGGTCTTCTATTTCTGTATTGGATAACACTGTTCCCTCTTTTATTTAAGAGCAGGTATTCTTGGTCTTCCAAATTTTTCTTAAGTTTGATTCTTATTTCCCTAAACAATTGTCAGGTTCAGGGTTTTTTTCTAGAGTATTTTTAATTAAGGAAGATGAAACTATCTGGAAATGGATAGTGGTAATGGTTGTACATGATGAAAGTAATTAATGTCACTGAACTGTAAATGTAAAACACGTTGAAACAGCTAAAGTTTTGTGTATATAGTCTGTATATATTTTTATCACAATTAAAAAAGCATCTTTCATTCTCTTGTAAGCACACAACTGTATCTGACTATACCATTTCCTCCCCATTACCACTTTGTGACTGGGACAATGACCAGTACGCATTATCTAGATTTCATTTTAGGAGAGAAAAAAACTTTGATTAAACTTGCCACAAGATTTAAATTAATACATAAGGGCTCAACTGAAACATACTAGTTTCTTAAGGAATACAAAAGCCTTGGTTTTTTTCCCCCTGAGGTACTATTTAAAAGTCCATGAATTATGAAACAGATACATACTTATACATTCCTAAGTAAGTGTAAACTCTCCTGTAGCTATGTGAACATGATGTAATTGAATTCCAGTCTGAATAGTAGCTTGTAACTTGGGGAAAAGACAAAGTTTGTTATTTCTCAAAACAACAAAACGCATCTTTCATGTACTTATCAGAATGCTAAAAAACTCTATGAAATTTGTATTTTACCAACGCTCTAATTAAGATTATCCTCATATCTTCTAATATAAGGAAGATATACTAGAATACCTGTGTGGCTGTAATTCGAGTACACGGATTAAACAGGAATAAGCCTTGTATGAGGTCTAGCAAGTCGTCACCTGCCGCAATGAAGATGTGCTGTAATGGGATTCCAGGGAAGCTCTTAAATGTCACATAATCTGGAAGACTACACATGTCCTGTGAAAATATTTTTATAATTCAAACGTAAATAAGGGATTAAAAATGCCATTTCCATAATACTACAGACATCAGTGATAAAAAGGAAGGAAAAAAAGCTATGCATAAAAAACCTTTAAGGAGAACACATTTGTATATAATTCTTCATTGGGAGATATATGTTAATTATCTGTTTTTAATTTTATTTGTTATAATTTATTATTCTCAAAACCAAAACTGTTGCTGTTGAGTCGATTCTGACTCACAGTGACCCTACAGAACAGAGTAGAATTGCCCTGTAGGTTTTCTAATGAGCGGCTGGTAGATTGAATCTGCCGACCTTTTTGGTTAGCAGGTGAGCTCCTAACCACTGTGCCACCAGGGCTCCATTATTTTCTGTTGGTAATACTAATACATGATAGTAATGCAAAATTAAAAAATACAAATATGAGCATACAGTGAAGCTCTTCTCCCTTCTGTCCCCCAGGTAGCTCAGATTCCCCTCTAGAGGTGATGTTTCCTGTTTTTTGTGTATTATTTAAGAGAGATTCTTTGCGTATACAATTATATGCATATATTTTTAATGTAAATGATAGCATACTGTACACACATACTGTTCACTTAACATTCTCAAGATTAGCCCACAGTAGTACATAAAGAGCTTATTCATTCTTTTTTACAGTTGCATGGCATTCCATCAAGGGTGCAAGGATGATTAAATATTCAAACATCAATGTAATCTACCACATTAATAGGCTAAATAAGAAAAATACATCATCATATCAATCAACACAGAAAAAAGCATTTGAGAAAATTAAACATCCATCCATTCATTATAAAAAGTCCCAGGGAATTTCTTAAAATTGTAAAAAGCACGTACAAAAACTCAACAGCTAACATTATATTTAAAGGTGAAAGACTGAATGCATTTCTCCTAAAATGAGGAATAAGGCACGGATGCCTGCTCTCACCACCCTTACTCAACACAGTGCTCGAAGTTCTAGCCAATACAGTGAGGCAAGAAAAGGAAATAAAAGGCATACAGATTACAAATAAAGGAACAAAACTCTCCCTATCTACAGATGACATCATTATCTATATAGAAAATTCCAAAAAACCTATTTAAAAACTCCTGGAACTAGTAAATACAGTAAGGTTGCAGGAATTAAGCGTACAAAAACAAATTTTATTTCGATATACTAGCAATGAACAGATGGACATCAAACTTAAAAATACAATACTACTTACAAACACTCAAAAACAAAAAATGAAATAGGTGAAAATCTAACAAAGCATGTGCAGGACTCATACTGAAAGCTACACAATGATGATGAAAGAAACCAAAGATCGAAATAAATGGCGAGACATGCCACGTTCATGAATTAGAGTTTTAACATAGTAAATATGTCAATTCTCTTTGAATTAATACACAGGTTTAAGGCGATTCAATCAAAATCCTGGCAAGATTTTTTTTTTAAGATACAGATTATTTTCAAATTTATATGGAAAAGCAAAGTCACTAGAACAGCCAAAGTGATCTTGAAAAAGAACCGTAAAGTTTGAGGAATCATTCTACCTGATTTCAAGACTTAATAAAGATCTACTTTAAATAAGACAGTGTGGTATTGGCAGAGGAATAGATACACTAATGAAACAGAATACAGAACCCAGAAATAGATCCACATAAATACACCAACTCATTTTTGACAAAGGTGCAAGAGCAATTTAGTGAAGAGAGAGCCTTTTCAACAAATGATGCTGGAGCAATTAGACACACAGGCAAAAAAAAAAAAGAACTATGGCCTATCTCACACCTTATACAAAAATTAACTCAAAATGAATCACAGACTTAAGTGTGAAACATAAAATGATAAAACTTTAGAAAAAAACAGGAGAAAGTCAGGAAAATCTGTGGGCTGGGCACAGAGTTCTTTGATTTGACAACAAAAGCACAATTAATAAAAAAGAACTGATAGAATAAAGCTAATTAAAATAAACTTTCGCTCTGGAAAGACCATGTTTTAAGAGAATGAAGACAAGCTACAGTGTGAGGGAAAATATTTGCAAACCACATATATGACAAAGGACTAGTACCTAGAATATATTAAGAACTCTCAATACTCTACAGTGGAAAGAAAAATCCAGCCAGAAAATGGCAAAAGACATGAGACATTTTAAAGAGGATATACAGATGGCAAAAAAAAAAAAAAGCACATAGAAAAGATACTCAAAACCATAAGCCATTAGGGAAATTAAAAGCACAATGAGACATCTCTGCACAACCATTAGAATGGCTAAAACAAATAATGAAAACACTAGACTAGGATGTGAGACGCTGAAGCCCTCATATTGCTGGTGGAAGTATAAAATGGCACAGCTATTCTGGGGAACAGCTTGACATTTTCTTAAAAAACTGAACATGTAACTACCATATGCCCAAGAAACAGCACCCCTGGGCATTTATCCTGGAGAAGTGAAGACTTATGTGCACACAAAAACTGTACGTGAATGTTCACCGCGGCTTTATTTGTAATAGCCAAAATTTGGAAACAACCCAGATGTCCTTCGATGGGTAAACAAAGTGTGGTATGCCCACACTCTGCAATAAGAAGAAATGGATTATAAAGACATACAAAAACCTGGATGAACCTTCAAAAAATTATGCTGAGTGAAAAAAGTTAATCCCAACAGGTTACATATTGTATGATTCCATTTATTTAACATTCTGGAAAATGACAACACAGAAATGGAGAACACATTAGTGGCTGCCAGGGGTGAAGGCGGGGGGGGGGCTTAAGGGTTGGAGAAAAGTAGGTATGGCTATAAAAGGGCAACATAAGGGTTCTTGTGGTAATGGAAATGTTCTGCATCTTGACTATGTTAATGTTAATAACCTGACAGTGATATTGTGCTAGTTTTGCAAGATGTTACCATTAGGGGAAGCTGGGTAAAAGGTACATAGAATGTTGTTGCTGTTAGGTTAGGTTAGGTTAGGTTCCAACTCATAGCAAGCCTATGTACAACAGGACAAAACACTGCCTGGTCCTGTGCCATCCTCACAACTGTTGCTGTGTTTGAGCTCACTGTTGCAGTCACTATGTCCGGCTATCTTGTTAAAAGTCTTCCTCTTTTTGCCGACCCTCTACTTTACCAAGCATGATGTCCTCCTCCAGGGACTGGTCCCTTCTGATGACATGTCTAAAGTATGTAAGAAGTCTCCTCATCTTCCTCTCTGAAGAGCATTCTGGCTGCACTTCTTCCAAGATTAGTTCGTTCTTCTGACAGTCCATAGTACATTCAATATTCTTCACCTACACCGTAATTTAAAGGTGCCAATTCTTCTTCAGTCTTCCTTATTCATTGTCCAGCTTTCACACACATGAGGCGACTGAAAATATCATGGCTTGGGGTCAGGTGCACCTTAGCCCTCAAAGTGACATCTTCACTTTTTAACACTTTAAAGAGGTCTTTTGCAGTAGATTTGCCCAATGCAATACGTCGTTTGATTTCTTGACTACTACTTCCATGGGTGTTGATCATGGATCCAAGTAAAATGAAATACTTGACAACTTCAATATGTTTTCTCTGTTTATCATGATGTTACTTACTGGTCCAGCTGTGAAGATTTTTGTTTTTCTTATGTTGAGGTGTAATCCATACTGAAGGCTGTGGTCTTTGATCTTCATAAGTGCTTCAAGTCCTCTTCACATTCAGCAAGCAAGGCTGTGTCATCTGCCTATCACAGGTTGTTGATGAATCTTCCTCCAGTCCTGATGCCATGTTCTTCTACACATAGTCCAGCTTCTTGGACTATTTGCTCAGCAAGCAGACTGAATAGGTATGGTGAAAGGATACACCTTCGACGCACACCTTTCCTGATTTTAAAACACGCAGCATCCCTGTTCTGTTCAAAGGACTGCCTCTCGGTCTCTGTACAGGTTCACATGAGCACAATTAAGTGTTCTGGAATTTCCATTCTTCATAATGGTATTCATAATTTGTTATGATCTACACAGTCAAATGCCTTTGCAGTCATTAAAACACAGGTAAACATCTTTCCAGTATTCTCTGCTTTCAGCCAAGATTCATCTGACATCAGCAATGATATCTCTCGTTCCATGTTCTCTTCTGAATCTGGCTTGAATTTGCAGCAGTTCCCTGTGGATGTACTGCTGCAATCATTTTTGAATTATCTTCAGCAAAACTTTACTTATATGTGATATTAGTGATATTATTTGATAATTTCTGCATTCTGTTGCACCATCTTTCTTTGGAATGGGGACAAACATGGATCTCTTCCAGCTGGTTGGCCAGGTAGCTGTCTTCCAAGTTTCTTGGCATAGAAGAGTGAGCGCTTTTGCATTGCATTCACTTGTTGGAATATATTAACTGGTATTCCATCAATTCCTGGAGCCTTGTTTTTCACTAATGCCTTTAGCACACCTTCAATATAATCAGTTCTTGATCATACACCACCTCCTGAAACAGCTGAATGTCAACCAATTCCTTTTGGTCCAGCGACTCTGTATTCATTCCATCGTCTTTTGATGCTTCCTGCGTTGTTCAGTATTTGGCCCATAAGATCCTTCAGTATTGCAACTTGAGAGACTTGAGTTTTTCCTTCAGTTCTCTCAGCTTGAGAAATGCCGAATATAAGAAATAATCTCTCTGTATTATTTCTTACGAGTGCATGTGCATTTATAATTATCTCAAAATAAAAAGTTTAATTTAAAAATTGAAAGAATTCATTGGTAAACAACCGTTACTTAGAAAATCATGTCAAAGGGACAATATAGAATAAAGATTATGAACATGGGTCCGGAGTCAGGGATACTCAGGTTCCGGTCCTACTTCTGACACTTACTGTGTGGCCTTGAGTAAGCTACTAAAACTTTCCAAAGCCTCAGTTGTCTCATCTGTAAAATGGGGATAATAACAGTACCTACTTAATAGGGTTGTTGGGAGGATTAAATAAAAGAATACATATGAAAAGCCTACCACGAACAGCATATAGAAAGTGCTCAATAAATAACAGCTATTATCCTGAAGGTAAACAGCCTGATTAAAATTTCTCTTTTTTGGTATGTACGTATATATGCAGAGCCCTGGTGGCTCGGTGGTTAAGAGCTCAGCTGCTAACCAAAAGGTCGGCAGTTCAAACCCACCAGTCAACTGCTCCTTGGAAACCCTATGGGGCAGTTCTATTCTGTACTGTAGGGTCGCTATGAGTTGGAATCAACTCACCGACAATGGGTTTAGGCTTTTCTTGATATGTATATTTGCATGTATGGATGCATGTATGCATTCATTCACTCCCCAGGAGAAGAGGTCTAACAGGAAGGAAAATAAAAAGATATACAATTTTAAGAATGAACAGGTGAGAAAATTCTACTGAATTATAATACATAAACTTTAGCAACCTCACATGCTGCCAATTTTATCACATATTTCATATTTCTTTTCTGAATACAATGTAATGAATTAAAATAATCATAACACTGAAAACATCTTAATTGTGTTAGTGAACACCGTAAATATTGTAAATATACCTAAATCCACCCAGAAGAGACTGACTAAATAAAATACACATAAAATGGAGTATTATGCAACTATTAAGGAGAAGTTCAATGGTGCATGACAGTTACATATTAAGTAATAAAAAAAGAGGGAAATATGGTGTAATTCCCTTTTTGTAGAAGAACGTAACAAAGAAAATGCAACCCTATATGTCTATGTGTTTGTGTGAGTACATTCACAGGTAAATTAGCACGGCTTTACACCAAACTGTGAATATGGTCACCCCGGGATGGTTATTACTGGGCTACATGTATGCACATGAGGTTGGATGGCATGTAATAAATTTAACTTTTTACCTTGTGTCCTTTTGTAGCATTTAAAAATTTGCAGTAAGTGTGTACTACTGGTAAATTAAGACAACTGACAAAGAAATTTTCTTAAGTAATACTCAACTGACAGCACTAATAAAGCATATGATAAATAACTTCACAGGGTCCTAACTAAAATCTCAAAGGAACTGCATGAAGACTTACAGGCCACTGTTGCTCTGTTGGTGTGCCCAAAGTTTCAAATATTCTCGTTAGCTGATCAAGGTCTGAATCTCCTGGCAAAAAAGGAACCTGAAAGAAAGCAATAGGCACACATTTCAAGGCGGTTTGTGATAATTTTTATACAAATAATACTATAAATCTAGTAAGAAAAACCAAAAATCTGCAGCAAATATTAAAAATTTAGTCTGAGGAGTAACAGATGTGGCATAAGCTCCTCCCATTGCTAACCAAGTAAACAGCACTTAACTCCACATTTTACTCACTCCACAAAGTTTTTTATTGTGGTCAAAATATATACAACAAAACAGCTGCCAATTCAACAATTTCTACACGTGTAATTCAGTGACAATCATAACACTCTTCAGTTGTGCAACCACTATCACTACCTTCTCCAAATTATTCCACCACCATTAACATAAACTCAATGTCCCTAAGCAAAAACTCTCTCCCATCCCTGGTGCTAGTGTAAATGTAGTATTTCCTTAATTTCCTTTTCTACTTGCTCATTGTTGTTGTACAGAAGCTTGACTGATCTTTGTGTGTTGGCCTTACATCCTGCCATCATGCTAAATTCATTTATTAGTTCTAATAGTTTTCTTGTGGATTCTTTGGGGTTTTCTACGTATAGGATCATGTCACCTGCAAAAAGGGATAGTTTTACTTCTTCCTTCCTGATTTCGATTTTTTTTTTTAAGGACTAATTGCTCTGGCTAGGATTTCCACAACAATGTTGACTAGCAGTTATGAAAGTGGGCATCCCTGTGTTGTTCCTGACCTTAATGAGAAAGCTCTCAGTCCCTCTGCACTGGGTATGATGTTAGCTGCGGGATTTTCCATAAATGCCCTTTACTATACTGAGGAATTTCCTTCTACTCCTATCTTGTTGAGTGTTCTTATCATGAAATGGTGTTGATTTGTCAAATATTTTCTGCACTGACTGAAATGATCATGTGATTTTCTTACTTTGTTCCAGTTCGTTCTTTTTTTTATTATCCATTGTATGAATATGCCACAACTTGCTTCTATATACTACTGTTTACAGATATTTGGGTTGTTTCCACTTTGGGTTTATTATGAACAACAACAAAAAAGATGCAATTATCTGCTTTATTTGAAAATATGTCTTCACTGCATTGCGGATCAATGCTTATTGACTAAGGAGCCCCCTGTCGTTTCTGATCAGGAACCAGGTCCGGTGTGTAACTCAAGAGAGAGTATTTTCACCCCTAAGGCTGAATAATTATTTCTAATTTTCATTCAGTAATTTGAATGGTGAAGTTGAACAATATGTATAGTTATCTATAAGCTCAAATGGCAGCTCTTTTACAACCCCATTCTTAGCTAATAGGCTTACTAAACTCCATTTCAGTCAAATATGGAATATGGGCTAGTGGACCATTCAGATTTAGTTAATATAAGGGTACACTACTCAAGTAACATCCACAACACATTGCTGCAAACACAGATGTTATAAGAGGAACAGCTTGTGCTTATTTTTTCCCCCTTTGTTCTATAACCTCTTAGAAGTGTAAAGGAGAACAGAATTTCACCAATACATAATTGTGACTAAACATATGATTGAAAACTTATTATTTTTAGGAAAAAGAATCCAATTAATCCTAAAGAGAACAAAGGTAGTGGGAAAAGAGTTCTTACACAAATTTTAAGAACAAATACTTATAACAATACTGAAGTGTGTCCGTTAGTTCAGGACTTACCCTTAGAAGCAACTCTGCTAATATACAGCCAACAGCCCACATGTCCACACCCACACCATACATCCTAGCTCCAAAGAGTAACTCAGGGGCCCGATACCACCTGAAAAACAACACCAACGACACTGTCACTTCAGAACAGAATTATTTAAGAATTTCTTAAACTCCTTAATAAAATATCATTGCTCTGATGAAATCTACTTTTATGGATAAAAAAAACTTTTATGGATATATACTTTAAAAAGTTAATATTAATCTTGAGTTTTCTCAAGAAAAGTGGGCTATTAAACCAAGTAGGTCCTTACTGCCACCAGGAAAACACATTACACAGTTTTAGTTCATTCACTCTCCCACTCTCCTAAATAATTAATACATTCTTCTCTCCCCTGATACCCTCAACACTTCTTCACTCACCCTTCCTCTCAGCTGACCATCTTTTTTTTTTTTTGTGCTTTAAGTGAAAGTTTAAAATTCAAGTCAGTTTCTCACACAAAAACTTATACACACATTGTTATGTGACCCTAGCTGCTCTCCCTACAATGTGACAACACCCTCCTTCTCTCCACCCTTTATTTCCCGTGTCCACTCAACCAGCTCCTATCCCCCTCTGCCTTCTCATCTCACCTCTAGACAGGCGCTGCCCACATAGTCTCATGTGTCTACTTGAGCTAAGAAGCACAATTTCACCAGTATCATTTTATGCCATACAGTCCAGTCTAATCTTTGAACAGTTGGCTTTGGGAATAGTTTTAGTTTTGTGCTAACAGAGAGTCCAGGTGCCATGAACTCTAGGGTCCCTCCAGTCTTAGTCAGACCATTAAGTCTGGTCTTTCTACTAGAATTTGAGGTCTGCATCCTGCTTTTCTCCTGCTCCATCAGGGATTCTCTGTTGTGTTCCCTGTCAGGGTAGTTAATGGTGGTAGCTGGGCACCATCTAGTTCTTCTGGTCTCAGGCTGATGGAGTCTCTGGTTTATGTAGCCCTTTCTGTCTCTGGGGCTCATATTTTCCTTATGTCTTTGGTGTTCTTCATTCTTTGCTCCAGTTGGGTTGAGACCAGTTGATGCATCTTAGATGGCTGCTTGCTAGCTTTTAAGACCCCAGATGCCACTTACCAAAGTGGGATGTAGAGCATATTCTTAATACATTTTGTTATGCCAACTGACCTAGCTGTCCCCTGAAACCATGGTCCCCAGGCCCCCACTGCTGCTGCTCTGTCCCTTGAAACGTTTGGTTGTATTGAGGAAACTTCTTAGCTTTTGGATTAGCCCAGTTGTGCTGAATTTCCCTGTATTGTGTCTTGTCTTTCCCTTCACCTAAAATAATTCTTGTCTACTATTTAATTAGCCATCAAAGACTGTTTTCTTCTGTGTTTAAACCATTTCTTGAGTTCTTGTAATAGTGTCAGCTGACCATCTTTTAAGTTGTCTGCTTCCTACTTTACTGAGAAAATGCAAGTAATGAGGAAAGAATTTCTACAGATGCCTACCCATGACATGTACTCACCTACAGTCATTTGCACTCACACAATATGTTTTCCAATCTGTAACTATGTATGTACTAGCTGCACTTTTATTTAAAGCCAAACCCTCACAACTTGGGCACTAGATATCACGGCCTCTTGCCTATTTTCAAGGATAATCCTCCTGCAATTCTCTCCTCTTTTTCCTACATCATCAACTCTTCGTTCTCTCGTTCTCCACTAGACTTTTCCCATCCACATACAAACATATCATTATTTCTCCAGCTTTAAAAATCAACAAACATAAAAACTTCTCTGGATCCTACATCCCCTAACAGCTACCTCCTCATTCTCTGGTTAGTCCCCTATGTAGTTAAATGCTTCCAAATAGTCATCTGTTCTTACTAACTCCAATTCCTCTTCTCCTGTCCTTTCTTAAGCCCTTTTCAATCAAATTTTCATCCCCATCACCAAAACAGCTCTTCTTGTCAAGATTTTCAATGTCTATCTTTCTAAATCCAATTTTTCAATTCTCAGTCCTCAACTTGACCTATCAGAAGCATTTAACTTGCAGGAAGAGAAAATATAAGACATTGACAGATGAGAAAGCATTAGTATACAATGTTCTTGTATGTACGTAGGTCCCTGTTTCTAAGAATTCCTGAATGATGACCTTAATCTTCCCAATCTTTACATGAGCTACTCCTCACATCCCCAACTTCTCACACAGGGCTGAAGTGTGCCACCCAATGAAATCTATTTGGAAGAAGGTGACAAACTAAAAGAATAGAAAATGTATAGATCTTCTCAGGCCCTTAAAAGAGTCTTAGACATCAACACACTCCATCCTTAGAAGAATTATAAAATCTATTGTCCCTAGGTATCTGATTTTGAGTTTTCATACATCAAAAATACAAGAAGTTATAATTGCTATTAATATGAAAAATTCAAAAATCAATGCATTGTTTTCTTCAACTTATTAAAATGTGTAGATATAAAAATGGCAGTAAAATAAAAATGACATAAAATGGACCTGGAGGGCAAACAAGTTGCTGTGATATCAAACAATCTTACCTTACCACATCTTACCATGCCAAAGTTTATAAAGAATTTCCATTCACATTGAAGAATATAAGATTAGAAATGACCAATATAATAAACACAGGCCCAACAAATCAGGTGATTAGGCAGAACAGTCACCGAAGTTCCAGCCCACCTAACTAAAATGTATAACTACAAATTACTTCCAAAGTTCCTAGGTAAATGTCTGAGGACTGAGTTAATTCAACTCTGTTTGAAAGGGATGTAATTTATAGAGCTCTTTTTTTTATTTTTTATTTATTCCTGAGATATTTCAGAGAAGCCAAATGATGCTCATTTGTGATTAATATCCTTTATAATTATAAGCTCTCAATTATTTAAGGGATTCTTACCTGGTTACAACCTGATGTGTATAAGCTCTGTTGGGGCTCCCAAATGATTTGGCCAGGCCAAAATCTGCCAGTTTTAGAACTCCATTTTCATCTAGCAATAAGTTGTTTGGTTTTAGATCCTGTATCATGAAGTTTTAAATAAATGAGTAAGTAAGTAGGGTGGGAGAGAATCCCATAGTAACACATTTTAAATGCAACAACAAAAAAAGGGTAATACCCAAAATTTAAAAATAATCAATATACATTTTCTATTGATAAATAATTTCATCAAAACTAACTAAGATTGGTATTACTACATACCAAGACCTTGGGTCAAGGTAGTCATGTTGGTGAGCTTCGGTTTACCTATCTCACATGAGTTGTTATGGGGATTAAATTTGACATTTTCTGTAAAAAGACTATAATGACTGGCTCAGTAAGTGCTGAATAAATGGTAGCGACTATTACTTTAATAACAATGATAAATATTAACTTTAGCAAATAAAAATGTTTGCATTTAGAAAGGATGAGAAACATGTTCTTCAAAATCTATGTTGAAAACATACTAGCAATAACCTAAAAGATACCCCAAGTTTAAGGTCTGAGAATTGCTAACTATACAGATTGTTCTCAGGTATTTAAAAAGGGTCCCTAAGAACACCTACCTAACTAAATTATCAGCCTTGTTCTAACAGCCGAGTGTTCCTAAAAATGATTCAATCATTTCAAAAATTTTACTTCCTAACATCATAGAATTTTAGAGCTACCATAAATATTTTTCTAAAGGTGTTTTAGCACTGTTAATTTAGTCCAGGCACTCATGTATTTTTTCCCATAACAAACGTATTGCAAAAAGAGCTCTGGACTTAAACGCAAAAGACCTAGGTTCTACCACTTGTTAGTTATCAGCTGTCTGGCCTTGGAAAAAAAAAAAAACCTTAATCAGGTCACTTAGCAACTTAGTTCTTCATCTATGAGAAAAAAAACAAGGATTGGACAGCCAATCCTTCTAGGTCTAAACTTTATATAATATTTAGAGTCCTCACAGCACCATCCAGTGAAACAACTGATGGAAACACACAGAAGAAGGTGGGATAAAACGGCATAGGGTCACTATGAGTCGGAATCAACTCAATGGCAACAGGTTTGGGTTTGGTTTTTTAATACCTTTATTATGTTTAACAATTTACATATTCAGGCCATTATGTACTCAACTGGCTACATATAACTTGACTACAACATAACAAAGTAATCATACTTGGCATATTTAAAACCTTACCCTATGTAGAATCCAATGCTGATGTAAATATTCTAATCCTTGAAGAGTCATCAGCATGTACGCTTTGATGTGTGATGGTGTCAGCACAAGACTATTATCCTTTATTATAACCTGTAAAACGGGCATACGATGAGTAACTTTATTATTCCAAATAAACTCCATCTGCCTTCTGTGATGGTATTTTTGTTCAAATCTTTTCCTTATTTTTAAAAATTGGGTTGTTATTGTACTATTGAATTTTGAGGGTTCTTTATATATTCTGGCTATAATTTCTTCACCAGATGTGTTTTGGAAATGTTTTCTCCCAGTCTGAGGCTTTTCATTTTCTGAAAAATTCCTTCCAAAGAGTCCCTTTTCCCACCCTTTTTATAAAGCCGATTTGTGTTTTCAGTCATGTACTACTGAGAGAATCTTGAATTCTCTCAGAAGAATGTACAAGGTGCTTAATTATTTTAAAATTCAATTTTAATGGATTTTATATTCCTCAAAAAGCAACTTCGCTTTCAAAAGGATAACATTATTCTGTGATAATATGGGAGACGAATGCTCTAAACTCTCAAAGGACTAACACTCACTTCTCTAAAAATAATAACAATAAGGAAATTCAGAAAACAGAAATGATAAGGACATCTAAATCCTTGTACTTAATACTGGGAATATGGCTAAATAATTAAAAATGAAGCATTCAAAAGGGCCTCTTGACCTTTGGAGTACATCCAGATTTCAACAAAATTAAGTATTCCTTTGACTACTTGTATTTTCATAAACAGAAAATGAACATTTAGGTTCTCTTTCGATAAACTGGAAGAAACAATTCTTCCAGGAATCTTAATCTTACCTCTAGATCAGTTTCCATAAAATCAAATACAAGGCTAATGTTAGATTTATGTCCAAAAGCATCAAGGAGCTGCAGAGCAAAATTAAAAAAAAAATTAAAATATACTTCTCTGTTACATACTTGCCAATATTATACTGAGATAACTTTTAAAAATCTAAACACACACTTAGAATGTTGATAATTCCTTGTAAAGCTTGTCACTTTATTAAATTTGCTATTTGTCCCTTTTTTCTAGGAATTAATACTTTAAGACACAAAAATATTAAACTTCTTTCAAAAATCGTTAATTCCAACAATCTTTGGAGTTACAGCTAAGAAATGAATGAATGAAAACCTTACTTCAATCTCTAGTTCAGAAAAATTTCCAAGCACAGTGCTTAAGAAAATCCTCTAATCAGCAGCAGCTATCAATGAACAAATACATTCACTATGCAAAGCACTATTCTAGGTACTTGACATGTATTAAATCAGCTATTTTCACAACAACTCTATGAGGCAGGTACTATGGCACAGATGAAAGAACTTGCTCAAGGTCTCACACAGAGGGTTTTGAATGGAGGCTCACACTCTTAACCACTATGCTAGAGCTCTCTAAGCGTCAGAATGATTATTTGACACAATTAGCCCTGTATGTCAATATTCGATGACACAGTTCATCAAATGTATAGTTTTAAAGACACTGCCTACAGGACAATTGGAAACCCTGGTGGCATAGTGGTTAAGTGCTACGGCTGCTAACCAAAGGGTCGGCAGTTTGAATCCGCCAGGCACTCCTTGGAAACTCTATCGGGCAGTTCTACCCTGTCTATAGGGTTGCTATGAGTCGGAATCGACTCGATGGCACTGGGTTTTGGACAGGATGATTGGGACAGAAAATACACTTTCAGGCTGATACATTTCTAAGCTTTTTCTGCAAGGCTACCTAGAACACCTCATCTTGCTGAGCCTTCAATCAAAATCCACCACATTCAAAAAAAAGAAAGGATCACAAATCTCAAAAATAATTTAGATTATACTCACACCAATTATATTTGGATGACTTAGCTCCTGTAATAATTTAATCTCTCTTAAGGCTGTTCTATTTATACCTACATAAAGACAAAGCCAAGGGAAAGGTTAGTCATCCGATGATAGAGCAATGAATAGTCTACAGAAAAATAAGGTTATTTTGACAATTTTTTGCTTTGACAAAAACAAGTCTGTTTTTCTTTGATGTTGCTTTAATCTTAAAATAGATTAATATAAAAAAAGATTAATATAAGGACGACGATAAATGGTGAAAAAAGTATTTCCTTTATCTGTAGCATATGAGATCTGAAGACTGCTGGAATAAGAACACATATAAAAGTATAACATACAGGTGATACGTTATTAGCTTCCGTTCTCTTGCTCTACAAATATTAGGGGCAGATTCTCTCTGCTAAAAGCAAACTAGTAGATGGTATCTTTTTCAGTCAAAGGATTGTTGTTATTCGCTGTCATTGAGTCGGCTCTGACTCATGGTGATCCCATACACAATAGACCCAAATGCTGCCCAGACAATATTCTGCTGTGAACCAACTGACTAATTTTTGGAAGTAGATTTCCAGGCTTTTCTTCCTAGTCTGTCTTGGTCTGGAAGCTCTGCCGAAGCCTGTCCACTATGAGTGAACCTGGTGGCATCTGAAATACTGGTGGCATAGTTTCCAGCATCGTAACATTTTAACTGACAGATGGGTAGAATACAAAGGATAGAACAGAAGATTAACATACGATCTGGTACTAGCAGTTACATGGATGATGGGTCTTCTTTATAGGTACTATTTTTCTTTTTTATTGTGGTGAAATATATATAACAAAATATTTCAACGATTTTTACATTCAAACATGTTTATAATTCAGGGACACCAATTACATTCACCAGGTTGTACAACAACCACAGCTGTCAGTTCCCAAATTTTTCATCACCCCTAACAAAAACTCTGTACCCCTCAAAACAATATAAGCCCACCTCCACCATTTTATCCTTCCCACTACCCTGGTAACCACTAATAAACTCTGGTTTATACATTTGCCTATTCTGGACATTCATATTAATGGGATCAAACAGTTTTTGTTCTTCTGTGTCTGACGTATTTCACTGAAAAATATTTCATTGTTTAGCACATTTTATTTATCCATTCATCTGTTGATGGACACTTGGGTTGCTCCCACCTTTTGGCTATTGCAAATAATGCTGCTACAAACACTGGTGTACAGGTATCTGTTCAAGTTCCTGCTTTCAATTCTTTCGGGTATATACCTAGGGATGGAATTGCTGGGTTTGAGAAACCACCAAACTGTTTTCCACATTGGCTTCATCATTTTACATTCCCACTAGCAACGTATGAGGGTTCCAATTTCTCCACATCATCGCCAACACTTGCTATTTTCTGTTTTTCTGATAACAGCCATGCTAGTGTGGGTGAAGTGGCATTTCATTGTGGTTTTGATTTGCATTTCCCTTGTAGCCCTGGTGGTGCAGTGGTTAAGCACTTGGCTACTAACTGAAAGGTGAGCAGTTTGAACCCACCAGCTGTTTCTCGGGAGAAAGGTGTAGCAGTCTGCTCCCATAAAGATTTACAACCTTGGAAACCCTGTGGGGCAGTTCTACTCTCAGTCAGAATCCACTTGACAGCAGTGGGTTTGGTTTTTGGAATCCCTGGTGGTGCAGTGGTTAAGTGCTATGGCTGCTAACCAAGAGGTCAGCAGTTCAAATCCGTCAGGTGCTCCTTGGAAACTCTATGGGGCAGTTCTACTCTGTCCTATAGGGTTGCTATGAATTGGAATCAACTTGACGACTGTGGGTTTGGGTTTTTTTTAAGGACTACAGGCATTTGGACATCTTTTCATGTGCTTATTGGCCGTATGTGTACCTTCTTTGATGAAATATCTATTCAAGTCCTTTGTCCATTCTAAAACTGAGTTCTTTTTATTGTTGAGTTGCAACTATTTTTTAAAATTATTTTATTTTGTTGTTGTTGAGAATATACACAGCAAAACATACACCAATTCAACAGTTTCTGTGTGTACCATTTAGCGACACTGATTACATTCTTTGAGTTGTCTTAACAATTCTCACCCTCCTTTTCTGAGTTGTTCCTCCCTCATGAACATAAATTCACTGCCCCCTAAGTTTTCTATCTAATCTTTTGAGCTGCTATTGTTAATATGATCTCATACAGATAGTTCTTTAAAGAACATCATGCTCAAAGCATTTACTAGTTAAGTTAAATTATTGTTTGGTTTTAAGATGACTTCAGGGGATATTTTGGTTTAAGGTTTAAAGATTATCTCAGGGCAATAGTTTCAGAGGTTCATCCAAACTTCATGGCTCCAAGAAGTCTGAAGTCCATGAGAATTTGAAATTCTGTTCTGTATTTTCTCCCTTTTCATCAGGATTCTTCTATAGAATCTTTGATTGGAATGTTCAATAATGGTAGCCGGGCACTATCTAGTTCTTCTGGTCTCATGACAAAGAAGGCAGCTGTTCACAGAGCCAATTAGCCACACATTCCATATTCTCCTTTTCCTGACTCCTTCCTCTGTTGTTCCAGCTGAATAGGGACCAACTGTTGTGCTTTGGATGGCCCCTTGCAAGCTTTTAAGACCCCAGGCACTGTGCATCAAACTAGGAGGTAGAACAGAAGCACTAAACAAACTATTAGGCCAATTAACTGCAATGTCCCACGAAACCAAGGCCCTAAATTTCCAAACCAAGAAACCAAACCCCATGAGGTTTTTGTTGTAAATAATCAGCCTCAGCAGCCAATTTTTTTCTGTCATTGCTGTAAATATATCACAAAACTTTTGCCAATTCAACTTTTTACAGGTCCACAACTTATTGACAGCAATTACACTAATCAGCTGTGCAACCCTATCCTTAACAAGATATTTCCATCACCGTTAAACACCCTCCTCTTTTCCCTCCCTCTCAACGCTGGTAACCACTAATAAACTTTTGTTCTCTATATATGTTTTTTTACATAAGTGAAGTCATACAGTATTTGTCCTTACTTCACTCAGCATAATGTCTTCCAGCTCCATATTGTAGAATGTATCAAGACTTCATTTCTCCTACCAGCTGAGCAGTATTTCATGGTATGTATGTGCCACATTTTGTTTATCCATTCACCTATTGATGGGCATTTAGGTTGTTTCCACCTTTCGGCTATTGTGAATAGTACTACAATGAACACTGGTATACAAGTCTCTTCTTAGTCTCTGCCTTCAAGTCTTTTGGGGTAGAACCATTTCTTGATGATTAAATAGGACTTGGCTGCTAACCGAACGGTCAGTGGTTCAAACCCATTGGGCAGTCCCTGGGAGAAAGATGTGGCAGTCTGCTTCGGTAAAGATTACAGCCTTGGAAACCCTATGAGGCAGTTCGACTCTGTCCTGAAGGGTTGCTATGAGTTGGAATTGACCCGATGGCAATGAGCTTGGTTTTGGTCAAAGAGAACTTAGCATCCAAGCAAACAAGGTTTTGGAAGAAGGGATATCAAGAAATCTTTTTCCTCATGCTCTTATCTATTTCATAGTGGGCTTTATGTATTTCCATGAAAGTGTATTCTGCATTATCCATGTAACTGGAAGCTAAGAAATAAAAGAAACAATAGCCTGTAATGCCTAAAACAGTAATGAAGACAGAAAGCAAGACAAGTCACTAAGAATCTTGCTGGGTTCCTTTTACTTAGGTGATCTGAATGTTCCTCTGAACATCTAAACTGTAGAAATCACCAAATATCCTTTCTCTATCTTGAGTCTACCCTTATTCTTCTGAGACCCTATAGTAACTTTACCTAGAAAAAACCCTTGCTAATTCTAATTAATACTTTGTTCATTTTCTCAGTGAGAACGGAAATATTTTCTGTTCTGCCAGATTACATGAAATACTTACCATCTTTAGCTTCTGATCTATGTCCAAGTTTGATCTGGTAGGGAGGAAAAGCAAACACATTAAAAGTGTGTTAAATTACTTAGACTAAATGCATAATATGTAAATATTTCAAAAACTCAGCCACAGCCAAAACATGTAGAACTCATGTGCAGCTAGTATTAACAGGCAAGAAGGGAGTGAGAATTATGAATCAGAAAGGCAAAAATAATAAGAGAGGATCAAGTACCTACCATTCCTTGCTGCTTATTTGAATTATACATTCAAATAATGGAATTAAGAAATAAATGTCTCCTTTATCTTTACAAAGTTAACAGTAAACAAAATACCCAAGAGTATACTGGTTAAAATTAAAAAAAAAATTTTTTTCCTTTCAAGTAAGCCTACTCTGGAGGAAAGGTGTAACATATAAACAAAAGAGATGTTGTATTGTTAGCAATGTGACCAATATTCTCATAGGGATAATTTCTAAAAAGAAAAATTACACATTGCAATGGATATAGAAAATGGTTAAACTGTTGTTACTGTGAATAAGCATAACAAATCATACTAATAAGGTTAACTCACACACAAAATAGACCACCAGCTAAACAACATTCTTATTCACAACTCATGGACTGTCACTAATCAGTAATAAAAAAAAAAGTTACTTCTGGAAGAAAACAGCTATTCTATCTTAAAAAAAAAAAAAAACCTCCCACCTATACACTACAAACAGGACATTTTGTTAAAAAGTAGGCCACTTATTACAGTATAAAAAAAAATAAGGCAATTAGAAATAAATCTAATAAGAGATATACAAACCTCTCCAACAAGAAAATTATAAAATTCTATTAAAACATGTTTTTTAAAAGCAAGTGACCAAAATAGCCTGTTTACTGACAGGAAGGCTCAGTATCGTAAATATGTCAAACATTATAATTTTCTTTAAATTCAATGCAACTAAATCTAAAGCTCAACAGCATTTTCATGTACAGTGACAAACTGATCCTAAAATTTATATGGAAAAGTAAGGGGCTGTACAATTTTTAAAATTATTACATTTTCCAAACATAATAAAAAAATAGATTAGTTTCATGAAGCCCCATACTTCATCACACAGATTTAACAATTACCAATATTTTGCAACACTTACTTTATTTGTTCATCTTCCCCCCTTTTTTGGCTAAAATATTTTAAAGCAAATCCCAGACTTCATGTCTTTTCACTCCTACATACTTAAGTGACCATCTATAAAACATACATAGCCATAATGTCGTTTTCACACAACGAAGTTAACAATAATGCCATGGTACCATCTAATATCTAGTTCATATTCAATCTTTCCCAATTGTTTCAAATTACCCACTTGGCCATAGGGTATCCAAAACAGTCTGGAAGGAGAACAAGGCACGTGAGGCTTGCCAGATTTCAAGTTATCATAGAGGAATGTAATTAAAGACACTGTTGTTATTGGAACAAAAATGGGGAAAAAAAAAAACGAACTGATGGAACAAGACAGTGTGCTCAGAAATAGATCAAAGTATATACTGGAATTTGAGTTATGACAAAATGGCAACTCACCAGGAAAAAAAAAAAAGAGTATCAATAAATAGTGTTGGAGTAACTGGTTGCCTATATGGAAAAAAAAAAAAAAAAAAAACAGTGAATTCTCCATAACCCACAACACAGAAAAATTAATTCCTGATAGAATTAAAACCTAAAGGTAAAAAGTAAAATTAAAAATTTTTAGAATATAAGAATTCTTTATAAACTGGAGGTAGGGAAGCATACAAAAAGCAAACCCACAAAGGCAAAAAAACTGATAAATTCAACTATATTAAAATTTTAAATTTTTGTGCCTTAAAAGGTACCATAAAGACTGAGAGAAAATACCTGCAATGCATACTTCTGAAAAATGATCAACATGCAGAACATATAAAGAATTCCAATACCATACTTCACGTAAATAACTTGCATGTTATATGGTTTTTGCCAACTGCCCAACCCCCACAAACATACGGTAAATCAACTGCAAGAAAAAAATCTATGCGTTCTAACAGAAAAACAGGTAGGAATAAGTCCAAAAAGCCAATAAACCTAAGAAAAGATGACCAACCTCACTGGTAGTTAGGGAAATGCTAATTAAAACAATAAGCGCATAGTATTTTTGATTCATCTAATTGACAAATATTTTAAAGTTCTAACAATACAAATGATAGGGAAATGTGGAAAATGAACTGTACGGCAATTTGAGACTATCTGGTAAAGCTGACGTTGTGCATATTTTATAAGGCGTTGTGGTTCGCACATGTATGTAAGATGGTTCACAGAAGACTGTCCATAACAGGGCTGTATTAGGCAACAACATGAAAAAACAGCCTAAATGTCAAAAAGAAAAATGGTCACGAAAAGAGAGACTGGAAGCAGGGCGCGGGCTGTCTCACTGAGGGGAGAGTAATTGGAACTATGTAGTAAGGTGTATATAAGTTTTTATGTGACAGACTGACTTGATTTGTAAACTTTCACTTAAAGCACAATAAAAATTATTTAAAAAAAAAAAGCCTAAATGTCAAAAAGAGATTACATAGAAAAGTTTTACTGTAATCATACAATGAAATCTAATAATCAGGGAGCATGAACTAACCAGAGCTACATGTATTAATACGGAGAACTTCAGAAAAACAAGTTGCAAAGGAATATACGTTAGGTATATAAAGTTTTTTTATATAAAGTTTAAAAGCATACAATAGTACCTACTGTTCTGAGATACACTGCAATATATTTGAGACAAACACTGAAAAACAAGAAACGATCTAACAGACGATAAACAGGGAATTGGTTAAATAAATATGGAAATAAATTCGATGGGATCTTTTAAAAGAATGAGATCAATATAATACTTAAAAGGATAAGATACAATATGTGAATGATTTCAGAAGAGCTTATTTAATGATTTCCTTTTTTTGTAAAATAAATACACATGTGGGACATAATGTGGGATGGGGAAAAAAAGGTATACCTCAAATTGATGAACCTTAAGTTTCAGAGTTCGCTAAACCAAAAAAAAAAAAACTAAACCCACTGCCTGTGAATCGATTCCAACTCATAGCAACCCTAAAGGACAGACGAGAACTGCCCCATAGCGTTTCCAAGGAGCACCTGGTGGATTCAAACTGCTGACCTTTTGGTTTGCAGCCATAGTTCCTAACCACTACACCACCAGGGTTTCCTCAAAGTTGCATAGGAGAGAATTGACTTCTAAATTACACATTTTTGTATTGTTAGCCAAAAATTGCTATAAACTATATTTGTATATGGGTGAAACTGAAATATATGGGTGTTGAGAGGTGTAAGGATAAATCAGTGTTCACATCCCAACTGCAACTGTCCTGTGGAAATCTCAGAAAACCACTATTCTGTTACTAACTATGAAGATATAACAAATTCCCACTTTCCTTGTTCAGTTCTGATTCCAGCCACCCATATGGCACTTCTTTCTCTAACCCCAGCCACCTGGAGCTAGATAGATTTCACAACTTAAAAGGACACTGTCCTTTAGGCTGCCAAATAAGCACACACCAGATGAAAGCCTGGGGGTCTGCACCACACCCTTACTTCTGACTTGCTGGGCACAAAGTAGGGGTTTCCCCACTACCCCTTCAGGGAGCCAGCCGCAAGCTCAGGGGCCTCTCCTGGTCTCCCTCACTTTCACCTGCTGGCTCCCATTACTCCTTTGGGTTTGAAAATTTGCTGGAACAACTCACAGAAATTACTATCCTCACAATTACAGATTTGTTATCAAAAATAGACAGAAATCAGGATCAGCATAAAGAAGAGATGCCCAGGGCAAGGCTAGGGTGGGTTACCAACATGAAGCTTCCATGTTCCAAAACACATGCCACCCTCCCACATGTATCAATGTCTTTCATCAACCAGGACGCTCTTGGAACTTTTATGTCCACGGCCTTTACTGGCTTCATTGCATAGTCATGATTGGGGTCTCACTGAATATGCGTAATTGATTAAATCATACCACCCTCCCTCCCTCCCTGAGGTTAGCTGACCAGGTGGTCCTTGTGGCCTGGCCAGCCCCTTGACTCATTTGTACAAATCCTCAACTGTTGTCTGGAGGTTTTAGATAATAAAATCATCTTGATTACTCAGGAGATTCCAAGGGTTATCTCTCAGGAACCAAAGACAAAGGCCAAACTGAGTTCTTTGCCTCACAGGAGGGGAAGGTCCACAAGCACTAGATCCTCAATGTTCATAGTGGGAAGCATAGATAATGTCTAAAATTGAAAGGGGAAAAAAAAAGTTCAAGAAATAATAATACATAAACATATTGCTTAAAGATATGGTGGTAACACCAGAAGAAACAGGTGAGTCTAAAGTGTGTGCTCTGAGGAATGAAAACCTGGGTAAAGAGGAGTCAGGCAGGTTAAAATCCTGTTCTATTAACTGACTTTTAAAACTATAGGCATATATTATTTGAAATAAAGGTTAAACATAAAAGAAGATTCTACAAGTCACCTTCAAAGGAGAAAAGTCTATTACTGAAAAACAGATTCTAAGTCCTAATTTATGTTAAAAGCAAGCAAACAAAAAACGCCAAGCTACTAGGACTTTCAGACAACTATATAGCTCAATATGCCAACAATATGAATACATCATACTAGCTAGTCAGAGCCCTGGTGGTGCAGTGGTCAAGAGCTCAGCTGCTAACCAAAAGGTCGGCAGTTCAAATCCACCAGCCACTCCCTGGAAACCCTAGGGGGCGGTTCTGCTGTGTCCTACAGGGTCACTATTAGAACTGACTCTATTCTCGATTGCACCTATCAAGAACAACTAGTCAGTCTGGTCAATATATTTTGTTTTGTTTTTTACAAATGTGCCAGTCACAGCTCTACGCATAATGTAAGGGGAAGAAAACACAATAAACTCACAAATAAGAGAATTTTAGAATTTGATAAATGGTATGAAGATGACACAAGGAAATATGCCAAAGAATGACTGTGAAGGAGAGGGACACACCGGTTTTAGCTATAGTGGACAGGGAAGGCCTCTATGTGGAGGAGACATTTGAGTGAGACTCCAAAATAAGAAGGAATCAGTCATGCTACGTTCTGGGAGGGGAATGAATTTAATGTGTTAAAGGGACAGAAAGGTCAGTGTGGTGGAATATAGTGAACCAGGGGTAGAATCGAAAAGATGAAGTTTGAAAAGATCAGGAGAGTTTAGATGTTTTACAAAGGAGTGGCTATACTGTTGAGTCACAGAATGTATGCTGAATATGGCTTAAGTTTCTTAAATCAATGTGAGTTAAGCAAAAAAGCTATATAAATAATTTAAATATAATGCAACACACATTATTGCTAATGCTAGTGAAAGCCTTTCATGGTAACTCTGTCAGCAGAAAATAGACGGAACAGATGGGCAGTACTTGTCCTTTATATAACAACAAAGTTTATGTAGCAAAAATAATGTACAGTTTCTTCTTCACTTCAGTTTCATTTAATGGAACAACAAACTGGTTCAATCCCAGAGTTCTATCTTAGAAAACAATATCCCAATTCTATCGTCTCTGAAAATGACATAACTTATTAGCAGAGATCAAGAGTACTAAAACGGTCATCTATCAGCTCATAATACATTTTCAAAGAGACTTGAGAGAAATGACCCAAAGTGTAACTCACTTTTTTAATGGCGACAATTTGATTGGTGTTCTTGTCTCTGGCCTTGTAAACTGTGGCGAACTAGACAGAAAACAGAAATAACATATGAGTTTATGGAGTTTTCTTGTAATTGCCTTTTTACTTTTTTACATTTTGGGAAGCACAGGGCCGCTAGAAATGTGGTGGGATACTCCACGTCTGTTCTTCGGAAGGGAGGGGGCTGCTCAGGGGTCACCTCTAGGGTGTAAAGAGAAGGGTAGCACGCGCGGCTGGGCCGCCTCCACCAAGGAGAACAAGCAGCCAGGCCAGTCCGCTGGTCCCACGCGAAAATCCGCGAGGGTCTGAGGCGGCACTGTGCTCTCCGCTCCGGGCCCTCCCAATCCCAGCACGAGACCCTCACCTGTCCCTCTCCGAGAAAGTCCAGTTTCTCATAACGCTTTGCTCGCGACTTCACGTCCAAAGCCATTCGGCGCGTGAAGCCTGACTCCGAAAACGTAAGGCTCCAAAAACCAAGCGAATTTAAAGCTACCTCAGAGGCTCCCACAGCCTCTTCCGTTCACTGGACTCCCACACTGTAGTAGCCCCGCCCCACTTCCGGGATGGGCGGGGTACTGCTAAGTGGATACCAGCGGGGTCCGCCCTCCGGAAGCTGCATGAGACCCGGCTGATTGGCTGGGCTGTACCGCCCCCGCCTTGCGACGTAGTCTACTCCGGGTTCCGCGAAAGGAGTGTATCTGATGGTGGCTGTTTGCGTCACCCTTTTACAGTTCTTAATTTGGGTCTTTTCTTAGCTACTGGAGACAGGTCGGCGTTCGGATTTGGTGTTCTCAGTTCGGAATTTGGTAGGTGTGTGTGAGTGTGGGAGGCTTGTCCTTTTCCTTGATCTCCCTTTGTAGCTAGTTCATGATCGTGTATGGCCTCGCCACGGTTGCTATGGACGCCAAGCTCCGCGATCACAGGTTACTTAACCAGGTGTCACTTTCTTAGGGACTGGTCTAGAGGCATTCTTAGTCCAGTTCATTTATAAAGCAGGTCTAAAAATTCAACTCAGTTGAAACGTGCTGTGATCCTCAATTCTCTACCCTTTAAACTGGAAATCATAATAGACTACATCATAGGATGGTGAGGATTAGATGAAACACTTAGAAAGTTTAGACACGTAAGTGCTCTGTGTGTTATCTGTGATAAATACCCAACTTCTAGATCCCTATCAATTTTCATACAAATCAACAAAATAAAGTTAACATATTAACTCATTGAAATAATATGTAATTGAGTGCTTACTATGTGCCAGGCACTGGTGTAGACTTTGAGAAATCAGCAAGGAACAAAACAAAAATCAGCATTCCAGTGGGAGAAACAGGTAATAAGCAAAATATGTTAAGATACTTAGTGATAAGTGCTATGGAGATAATAAGGGAGTGTTATTTTAAATAGGGTGGTTGAGGAAAAACATCATGAAAAGCCATTGGAGGATTTTGAGTAGATAAAAGATATGATCCGACTTCTTTTAAAAGGTTTACTTTGGTTGTTGTGAGAGACTAGATTTAGAGGAGCAAGGTCTGTTAGAGAATTTCAGATTCTCATGGAATCCAGACTTCTGGGCCACTGAGCCTGGGTGAAGCCTTGAAACTATTGTCCTAAGATAACCTTTAAACCTAAATTATAATCCCCTGAAGTCTTCTTCAAACCAAACAACAGGTTAGCTTACTCAGAAAGAATGTCTGCCTTCAGCATTGTGCTCTTTTAAAAAAACTATATGGGATCAAATTGACAACAGCAACTCCAGAGGTTAAATAGGAAGTTTAGGGAGCAGTGACTTCATGTCAATGGGGGAGGAACAATTCAGAAAAGGAGAGTGAGAATGGTTGCACAACTTGAAGAATGTAATCATTGTCACTGAATTGTAGATGTAGAAATTGTTGAATTGGTGTATTGCTGTGTATACTTTCAAGAATAAAAAAATAAAGTAGTAATTTAAAAAAGGTCTCTTAAAGAGTTATTACAGTAATCCAGATGGCTGGTTTGGTTTTTAGCAGATAAGATTTATAGATACACTGGATATTGGAGGGGGGCGATTTTAAGGTTTTGAGCTTGAGCTGCTATAAAGATGGAAAGGTTTACCCCCTTGTCTTTGCATTTGATGTTTCTAGGAGTTAAGAATGCTATCTTCAGAGATGTGTTGAAGAAGGCAGCAGAATTACCAAGGGTAATTTTGTAGTCGAGGTAGTATAGTGTAGAGGCTGAGTTCTTACTTTGAAACCAGACTGTTTGCAATTTAATACTGTCCTCACCAGTATTCAATCACTAGATGTTTGACTTGGGGAAATTACTAAACTTTTCTGTGCCTAGTTTCTTCTCTGTAATAGGACTGGCTTATAGTGTGTTCATACTTATAAAAGCCCTTAGTGTCTGACAGCTGAGTGCTCAGTTTATATTGACCATTCCTGTCATTGGTCACCTTTAAGCCCTTTGTCACTACTTGGGTTTTTATTGAGCTGATGCACTCAGGCATAATTTCTTGTATTACAGAAGACATACCAACTTTAACACTGCTAACTCTTTTACTTGTGGCAAGTAATACCTCGTGATGCATGGTGTCACATGACTAGGTCAAAGTTCCTTCTGACAGACATCACTGTAACAGTAATCTACCTAAACTTGAAGCAGAAATAAGCTAAATAATGAGCTAAATTTGATGGTGCACCTGTGAGGCTCCCAAGCGTACTGTGGTATAGGAGTTCATAACTGCAGCATTATAACCATGCTACTAAGTAAATTCCTATTTGGGGACATTTTAGATGATATTCTGGGGTAATGTGGTCATATGTATAAAATACTGTTCAGCATTTGTATATCATTTTGCATTTTACAAAGTGCTTTCACGTATCTGTAGTAGCCAGCTTCCAAGATGGCCTCCGGTGATCTTTGCCTTCTGGTATTAATGCACTTGTGTAGTCTTCTCCCGCAGCAAAACAGACTGTGTGACCAGTGAAGTATGGCAGAAGTGACTTTGTGTGACTTCTGAGGATGGGTCATAAAAGGCATTGCTACTTCTACCTTGCATGCTGTGGAGGAAGTCAGCCACCATATGAATTCACTCAGTCCTGTGGAGAGGCCTACATGGAAAGAACTGAAGCTTCCTGCTAATGACCAGCACCAACTTGCTAGCCATATGACTGAGCCACCTTGGGCATTTATCATCTAGCCCCAGCCAAGCCTTCATATGACTGCAGCCCCAGGTGGCATCTGATTGCAGCCTCACAAGACACTAAGAACTGTCCAGCCAAACTGCTCCTGTGTTTCTCTGTGTCAGAAGTGTGCTAGGGATTGAATTGTGTCCCCCTCCCCCCACCAAATATGTGTTGAAATCCTAACCACTGTACCTGTAGATAAGACCCTGTTTGAAAATAGGGGGTTTTCTTTTGTTATGTTAATGTCATGCCAATATAGGCTGAATCCTATACCTAATCACTTTGAGTTATAAAAAGACCAGAATAGATAAGACACACACACACACTCAGAAGACAGACACCAAGGAACACCAAGGAATGCCAAGGATTGCTGGTACACACCAGAAACTGAAGGGCTCAGAGAAGGAACTGACACAGCTGAGATCCTGATTTGGACTTTTAGTCTCCAAAACTGTGAGAAAATAAAATTCTGTTCTTTAAAACCACCTATCTGTGGTATTTGTGTCACAGCAGCACTAGGTAACCAAGTCAAAGTGATTATTGTTGTTTTAAGTTCACTCCATCAGTTTCTGTCTACAGGATCAATAATAGATTCCAAAAAAAAACAAAAAAAAAATGGTCCTGGGCTTCCTTTCACTGAAATAAAAAAACTAAGGGGTATAAAATAAAATTGTAAGTTTTGCTTTATGAAAACAGAGGTCTCTTGTCCATGACACTAAAGGTTATCTTACTAAATGTTAGAAACCTATGTGTTGTGTAATTATATATATTTATATATATATCTTAAAGCTTATAGTTATGCCTTGAACTGTAACTAACTTTTAGAAGCAGCTTGTTGAGTTTCACATAATTGTATTTAGGTGATCAGGCTCACTGAACCACTTGAAATTTGATTCTTTCAGAAAACAATTAAAGATTAATGGACAAGTCCTGTTTCCAAGACTCCAGAGGTCTTAAAGCCATGGCTCACTGATCTGTGATTGTCTTAGTACGGTTTCTATCTAAGCTTTGACAATGTTTGAGCACATACTGCTCTCTTATAAGATCTACGTATTCTGATATAATCTCAGCTGGTAACAATTTTTCTTCAAAATTCCTGATGAAATTATATATAAGTACCCTGAAAATCTTTTACTTAACTGGAGCACTGATGTACTGAGTAATGACATGTTGCCCAACTTTAAAGTTGTCTATTAAACCTGCACAGCAATCTGTTAATGGCGGTCTGAGTTATTTATTTTGACAGGGGAAAAAAGAATAATGCTAGTTAGAAAAAAAAAATGCTTTTCCAAAAACATTTTTTAAATAATAAAAAGGAATTACGAACCATATATTTTTCATGAGTTACCATTACAACTTATGTTATCAACATACTGCAAGCATCAAACCCTTATCTGATATTTGAGTTGGGCAACACTTACAGTGGGCCACAATACAGAATTTACACCAGCAGCAGTTCAACACTGGCAGGATACAGGAAAGTATAGATTAACTCACAGAATATAGAAATGTATTCAACAACAATTCTACTTTGTCTATTGCTCATGAGCTACCCTTACTATTGACTTCTTTAAGGCATATTCTAAAAATCACCAAAGGTATGTAAGAGAATTCATTTGGCTTTGTGAGGCTTTACTTTCACAATACATACCCTTGGGGCAGGAAAACCTTATTAAATTTTCACAAATTACCTTAAATAAGATAAGTATTAAGTTGATTTTATGAGGCTTTCAGAAACGTTTGAGAAAGTTACTGGTTATCAGGATTTGCACACGTGATCACATGAAAACAATAAAATAAACCAAAGAACAAGACTTTTTAACAGCCCTCAAAACTTAATAAATTACAATTTCTAGTCAAACGTTTATTCCTATGCTGTGGTCATTTTGGCCTCGATTTATTTTCCATTTTGTACTCTTTGACATTTTTTCTGAGTATAGGTTACAAACAATCTTTTGTGTTATCTCCAATCTCAGTACCAAAAAGTCACCTGTTTTACCTTGGCTATGTTCTTACCCTTTACAGTAGGATACACTTACTAAGCTAGCTATATTCCAGTAACTCTGTGAATGAAAAATGTTACAGGATCAAAAACAAATAATGGAGTAGTATTTCACTGATCCTCATCCAATCTCAGGAAAATCACTTCCCTAAAGCAGCAATTTTGCCTGATAAATTCTCTCTAAATAGAAACCAGAAAAAATGTGTAATTATAGGAAACCTCTGAAAGTTTACTAGACATCGTGTGCTTTTAATAGTTCAACACTGGTAATACTTAATAATGAAGAGTAAATTAATAGGCTAACATTTAAAAATGTATACTTTCATAAGTATAAAGTATATAAACAATTAGGTAAGCTTGTGGAGAAGCTGACCCCAATACATAGATACATAAATTAGGAGATATAAGTGTCCATCTAAATTTTCTATCTTTGATATTTTTACAGAATATTTCATTAAAGTTGTTTAATGTACAATTTCTCATTTTGGAAGTCCTTTATTGTAAAGATAATTTTTTTGTCTGATGACAAACAGCAGCCACATTGTCAGTGATTATTCTGGACCTCCACGCTGAAAAGGAAAAAAATAAAGCAATAAGATAAGGTGTTAAATTTATACAGGAAATGTTTTCATGGCCACTAAAGAAATGTGTACAGTTTTAAGCAAATGATCTTCAGATTTTTAAAAAACAATTTTAGGTTTTTCATAGTTTTGGGGTACTTGTGTCTCTTATTATAAACATAACTTCAGATCTGGAAGGAATTTAAGGTTGATCTAGATCAATGATTCTCCAATTTCTTGGTCTCAGAACCCCTTTACACTCTGAAAAATTATTGAGGACCCCAAAAAGCTTTTTTTTTTTTAAATGTGGTAATATCTGTTGATATGTACCATATTGTTCTTGTTAGGTGCCAAGTCGATTTCAAGTCATAGCGACCCCATGTGATAGAGCAGAACTGCCCTATAGGGTTTTCTTGGTTGCAATCTTTAAAGCAGATTGCCAGGTCTTTTCTTGTAGAGCTGCTGAGTGGGTTCAAACTGCCAGCCTTTTGGTTAGCAGCCAAATATGTAACCATTTGCACCACCAGGGCTCCTTATGTACCATATTAGAAATTAAGAAATTTAAAAATACTAATCCATTTACAAATAACAATAATAAATCTATTATTTAAAATAATATATTTTTGCAAAAGATAATTGTATTTTCCAAAACAAAAAAATATGAGTAACTTTTATATATTTTTTAAATCTCTTGAATATCTGCCTTAATAGAAGACAGCAGGATTTTCATATATGATTTTACATGCAAACTGTTGTAATACACTGTCTTCGTTAAAGTACATGAAGAACATCTGGCCTCAGACAGACATGTAGTTTTAGTAGCCTTTCCAAATAATTATGGGCATTCGTTGATAACTCCATCATACATGAACAGTTGTGGGTTATTAAATATTAGTTGCACTGTAGAAATCAAACCATTTTAATGAACTCTCCTCTGATCCATAGATCTGTGTTGCACCAATGGATTTTAAAGTACGAAAATTGTAATTTTTGCTAGACAGCTGAAAATTTATCATTGGCACTTTTCACTGTCATTTGGTTTCCTTGAAGTGACAGGTTTAATTTGTTCATAATTTTAAGGAAGCATCTGCCAATACCCAAGTCTGAAGAGGTACAGTTTGTCAGTCTTTATTTCAAGTAAAGATGATGTTCCATGAAAAAAGTAGCTAATTCACCTGGCAACTCCAGCAAGTGCTTTACCTTGGGACTACTTTCATACTTTAATACGTGGCAGAAATGTTATATACATACTTCCCATTTCATTATACAGAACATTAAAAAGACATGTATTCAATGATCGAAATTTAGCAAAATCAATAATTTGCAGTGCTTCATCAAGGTTACTCTTAAGTGGAACAGCTTTTTTTTTTTTTTCCTGTGTGTCAAACCAAACCCTTTGCCTTCAAGTCAGTTCCGACTCATAGTGACCCTATAGGACACAGTAGAACTGCCCCATAGGGTTTCCAAGGAGTGGCTGGTGGATTCGAACTGCCGACCTTTAAGTTAGCAGCCGAGCTCTTAACGAGGGCTCTGGTTGATGGATAGGTCTGTCTAAATGAGTGGGAAAACCTGGATTTTGGAATGTTTTGGGGAAAAAATGTACAATTTCATACAAAACTAAAGTGCCACCAAGTAGGGGTCTGCAGTTTAATGTATTGATAAGATGGATCTATAATTAGTGTCCAATTATTTACAAGTAAATGGCTGTACCTAAAATTTTTAAAAAATAATTTATCTTCTTACAAAAGGTGAACAAGCCCTGGGCCCTAGTTTTATTTATATTACTCATTTCTTACGAAAGCTTTTTTTTTTTCCTTCTAAAAAAGGAGCAAATGATAAATGATAGTTTTTGTTTGCCTACCTCCTTCTTCCACAATAATGGAGTTTGTAGAGTTTGAAATATACATTTAGGAGTTTTCAGCCAAACTCAATTCTACCACTTAAAAAACATTTTCTTGTTGAGATGTATTTTTTAAAATTTTCTTCCCCCATTACAAAAGTGATAGGTGTTCACCGTTTTTTTTTTTTAATCCAGCATTAAAGGATAATATACATTCTATCCAAGTAGAATTTAAGTCAAATCTGTTTTATTAACACAAATTCTATTAACATCTATAGGTATTTCCTTTAAACTCAGAGTACTTACTGTCAATATCACTCTTTGACAATTACATATATCTCTTCTGTTGCCTTCTATTATTATTATTATTATTATTTAAGTATTTCTGGTCTATCTTTTTGTTCCCATCTTAATTCTAAACTCTTTGAGGTGAGGCACCACATCTTATTCTCTTTTGTATCCTTTTTTATAGTACCTAGCTCACTACTTATAAATTAGTAGAAATCTATAGGGTCACTATGAGTTGGAATCAACTCAATGCCATAGGGTTTTTTTTTTTTTTAGTATACTGATAGAATTCAGTTAGAGGTTTACTGCCTTAGAGGTTTATGTTCCCAATCAGTTACCATCCATCATCTGCAACCCCTTCCTGAGCCATCATGTATTTATTGTACATACGTCAATCCAGACCCTCATTACTAATCATTATCTCCTCTTATACACACAAAGAACCCAGGTGGCACAATGGTTAAGTGATCAGCTGCTAACTGAAAGATCAGCAGTTTGAGCCTGCCGGAGGCGCTCCTTGGGAGAAAAGACCTGGCAACCTGCAGCCTAGGAAACCCTATGGGAGCAGTTCTACTGTGACATACAGGGTCGCTGTGAGTTGGAATTGACTCAAAGCACCTAATACAACTTATACACACATGTTTTCAGCCTGACATATACCTGTAATTTTACACCCAGGCTTATCTAACCCTTTCTGAATTCCCTGTGCATATATGTGCTTTAAAATTGCACAGTACGCACACTCGCACAAATTGATGCAATCTTAGCTTTCACTCTTGGGTCTCCCAAAGAGTAATGCAGCATATTTACAGCTACAGTTCTCTCACCCTTTGACACTGCCTTCACATTTGCAGCTCCAGGTTCACAATCAGAGATGCTTTGTCACCAGTTTTGCCCTCAGTGGAATATAAGAGGCCTACTGGGTTTTTAACTACTGGAGAGGAAGAATCTTGGATTGCTTGTTACCTTTGGAATTCCTGATAGTGCCTAGCACATAGTATGCAGTCAATAAATGTCTGTTAACTAAACGAATGAGGATGAATAGGAGTATGCCTAGTTCAAAATACATCTTTAATGCTGTTGCCTGTACTTCTCCTTGGAGATTCTATAGCTTTTATTTTTTAAGACACTGAATTTATTTCAACCTTATTCTCTTGTATATTTGACAATGAAAATAACTCTGTAGGCAAGAAGTAAGAAAATTCACATGCCTAAAGGGGCTAGGAAGGTAACAGATAAGCAAAGGTAGTTTGGGGAAGAGGCAGTAAATGGGAGTATATGGCTGTCTCTAAAAGGGGCACCCACCACTCAGCTTCAGGTGATTGCTGCCAGGAAGAATCATTGGCCCAGTGCTGTCAGATCTTCTGATTTTTTCCAGAAGTTAGAGTTAGTTATTTTTATGTCAGTTTTCCCCATTTTTAAATGCTGACCAATTACTCAGGTTTTTTTAAGCACTTGAGACTGAATCTAGACAGCCAGTTGGGAACTTCTGCTCTATAGCTTCTGAATGTCAATCTAATAACTACTAGTATTTCTCGGCCTCCAGTTTTGAAATTGATAAATTTATATCCCTTGCCTGGTTACACTTGAACACATTTATACCTTCATACATGTTTACAAGGGCTCTGACTGTGTCTGCTTCACAGTCCTGGCCTGACTGTCACTGTCTTACTATGGCCACACTTTGACAAGACAGTGGGAAAAGCATGTTAATCAGCAGGTGAAACTCCAAAAGTCAAAAACATTAAGGTGTTTTGCACAGTCCTATGATAAAGATCAACAACATACTTGGATAAATTCGATTTCTTCTTGAGACACAAGTTTCCTTCTGTATTTCTGAGGTAATGTTTTTATTATTTCTGCAGTGTCTGGTGGACCTTGATGCGTCAGCAAATCTGGTGATTTACTTCCCTTAGAATGCTGTGACATTGCAGGAGAGTGTGAAGGTATTCCTGCTGATCTCAAAGCTTCTGATACTGAAATGAAATAAATAAATAAATAACAACATACTCAGAGAAATTGTATGAGTGCCTTAAAATACTATGTTGTTTATCTGCTACTAAATAGTCAAGTCATTCCTGAATTATAAGTCAGTACTAGAGGTACATATTTTAGAGTAACTCAGTTGGGTGGCTGAGTTACATAAAAATATGTAGGATATATAATTTCATAAAAAGTTCATTTTAAAACAAAGAGGTAGTTTTAAGTAAGTGAATTACTAAATTTCACAAGTTTGTATAATAAAATTTCTATTTAGTGGGGTACCCATTATGGGTAACCCGCATTACTGTAAGTTTCTGCCATATAAGGTACTGGGTAAGCCCTCATAGCCCAACAGATATAGGAGTTTGCAGGTAATATAATGGGGAATAAGAAAGTTGGTAAATGTAGATGAGAACAGTTTTCTCAATTCCTTAATACTTGTTCATCACCCATATCTTAATTCTTCGATAGTAGTTACGATAAGTTAAAAGTATCCCTATAAAATTTGTCACTCTCCTCAAATTAAAGATCAAGTATCTTATAATAAAGACAGTGACAGAGGATCTGATTAAAAGGATGGGTCAGATAAAAACAGAACCCTTCCAGAATCTTCTCCCATTAATTTATAGTTCAATTACTTTATAATCAATAATTGCTAAGGACTAAGGCAATCCAAAAATATTTATGTTTGATCGGAAAGATCAATTAGTGAATGAAAGAAAAGAAGGTTGGCTGGTAGAGAAACACAGGAATGGTTATTATTCCTCATGACCTCTGCACACGTAAGCACGGGAGACTCTTAGAAGAAAGGTAGGACAAAAGTTCCTGTTACAGATTGAACTGTGTCCCCTCCCCCCAAAATATGTGTTGTAAATCCTAGCCCCCAGACCTACAGATGGATGAGATGCCATTTGGGGATAGAGTTTGCTGTTAAGGAGGCCATATCAGCGTAGGGTCTGTTTTAAACCAATCACTTTTGAGAAATGAAAGAGCCGATTAGGCACAGAAGAAAGCAAACAAGAACAGGGGAAAGACAGACCACATGGAGATCTCCAAGGAACATCAAGAAGATAGATAAGCTGAGCCAAGGATTTTCCCCCAGGGAGAACAGAGAGCCTTTCTTAGAGCTGGTACCCTGAGTTGGGACTTCTAGCCTCCTAAGCTGTGAGAGAATAAATTTCTGTTTCTTAAAGCCACCCCCTTGTATTTTTGTTATGGTAGCACTGGCAAACTAAGACAGCTCCCCTATATAAACTCAGTATTATTAAAAATTCAGACATCTGTTGAGTCACTACCTTTTTAAAATGGAGGTAATAAGTTCATTTCTACTTGCATGCTACCTAAGATACCATTTTGATTTAAGCTACAATACCTGATTACATAATGAGAGATGCTGCCTATAGTAAAATATGTGTAAATATGCACATAGACATTTAAATAAAAAAAACCTAAATAAAGTATAACTTACCACTGGGTTTAGGATTGTCAGTTCTATCAGGGAACCTTATTAATGGAGTATGTGGCTTGACTACCTAAAGGAAAAATAAAATGCATGAAAAAAGATGAAGCACTAAAATAACCCCCTAATACTATCTGTAAAAGAAATGATTTACTGAACCTCATAAATAAGATACCTTTGCTAAAACGAAATACTTAATATTGGACAAGAACTATAAATTGTATTGATCCCAACCTGGAAAGCTGGTTTATGAATTATTAACTTATTTTTCTGCTGTTCGTAACAACTCTGTACACAAGGTATTTTACTATACTATCAAATGACCTCAAAACAACCCTATCAAGATGACACAGATTTCACATTGCATGGATTATATCAGGTGTTTTTTCCCTGCTGTGTTAATCAATACCTAATTTTAGAACAAGATAAAAAGTAAATAATCATATTGAAATTTAGGTAATTAAAAAAATATTTTTTTCTGACTATAAAAGTAACACATTCTATGTTAAAAAAAATGCAGAAAAGCACAAAGAAGAAAATAAACACTATAATTCCAACACCCATATAAACCAGACTGTTAAAACATTTGATAGCCCTTTATCTTAGTCTTTTTCCTATACCCATAAAAACAGGTTATTTTTAGAATGTAGAATGTTTTTATAACAGATATTTGGAAAGTATTAACACTTTTATTCTTAAAATTCCAGATAATGCTACGTTGTTGGTTACTGCTGAGTCAACTTTGGCTCGTGGTGACCCCATGTACAACAGAACGAAACATTACCCAGTCCTGTGCCACCTTCGTGCTTGAGCCCACTGTTGCAGCCACTGGATTTTAAGTGCCTTCCAATCTCACGCTCCAGCACTGTATCAGGTAATCTTTGCTTGTGATCCATGGGATTTTCACTGGCTAATTTTCAGAAATAGAGCACCAGGCCTTTTGTCCTAGTCTATTTTAGTCTGGAAGCTCTGCTGAAATCTGTCCACCAGGGGTGACTTTGCTGGTATTTGAAATACCAGTGGCATAACTTCCAGCATCATAGCAACATGTAAGCCATCACAGCAGAATGACAAATTGACAGATGAGTGACGGAGATAATGCTATCAAAACCAAAACCAAACCCATTGCTGTCAAGTTGATTCTGACTCATGTCAACCCCATGCTCCATAGGGCTTTCCTGACTGTAATATTAGCAGCAGCAGATAATCAGGCCTTTCTTCTGGGGTGCCTCTGGGTGGGTTTGAACTACCAACCTTTAGGTTAGTAGTCAAGTGCAAACCTTTTGAGCTACCCAGGGACCTTTAATAATGCTATAACCCCCGCTGCCGCTCAGTTGATTTTGATTCATAACAACCCTATAGAACTGCCCCCACAGGTTTCTAAAGCTGTAATCTTTATGGAAACAGACTGCCACATCTTTCTGCCCAGGAATGGCTGGTTTGAACTGCCGACTTTTCAGTTAGCAGCCAAACGCTTAACCACAGTGCCACCAGTTAAGCTCCAATAATGCTAACAAACCAAAAACCTAAACTCTTTGCCATACAGTCAATTCCAACTCAGTGACCCTATAGCAGAGTAGAGCTGCCCCACAGGGTTTCCAAGGAACAGCTGGTGGATTCGAACTGCCAACCTTTTGGTTAGTAGCCATAATCTTAACTACTGCGCCACCAGGGCTCCACAATAACGCTAAAGAGAACCTTAAACGGACCCATCAGTGTGAAATCCCCTGAATATACAATGCTAAGAATCTAATAAACCAAGTACTATTTCTAACAAAAGTAATCTATAAATTGCTGTGTAACTGAAGAAATTGAGGTGTGTGTGTTTATCTGCCATATATTTGTACATATACACATATATATTTTATATGGGCACAGAGTAAACAGGCTTGTTGGGGCTGGCCTGAAAATGCACCACCATAATTCCGTTGTTGTGAGAAAATGATGGAACATACATACGGTAGTCGTCTCCCTCAGCATAAAAGCGTGCTAAAGTCTTCCATGTTCAAGACAAAACAACTCTTCCTCTAGTTAACCATAGCTTCTCTTCCATAGCCAGGCTTCTTGAAATAATGTTCTATCCTAGCTGTCACTCCCTATTAGAAAATTTTCAACAGCTTTCAGGATAAAGTTCAAAGTCTTACTTGGCACTCACAAGACCGGTCGTGATCTGACCTCTTTCTACGTCTCCAGCCTCATTTCCCACCACCTCTTATTTACCATTTACTCCACGTATTTTGAAATATTTTTCATTTCCCAAATGTACCATGCCATTCTCATCCCTGTTACATCTACAACTCATACCCTCTGTCAAGAAATCTCCCCTCCAACCCCCACTACTCTCATGTCTACCCCCTCACCTGAATACTTATCCTTTAAAACACAGCTCAAATGTCATTTCTCTCTAAGACATTTTCTCTGATTACAAAATCTAGTAGGAGGGGATCCTAGAAACAACATTCAGAGTTAGTGAGGGTTCAGAGGAGTTTGTGGCCTTTATGTTGAAGGTCAGTATGGCTAGATAGATATAAAATCCTTGTTTCAGATTTTCTTTCCTTAAATACCTTAAATATTATCCATGTGTTTCTTTTACGTAGTATTGTTGAAAACTCTGAAGACTTTCCCTTTTGAGTCTCGTTACTGTTATTCGTTTTAATCTAATGCTTTTACTAGAATATACCCACTGGTCAACCATACTGGCATGAATTTTCCCAGTACAAGGTGTAGGTTATTCTATTATATCAAAAAAGGTTTATTAAATTACAAGTTTTGGAATTTGTCCTATTTGTTTTTTCTTTTTCAGAGACTAATTATACAAAGGAGCCCTGGTAACACAGTGGTTAAGAGCACAGCTGCTAGATGAAAGGTCAATGGTTCAAAGCGAAAGATGTGGTAGTCTGCATCTGTAAAGGTTACAGCCTTGGAAACCCTATGGGGCAGTTCTACTCTGTGTTACAGGGTTGCTATGAGTTGGAATCAACTGGATGGCAAATGGATACTTAGACACAAGTTGAATCTTCTTATCTGTCATCTACTTCTATTACTTTCTCTGAATCCTTTCTGAATCCTTTAAGTCTTTCTTCATTACTCTGTGATTCTGTTTTCATTTTTCTGTTTTTTTTAATCCACTATTTTCTTTATCGAAGCACTGGTGGCACAGTGGTTAAGGGCTCAAGCTGGTAACCAAAAGGTTGGCAGTTTGAATCCACCAGCCACTCCTTGGAAACTCTATGGGGTAGCTCTACTCCATTCTATAGAAGTCGGAATTGACTCGACGGCAATGGGTTTGGTTTTGGTTGGTTTATTTTCTTAATCATAATTTCTGAGGTGAATAGCTATTGCCCATATCAGCCACAGGAGAGAAGATGGGTGATTGGCTTAATTCAGAGTTTGGGATTTACGGGTGAGGTGAAAATAAGGGTGCTGGTAAGAGAAGGGTTGAATGGACCCTGGGTCCCAGACTGGATAAGAAAAGAAGGCAGGATGGGACCAATTGACTGGAAGAAAAGGGAACAATCAAGGAAATGAAGGGCTTGATGAAACTAACTGTAGGAAGTAATTGAGGGAAGATGAGGTTATAGCTGGGGTTAGAGTTTTGAACTCAGTGAAAATTATGAGAAGAACCTTTCAGAAGTGAACAGTACACTAGAAGGAACACAGGGTGATAAATATGCACCTCAGAAATTATAATAAAAAAATAAAACAGCATGCAAAAGCTGGACAATGAATAAGGAAGACTGATGAAGAATTGATGCCTTTGAATTATGATGTTGTCCAGCTTTTAAATGCATATGAGGCTATGGAAAATACCATGGCTTGGGTGAGGCGCACCTTGGCCATCAAAGTGATATCTTTGATTTTTAACACTTTAAAGAGGTCTTTTGTGGCAGATTTGCCCAGTGCAATACATCGTTTGATTTCTTGGCTGCTGCTTCCATGGGCGTTGATTGTGGATCCAAGGAAAATTGTGGATCCAAGTAAAATGAAGTCCTTGACAACTTCGTAGCTTATATAGCCAAATCATTTCCTAAATGATAAACAGTCACCTTTCTGCTCTCACACCGGCCCAAACACATCAAGTGTATACTGCTTGGCATTCAGCAGGCCTTTAATTAAAACCTTTAACTTACCCTTCTAAAATTACTTGTGTGTAATACTCCGTAGTCCTGGCAAATTTCTCTTCTGAATGTTCTGAGATCATGCTTTGGATTTCCCATGAGTTTGTGCCACTCTGTTGAAATACTTGGTTCTTCAAGGTATGATCAGCATCTAGGTTCTAAGCTCTATGGAGACAGCATGTCTGTCTTATTGCTACTGCAGTCCTGGCACTGAGTATAGGCCTGACCCAGAAGTACTCCATAAATTTTGTAATGTTATATGTAATTATTACATAATGTTACCAAACACTGCTTTGTATTACAAATATTTGAGTACAGGTCTTTGCTCCTGTTAGAAGGGCACAGACCATTCCTATCTGCATATCTTACAGTTTTTTTTTTTGATACATCAATAATTCTTTCTTTATTATTGCTGTGACTCTACCATAATTTGTTTATCCTGCTAATGAACATTTGGATTGTTTCTGGTTTGGAGGCTATTGTGAATAAAGATACTATGAACATTCTTATACAAGTCTTTTTGTGGGCAGATGCACTCATTTCTCTTGGGTTTAAATCTCAGAGTAGAATTACTGGGTCATCAGGACCACAATAGTAGGTCATGGCCAGAGTGAGAGAGAAATGTAGAACAAAATTCAAACTCATCAATAAGACCAGCTTACTAGTCTGATAGAGACTGGTGGAATCCCCGAGACAATGGCCCTTAGTCATCCTCAAACTTGGAAATGAAATTACTCCTGGAGATTACATTATAGCCATATAAAAGCAGACCAGTGAGGAATGTACACCTCAAAAAAATCAACCATAGGAGATCTAGAGGGCAGCATTTGCCCAAAAGCAAAGTTCAGAAGAATGGTAGGGGCAAGAAAGCTGGGTGAATGGACACAGTTAACTCAAGGAGGAAAGAGGAAGAGTGCTGGCACATTTAGGGGTTTGTAACTAATGTCATGAAACAAGCTGTGTATAAATTGTTGAACGGGAAACTTTATTAGAGACTGACAGTTTTCCAAAGTGGCTATACCATTTAAGACTCCCACCAGCAATGTATGGTGCTTCATATGGTTTCAAGTACTTCATATTCTCATCACCACTTGGTATTGTCAGTCTTTTAAATCTTAATCGTTTTGGTGAGTGTGTGGTAGTAGCTCCTGGTCTAAATTTGCATTTTCCTGATGAGTAATTATGTTGGCACTTTTTCACAGGCTTGTTGCCATTTGGTATCTTCTTTTGTGCATTACCCATTCAAATCTTTTACTTATTTTTAAATTGAGTTATGTATTATGGATAACCAAAAACCCGTTGCCGTGGAGTTGATTCCAACTCATAACAATTCTACAGGATAAAGTAGAACTGCCTCTAGTGTTTCTAAGGTACAGCGGGTGTATTCGAACTGCCAAGCTCTTAATCACTGAGCCACTAGGGCTCCGTATTATGGATACTAGTCCTTTTTCAGATGTACATATTAGAGATACGTTCTCAATGTCTTCACAGAATCTTTAATTAGTAAACGTTCAGTAACTACCCACTGAAATGAATAAATGAGAATCATTTGTTGCAATGGGATCAAAGACTGGGATCTAGGATTATCATTTTGACAGACAACTTCAGGAAAAGGATTTTAAGACATATAGTTGTGCAAAAGTGCACCTGTCACTTCAAACTAAAAGTTAACCATGAACCAATACGTTTTGAGGATAAAAAAAAGATCGTGTACTTCAACCACAAAAGTGGAGGGTGTGTCCATCTACATACCAATTTTACCTCTCATTTAAGCTAAGGACCACTGCTGGAGAAGCAAAAACTCTCAGGAGTTAGTAGCTCATATGCACACTAACAAAGATCCTCCACTTGCCTATCTACAACTGAGAAAACAAAGGCTTGGAAAACCGACACTAAAACATAGACTACAGATAAACTTTAATAATATCCTTTTTTTCTCTTTTCCCGATCTGGCCGGTAGCCAGACACCTGGAGAGCTTGTGGAGAATAGTCCCCGGGTGAGGACGCAGCCCGCGGGGCCAATTCTCCGTCCACGCCCAAGTCCTTGAAGGGACACTGGGTTACAGACAGGGTCCGCTTCCTTTCTCTCGCCGCTATCTCCTTCCTTCCGATTGGCTGTACCCAGACATCACAGACAATACTACACGGCGATTGGCTACGCTACTGCAGGGCAGCCTAGCCTGTCTTCAGACTCCGAAGCGGCTAATGAGGTCCCGGTGGAGGAGAGTCCGAGAACCCCAGAGCAACTCTGTGCCTACCTGCCGAGATGCCGCATTCCGCGGCGGGGCTCGAGCCCTCAGCTCCGGACCCTGGCTCACTGCCCAGCCCAACGGGCTCAAAGGTCCAATTGTCACACACACCCGCGGGCGCCGCCGCCGGCCCTGCTCAAGGCTGCGATCACCACGCAGCCTCCTCCATAGCCTTTCCTCCCCAGCGCCGTTGCTATAGTCAGCACCATCCCTACAGCCCACGGTGCGGAAAGTCGCCCAATCTCTTTACCTGAACGACCCTGCTGGCGGACGCCATTTTGCTGCCCATCACGACCCCTGGAGTAGGGGTAGCTTCCGGGCGCTTGTGAGCCACAGATTACCAGTTGCCGACAGCCGGGGGCGGGACCTGCCTATGACGTCACGGGGAGGAGCGAGCGGGCGCAAGATTCTCTGCCGCTGTGGAGCGAGGCCCCACCCCTCTTCCCAGGCCCACGTGTTTCACTGTTGTTTCCCTTTGCTGGTGAAGGTGTCAGGTGTGCTTATTTTGCCCTTTTTTATTCATTGGCTACTCTATGGGGCAGTTCTACTCTGTCCTATAGGGTCGCTATGAGTCGGAATCGACTCGATGGCAGTGGTTTTGGGTGGGTTATTCATCGGCTTGTGAGTGATCTAGGACCATTTCCTATACAGACAGCCGGTTTACAATTTTGGTATAGTCCAAAATTCAATCTGAAACCAAGTAAGTAGTACAAGCTGTTGTTAAAGTGTGGGAGTTAATGGCTAGCTCAGAAAAAGTAAATTCTGGGTCAGTCAGTATAGGGCCACCTCATATTCTCTAGGAGCCCTGGTGGTGCAGTGGCTAAGAGCTTGGCTGCTAGCCAAAAGGTCAGTGGTTTGCACCCACCTTCAACTCTGAGGGAGAAAGATGTGGCAGCCTGCTTTCATAAAGATTGACAGCCTCAGAAACCCTATGGGGCAGTTCTGTTCTGTCCTATAGAATCGCAGTCAGTTGGATTTGAGTCAATGGCAATGGGTATTTTTAGTTTTCACATTCCCTTACTTATTGGTATTACAGTAAAACCTGCAAAAGCCAGAACCTGTGTTAGGTGGAATTTTGTCAGAGAAGGAAAACTCAAAACTAAAACAAGGTAGGATTCTTACAAAACAAGGTAGTTCATTCAAGTTCTGGCTCTCACAGGTTTCACTGTACTTGATTTCGACTTCTGTTTGTATTCTCTACCATTACTCCTGATATTTGAACTGCTGCCTCTACTTATAAGTTTGAGAGAACTCAAAAGTTCAAACTTTTTAAAAAGTTGGATTTTGAAACATAAGCTACCCATATCATTTCCCAAAAGTTATATATTAAGTCCTATGGTAAAGATGAGAAACCCAGGTGTTGCAATGGTTAAGTGCTTGGCTGCTAATCAAAAGGTCGAAGATTCAAACCACTCCAAGTGGAGAAGAACATCAAGATTTTACAGCCTAGGAAACCCTACGGAGCAGAAGCACGTCTACTCTGTCCTAATCTGTCACCACAGGGTCGCTATTAAGCCACACAATAACAACATGGCAAATATTAATGTTTATATTGTTACAATTTTTAACACATATTGTGACCATTTTAACATAACTTTGTAGGGTACACTGTTATTGCCATCAAGGCTGACTGAACCATGTCTGTCTTCTCAGGCGCCCCGGGTGGGTTCTAACTGCCAATCTTTCTGTTAGTAGTCTATCACTTAATAGTTTGCACCACCCAGGGACTCCACTGGTAATGTAGCCTTAAAAAAAAACCAAACCCATTGAGTCAATTCCAACTCATAGAAACCCTATAGGACAGGGTAGAACTGTCCCATAGGGTTTCCAAGTCTGTAGATCTTTATGAAAGCCAACTGCCACATCTTTCTCCCACAGAGCAGCTGTTGGGTTCAAACTGCGGACCTTTTGGTTAGCAGCTTATTCACTGTGCCACGAGGGCTCCTCAGTGTAGCCTTAGGCTATTGTAAATATTTAGAGTGACCAATCTGTTTTGATGCTATAAATCTGGAGAGCCTTATAGAAATACAAATTAGTGATGGGTCATTCTGCTTCCTTATGTCTTTGAAAATGTTTTCAAAGCTTGTTTTAGCAGCACATATTCTAAAGGTAGACAGATAAAGTGGGCAAAGGACGTGAACAGGCAGTCTACAGAAAAAGAAATACAAATGGCCCTTAAAAATATTAAGACATTCACCATTACTCATAATTAAAAAAAAAAAACAACTATACTGAAGTATTATTTTCATCCATCAAATTGGCCAAAATACATAACTTGGACAACATGCTCTGCAGGGAGGCTACGGTGAAAGGGGCGCTCACATACACTGTTGGGTGAGAGCGAAGATGGTATAACCTCTATGGAGGGCAACTGGTAATTTCTAAATGCATACTTTACTAATGATTTGTCCTCTTACCTGGCAGTCATATTTCTGGAAATTTATCCTACAGATACTCCCACACGTGTTTGAAATGACATAGGTACAAAATTACCTATTGCACCATTGTATTACCAAAAAATCAGAAACTTCAAGTTTTCATAAAGAAGAGATTGACTACAAAGAGAGAGAATGGCTAAATAAATATTATAGCCACACAACATAATGCTGTGTAACTATTAAAAAAAAAAAAAAAAAGGAATGCAGAAGCTCTCTCTGTATGATATGGAAAATCCTAGACAGAGATTAAATGAAAAAAGCAAGGTGTGGAAGAATGTATATAGTGTATATTAGCTTCTTACTGCTGCTATAACAAATACTACAAAGTGGGTGGTTTTAAAGAAGAGAAATTGATTTTCTTACGGTTCAGGAGGCTAGAAGTCCTAATTCAGGGCACCAGCTCTAGGGGAAGCCTCACTGTCAGCTCTTAGGGAAGATACTTTTCTCAACTTCTGCAACCTCAGCCTTCCTCAGTTCCTTGGTGATCTTCACATGGCATTTGTTTTCCCTATTTGTGCTCTTTTCACTGTGTGTAGGTGCTCCTTATGTCACTCAGGAGGGATTAGGTTTAGGACACACCCTACACTGACATGGCCTCATTAACATAACAAATAAAACCCTCTTCCCAAAAGGGATCACATCCACAGGTATAAGACCAAACCAAACTCATTTTCCTCTAGTTAATTCCGACTCATAGCGACCCTATAGGACAGAGTAGAACTGCACCATAGGATTCCAAGAAGCAGCTGGTGGATTCAAACTGCCAACCTTTTGGTTAGCAGCCGAGATCTTTAGGATTCCAACACATTATTTTGGGGGGACACAATTAAGTCCATAACAATTTGCTACATTTTAAGAAAAGGGTAAAAATAAGACAATAAATTTGTGTTTGATTATATCTGTATAAATAAAGAGGATGCTTAAGGGCGGAGGAGACTGTTAGTGCTTGCTTACCGAATATTCCCAACCTCAAGTGAAGTTAGGCTGTAGGATCACGTGACTAGTTCTGGCCAATGGATCCCGAACAAAAGTTACACTTTCAGGCTGAGGTAGTTAAAAGCCATGACCTTCTCTCTCTCTTCCCCTGTTGCAGTGACACTGGAAGCAGTGGGATCCAAATGGTATATAGCTCCAAGATGGAATGGAGTTGCTCAAGCTGGATGGGATTTTGCATAAATGAAAAATAAACCTTTATTGTGTTAAACTGAGGTTTCTGGGGTTGTTTGTTGCAGCAGGTGGGGTTAACTATCCTAATAATCAGTATTGCCAACTGGGATACTGCCGTAACAAAAACCTAGAATATATGGCATTGGCTTGGGAGTGAGGCAATTAGCAGAAAGATACCAAATCACAGAACTGTTTGCCCAACCAAATATTTTTCCTAAGATTTTCACCTGTGTTATTCCTAAAAGCTTTATCTTCTAAGTCCACGATCCATTTTGAGTTAATTTTTGTATAAGGTGTGAGACCTAGCTGGAGGTTCATTTTTTTGCCTAAGGGTACCCACTTGCTCCAGCACCATTTGTTGAAAAGGCTATGCTTACTCTATTGAACTGCTTTTGCAAACTTGTTCAAAAATCAGTTGGTTTTCTACTTCAAAAGATACCATCAAGAAAGTGAAACGACAAACCAAAGGATGAGAAAAATATTTACAAATCATATATCTGAAAAAGGTCTAATATATGGACTACTTGAATTCTTATGACTTGTTATGATTGAATTATGTCCCCCCAAAATGTGTGTCAACTTGGCTAGGCCAAGATTCCCAGTATTGTGTAGCTGTCTTCCATTTTGTGATCTGATGTAATTATTTAGGTGTTATAAATCCTAATCTCTATGATGTTAATGAGGCAGGATTAGAGGCAGTTATGTTAATGAGGTTGGACACAATCTACAAGATTAGGTTGTATCTTCAATCTCTTTTGAGATAATAAAAGAGAGAAGGGAGCAGAGCAGAGAGGGACCTCATTACCACCAAACAAGATGAGCCAGGAGCGGAGCATGTCCTTTGGACCTGAGGTCCCTATGCTGAGAACTCCTAGATCAGGGGAAGATTGATGACAAGGACCTTCCCTCAGAGCTGACAGAGTGAGAAAGCCTTCCCCTGGATCTGGCACCCTGAAATCAGACTTCTAGCCTCCTAGACTATGAGAGAATAAATTTGTCTTTGTGAAAGCCATCCACTTGTAGTATTTTTGTTACAGCAGTACTAAATAACTAAGACATGACCAATTAAAAAAGGACAAATAATCTAATGAAGATGAGTACAGAATCTGAACAGACATTTCTCCAAGGTCAATACACATGAAAAGACACTCAACACTCAATCATCATTAATCAGGGAAATGCAAATCAAAAGTAACGCATGCTATAACAAAGTCTATTAAGAAAACGTTCTACATCCCACTTTGGTGAGTGGTGTCTGGGGTCTTAAAAGCTAGCAAGTGGCCACCTAAGATCCAAACCTACCTGGAGCAAAGGAGAATGAACAACACCAAAGACACAAGAAAAATATGAGCCCAAGAGAAAGAAAAGGCCACATAAGCCAGAAACTTCATCAGCCTGAGACCGGAAGAACTAGGTGGTGCCCGGCTACCACCAATGACTGCCCTGACAGGGAACACAACAGAGAATCCCTGATGGAGCAGGAGAAAAGTGGGATGCAGACCTCAAACTCTAGTAAAAAGACCAGCTTAATGGTCTGACTGAGACTTGGGGGGACTCCAGAGGTCATGGCCCACAGACTCTCTGTTAGTCCAAATCTAAAACCATTCCTGAAGCTAACTCTTCAGAGATTAGACTGGACTATAAGACATAAAATGATACTGGTGAGGAGTGTGCTTCTTAGCTCAAGTAGACACATGAAACTATGTGGGCAGCTCCTGTGTGGAGGAGAGATGAGAAGGCACAGGGGACAGAAGCGGGTTGAATGGACATGGGAAATACAGGGTGGAGTGAAGGAGTGTGCTGTCACATTGTAGGGAGAGCAACTAGGGTTATATAACAATGGGCGTACGGATTTTTGTATGAGAAACTGACTTGAATTGTAAACATTCACTTAAAGCACACACACACACAAAAAGTAATACATGCTAAATATAAAAATTCTAAACAGTCATTCATAACCCCATACAAATAACCACAAATGTTAACACTTTGGATATGCTTTTCTAATATTTTTGCTTGACAAACGAATGCACAGAAGTGTTCCAAAAAAGAGTTGGGACTGCCAGAAATGCTGTAGAAAAAATTTCCACATTCATTGGAAGGATGGATCAGACATCTTTCAGGACTCTTCCAAGGCAAAGATTCTCAGAGTCTTTTTAGAGTACATCATTCACTTTAATTATTCCTAAAACAAGAGATTCCATATTATAGTGATAATTCAAGATTAAAAAAAAAGATGCAGTATTGAACAGTTCCAAAAATACTGAAAATACATTTCACTTGAAATTTGCTATTTAAATGACATATCAAAGATAAAAAAAAAAAAAGCTAAAATAGAAGTTTTATTAGATCATGGCAAGATTCTTCTCAAACTGCAGAACAGTTTTCTTTAAGGCAGGATTCTCTGCCCAGTTGGCTTTACTCCCCAAAATGAGGTTCTGTAATTAAAAAAAAAAAAAAGGAAGTTATAAGTACTTTAAAAAATTAAAAAAAAAAAAAAAATCTCTGTCACAGAATTTCAGTTTATGGTGATGGAAAATTGCATTGATTAAAGGTAGGCTTGCACAGCTGATTAATGTAATTATTGTCAATAAGTTGTACACCTGTAAAAAGTTGGATTGGCAAAAGTTGTGTTAAGAGGTATATTTACAACAATGACAAGAAAAAAAAAAGGCTGCTGAGGCTACTTATGTACAAACACCTCATGGGATTTGGTTTCTTAGCTTGGAGGTTCAAGGTCATGGTTTCATGGGATATTCCAGTTACTTAGCCTAATAATGAATGTGTTTAGTGCTGCTGTTCTACGTCCTAGTTTGTTGTGTAGTGCCTGGGGTCTTAAAAGCTTGCAAGCGGCCAATCAGATACAACAGTTGTTCCCTAGCTGCTCCTGTGAGGAAGGAGAGCCAGGACTAGGAGGAGGAAATGGAATGTGTGGCTAATTGCCTCCATGAACAACTGCTTCCTTTGCCATCGGACCAGAAGAAGTGGATGGTGTCTGGTTACCATTACTGAACATTCTGATCAAAAATTCTGTAGAAGAACCCTAATTAAAAGGGGGGAAATAGAGAACAGAATTTAAAATTCTTACGGACTTCAGAATTTCTGGATCCATGGAGGCTGATGAACCCCTGAAACTACTGCCCTAAGATAATCTTCTTAAACCAAAAATATCTCCTAAAGTCATCTTAAAATCAGTAGGTTAGCTTGACTACTAAAAACTGTCTGCCTTGAGCACTGAGCCCTTTTTTTAAAAACTTGTATTTTAGATGAGGGTTTACAGAATAAATTAGTTTCTTATTAAACAGTACACATATTGTTTTGTGACATTGGTTGCCACCCTCACAAAATGTCAACACTCTCCCCTTCTCAACCTTGGGTTCCCCGTTACCAGCTTTCCTGTCCCCTCCTGCCTTCTCAACCTTGACCCTGCGCTGGTACACCCATTTCATCTTGTTTGTTTTATAGGCCTGTCTAAACTTTGGCTGAAGGATGTAGCATTGAACTCTTTTAAGATCTGTCTATATGGGATCAAACTGAAAACAGCAACTTGAAAGATTAGGAAACTTAGGGGGCAGTGAATTTATGTTAACGTAGAGAAACTCAGAGAAGGAAGGTAAGAATGGTTGCACAACTAGAATACAATCAATTTAACTGAATTGTAATGTAGAAACTGTTAAACTGGTGTATGTTTTGCTGTGTATATTCTCAACAAAAAAAGATAATTATAAAAAAATATTTAACAAGATTTAGAAAACCTCTTTCACTGATCTCATCAGGTATTTACTGAACATTTACTAGATATGTGGCTCTGTGATCATGAAAACAGTAATGAATTCTTGTGTCTTCGTTTCCACCATTAGTAAGGCTTCAGCCTGGACCCTCATAATGCTAGGGAATATTTAAATATTTATAATAATTTTTATGCTTCATCAGGTTCTATGGATAGTTGTGAGTCGGAATTGACTCTATGGCAATGGGTTTTGTTTTGTTTAATTCTACATTAGAAGAAAAGACGAGACTATAGCTATAGTTCAGTGTTCATTTTACATTTCTATATAGGGTTACTATGAGTCAGAATCGACTTGACGGCAGTGGGTTTTATTGTGGAAAACAGTAATTTTAGCTTTTAAGTAATACCCCATTTTAAAAAGAGGTAAAAGAGGATCTTAGTCCTCAGGACTTGCAAAGATTCAAGATTCCGAAAAAAAAAAAAAGGTAAAGAATATTTTTGTGGCAGACAATGGAAGAATGATTAAGATGATATTTAATGAAAATTCTGGTCGTTATTCTTTGAAAATTATGACCTAATGATACTGAGTTACTAAGTGAAATACTGTTAAAATAGCTTTTAGAATGTAAGGATCAAGTTGTTACAAAAATACGAAAAACTTTGGCAGGTATAAAGCACACTCTTGCTATCTATAAGTGATTGAAAGGGTTAATTCATATCAACCCAGTCCAATTTTCAAAGACAGATGGAAGTAAGTATTTGAATATGACTGAACTCCTTAGGGCTGATATTAGGAACAAAGTTCCTAAAGCTGGCCAAAGTCATGTTCTGTTTAACAAAGCAATGAGTTCATTATATCAATATTAACACTAATTTATGGGATATGAATAAAAATGCAGAATAATAGAAGTCTCGAAGCAGCATGAAGGAACTTGTGTCAAAGAAAAGTAAAATATTAAGATCCAGGCAAGAACATCTTCTGGTGAGATATAAAACTTCGTATTTTATAAGTCAGCATTTGCTTTAAACACAGTAATAAAACCAGTGCCGTCGAGTTGAATCCGACTCATAGCGACCCTACAGGACAGAGCAGAACTGCCCCCATAGAGTTTCCAAGGAGTGCCTGGCGGATTTGAACTGCTAACCCGTTTGTTAGCAGCCACAGCACTTAACCACTACACCACCAGGGTTTCCTTAAACATAGTAGGCAGTGTTTAACTGTATATCTTACATAATTGAAAACTGGCAAAAAGTATTTAATCTCAACAGCTCCAGACACATTTTTAACAACTCAAAAAGTAATGGAAAACCTCCATAATAAAGAAATACATAAACTGGAAAACTGACATGATAATAACTGCGAACATTTACTGAGAATTAATTTACTTAGACCAAACACTGTGCTAAACAGATTAACATGGATTTATCTTTTTTAGTTCTCACAACCACTCTTTCTAAACAAGAAACTGATGCTTAGAAAAGGTAAATAATTTGCTCAAGGTTAACAACTTGTAAATGGCTGTCAGGATCTTAATCCTAGATTCCTACCACCCCAGACCCCACTCCCTTCCCCAAACACAACTTGGGAGTCTCAAGGTCTGCACTATTATACCATACTATAGAGCTGCTAAAATCATTCCATTTATAAATATCTAATATCTAACCATAATGAAAGATCAAGGCCTTAAACATTCAATATACATGTATTCTAAAGATATGTAGACAGATCAATATTCAGCACTGAATTATTTATTAAGATCAAAGAATAAGGATATTCATAACTAAAAGTAAATCAACACTATAGTAGTATTGATCATTTAAAAAAAGTTCTTTACCTTTGTTCCCAATTTTTATAATTGAACGTTACCTGGAACACATTTTGAATAACTGTAGTAATTTGTATCTCCCGCTCTAGGTTTTTTCGTATGGCCTTTATCTTGTCCGAATTTCCCATATTGTCCAAATCATCTTTCTGTTTGTTCTGTTCAGTCTGTATTTCAAAAAGCTTACTTTCTGAAGCTTGTTTTAATTCTGTTAGGTTAAAAATAAAACAATATACTACATGTAACAACTCTACAAACAAAGAATCTTGAACAACAAATCAGAGTATTTGCTGGTTATTTCAGTCAAGAAAGATTTTTTAATAAGTAGCATTTTAAGTTGCAATCCTATATTGATCTGAAAATGACTACATTGGCAGAATATACCAGTGTTTTCATTTTATACTTAAAAACACTCTCTGTGAAATGTTTAAGGTGTTTATATAAGACAATTATATTGACATGCTCAAGATATTTATGTATGACAATGAGACTGATGACATGATGACAATGATGGCATCAACTGACACAGGGCTTATTCTGTGTGTTGTCAAAAGAATAGGCAGGAAATATTTATTAAAATATAAGGAAATAGTTTTCCCCTTCAATTACAAAAATGACACATATATAAGGTAAAGTAAGATTCCCTTCTCGAGGACTAAACATCAACTGTTTTTTTATATTTCCCAGAATAGTCTAAGAATTCTACAATTCCAAAATGTAAATGGGTATGTCTCAGAAGCAATGTATCAAAAGTAGTTTGGAAGGCAATGGGAAAAAAAATTTAAACATCAAAAGGGTGTTTAATTTTATCAGATAAGAAAAGATGACTAGATCAGGTGACTGAGATTGCTTGCTAACAGGCAAATCAGTAATACTTAAATTCTGCCTATACTGTTAAAACAAAAACAGTTTACAATACAGTATAAAATACTAATTTTATTTTATAAGAAATAAGCACAAAGGCTAATTATCTCTTGATGATAAAATAAAAAATTTAACTTTTACTATGTATACTTGTTTCCAAATTTCCTAAACAGCACGTATTACGTTTGAAATAAATATTTAAAAAATTTCAACGCAAAAAGTCATCTCATGTTCATGATAAATTAAATGAAAAATCTGTATAACCATATGTATTTATTGTGAGTGTGTGTGTAGATACATATTTATATTTACATGGCCATGGAAAAGGTTGAAAGGATATATACCAATCTGTGGTCACATAAGGAGGCATGACTTTCATATTATACTTTTGGTATTATTTGATTTTTACCCTCATTGAACCTGTAATAATTTTATAATATAAAGTTTTAAAACAACAAAGTAAAATGCATTTCATCTTTTACTTTTTAAATTGGCATGTCCAAAATTCTAAGAAAAAAAATTTTTTTTAATTTTTATTGTGCTTTAAGTGAAAGTTTACAAATCAAGTAAGTCTCTCATATAAAAATTTATATACACCTTGCTGTTTTTTTTTTGTATACTCCTAATTGCTCTCTCCCTAATGAGACAGCCCGCTCCTTCCCTCCACTCTCTTTTTGTGTCCATTTCGCCAGCTTCTGACCCCCTCTGCCCTCTCATCTCCCTTCCAGATAGGAGATGCCAACATAGTCTCAAGTGTCTACTTGATCCAAGAAGCTCGTTCTTTATCAGCATCTTTTTCTATCCCATTGTCCAGTCCGATCCCTGTCTGAAGAGTTGGTTTTGGGAATGGTTCCTGTTTTGGGCTAATAGAAGGTCTGGGGGCCATGACCACCAGGGTCCTTCTAGTCTCAGTCAGACTATTAAGTCTGGTCTTTTTATGAGAATTTGGGGTCTATATCCCACTGCTCTCCTGCTCCCTCAAGGATTCTCTGTTGTGTTCCCCATCAGGGCAGTCATTGGTTGTAGCTGGGCACCATCTAGTTTTTCTGGTCTCAGGCTGATGAAGCCTCTGGTTTATGTGGCCCTTCCTGTCTCCTGGGCTCATAATTACCTTGTATCCTTGGTGTTCTTCATTCTCCTTTGTTCCAGGTGGTTTGAGACCAACTGATGCAATTTAGATGGCCGCTTGCTAGCGTTTAAGACCCCAGATGCCACTCCCCACCTGGGATGCAGAATGTTTTCTTAACAGATTTTATTATGCCAATTGACTTAGATGTCCCCTGAAACCATGGTCCCCAAACCCCCACCACCCCTGCTACGCTGGCCTTTGAAGCATTCAGTTTATTCAGGAAACTTCTTTGCTTTTGGTTTAGCCCAGCTGTGCTGACCTGTCCTGTATTGTGTTGTCTTTCCTTCACCTAAAGTAGTTCTTACCTGTTATCTAATTAGTGAATACCCCTCTCCCTTTCTCCCTCCCCCCAATTCTAAGAAATTTTGAAAATTAAGAAATTTCTTGTTGGCTGAGAGATCTGCCCTTATTAATTTCCATAGTAAGTGTTCTATAAAAAAAATAAAGTGTTCTACATACGCAATCTCTTCTTTCTAATATCGAGCAGTTTTTCCTCTAAGTCCCAAGATTCCTATCATTAAAAATTAAAAAAATAAAGCATATTACATAAGGAAGGGGACAGTAGCTTAAACTACAAGTTGGTAATTTGCAATAGTTGTCAGAAATAAAGGAGTCATGAAAAAGAGAAACTTAAGCACAATAAATTCAAACCATACCAGTCCCTTTAAGCAGTCCTGTTTAATCATACACAATAGTTATCAGCAAGTTGTTGTTACTGAAATCATGAGAGCAAAAGCAGCCTAATGTGCAAGTGTACCTGCTGTGATGTCATTATTAACTTATTTAGCTCTAATACATGTTTCATGTTATCCATGAGCAAACTGAAAAAGAAACAAAAATATGATTAATTAGTTTTAGTTAAAAATAATTTTACTTTTGCCTTAATTGATACATATTTACTTCCATTAAGTGCACTGTATAGTCTTCATTTAACAAAATAAGTCTAGAAATGTTTGATGTAACCTAAATTTCTGCTCTTGCAGTACAATGAGTTTCTCTTATTGACATTTCTGGCCTTGGGTTTACACTTCTGGCAAAAATGATTGGTTGGGCCACAGCCTGCCCTGCGATGGGTCTATTTCACATACTTTGCAGGAATTGGTCAGTTTACTATGCAAATATTGCTGCTGTTACGTGCTGTTCAGTTGGTTCTGACCCATAGCCACCCTATGTACAATAGAATGAAACACTGCCCGATCCTCCATCATCCTTGGAATCATTGTTATGCTTGAGCCCACTGTTGCAGTCACTGTGTCAATCAATCTTGTTAAGGGTCTTCCTCTTTTTCACTGACAATGTATTTTTACCAAGCATGATGTCCTTCTCCACGGACTGATCCTTCCTGATAACACGTCCAAAGTATGTAAGGTGTAGTCACGCCATTCTTGCTTCTAAGGGGCATTCTAGTTGTACTTCTTCCAAGACAGATTTGTTCATTCTTTTGGCAGTCCATGTTACATTCGATATCCTTCGCCAACACCACGATTCAAACGCGCCAATTCTTCTTCGGTCTTTCTTATTCATTGTCCAGCTTTTGCGTGCATATGAGGCAACTGAAAACACCATGGCTTGGGTCAGGTGCACCTTAGTCTTCAAGGTGACATCTTTGCTTTTTAATTCTTTAAAGAGGTCTTTTGCAGCAGATTTCCTCAATGCAATGCATGGTTTGATTTCTTGACTGCTCCTTCCATGGCTGTTGATTGTGGATCCAAGTAAATGAAATCCTTGACAACTTCAATCTTTTCTCCATTTATCACGATGTTGCTTATGGATTTTTGTATTATGTTGAGGCGTAATCCATACTGAAGGCTGTGGTCTTTGATCTTCATCAGAAAGTCCTTCAAGTCCTCTTCACTTTCAGCAAGCAAGGTTGCATAATCTCCATAAGGTAGGTTGTTAATGAGTTTTCCTCCAATCCTAATGCCCTGTTCTTTTTCATATAGTCCAGTTTCTTGGATTATTTGCTCAGCATACAGATTGAATAGGTATGCTGAAAGAATACAACCCTGATGCACACCTTTCCTGACCTTAAACCATGCAGTATCCCCTTGTCCTGTTGGAATGACTGTCTCTTGATCCACGTACAGATTCCTCATGAGCATAATTAAGTGTTCTGGAATTTCCATTCTCCACAATGTAATCCATAATTTGTTATGGTCCGTACAGTCGAATGCCTTTGTATAGTCAATAAAACACAGGTAAACATCTTTCTGGTATTCTCTGCTTTCAGTCATTATCCATCTGACATCAGCAATGATATGCCTGGTTCCACGTCCTCTTCTAAATCCGGCTTGAATTTCTGGCAGTATTTGTCGATATACTGTTGCAGCTGCTTTTGAATGATCTTCAGCAAAATGTTGCTTGCATGTGATATTAATCATATTGTTCGATAATTTACATATTTGGGAGTAGGCATAAAAACGGATCTCTTTCAGTTGGTTGGCCACATAACTGCCTTCCAAATTTCTTGACATAGATGAGTGAGTGCTTCCAGTGCTACATGCTTTCCTGTCTTTTCAAGCCACCCTTTGAAATCTTCTGTTCAGCTCTTTCAGCTCATCATTTTTTTTCCTTTTGCTTTAGCTACTCGATGTTCAAGAGCAAGTTTCAGAGTCTCTTCTGACATCCACTTTTCTTTCTCTCCTGTCTTTGTAATGACCTCTTGCTTTCTTCATGTATGATGTCCTTGACATCATTCCAGAACTCGTCTGGTCTTCTGAATGGTCATTAGTGTTCAATGCGTCAAATCTATTCTTGAGGTGGTCTCTAAATTCAGGTTGGATATACCTGCATTTGTTGTTTTCTGCCTTTTCGTTCAGTATCATTTTTGCAGGGATCAGATGATATCTCACTGTAGTTTTGATTTGTATCTCTCTGATGACTAATAATCGTAAGCATCTTTTCATGTGTTTGTTGGCCACTTGAATGTCCTCTTTGGTGAAGTGTCTATTCAAGTCTTTTGCCCACTTTTAAATTGGAACGTTTGTGTTTTTGTTGCTAAGTTGCAGTTTTCTATATATTTTAGAGATTAGACCCTTATCAGACATGTCAGTCCCAAAGATGTTTTTCCCCAGTTTGCAGGTAGGTTCTCTTTTCAATCTTTCAATAGTCTTTTGATAAGCATAAATATTTAATTTTTAGGCAGTCCAGTTATTGAACTTGTCCTCTATTTGTACATCTGTAGTTATGTTTGATAATCTATTTCTGAAAAAAATTAGGTCTTCCTATGTTGTCTTCCAGGAACTTTATAGTTTCGCTTTAACATTTAGGTCTTTGATCCATTTTTGGTTAATTTTTATGTATGGTGTGAGGTATGGATCCTGATTCATTTTTCTGCAAATGGATATCCAGTTTGGTCAGCATCATTTGTTAAAGAGACTGTTTCTTTCTCACTGAGTGGACTTTTACCCCTTGGTGAAAATTAGCTATGCATAAATGGATGGACTTCTGTATTCTCAGTTCTATTCCACTGGTCTATGTGTCTGCCATTGAACCAGTTCCAGGCTGTTCTGATTACTGTGTCTGTATAGTATGTTTTGAGATGAGGAAATGTGAGGCCTCCTACTTTGTTCTTCAATAATGCTTTGGATATTCAAGGCCTCTTCCCTTTCCGTATAAAGTTGTTAACTAGTTTTTCTATTTCAGTAAGGATATTTTTGGAATTTGGATTGGGATTGCATTATATCTATAGATGGCTTTCATAATGTTAAGTCTTTCAATCCATGAGCATGAAATGATCTTCCATTTACGTAAGTCTCTTTTAGTTTCCTGAAGCTGCATTTTACAGTTTTCATTGTATAGGTCTTTTACACCCATGGTTAAATTAATTCCTAGGTATTTTATAGTTCTGGTGGCCTTTCTAAATGGTATTGTTGTCTTGGCTTCTTTTTCAGAGTTCTTCTTGTTAGTGTAAAGGAACCCAACTGATTTTTTGGTGTTGATCTTGTACCCTGCCACTCTACTGAATCCTTCTCTTAGATCTAGTAGCTTTCTTGTGGGATCTCTGGGATTTTCTATGTACAGGATTATATCATCTGCAGAGATAGTTTTACTTCTTCTTTTCCAATTTGGATGCATTTTATTTCCTTTTCTTGCTGTATTTCTTTGGCTAGGACTTCCAGTACAATATTGAATAGGAGTGGTGATAATTGGCATCCTTGTCTCTTTCCTGTTCTCAGAAGGTAAGCTCTCAGCCTTTCTCCATTTTGAATAATATTGGCTGTTGGTTTTGCAAATATGCACTTAATTATGTTGAGGGATTTCCCTTCTATTTCTATTTTCCAGAAGGTTTTTATCAGGAAGAATGTTGGATTTTATCAAATATCTTTTCTGCATCAATTAATATGATTATATGGTTCTTCTTTGTTTTATTTACATGGTAAGTTGCACTGATTGATTTTCTAATGTTGAATCACCCTTGCATTCCTGGTATGAATTCTACCTGATCATGATGTATAATTTGATTAATATGTTGTTGAATTCAGTTTGCTAGAATTTTGTTGAGAATTTTTGCATCTGTAACATTATAAAGCAATTATAAAAGTTATAAAACTAACAAATATAAAAAACATTTACACTTGCTATGAGGGATAATGGTCTGTAATTTTCTTTTCTGTGGTGTCTTTACCTGGCTTTGATATCAGAGTGATGCTGGCTTCATAGAACGAGGTAGTATTATTTCCTTTTCTGTTTCAGAAGAGTTTGAGTAGAACTGGTGTCAACTTTTCTCTGAATGCTTAGTAAATTCCCCTGCAAATCCATCTGTTTTTTTCCCCCTTGGGAGTTTCTTAACGTCTTTAATCTTTTCTGTTGTTAGGAGTCTGTTTAGATTTTCTACCTCTATTTGTGTTAGTTTAAGTAGGTAGCATGTTTCTACAAATTTGTCCATTTCTTCTAGGTTTCAAATTTGTTAGAGTACAATTTTACATGGTATTGTGTTATGATCCTCTTTATCTCAGTTGGATGGTGTTGTAATGTCTCCAATTTCATCTCTTATTTTGGTTATTTGTATTTTCTCATTTTTTTCCTTTATCAATTTGGCCAGTGGCTTGTCACTTCTATTGATTCTAGCAAAGAACCAATTTCTACTCTTGTTGACTCTTCCTATTTTTTTTTTTTGTTTTCTAATTCTGCTCTGATCTTTACCAATTCCTTTCTGCTGGTAGGTTTGGTCTTCTTTTACTCATTCTTTTCTTGTTGTACAAGTGGTAACGTTAAGTTAGTGATTTTGGACCTTTCTTCCTTTTCTAATGTATGCATTTATTGCTACAAATTTCCTCCTGAGCATTACTTTTGCTGCATCCCAAAGGTTTTAGTACGTTGTTTTCATTCTCATTTGATTCTAACTATTTTTTAATTCCACTTTTTATTTCCTCTGTGAACCAGTAGTTTTTTCTGTTGTTGTTAGGTGCCTTCAAGTCGGTTCTGACTCATAGCAATCCTATGTACAATACAATGGAACACTGTGCAGTCCTGCATCATTCTCACAACCATTGCTATGTTTTAGCCAATTGTTGCACACACTGTGTCAATCCAACTCATCACAGGTCTTCCTCTTTTTCACTGACCCTCTAACTTACCAAGCACAGTGTCCTTCGCCAAGGACTGGTCCTTTGTGATAACATGTCCAAAGTACGTGAGATGAAGTCTCGCCATCCTCACGTCTAAGGAGCATTCTGGCTGTATTTCTACCAAGACAGATTTGTTTGTTTTTCTGGCAGTAAGGTGTTATTTAGTTTCCATATATTTCTTTTCCTTGTTCTTCCTGTTACTGATTTCTAGTATCATACCACTATGGTCAGAGAAGATTCTTCGTATAATTGCAATCTTTTTAAATTTATTGATGCATGCTTTGAGGCCTAAATTATGGTCTATTATGGAGAACGTTCCATGTGCACTGGAGAAGAATGTATTGTGCTGCTATTGGGTGGTATACTCTATGTATGTGTGTAAGGTCCAGTTGGTTAATGTTTTTTAGATCTTCTGAATCTTTATTGATTTTCTTTCTAGTTGTCCATTGCAGAAAGTGGTGTGTTAAAATCTCATACTGTTATTGTAGATCTATTTCTCTCTTCAACTCCATTAGAGCTGGTTTTATAAATCTGGAGCGCTGACATTGGGTGCATAAATATTTATACGTGTTATGTCTTCTTGGTGAATTGATCCTTTATTCATTATAATGTCCTCGTTTATCTCTTCTAATGGATTTTGACTCAAAGTTTATTTTGTCACATATTAATATTGCCACTCCAGTTCTCTTTAGGTTACTGTTTGCTTGGTATATATGTTTTTCCATTCTTTGATTTTTAACCTATTTATATCTTTGTATCCAAGGTATGTTTCTTGTAGACAACATATTGATGGGTCTCGCTTTTTTTTTTAATCCATTCTACTACCCTCTGCCTCTTGACTGTTGCAGTCAATCCACGTACATTCATTGTGATTATTGATATGTAAGAATTCACTTTTGCCATTTTGTTATACTTTTTTGTGTGTGATGTAACAGTTTCTTTGTTCTTCTTTACTTTCTGTGCTGAGTTCTTTTTGTATATGGATTTTCTTTTCCATTTGTATAACTCTATATGGCAGTCCTGCTGTTCTATAGGTTTGCTATCAGTTGGGACTGACTCAATGGCAATGGGTTTGGTTTTTCGTTTTCCATTTATTACTGTTTCTGTGTCTCTTGAGTTTTTTGTTATTTTCTTCATCTTTATTTTGGTCAAAGATTTATTGATTTTCTTTATGGTTAGCCCAAAGTTTACATTTATCATCTTATATTTAAAACAGTCTGTTATATCTTGAAATCACCTTGACTTTATCTTCATATGGGAAGTTCTGTAACTACACCATTCATTCTCCCTTTTGTTTTGAAGTTGTTATCATTTACAACTTAATATCTCTGGTTTCCTGTAAGCAATTTTGTACCTTTATTTTGCTTTTGTCAATTCTTTACCTGGCTTGGTATCTTGGTAATGCTGTTGTGTGTCTTTATCTCAGGTTGTTGTCTGATGCCATTGATTTTCTATCCTAAAGACTCCCTTTAATATTTCTTGCAGGGCTGCTCTAAAAAATAAAAAACCTTGTTGCCATTGAGTTGATTCTGACTCACAGGGCTGGTCTGATGGTTAAAATACCCTGAATTTCTGTCTATCTGGGCAAACTAATTTCTGTCAATGAAAAATGAGGCGTATAATTCCTACTTCACTGGGTAGCTGTTGGGTTAAATGAGATGACGCTGTTTCTGGTTTATGATAAATACTGAATAAAAGTTAACATCTCTTTTAAATTACCTGGATAAAACCTCCATTGTTTCTTAGGGTTGTGATCCATACAGAAAAGTTGCTGTAATGATGGGGAGAGCTTTCATAAAAGTTTCCTCACTTTTCTCATTCCTCAGATGAAGGTGGTTGGAAGTGACAGTTAATTAAAAATAATTCATGTAAAACACTAAAATGACAATAGATAAGTGGTAACTTTGGTGAAGGGTAAGACAGTACACAGCACTGGGGAAGCCAGCACAACCTCTAAGAGGCAGGGTCATGGAAGCTCCATAGACACATCCAAACTCCCTGAGGGACCGAACTGCTGGACTGAGGGCTGTGGGGACCATGCTCTCGGGGAATATCTAGCTCAACTGGCATAATATAGCTTATAAAGAAAATGTTCTACATTCTACTTTGGCAAGTAGTGTCTGGAGTCTTAAAAGCCTGTGAGCTGCCATCTAGGATTCTCCACTGGTCTCACCCCTTTGGGAGCAAGGAATAATGAAGAAAACTAAAGATAAAAGGGAAAGGTTAGTCCAAAGGACTACTGGACCACATCTACCATGACCTCCACCAAACTGAGTCCAGTACAACTAGATGCTGTCCGGCTACCATCACTGACTGCTCTGACAGGGATCACAATAGAGGGTCCCAGATAGAGCTGGAGAAAAATGTAGAACAAAATTCTAACTCAAAAAGAAAGACCAGACTTGCTGGCCTGACAGATACCGTCTCAGTATTGAAGTCATTCCTAAGGTTCACCCTTCAGGCAGAGATTGGACATGCCCACAAAACAAAACAAGACTGAAGGGGCCCACCAGCCCAGGGGCAAGGACTAAAACGCAGGAGGGAACAGGAAAGCTGGTAATAGAGAACCCAAGGTTGAGAAGGGAGAGTGCTGACATGTCATGGGTTGTTAACCAATGTCAAAAAACAATATGTGTACTGTTTAATGAGAAGCTAGTTTGTTCTGTAAACACTCATCTAAAGTACAATAAAAAAAACTCACAAAACTAAAGGCATTATGCAGATCTCTGTTCTTACTCCTGTCCTTACTAAATCCAGAAGAAAAAAAGAAACCAGTTACCTAGTCTTGAAGTCAGTTTTCTCCAGGGTATTTTTAAGTGCAGCTGAAAGTTGCATCCTATAAGAGGAAAAAAGCTTGAATTACAAGACATGGATAACATTTATGCTACGTCAAAAATTTTAAAAATACAACACGTGAAAGATTCATTTCCCTTTAAATATAACATAAAACATAAGGAGGTTTCTAAACTGTATTACATAGATGATCCTTTGATAAATCTGCATCCTTATCAAAATCTTAGAAATAACACTGAAATGGATGGACATTGTGCACTGCCAGGCTGAGGGGCTGAGTAGAGCCTGAAACCCAGCTGAGCTTTGCTTTCCAAGTTATCTGCCTTGGCTCAGGGCTGGGAGGAAGCGTTAGGCACTACAGAGATTAGTGCCAGCGTGAAAATGTAAAGAGGTAGGGAATACGAAGCCATACTTGACTACAAGCTTTAAAACATGCATACATACAAACAAGCTCCATAAATTACTTTTAAATTAAAATAGCTAATAAGTAATAATAAAAAGGCAATCAATTCAGCAATAGTAATTTCTTCTTTTCTGCCACAGAAAGTTTCATTAAAAGGAGATATTTTAAGAGCTATGAAGTCACTTTACTGTAAAAATATGATCAATTTGGTGAGCCAGTAATATAAAATGAGGGTAAAAAGTTCATGGCTATAAACACTTAAAATTGCTATAACTACTTTTCAATTAGATGTATGAGGAAATTCACCTGGGAAAGCCAGAGTTATTAATTTATATTATTAATTCAAATCACAAGTTTATGAGAGACCATGTTTGTGTTGTTAGCAGCTATATATCAGGACCTAGCACAAGGCTTGGGACAATGTAGAAATTCAAGTCCTTGTTGAATGAATTTTAAAATACAGATTATAAAACCTACAATAAAAATATATGAGTTTTTGATGACAGTGCTCTAACTGGATTAACAGTTACTAGAATAAATGAATCCATGTAATACTTTGAAACACCAAATGAGAAGTAACATCACATCTCTTTGGTCTTTTTTAACTTTCCTTATTAATCTTATGTGTTGTTGTTGTTGTTAGGTGCCATTGAGTTGGCTCCGACTCATACCAACCCTATGCACAACAGAACGAAACACTGCCTGGTCCTGCGCCATCCTTACAATTGTTGTTATGCTTGAGCCCATTGTTACAGCCACTGTGTCAATCCACCTCATTGAGGGTCTTCCTCTTTTCCACAGACCCTGTACTTTGCCAAGCATGATGTCCTTCTCCAGGGACTGATCCCTCCTGACAACATGTCCAAAGTATGTAAGACACAGTCTCACCATCCTTGCTTCTAAGGAGCATTCTGGTTGTACTTCTTCCAAGGCAGATTTGTTCATTCTTCTGGCAGTCCATGGTATATTCAATATTCTTCACCAACACCAAATTCAAAGGGGTCAATTCTTCTTCGGTCTTCCTTATTCATTGTCCAGCTTTCACATGCATATGAAGCAATTGAAAATGCCATGGCTTGGGTCAGGCGCACCGTAGTCTTCAAGGTGACATCTTTGCTCTTTAACACTTTAAAGAGGTCCTTTGCGGCAGATTTACCCAATGTAATGCGTCTTTTGATTTCTTGACTGCTGCTTCCATGGCTGTTGATTGTGGATCCAAGTAAAATGAAATCCTTGACAACTTCAACCTTTTCTCCATTTATCATGATGTTGCTCATTGGTCCAGTTGTGAGAATTTTTGTTTTCTTTATGTTGAGGTGCAATCCATACTGAAGGCTGTGGTCTTTGATCTTCATTACTAAGTGCTTCAAGTCTTCTTCACTTTCAGCAACAAAGGTTGTGTCATCTGCATAATGTAGGTTGTTAGTGAGTCTTCCTCCAATCCTGATGCCCCGTTCTTCATATAGTTCAGCTTCTCGATTATTTGCTCAGCATACAGATTGAACAGGTATGGTGAAAGAATACAGCCCTGACGCACACCTTTCCTGACTTTAACACAATCAGTATCTCCTTGTTCTGTCCGAACAACTGCCTCTTGATCTACGTAAAGGTTCCTCATGAGCACAATTAAGTGTTCTGGAATTCCCATTCTTTGCAATGTTATCCATAATTTGTTACGATCCACACAGTCGAATGCCTTTGCATAGTCAATAAAACACAGGTAAAGATTTTTCTGATGTTCTCTGCTTAATTAATTTTAATCTTATGTAACTTCTTCAAATAAAGACATCGATAAATGATATAACTGTTCTCTCAGGGGTCAGCTTTTGTATGACAAGTATCTAATCATCATTTTGCTCCCACACGTTTTGCATTCAGTTTACAACAGTTAAGCACTAAGCTGGTAAGTTACCAGTAGTAGCCAGAAGATGGCAGAGTCCACCCAGAGTTGCCCCAGAAGAAAGGCCTAGGGATTTACTTCCTGAAGATCACTGCCACTGTAAAACCCTATGGGGCGCAGTTTTACTATGAAACACATGGGATTACCATGAGTCAAAATCAACTTGAGGGCAATTACTTTGGGTATTTTTACTGTTTTCACAAAGCTTATACTTAACATGAAGCCCTGGTGGTGCTGTGGTTAAAAGCTCGGTCTTTAACCAAAAGGTCAGCCATTTGAATTCACCAGCTGCTCATCGGAAACCCTACGGGGCAGTTCTACTCTGTCCTATAGAGTCACTATGAGTCAGAATCGACTCGATGGCAACAGGTTTTTCAACGGGTGTTTCTCTTCTGGCCAACCTTCTTTTCTTTCACTCACTAGTTCATCTTTTCAGTCAAACAATTCATATTTTTGCATTGCTTCAGTCCTTAGCAATTACTGATTATAAAATAATTGAACTATGAGTATGCTTAACATATAATTACCTGTCTAATGCAAGATTTTTGATTTCAAAAGCAATTTTCGCCTCTTCAACTTCATTTTCCAGGCCTTCAATTTTACTAATAAAGAAGCATGAACAAAAAAATTTCAGCAATATCAGAAAAAATCCTTAAAATTTTTAAAACTAAACCTTTGAAAACAGTAAAATGACTCTATCCAAATAAAAGTATTTTACAGTCTCACTGTACTTGCACAGATTTGGTAACCTGATCGGCCCTCAGATACTTTGCTTAAGTAAGAGGTTCCCAGAAAGTGCTTATGTAATCAATCACTCATGTGCATGTAAGTCTGTATCCCAAATAACTTCCCAATGCATGTGTGACAAATTTGGAAAAATAGAGGAAAAAGAAAGACAGTACATTCTAAGATGTACAATATGATTAAACCTTAATAAGAACCACAAAGAAAACAAAAAATATGACATACGCTTCGATTTGCTTTTCTTGCATGAGTTGTTCTGGAGTTTTTTCTTCATCTACAAATATAGTTTTTTGAAGTTAGTAACATTTTAGAACAGTGCTGTCCAAGAGAAACAGAACGTAAATAAAAAGTGCAAACCACATATGTAATTTAAAATTTCTAGTTTCCACAATATAAGACAAACAAGTGAAATTAATTTTAATATATTTTATTTAACCCAATATAATCCAAAGTGTTATCATTCTAACATGTAATCAATATAAAAACTATTAATGAAATATTTCATATTCTTTTGTGCATACTTTATACTTATAATACATCTCAATTAGGACTAACCACGTTTCAAGCGTTAAATAGCTAGTGGTTACTGTATTAGATAGGATGCTTTTAGAATGATAGGGAATAAAAAAATCTGTATGTTTGTTAGTAACAAACAACGGGAAATTAAAGTTAAAAAAAAAAATACTCAGTATAATAGCATCCAAAAACATGACGTACTTAAGGATAAATTTAACGATATGTTTATGATCTCTACACTGAACACTACTAAACACTGCTGAGATAAATTACAGTCCTAAGTAAATGGAGAGATATACCATGTACATGTAATGGAAGGCTCAGTATTGTTAGTATAACAATTTTCCCATATTGACCTATAGGTTCCAATAAAAAATCCATCAAGCTTTTTTTCTGTAGAGATTGATAAACTGATTTTAAAATTCATATAGAAATGGAAAGGACCTAGAATAGCCAAACAATTCTGACAAAGGATAACAAAGCTGGGGAACTTACAGTAGCTTATATCAAGACTTACTCTAATGCTACAATAATCAAGAGGGAGCGGTACTGGCATAAGATAGAAAGATACCTCAATGGAACAGAGTAGAGAGAGAGCCCAGAAATAGACCCACACATACACGTTCACTTGATTTTCAACAAAAATGCCAAGGTAATTCAATGTAGAAAGGATAGTCTTTTCAACAAATGGTGCTGGAACTACTAGATTTTCATATGGGAGAAAAAAAAAAAAAAACCTTGACCCTTACCTAACACCATACCCAAAAATTAACTCATAAAATATTAAAACCAAAAAACCAAACCTACTGCCCAGTCAAATCCACTCTGACTCATAATCGACTCTACAGGATAGAGTAGAACTGCCACATGGGGTTTCCAAGGCTATAAATCTTTATGGAAACTGACTGCCACATCTTTCTTGCTTATAAGCAGCTGGTAGATTTGAACCACCGATCTTTTGGTTAGCAACCAAATGCTCAACCTTTGCACCACCAGGGCTCCAGACCTAATATTAAACCTAAAACTAGAAAACTAGAAAAAAGCATAGGAGAAAATCTTTGTGATCTTGAGGTAGTTACAGGTTTCTTAAATAGGACTCAAAAATCACTAACCATCAAAACTTTAAAAAATTGATAAACTGCTCAGAATTAAAACCTTCTGCTTCTCAAAAGATACTATAAGAAAATAAAAAGGCAAGCAACTAGAGAAAATATTTTATATCTATCCATCTAAAAAAGGATTTGCATTCATTAATTAAAAAAAAAAGAAAGAACTCTTAAACTCAGCAAGACCAACAATCCCATTATTAGATGTGCAAAAATGTGAATATGTACTCCATAAATGATATACATATGGCCAATAATAAGCACATGACGAAATGCTCAACATCATTAGTTATCAGGAGATATAAATTAAAACTACAGGAGATACCACTAAATATCCATTACAACCGCTAGAAGTTAAAAAAAACGACAATACCAAGTGTTGATGAGACTATCAAGTAGCTGGAAATCTTATATACTGCTGGGAGGGATGCACCATAATGGTACAGTCATTTTAAGCTGTTTAGTACTTTTTTAAAAAGTTAGGCACACACTTGCCACACAGCCTGACCACTGTACTTTTAGATATTCACACAAGAGAAATGAGAACAAATATCCACAAATGTCCATAGCAGCCTTATTCATAACGAGCAAAACACTGGAAACAACTCATCAACAGGTAATACATAAATTATGGTATACTCATAACTGCATACTTTAAAATAGTGAGTTTTATATTATGTGAAATTATATCTCAATTAAAAGAAGCTGGTCAGACACAAAAAAAGTACATACCATATAATTCCATTTACATTAAATTCTAGAACCAAACCTGTAGCTGTTGAGTCGATTCCAACTCATAGCGACCCTAGAGGACAGGGTAGAACTGTTTCCAAGGAGCGGCTGGTGGATTCAAACTGCCGACCTTTTGGTCAGTACCAACTGAATGCTTAACTACTGTACCACCAAGTCTCCAAATTTTAAAACAGTGTTGTTCAATAGAGCTTTCTACAATGATGAAAACATTTCGTATCTGTGCTGTTCGATATGGTAGCCACTAGTCACTATGGCTATTGAGCATTTGATACATGGCTAGTCCAAATGAAGAACTAAATTATTTTATTTGACTTTAAAAAGCCACATGTGCTACAACAAAAAGACAACCCATTAAAAAATGGGCAAAAGACTTGTTATTTGATACACACACACAGATATAAAGAACATGGCATCAGGGTTGGAGGAAGACTCATTAACAACCTGCCTTATGCAGATGACAGACCCTTGCTTGCTGAAAGCGAAGAGGATTTGAAGCACTTACTGACGAAGATCAGAGACTACTGCCTTCAGTATGGGTTACGCCTCAACATAAAGAAAACAAAAATTCTCACAACTGGACCAATAAACAACATCATGATAAACAGAGAAAAAAATTGAAGTTGTCAAGGATTTCATTTTACTTGGATCCACAATCAACACCACGGAAGTAGCAGTCAGGAAATCAAACGACGTATTGCATTGGGCAAATCTGTGGCAAAAGACATCTTTAAGATGTTATAAAGCAAAGACGTCACTTTGAGGACTAAGGTGCACCTGACCCAAGCCATGGTATTTTCAGTCACCTCATATGCATGCAAAAGCTGGACAAAAAATAAGGAAGGAAGACCAAAGAACTGATGCCACTGAATTATAGTGTTGGTGAAGAGTTTTGAATACACCATGGGCTACCAGAAGAATGAACCAATCTGTCTTGAAAGAAGTACAGCCAGAATGCTCCTTAGAAGCTAGGATGGTGAGACTTCGTCTCATGGACTTTGGACATGTTATCATGAGGGAGTGGTCCCCAGAGAAGGACATCATGCTTGGTAAAGGAGAGGGTCAGCAAAAAAAGAGGAAGACCCTCAATGAGATGGATTGACACAGTGACTGCAACAATAGGCTCAAACATAGCAACATTTGTGAGGGTGGAGCAGTATCAGGCAGTGTTTCGTTCTGTTGTACACAGGGTTGCTATGAGTTGGAACCGACTTGAAGGCACCAACAACAATATATATATCTTTTACTAGGTCCTAAGGGCCAGGGCAAGTCTTATATTGATTTTTGCCTCCTTACGAGGCATAGTACTGTATTATGCTGTACCCCTAACATTACCCAAATAAACAATTTTCTGTAAAACTGATTTTCTTTTCATTAGGGTACTATTCATCATTAAACTCACGAAACCTTATTTGAAAATGAAAATACTTACTTGCATCAACCACTGATTTATATTCCAAGAGTTGTTGTTTTGTCTGTGCTCTCAATCTGAAAAAAAAAAAGTCATAGTTATTGACTGAGATTCTACTCATTATCATTAAAGTGGAGTCCCTAGGCGGTGAAAATGGTTAAGCACTCGAATGGTAACCAAAATGTTGGCGGTTTGAGTCCACCCAGAGGCAACTCAGAAGGAAGGCCTGGAGATCTAATTCTGAAAAATCAGTCACTGAAAACACTTCAGAGCACAGTTCTACTGACACACATGGTGCCGCCATGAAACAGAATTGACTCAACAGCAACAGATACTGGTAGTACATGGTAGATCAACTCATCTTTTTCAGAAGCTGATGAAACAAAATGAGTCCTCATTAAAGTTTCAGTATGAAGTCTCAGTATATGCTCTCGTTTTACTTAAAATGTGCATAAAGAAATTTAAGGGCTCAGGGAAAGACACAAAATGGATTACAGTGGGAAAACATCATATGGGAAAAGTAAAAAACTCGATTTTTAAGTTTATCCTTAGTAGACCAAACTGAATGAGATGGATTGACACAGCGCCTGCAACAATGGGCTCAAACATAGGAACAATAGTGAGGACAGCGCAGGACTGGGCAGTGTTTCATTCTGTTGTACACAGGGTTGCTATGAGTCAGAATGGACTCGATGGCACCTAACAAGGCCAGACTGAAATGGGCTTAATGAGAACTGCTAACAAAGAAGACCAAAATGGTAAAACCAGCACACTGTAATGAGCAACCAACACAGGTTGTAACTTTCCCTGGAGATACAGAAAAATAATGAAGATGCTAATCCTTGGATAAGTAATTCATATAGTGTCTTCGTTGTCCTGTGATTCTACTTGATTCAAAATCATACATAAAGTAGAAAAGCTATGAGTAAAATAGTAATTAGTTATTAAATTTTATTTACAAAATGTTTCACATCTGCATAGTAGTTTCCTAATTCTGAAATTATTTGCCTTTCAACATGAGGACTTATTTAAGTAGCTAAGAAACATTACACAAATTTCTCAAGTTTTAATGCACATTCCTTATTGTTTCAAAATTCCAAAGGAAAACAGCAATTTCTTAGAGATTAAGCAGGATAGTATTCTACAATACACACTGGAGGAATAGTTTCCTGTTTAGCTGAAACGGAAAAAAAATCTTATATTTTTAATATTTTATACTGTAGGTAGGAATGGATTTTAAAAACAAGGCTGTAAAGGGTTTATTAGTTAAGGCCTTTCAAACCAGTGGCAAAGCTAAAATATAGTCACAATGCTTATCAAAAAAAAAACCTTGTAATGATTTAGAAGTCAGCAAATTTCTTCTGTAAAGGGTCAGATAAATATTTTAGGCATTTTGAGACATATGGTCTCTTGCAACTACTCAACTCTGCCATTGTAGCATGGAAGTTGTGTACCAATTAAACTTTGTGGCTGCTGAAATTTGAATTTCATGTAATTTTCATGTGTTATGAAATATTTTTGTGATTTTCTCCTCAACCATTTAAACACACAAAAACCATTTTTAAGCTGGAGTGGCCATACAAAAATGGGAAGTAGGGTGGATTTGGTACAGGGTAGTAGTTTGCCCACTCCTGCTTTAGCAGACTGATTGTTCCTTCTCACCAAATCTCCACTTCCAACTGCTTAGTGGAAAAGCATAAATATAGTCCTCTTAGTAGAAAAAATAAGCAAGATCTACAGAACTACACCTTATCTACTCTAAGACCAGAAGAATTAGATGGTGCCTGGTTACCACTATTCAGTGTTCTGATTAGGACGACAATAGATGGACCCTGATGGAATGGGGAAAAAACACGGAACAAACTCAAATTCTTAAATAGTCCAGACTTACTGGACCAGTTGAGACTACGGGGCTCCCTGAGACTATTGTCCTGCGATACTCTTTAAACCTTAAACCGAAACTATTCCCTGAGGTCACCTTATAGCTAAATAACAGATTAGCTCACAATACTGTGTTCCTTAAAAAAAAAAAAAAATCATCTAGTATGAGGCCAAATGGTGAACAATTACTTTAAAGCAAAGACGAGACAGTAAGGGAACAGGGAAACTAAAATATTGGGAACAGAACAACCCGTAGGAAATGAGAATAATATAACCAAAGTCACTGAACCATCTGTGTAAAGACTGTCGCATGTGAACCTAATTAGCTGTGTAAACTTTCACCGAAAACACAGTAAAATATTATTTAAGAAAATATAAGCAAGTTTCTTGATCAAAATTTACAGTTTTAAAAGAAAGGGCTGTAGCATCCTCCTACCAGTTGGTCAGGGCTGGGGCCCGGCACAACCTCCGGCCTGAAAACGGGAGACCCAGCGTATGAGGGGGGAAGAAAAAGGGAAGGAGTTAAGGCTCTGGAGGTCTTCCTAAAGGCCCCAAGGAATATGCTGAAACCTTTCCTGAGAGTATCTCATTTAACCCCCATAGCAATTCTACAATGAGGGTATCATTTTTTTCTCTCCTTTTCGCAGATACAGGTGCTTAAAGGGGTTTGATTTTGAACCCCGGACTTTCTGACCAAAGGCCAGAGCTCTTAGCCACGACGCCCACTTGGCTCCCGCCCACCGCCCAGACGGCAAAACCTGAGCAGCAGGGTCATATGGTCCTCTTTGTGCGCCTCCTGGGCGCCGGCGGCCTGCGGCTGCCCGCCTTCTCCTCCGGAGTCCGCGAGCTCGCCGGTGGCTTTCTCCTCGGGCTGCTTCTCCATTGCTGGCTGGCACAAACAGCACCCACGCAGGACAGGGAAAGGGGCAGCAAGGCAGAACCGTTTTGCCAACGGTGCCTCAGAACGGGTCGCTTTTCCCGCCACTAAATCGACGCAAAAGGCCGTAAAGCAAACGCGCCTCGGTCCCGCCCCTTCCCTTCCTCCTCAACACCGCCCCCTTTGTCCGGTTGCCATGGTTACTTCGGCTTTCCTTTTTTTTCTATCTCGGGCTCTAAGTTGTCGAAATCATTATATGCCCCCTCATAAAATGTTCGAACTTTAAGCGCGGACTATATTGAGTGCTACAGCCGTTTGGAATACTGCCGGCTTCCGGGAATGGCAGCCGGGAGGGAGAAAACCACGACATAAATGGTCATTCAGCCTTGGCTCTTGGGACACGGGAGATCAGGGACAGCTGTTTGTTTATCCACCTGGGCACTCCCTTCTCTTCCGCGGCTTCGGAAAGCGGGTGTGCGCGACGGCTGGTTTGTATGTAAGACTTTTGATGAGCCCATGAGATCCAAGCCCCTAAATGAGCGGAGAAACGAGTGGCTCAACTTCAGAGCTACCCACGATCCCTGTGTACGAGGCAGTACAGACACCTGAACTCCAATCTTCCAACTGGCCACATCCGTACACGTCGAATTCCCTGCATACGTTACTCGGAACTTGGACTCCCACTACCGGTAACTGTTGGGTGGGATTCGGTGCCCCCGTGTCTGCTTGTTAATTTAGCAGGTTATAGTTGAGCTTTCTCCGCAGCAAGTGAACGGAAAATGGAGAAAATACAGAACATGTAGAGGCCAGATTTGTAGTTTTTCAATAGGTCCGTTGTGTGAGGGGCACTGACTTCGAGGCAAAAAACTAGTTTGGACCTTTTCAGCAAGATAGCTGAGCATTCCATTTTATACCTAGTTTCCCCAGAGTTACACTAGATCACACAATGCTGTTTTCTTCCTGTCCATACAAACATAGCATGAACAGCATGTTTGTGTATGGGAAGGCAGTGTAACAGTCAAAAGGTAAATGACAAACTTGGAAAGTCTTACGTATTTTTAAGATTAATAACCCAATAGGAAAGACAGAATTGGCAAAGGGCAGCTTGAAAAGACAATTCACAGAAATAGAAAACAAATAGACAAAACCCAAAATTTATTAACCTAGACACCAGAGCCCTGGTGGCACAGTGATTAAGAGCTTGGTGGCTAACCAAAAGGTTAGCAGTTCAAACCCACCAGCCGCTCCTTGTAAACCCTATGGAACCAGTTCCAGTTTGTCCTATAGGGTCACTATGAGTTGCAGTTGATTCAATGGCAACCATTTTGTTTTAGACATCAGAAGTATAAACTGAAACAGCAAACAAAGAGAGAATTTTTTACCAGATTCACAGATATTGGAGAGATTATTTCCAGTACTGGTAAGGATGCAAGAAAAAAAAGCACTATTATACATTGCTATCACTGGAGAAGGACATGATGCTTGGTAAAGTGGAAAAAAAAATTTTGGGGGGATTAGTGAAAAAGAGGAAGACCCTCAACGAGATGGATTTACATGGTGGCTAAACAATGGGCTCAAGCACAGCAAAGATTGTGAGGATGGCACAGGATAGGGCAGTGTCTCATTCTGTTGTACACAAGTGTCACTGAGTCAGAACCAACTCGACAGAACCTAACAACATACGTTGCTAACAATGTTGAGAACTTCCATCTCCAGTACCTGTCTGAACTTCAATGCACATACTCTTTGAGGAACCCAGTGTACATTAAAAAGAAAAAAAGTACAGTATGTGATGATTAACAGCCTTGTCTATAGGGACAAAAAATAAAAGCAATCTGAATGCCTATGCAGCAGGGGAATGGTTGAATTCATTACCTATACTATGAAATATAATACCCCAATACAGGTAAAACTATATAATATGTGGAAAGGAATTGCTATGTACTTAGAACCATCCCATTTTTTTTTTAGGTACCCAAAATAATTTATATGCATGCCTATGTTTATATGTCATAGAAGAATATCCCAAACTGTTGATATCCTTCAGGTGGATAGGCAAATTAACTTTTTCTTTAGATACCTTTGTATTTGTTTTGAGCATGTTTTGTTTTTTTTTAACCAATAAACAAATGAGAACGGGGTTTAGAACATAAACTAAAATTCTTATTTTTCAAATGTGAGTTGATACTAGCTAAACTTAGTAATTTAAGAGATAGTGGTAAAAGTAGATTATTTAGAATTATAGAAACAACCCCCAGAGGAAACAGAAAACAAGGGAACTAGGGGTGAGGTGGTAGACTTTTACTTTGAAGCAGGCAGCAGGCCCTTTTATGAGCTGGCTTACATGCAGTTTGCCCTGTGGAAGTGAAGGTTTTAAGTGCCTTCACCACCTCAGGAATTCACATAAAGAACTACCAAGTATATAAAACACATAGGCAATAATTATATACATTAGTTGGGTTCCTAGGTAAACTGAAAGCAGTTTAATCTTTTTTTTATATTCCCCACCATACCTTTAAGACAATTTTTAGGAAGCAGTCACATCCAAATGAGTTAAGATATAAAAAGTAAAAAGGGCCACAAACTTTATTAAAAGTAAGTAAATGTAACATATAATATATACAGACAGAGCACACAGTGCCAATTTTATTTGCAGATATAGTATTCCAACTCAAGTTCACAAGTTACACCTTTGCCACAGCCTTGGCTAGATCTTGAACTACTGCAGAATTCAGCTGTGCTAGTGTGCTGATCTTGGCATGTTTAGACGTGGCATACTTGTTCTTGATAGTCTGGAAGGGAAAAGCAATGGTAATTAATGAAGAAAAACATACAAACATCCCAAGATGCAAAGTTACTGATATTCATTTAAAACATCAATTCCTTAAAAATAAGCTATGTACTTTCAGGCATGAAGTATTCGTTTTCTCTCTTTTTTCCTCCTACATCTTACAGTACTGCTCATCAACTTACCATGTGTTTTGTAAGCCCTTGATTCACCATGACTATATTCTTAGCCAGGTGCTGCATAACAGGAAAAAGGCATTCTTCAGTGTATGACAGGTAATGCTGTAGAGTTGGTGTCTAAGACAAGAAATGTTACTGTTAAAAGTGCTCATCAACAATGGTTTTTATAAAATACTGTTCATCAAGAGAGGGGGAATGGATATTCTAGACTGATTGCAATTAAAATTTAAGGCCCCTCCTTTCCTAGATATCCTTTCTTTCATTACACTATAGTAATTGCTTTGTCTACCCCAAAGCTCAAGTTCCTTGAGGCATACTTTCTCATTTATAGTTCTATTCCTAGTGCCTATCACATAGGAGAAACATTTTGTTAATCAGTGAAGATGAATAAACTTTCAGTAGGTCCTTTGATCTGTTTGAGTTTCTCCATCTGTTCTCAAAGGGGTATACAAAGATGAAATTAGGTAATGAATTAGAAGTATTCTGTAAAGACTTTCCAAACAACATTATTTTAAATCATTTCTTCAGTACATTCTTTGTTTAGGAACCATATGAATTGTCCTTTAATGACAAAAGTTTCATATTCAAGCAAATTAAAAATTTGGGGTAATCTAGGCTTCACACCTGTGGGATTAGAGCTTACCCATTCACCATTATCGAGAATTTTCAGTGCTAAGCAAAAAGCTCCTGCTGCTATCTGAGAAGGAGGAAAGTGCACCATATCATAGTCCAACATAGTTAGTTCCATCAAGTATTTGGCCAAAGTATGTTGCTCAACATCAACCTGTAATAAAATCCACAGGTCACTGTGCTGTTTTCAGAGTTTTGTTTCAGTGGCACTGACTTGTAACTACATTTGTATACCCACATTCATAAATACAAAAGATATTTTTGTCTACAAACTCTTAACTGCATTGCCCATGGAAGGCCTTAATAATATCATTAACATGCAGCCCGATTGGAAATAAAGAACATCTTTATCCCTTCCCCATGTTGTTGTTGTTAGTTGCCCTGAAGTTGATTCCGACTCATGGTAACCTCATGTGTGCAGAGCGTAGTCGGGTATATAATACAGGTCAGTTGAATTAGACCAGGTCAGCAGCAGTACTCCTTAATGTCCATACCAAGGGCTTCTCAAGGGATCTGTTTACCTCTCCAATCTTGGATGCTCTCCGAAGGAAGTGCAGGGGCAGAGGGCGACCCAGACCAAAGTTTAAAGCTTTTAGAATCTTCATTTCCATCTGTCTGATCTGGTGCTTAGTGTAAGTATGGTCAGTCACAAAGGCAAAGTCACCAATTTCTGGAGGGTACATTTCTTCGTATTTGCTTGCAATAAACATGGCAGTGACACCAACCAGCTGCAACATCTTCTTAGGCACACAATTATTCTGCAACAGGAAATTTCAACTGGATGAACAAGTAAGATGTATTTGAAAAAGAAGTCCCAGAAATAGTCCCATAACAAAATCTCATTAATGACACCCTAACTCCCAAGACATATTTTACTCTTTTCCTGCTAACAACCAGCCATAAAAGATTTGCTATGACATCAAAGAATATGAATAGGGCAGAAAAACAAATTTTTTATCGAGCCAAGATGAAGCAAAGGTGTTTAAATTGCTTTCAGCTACAGCATTCACATGTGAAACCTCTAGAAATGGCATTCTAGTTAGTACTAACCATTGTACTAGTAGCTGAAAAAGTACTAGTAGCTTAAAAACATACTAGTAGCTGAAAAAGTCAGCTTCTTATGAATAAGCTAGGACTCTAGCTGAAATACTGAATTATGCTTACCTGCATGAACCGGTCAATGATGGAAACAGTCATATACATGGTTTCCTGCAGCAACCTGAATTTCATTTGAACCTGCACTAGCCAGTCAATTAGGATGGCTCTCATGTTTCCAGTGACTTCCCGACCCACTAGATATTTTGGTCTGACGGCTTGCTCTTCCTACAAAAGAAATGCTGGTTATCCTTAGAAGCCAGACTCCATGGGAAATGTCTGTCCGGTAATATAATTTACCAGAGGATAGCTCTGGAGCATTTAGAATCTCTAAGATAGTTTTTAAGTCAATTGTCTGAATAGTCACTAGAAACAACTCTATCATTGAGGAAGAAAGCAAAAACTTGACAGGACAGTGTGTGAAGTTTTTCATATAGTCAGATCTCCCCACACCCTGTTCCTGCTTCCTCCCAAATAAAGACATCATGCCATCATCTCAGATCTCTTCACTTAAGACTCTAAACCCAGAGCCTGAGCTTTATGAAGTAGAGGAAATTTCAGCCTAAGAACAGCTGGAATCCATGTGCTACCATGCTCCTGCTCCAGGGTATAAACTCCAGCACCACTATTGGCTAAGTAGAAGATTGAACCATGAAGGACCAGCATATGCATATATATTTACACCAAACCTGCTCCTCTAAAGTTGGAGCACAAACTTTAAAGAAGGGAAAAAAGAAAACCAAAGCAGGAAGACTATGGTCCAGCCAAGGAAGTCTTCTTGCGGATTAATCCTGTAGAAAACAGATGCCCAAAGGCACCAGGCAGTGATGTCAAGAGAAGACAATGTACTATAATAAAAAATTAAGAAAAAGTTTATACACAGAAAACAAAAACATTCTTTGATGGTTACCAGGATGGAAAGGCAAGGCAGGGAAAATTACTAGCTAGATAGAAGACATGTGTTAATATTGGTGAAGGGAAAGGCAATACACAATATGGAGGAAGTCAGCACAACATTACCAAGACACTGAGAGAAATGCGAGAATAAAAGGCAACTACGGTAAATACTATAACATAGATAATCCTGCAACAATAGTATTAAAAAACAATCTACAAATGGATACATAGGTAGATAGGTATGCTAGAGAGGTGTGGAAGGGTGTAAGGGAGCACACTCACCTGCAGATAGAGATTTGGTTGTGGATATTGTATGTATTGTATACATAATTGTAGGTGCTGCATGTATATTAATATAGATAACAGAGCACACAAGGGGCACAGTCATTGAAACTTCTTAGACATAACCAAACACCTCACAGTACAAAGCCCTAGGTTCAAAAATAAAGGACCATAGACTCAGGGGATATCTGTGTCAATCAGTACAACACAGTTCATAAAGACAACGTTCTGCATCCTACTTTGGTGAGTAGCCTCTGGGGTCTTAAAAGCTTGCGAGCAGCCATTTAAGATGCAGCTATCGGTCTCTTCCCGTCTGGAGCAAAGAGGAGTGAAGAAAACCAAAGACTTAGGGAGCAGTAAGTCCAAAGAACTAACGGACCATGCGAACCACAGACTACACGACTCAAAGACAGAACTAGATGGTGCCTAGCTACCATTACGGACCGCTGATTGGATCACAACAGAGAGTCCTAAACAGAGCAGGAGAAAAATGTAGAACAAAAAATCAAATTCACAAAAAAACATAAGACTTACTGGACTGACAGAGACTGGAGGCACCCTGAGAATATGGTCCTAAAACACCCTTCTGACCTGGAACTGAAGCGGTTCCCGGAGACCATCTTTTAGCCAAACAATAGAAACAGGCCCGTAAAATAAACACTAACACCTCAGAGGAATGTGTTCCTTAGAACAATCAAATATATGAGATCAAAAGGACAACATTTGCCCAAAAGCAAAGAGAGGACAGAAAGGGCTAGAAAATCTGTAAGAAAGGAAATAAGAAACCCAGGACACAAATTGGGAGAGTGTTGACACATTGAGGGGAATGCAAACAATGTCATGAAACATTTTATATAAAACTATTCAACGGGAAACTAATTTGCTCTGTAAATTTTCACCTAAAGCACAACTGAAAAAAAAAAAAAGAGAGGGAGAAAACAATGCTTAAAAAACAAACAACTGGTAAAGAAGAAACTAGCCTACAGGACTAACTACATGAACCAGGGCTTCATCTACCCCGAAACCAGCAGAACTAGATAGTGTCCGGCTACCACTACCCAGCATTCTGATCAGGGCCACAGTAGATGAATCCTGATAGAATGGGAGAAAAATGTGAAACAGAACGTCAAATTCTTAAAAAAAAAAAAAAAATCCAGAATTACAGGCCTGGTGGAGACCAGAAGACTGCCCAAGACTATTGCCCTGAGATAGTCTTTAAATCTTGAACTGAAACTATCCCAAGGTCACCTTTTAGCTAAACAATAGATTGGCTCACAAAATAAAAGATACCACCCGTGAGTACTATGCTCCTTTAAAAAAATTATCTGAGACCAAATGGTCAATGATTACTTTAAAGTAAAGATGAGAAGGTAAGGGGACAGGGAAACTAGATTACTTGAAATAGAACAACCAGAATGGAAACCGGAAGAATGTTCATGCATCGTTAAGACTGAAAAATTTGTGTAGAAATTATTGAATGGTAACCTAATTAGTTTTGTATACTTTCACCAAAAACACAATAAAATATTATTAAAAAAAAACAAAAACCAATTGAATAAATCCAGTAACTATATTTTATGTTGTTAGCATACAGAATGTTATTTTATTTTTGGGAAAGGGTAAAATGTACTAACACAAAGTTTCAGAAGTGGGATGAAATGGATGAAAACCAGAAAATTTACTCCTAGTTTTTGAATGTACTCCTCTTGGACATAAAGAACAATTTCTTGACAATCACATGAACGTCAGCCACACTGGCACAAAATACCTTGCGTTGGGGGTGGCTATAGTTTTTCACCACCTTCTTACTCCTGTCCACCTTCTGCTGCTGTTATCCTCCTTAGACTCAGAATTTGGGACCTGCCATCTCCCAACTGTGATAGATACAGATATGCCATTCAATCTGTACTTGCCCGTGACAGGGCATCATTAGAAAGAGCCACAGTAGTGTCCACCTTTCCTTTAAACTTTTCCTGTCCAATGGAGCAACTAAAGACTTCACTGGTTTGGCTAGTGAGCTTTTATCTTTGGAATTCCATGGAATTTTGGAGTAGAATTTGAAAGCTGTAAATCTATTGTTTAGAAATGTTGCCCATGTCCTCTTTGAATTACTGTAAACCATTCATGGAAAATACCTTTAATAAAGCTAGATGCAGTTTAGAAAAAACAAAGACTCTAACGACAGTACTGACCTCAAGTTGTCTCAGATAAGCATAGATATCTTTCACATATTCACTACAAAGGTTTGGATCAGCTCCATCTTCTGCATCCACATCACTCACTGCAAGGATTACATCAGAGAAAGCCTGACACAGATATTCTTCTGCAGGGGCACATCCAGATGTTTCCATCGGGCTTGCAGAGGGAGTATCCACCTTGTAACAGAGAGACCTCATGAAATAATAGCAGAACACACACTGTAGTTGGGGAATGAAAGTCAGATTTTTATCTGCATTCAAGAAACCATCAGCTGAGTAGACATACACATCTTCTCCTCACTTATTGCCTATATCATTATCCAACATTTTGCATTTACAATAGTAAAAAAATCTACTACCCAACTATTTTGCACACTAACAAAGTACACCTGGCAGTAACACAGTGCTAAGTTTAACACTGGCTTTGATGGTTAAGGCTATGTGTCACCTTGTCTGAGCCGTGATTCTCAGTGGTTTGGCAGTTATGTAGTGATGTCACTTGGCAGTTATATATGATGTAGCCACCTCCCATTTTTGTATAACACCTGGTCTTTGGAACCTAACCATGTGGATAAGGTGAGCAGAGGGTGTAATTCATTTCCTTAAAAGAAAAAAAATACAACAACAAAAAACTATCTTCTTTTCAATTTATTCCATTTCTCTTTAAGGTGTGACTAATTTATCAAAAGTAAAATGGCAACTTAGACTGAGCCAGTTTGGAACTGGCAGAACTTAAGTGCCAATGGGTAAAACATAATAGGAGCAAATAGATTCATATTCTAGACTTCCCTACAAAGGAAACTGTTAAGTAATGAATCTGTTTATCAGCACCATCATGTGAAGTTAATCCACATGAATGACAAGTCTTCAGAATGTACACACCTTTCTTTCAAAACATGGGCTGCTTCTCACTACTCAGAACACAAGTTCTGTCCCAAATACTAAAGATTAACTGACCTATAACTAGGCATTTCCTTCAAACTCCCTTTCCGCTAATGTTCAAACGTTATTGAGAACTTTTTTCAAGTCAAGCTTTGTGCTAGGAACCAGATTTATAGAGTCCTCAGGAGGTTAAAATTTAGAAACGATAAGTAAATAATGAGATTATAGGAACAAGGGTAGGATGGTGGAAGTTTAGGAAAGCTTCGGGAATTGATGCTTGATCTGTTTTGAAGGATGAGAGGTTATTAGCTAGATGAAAGAGAGGGTGGGAAAGATATTCTTAAAAAGTGGGAAGGCAAAGACAAGAGCCAGTATGAGACTCTTAAGGAAACCTCAGGTACTCTGGCATGCTGAAAAGACTACGCATGCTACACGTTTCATGTTATGTCCCTAAGGTAAATACTAAAGCAATAGCCTCAAGTCTCTTACCCTTAGACATAAGAAGCTAAGGTGAATGACTTTTACAGATCAGTTTCCCAACTAGCTCTAGCTAAATTGAAAAAATTAGAGCCTCAGAATGCAGTTCATTAAACTTTCAGCAAAGCTTATTTAGATAGCCTTCCTTCCTTCACAGGGATAGATACATGTACATACCTGAAAAAAAGTTCTTGGTTTTTGAGGCTAAGTGTTTAATTATCTTCTTAGCTACTTTCTTTGAAGTGCTACATTTTATTTCTGCTTCACATCTGTATATATTCCAATGCTACAGGTTTATTTAGTGGCCACATTAGAGGTACCTAAAATTGGAGCAGGGTATATGCCTCCTCAAGTATATCACCAAGGCTGTCATTTTCTTCAGCAAAATGATACCATTCATCCAAGATATGATTTTTCTTTCGTAACAACATTTTGAATTTTAGGACATAAGAGTTGTTGAAAAAAGTCAAACCCTAAAAAGTTTCCTAAAGAACTTTCCAGAGGCACACCAGAACAGGAGTTACGATTCTGTTTAACTCTAGTATTAGTAATGTAGTGCTCTAATTAATGTCACACTAACATGGTATACCTACAGAAACTAGGTGACCAAAAAAAAAAAAAATTTTTTTTTTTTCAAGAGAACATTCTGTTTCAGACAATAAATTCTAGACAGAGAAGGCTTTAACTCGTAAGCAAAATCTTTGGCCCAACCAGCTACTACTTAATCCCATTAACAAAGGAGGGCAGTATAAAAGAGCAATTAAAAACATAGGCTCCTAAGAAATATCTAGAATAGACAAAGGCATAGAGACCAAAGTTTATTAATGGTCTTTTTTTTTTACTAGGGGTAGGAGGGAGAGGGAAGGGGAGTCAGGGGGAACTGAATTTCTCTTCAGGATGATGGAAAAATTTGTATATGGATAGTGGCAATGGTTGCACAACATGAAGAAAGTAACTAATGTCATTAAATTGTACATGTAAAAAATGTTGAAACAGCAAAGATTTTTTTTATTGTGCTTTAAGTGAAAGTTCACAAATCAAGTCAGTCTCTCATACAAAAATTTATATACACTTTCCTATATACTCCTAATTGCTCTCCCCCTAATGAGACAGCACACTCCTTCCCTCCACTCTCTTTTAGCGTCCACTTGGCCAGCTTCTGACCCCCTCCTGCCCTCTCATCTCCCCTCCAGACAGAAAATGCCAACATAGTCTCATCTGTCTACTTGATCCAAGAAGCTCATTCTTCACTAGTATCATTTTCTATCCAATTGTTCAATCCAATCCCTGTCTGAAGAGTTGGCTTTGGGAATGGTTCCTGTCTTGGGCTTACAGAAGGTCTGGGGACCATGACCACCAGGGTGCTTCTAGTCTCAGTCAGACCATTAAGTCTGGTCTTTTTAATGGCAAAGATTTTTTATATATACTTTTACTACACACATACAAAAAAAGTATAGGTTTCTAAAGCTAGACAGCCTGGGTTTGAATCCCATTTGTGCCACTTATTAGTAGTGTGATTTTGGAAAAGATACTTATAACCTCTGTAAGCCATTGTCTAAAAAAGTTGATGGAAGAGTAACTTCAGAGTGTATGTCAAGATTACATGAATTAATGCATGTTAACCTACCTCATGCTAAAAAAAGCATGCTAAGCACTAAATAAATGTTACTATTACTACTATGTATTCAAATGAGGGGAGAGAAACAACCAAGAGACTCTAAAACAGGTAAGAATGAGTTTACCAAAATAGGCTCAGGCGAAAGCTTTTCTTCCTTAACAGGCTCACGTTCTAGCTCAGGCTCTGGCTCAGGCTCATGCAAAGGTGTCTTGTCCAGTGGTTTGGGCAGTTTTTTGGCAATAACTTTTCCAGCAGCTGAAGTTTTTGCTTCCTGTAGATGGAAGGGAGAGAATGGAATGTTTCTCTGTCAAGAGCCACAGGTGAACTCTTAAAAGAGAAGTTGGGTCAGGAAGATAGTTACCTTTTTCAGGGGCATTTTGGCTTGTGGCTGTTCACTGACTTTGTTACCAATGTCTCCAAGAGCTATTCTTGGCCTCAGCCCGGGCTTGGGGGCTGCAGCAGTGGCCATAGGCACTCGCTTGGCGCCTGCCATACTGGTTTTCGGCTTAAGTTCAGCATTAATTCTCGTGTTCTGCAAGAAGGAAGACCATTTTAGAGTTTAGCCAGGCTGGAGTAAGTCAAAAGTTAATTAAGGTGGGGCACAAGAGAGGCTCTCGGGAGGAAAGCCGGCTGGAAATGGGCTCGGAGGGGAAACCTGGGCACCAGGGTCTACTCGATGTCTGTGGCAAGCCATTTCCCTTCCTGAATCTCTTCATTTACTTGAATTGAACTTCGGTGAAGGCCCAGCTAGCTCTAAAATGCTGTCAATTTACATTCAAAAGAAACGAAAGCCTCCAATTGCTGGCACCTTCCTTCTAGGACGGAGATTACACGGTTGGTGGGGGCTCACCCTGGGGCTCTACCTCGTCTTAAAAAGAAAAAAGGTTTCCTATCGACCCTCCCCCCTCTCTAAACACTTATCCAAGGCCCTTTCAGTTCTTTTTGTCACTTTTCCGTCCGTCTGCCTTTCCTTCCCCAACCCCCGCCCCGACCCACTATGTAAGGAGTTCACCTCGGCACACACCGGGCGACACCTCCCCCCCCATCCTCTTCCCCAAATCGCCACCCGGGTCATCTCCGGTCGGGAGGTTCTGCAGACGAAAAAGGGCGACAGGGCACGCAGCAAGGAAGGTCGCGTTTGTTCTCGGTTCGCAGCAACTCACCCTGGTGACTCGAAGTGCCATGGCTTCCTCTTCACCAGGCAGCAATTCACAGGGAGGAAAGAGAACTCGGGAGCCCCAGACAAGCCAGGGCCAAAAGCTACCACCAAGCAACAGCCGTTCCTGCGCAGCAAGCCGGGAGGAGCCGGGTCGGCTTCGGGTTTAAACCCCGCATCGCTCCCTCCTTATTGGCTTGTTCGTGGCACTCACTCCCCTCTCATTGGCGGGTGCAGGTTCCTCCGGTAATGCGTTTCCAAGGGCGATCCCGCGACGACGTTCGAAAAGGAGGCGGGGCCACAGCGAGGCTGCGGCCCAAGGGCGCGGGGCCGAGGCCTCACGTGGTGTAGCGCCGCGGCATCTGCCACCTGGAAGGGCGAGCGGTGTGCTCCACTGAGCCAGGCAAGGAGAAGGCCTGGTGGTCTCCGAAAAGTGACGGTGGAGTGGGCCGCAGTTTTGGAAGCGTGAAAGGCAGCTGCGGCTCTATTCCTACTTATTGTTACACACTTTCCACTTCTACGTTGGTATGTAGCAGCAATGTCTTACAGTTCATGAAGGGCTTTAATATTTAATATGCATTCTTTCATTTGATCATTCCAGTTAGCCCTCCAGAGTGGAGGAACTGAAGCTCAGAGAGGCTTAGGTGACTTTCCGAGTAACACAAATTAGCCATGCGGGGACTGAACTCACGTTTTTTGGATTCGTGATTTTTGCACAGCATTGTCCCTTAAGAATAATGGCAGTTTCTTAACCTGCCAAAAAGCCAAATTATTTCCCAAAGCCAATTCTTTTTAGATTTTACTTGGAAATAATTTCGAACTTAGAAGAGTTGCAGACATAAAAAATTACAGCTAACACTCGTATATCTTTTACCCAGATTCAACTATCGTTAACATTTTACCCCATTAGCTTTGATTTTTCTCAGTCTTTTTTTCTCTGTAAAGATATATTTTATAAACATATATATTTAATTATATAAACCAAAAAACCAAACCCAGTGCCGTCGAGTCGATTCCAACTCATAGTGACCCTTATAGGACAGAGTAGAACTGCCCCATAAAGTTCCAAGGAGCGCCTGGTGGATTCGAACTGCCAACCCTTTGGTTAGCAGCCGTAACACTTAACCACTACACCACCGGGGTTTCCATTTAATTATATATGTATTTATATATACAGTAGATACATACGTATGTGCGTATATTATATGTATAGGCCCTGGTGTCTGCGTTAAACGTTTGGCTGCTAACCAAAAAGTTGGCAGTTTGAATTCACCAACCACTCCTTGGGAACCCTGTAGGGCAGTTCTGCTCTGTCCTGTAGGGTAACTATGAGTTGAAATCCACTGGATGGCAACAGATTTTTTTTTTTAGTATATGTGTGTGTGTGTGTATATATATATTCGCGGAGGCAGAAATAAACATGTATATAATTTGAGGGCAATGGGTTTAGTTTCTTTTTTTAGTGCAACTTAATATATGTTTCATTTCCCCCCTCCCCCCATCTGAAACATTTGAGGGTGGGTTATATACATCATGATCCTTTACCCCTAAATTCTTCAGTGAGTATTTTCTAAGAAATTTGCATTATTTTAATATTTAATTCACTCTAGTTTGTATTCCAGTTGACCTAATAATGTTCGTAAAGCATTTCCCTGATGCAGTACAGGATCTCGTCTAGGATCAGATGTTGGATTTAGTTATCCCATCTCTTTGGCCCCCTTTCATCTGGAGTAGTTCCCAGTGCTTTGATCTTTTATGACATGAACATTTTTTAAATATGCAGTACCCCTCACTTTTTCTTTTTATTAAATAGCACCTTCTCATTTTTGTGTCTGATGGTTCCTTGTGATTTAAATTGGGGTTGGTCATAGAATGCATAGGTGATTTTTTTTTTTTTTAGATGATGTTAATTTTGATCACTTGGTCAAAATTGGTGGTCTCTCCACTATATTATTACTGTAGATTTTTTTCTCCTTTGGAACTAATTAAGTGTTTGTGGGGAGACACTTTAAGATCATGCAAAATACTCTTTCACTTTCTGCCTAGATTTCACAACCATTGGTATATCTTGCCTGATCCCATCTTTATCATGATGACTGCAAAATGACTATTTTCCAACTCCAGCAGTCTCGCCAAATTTACCATTTAGCCCTCAGCATTCAACTGTGAGAAGCCTCCCTTCTCCCTTATTTATTTATTTGTATAGTAATTAGTTATTCTGGATTCATGAATTGATTTTTTCAATGGCTTATAATTTATTATTGTACTCAGGGGCAGATGACCCAGTAAGCAGGGTAAGCACAAGCTTACTTGTACTCACTTACTAATCTGTAGTGAACAATTTCACATGGGTTCACATGTAGTGAAATTGTTCACTACAACGTGCTTACCTTGCTTACTGGGTTATCTGCCCCTAGCCAGGGATTGTACATTAGACAAGAAGCTTTGATTCTGTAGGAAGGGACTGTGGGCTTGGGAGAGAGACAGATGCTGGCTATACCTAGAAGCAGAATCTTTGATGTGATGAAAAAATATAAATTGTTCACTACAGATGATCTGGTAAGCAAAGTAAGCACCATGCTTACCTTGCCTATTGGATAATCTGCCCTTACCCTGAAATGTCCTTTGAAATTAATGTACCCTGGAACAGACAGACAGCACAGCACAGTGATAGTGACAAGAACTTACAACTTGTGTCAGAGAAGCACAAGTCCTCAGAAATGGGAACTTCAACAGATGACTTCTAGAAAGACATTTATTTGGTCTTGGGGGCCTTGGGCTTACCTAGATGTGTCTTTAGGTTGTAGGGGGAATCCTTTCTGTGGCTGTTTTACATTAAAGGTGGAGATTGATTGCCAGGTTTGAAGTAGGTAATTATACTCCAGCCCTTCTTGAGGGAAGCTCTTTCAGTTCTACAGAGAGCAACCTTTTCAGTTGGTCACAAAATCTCTTTTAATTTTCAAAAGTGTTTTTTTTTCTTTTATGCTGCCTTGTACCATGCTTCTGGGTCATTTTAAGAAAAGCAAAAATGGATCCTTCACTACAGGAAGGACTAATATTCGTAACAATTATGTTGTGTGTTTATTTCTGACAAGTCTTTTTGATATTGCTTTCCCCAAATTCAGTCCCCATATTTGGAATTATGAAATGGTTAAGATGTCTTTTACACTAAAATGTCTTTGGGATTTCCAGGGTTTCCTTTGTATTTCCAGGTAAATACAAATAATAACTCCTTTATCTTATAAAAGAAGTAATAAAAATAAATAGATTTGTTTGGCATTCTTTAGATTTTGATTACCTCAAAACTTGTTTGAGAGCTCTTCTATTTATCAGACCCAGGATATAAAAACAATGGACAAATCAAAAGATTACATATTTTTATATCTATATATCTACATGGCTACATATCTATATATGTATTTCTAGGAGCCAGTGGTTAAGCACTTGGCTCTAACTTAAAGGTTTGAACCCACCAGCCGCTCTTTGGGAGAAGAGACCTGGTGATGTGCTTCCATAAAGATTTCAGCCTAGGAAACCCTATGGGGCAATTCTGCTCTGTCCTATAGGGTCGCTGTGAGTTGGTATCAACTGAACACATTTTGTTACTAATATGTTTCAGTGAATATATACTTTGAGGTTGAGAAGAAGCATACTCATACTGATTTATAAAAATTGATATATTATCAATTGATTTGTTTTAAGGAAAATTTTTGTTTCCAAGATTAAATAATTTTGTCAATTGACGATAATCATAATATACTTTGTGGTGCAAATTAAAGGAACTAAAGATTTGTCAATGCTGTCATTGTTGGTCCACGATATGTTTTTATTCCACGGTGACTATTGACAAAGTTGTTATAAATCATTATGTATTATACTTGAACAGAGGAGCCTACCTTCGTCCATTCTAGTATTGTTGTAATAAATTAACCAGAGCCCATTACAGTTCATTTTCCTTTTTTTTTCCACTTTTTTATTATGGTGAAAGTATATATAACAAAACATTTGCCAATTCAACAATTTTTATATGTACAATTCAGTGACATTAATTACGTTCATCATGTAGTGCAACCATTACCACTGTCCTTCTCCAGATTATTCCAGTACCATTAGCGGAAACTCAGTGCCCTCTGTCTTAGTCACCTAGTGCTGCTATAACAGAAATACCACAAGTGGATGGCTTTAACAAAGAGAAATTTATTTTCTCCCAGCCTAGTAGGCTAGAAGTCCAAATTCAGGGCGTCAGCTCCAGGGGAAGGGTTTCTCTGTCAGCTCTGGAAGAAGGTCCTTGTCATCAATCTTTCCCTGGACTAGGAGCTTCTCCATGCAGAAACCCTGGGTCCAAAAGATGTACTCTGCTCCTGTCACTGCTTTCTTGGTGGTATGAGATCCCCAACCCTGTGGTTGCTTTCTTTTCCTTTTATCTCTTGTAAGACAAAAGGTTGTGCAATTGAGAAAGAAGAGCTGGGAGTGGAGCACATCCTTTGGACCCAAGGTCCTTGCACTGAGAAGCTCCTAGACCAGGGCAAGATGACAAAGACCTTTCCCCATAGCTGACACCGACAGAAAGCCTTCCCCTGGAACCGGTGCCCTGAATTCGGACTTCTAGCCTCCTAAACTGTGAGAGAATAAATTTCTGTTTGTTAAAGCCAAAAAAAAAAAAAAAAGGTGGGGCAGGCCATACCCCGGAAAACTCCCCTTACATTGGATTAGGGATGTGACCTAAGCAAGGGTGTTACATCCCACCCTTAACTGCAGGCAGAGATTATAATTTATAACACGTAGGAAAATCACAAAATGGAAGACAACCACACAATACTGGGAATCATGGCCTAACCAAGTTGATACATATTTTGGGGGGGGACACAATTCAATCCATGACATCCTCTAAGCAATGACTCCCCCGTTTCCCCTTCCTCGCACCCCTGGTAACCACTAATAAGCTTTATTCTCTATACATTTGCCTATTTCATATAAGTGGGATCATACAATATTTGTCCTTTGTGACTGACTTATTTCATTTAGCACAATGTTTTCAAGGTTCATCCGTGTTGTGGCATATATCAGGACTTCATTTCTCCTTATGGCTAATATTCCATTGTATGTGTATACTACATTTTGTTTACCCATTGATTTGTTGATGGACATTTCCTAATGACTGATGATGTTGAAGGAGCCCCGGTGGCACACTGGTTAAAGCCATCGACTGCTAACCAAAAGGTCGGTGTTTCAAAACCACCAGTGGCTCCATGAGAGAAAGATCTGGCAGTCTGCTTCTTTAGAGATTTACATCCCCTAAAAGTCTATAAGGTTGCTATGAGTCAGAATCGACTCGATGGCAGTGGGTTTGGGAATGTTGAGCATCTTTTCACGGGCTTGTTGGCCATTTGTATATCATTTTTGGTGAAATGTCTATTTGAGTCCTTTGCCCCCCCCCCCCCCTTTTTAAATTGGGTTGCCTTTTTTGCTGTTAAGTTGTAAGAGTTCTTTATATATTCTGGATATTAAATCCTTATTAGATATATGGTTCCCAAGTTTTTTTTCACCAACATGTAGGTTGTGTCTTCACTTTGTTGATAAAGACCTTTGATGAACAAAAGTTTTTAATTTTTATGAGATCCCATTTATCTACTTTGTCTTTTGCTGCTAGTGCAGAAGAATTCATTGTTAAAAACTTGGTCCCCAAAACTCCAACAACTCAACAAAAAGACAAACAACCCAATTAAAAAATGAGCAAAGGATATGAACACTTCACCAAAGAAGACATCCAGGCAACCTAGAAATACATGAAGAAATGCTTGTGATCCTTAGCCATTAGAGAGATGAAAATCAAAACTATAATGAGATACCGTCTCACACCAGTGATAATGCCGCTGACCAAAAAAAAAGAAAACAAATGACGGAGAGGCGGTGGGGAGACTGGAACTCTCATACACTGCTGGTGGAATTATTAAATGGTACAACCACTGTGGAAAATGATATGGCGCTTCCTCAAAAAGCTAGAAATAGAAATACCATATGATTCGGCAATTCCACTCCTAGGTATATATCCTAAAGAAATAAGAGCTGTGACACTAATGGACATATGCACAACCATGTTCATATGTCTATGATATGACACATGTCAATGTTCAGGATTATTTACAATAGCAAAAGCATGGAAACAGCGTAAGTGCCCATCAGTGGATGGATGCATAAACAAACTGTGGTACATATATACATGGAATACTATTAAAGAATAAGGACGAATCTGCAAAACATCTCACAACATGGATGAACCTGGAGGACATTATGCTGAGTGGAATAAGTCACAAAAGAACAAATATTACATGAGACCACCATTATAAAAAGTCAGCAAAATGTTTTCACACAGACAGAAACATTCTTTGATGATTACCAGGGATGGAGGGTGTGGAGCAAGGTCAAAATGACCAGTAAGCACTGGCTTGCATTGAGCAACATACAGCACAGGTTTAATTGTATTTACTGGCTAATCTGTGGTGAGCATTTTCACATGGGTCTCACCACATCTTTGACGTGGTGGGGGACAGGTGAAATTGTGCACTGCAGATTGATGGGAAGGCACAATTGGTCCTGTGAGTACTTAATCTGGCCCTGGCGGGGGAGGGGAGGGGAGGCAAAACCACTAACTAGATAGTGGACACATACTAACTTTGATGAAGGGAGGACAATACACAGTATGGGAGAAGTTAGCACAACATAATCAAGGTAAAGGAACACACTGAAAGATAGGGAAGAATAATAAAGGCAACAATAATAAATGTTAATACATACACAATCCTGCAACAGCAGTAATAAAGATAAGTTATGAGTGGATACATAGGTAGATATGTAAGCTGAACAGGGGTGGGAGGACATATGGAAGTACACCAATATACATGTATATGTGTACATGCTACGAGTACACCCATGTATGCAGTAGTGCGCACAGGGGACACAGACATGCAAACTTCTTAGCCACAACCATTAACTTCCTGGGACTGAGATATTGGACTTGAGGTCTAGGGACCATAGTCTCAGGGGACATCTAGGTCAATTGGCATATAATCCATGTAGACAGTGTTCTACATCATACCTTGGCGAGTAGCAACTGGGGTCTTAAAAGCTTGGAAGTGGCCATCTAAGATACAACAATTGGTCTCTTCCTGTGTGGAGCAAAGAGTGAAGAAAACCAAAGACTCGAGGAAACAACCAGTCCGAAGGACTAGCAGACCACATGAACCATGGTCTCCACTAGCCTGAGACCTGAAGAACGAGATGGTGCCCGGCTACGATTACTGACCGCTCTGACCAGGGCCACGATAACAGGGGTAGGGGAAAGAAAACTGGGCAAATGGACACAGGGAATGCAGGAAGGAAGCAGGGAGAGTGCTGACATATTCAGGGGTTTGTAACCAATGTCATGAAACAAGCCGTGTATAAATTGTTGAATGGGAAACTAATTTGCTCTGTAAACTTTCACCTAAACGGCAATAAAATGTTAAAAAAACAAAAACAAAAAAACCTATCCCAAAACAATACCCCTATGTTTTCTTTGGAGCCATTCAGTTTTATTAACCACCTTTGGTTTGAAGTTCTCAGATTTAGAACACTGCATTCGAAACTGCCCCTTACAATGACAATCAGGGCAAATGAAACAGTAGACTAGAGGGTTTCTGCTATACTTGCTCAAACAAAAAAGCTTTAACTTGCTTGCTGTAATGATGCTAAACAGTAGAATCACTTCAGATTATTTACTGACCAAACAAGGTGGTGTTTAGTACTAACACCACCTATTGTATTTGGATAACTCCTTCAGGATAAATCATGATGTCCCCATGTAAAATTCAAGAACGAGCCAATCCAAGCCAAGGTGGGGACAAACTGATCAGTGGAATCTTTTCACAGGACTTGTCCAAATGGGAGGTCAATTAAGGGTGCACTGCAGATGTTAGTAACATAACTGTTGCTACTGAGTCATTGTTAACAGAGTTTAAATGCTGGGTGTCCTGTAGCTACCATCCTGTTGTGTTATGTTATGCATCAGTTGATTTTACATTAAAAGGAGATTGAAGTTATTCAGATAAATAAAATTAAATTCTGTGAGAACGGCCCCTCAAAGAAACCAAGATGGCAGTAAAGATCAAAAAACCTGATAATGTGCCTACCTTTTGTGTGGTTGGTCATCCTATTGTCTCAGGAAAAAGAAGGACCAAGGAGAGGGGCTGTAAAGAACTAATTTTCCATTTAGAGCAGCACTTGACTATTAAAACTGTTGTTTCACTACCATTTGCTAGCTGAAGCTGGCAAGAGACCATGATCTTTGGATATCCCTGGAATGCCAGCCTTTACCAGACCTAACTGAAGACCCCTTCCTGATGATTGCACAATGAAACATCTTTTAACCCAGTAGCTCTCAGGTGGGGGAGATGTTGTCCCTTGGGGGACATTTGGCAATGTCCAGAGACATTTTTGGTTCACATCTAGTAGGTAGAGGCCACAGATACTGTTAAACATTCTACAATACACAGGACAGCTCACACAAGAAATCACCTGACCCAAAATGTCAATAGTACCAAGCTTGAGAAATCCTACCAACTTTGTGTAGACCTTTGGCCTCATTTCTATTAAGAGTGCTAGTTTTTCAAGGCTTAATTAGCATAACTGCCAACCACCTCCTCTCTTCATAACCCTTACAAACTCCTGCCTTTTGTACATCAGTGAGCTACTCAGATCCATATATGTGCCTATTCCAAAGAAAGGGATCCAGTGGAATGCAGAAATTATGCAACAATGTCATTAATATCACATGTAAGTAAAATTATACTGAAAATACTGTAATTCAAAAACGGTTACAGCAGTACCTTGACAGGGAGCTGCCAGAAATTCAAGCCAGATTCAGAAGAGGACATGGAACGAGGGACATCATTGCTGATGTCAGATGGATCTTGGCTGAAAGCAGGGAATACCAGAAAGATGTTTACCTGAGTTTTTAACTATGCAAAGCCATTTGCATAGTCAGGTCATAACAAATTATGGATAACATTGCCAGGAATGGGAATTCCAAAACACTTGATAGTGCTCATGAAGAACCTGAACATAGACCAACAGGTAGTTATTCAAACAGAACAAAGGGATGCTACGTGGTTTAACATCAGGAAAGGTGTACGTCAGGGGTCTATCCTTTCACCATGCTTATTCAATCTGTATACTGAGCAAATAATCCGAGAAGCTGGACTATATGAAGAAGAATGCAGCATCAGGATAGGAGGAGGATTCATTAACAGATGATACAACCTTGTGCAGATGACACAACCTTGCTTGCTGAAAGTGAAGAGGACTTGAAACACTGATGAAGATTAAAGACTACAGCTTTCAATATGGATTACACCTTAACATAAAGAAAACAAAACTCCTCACAACTGGACCAATAAGCAGCATTTTGATAAATGGAGAAAATATTGAAGTTGTTAAGGATTGCATTTTACTTGGATCCACAATCAATGCCCATGGAAGCAGCAGTCAGAAAATCAAAGGACATAGTGCATTGGACAAATCTGCTGCAAAAGACATCTTTAAAGCATTAAAAAGCAAAGATGTCACTTTGAAGTGTGCCTGACCCAAGCCATGGTACTTTCAGTTGCCTCATACGCATGCTAAAGCTGGACAATGAATAAGAAAGACCAAAGAATTGATGTATTTGAATTGTGTTGGTGAAGAACATTGAATATACCATGGACTGCCAGAGGAACTAACAAATCTGTCTTGGAAGAAGTACAGCTAAAACGCTCCTTGGAAGTGAGGATGGTGAGACATCGCCTCAAGTACTTTGGACACGTTAGCAGGAGGAATCAGTTCTTGGAGAAGGACATCATGCTTGGTACCGTAGAGGGTCAGTGAAAAAAAGGAAGGCCTTTGATGAGATGGATTGACACAGTGGCTGCAACAGTGGGCTCAAACACAGCAATGATTCTGAGGATGGCACAGGAATGGGCAGTGAGTGTTTCATTGTGTTGTACATAGGGTCGCTATGAATCAGAACCAGCTCAATGGCACCTAACAACAACTACAAGGAGCTACTGAGTATTTCCTCCCATGGCAAGTTAATAGTTCCAACTACATACCAAGCACTGTTTTAGGTGCTACGGATATACGAAAAAAAAAAAAAAAAAAAAACCCATTTCCATCGAGTCGATTCTCACTCATGGTAACCCCATAGAACAGAGTAGAACTGCCCCATAGAGTTTCCAAGGAGCACCTGGTGGATTCAAATTGCTGACCTTTTTGGTTAGCAGCCGTAGCACTTAACCACTACGCCACCAAGGTTTGCTAAGGGTATAGCTCTGAACAAAGCAGAAAAGTACTCTGTTCTCATAAAGCTTACATTCTAGTAGGAGAAAGATTCAATAAATAAGGTAAAATTAAAAAAAAAAATCAGATAGTACTAAGTACTAGGCAGAGAACTAAAAGAAAGTAGGCAGAGAACTAAAAGAAAGTGATGCAATATAGTGATTTGGTAGCGACCTTAAACTTGGTGATCAAAGAAGGCCTCTCTGATGTGGTGACGTTTAAGTTGAGGTTTAAGTGTCAAGGAGAATACTCCAGGTAGAGGGACTGCCTGTAAAAATTTCTAGACAGGAACAAGTTTGTTCAGAAAGGCCAGTGTGGCTAGAGAATATAGGAAGAGTAGCAAGGATGACATTGGAGCTGGCAAGGGTAAGATTAAACAAACCTCGTAAATCAAGGTAAGGAGTCTGTGCTATCCTAAATGCAGTGGAAGCCTTTGGAGGGTTTTAAACCAAGGTGTGGCATGATCTGATTTGCCTTTTAATAAGATTAACCTTAGCCACCGTGGAGAAAATGTTTGGTCGGGGGTGGGGGGCGCAGTTCGGAGGCAGGAGAAGTGAAGCAAGAGGAGCAATTAAGAATCTATTGTACAATGATTATGGGTGATTGATGCACAACATGATTAATGTAATATCACTAAATTGCACACCTGAGGAATGTTGAACTGTTTTGTTATGTATATTTTTTACAGTAAAAAAAGAAGCAATTGCAGGAGAGCAGGCAAAAGACAATGATTTGTATGGTACTATTTTTAGTATTGCTATGAGTCGGAATTGACTTGACGGCACTGGGTAGTATTGCTGGCCAGAAATGGATGGATTCAGGATATATTTTGGAGGCAGAGTTGCTGGGTCTTGATGGCTTGCAAAACTAGCAGAATCAAGGATGACTGATAGTTTTGGCTTGAGTAACTAAAATGAAGACTAAGGAATGAGGAGATTTCACAGGGTAGCAAATTTGGGGTAGGAACTCAGGAATTCTGGTATGTTTCAAATGCTTAGAAATATCTTAGAAGAGAGATCCATTAGGCAGCTGGATGTAAGGGTTTGCAATTTTGGGAGGGGTCAGGGTGGGAGATAATAGTCTGCTTTTAATGTAGATAGCATTTAAAGCCTGGCATCAGAGGTTATCTAGAGAAGAGAAGAGAAGAGCAGAGGCCCAGGAGCAAATCCTGGGGCTCTTTAATATTTAAAGATTGAGCAGAAGAAAAGCCAAGTAAGGAAACTGGGCAAGAACATCAGAGAGGTAGGACATCAGACAGTGGTATCTTAGAAAAGACAAGCCAGTGTTTAAAGAAGGAGGGAAGAGTAGTTTATCTCTGTTATATCCTGAAGCCCTGCTAAAATGACAGTAAAGGGATTTTTTAAAAATGCACAAACCCTCAAGGATGGGTGAGGAGACAGCATTGTTAGTTATTCTATCATTTCCAACTCACCCCATGAATGCAGAGTAGAACCGTTCAATAGGTGTTTTTTTTCCTTTATTTTTGTTGAGAATATACACAGTAGGATATACACCAATTCAACAATTTCTACAAGTACAATTCAGTGACATTGATTACGTTCTTCACGTTGTACGACCATTCTTACCCTCCTTTTCCCAACTGTTCCTCCCCGCATTAACATCCACTCACTGTCCCATAAGTTTCCTATCTACTTTTTTGAGTTGCTGTTGTCAATTTGATCCCATATAGAAAGTTATTAAAAGAGCATAATACTCAAGACAGATATTCTTTACTAAGTAAGCTAAGTAACTATTGTTTGGTTTAAAGAAGACTTCAGGGGACATTTTTGGTTTAAAGTTTAAAGATGATCTCAGGGCAGTTTTTCAGGGCAGTAGTTTTGGAAGTTCATTCAGTCTCAATGGCTCTAGAAAATCTGGATTCCATGATAATTTGAAGTTTTGTTCTGCACTTCCCCCCTTTTTATCAGATTCTTTTCTATAAAATCTTCGATCAAAACATTCAGTAATGGTAGGTGGGCACTATCCAATTCTGGTCTCATGGCAAAGGAAACAGTTGTTCACGGAGGCGGTTAGCTACACATTCTACTTCCTCCTCCTATGCCTGACTTTCTTCCTCTGTTCCTCCAATTTTTGTACCTTGGATGAATAAACACCAATTTTTGTACCTTTGATGGCCACTTGCAAGCTTTTAAGACCCCAGGCACTATGCAAAGAACTAGGAGGTAGAACAGAAGCACTAAACATGTTATTAGGCCAATTAACTGGGATATCCCACGAAACAAAGACCCTAAACCTCCAAACCAACAAACCAAATCCCATGAGGTGTTTAGTTGTACATAAACAGCCTCTGCAGCTGCCCTTTTTTGTTGTTGTTGTAAATATATCTGTCCAACATTTGCCAGTTCAACTTTTTATAAATATACAACTTATTGACAGCAATTACATTAATCGACTGTGCAACGCTTACCATTAATCAATGCAATTTTTCTATCACCTTGAACTGAAACTCAGTGCTCCATAAGCAATAACGCCCTCTTCATCTCTCCCCCGCATCACTAATAAACTTTGGTGTTTATATATTTGCCTGTTCTTCTCTTTTTATATAAGTGAGGTCATACAATATTTGTCCTTTTGTGATTGATTGATTGAGGGCCTTTGGCTTGTATCGAACTTTTGGCTATTGTGAATAATGGTGCAATGAACATTGGTGTACATGGGTAGGGTTTTCAAGGCTATGACTTTTCCCAAATTAGATCTTCCAAGAACTTCTGTGTGGGTTCAAATTGCTAACCTTTTGGCTAGGAGCCCAGGGCTTAACCATTTGTGCCACCCAGAGACTCCTGAGGAGACAGTGACAACGTTTTGGAAGCAGGAAGCACTTTGAAGAATGGTAATATAGAAGTAGCAGACAAAGGAAGTTGAAACGTAGGCTAGAAGTTAACAGTCTCTTAACAAGTGAACTCTGGTAGTGGTGAAGAAAGCCTAGAAGCAAGCTGATGCACGGGATTGCTATAGAACTACAACAAGTCTCAGGAATTGGAGGCACTGGGACTCTGTGAAATTGGTGGTATGAGTAGAGCGGAAATCTGAACTGGTTGATTCCCTCCATGTGGAGGAGCTGAGTGCAGTGAGAGTGCAGCTTCTCCCACTTTCTGATGGATGACTGGAGCTTTATGGTCTGGAGAGGTCAAACCAAAGAGACTCTGCATTTCAGGACACCAGGGAAGCTAAGGGGGGAATAAGTGAAATTCTATGTACTAAATGGTAAGACCTCCAGTGCCTTTCTCCCAGCCATTCCCCCAAATGCTGGCAGCTGGACCTATACCTTCCTAAATGAATAAGAAGATGCCTCTCTTGGCAAAGGACCAGGCCAAGAGAAACATCTTTAACACACTAATGGTTAGAAAGGGCATCCATAAAATGGCCAGGTTACTACCTGGTCACCCTTATGGTGAAGTTCGGCATGCTTGCACACTCACACAGAGATTCTAGTAGATTTTTTAGTGTCTGTCTGTGAGCAGCCAGCCAAGGAGTACCGGATGTTTGAGGAAATCCTCTAACCTTAAAGGAAGAGACCAAAACAAACAGAAAAAGAAATTTCAGGCAAACCAGTAATTCAAGGAGAAGAAAGCTAAACAATGTAAGTAAAAGTTATCATTTATTATATCCTCAGAAAAATAAAAGACAATATTGCTTCCACAAAAAGTTAAAAAAAGCTTGGGAAATTGATGATAGCAGAAATGAAAAACACAGGTTTGGAAGAGATAGTTGAGGAAATTTCTCAGAAAGAACAGAAAAGACAAAGAGATGGATTACAGAAAAGAAATGAAAATTGGAAGATGTGCAGCAAAGAGTTAACACAGCAGGTCTCTGACTTCTATTCTTTGAAACATCTGCTTACAATGTTGGCCTTTGGTTCACCTCTGAGAACTTGGATTTCAGGAGGGTTCCTACCACCCTGACTGATAAATGTGGCTCACTGTGCCTGAAATGTTTGTACAAACAGTATGGTTTATGCTGAACACCTGCTTCTGGGAGTCTTTTTTTGTTAGGTGGGGTTGCATACATGACCAGCTCCTAATAAGAGCCATGGGCATGGAATCTCTAACAACCTTCCCTGTTTGGTAACATTTCGGATATGGTGTCACAACTCGATGCTGGAGGAATTAAGCACATCCTGTATGACTCCACTGGGAGAGCGTCCTTGGAAGCTCACGTTTGGTTTCCTCCAGAATTCGGCCCATGTACATTTTTCCTTTGTTGATTGTGCTTTGCTTCCTTTCACTGTAATGAATCAATCATAGCTATGAGTACAACTATATTCTAAGTCCTGTGAGTCCTCCTGGTGAATCATCAAACCTGGGTTGGACTTCAGGACTCCTGACACAGAGGATCATTCTTCAAGGTCTGACATAAAACTCATAGACGTTCCAGGATGCGCTATCAAAGAAAACACAAGGAAATTATCAAATAATTCATGCAAGAAAACTTCCCAGAACCGAAGGACATCAATTTCCATGAGTCCATACCTGAGTGCCCTGCACTAAATAAACAAAGTACTCATCTCATGGCACATTGGGCTGACATATCAGAACATTAAGAATAAATGGAAGACCCCAAAAGGGAACAAAGATTGATACAAAGGATCCAGAATCAGAATGGAATTGGACTTTCAACAGCAGTGCTGAAAGCTAAAAGATATGAGGGGAAATGACTTTCAATTTACAATTCTGTACTCATCCAAACCACCAAATAATTGTGAGGTAGAATAAAAGTATTTTCAGATTTACAAGGTCTAAAAAAATTATTTCCCATGTGCCCTTTCTCAGGAAGTTATTGGAGTATATACTCTACCAAAACAAGGATAAAAAGAAAGAGGAAGATAGGGGTCCAGAAAATAGTAGGTTCTACACAGGTGAAAGGCTAAGGCAATTCAAGACCTAGGAAACCCTAGGTTGGCATTTTTCAGCAGGTCTTGGGAGCAATCAGTACAGACCAGAGTAGAAGAAAGATGATGGGCTCTAAGAGGGGTGTCTCCAACAAAGAGTGAAAGTGATGGATTACCTGATGTGTTTGAACATACTGAGAAGTTACTTACACTTCTGGTAGAGAGTTGGGGATGTGTTAGTGATAGTTACAGAGAAAACTAAGCAAATAAAAATAAACAAGGCAATATTACCTTTGGGGCAAACTAGAAATAGTTAAACTTCTAGTTAACCTTCTAGAAGCAGCTAACTAGAGATACTTACAAGGGAAAAAAGAAAAGGCAATCATTCACTATAGTAAATTGCAGCCCTGGTGGTACAGTGGTTAAGAGCTACAGTGAGCTATGCCAATAACCAAAAGGCTGGCAGTTGGAATCCATCAGCCACTCCTTGGAAATCCTATGGAGCAGTTCTACTCTGTTCTATAGGGGTCACTATGAGTTGAAATAGAATTGACTCGAGGGAAACGGGTTTGGTTTGGAGCCCTGGTGGTGCAGTGGTTAAGCATTTGGCTGCTAACCAAAGGGTTGGCAGTTCGAATCCACCAGCTGCTCTTTGGAAACCCTATGTGGCGGTTCTTCTCTGTCCTATAGGGTCGTTATGAGTTGGAATAGACTCGGCGGCTTAAATAGTAAATTATACAGTCATAATAATGGAAACACTGGATATCAACTTAACCCAAAAGTATGTTTCAGGTATATTGGGACGGTGGAGAGAGGAATGCTTGAGAGTTGCATGTGTGCTCATGTGCTGAGGATGGTATAAAAGCTACACTGTCATCTTTCACTGTAAGAAATCGGTGGATACTTTTAAACACTGTATAACAAGAAATAGCAGTATAAAACTGTTACTGATAATTATGACAGTAAACGATAAATCAAATGGTTACAAAATTAGAAAATGGTTGCCTTTAGAGAGCAGGAGTCTGCTCCTTTTGTTGAAGTCTGCTCTGGGCATAATTTAGGCTCCCTGAAGTGAAATATTTTGCAACTAAGTATCCCACACATTTGAGAAATCTATCATGAGGCCTAATTTTAGTCTTCGTAGGACCTCAGTTTGCAGATTTAAGTGATGGTGAGAGAATGGGGGCAGACACAGGGAAATGAAGAGGAAGAGATTATGAGAGTAGAAGAGAAAGAAGAAATAATAAAAGGAGGTCCGAAAGAAAAAGAGACAGAAAACGGGAGAGGGCCCTGTGCTAGTCCTTGAAATTGAAGTAAGGATTCTATTCCACAGTCCATTCCCTGTATCTGATGAGGATTTTGTGTGCACAAAATTAGACAGTGAGTAGTTTTCCTCTTTTTTTTTTTTGCTTTAGGTGAAAGGTTACAGCTTAAATTAATCTCTCATACAAAAATTTATATACATATCGTTATGTGGCCCTAGTTCCAATCCCTACAACGTGACAGCACCCTCTTCCTTTCCACCCCCTGGTTTCTGGTGTCCATTCAAACAGCTCCTATACCTTTCTACCTTCTCATCTTATCTCCGGACAGGAGCTGCCCATTTAGTCTCGTGGATCTACTTGAACTAAGCAGCACACTCTTCACGAGTACATTTTATAGTCCAGTCTAATCTTTGTCTGAAGAGTTGGCTTCAGGAATGGTTTTAGTTCTGGGTTAACAGAGAACCTGAGGGCCATGTCTTCTGGAGTTCCTCTAGTCTCGGTCAGATCATTAAGTCTGGTCTTTTTATGTGAATTGAGTTTTGCACCACACTTTTCCGCTGCTCCATCAGGGACTCTCTGTTGTGTTCCCTGTCAGGGAGGTCATTGGTGGTAGCCAAGCACCATCTAGTTCTTCTGGTCTCAGGCTGATGGAGTCTCTGGTTCATGTGGCCCTTTTGTCTTTTGGGCTAATATTTTCCTTGTGTCTTCGGTATTGTTCACTCTCCTTTGCTTCAGGTGGGTTGGGACCAACTGATGCATCTTAGATGGCCACTCACAAGGTTTTAAGACCCCAGATGCCACTCACCAAAGCAGGATGCAGAACATTTTCTTCATAAACTTTGTTACACCAGTTGACCTAGATGTCCCCTGAAACCATGGTCCCCAGGTGCCCACTCCTGCTACTCTGTTCCTCAAAGTCTTTGGTTGTGTCAAGAAACTTCTTGGCTTTTGGTTTAGTCCAGTTGTGCTGACTAACCCTGTATTGTGTGTTGTCCTTCCCTTCACCTAAGATAATTCTTGCCTACCACCTAGTTAGTGAATTCCCCCTATCCTTCCCTCCTCACCCTCATAACCATCAAAGACTGTTTTCTTCTGTGCTTAACCCTTTTCTTGAGTTCTTATAATAGCGGTCTCATACAATATTTTCCTTTTGCACCTGACTAATTTCAATCAGCGTAATGCCTTCCAGATTCTACCATGTTGTGAGATGTTTTGCAAATTCATCATTGTTCTTTATCGTTGCATAGTATTCCATTTTGTGAATATACCATAATTTGTTTATCCAGATTCTCGATGGGCACCTAGGTTGTTCCCATCTTTTTGCTATTGTGAACAGTGCTGCAGTGAACATGGGTGTGCATATATCTATTCGTGTGATGGCTTTTATTTCTCTAGGATATATTCCAAGGATTGGAATTGCTGGATCCTATGGTACTTCTATTTCTAGCTTTTTAAGGAAGTGCCAAATCGATTTCCAAAGTGGCTGTACCATTTTGCATTCCTACCAGCAGTGCGTAAGCGTTCAGTCACTCCACAATCTCTCCAACATTTATCATTTTGTGTTTTTTGGATTAATGCTAGCCTTGTTGGGGTGAAAGGGTATCTCACTGTAGTTTGATTTGCATTTCTCTAATGGCTAATGATTGTGAACCTTTCCTCATGTATCTGTTAGTTGCCTGAATGTCTTCTTTGGTGAAGTGTTCGTTCATATCCTTTCCCCATTTTTTAATTGGGTTATTTGTCTTTTTGCTGTTGAGGTGTTCCAGTGTCTTGTAGATTTTAAGGATTAGACCCTGATCATATATGGTGTAGCCAAAAATTTTTGTCCTGGCCCGTTGTCTTTTTACCCTTGTGCGAAGTCTTTTGATGAGGTTAAGTGTTTGATTTTTAGGAGCTCCCAGTTATCTAGTGTCTCTTCTGATGTTTGTGCGTTGTTAGTTATGTTTTGTATTCTGTTTATGCCATGTATTAGGGCTCCTAGCATTGTCCCTATTTTTTTTGTTCCATGATCTTTATCGTTTTAGATTTTATATTTAGGTCTTTGTCCATTTTGAGTTGGTTTTTGTACATGGTATGAGGTATGGGTCATGTTTTATTTTTTTGCAGATGGATATTTTTTGGTGGGATCCAGTTATGGTAGCACCATTTGTTAAAGACTGTCTTTTCCCCATTTAATGGACTTTGGGCCTTTGTCAAATATCAGCTGCTTATAGGGGGTTGAATTTACATCTGAATTCTCAATTCTGTTCCATTGGTCTATCTGTTGTTGTACCAATACCAGGCTGTTTTGACTACTGTGATGGTATAACAGGTTCTAAAATCAGGTAGTGTGAGGCCTCCCACTTTGCTCTTCTTCTTCAGGAATGCTTTACTTATCAGGGGCCTCTCCCCTTTCCATATGAAGTTGGCGGTTTGTTTCTCCATCTCGTTAAAAAATGTCATGGGAATTTGGATCAGGATTGCATTGTATATATAGATCACCTAGGGTAGAAATGACATTTTCACAATGTTGAGTCTTCCTATTCATGAGCAAGGTATGTTTTTCCACTTACGTGGGTCTCTTTTGTTATTTTGCAATAGTATCTTGGAGTTTTCTTTGCATAGGTCTTTTATGTCTCTGGGTAGGTTTATTCCTAAGTATTTTATCTCCTTAGGGGCTATTGTAATTGGTATTGATCTGGTGATTTCCTTTTGGAAGTTTTCTTTGTTGGTGTAGAGGAATCCAACTGATTTTTAGCTCGTATCCTGATACTTTGCTGAAATCTTCTATTAGTTCCAGTAGTTTTCTTGTGGATTCTTTGGGGTTTTCTGTGTATAAGATCATGTTATCTGCAAATAGAAATGCTTTTATTTCTTCCTTACCAATTTGGATGCCCTTTATTTCTTTTTCGTGGCTTATTGCTCTGGCTAGAACCTCCAGCACAATGTTGTGTAGGAATGGTGATAAAGGGCATCCTTGTCTGGTTCCCATTCTCAGGGGGAATGCTTTCAGACTCTCTCCATCTAGGATGATGCTGGCTGTTGGCTTTGTATAAATGCCCTTTATTATGTTGAGGAATTTCCCTTCTATTCCTATTTTGCTGAGAGTTTTTATCATGAATGGGTGTTGGGCACTGTCAAATGCCTTTTCTGCATCAATTGATAAGATCATGTGGTTCTTATCTTTTGTTTTATTTATGTGATGGATTACATTGTTTTTCTAATGTTGAACCATCCCTGCATACCTTGTATGAATTCCACTTGGTCCTGATGAATTATTTTTTTTGATATGTTGTTGAATTCTATTGGTTAGAATTTTGTTGAGGATTTTTGTGTCTATGTTCATGAGAGATATTGGTCTGTAATTTTCTTTTTTTGAGATGTCTTTACAATTTGGTATCAGGGTTATGCTGGCTTCATAGAATGAGTTTGGGATTATTCCATCCTTTTCTATGCTCTGAAATACCTTTAGTAGTAGTGGTGTTAACTCTTCTCTGTAAGTTTGGTAGAATTCTTCAGTGAAGTTGTAAGAGCCAGGGCTTTCTTTTGTTGTGGTTGGGAGTTTTTTAATTACCTCTTCAATCTCTTCTCTTGTTATAGGTTTATTTTATTTTATTTGTGTTAATTTAGGTAGGTAGTGCTTTTATAAATGTGTCCATTTCCTCTAGTTTTTATAATTTGTTGGAGTACAATTTTTCATAATATTCTGTTACAAATACTATTTCAGTTGGGTCTGTTGTGATATCACTCATGTCATTTCTCATTTAGGTTATTTGCTTCCTCTCCTGTTTTTTCTTTTGTCAGTTTGGCCAATGGTTTATCGATTTTGTTGATCTTTTCAAAGAACCAGCTTTTGGTCTTGTTAACTCTACGTTTTTTCTGTTCTCTATTTCAATTATTTTGGCTCTGATTTTTTATTATTTCCTTTCTTCTGGTTCCCAAGGGCTTCTTTTGCTGCTCTCTTTCTATTTGTTTAAGTTGTAGGGTTAATGTTTTGATTTTGGCCCTTTCTTCTTTTTGGATGTGTGCATTTATTGCTATAAATTGACCTCTGAGTACTGCTTTTGCTATGTCCCAAAGGTTCTAGTAGGATTTGCTTCATTCTCATTTGATTCTGTGAATTTCTTTATTCCATCCATGATTTCTTCTATAACCCAGTAGTTTTTGATCAAGGTGTTGTTCAGTCTTCATTTATTTGCTTTTTTTTCCCTTGCTTTTTCTGTTACTGATATCTGTTTTTTATGACTTTATGGTCTGAAAAGATGCTTTGTAATATTTCAGTGTTTTGGATTCTGTTAACACTTGCTTTGTGGCCTAATATGTGGGCTATTCTGGAGAATGTTCCATGTGTGTCGGAAAAGAAAGTATAATTGGCTGCTGTTGGGTGGAGTGTTCTGTATATGTCTATGAGATCAAGTTGGTTGATTTTGGCATTCAGAACTTCTGCATTTTTATCAAGCTTCTTCTGGATGTTCTGTCCTTCACTGAAAGTGGTGTGTTGAAGTCTTCTACTATTATTGTGGAGCTGTTTATTTCTCTTTTCAATGGTGTTTGAGTTTTATGTAGTTTTGGAGCCCTGCCGTTGAGCGTGTAAATATTTATTATGGTTATGTCTTCCTGGTGTATTGACCCTTTAATCATTGTATATTGTCCTTCCTTATCCTTTTTGGTGAATTTTGCTTTAAAGTCTATTTTGTCAGAGATTAATATTGCCACTCCTGCTCTTTTTTTGTTGCTGTTTGCTTGGTATATTTTTTCCATCCTTGAGTTTTGGTTTGTTTGTGTCTTTGAGTCTAAGGTGTGTCTCTTGTAGGCAGCACATAGATCATGTTTTTAATCCATTCTGCCACTCTCTGTCTCTTTATTTGTAGTGCATTTATTCCATTTATAGTCTGTGTAATTATTGATAGGTGTGAGTTTACTGCTATCATTTTGATGTATTTTTTTTTTGTATGTGTTGTTGACCATTTCTTTTTTCACTTAATTTTCTGTGCTGAGTTATTTTTTTTTTTTATATCTGTTCATCGTTGTTCAATTTGTATTTGCTGAGTCTTTATGTTTTTTCCTGTTTTTTATTTTGATGAATAGGATTGTTAGTTTCCTTTGTGGTTACCTTGATATTTACCTCTATTTTTCTAAGTTTAAACCTATCTTTTATTTCTTAATATCACTTTGACTTCTCCATATGAAATTTCTGTGACTACATTTAGTCCCTCTTTTTTGTTTTAATGTTGTCATATTTTACATATTGACATCTCTGTTTCTCTATTTTCAGAGTTTTAGGTTTCACTTATTTTTGTGACTTACCTATCTGGATTGATATTTGGTTGTTCTGTCCTGTGTTATAGACTTGAGTTGTTATCTGATGTTATTGATTTTCTAACGGGAGGACTCCCTTCAGTATTTCTTGTAATTTTTGTTTGGTTTTTACAAATTCCCTTAACTTCTGTTTATCTGGAAGTATCCTAATTTCACCGTCATATTTGAGAGACAGTTTTGCTGGATATATAATTTTTGGCTGGCAATTATTTTCCTTCAAGGCTTTATATATGTCATCTAATTTTCTTCTTGCCTGCATGGTTTCTACTGAGTCGTCAGAGCTTAGGTTTATTGACTCTCCTTTGTAGATGACTTTTCGTTTATCCCTATCTACTCTTAAAATTCTCTCTTTGTCTTTGGTTTTGACAAGTTTGATTATAATATGTTTTGATGACTTTCTTTTGGGGTCTTCCCTGTGTGGGGTTCGATGAGCTTCTTGGATAGATATTTTCTCATCTTTCATGATATCAGAGAAGTTTTCTGCTAACGAATCTTCAATAATTCTCTCTGTATTTTCTGTCCCCTCCCCTCCCCCTCATTCAGTACTCCAGTCACTTGTAGTTTACTCCTCTTGATAGAGTCCCACATAATTCTTTAGGGTTTCTTCATTTTTTAAAATTCTTTTATCTGACTTTTCCTCAAATAAGTTGGTGTCAAATGCTTTATCTTCAATCTAATTCTGACTTCCATTGTCTCAGTTTTGTTCCAATGACTTTCAATTGAGTTGTCTAATTCTGAAATTTTATTGGTAATCTTTTGGATATCTGTTTGCTGTCTCTCTTTGGATTTTTGCAGCCTGTTAAATTTGTCATTATGCTCTTGTATAACCTTTTCAAGTTCCTCTGTTGCTTTATCTGTGTGTTCTTGGCTCGTTCTGCATTTTGCCTCATATCCTTCCCGATCTCTTGAAGAGCTCTGTATACTAATATTTTGAATTCTACCTCCCATACCTCCAAGATCTTACCTTCCTCTGGGAAGTTTCTTGGTTCTTTGATTTGGTCACTTGCTGAAACCATCATGGTCTGCCTCTTTATGTGACTTGATATTGACTGTTGTCTCCAAGCTTATGTGATTTGATATTGACTGTTGTGTCCTAGCTTGTTTTGATATGCCCTAATAGGCTGGTTGTGTGAGCTATTTTGATTATTGGTGTCTTTGAAGTTCTCACGTCCTGTCACCAGGTGGTTGGAGCTGTTACTATGTATGTGAGCCCAGGAGTCTGTTTTCTTTTGGGGATTCCACCCAGGTGTCCATGTTGTCGATCACTGTGTGGTGCAGGCTCTCACCTACAGTCCTAGATGGGTGGGACTGCATGGGGTGATCGGAGTAGGCACAAGTATCTGGCTGCAGTAGGGTGTTATGTGCTGAGAAAGGGAGGGGTTCATGGCTGCCCCGAGTGCCTGGGTGTAATATATATCCCTGTTCCCTAGATCGCATAGGTGGGTGGGTTTTGCAGCAAGACTTTGAGCACCCAAAGCTGTTGGCTCTGAGGACTGGGAGACACCACTTATTCTCTGACCCCTGTCATGGGTGGCTAGGTGGAGTGGGTGGAGCTACCAGTCCTCAGGCCCCTGAAGTGGGTAGAAAAGGACCCTGCTTAATGGGCAGGGCAGTGTCAAATGTCACAAATCTGCCACTCCCCTTTAGCTGTTGCAGTTGAAAATAGGCTTCAGGTATATACCCTGTCGTACTGTGCTAATGAGGGCCTACGTTGCTGAAATGGGCCCACACAGGTCTAGGCCGGTGTGAAAGACATTCAAAGTTTGTGGATCCCTTATGCGTATGCCTAGGCAAAGGGGCTGTGCCTGCCCTGAGTTCCTGGCTTAGGGGAGCTGGCAGATTATTTTTTCCTGTTTGTTAATTTGTTCCCTCTCCAAAGCCAGGAGAATGGCTCAGGGCACAGGACAGGTCACTTCTGGCCCAGGGGGCACGGCAATCGCTGAAGCCAGGCTGGGACCAGAGCAGAGCAGGGAGGTGGCAGGTAAATGGGAGAGAGGTACTTCCCAGAGGGGAGAAGGGTTTTTTTGATCCCACACAGTAGGTTAGATGCTTGCACTTAACTTTTGCAGATTCAGCGCCACTCTTCCCTGGTTCCGGAGGCTTGAGCAGACTCTCCACCACTCGGTTTCTCCTGACGTGTGGAAAACACATCCCGAGTGCTACTGCTTGCCTCAACCTGTGTGTGCAGTCAGTCCAGCCTGCAGGGTGCTGGCCAGGTCAGTTCTGGCAGATCCTCACTGCTTCTGAACTGTCTCTCCTGTCTCCTGCCGCTCGATCCAACTCCTCAACTTTGTCTTGGATGTTAAGGGCTCCTAGATTGTCATATATAATTGATTCGCTTGTTTTTTCAGGTCTTTGTTATAAGAGGGGTCACAGGAAGCACCTGACTACTCCTCCATTTGCCCACTTCCAGGGAGTAGTTTTTCTATGGAGTCCCTGGGTGGTTCAAACAGTTACTGCACTCAACTGCTGACTGAAAAGTTCAAGATTTGGCTACGCAGAGGCCCTTTGGAAGAAAGGTCTGGTGATCTACTTCCAGATAATCAGCCACTGAAAACCCTATGGAGCACAGTTCTACTCTGACACACGTGGAGTCTCCATCAGTCAGAACTGACCTCAAGCAATAAAAGGTTGAGTAGTGAGAGGCGCTATCTCAGATTGGTGCTGAGTAATGTGGGTCAAAGTAACAGAACAGAAACCTGAAAGCCCGATTTCCTAGTCTGATATTGGTGCCTGGCTGTGCTTCACAAATCAGCTGTTTGGTTGGGTAGGGAGTGAGAATAGATTAAATGAGGCAGGCAGCCTCAAAGCCCAACCCTTCTAAGAGACACCTGTTATGGGTTATCCTACACAAAACAGAATAGTCCGCACATTCTTCTGAAATTGCCGTTGAGGAGGTAACCACAGGATGGGCCATAGATGGCCTCAACTCACCTCTAGGTGGAGACTTAACATGCTAATGAAGGAAAAACCAACCTCTTCCTCCATCCCCGAGAATTGAACCCTCGTCTAGGGAAAATTCCTAGTCATCCCCAAGCTCTGAGCGCCTGTGTGAAGGTCAATCCTGAATATTCATGATGAATTTGCATTTCCTTGTCAGCTCTCTGTAAAAGCCCACCTCCCTAAGCAGCCTGTGAGCAGTCTTGGAAGCAGCAGGCCCTATTGCTCCTTTCCTTGTGCAACGAAATAAAGGCATCTTTCTGATCGCCCACCTCAGCTTCTTGTTTATGGTCTGTAACAAGTGACGCTGAGCAGAACCTGGGGTTTTCACCCAGCAACAAAAGGTTCCATGAATCACTCAACAACTCTGTGAGGAACCCTAGCTGAGGAACCGGAAGATCAGAGTATAAGCTGACTTGTTACATAGCCGGTATATGGATAAGCCAAACTTCAATATCATAGCTAAATCCACTGATTTTTTTTCAGGTTCTTAACAATTTATGCCCCCTCTTCTATAAAGGAGACCTTATGGCACAGTGGTTAAGAGCTACTGTAGGTAACCAAAAGGTCAGCGGTTCGAATCCATCAGCTACTCCTCAGAAACACTATTGCTGTTGTTAGGTCCCGTCAAGTTGGTTCCGACTCAGTGACCATGTAGGACAGAGTAGAACTGCCTCATAGAGTTTTCAAGGAGTGGCTGGTGGATTCAAACTTCTGGCCTTTTGGTTAGCATCTGTAGTTCTTAACCAGTGTGTGACCAGGGCTCTGGAAACCCTATGGGGGCAGTTTTACTTTGTCCTCCAGGGTCACTATGAGTTGGAATCAACTCGAAGGCAATGGGTTTGCTTCTTCCATAAAAGAGGTTTTTTTTTAAAAAAAAAAAATAATTTTTATTGTGCTTTAAGTGAAAGTTTACAAATCAAGTCAGTCTCTCACACAAAAACCCATAATCACCTTGCTACACACTCCCAATTACTCTCCCCCTAATGAGACAGCCCGCTGTCTCCCTCCACTCTCTCTTTTCGTGTCCATTTCGCCAGCTTCTAACCCCCTCCACCCTCTCATCTCCCCTCCAGGCAGGAGATACCAACATAGTCTCCAGTGTCCACCTGATCCAAGAAGCTCACTCCTCACCAGCATCCCACTCCAACCCATTGTCCAGTCCAACCCATGTCTGAAGAGTTGGCTTCGGGAATGGTTCCTGTCCTGGGGCAACAGAAGGTCTGGGGGCCATGACCACTGGCGTCCTTCTAGTCTCAGTCAGACTGTTAAGTCTGGTCTTATGAGAATTTGGGGTCTTCATCCCACTGCTCTCCTGCTCCTTCAGGGGTTCTCTGTTGTGTTCTCTGTCAGGGCAGTCATCGGTAGTAGCCAGGCACCATCTAGTTCTTCTGGTCTCAGGATGATGTAGTCGCTGGTTCATGTGGCCCTTTCTGTCTCTTGGGCTCGTAATCGCCTTGTCCTTGGTGTTCTTCATTCTCCTTTGATCCAGGTGGGTTGAGAAAAGAGGCTTTTTTAATTACCTGAAAGAAAGGGTTCTTTCTCTTCTGAACTCGAGCAATATATTATTTCCCTTTCTCCCAGGATGCATCTCTTCATTCTCTGTATTTTACATATTTTTATATGCTCAGTAACTACTGCCTTCCTGTGAAGCAGAGGACAGATCATACCTCTTTGCATCATCCATCTGCTTTATACATATTAGGCTAAATAGGTACCTTTAACAAAATGGTTTCCATAGATTAATTTAGGACTACATTATTGCCTTCATTTCATAGGGCTGGAAGGGACCCACCATGGATCATTGAACTGAAATCCCATCATTTTAAGTTAGAGAATAAGTGGCTTTTAGATCATAGCTATGGTGGAGAGAGCCTAATTCCCAGGCCAGTCAGTGTCCACTATGTATCAATTAGCAGTGTTTGTTTAGGCATTCTTTACCTGTTCCTATGGAAAATCGAGGTAACTAAGTATAGAAAACTCTTCTAGAAATAAGACATTTATAAAGTATGTCAGTGTAACTTAAACACACTACCGTTGAGTGGATTCCAACTCATAGAACTGCCCCATAGGGTTTCTAAGGCTGTCATCTTTACAGAAGCAGACTGCCACATCTTTCTCCTGCAAAGCAGCTGGTAGGTTTGAACCTCTGACCTTTTTGGTTAGCAGCTGAGTGCTTAACCATTGCACCACCAGGGATCCTTCAGTGTAACTTACCTGATGGATTTTATAGAGCTAGACAGTTCAACACATGATCACCTAAGAGGTCTATAGCTGAAGAGAAAAATATGAATTTTGTTATTTGATATTCAAATACTATCCATGTCCTGGCCCAAACCTTCCTTTTTAACCAGAGGCCTATTAATCCCATACCTGAAAACCATGATTAGCAAAGGGGACTACTTAGGGTTTATACAGTTCACTTCACATGAATTGATCCCCTTGCCATCATACTTCAAATCCCAACGGTCCCTTAGGTCTATCAAATGCCACCTCCTCTGTGAAAACTCCCCCTGTTCTCCTAAAAGTAATCTCCCCACACTCTGAACGTTGCCACAAAATATCTCTAAGTCTTTAATTACTGGTCTTTACATGTCTTATCTTCCCTACTGGAACAAGCTTATTGAAGGCAGGGTGTGTGTCTGATTCATTTTCATATCCTCTCTCCCTTTCTCCCTTGGGTTTAAGCAAAAGTCTTCAGTCCCCTAGCTTCCACTCTTATTCCTCCACCTTGACCCTTTTGAAACATAGGAGTGCATGCCAGTTTCTTAATCAAAGCCCTCCAACCATAGTTTTGCAATCACACTGGCCTTCTTCCTATGATTTTATCATGCTAAGCACCTGCTGCCTCAAAGGACTTTGCATTTGATGTTCTCAGTCTAGAATACTATCAGAGTAGTCTAGAATACTAGATATTGTTTGCCTCCTTATTTCAATCAGGCTCTAAAATATTCTTCCATAGAGATCCTCTTTGACCAGTCTATATTAACTAGCACCACTGTCACTCTCTGTCACCATATCCTGCTTTAGTTAAGAGTGTTGATTCTGGGAGCCAGAGTGCCTCATTTGGTAAAATGGCTTTCATGCTTACTAGGTTTATGGCTTTGGGAAAGCAAATTAACCTTTTCTTACTTGTTTCCTTATCACAAAATGGGGATGATAATTGCATGTGTTTACTCATTAGAATAGTGCACATCTGGAACATGGTAAAGGTTCAATAAGATGTATGGCTTTTCTTGATAGGACTTATCAAAACCTGACATTGCATTACACATGTCTGTCTCCTCTATCGGAAAGTAGGCTCTATTAGGGCAGGAGTTTGTCTTACTCACAACACCATCCCTAGCTCCTAGAGCAGCGTCTGTGTTATAAAGTCCCTCAATAAATATTTGTTGAGTATGAATGAATTTATTAAATGTTTTAAAAGCTACAAATGAACTACTGAATTATATTATTTTCTTAAACCAGTTTTCATATCTGTGTGCGTATTAATATTGACAGATCTATGTACAATATTTTGTGGCAGAAGGAAAATTCCTTGGCTGTAAATTCAAATGGAAAATCATAAAAAAGTGGAACTAAACCAGGCAAATGTGCAGTATTGAAGTAGCTCAGTTAAAGCAGATTTAACATGAGATAATACTAGAGTACTAAGAGAAAAAAAAATACATGAGATGGTCATGTAATTTGCTTAATACACTGCCTAGCACATAGTAGCTTCTACATAGATTTCTACTAGCAAACAATAAAAACACTTGAAAAGGAAAATGAGATAACATAAAACTTATAATTAAAACTAAAAAGCTTTTAAAACACATAAAGAAAAACGACTCAGCACAGAAAATCAAGTGGAACAAAGAAATAGTCAACACCACAAAAAATATACGTCAAAATGACAGCATTAAATTCATACCTGTCAATAATTACACAATGTAAATGGAATAAATATACTAATAAAGAGACCAAGAGTGGCAGAATGGATTGAAAAACACGATCCTTCTAAATGCTGCATACAGACACACCTTAGACTCAAAGACACAAACAAACCAAAACTCAAAGGATGTAAAAAAATATATCAAGCTAACAACAATCAAAAAAGAGGAGGAGTGGCAATATTAATCTCTGACAAAATAGACTTTAAAGCAAAATCCACCACAAATGATACAGAAGGACACTATATAATGATTAAAAGGAGGACATAACCAAAATAAATATATACGCACGCAATGACAAGGCTCTAAAATACATAAAACAAACTCTAACAGCATTGAAAAGAGAAATAGATAGCTCCACAGTAACAGTAGGAGACTTCAACACACCATTTTCATTGATGGACACAACATCTAGAAAAAAGCTCAATAAAGACACAGAAGATCTAAATGCCACAATCAACCAACTTCATCTCACAGTCATATACAGAACACTGCACTGAACAGCAGCCAAGTATACTTTTCTTTTCTAATGCACATGGAACATTCTCCAGAATAGACCATGTATTAGGCCACAAAGCAAGCCTTAACAGAATCCAAAACATTGAAATATTACAAAGCATCTTTTCAGACCATAAAGCCCTAAAAGTAGATATCAGTAACAGAAAAAGCAAGGAAAAAAAAAATCAAATACGTGGAAGCCGAACAATACCTTCATCAAAAACTACTGGGTTATCGAAGAAATCAAAGACAGAATAAAGAAATTCATAGAACCAAATGAGAATGAAAACACATCTTACCAGAACCTTTGGGAATAGCAAAAGCAGTGCTCAGAGGTCAATTTATAGCAATAAATGCACACATCCAAAAAGAAGAAAGGGCCGAAATCAAAACATTAACCCTACAACTTAAACAAACAGAAAGAGAGTAGCAAAAGAAGCCCTTGGGAACCAGAAGAAAGGAAATAATAAAAATTAGAGCAGAAATAAATGAAATAGCAGAAAAACAACTGAAAGAGTTAACAAGACCAAAAGCTGATTCTTGGAAAAGATCAACAAAATAGATAAATCATTGGTCAAATTGACAAAAGAAAAACAGGAGAGGAAGCAAATAACCTGAATATGAAATGAGATGGGTGATATCATAACAGACCCAACTAAATTAAAAGGATCATAACAGAATACTATGAAAAATTGTACTCCAACAAATTTGAAACACACAAATTTCTAGAAACACTCTACCTACCTAAACTAACACAAACCAAGGTAGAAAAACTAAATAAACCTATAACAAGAGAAGAGATTGAAGAGGTAATTAAAAAAAAAAAAAAACTCCTGACCAAAAAAAAAAAAAAAAACCCTACCCCTGATGGCTTCACTGGAGAATTCTACCAAACTTACAGAGAAGAGTTAACACCACTAATACTAAAGGTATTTCAGAGCATAGAAAAGGATGAAATACTCCCAAACTCATTCTATGAAGCCAGCATAACCCTGATACCAAAATGACATAAAGACACCACAAAAAAAGAAAATTATAGACCAATATCTCTCATGAACATAGACACAAAAATTCTCAACAAAATTCTAGCCAATAGAACTCAACAACAAATCAAAAAAATAATTCACCATGACCAAGTGGGATTCATACCAGGTAAGCAGGGATGGTTCAACATTACAAAAGCAATCAATGTAATCCATCACATAAATAAAACAAAAGAACCACATGATCTTATCAACTGATGCAGAAAAGGCATTTGATAAAGTCCAACACCCACTCATGATAAAAACTTTCAGCAAAATAGGAATAGAAGGGGAATTCTTCAGCATAATAAAGGTCATTTATACAAAGCCAACGTCCAACATCATCCTAAATGGAGAGTCTGAACTCATTACCCCTGAGAATGGGAACCAGATAAGGATGTCCTTTATCACCACTCCTTTCTTTAAAATTTTTATTGTGCTTTAAGTGAAAGTTTATAAATCAAGTCGGTCTCTCATACAAAAATTTATGTATACGCCTTGCTATATACTCCTAGTTGCTCTCCCCCTAATGAGACAGCACACTCCTTCTCTCCACCCTCTACTTCCATGTCCATTCAGCCAGCTCATGTCCCCCTCTGCCTTCTCATCTCCCCTCTAGACAGGAGCTGCCCACATAGTTTCATGTGTCTATTTGATCCAAGAAGCCCACTCCTCACCAGTATCATTTTCTATCTTATAGTCCAGTCCAATCCCTGTCTGAAGAGTAGGCTTTGGGAATGGTTCCTGTCTTGAGCTAACAGAAGGTGTGGGAACTATGACCTCAGGTGTCCTTCTAGTCTCAGTCAGACCATTAAGTCTGGTCTTTTTATAAGAATTTGAGGTCTGCATCGTACTGCTCTCCTGCTCCTTCAGGGATTTTCTGTTGTGTTCCCTGTCAGAGCAGTCATCGGTTGTAGTCAGGTACCATCTAGTTCCTCTGGTCTCAGGCTTGTGTAGTCTCTCATTTATGTGGCCCTTTCTGTCTCTTGGGCTCATAATTACCTTGTATCCTTGGTGTTCTTCATTCTCCTTTGCTCCAGGTGGGTTGAGACCAATTGATGCATCTTAGATGGCGACTTGCTAGCATTTAAGACCCCAGACGCCACTCTCCAAAGTGGGATGCAGACTGTTTTCTTAATAGATTTTATTTTGCCAATTGACCTAGATGTCCCCTGAAACCATGGTCCCCAAACCCCTGCCCCTACCATGCTGGCCCTCTAAGTGTTCAGTTTATTCAGGAAACTGCTTTTGGTTTAGTCCAGTTGTGCTGATCTCTCCTGTATTTTGTGTTGTCTTACCCTTCACCTAAAACAGTTCTTGTCTACTATCTAATTAGTGAATACCCCTCTTCCTCCCTCCCTCCCCACTCTCGTAACCATCAAAGAAGTATTTTCTTCTCTGTTCTTAATTTCTTATAATAGTGGTCTCATACAGTATTTGTCCTTTTGCAACTAATTTCACTTAGCATAATGCCTTCCAGATTCCTCCATGTTATGAAATGTTTCACGGATTCATCATTGTTCTTTATCAATGTGTAGTATTCCATTGCTTTATCACCAGTCTTATTCAACATTGTTCTGGAGGTCCTAGCCAGAGCAATAAGCCAAGAAAAAGAAATAAAGGGCATCCAAATTGGTAAGGAAGAAGTATTTCTGTTTTCAGAGGACAACATTTTATACACAGAAAACCCCAAAGAATCCACAAGAAAACTACTGGAACTAATAGAAGATTTCAGCAAAGTATGAGGATATAAGATAAACATATAAAAATCAGTTGGATTCCTCTACACCAACAAAGAGAACTTTAAAGAGGCAGCCACCAAATCAATACCAGTTACAATAGCCCCTAAGGAGATGAAATACTTAGAAATAAACCTAACCAGAGATGTAAAAGACCTATACAAAGAAAACTACAAGACACTACTGCAATAAACTAAAACAGACCTCCATAAGCCGAAAACATACCTTGCTCATGGGTAGGAAGACTCAACATTGTGAAAATGTCAGTTCTAACCAAAGTGATCTACAGATACAATGCAATCCTGATCCAAATTCCAATCCCATTTTTTAACGAGATGGAGAAACAAATCACCAATTTCATATGGAAAGGGGAGAGGCCCCTAATAAGTAAAGCATTACTGAAGAAGAAGAGCAAAGTGGGAGGACTCATACTACCTGATTTTAGAATCCGTTATACTGCCACAGGAGTCAAAACAGCATGGTACTGGTACAACAGATAGACCAATGGAACTGAATTGAGAATTCAGATGTAAATTCATCCACCTATGAGCAGCTGATATTTGACAAAGGGCCAAAGTCCGTTAAATGGGGGAAAGACAGTCTTTAACAAATGGTACTGCTGTAACGGGATATCAATGTGCAAAAAAATGAAACAAGACCCATACCTCACACCACATATAAAAACCAACTCAAAATGGATCAAAGACCTAAATATAAAATCTAGAACGATAAAGATTGTGGAAGAAACAATAGGGAGAATGCTAGAAGTCCTAATACAATACAGAATACAAAACATAACTAACAATGCACAAATACCAGAAGAGACACTAGATAACTGGGAGCTCCTAAAAATCAAACACTTATGCTCATCAAAAGAATTTACCAAAAGAGTAAAAGACAACCTATGCACTGGGAAAAAATGTTTGGCTATAGCATATATGATCAGGGTCTAATATCTAAAATCTACATGATACTGCAACATATCAACAGCACAAAGACAAAAAACCCAGTTAAAAAGAGGGAGAAAGGATATGAGCAGACACTTCACCAAAGAAGACATTCATGCAGCTAATAGATACATGAGGAAATTCTCAGGATCATTAGCCACTGCATCAGCCATTAGAGAAATGCAAATCAAAACTACAGTGAGATACCATCCTACCCCAACAAGGCTGGCACTAATCCAAAAAACACAAAATAGATGTTGGAGAGGTTGTGGAGAGACTGGAACACTTACGCACTGGTGGTGGGAATGTAAAATGGTACAACCACTTTGGAAATCGATTTGGCACTTTCTTAAAAAGCTAGAAATAGAAGTACCATACGATCCAGCAATCCCACTCCTTGGAATATATCCTAGAGAAATAAAAGCCATCACATGAATAGATATATGCACACCCATATGCACTGCAGCACCATTCACAATGGCAAAAAGATGGAAACAACCTAGGAGCCCATCAACAGATGAATCGATAAAGAAATTATGGTACATACACACAGTGGAATACTACACAACAATAAAGAACAATGACGAATTCGCAAAACATCTTACAACATGGATGAATCTGGAGGGTATTATGCTAAGTGAATTTAGTCGCAAAAGGACAAATATTGTATGTGACCACTATTTTAAGAATTGAAGAAAGAGTTTAAACACTGAAGAAAACATTCTTTGATGGTTACGAGGGTGGGGGGGGCGAGGGGTATTCACTAACTAGATAGTATATAAGAATCATCTTAGGTGAAGGGAAGGGCAAGACACAATACAGGGGAAGTCAGCACAACTGCGCTAAACCAAAAGCTAAGAAGTTTCCTGAACACAACTGAATACTTTCAGGGACAGTACCCGGGGCTGGGGCCTGGGGACCGTGGTTCCGGGGGACATCTAGGTTAATTGGCATAACAGTTTATTAAGAAACTGTTCTGCATCCCACTTTGATGAGTGATGTCTGGGATCTTAAAAGCTTGTGAGCAGCCATCTAAGATGCATCAACTGGTCCCAAGCCACCTGGAGCAAAGGTGGATGAAGAACACCAAAGACACAAAGAAAATATTAGCCCAAGAGACAAAAGGGCCACATAAACCAGAAACTCCATCAGCCTGAGACCAGAAGAACTAGGCAGTGCCTGGCTACTACCATCAGTGACTGTGCCAATAGGGAACACAACAGTGAGTGCCTGATGTAGTGCAAGAAAAGTGTGGAGCAGGACTCAAATTCACATAATAGGAGCAGACTTAATAGTCTGAGACTGGAGGAAGCCCCGAAACCATGGCCCGGGATGCTCTGTTAACCCAGAACTAAAACCATTCCTGACGACCCCTCTTCAGACAAAGATTAGACAGGAGTATAAAACATAAAATAATACTCACAAAGAGTATGCTTCTTAGTTCGAGCAGACACATGAGACCAAATGGGGGGCTCTTGTCCAGAGACAGGATGAGAAGGCAGGGAGGGATAGGAACTGGTTGAATGGACGCAAGAAACCCGGGGTGGAAAGGTGGAGTGTGCACATTATAGGGACTGCAGCTAATGTCACATAACAAAATGGGCATATTTTTGTATGAGAAATGAACTTGAGCTGTAACCTTTCACCTAAATCACAATAAAATGAAATAAAACTAAAAAATTTTTTAACAGTTGCATATACCTGTGAAACCATCACCCCAATCAAGATAAGGAACATTTCCTTGACCCCCGAAAGATGCTCCTTTCTAACAACCATGTAGCGGGCAGAATAATGGCCTCCAAAAAACGTCCATGCTCTAATCCTGACGGTATGTTATCTTACATCACAAACTCTAAATTCTAAATTCAGGTGCGATATACTCAAGGTTGTACTCTGGCTTGTTTTAATTTTCTTTAGCTTGGACATAGAGTAGCTAAAACGAATGGAAGAAACAATGAAATAGAAGAGCTAAACAAAAGATTTTAGAGGGCAGCTCGAGAAGAAAAAGTATTGTAATGAAATGCGCAAAGAAGTAGGGTTGGAAAACCGAAAGGAAGAATATGCTTGGCATTTCTCAAGCTGAAAAATCTGAAGAAAAAATTCAAGCGTCTAGTTGCAATACTGAAGGATTCTATGGGCAAAATACTGAACGAAGTAGGAAGATCAAAAGAAGATGGAAGGAATACAAAGTCACTGTACCAAAAAGAATTAGTCGATGTTTTAGGAGGTAGATATAATTAAGAACTGATAGTAATGAAGGAAGAAGTCCAAGTGCATTGAAGGTATTGATGAAAAACAGGGTTCCAGGAATTGGAGTCCAAATTGAGATGTTTCAGCAAATGGATGCAATGCTAGAAGTGCTCACTTGTCTATGCCAAGACAGCTTTCTGGTGAACTGACTGGAAAAGATTCATATTTGTGCCCATTCCAAAGAAAAGTGATCCAAAAGAATGTAGAAATTATTGAACAATATCACTGATATCACATGCAAGTAAAATTTTGCTAAAGATAAAAAACAGTTGCAGCAGTACATTGATAGGGAACTAACAAATTCAAGCCGGATTCAGAAGAGGACATGTAAGGAAAGATATCATTGCTGATGTTTGATGGATCTTGGCTGAAAGTACAGAATAGCACGAAGATGTTTACTTGTGTTGTACTGACTATGCAAATGCATTTGACTGTGTGGCTCATAACAAATTATGGGTAACATTGAGAAGAATGGTAATTCCAGAACACTTAATTGTGCTCGTGCAGAACCTGTACATAGATCAAGAGGCAGTTGTTCCAAAAGAACAAGGGGATACCTTTAAAATCAGGAAAAGTGTGCGTCAAGGTTGTATCCTTTTACCACACTTAAATTCAATCTGTATGCTTAGCAAATAATCCAAGAAGTTGGACTATATGAAGAACATAGCATTAGGATTGGGGCAAGACTCATTTAACAATCTGCATATGCAGATGATGCAACCTTGCTTACTGAAGGGGAAGAGGATTTGAAGCACATATTGATGAAGACCAAAGACCACAGCCTTCAGTATGGATTATACCTCAACATAAAGAGTACAAAAATTCTCACAACTGGACCAATAAGCAACATCATGATAAATGGAGAAAATACTGATTTTTTCAAGATTTTATTTTACTTCGATTCACAATCAGTGCCCATGGAAGCAGCAGTCAAGAAATAAAACAATGTATCGCATTGGGCAAATCTGCTGCAAAAGACCTCTTTAAAGTGTGGAAAAGCAAAAATGTCACTTTGAAGACTAAGGTGAGCCTGATGCAATCCTGTGGTATTTTCAATTGCCTCATATGCATGTGAAAGCTGGACAATAAATAAGGAAGACTGTAGAAGACCTGATGCCTTTTAGCTATCGTGTTGGTGAAGAATATTGAATATATCATGGACTGCCAGAACAAAAAACAAATTTGTCTGGGAACGGGTACAGCCGGAATGCTTCTTAGAAGGGAGGATGGTGAGACTTTGTCTCATGTACTTTGGACTTATTATCAGGAGGGATCAGTCCCTGGAGAAGGACAGCATGCTTGGTTGGGGGTCAGCAAAAAAGAGGATCCTCAATGAGATGGACTGACACAGTGGCTGCAACAATGGGCTCAAACATACCCACAATTGGGAGGTTGGTGCAGAACTGGGTAGTATTTCATTTAGTTGTACCTAGGGTTGCTATGTATTGGAAACAACATGATGGCACCTAACAACTACTAAAAAAAACAACTACTACTCATGGTAAAAGGGACTTTACAGACCTTGAGATAGGGAGATTAGAATGGATTATCTGGGTGGGTTCAAAGTAATCACAGAAGTCCTCAAAAGTGGAAAAGGAAGACAGAAGAGTGGTTCTTAGAGGATACAACAAAGGAAAGAAACCAGGAAAGACGTGAAGCGTTAGAGGGATGTGACCTGCAGTTGCTGGCTTTGAAGATACAAAACCTCAGTCCTACAACTGCAAGGGATTGAATTCGGCCAATAACCTGAATGAGCAAGAAAATGGAGCCTTCAGAAAAGAACGCAGTTCTGCTGACACCTCAATTTTAGCCCATTGAGACCCATACCAGACACCTGACTTAGGGAACTGTAGGAACAACTTTGTGTTGTTTAGGCCACTGTTTGTTAACTTGTTACAGCAAAAAGAAAAAGCTCATTCAAACCACTTTCTCTGTTCTATCACTGTAGAATAGTTTCATCTGTTCTTGGACTTCATATAAATGAGCTGTTTTCATAGTATGGCTTCTTTCATTTAACAATGTTTTGGACATTCATCTATATTGTAACAGTAATCTTTTTAACTGCAGAGAAATATGTCATTATCAATAAACCACCATTTATCCATTCTGTTGATGGACATTTGGGTTGTTCCCAGTTTTTGGATATTATGAATATACAAAAGAATGAGGATGATTTTGAGTATTTCAATTATGGAATAATCTCTAAGTGAAAAATAATAAATATATGTATTTGCGTAAAGTATCTGGAAGAATATACTGTTACGTTGTTGTTAGGTGCCGTCAAGTTGGTTCTGACTCATAGGGACCCTATGTCCAACAGAACAAAACACTGCCTGGTCCTACACCATCCTTATGATCATTGTTATGCTTGAGCCCATTGTTGTAGCCACTGTGTCAATCCATCTTTTGAGGGCCTTCCTCTTTTTCCCTTAGCCTCTACCAAGCATGATGTCCTCCTCCAGGGACTGGTCTCTCCTGATAATATGGTCAAAGTATGTGAGTTGAGTCTCGCCATTCTTGCTTCTAATGAGCATTCTGGGTGTACTTCTTCTGGATGAATATACTAGAAACTGACAAGTTGGTAGTTTCTAGAAAGGAGAGCTGTGTGGTATCTGGATGACAAACATTTTTAACATTTACTCTTTTGAATTTTATACCATGTGACTGTTAATTAGTAAATAACATGCATCTCTGCATTACTATAGTAAATATAGATTTAGGGGAGAATCATTATCTAAATTTAAGGTGAAGCCAGAATCCTTTGGCTAGAGATATCTAATTATATAGCATCATTACTCTTCTGCTGAAATTAGTTTAAGGTACAATCAGTTATTACGAATAAGGAATAATACATTTATATTACAAAAGAAGTAAAGTTTATTCTAAATGGGAATTACAACCTTCCAAATTGGTAATAAGGAAACACAATGGTTAGGGACAAAGGGAAGGGAGAGAGACTGATATGTGTGGTAAACAACAACGACCATCATCATCACCACCACCTTTCTTGGGGCAAATTGTTTAGCAGGCTTCTCTTTGAGGTATTATTTTTTAAACTTATTTCTGCACTTAACATCTAATTAATCTCTTGGGATGCAGATTTAAATAGAAAAAAGAGACTAATGAAATCTACTTTTGAAATCACTCTTAAAACAATGATTCCTCATCTTTATTTAGCCCTTTTCAATTCATTTTCACATACATTATTCCTTTTTGCTTCTCAAAACTCTGTGAAGTAGATTTGAGCAGATTTTATCCTGATTTCATGTATGAGGAAAAAAAAAAAAAAAAAAAACGGCACTCAGAGAGGCTGATTTGCCTAAAACCACACAATCTCTATCAGCTGGAACCAGTACCCTGGTCTCTCACTACTGGAATTTCTCTGCTTTCCACCTGCACTTCTTTAAACTCCAACCCGCTGCCCTTTTCTCTTACCCTGATAACTCTCAATCACAATTGAATTTTTTTTGCTGTTTATATGCATTCTAAGGGAAATGACAATTTTAATAATGATGCAGTTTATTGTAACTATCAACTTAAAATTTAAATGTCTAAAAGTTGTATTAACTAATCAATATGCAATTATTTTCCTACCACTCAAAAATTTTAATATGTATTAAAGATTCTAGACCAAAAATATGCAAATAGAGTATCAAAATAACTTATAATAAATTTCTAAAATCTTCACATAGTAAAAGTGGAAAGACAAAAATATATTTACAATACATGTGCCATTAGGATATAGATAAGAAAGTAGTCCCCACAATAAAATTAATTCTTCCTACTTATCAAAATTTCTAGTATAAGAATGAAAATATTCAGATGCTCATAAATAGAAAGATAGCTATTCAAAAGTTTCTTTTGGACAACATTCTTTGGTGTTCGTACAACTGCATATATTACCATATATCTATTTACTGTAGAGACTTTTCAGACTACACATTCAGTTTAAATAGGAAATAAAAAAATATAAACTAGATTTTCATACAGAAAGTAGTTATAGGGTAAGTATTTTGATTTCATGGTGCTCAAATATTTATGGGCAAATTTTACTGATCAAACCTTAAAATAACTACCTACTCTTTGCTATTTATTATATATTCATATGTTACAGAAATTTAAAAAATATAGTACATTCATAGGTAGAGAATTCAACTCTGAGTTGACAACTATTTATGATTTTCTCAACTGGCTGCTCCACAATATAGGGAGCTAAATGAAAAGATGGAAAGCCTAGGTTACCAGCTTGGTAAGCAGCTTGGGATACCAGACATGTAACAATGGAATACTACTGTACTTTGGAGGAAGAAGACAAGTGAATGAGTAACATGGACACACCTTAGTATACGTTCTTGACCCTAATAAATGAATTATTCATTTGCAAATATTACCAAAAGTAAAAAATTTATTTTACAGAGTGGTTGGTTTTGTAATACATCAAAAACTTAATGTTATATTTCCCTGTTCTCACTGCTTGTCTCATATCAGTGGCTGAAGTTTCTCCCAAATAATTTAGTATACATTTAAAGTGGCAATACAAATTCTACTTAATGGACTTAAGTTATAATTAGAAACCAGTTTTATATACAGAAAATCCATAAATATAGAATTTTTATTCCTATTTTATCCTTAGGCTATGCAAAAAAATTGACTAAAAATTCGATTTTTCATTTGGATCTTTGTAATAAACATGTAAATACATATTTACACTGGAGATGCTTTCTGATAGAAATAAACACACAGAAGTAATTTTGGTCTTGACGAGATCCATCATTATTTGTCCATTTTCCAAGATGATGTGATACATCATGGTCACTCAAATTTTAAGATTGTTTATACACATAATTCAAATAATTATTATTTTACTTGTACAGTTAATGCTTCATTCTGGATTTAAACTTCTTTTAGGAAAGATTTCTTGATCCAATAGTAGGAAGCTTTTAAAAAAAATTTCAAATATGATTAACATGTTTCTGTACCGTTACGTGCAATTTTCTTTGTTCTGGCAATATCACAAATACTGGGTCACTTAATCTTCACTTCATTGTTCATACCCCAGAGGTAATTCTTGAGTTATCTCACATGATGTAAGTACCATCTTTGTAGCATTTCATGGACTCCATCTGTTTTGTCATAGCCAGAACATCATGAAATTCAGTACTTAGGCCAGACATATGTTGAAAGTATGCCTCTTTTTCCACTTGAATTGTTAAATTATTTACTCCAGCATCCTTGAGTATTCCTGTAACCTGATTATAAAAATCAAGACATTTAAAAGTATCTAGATGAAAAATATGTTCATCTTAACATGTCTTACATAGTCAATATTGTATTTTTTATAGTTACAGATAGTCAAAGATAAATCCTCAAAGTTTATTATTTAGTTAGTCAAAACGTTAGACAGGATCTTTTAGATGGCTAGTAAATTACTGTTCTGTCATTCAAGGTAGAAAAGGAAAACAACTATTGTTTCCGACTGGGTTCATCCAGAATGCAGACAGAGGACTGTTGTGACCCCTGTCTCCAGTAGCAGCATATATCCTATCAACTTCATTACTGCTATGAATTTAGCTACATTTACAGTAACCTGCAATTTTAGGCATGAACTACCTCAATTAAAATTACTTTAAAAACAAAAAGATTATTACCTGCTGCACTATTCTTTGTTCCAGCACATCAGATGTCACCTGTATATGAATTGTTCCTGCCACAACACTGGCAGAATGACGCCAAAAATGAGGGTCTCGGTATGATATTAAGCCTTCGATTTTCTGTATCTGGCAAATAAAAAAAAAAGGTGATATATATATTCTTAAAAGTTAATCTGCTTAACACACAGCAATTCTTTTGGCCCAGGAATCACTAGTAAGTGGATTAAAAAAAAAAAAGTAGAAAGAATAGGAGAGGGACCTCTAGCTAGAAGTAAAGGTGCCTGTATTTAACATTCTGACCTAAGAGTGATTCTAGAGAAGGAGTTCTGACTTGGAAGGTCAGTGGGGGTTACAGGTGTCTTTACACCCAAATATGACTATCACCAACAGCCACACACCCATTTTCACCTATGTAAAATATACTTTGCCTATTGTACACAGACATACTCAGGCTTCTCAAACATTATCTGGACATGTGCAAAGAACTACATGCTTTTCTTTACAATGATACACATATGGATATATTATCTGTTACATATAGATAGCACATTCACAGATAAACTCAATGTTCAATAATAGAGGATTGGTTAAATAAATTATAGACTACATGTATAATGTAATAAAACATTGTCATTAAAATGTATTAGAGTATTTACCGATATAAAAGAAAAATTTATAGAACAGTACAGTTTGTTGCCATTTTTACTAAAACAAAAAACTATATAGAAAAACAACTTGTAAAAGTATTTCTTTCCAGGTGGTAGAATTATGTATGTTTTTATTTATTTTCCTTTTTTGGAAGTTTCTGTAGTTTGAAATTTTCTGTAGTGGACGTATATTACTTTTGAAATAAAACTACATTTTTTGGTCAATTGGCATAACAAAATATATTAAGAAAACGTTCTGCATCCCACATTGGTGAGAGGCATCTGGGGTTTTAAACGCTAGCAAGCAGCTATCTAAGATGCACCACTTGGTCTCAACCCACGTGGAGCAAAGGAGAATGAAGAACACCAAAGACATATGGTAAAGATGAGCCCAAGAGGCAGAAAGGGCTGGCCACATAAACCAGAGACTCCATCAGCCTGAGACCAGAAGAACTAGATGGTGCCTGGCTATCACCAATGACTGCCCTGACAGGGAACACAACAGAGAATCCCTGATGGAGCAGGAGAACAGTGGATACAGATCTCAAATTCTCATAAAAAGACCAGGCTTAATGGCCTGCCTAAGACAAGAAGAACCCTGGAGGTTGTGATCCCTGAACCCTTTGTTAGCCCAAGATTGGTACTATTCCCAAAACAAACTCTCCAGAGAGGGACTGGCCTGGACTATACGACAGAATATGATACTGGTGAGGAGTGAGCTTCTTGACTCAAGTAGACTCATGAGACTATGTGGGCAACTCCTGTCTAGAGGCAAGATGAAAAGGAAGAGGGGGACGAGAGCTGGTTAAATGGACATGGGGAACACAGGGTAGAGAGGAGGAATGTGCTGTCTCATTACGGGGAGAGCAGCTAGGAGTACACAGCAAGGTGTGTATAACTTTTTGAATGAGAGACTGACTTGATCTGTAAACCTTCACATAAAGCACAATAAAGAAAGAAAGAAAAAAAAAATCACTTTCTTTGGGCATTTTTTCCTCAGTAAGTACTAATGTATTTTCTAAAGTAAGTATCAAGGCGGGGGGAGGGGACCACATTTTTTTTTAGAATATAAAAAAAATCCAAACTAAATCTGTTGCTGTGAAGCCAATTCTGACTCATAGCGACCCTATAGGACAGAGTAGAACTGCTTCATAAGGTTTCCAAGGCTGTAAATCTTTATGGATGCAGACTGCCATATCTTTCTCTTGCACAGTGGCTGGTGGGTTCAAACCATCAACCTTTTGGTTGTCAGCCTAGCACTTAACTGCTATGCCAGCAGCGTTTTAATAGGATATCAAACTCATTGCTGTTGAGTTGATTCTGACTCATAGCTAACCCACAGGACAGAGCAGAGCTGCCCCATAGGGTTTCCAAGGAGGGACTGATGGACTCAAACTGCCAACATTTTGGTTAGCAGTGGAGCTCTTAACCACTGTACAGCCAGGGCTCCTAGTAGGATAAAACCCGCTGCAGTCGAGTTGATTCTGACTCATAGCGACCCTATAGGACAGAGCAGAACTGCCCTATAGAGTTTCCAAGTAGTGCCTGGCAGATTCGAACTGCCAACCTTTTGGTTAGCAGCCAACACTTAACCACTACGCCACCAGGGTTTCCAGCAGGATACAGGAGTTACTAATTATGAGAGAGTAAGAAAATCTTACTAACTTTACTTATAAAAACAGTGGGTTAAGATGGTATAGCATAAATATTTAAGATGTCAACTCTTTTATCAGCAGATGATAATTCCTTTAATATGATATGAGAAATCACCAGGTAGAAGTCATTCTATTCCGTATTTTTTTCTGTGAATTGTCTGTTTATAGTCTCAGTCTATTTTTCTATGAGACTGCTTTTTTTTTTTTAATTTACAGGATTATGGATAGCAGGCCATTGTCTATTTAGACATCATTTAAATATTTTCTCCTTGTTTGCCTTTTGTACTTCATATTTGTTAATGGAATCTTTTGCCAGTGTAAGCATTTGGCTTCTGGTTTCATTTCAAAATTAAAAAGGCCTTCCTTATCTCCATGACTATATAAATATTCTTCTATTTTATCTGAGCAGTTTTATTTATTTTTTTTTAGCTATTTAGACATTTAATCCCCTGAGAATATATTTTATATGATATGGTGTAGAGATATAGCTTTTCTTTCCCACCAAATAGAAAAGTAACTGATCCAAAACTGGTTAACTAGGTCAACCTTTTCTTCCCACTCATCTGAAATGCCATCTTTACTACATACTAAATTCCTCTAAGTTCCTGGGTCTTTTTCTGGATGACCTGTTTTGTTTCTCTATTGGTTTATGTGTTTATTCCTATGCAAAAATCAAACTGTTAGTTTTGTTAGTTTATTCTATAACTTTATAAGCACAAAATATGATCTGTTAATGAATAAATTCATTAATTCTGTAAAAAAGTACAATTTTCTTGCTTACTCTCAGATATTAACTGTTCCAAATAAGCTTTAATATTGGATTATCACCTCCTGACCCAAAACAAAAATGAAAATAAGTCCCCATGAGAGGCAACTGGATTAAGATCAGAGAAAATCAACATTTTCACCATACAGAGTCTTCTCCAAGAAAATCTCCCTCTCCCTTTATTTAGTCCCTGCTTTATGTCTTTTAAGTAAAACTATTTTTTTCATTCATATCTGGCATATCTCTTGTTAGGTCAGATTATTCAATTTTAGATGCTTTTTTAAAAAGAAAAACATAAATGGGCAAAGGATATGAACAAACATTTCACCAAAGAAGACATTCAGGCGGCTAACAGAAATAGGAGGAAATGCTGGAGATCATTAATCATTAGAGCAATGCAAATCAAAACTACAATGAGATACCATCTCATCTTAACATTCCTGGAACAAATTAAAAACACAGAAGATAGCAAATGTTGGAGAGGTTTCGGGGAGACTGGAACTTTTATGCACTGCTGGTGGCAGTGTAAAATGGTACAACCATTTTGGAAAATGATACGGCACCTCCTTAAAAAGCTAGAAATAGAAATAGCACACAATCCAGCAATCTCACTGCTAGGAATATATCCTAGAGAAATAAGAACGGTCACACGAATAAACATATGCCCACCCATGTTCACTGCAGCATTATTTACGGTAGCAAAAAGATGGAAACAATCTAAGTGCCTATCAACAGACGAATGGATAAATAAATGGTACACACACACAATCCAATGATAAAGAACAATGATGAATCCACAAAACATCTCACAACATGGATGAATCTTGAGGGCGTGAAATAAGTTGTTATGGATTGAACTGTGTCCTCCCAAAATGTGTGTCAACTTGGTTAGGCCATGATTCCCAATACTGTGTGACTGTTCACTGATTTACCATCTGATGTGATTTTCCTATGTGTTGTAAATCCTACCTTTATGATGTTAATGAGGTGGGATTCGGGGAAGTTATGTTAATGAGGCAGAACTCAATCTACAAGATTAGCTTGTGCTTCAAATCAATCTCTTTTGAGATATAAAACAGAGAAGCAAGCAGAGAGACAGGGGCTCTCGTATCACCAAGAAACAAGAGCCAGGAGAACAGCGCATCCTTTGAAACTGGGGTCCCTGTGCTGAGAAACTCATCATCTGGGGAAGATTGATGACAAGGACCTTCTCCCAGAGCTGACAGAGAAAGCCTTCCCATAGAGCTGGCGCCCTGGATTTGGATCTCTAGCTTCCTAGTTTGCGAGAGAATAAATTTCTCTTTGATAAAGCCATCTACTTGTGGTATTTCTATTACAGCAACACTAGAAAACTAAGACAGAAGTCAATTACAAAAGGACAAGTATTTTATGAGACCACTATTATTATAAAAACCCAAGAAAAGGTTTATACACACAAAAAAAACAACCTTTGATGGTTAGGAGGGACGGTAGGGGTGGGGACGTGAAATCACTAACTAGATAGCAGACAAGTGTCAACTTTGGTGAAGGGAAAGACAACACACAATATAGGGGAAGTTTGCACAACTTGACCAAGGTAAAGTCATAGAAGCTTCCTAGATACATCCAAACACCTTAAAGGACTGAGTTACTGGGGCCGAGAGCTGGGGATCATCTCAGGGACATCTAGGACAACTGGCGTAACAGTTCGTAAAGAAAATGTTCTACATCCTACTTTGGTGAGTAGTGTCTGGGGTCTTAAAACCTTATGAGAGGCCATCTAAGATACATGTATTGGTCCCATCTGCAGCAAAGAAGAATGAAGGAAACCAAAGACACATGGAAAACATTTTTAGTCCAAAGGACTAATGGACCACATGCACCACAGCCTCCACCAGCCTGAGCCCAGAACAACTAGATGGTGCCTGGCTACCACCACAGACCGCTCTGTCAGGGATCACAATAGAGTGTCCCAGATAGAGCAGGAGAAAAATGTAGAACAAAATTCAAAGTCACATAAAGAAGACCAGACTTCCTGGTCTTACAGAGACTGGAGAAACCCCGTAAACTACGACCACTGGACGCCCTGATAACTCAGAACTGAAGCCATTTCCGAAGTCCACCTTTCAGCCAAAGATTAGATAGGCCTATAAAACAAACTATAACACGTGTGGAATATGCTTCTTAGTTCAGTCAAGTCTATGAGACCAAATGGACAACATTTGCCCAAAAGCAAAGATGAGGCAGCAGGAAGGGACAGGCATACTGGATGAATGGACACGGGGAACCCAGGGTGCAAACAGAAAAGGGGAGAGTGCTGACACAATGTGGGATTGCAACCAATGTCAGAAAGCAATTTGTGTATAAATCTTGGAATGAGAAACTAATTTTCACTGTAAAGTTTCACCTAATGAACACACACACACACACAAAACAGAAAAATATAGTGAACAAATTATGTACAGTACCTTTTCTAAAGCAATATGTAGCTCTTTTTCATATTCTGGTGGCAGTCTCAGAAGCAGGACCTGACAGGCATCTTTAATCAGTGGAACAACACTGAGAAATATTAATATAGCAATAAAAAGAGAACAGAGGGGATCAGCAATGAACCATCCAAACTGCTCTATAAGAACTGTGGATACGATCACACCGATACTGCCAAGTGTGTCTGCCAAAACATGCAGAAATACACCTACAAATAAAATACATAAAAACATAAAAAATTAAGTCATGTCTAATTTAGTTTTCATCCATTTTACAAATATTACTATCTACTATGTGTTGCTATGATGCTGAACAGGTATCAGCAGATCTTCCAGACTAAGACTAAGATGAAAGGCATGGCAAACTACTACTGAAAATCAGCCAATAAAAACCCTGTGAATCACAATGGGCCAATCCTGTTGGGCATGGGGATAGCACAGGACTGGGCAGCAATTCGTTCCATTGTGCGTGGGGTCACCAGAAGTCAGGAACTCACTTGATGGCAGCTAACAACAACAATTATGTACTAGGCACTATGCTAGGGGCTGGTACTTTCAGCATGACTAAAACATGGCTACTTCTCTCAAAGAGTTCACGGTATAGTGGCAAAAAGTATGTACTTGGGTAACTATGACACAGTGTGGTGAATTTTATGATAATACAGTTTATCTGGGAAGATTTCCAAGAAATCATGCTTGAGCCAAGTCTTGACATCACCAAAATCATTTAAACAATAAGAATAAATAATTCAACATAATAAGTGACTAACATTTTCCCTATTTTTTTTTTACAGTACAATAAAAATTTCCCAGCTCTTATGTAGTGAAAGTTCATTATGGTATACTCATTGTTTCCTTTGCAAATAATGATTATTCGATTATCAGAAATGGACGCTATAATCATAATAATTTAATTAAAAATTGATGTTTATGAACAAACATATTTTCTATAGCAAATGACTTCAGACCTTTTTTAGCCACAGACTGCTTTTTAAAAATAAAACTTTATCAGAAGCTCAATATTAAATACAAATAAAAACAGAGAGGCTTCTCAGAACACAGGTGAAAGGTAGCAGAGTATGTGGCAAGGACTCACCCCTCATGTTCGCATTCATGCCTCCGCCTATAGATCCGTGACTGTGACCGTGCCCATGGTCATTGTGTCCATGCATATGGTGTGAATGGCTGTGATCAGATGAGTGACAGCTTCCTTGAGAAGCTCCATGGCTATGGTTATGGGCATGGCTAAAGGCACAGATACCAATAAGGTTTACTATCAGCCCTCCAACTGATACTGGCTAGTAAAGAGAGAAAAGAAAATCTTCAGATTTGTAATTTCTTATAAACTTGCTATTTAAAAGTTACTAAATAATTAGTATGTTCTTCTGTTTAGTTTCAAAAGTACTGACAAATACCTCATAAAGTTCAATATGTAAATACAAAATTAAAAAAATATGAATTTGAATATTTTAGAAGAAACGTTTTAATTTTCAAATACCAAACAGAATTTTGACAAACTGAAGGATATGGACTTGCTTTAATTACATGATTAACACGGACCTGGTTCACAGCTTATGTATAAATAAATGGTACTAAAGTTTTGTTTAAAGAGCTTGAAAGTATTGCCTACTTAGGCAAGTGTATACTTTACCTGAAATCTTATTTTTTTTTAAGGTAAGTTTCAACAGTTTGTAATGGCAATGATTGCAATTATTTAATTTAACACTCCAAGACATAAACAAAATTGCTTATTGCTCTTGACTCTTTTCTCTTACAAATAGTAGCTTAGGGTGTTATTTAATTTACAAACATTTATGATTTCTCCTTTAGAGAAATCCATTTGTTTTATAAATAGAAAATATAAAAATGAAGAGAATATATAACTTTACTTTCCAAAGGTAGTAAGAAATTTACTTTAGTAAGCATTTATTGGAGTTTATTTACTTCTTCCTGTGACTCAGACCATTTGTCTACCCGATTTAAACTTTCAGTCAGCTGTATAAGCTTGTAGATGGTTAATGAGTTTTGGAGTAAAACCAAATACTGCTTATACACCTGTTGCCGTCGAGTCGATTCCGACTAAGAGTGATCCTTTAGGACAGAGTAGACCTGCCCCAGAGAGTTTCCAAGGAGCGCCTGGTGGATTTGAACTGCCGACCGTTTGGTTAACAGCTGTAGCACTTAACCACTACACCACCAGGGTTTCCAAATACTGTTTACGGGAACCCCATAATCCCATTAATACTTCTTTCCCTACTGAGAAATACTTCATCTTTGTATATTATGATGTATGTCATGGATTGAATCATGTCCCCCCAAAAATATGTGTCAACCTTGTTAGGCCATGATTCCCAGTATTGTGTGGTTGTCCTCCATTTTGTGATTGTAGTTTTACGTTGAGAGGATTAGGGTAGGATTGTAACACCACCCTTACTGAGGTCACCTCCCTGATCCAAGGTAAAGGGAGTTTCCCTGGGGTGTGGCCTGCACCACCTTTTCTCTCTTGAGAGATAAAAGGAAAGGGAAGCAAGCAGAGAGTTGGGGACCTCATACCACCAAAAAAGCAGCACCAGGAGCAGAGCGCATCCTCTGGACATGGGGTCCCTGCACCTGAGAAGCTCTTCAACCAGGGGAAGATTGAGGATATGGACCTTCCTCCAGAGCCCACTGAAAGAGAAAGCCTTCCCCTGGAGCCAATGCCCTGAATTTGGACTTGTAACCTACTACGCTGTGAGAAAATAAATTTCTCTTTGTTAAAGCCATCCACTTGTGGTAGTTCTGTTATGGCAGCACTAGATGACTATGGCAGCGTAGAAAGTGAAACCAAAAAAAACCAAACCTGTTGCCGTCAAGTCGATTCTGACTCATAGGGACCCTACAGGACAGAACAGAACTGCCCCACAGGGTTTCCAAGGAGCACCTGCTGGATCTGAACTGCTGACTTCTGGTCAGTAGCTGTAGCTCTTAACCACAACACCACCAGGGTTTCCAGAAAGTCAAAGTCCCCCATAATTCTATTCCCATGAGTTAGTCATTCCTAAGAGAATGGTGTATTTTCTATGCACATACTAATACATACATATACATGTTTTTAAACTAATCATAGGATCATATTATATATACTGTTGTATAATTTGTTTTCTTCACTTCGTACATTTTTTTCTCATACCAGTATATATAAATGTATCTCATTTTAAATAGCTTCATAGTATTATTCTAATATATATATATTTTTTTAACCTTAAATTTATTTAAGTAGTCCCTTTAATTGATGGGAATTGAGTTGCTTCCTTTTTTCTTCTCACCATTACAAACAATGGTACAATGAATCATGTACTTCTATAGGCTTGAGTGAATGCTTCTGTATGATAAATATTAAATAAAAGTCAAAGGATATAAGCATTTAAAAGTCCAATAGATATTTCCAAACTGTATGCCAAAAAACATTTTACTAACATATGCTTCTACCAACAAGACATGTTTTTATTCATAACTGCTTTTAGTCATTCAACAATTAATTGCTGATTTTCTCTTACAAGCCAGGTGCTAGAATCTGAGAGTTAATGACATACAGTTCAGGTGTTGAAGACACATCTTTTTTTTTTTTTCTTACAATTACATATTAATTGTAGAATGACAAATGAAACAACAATTACAACTCCAATGTTGCTAGTAAAAGAATGCACAAGATACAATGGGAATATGGAGAAGGAAAATCAAATTAACTTTGAACAGGAAAGAGGAATTCAGGGAAAGTGTCCAATCAGAGGAGACATATAAGTAAAGCCTCGAAGGAGACTAAAGGGCAGAAGTGAGGGAAGTGCATTTTAACTATAAGCAGTACATGGAAAGATGATGAGGTTGACGGAGAACCATCACAAGGTCAAGGGAATGAAGGGAAGTTGTTCAGAATGGGCAGAGGCCACTGGAAAAGTCTGACTTTGTTATGTAACTAATGAAAAAGCCACAAAATTCCAAACATGATCAGATTTGTGTTTTAGGAAGACTACTTTATGATCACTGGACAGACTGGACACTGGAAGAAGAAGGATAATGCAGTCAGGGAGACAACTACAATGGTCTAGACAAGAGATGATTAAGGCCTGTTTAGGACTCAGATGAGAGGTGGAGGAGTGTTTGTGTGTGTGAGAAAAATCAAAATGGTCACACTGCAATCATAAACTTGAACAAACCAGTTGCGTAAAGGATAATGATCTGCCTGTCCTTATTTCAACTGTAACTTTTGGGACACAAATGAAAACTTAATCATCATTGTTAATTTAGTAGATATACTTTAAGAAAAAAAATTGAAATATTTTTGAATAGGTAATGCCTGTACGAGGTACAAAAAAGACAATAAAGAACAGTTCTCTCTCTGTTCCCCAGCCACCCAGTTTATCTTCTTGGAGACAACCATTGTGACACCGCTTGATACTTATCTCTTTGCATTCTTAGAGAGATAATCTATGCATTGATTATGGATCCTACCTATGTATAAAATGTAATTAAAAATAATTTAGTAGTAGTATATGATCTAATATTATATAAACATATACAATTACAGAATATAGGTTAAACTTCAAAGATAACCTAGCTAAACAACATTCTAAATTAACAATTCTCTCTGTCCTCTGGTTCCTGGGTGGCACAAGTAGTTAAGCCCTCAACTACTAGCCAAAAGGTTGGCGGTTCAAACCCATCCAGAGGCACCTGGGCAGGCAGGTCTGGCGATCTGCTTCCAAAAGGTCACAGCCTTGAAAACTTATGGAGCAGTTCTACTCTGCACACATGGGGCCACCATGAGTCAGAACTGATGCAACGGACACTAACAACAACTGTGGAACCAGTCTACAAAGGGCCTTGAAAGTCAAATGTGTACCTGGTACAGGAAATATTAAGAAGGAAGTTCTGAGACAAACACTAACAAGATAAAAATGAGTGTTTTAGAATGGGCACCTATGTAACAATATATGGGTTACTTTAAATTAGAAAAGGACTGAATTGCACTGGGTTTTACTGGGTATAGTACAGAAGAAAAATCAGTAAAAATCTAGGTTTTAGTCTTGTGTCTATCACAGACTAGCTGTAAAATGTGAGGATTTCACCTCACCTGTGGACTTCAATTCCCTCATCTATAAAAGAATAGCAATGGGATGGCCTTTAAAGTACCTTCCATCTCTAAAGTTCTCTACGCCCTTAGGTACTGCTTAAATTGTGGAGAGAGCTATTCAAAGGGGGCTCTTGGAACAGGCAAAGGAGTAGTGTCACTTTGCCTTCAGTACTGGACCGACAATGCTAAAGTTCTAAATTAAGGCTTCTTACTTTGGCCTGTGGTTTCATGCCTCATCTGAATGGTAAGTGAAGGAGAAGGGACAAGTCTTTGATACTCAGCTTACTGTAAAGTCTTTAAAATTCTATTTTTTCCCTGATTTTTTTTAACCTTCAACATTTTGCAAATTTCCTCAGATATTTAAAAACTCATCTTAAAAAAAAAAAATTTAAAAGTCAGAAAAAACACCTATATGTTCTACCATGTCATGTAATTTTTCACAGTGAAATATTAGAAAAAAACCTTAAGCGTTAGCAATGTAAATAGTAGTTTAAAATTTAAATAATAAAATTTCCCTAGATCACATGGAAAGTAACCGTATGCATACAAGAGCAGAAATTCAAGCAGGAAAATAAAAAGACTTACTGTTAACATGTGTGTGTCTAATTCTGGAGGATCAATCAATCTAGCCACTGACTCCACGAACACAAAAAAAGCTATTACCATTAGAAAAAGTCCATTAATAAATCCAGAGAGAATTTCTATTCGGCCATACCTAAAACAGTAGGATATATTTTTAGAAAAGGAAAACAACAAATATATTTTAAAGTATAAATATTACTAGTTTATAAATGAGGAAACAAGCCCAAATTTTCAAAATAATAGGATTAGAAAATTACCAGGACTTTAAATACTTTACTAATGCTGGAAGTCCTTCCACATACTTATCTGTTTGTTGAAATATTACACTTTCATTGAGATCCTTCTTCAGTGTCCCCTCTCATACAAAGCCTTTCTTAATTTCTTAGCAAGTAGTTATTTCTCCTTACTTTAAACCCTTGCTGTGTTCTGTATCTTTCATGGCAAATGGGACACTGCTTTGTACCAAAATTATGTTATTTTCAGCTCATCCATTTTTCAAAATATAAATAATTGAGAATAAGAACTAAATTTTATTAATCTATTCAGATAGGTCTTATCAAAATACCTTTTACAAAGCAAGGCCTCTAATACCTGCTGAAATATTTGCTTAATGAAAGGTATGTTTATGCACAATCACTTCGAATTCTGAATACTCTTTTTAATAGCAAAGATGTGAATGATCACGCACATTCCATTGCCTTAAAGAAACACGTCAGGCAAGAATCTCAGGATTTTAACTGACTTTGTTCCCTGTTTGTAAGAGGGATTTGTTAGGTATATAGTCTTGAGCTTACTGCCATTCGGTATTTATCCAATGTTTGGTTCACTTCCTCTTATCTACTTCAGATTAAAGAAAAATGAAGCTCTGAAAAATCATTTGTATTAAAAGTAATAACATTTATTCCCTAAGATGAAATTTGCACTTAGGTTTTTCATTGCACTACATCACCTTGGTAGTCAGTGTACTTACCCATAGGAGAAAATCCGAGTTGCTTTCCATCTACTCATCAGGGCAGCAAAAAGGCCCATGACCAAAGCAGAGCAGTCAAAGAGCATGTGAAATCCATCAGAGATCAGACCCAGGCTATTAGTCAACACGCCATAGAATAATTCCACAAAGGTAAAAAGCTAAAAAAAAAAAAAAAAATGAAAGTTAAAAAACAGGGAGGAGTATGTTGTGAAATATTGTTCAATACACATTTGTTAGAATTTAGTCATGAGGGTTTCAATCCTTAAATGCCAAATCTTATTCGAAGAAATCATGTAACTCTGCTTCTTTGGTTACTCAACTGCAATTTAAACTGGAAACCTCCTATAAACTTTAAGAAAGACTAGGCTAAATCAGGTATGTCCATCTTATAATCATAAGCTAATCAAAAGAACAGAGTTTTATTCACATGTCTGTAATAATCAATAAGCTGGGCTACAAAATGCTAACTATCAGTGGGTTTGTAGTGAGATCCTATAAGGAGTACATAAAAATCTTTAAAAAGTACTATATTTACTGATTTGAAATTACTTCTAAAAATACCTAGAAAATTGTTTGCTCAAGTAGTCTGAAAATGACCCTGTCTTCTTTCTACTGTGTACAGGAAACATAAATTTTATTCTCTCTCTAATTATCAGAAATTTGGGAATCACAAATTATCAGAGTTGTCAAAATTACAATAGTAAGCTATTAAGATATACCACTAATATTTAAAAATCTTACCAGATTCAAGCACAAGAAGTAAAAGATCTGCCTAGAATCACTCTCCTCAAGAATTTGTTTTAGTGATTCTTTAATAAATCTAGGGATGGATTGAGAGCTATGCTGAAAAGCATCACCCATGAAGTTATAAAGAGGTGTTCCTTCAGGAGAATATCCAATAAGGGTACCTTTCTGTCCTCTCTTAGAGGGAGATGATAAGATATTGGCAGCTACAAAATGAAAAAAAAAAAAGGGGAGTATTACAAAAGTTTTAAAAGTTTAAGTTACCAAAAACCAACATGCTTTCAATACTAAATGCAATCACTGAACAATTTCCCAAATTAAGTAAAGTATTTGAACATCATAATTGTTAAAATAAAAACAAGGGGAAATTGCTTACACAAAATGAAGAATATAGCACTCACTACCACTCCTCCAGACAAGACATGTTCAGTGCTCTCCTGGTGTGCTGCTTTGTTCATAGCTCGAAGTTGGTCTGTTATGGGATGTGTCCAAAAGTTTCCAAAAAGGAGAGCACTAATAAAAATGAGAAAGGATCCATAACGGGCACATTTGGAAACTTCCATTTTGACTGAACAAATGGAATCCACATAGAAGTCCAGGATCATAACAAAAAAGATAACCGTTGTAAAAGGCATAATAAGAGAAAACCAAGATTCGACTTTACTCTAAAAATTAAAAAAAAAAAAAAAAAAGGAATTGTTAATACTACACGAGTAAAAAGTTCACATCTTATGTTTTAGTTAATGCTTTTACCTATAAACCAACATTCTCATGTTTCAACATGATTTGTGAAATGTCAAAACATAAGCACTAAAAGACATTGACATTTTTCCAATACCCCCCACAGTATTCAAAACAAAGCATAATTATCTAATAAGTTCATAAATACTAGCTGACCCATAATGCTTGTACCAAAGAAATATGAGGAATATGTAAATCCAATAGTATTTGATTTGTACTTTCCATGAACAATAAAATTAACACCAAATATTTTTCAAAAACTATAAGGAAAAAGCAAAGATAACTTAAGTCACTTTTAACATCTGATTAAAATAAAATACAATGTAATGAACTAAGTGTAATGAGCTAAAATTTATAAGTACTAGTAATCCATTTTACTTGTTACCAATAAATTCTTGCTCTTACCTCAGTTGTCACAGAAAGAACGATAACCCATGGACACAAGAGAAGCACAGAAACAAGATGGGATAAAGCTTGAAGACGTTTGGCTCCACCGATATCTACAGAGAGCTTTCTGGAAGCTGTATGAAAACCAACTTTACAACACAAAGCCAGCACTAACAACAATACTCCACCCTATAAGTAAAATGAGGTAAGTCCTATTAGAAACACAGTCCAATACTGAATCCTTAAGTACATTACATCTGAAGGAATAGAACTAGTATGTTTCTTTCCATGGATCAAATTATTTAACGTAATTACTTAAATGGAAAGAAAGATTGTAAATTACTTATACTTTATTTTAAACGCACTTATAAAGTTATAATTGTTGTAACTTTTCAGGATCTTTTGATCACATTAGCACAAACAAAAGAACATACCTTGTGATCTGCCACACCTAAGAAGGCAATGGCTGTATAAAGCATGTGAGTGAGAGCACTGTCATGATGTCCTTCAGCTATGTGAGTTGAAGTAAAGGAAAAAATACCAAATATTAACCCTTCAGCAGCACCCTAAATACTCAGAAATTTAGGGACATCAAAAGAGTATTTTAGAATGTCCTGGTGCTAAGAAACAATACATGATTTCCCACTCAGTCAATCTATTTGCACCCTTCTGTATTACAGTTGGAATACAATCTATTTGCACCCTTCTGTATTACAGTATGGAAATCCTCCTGAAATTTTAGGTAAACACTTTTTGGCTGAATGTAGATGATTCTAAGGGTAGAAAACCTGAGTATACTCAACAACATGTTTCTCTTAAAAATAAAAAACTCCATCAATTTAAAAATTAATTTTGGGACACTGGTTATAAATTGGAATGAGCTGTAATTCTCTAAAACAATTACAATAGTGCTTATGACATAGCTGCTAAATTTTAGTTCTTAACCTGCAAAAACCATGTGCATACATACTATAAAATGGACAAAAGGACAAGAGCAGGGAACCTCCTCAGACCACTCCTGCCCAGTGAAACTAAGGTTGCCCTTGTAGAATGACAGGAACAACCAGTCCTAAATCGAAGCCACTGACCACATAAGCCTCAGCAAAGCAAGCAGCAAGCGAGAAGGTGGGGTGGAGAAGGAGGGTGTATCACATGTAATCTGGAGCTTTTTCAAAGACATGACCCCTCTTTTGTTGTAACAAAGTAAATTAAACTGAGTATCAGTAACCAGAAGAATTAAACTGGTGCTCTGCATTCCGCTGCATTCTACTGCATAAACTGGGCAAAGGAGTGTGGGTGGAAAAGAACTAGGTACACCTGTAGAGAAAACTGAGTTTATTTATTTTTTTTAAACTGGAAAATTGGGTTTATTCAAGAGAACAGTGGGGCTTAGCTGGAAATAATAATTTAGAACAAGAGAGTTAATACCAGGTTAAGGACTTTGAATTTTCTCTTCCAGAGGAGATGCTAAAGTTGTTCTTACTTCAAGGAAGTTTACATTTAATAATTGCCATTGACTTTTAAAATGAGCATCTGAACTGTAATACAGAAGGGTGCAAATAGATTGACTGAGTGGGAAATCATGTATTGTTTCTTAGCACCAGGACATTCTAAAATACTCTTTTGATGTCCCTAAATTTCTGAGTATTTAGGGTGCTGCTGAAGATATAGAGATGCTATATTTAATTCAGAATGAATTTATTCACTATTTGAATACTGATTTAGAATACCTACATTTATCTATGAAAGTTTCATTCATGATTAACCAGTTTAATTCACTTGCCCCTTCTTTTCCCATTCTGCTAGTCTTCTATTTTTCTGCAAGACTTTAAATAACTCCAATCTATAGCAAAGGATACGGTGTTCAGCCATTTTTGCCATGAGATCATCATTGTCAAAAAGCAATAAACAGATCACAGCAATAATGAAGAAAGCAGCCCCTCTTGTCTGAAAATAAAGAAAATAATACTAAGGATGCTTTTTTAAGTGTTGATTATTAAGACTATGATTATACAAATTCTAAAGAAAAAATTTTTTTCAAATAAACATTTAAAGAAAAAATAACATCTGCGATTAAAATCCTTATATTTTATAGTATAAATTTATAGTATAAACAGTAAGATATAAAAGTAAAGCACTCCAATAAATTTTGCAGGGTACATGAAGGGCATTTAAAACACGTAACATTTGATTTCAACCATCTCCTAATACAGCTAGGCAGGTTACCATACGCAAACTATTACTGTTTATAGAATTAACCTTTCTAAATTTTTTAAATGCTACTTTACTTCTGGTTGAAAAGCTCAAGCAGCTGAAGAATAATTAGTACAGACTTATTTTACTCTGCAATATGAAAGGGATAGAGTGTTAACTTACAATAACATCAATACTCTAAGTATTCACAATGTAGTACTCTTGACAGTCTGAAGCTACAGATGCCTTTCTTTAGGCAAGAGGAATAAACAGGGCATGTTACTAAAATTAGCAAAGTGATTTCTTTTTAAGCTTAAGTTTTCATTCCAGTGAAGGAATTTTGACAAAAGATTGCCTTTTTTGACAAGGAACCTTGGTGGCGCAGTGGTTATGAGATCAGCTGCTAACCAAAAGGTCAGCAGTTCGAATCCACCAGCAGCTCCTTAGAATCCCTATGGGGCAGTTCTACTCTGTCCTATAGGGTAGCTATGAGTGAAATCGACTTAATGGCAACTGGTTTTGTTTTTTGATAAGTTACCGAAAGGACATACTAGCAGTTTATGCAAATGATTCAGAATGTTAGATGTAAAAGCAATCTAAATAACATTACTATACCTTTTGTATTTATAAAATGCATAGTTGACGGCACTGGGTACTAGGATAGGTATAATATACATGGTGTCAATAAAACTGGTAAAACTTGAACAAGGTCTATGGATTGTGCTAGCGTCTATTTCCTTGTTTTGATATTGTACTTGAGTTCATTAAAATGTTACCATTGGGGGAAACTGAGCCCATGAAACCTCTCTCTGCTCTATTTGTGAACTTCTCTGTACTATTCTTGAAACTTTCTAGTAATCTATAATCATTTAAAAAGAAGAAAAATTAAAAATAGCGTTAAAAATCCTTGTGTTCTTTTAAGTGGTAAAAGAAAATATTTTACTGCTTTGAGTAACATTTTATATGTATACTTTCAATTTTCAAGTAACTGACAATGGAAAATTATACCTTTGCTGGTCCTCCTCCAGAACTCGTGAATAAAACACTGAGCAGTGATATAACAACAATATCATTGTGTTCGAATAGCAGCAAAGTCCTACAAAAATAAAACATGTATCGTTCTTGAAATACTTCTGATCTTTATTGGGAAAAGAGCATTCAACTAGAGTAAAAGAAAATAAATATTACTCCTTGATTTCATGAAACATTATGAGAGAAATAAATCAATACAATTGCTTTGGAAAATATTTTGGCATTAACTAACTTAGAAAGGTTGAAGCTATCAACATCTAATAATACCATTTCTAGAATCATACCATACAGAATCCCTGTACATATGTACAAGGAAACGCTTATAAGATTGTTCACAGCAGCACTGTTTGTAGTAGCCCAAAACTGGAAGCAATCTAAATGTCCACTGACTGGAAAATGGATAAACAGATTGGAGTATATCTATTCAATGCAATACTATACAGAAGCTAAAAAATGAATGAACCTCTGTGGACATACAAAAAACCACTGAAATGAACACTTTAAAAGGTTAACTTTTATGACATGTGAATTACATAAAAAAAAGTTATAAAACTAAATGAACTATAGATACATGCACCAAAATGGACAAATCTCAAATGTAACAGTGAATGGAAAAAGCATGTTACAGTAAAATACATGCACTATAATTCCATTTATATAAAGTAAAACACTTGCAAAATTAAACATAAATATGTGGTAAAACTACAAGGAAAAATAAAAAGAAGATGGTTACATCCAAAGATAGGAGTTGAGGAAGATCCAATTAGGAGGGATACACAGGGCCTCAAACGCATTGGTAACATTTCATTTTGGGAGCTGGGTGTTGAATATATGGATGTTTATTACTCTTTTAAACATACCTATATTTATAATTAATGAGCTCTGGTGGTGTAGTGGTTAACAGCTATGGCTGCTAGCCAAAATATTGGCAGTTCAAATCTACCAGCTGCTCCTTGGAAACCCTATGGGGCAGTTCTACCCTGTTCTATAGGGTTGCTATGAGTCAGAATCGACTCGACAGCAAAAGGTTTTTTTTTTTTTTTCTGGTGGTGCCATGGTTAAATGTTTGGCTGCTAACCTAAAGGCTGACAGTTCAAACCCACCCAGCCACTTGGTGGTAGTAAAGACCTGGCAATCAGCTCCCATAAGGATTACGGCATAGAAAACTCCATGGGGGCAGTTCTACTTTGTCATATATAGGATAATCATGAGTTAGAATCAACGGCACACAACAATATTTATATTTATTCTTTTACATGTATGAAATATTTCTTTAAAAGAATCAAAAGCAATTCTACTCCTAGGTATATACCCAAAAGACTTAAAAACAGAGACTCAAAGAGATTCTTGGATACCAACATTCATAGCAGCATTATTCACAATAGCCAAAAGGTTGATGTAAGCCAAGTGTCCATCAACAGATGAATGGATAAATACAATGCTCTTGGCTGCTAACCCAAAGATTGGTGGTTTGAACCCAACAAGCGGAATCAACTCAAAAGCACCCAACAACAATACAGGCTAGGAGAAGGGGGAAAATGGGGAGCTATTGATTAATGGGTACAGTTTGGGGTGATGGAAAAACTTTGGAAATAGTAGTGATGCTTGTCCAACACTGTAAGTGTAATCAATGCCACTGAACTGTACACTGAAAAATGGTTAAAATGGTAAATTCTGTTGCATGTATCTTACCACAAAAATGAGTAAAAACAAAATTATTACCAGCCAAAAGGGGGCTTACAGATCTAATTAGTAGACAGCTTTTTAAATGTTTGTTAAATATGCTTTTCTTCTTTAGTAAAAAAACATCTGTAATGATAGAATGTAAAATGGTAGAGGCCGCTGTGGAAAATGGTTTGATGGTTCCTCAAAAAGTTAAACATAGAACTACCATATGACCCAGCAATCCACTTCTAGGTACACACCCACATGACCTGAAAGCAGCAATGTTCACAGCAGCACTATTCACAATAGCCAAAAGATGGAAACAACCTGAGTGTCCCTCAACAGGTGAATGGACAGACAAATGTCGTAATACATACAAAGGAATACTACTCAGCCATAAAGAGAAATGAAGTCCTGATACATGCTACAACATGCATGAATCTCAAAAACCTTATGCTCAGTGAAATAAGTCAACCACAAAAGCACAAATATTGTTATGATCTTACTTATATGAAACAACAATAATAGGCAAATGTATAGAGACCAAAGTTTATTAGTGCTTACCAGGGGTGTAAAGGAGGGGGAAAAGGGGAGTTTTTGTTCAGTGAATGTTTGTTTATGTGATGGGAACTTTGGCAACGATCATGGGTGGTGGTTGTACATGATTAATGTAATTTATGTCACTAAATTGTACACCTGAAAAATGTTGAATTGGCAAATATTGGGTTACGTATATTTTTACAACAATAAAATATCTGTTATGAGAACACATCAGCAATAACTTTAGTTATATTTAGAAGATTATAATTTAAGAAAATATATCAACAGTGTAAGACTCATCTAAAATAAGACGCACTGTGAAGCACCACAGGAGTCTTTCTCCTCAAGAAATTGCAGGATGGCTTTAGTAAATCAATGACGGGGCAGTGGTGGTAGAGGTGCTGATGGTGGGGAGGGGTTATAAGGGCAGGAAGTAAGGTAGATGGCTAAATATGGGGCCAAGTAAGAATTTAAGAGTTATCTCCCTTTCCTCCCTACTATAATATGTAGGCACAAGTTATTTAGAAACGTATGCACCAAAACATAATTTCATGAATAAGAAATTTAAAATATCAGGGATGACAAGCAATATTACCACCTTCAATCATACTCAAGCATAAACTGAAAAGGCCCTCCCCAAGCTCACCCCTCTAGGATGCTGCTGTGTCAGGGCAGGGATATGGCATTTGGAGTCATGCATATTCTGCTCTACATCTGACAAACAAGCCAAAGAGACCAAAACCCAGAAGATATTCTATTGGCTGGGAGAAGGGAAAGAATTTTTCCCAAACCATTTCCCACCAATCGCTCTCCATTCCGCCCGCCCCTCAATTCCAAGTGAGATCCTTTAAGCATCCTTCCTTCATCTCTCATCCTCACGTTTCCCCCTCAGCAATGGCAACACGTTTTTTTCTTATACTATTATCCAATAAGTCTAACGCTTTATAAATAGTGAAATATCTTTGAAGCACTTTCTGGGGTACTGGGGTATTTGCAGAGTTGTACGAAAAAATGAGTGCTTTTAAAAAGAGTCTGCACTCCTTATCGGTTGTTTATTTACCACTTTAGATCTTTTACCTTCTAAATTAGCTGCTAAAGGGATCACCAAAGAACGATAAAAAAGCCACTGAAGCTAAAAACTTTCTGAAATTCTTTGGGCTGTACTAGTAAAATATCTGTGACAGATCATGAACAATAAATTGATGGTATTCACAATAAGAAGTAATCCATAAACTAAACAAGTTCTCTCCCTCTATATATATGTTCGCCGAATTGTATCCAATGTTATGGGAGTGATAGAAGCATTTGTACAAATAAATACCTGACAAAAATAGAGTGGAATAAATTTAATATTCAAAATAAAAACATATACATTCAAAATACACATTTTATTTACCTTAGTGGTCCACAAAGAGTAAGGCCAAAAAACCATAAAAGTGAAATAATACACCCAGCAACCGCGTGTTTAAATATTTTGATCCACTATAAATAGAAATAAAAAATTTCAGTCACATATATATTGAAATAGCTCAAAATCTTAAATGAAACACACAAGATAATGGCAACATTTAAGTATTTTAAAGGCTAAATGATTACATATTTGAAATTAAACAGAAAATATGAAGATTCCTTGACTAACTTGGGATTTGCAAGACAGTACTATATTTTCTATCATCTACATTCTTTTAAATTCTGAAATCTTTTAATTCAGAGTATACTTCTTGCTGTTTTCTTGTTAGTTTCCCACTAGTTTGCTAGGAATACAATATTTTAAATTCTTTTCTATTAGGAATTTTCAGTGCCTGAATTAATTTCAAAAAGGAGAAAAAATGTTTAGATGGGGTTTAAATAATTAATCTTGTTTTTTAAAATGTTCTGAGTCTCTAAAACAGAGGTACTTAAATTTATCACTCTAAACGAAAAAATCATGGCACAGATTGCTGTCCAAAGATTTGATGATGTAAGATTATTATGCAGAATGTAGGATGTTTCTGGCATGAATCCTGAACCTTAGATGCCTAAAGGGAATAATGATGATGACAATGAGGATGACAGCTGATATGTATTGCACAGTCACCACGTGCCAGGCACCATTCTAAGAACATTACATGTATCAATCCATCTATTTCTCACAGCTCCCTTCCAAACCAAAAATACCCACTGCCATCCAGTTGACTCTGATTTATAGCGACCCTATAGGACAGAGTAAAGCTGCCCCATAGGGGTTCCAAGGCTGTAATCTTTACGGAATCAGACTGCCACATCTCTCTCCCGTGGAGTGGCTTGTGGGTTTGAACCACCGACCTTTTGGTTAGCAGCTGAGTGCTTTAACCACTGTGCCACCAGGGTTCCTTCTGTACAAAGGTATTATTACCTCCATTTTGCAGATGAGAAAACTACGGTGAGAGAAAAATTAAGTAACTTGCTCAAAGTAAGAGTCAGTAGGTAGGAAAAGATTGCAGAGGCCACACCCTCATCCCTCCTTTATACCTGCCTCCCAGTGACATTTGTACTGGGCTCTTGGGCATGTCTCCATGTCTGATTTGTAAATCTTTCAGAATAAAGAGAAAATAATTATATGTACCTTTTTAAAATTTTCTTCCCTCTTCTAATATCTTAACACTTTACAATATACTTTTGAGGCCTCAATTTTCAAAACATGGTATTCAAGTCAAGAGCAAGTTAATGCTGGAAATGTTTGGCTATGCACCCAATAATTCATTAAGTACCTCTGATCAAGGAATGAGTGTTACATCCTGACCCACGGAATCCAAAGCTGCTAGGAATAAAGGATTCTGCAAAAAACTTACCTGGTGTTTGGTAACAGTTTTCCCAGAAGAAAATGGCTTTTGAAACAAAACCATAAAAAAGGCAGTCCTGTTAACGTAAATATTAAAACATTAATATATTAATATTCATCAATACTAAATATAAAATGTGGTTTTAAGTAAAGACATGTATTCTAGACAAATATAACAGGACTAGAACTTGAAAGGTATGATATCCTCCAAAGAAATCATACTAAGGAGCTATACTTATTCTAGTAAAGGCCCCCAATGCAACATTTTGGAAACTCTGTCTTTGGAATTGCTTTGAGAAAGCATTCAAAAGCCACAAAAGGAGTCTCAATATTTTTTCATACCTTGTAATACCAAAGAAAATAATCCACATCTTCTCCAAGATTCAGTAATAACAAATTTTGAAAGAGAAATGAAGTACTAACTATATATCCCTCTTTCACATTACCAAAACAGTGATATAAAAATATCCCAGTTGAGAATCACTTGCCATAATCATCAACGTTGTACTCCCAAGAGTTATTAACAGATTTTTATTAACACAGAGGGTGTCACTATCAATACCTCAGGGTCCAGAGAAACTTTATTTAAAAAGAATTTCTCACCATATTTAGAATAACGTGGACTTCGTACTATAAGAAGACCCTATAACTCATTGCCATTGAGTCGATTTTGACTCATAGCAACCCTAGACCATAAAGAAAACATGCAGTAAACATAGCCCAGCTTGGTTTAAAATTAGAAAAAAAGGATCGTTTCTGCCAAGACAAGCCTCAGGTAAGGTTCTGTGCCTGCTAGAGAGTTGGGCTACACTAGTATTATGGTCTGGGAATCTTGGGGTGCCTGAGACCCTTCAGGGAGGAGTCTGCAAGGTATAAACTATTTTCATAAAAATACAAAGACGTTATTTGCTGTTTTCCATTTTCATTCTCTCATGAGTGTAGAGGGGAGCTTTTTAGAGACTAGATAACATGAGATACTGCAACAGAATGAATGCTGAAGCAGATAGGAGAATCTAGCTGTCTTCTATTAAGTCAGACTTTATAAGAAATTTGCAAAAATCTCATTAAAACAAACTAAAGTAAAAGTCTATGTTTTGGCAAGCTATTGAGTACAACAATCTCTTTTCTAATAGCTTTGTACCCTAAACTTGAGAATTCCTCTTCTCTTTTTTATCAAATGTTTCTCAGGAGGAATAACTGCACAAAATATTCTATGTAAAATTTCTTTAAAGATGCTCAGTTAAAACAGGATTTTCAAAGAAATTAAAAAAAAAAAGTTCAAAAACACACACACACACTTACCCAAGTTTTAATATAAAAATGAACTGAACAATGTGAACTGCTTTTAGGAGATCATAGGATTCAAAAAGTCCCACAGCCTTAAAAAATTTGGTGAAACATAGCAATACAATATATTTTGTTAATCTGAAAAATAAAAGCAGAAACAAGTTTCAGTATCACTGAAATCACAAAGAACTCTGTAACCTCTGTTTTTCTCTTATACAAGTAATAGAGATCACTATAGAAATCACAGAAATACACATAAACAACCAAACAAAAAATATGAAATGATAAAAAAAAATACCCAAACAACTCATCATCCCATGGGATATCTACGGTTAGCATTATGTATGCATATATACTTCCAGAATCTTTTCCATGTTTATGAATACATTTGTAGATAAAGCCTATTAAAAAAAAAGCCAATTAAAACTAAAAGTGTTCTTGGTTAATTAACTGCCTAGACTATTTTGTAACATGCTTTTTAAACTTAATAATAATTACTCCAAACAACTGAGAACAAAAAACAAACAAACGAAAAACCCAAATTCCATCTGTGATGAAACTAGAAGGCCATAATATAGGAAGAAGGAAATGCAGGAAGGGTAGAAGACATAGAATTGCCCCTTCTCTGCTTTGCTAAGTGACTAGTGACAGTTGCAATTGAAAAGTCAAGTGACTAGATGCATAGAGTCCCGAAAAGGCTCAGAAACTGGAGTCACCAGGAACTTGAGAAGGGAAGTGAGGAGGTCAAAACAGGAGGATCACTGTCAACACGACAGGGAGGAAAAAAGCAAAGACCAGGAAAAATACAGATACATTAAAATCACAGCAGTCTGGGAATTTTTGGTTCAGCAAAGAGCCGTGTACATCCCCTATAGGGCTATCTAGCCATTCTTCAAAAATTCTTTGTTTGCTTACTATGTGGCAGATGTCGTAGGTGGCCAATGAGACAGACCTATGGTAAGTTTGTTGGGATGGCTTCAGAACAGCCTTCTCTTTACCTGTTAAAAGGGCAAGACGGAGCTGCAACTACTTCCTTCTCCTTCTTTCTGCCTTAAAGGGAGAAATTTTATCTAACACTGTTGACTCCATTTTATAACAGGCCTGAATATGAAAGCCAACATACTAATGACGGCAGGGATGAAAGACACGAAGAACCCGGGTCCCAGATGGCATCACTGAATGGGTGAACAAATTCCAGCAACCTCTGGTTTCTTCTGCTTGAGAAGAATAAATCCTATTTGTTTAAATTTGCTAGTTGAGTTACTTACAACTAAACACATTCCTAGGTGATACCTAAGACACCAAAAAGAGTAAAAGACACTCTGCTCTCAAGGAGCTCAGGGTCTAATGGGAAAGACAGGCAAGTAAACAGTGAGTTCTTAAAAAACAAATGTGGAAGCAACTAACTCTACCTAGGGAAGCGAAGAATGTTTTCACAGAGTTTGAGATACGTAAGCTGTGCACTGAAGACTAAGTAGGATCACTAAGTAAGGAAACGGAAAACGGTATTTCAAGTACGGAGAGCAGCATATGCAAAATACAAGTAGAGCAAAACCTGTGTAAAGTGGACACCTGTCAGAGAAGGAAAATGCAAATATTTTTCATTCAATAAAGAAGAATACGAAAGTGGTAAGGCTGCACCTAGTCAAGGGAGGAAAACTTGCAACTCTGAAAAACAAGGCAGTCCCGTCCAGTTCTGGGTCTCACAGGCTTCACTATACTCGGAAGGAGCCTTTGAAGGAATTACTGTATTTAAGTCAGTTCACCTTACTGCCGATGAATAAAATACAGACGGTACTCATAATGACCAGGGGTTATCAACGAAAACCAAACCCACTGCCATCGAGTTGATTCTGACTCATAGTGATCCTACAGGACAGAGTAGAACTGCCACAGGGTTTCCAAGACTGTAATCTTTACGGATGCAGGCTGCCACATCTATCTCCCACAGAGTGGCTCGTACGTTCAAATGGTCAAGCTTTGTTAGCAGGAGAGCACTTAACCACTGTGCCACCGTGGCTCCTTTTATCAGGGAAAAATATATACAATTATTCCTAAACAATTTCCGTCTAAAGTATTAAAAAACTTCTAAATGGCAAGATTTAGTCATATTTATTAATTTTTTTATTAATTTACATAAAGTACTTTGTATTTATTTTCTTTACTCCCTTTTTACTTTCTAAAAAAGAGATTACAAAAGTAATTCCTGAATAGTTGGTTTTAGTAAATATTTTAAATAAAAACCAACTCCAGTTCCCTCCTCACAGGTGAGCAGCTGGGTACATACTTCCAAACCTTTTCCTTTGCATTTCCATGTGTGTACACACACATTATTTTACATACATTCACACATTTGAAATTGTAAAAGTATTTTGATATACTTATGTGACTTTTCACATAATATATATTGCTCTTTTCTTAACACTATTAAATTAGGAAAATTATTTTAACATTTTGGTTAAAAGTTGAATTTTGTGGTTTTTAAAGTCCTAATTAAGGAAGACTAAAGACTACATATATAGCCTTCAGTATGGATTATACCTCAACATAAAGAAAACAAAAATCATCAAATGGACCAATAAGCAACATCGTGATAAATGGAGAAAATAAATTTAAGTTGCCAAGGATGTTATTTTACTTAGACCCACAATCAATGCCCATGGAAGCAGCAGTCAAGATATCTGCTGCAAAAGACCTCTTCAAAGTGTTGAAAAGCAAAGATGTCACTTTGAGAACTAAGGTGCACCTAACTCAAGCCATAGTATTTTCAATTGCCTCATATACATGTGAAAGCTGGACAATGAATAAGGAAGACTGAAAAAGAACTGATGTCTTTGAATTGTGGTGCTGGCGAAGAATATTGAATATATCACGGACTGCCAGAAGAATAAACAGATCTGTCTTGGAAGGAAGTACCGCCAGCGTGCTCCTTGAAAACAAGGATGGCGAGACTTTGTCTCACATGCTTTAGACATATTATCAGGAGGGACCAGTCCCTGGAGAAGGACATCATGCTTGGTAAGGCAGAGGGTCATCAAAAAAGAGGAAGACCCTTGATGAGACAGACTGACACAGTGGCTGCAACAATGGGCTCAAACATAACAACGATCATTGAGAATGGCGTAGGACCAGGCAGGGTTTCATTCCAAGGATATCACACCTGTCTTTCCTGTGAAGGGTTAGAAAATTCTCCAGTTCTCTAAACCTGTAATTACGGAAGTTCACAAATTTCAGTTGGGCTGGGTTCAAACTTCCAAGAAGGGCTTTCCCCACTGCAGCAGCTTGCAGGCCACTGCTTAAAAAAGTCAGTGTGTATAATTTAAGTTCAATTCATTCAACAAATATTCAAGTGTCTACTATATAGTGGGCACTATGCATGGGATTCTCAGATTATTTGCTCAGCATACAGATTAAATAAACGTGGTGAAAGGATACTGTGGACATGTTATCAGGAGGGACCAGTCCCTGAAGGACATCATGCTTGGCAGAGGGTCAGCAAAAAAGAGGAAGACCCTCAAAGAGATGGACTAACACAGTGGCTGCAACAATGGGCTGAAACACAGCAACAATTGTGAGGACAATGCAGGACTGGGCAGTGTTTCCTTGCATTGTACATATGGTCTCTATGAGTCAGAACTGACTGGATGGCACCTAACAACAACAACATGCATGGGATTTAGAATAATTCATATTCCTAGCTCTACAGGTACTAGGTGTGTGAAACTTTTATAAGTCTTCGTCTCCTTATCTACAAAACAAAGATACCACTACTAGTTTGTAGTACTGTTCTAAGGATTAAATGAGATCATATGCTCCCTGTAAAGAGAACTAAAAGAAACCAAATAGAAATCTTTTATTTAAAACAACACATATTTGTGAATTTGGGGATAAAAAGATTCACAATTAAAGGATATGCCAATTAGTTTTTGTTAATGATCATAACCAGCATTTGATTTTTAGTCTAAACTATATAAAGTAAAAATCTCACAACCTAGAACACATTCAAATTTTGGCCAGTCCTTGAGCTGAATTTGATTCTGCAATAAATACAATAAAAGGGCAGCTCTGCTAAGCAAATAACGCAAATAAGATTGTAAGGGTATGTTTACCATGTTGATCTACCTAACACAATAAGCTCTTGAGAAAATAACAGTTTAAAAATAATTTGAAGTTTACAGAAAACTTGCAGGAACAGTACAAAAAACTTCCATATTCTCTTTACCTAGATTTACTAATTGTTAACATTCTGTTCCATTTGTTTTACTATCCTCTCTCCCTCTCTGTAAATAAATACATATATGTACACACATATACATACAAACCAAAACCAGTTGCTGTCGAGTTGATTCCAACTCATGGCAACCCCATGTGTGTCAGACCAGAACCGTGCTCCACAGGGTTTTCAATGGCTGATTTTTCAAAAGCAGACTGCTAGGCCTTTCTTCCCAGGCATCTCTGGGTAGACTTGAACCTCCAACCTTTTGTTTAGCAGTCGAGTGCATTAATCGTTTTCACCACCCAGGGACTGACACTGACTCTCTATATACACATACATATACAGGTTTTTTTTTTTTTTTTTCTAACTATTGGAGATTAAGTTACAAACATCATGCCCCTTTACCCCTAAATACCTATATTTCCTAAGAACAAGGACATTTTCATAAAATCAGTACAGCTATCAACTCCAGGAAATTTAACACTGGTACTTTTATCTAATCTACTGACCATAGTCCAGTTTTGTCAATTGACCCCATAATGCCCTTTAAAGAACTGTCTATTGCATTTAGTTACCATACCTCAGTAAATAACATGTGAGGTGATTTTAAACAAAAATGAGCTGCTCAAAACAAATTAGAAAATTAATCCTACAAAAATGAAGTTGGTTTAAGTACTGTTCTAGCACTGTGTCCTTTCCTTTTCACAAAAAATAGTTGTTACTAATGCTATTTCTACAGTTCCAAAGAATTTATCAAAACAATCCTTAAATCTTAAAAGAAGCATTCAAGAACGAGAAAAACGTAACCTCATTAAAACTGAAGGCAATAAACAGCAGTTCTAAACACACTGTTGGGCCATCTTTTATGCCTCTGCGAAACTATCACGGAACTTAGGACAGAACCAGGACACACTGGAAAGTGGCCACAGTACTTACCGCTTACGGGTTGGTGGGAGGATTGAGTGCAAAGGGAGACGTTCACTTTTTACTATATGAATTTCTCTACTGTTTGGTCTTTCTGACAATGAGAACATATTTCTTATTTCATATTAGAATAAAATAAAAAAATAAAGCTAGATACGGGTGCTAAGTTCACGAGTTTGTTTCATCTGAAGAGATGGTGGTTAACACCGTCCCCTAACTTAACGAAGGGAGACGTCAGAAAGGCTTAGTTAATAAACTACTATTTCAAGGAGAAAGAACCAACAGAAAGGTTTCACAGATCATAAAAATCCCTCACATGAACTATCTGGCTGGTAGTCCTAAGGTTAACGGTCTACCCTGAAAACCAGAAACTCGAGCAGAAGCTTCCTGGATTCTAGAGCGTTCATTCCGCAGCGGGGACCCTAGAGGCAGCCAGGAAGCAGAGGGAAAGCGGTCTGGGCTCTGGGAGACACCTAGGAGGCCATTCCCGGCTGTCAGGGGCAGGGAGTGGGGCCGTCCCCGCGCACTCGGGTGGATTCGGGGGCAGCGGCCGGGCTGACAGTGCCGTCCGGGTCCGCAAGCCAGGAGGCGCAGGCGCAGGGGCAGCGGCTCTGGAGACCTGGGCCAGATCGGTCCCTTACCGAGCACTGGGCACGTCCACCGGCCCGAGGCCGCTGCCGCCGGAACCGGCTAGCACGTCCCCGCCGTATTTCTCCTCCATTCCGGGGCTCAGGAGCCGCCGCCACTGTCCCCACCGCGGGGTCTCGTCATGTCTCGCCGCTGCCGCGGAACAGCCGGCGCAGGCGCCTCATTCCCCCAGGGCAGCAGCCCTGTCGGGTCCCCGCAGGCCAGAGCCGCCGCTGCCCCCAGCTCCTGCTCACTGGCACACGCTCGTCGGGACTAGGCCACAGGCAGCTCCAGCGGCGCGGAGTCCCAGGGAGGCGAGCCGGCACGGACGTTGCCAGGCCACGTCATCGGGCCCAGCAGCCCTCACTCCCGGGGGAGTGTCCAGCCCTGCGCCTGCGCAATACAGAACAGTCGCCTTCCCTTACTCTTTCTTAGGCCCCGCCCACCGCCGGATGACGGAGTCATATCCACGCCTCCTCTCGGCCCTTCACATTGACACGGTGTGCCACTTACCTGTCCCTGCATCGCCACCTATGGGCCATCACAGGTACGGCGGGTTCCTGTAGCGGAGGGAGCGAGAGAAAACGCACCGAGTGTGAGTAAACTTAGCTTACTAGTCTACTGCTTTAGAAATTCTTAATCTCGGGTCTGTCACACCTCGCCTACCTCGAAATTTGTGTGACTATAAGAATTTTCTGGTGAGAAGACCCATAAATTTCACTAGTCTTAAAAGTGCTTGCAGGAGTACATAGGCAGGGAACTGCCAGAAATTGAAGCTGTTTTCGGAAGAGGATGAGCAACCAGGGGTATCATTGCTGGTATCAGATGGATCTTGGCCAAAAGGAGAGAATGCCAGAAAGATATTTACCTATGTTTTATTGACTATGCAAAGGCATTTGACCGTGTGGATAATAACAAATTATGGATTCCCATTGCAAAGAATGGGAATCCCAGAACACTTAATTGTGCCCATGAGGAACATAGACCAAGAGGCAGTTATTGGAACAGAACAAGGGGATTCTGCATGGTTCAGGAAAGGTGTGCGTCAGGATTATATTCTTTCACCATACCTATTCAATCTGTATGCTGAGCAAACAATCAATCGGACAGCTGGACTATATGAAGACGAATGGGGCATCAGGGTTGGAAGACTCATTAACAACCTATGATATGCAGATGACACAACTTTGCTTGCTGAAAATGAAGAGGACTTGAAGCACTTACTGATGAAGATCAAAGACTACAGCCTTCAGTATGGATTATGCCTCAACGTGAGGAAAACAAAAATCCTCACAACTGGACCAATAAGCAACATCGTGATAAACGGAGGAAAGATTGAAGATGTCAAGGATTTCATTCTACTTGGATCCACAATCAATGCCCATGGAAGCAGGAGTCAAGAAGTCAAACAACGTATTGCACTGGGAAATCTGCTGCAAAAGATCTCTTTAAAGTGTTAGAAAGCAAAGATATCACTTTGAGGACTAAGGTGTGTCTTACCCAAACCATGGTATTTTCAGTTGCCTCATATGCACGGGAAAGCTGGACAATGAATAAGGAAGACCAAAGAAGAATTGATGTCTTTGAATTATGGTGTTGGTGAAGAATGTTGAATACACTGTGGACTGCCAGAAGAACGAACAAATCTATCTTGGAAGAAGTACAGCCAGAACGCTCATCAAAAGCGAGGATGGTGAGACTTCATCTCAAGTACTTTGGACATGTTATCAGGAGGGACCAGTCCCTAAAGAAGGACATCACGCTTGGTAAAGTAGAGGATCAGGAAAACCAGAAACACCTTCAGTGGGATGGACTGACACAGTGGCTACAATAATGGGCTCAAACATAGCAAGGATTGTGAGGATGGTGCAGGAACGGGCTGTGTTTCTATGTTTCTATTGTACTTAGGGTCACTATGAATCAGAACCTACTCAACAGCACTGAACAACAACAATAAAAATGCATGACCCCTGTCATGGATTGAATTAAAATTATGCCCCCCCAAAATGTGTGTATCAATTTGGTTAGGGCATGATTCCCAGTATTGTGTGGTTGTCCTCCATTTTGTGATTGTAATTTTATGTTGAGAGGATTAAGGTGGGGTTGTAACACTACCCCTCAGGTCACCTGCCTGAACCAAGGTAAAGGGAGTTTCCCGGGGGTGTGGCCTGCACCACCTTTTATCTCTCAGAGATAAAAGGAAAGGGAAGCAAGCAGAGTTGGAGACTTCATACCACCAAGAAAGAAGCCCTGGGAGCAGAGCTTGTCTTTCAGACCCGGGGTTCCTGCGCAGAGAAGCTCCTAGTCCAGGGGAAGATTGACGAGAAAGACCTTCCTCCCGAGCCAGCAGAGAAAGCCTTCCCTTGGAGCTGACACCCGGAATTTGGACTTTTGGCCTACTTTACTATGAGAAAATAAACTTTTCATTGTTAAAGCCATCCACTTGTGGTATTTCTGTTATAGCAGCACTAGATAACTAAGACAACTCCCAAATAGTTAACTATTATCTGTTTGAATCTGTAGAGAATATGTAACAAATATAGGTTTAGCCTCTTGTTTTGATCACCTTTGATGGACCTCGGAGAGGGGAAGCTGGTAATTGGCCAAAATTTCCCATCTCTGCAAACTACTGTGTATATATCCCCCATCTCTGTGCAATTTTCTAGGAGTGACCCTCTGTGGGTCTTCAAGGCCTTTGCTTCCATCCCACCAAAGGGAATCTGTGCCATAATTTCCAGCCCTCTCACTCAAGGCTTCTTCTTTTCCTGGGGGAGGCTGGGGTGATCTATTTAAAAAGAATGAAGAGGGGGTAACTGCTTTTCTGGGTTTTTTGTTTGGGAGTTGGGGTGCTGGGGTGATTGCTACACAGAGACCTTGGAATTGCAGAAGTGTCTGAGGACAGTCTGTCTATAGAAGAAAGGGGATTTGGTTAAGTGTTGCCTTGACCTATGCATTTTTATCTCCTTTTTGAAAACTATAGAATTTACTTTTTATTATTGTGGTAAAAAATATATATATAACAAAACATTTGCTATTTCAACATTTTTATACATACAATTCAGTAGTATTAATTATGTTCGTTGTGTTGTGCAACCGTCATCACTATCCATTTTTAATTTTTTCCATCACCCTTAACAGGAACTCAGTACTCCGGAATCAATGACTCCCCCTTTCTTCCTCCCTCTCTCCCTTGGTAACTACTAATGAATTTTGGCCTCTTACGCATTTGCAGAATACAATTTCTTTTCAGTTTCTTCTGGCTGTTGTCAAAGAGCTTGTACATGTACTCTATCAAAATGAAAAAGCGATTTATCAGAGGCTGAGAGACAGTTTGAACAGGGGATTGAACTGTGGACATTCGGCGAGCTTCACAAAGCGAAACCCAGCGCTAGGGATCTGAAGATGAACAACTACATTTATGTAGTGAAATTAGGGATTTATAGTACAACTTTTCGATTGGTGCTTAAGCATTTAGGGAAGTGGAAGGCGGGATAACTTGAAGCGGGGAATTGGAAGGGATTGGCACAAAGCATAAGTCTGGGCTATTTGGATTGGTTATTTTCTTAACAATGTAGGAATATGTGACTATATATACATTGTGGTCATAAGGCAATTACAGGACAATTTTTCCTGGGACTATTCTGTTAAAATAGGTTTTTGAGCAAGGTATTTGCTTGAGGGTTGCTTAGCCGGAGACTTCTGATAAGCCATTTACGTCAAGACTCCCTTTGGGAACATTCTTTTCACATCCTAGCTTACCACAGAGAAAAACATTTCCTGAATTATATGTTACGATGCTGTTTTGCAGGACACAGTGGAAAGATACAAAGGTCAGCAGTTTGCATTCTCAAAGTAGACATCATTCCTTTAATAACAAAAAGGAGTTTGAATTTAGATTTAGACCAGCCTTTTTATTATAAACACAGGGGCGGATTAACCAGTAAACACAGTATGCACCGTCTTACGGTAGATGTGGTAAAAACCAGCTGAAATTATCCACTACAGATTATTAAGTAAGCACAATTAAGCTTGTGCATACCTTGTTTATTGGATAATCCATCCCTGCTCAAACATCTCAGTTTTGGAGCTCTCATTTACTGTGAAGCTCTGCTATTTAATCCTGGCACCTGTAAAACCAGACCAAGTAGGACCAGGCTTTATAGGATTATTCTTCTATTGTTAGAAAGTTAGGAATGTGGGCTCCTGGGTCTGTCTGGGTTTGAATCTCAACTCTGCCACTTATTAATTGTGTGACTACCAGTCACTTGTGTTCCTATACCTCAGTTTTCTTATCTGTAAAATAGGAATAATAATATTTATTTTTGTCGATACATTCAGGCTTCACTTTCTTCAAAAGTCTCCACGTGACTTTTCTGTAGCAATTTTTGGGTAACAATTTCTTTGTAGAATTGCTGTTTTCTTGTCAGAATGGCAATGGTAACGATTAACTATCGTGTTTTTCTAGAGCTAGCTCCATTCCTTCGGAGCTCAGAGAGCTTGGTAAACCGAGATTAACTTTCATCTCAAATGGAGCTTGAATTTGGTTAATATTTCCTGATTTGATTAGAATGACACTTTTCTTAAGGTTGTTGGGAGGATTATATGTGCTAATACATGAAAAGTGTCTAGAACAGTAAATGGCATATAGTAAGCACTCAGTGGGGCGGGGTTGCTATGAGTCAAAATCAGTGGCAACTTTTTTTTAATTAGGGAAATTTGGGGGCAGGGAATTGAAGTTGAAAATGGTATAAATGAAAGTTAGTTTGTAATGTTGTTGTTGTTGTTAGGTGCCATTGAGTTGGTTCCAAGTCATAGCACCATAGCGACCCTGTGTACAGTAGAATGAAACACTGCCTAATCCTGCACCATCCTCACCGTTGTTGCTATGTTTGAACCCGTTGTTGCAGCCACTGTGTCAATCCATCTCATTGAGGGTCTTCTTCTTTTTCGCTGACCCTCTACTTTACCAAGCATGATGTCCTTCTCCAGGGACTGGTCCCTTCTGATAATAAGTCCAAAATACATGAGATGAAGTCTCACCATCCTCACTTCTAAGGAGCATTCTGGCTGTACTTCTTCCAAGACAGATTTGTTTATTCTTCTGGCAGTCCATGGTATATTCAATATTCTTTACCAACACCATAATTCAAAGGCATCAATTCTTCTTTATTCCTTGTCCAGCTTTCACATGTGTATGAATCTGGCTTGACTTTCTGGCAGTTCCCTGTTGATATACAGCTGCAATCATTTGTGAATTGTTTTCAGCAAATAGTTTATAATACTCTGGTTAATTTGAGTATACACAAAGGGCCTTAGTAGCATGAAAGAGTGAGGAATCAGGCTCTGCCTGCTGGGACTTTGAGAGCAAACTGAGAGCAGGGTCTGGTTGACTATTTTCTAGTCAGAGTTGCCGTGGTAGCAACTATTATGTTTTTCTAAAACTAGTTCTATTCCTTTGGTGCTCAGAAAATTTGGCAAAATGACACGCTTAAACTGAGATTGACTTTCATCTCAAGCGAGGTTGAATTTGGTTGATATTTGCTGATTTGATTAGAATTACAACATTGTTTTCTTTAAGACCATTGTCAATATATTTTTCTACTATTAGTTTTTTTGTGGTGAAAGAAAAAGTGTATATTTAATTATATAAACCAAAAAACCAAACCCAGTGCCGTCGAGTTGATTCTGACTCATAGCGACCCTATAGGACAGAGTAGAACTGCCCCATAGAGTTTCCAAGGAGCACCTGGCAGATTCGAACTGCCAACCTTTTGGTTAGCAGCCATAGCACTTAACCACTACGCCACCAGGGTTTCCAATTATATTTAAAATATCATCAAAAAGATGAAAATACTTAGGAATAAATCTGACAAGGGACCTGAATAGCCAAAACTGTCTTGAAGAAGAATGAATTTGGAGGACGCACACTTCCTTATTTTAAAACTTACTAACAAGCCACGGTAATGAAGAAAGCATGGTACTGAGATGTTGTTGTTGTCAGATGCTGTGGAGTTGGTTCTGACTCATAGTGTCCCTACATACAACAGAATGAAACACTGCCCAGTCCTTCACCATCCTCACAATCATTGTTATGCTTGAGCCCATCTTTGCAGCCACTGTGTTGAGTGTCTTCTTCTTTTTTGCTGACCCTCTAATTTACCAAGCATGATGTCTTTATCTGGGGACTGGTCCCTCCTGTTAACGTGTCCAAGGTACGTGATATGAAGTGTTGCCATCCTTCATTCCAAGAAGCATTTCAGCTGTACTTCTTCGAGGACACATTTTTTCATTCTTCTTGTAGTCCATGGTATATTCAATATTCTTCACCAACACCATAATTCAAATGTAGTGTTTCTTCTTCAGTCTTCCTTATTCATTGTCCAGCTTTCACATGCATAGAAGGCAGCTGAAAATACCGTGGCTTGGGTCAGGCACACCTTAGTCCTCAAAGTGACATCTTTGCTTTTTAACAGTTTTAAAGAGGTCTTTTGCAGTGGATTTGCCCAATGCAATACGTTGTTTGATTTCTTGACTGCTGCTTCCATGGGTGTTGATTGTGGATCCAAGTAAAATGACTCCCTTGACAACTTCAATATTTGTTCTTTTCATCATGACATTACTTATTGGTCCAGTTGTGAGGATTTTTTGTTTTCTTTATGTTGAAGTTCAATCCATACTGAAGGCTGTAGCCTTTGATCTTCATCAGTGAGTGCTTCAAGTCCTCTTCACTTTCAACAAGCAAGGTTGTGTCATCTGCATATCACATGTTATTAATGAGTCTTCCTCCAATCCTGATGCCACATTCTTCTTCATATATGCCAGCTCTCAGATTATTTGCTTAGCATACAGACTGAATAAGTATGGTGAAAGGATATGACCTCGACGCACGTATTTCCTGATTTTAAACCATGCAGTATCTCCTTGTTCTGTCCGATTGACTGCCTCTTGGTCTATGTAAGGTTCTGAATGAGCACAATTAAGTGTTCTGGAATTCCCATTATTCACAATGTTGTCCATAATTTGTTATGACTTTGGGATAGACATAGGCCCATTGCTGTCAAGTTGATTCTTACTCATGGTGACCCTGTATGTTGTAGAGCAGAACTTCTCCGTATAGCTCAGTGGAATAGAATTGAGAATTCACATTAATCTTTGACAAGGGTGCCAAGAGAATTCAATGAAAGAATAGTCTTTTTAACAAATGGTGCTGGGACGTATGGCTATGTATATACAAAAGAATTAAGTTGGACCCCTATATCACACCATATACAAAATGAACTTAAAATGGTTCAAAGACCTAAATGTAAGAGTTAAAACTCTGAGAAGAAAACATAGGCACACATCTTTGTGACCCTAGATTAGGCAATGATTTCTTAGATACAACATCAAAAGCACAAACAACGTAAGAGAAAAATAGATAAATTGACCATCAGAATTAAAAACTTCTGTGCTTCAAAGGACACTATCAATGAAGTGAAAAGACAACCCACAGAAGAGGAGAAAATATTTGCAAATTGTTAAGGGATGTGTATCTAGAATATATAAATATATAAAGAGCATTTATAACTTAATAAAAGAAGACAAATAACCCAATTAAAAATGGGCAAAGAATCTACTGAATAAACATTTATTCAATATTTTATTCAATTATTCAATATTTAGCCAATTATTCAAAATCACAATGAGATTATGAATGCATATACCTTTGTTACCCAAATTCATATCAAGATATGGAACATTACTGTCACCCCAGAAAATTCCCTCGTATCCCTTTTCAGTTAATCCCTAGAGGAAACAAAGGTTTTGATATTTCTTCCATTTGCTTATTCTAAATACTTTATGTAAGTGAGATCATACTGTATTTGTTCTTTTTGTGTCCGACTCATTTCCCTTAGCACTATCTTTTCAAGGTTCATCCATGTCATTGCATATATCAAAACTTTGTCTTTATGGCTGAATAATATTCCATTGCATGTATAATAATCACTGATATGGAAGGATTTGCTTTTTCCATTTTGTTAGTTGTTCTCTGTGTATTTTATACCTTTTTTGGTCCCTCATTTTTTTCCTACATTGCCTTCTTTTGTGTTCAGTTGATTTTTTTTTTTAGTGAACCATTTTGATGATCTTCTAATTTCTTTTTGTGTAAATTTGTGCTATTTTCAGTGTCATAACAATGGGTATTACATTTAATCTTCTAAACTTATAGCAATCTAGTTTGAATTGAAACCAACTTAACTTCAATAAAAAAAAAATTCAATAGCATATAAAAATTCTATTTTTATATATCTACACCCCCTTATGTTGTTGTTATCACAAATTACATCTTTATACATTGTGTGCCCAATAACATAAATTTATACTTTAAAAAAATGCATTTGTCTTTTATATCATGTAGGACACAATAAATAGAGTTACAAACCAAAAATACAGTAAAATTGGCCTTTATGTTTACCCACAGAATCGCCTTTACTGAAGATCCTTATTTCTTCATACAGCTTGATACTATCTTCATAGAACTCCCTTTAGCATTTCTTGTATGGCAGGTCTGGTGGTAACGAACTTTATCAGCTTTTGTTTGTATGAGCATGTCTTAATTTTGCCTTTTTTTTTTTCCTCATTCTGGATACAGAATTTTTAGTTGAGAGTTTTTTCTTTTAGTACTTTAAATATGTCATTTCAATGTCTTCTGGTCTCAGCCTCCATGTTTTCTGAGGAGGACCCCTTGTGTGTGATAATTGGCTTCTCTCTTGCTGCTTTCAAGATCCTATTTTTAGCTTTGGTTTTCTACAGTTTGATTATAATATCCCTTGATGTGGATCTCCTTGGGTTTATCGTACTTGGAGTTTGTTGAGCTTCTTGGATGTGTAGATTTTATGTCTTTTGTCAAATTTGGCAAGTTTTCAACCATTATTTTTCGAATAGCCTTTCTGCCACTTTCCTTCTCTCTTCTCTGTCTGGGACTCTCATAATGCATATGTTGGTCTGCTGGGTCATTTCAGTTGGCCATTTCTAGGTCTTTTGTGAAGTATCTGAGTATTTTACCCAACTTTTGATTAGGTGGTTTGTCTTTTTATTATTTAGTTGTAGGAATTCTTTATATCCTGTATACGATTCCTTTATCAACAAATGATTTGTAAATGCTTTCTTCCAGAAAAAAAAAATTGGGTTTGTAGGCTAAAAATATATGTTTTTTTGCCCACAACCTCAAATACTAACACTCAGATATGTTACAAATTATTTTAATAGAACTTTCAAAAACAGCTGAGCTTAAATTAAAGGATTATTCATAGGATTTCATTTCTGATACATTGCTTGATAATCAATCCTAAACAAATTCCCCATTATATAAATTCCTTCAGGCCATGGTCAATAATACATTACTTGTTTTTTCTTTTCCTATGGTGTCTGGTCAAGCATCTTAAAACCAGTAATTACTGAGTGTGTTTTTTTTTTCCCTTGGGTTGAAATTCAGGAGCATTTTTGTTACTGCACGAATAGGAGTGAGGTCCTTTGTCTTTGGTCACAGTTTCAAAATGACGGATGATATCAACCTCAGTCACTGTTGATTTGCTGTGGTTTGTTTGCTGTTAAATGGTCAAACAAACCATTTGTGAAAGATAAGTGTCATGCATTCAAACAGAACTATTTCAGAGGTGGCCTTTTCCTTTTTTGAACTCCTAAAATTCAGTTTCATTCCTCTCTTGGGACACTTTGAAAAACAGCTTGTGTAGAATCTACATGTACACCTGGTTTCTCCACTATACTGTTGGTCTTTTAGGGCAAGGATGTTGTCTTAGTTTCCTAGTGCTGCTTTAACAGAAATACCGTAAGTGAGTGGCTTTAAAGAAGAGAAATTAATTTTCTCACAATTTAGGGGGCTAGAAGTACAAACCCAGGACACCAGCACTAGGAGAAAGCTTTCTCTCTCTCTCTGTTGTCTTTCAACTTCTGTAGCCCTGGCATTTCTTAGTTCCTTGGCAATCTTTAAGTGGTGTGATCATTAAGGTTGTGTGTCAACTTGGTTGGGCCATGATTCTCAGTGGTTTGGCAGTTATGATGTAGTTTGGCAATCATATGATGATGTGATCACTTCCGTGATGGGATTTGATATAATGTGATCACCTCCATGATGAGATCTGCTGTGAGTAGCAAGGGAGTGTCCTTGGGGGTGTGGCCCGCACTGAGTATAAATGGACTTTCTGGCAAGACTCAAGGGCTTTTGCTTGCTCTGGATCCGGCAGCCGGCTCCTGTTTGTCTGACCTCCAGTTCTTGGGACTTGAGCTAGCATCTTATCTGCCATCTCACTTGCCAATCTTGGGATTCATTGATCTTCGAAGCCTGTGAGCAAGAGCTCCTCTGTCTGACCTGCTGATCTTGGGTTTGTCAGCCCCGGTGGCTATGTGAATCAGGAGGAGCTTCTGTCCTGACCTGTGGACTTGGGATGTTCCAGCCTCTACAATAGTGTGAGCCATTTCCTTGATATAAATATCTCTGTATACTGGTTTTGCTTCTCTAGAGAACCCAGCCTAAGACAAACGGCATTGTCTCTGTGTCTATACTGCTTCTTATAATGCAGAAGTAATTAGATTTAGGACACACAGAAAACCCTATTCCCAAATAGAATTACATCCACAGGTATAGGGATTAACATACCAACACATATTTTGGGGGGGCACAATTAAATTAATAACTAGTGTGTCCTGTTTATATCCTGATCTTCCCCCAAACTGACCATGAGGGTGCCTTGCACATAGCAGAAGCAATAAACAGGTGTTAAATGAATACATAAAGTAAAAAACTGAACCAAAACAAAAAACCCACAATACACCAAACCGAGACAAAAGAAAGATTAATGAGCCATAAGTTTACATTGTTTCCTTAATTGATAAGTGAGGTGTTTACATTCTGGACATGACTGAGATGTGAAGGCTCACTATGAAATGCCTTGCAGTCACAATATTCTGGGATAGAGACCAGCGTTTAAACACTTCAACTCGCTGCATTTGTTCTTATTAATAGAAAACTTACGGTTATCATTTTGGAACTTTTCAAACTCCCAGGCTACATCACTCAAAAAATTTTTAATTCAATTACATTGAATTTCCTTGAAACTGAGAAGCAATGGCAAACCATGTTGTATTATCTACTTTAAAGGAACCCAATAATGTAATAAGTAACCTGAGCCTGAAATACTTGAACACTCATTCTCTTAGTGAAGCTGAGGTAGGTTGTATTATCTAGTCTATCATTGCGTAGATTCTGTGCCATTCTCTCCCATTCATTTAACAGACATGTGTAAAGCACCAAGTGCATATGTGGCCCTGTGATAAGCACTGCTCGAATGGAGGTGAGATATTTTTGAAACCACTAGAGGACGATATAATCCAACACAAACCCACCGTGAATTTAGTGCATGCTGCAAAAACCTAGAGAAGGGAAGGAAGGGTACTACAACCTGGAATGACTGGGAAAGGAAGCAGGTTTTTAGCCTTCTCTTCTGCTGTCCTACTTTTAAGGAAAAATGGAGCATGCTGTTTTTCACAGCAACCATTTTAGAGGCTGATTATATAGGACTGTTCTAAAACTAGTATATATTTGGCTCATTTCGTGCTTCTAGCAGATCTTCTAAATACCTTTTCTTTTTTAGACATGCTTTACTTCATTTTACTCCTTTGTATGTGGCTGGATTTTAAGGGCGCAGAGTCTAGTTTGTTTTCATCATAATACTCTTTGGTTGATGCAACGTTATGGATTGAATGTCCCCCCCCCCCCGACAGAAGATATGCTGAAGTCCTCACACCTAGTCCCTGTAGATATGACCTTGTTTGGAAATAGGGTCTTTGAAGAGATTATTACTTAAATTAACAAGAAGTCATGCTGGAGTAGGGTGGGTCCTAATCCCATATGACAGGTGTCCTTATAAATGGGGATAAGAGACAGACTCAGACACACAGAGGGAAGATAACCATGTGATGACAGAAACAGAGATTTGGAGTGATACAGGTGCAAGCCAAGGACCTCCAAGGATCACTGGCCATCACTGGAAGCTAGGAGGAGGGATGGAACAGATTCTGCTTCAGGACCCTCACAAGAAATCAACATGGCCAACACTTTGGTGTCAGACTTGAGGCTCCAGAACTGTGAGGCAATAAATTTCTGTTGTTTTCAGCCGCCAAGTTTACAGTACTTTGTTATGGAAGCCTTAGGAAACTAATACAGTGTTACAAATTCTGACTCTTTCATAAGTAATTCTTAAATCTTAATTATTCTTTTGAAGTGTACCCATCTGGCTTAGGCACTTCTCACGCTTCTCTTTCCCTCACAATGTGATTTGAGTGGAAACTTGAGAATTCCTGTAGTTTTATGTGGATGTATCTTTACATTCAAATGGAAATCAGAACATTTAGTTTGATTGTTATAAGTTATTAAAATTATTTAGCTGAGCCCTCATTATTAGAAGTTAAAATTACTTAGCTTTGCATTTCAGTGTTTAGTACATGAAGGCTTGGCACGTAGTAGGTGCTCATCAAATGCTTGTTAAACCTCGTTAGAAAAAAACTTTATTCTGTGGTAGTATTCTCCTGGGCAGGGCAAATGTTGGAGTGTTGCTTTCCTGTCCACAGACCATATTGAAAGATTTATGTCCAGAGCTCCTTGCTGAGGGAAATGGCCCTTAGTTTCTTATTCATAGGTCGCCATATTCTCAGTCACATAACTTACTGCCCTGTGTACAGCTGGTAGACATCTTACCCAAATGCTATCAACCTATATGCTAAGCTGAATATTGTCCTATATAGCTATTCTGAATACTGTCCAATATAGTGCTGGAAGGTCAGCCCCCTAGACTGGAAGGCCTTACATAATAACCTTGACAATGGATTCAAACATACCAGCGATCAAGAAGATAGTGCAGAACTGGGCAACATTTTGTTCTGTGATACATAAGATTGTCATGTGTATAAGGTCATGTACATAAGATACATACATTACCATGTGCATAAGATACACAAGATCATTGAGCTGAGCCAACAGCAACTGGCAACAACCACATAGGCTAAGCAGTGGTTCTCAATGTGTGGTCTCAAGATCAGAAGCATCACCATCACCTGACAATTTGTGGGAAATGCAGATTACTGGCCTTGGCCCCAAATTTACTGACTCAGAAACTCTGAGAGTATGGTCTGCACTCTGTGTTTTAACAAGTCCTCTAGACAATTCTGATGCACATTCAAGTTTGAGAACCACTGGGATAGAGACCTATGAGGTGGCCTATAGTTACTTGCTAAATCAATCAGGTTTTAGGGAAGTAGATAGGCAACTGGTCGAGAAGCAGATCATGGTTCCGCAGAGGAAGGGTTTACACAGATACTAAGAGGCTCTGGAAGCTATGAACTAGCAGAAGGGATGAGTAACATAAGCCATGAAGTACAGAAAAAGTATTCAAAGTGAGATGGTTGGTTGATAGCAATGGAGCTGGAGAAGCAGAGAAAAGAGTTGCTGAGTCACCATAATGGTGCAGGATCCATGAACACCTGCTTTTGAGGAGTCGGTATGTTGCCCCAGATTCCCTAGTCGCTGCTGCTGTGTTGTGCCATCCAGTTCTAGGACCTGTATCCCAGGCCCTGGAGTGCCTCACTGTTCAGTTTGTCTGCTGCCTAGCCGAGATTTCTTTTTTCTTAATCCTATATGCAACTTGGAAACCCTGGTGGCATAGTGGTTAAGTGCTACGGCTGCTAACCAAAGGGTCGGCAGTTTGAATCCGCCAGGCGCTCGTTGGAAACTCCATGGGGCAGTTCTACTCTGTTCTCTAGGGTCTTTATGAGTCGGAATCGACTCAACGGCACTGGGCTTGGGTTTTGGGTATATGGGACTCATAATAAATCCCCAATTACTTGAGGTAACCCGAAATTACCTTGTTACCAAAAAACCTAACACACACAGATATTCTGGTATGCTTTGCATTTTGTTTTAGCTTTATGTACAATACATAAGTTAAATTCTTCTTGTGATGGGTATGAGCTGGGAGAAGTTTCTGGAAGTTGAAATAAGGCAAGTTGAATCTTAGCTTCTCATTGAAATAAAAGTAAAGCAGGGGGTCATATTCTTGCCTAGGGGCTTGATTTTTTGGAGAAGTGACCCCAAAACATTTATTCCTGCAGTATTAAGCTTCCAGAATGTTTATAAATTGACCAAGCAGGCCAACATGGTCAAATACTGTATATAATTATACTTCATATGAAGCATAATTATAGCCTTATTTTTACTATCAGCACCAGAAGATGAACACCATAAAAGTCATAAATTGTTCGGGGACATTTTTATGGCATCTTTGAGTAGACTTTTGGAGAGACCTAGCACCCCTGGTGACCTAATGAGAAACTAATTCTGGAGCACCTGTCATGCTGTTTTTGTTTGTTGGCTGGTTGTTTTAAACCTCACTACAAATGTTCTTGAAGCAAGTATAGGCTCAAGTTATTGATTGTTTTTTTTTGCCTTGGAGACCAAAAGCTTTTATGGTTTCTAGAGCAGCTCTTTCATCAGTTTTAGAAGCTTCAGTCTCATCCTGGTGTGCTGGAAGCCACATCTGTATATATATTTTAAAAATATTTTATTGTGTTTTTGGTGAAACAGGAAATTAGGTTCTCATTTAAAGATTTCTATATGTATCACTCAGTGATATTGGTTACATTTTACAGTATTATCAGCATTCTCATTACTTCTATTCTGGTTGTTCTGTTTCCCTTAATCTAGCTTCCCATCCCACCTTACCTTCTTGTCTTTGATCTAGGGAAAATGTTTACCTTTTGGTTTCATTTAGATGATTATTTAGAGGAGTACAGTATTTACAAGTGATATTATTTATTTTATGGGCCAATCTGTCATTTGGCTGAAAGGTGACCTTTGGGAGTGATTTGAGTTCCAAGTTTAAAGGGTATCCCAGGGCGATAATCTCAGGGGTTCATCTAGTCTCTACCTGACCAGTAAGCCTGGCCTTTATTTTAGGAATCTGAGTTTTGTTCTACATTTTTCTCTCATCCTGTCCTGGACCATCTATTGAGACGTTGGTCGAAATGGTCACTAGTGGTAGGTAGTTAGTGGTTCTTCCGGTGTCGAGGTAGGCCAGGCCATTGTTTGTGTAGGCTATTAGTTTTGTAGACTAGTTTCTTCTTTGCCTGTTTGGTTTCCTTCTTTCTCTTTTGCTCCTGATGAGTAGAAGCCATTAGTTGTATCTTAGAATGCTGCTCACAAGCTTTTAAGACCCCAGATACTACTCACCAAACTAAGGTGTAGAACATTGTCTTTATAAACTGTATTGTGCCAATTGACTGAGTTGCCCCACAACACTATGGTCCTAGGCCCTCAAACCCAGTAAAACCAGTCTCGTGAGGTGTTTGATTATGTCTAGTAAGTATCCATAGCAGTGCCCCCTCTGTGCTTTCTTTTATATTTGAAAATATATGCAGCACACGTTAACATGTATATACATATGCCTAGAGTTAGGCCTATACATGCACATCTATATACTCACATATGCCTTCCTGTTCATATGTATGCATCCATGTCTATCTCACATCTGTATTTAAGATGCATGAATTACAAACATAAAGACATTGGTTTGCTTCATCTGTTGTTTCTCCCAGCGTATAGTGTTATCACAGCATTAAAACATTTGGCTTGAGTGGGGACAAATTCAGCTGTCTGAATCCACAAAATTTGCGTTCTTCCCTTTTCCAAAAGTTCTGCAATTTGCTTATATCCAGTATATTACAAGCATCACTACAGCACTACTTTTTTTTTTCCTTTTATAAGCTACTTAAGGGATTAAGTAAGTACTGTGAATATGATGAGAAATTTAAAATCGACCTATTGGAATTTATATCTCCAAAAGCATAGTATTCCTTTGAAATTTTTCCATTTTGTGATATGGGTGTGGGATGGGTGTTCGCATACACAAATGATATTGGAAATACTGAGAACATGTTTAAAACTGTAGAAATGACTGAGTTGGAAGACTAACTAGCTAGTTGCTACCCTTACTTCTGTGAGACAAACCATTCAAAGATGTTTCTACAAATGGTTACCAACTGCTTTAAATATTTTAGTCCTCTCCAGAGAGACAGAAAGATCAAGTCCAGAAAGAATTGGGACAGGGGAAACATCTTGAGCTACCACATGATACTCTTGAGTTCATCAAGTTATTACATGGGACATTTCAGAAACAAATACATAAACAAAACAACCACAGCCAACCAGATATTGGGAACCCATGCCTATTACTGATGAAGGAAGTTAGGACACACACTTGGAGTAAGTGTAGGGGTGCCAATGCTATTGAAAATCTGGTCTTTTAAAAGAATGTGTGAGATTTTTCCCACCACTCAGCTCAAGTGTCTAGTCAGTTAGACGAGACCCAAGGGTGAAAAAAAGACAGTCCTGGCTTTGGGTTTTAATGGTAGTGATCCTATAGGGTTGCTATGAGTCATAATCAACTTGACGGCAGCAAGATTTTTTTTTTTTGTAAACAGGTGTGATGGTGGTGAAAATGTTTAATGACCTCAACTGCTAACCAAAAAGTTGGAAGTTTGAGTCCACTCAGAGATGGCTTGGAAGAAAGGCCTGGCGTTCTACTTCCCCCAAAATCATCCATTTGAAAATCTACTGAGCACGGCTCTGCTCTGACACACATGGGGTTGCTATGAGTTGGAATTGACTCAACAGTAACTGGTAGATAAGTAGGTAATGGCATTTAGCTGAGAAACCAAAACCAGTAGGTTGAAAAGCCCAGTGGGGCAAATTATGCCAAGAGTGAGTGAGTTTGAGTTTTATTGATTCCTAATGTTAGGATGGAGCCCTGGTGACGCAGTGGTTAAGAGCTATGGATGCTAACCAAAAGGTCAGCAGTTTGAATCCACCAGCTGTTCCTTGGAAACCCTATGGGGCAGTTCTAATCTGTCCTGTAGGGTCACTGGGACTCCGAATCAATTTCATGGCAGGGGAAATGTGAGGATGCTTTTCTGAATTTGAGGAGTGAAGGTAGGTGCAGAGTTCTCTGGCCTGTGGAACTGATAGTTTCCTTGATGAGGAGCAGAAAATCCCCACAGACTTTGTAAATTTGAAGTAGATTGAGAGAAGTAACGAAAACAAGTTATACAGCTTTGATGAGTGGCAAAATTTGTTAGGAAGTGCTAGGTATTGTTTAAACAGTTAGCTTTTAAGAAGCTAAGAATAAACCTCCTTCAGAATGCTCTTTAGAGGCAAGGATGGCAAGACTACGTCTCACATACTTTGGACATGTTGTCAGGAGGGACCAGTCCCTGGAGAAGGACATCATCCTTGGTAAAGTAGAGGGTCAATGAAAAAGAGGAAGACCCTCAATAAGATGGATTGACACAGTGGCTAAAACAATGGGCTCAAACATAGCAACAATTGTGGGGGTGGTGCAGGACTGGGCAGTGTTTTGTTCTGTTGTACACGGGGTCACTATGAGTTGGAACCGACTCGATGGGCACCTACCAACAAACTGCCGACAACAGCTGTGGAAGAGAAATGCAATCCAGAAACTAAATTGTATTTGAGATACTGGCCTAAACTTGTGCTGGAAAGGAAGTTTTTTTTTTAATTAGTTAATAAGTAAGTAATAATAATTTAAATCAAAGGGAAAAAACTTGGAAGGCCCTGCACCCCCAGGAGCCCTGTGATAAAGCATCTGCATAATAAGGCAGGATATCTAGGATGTGAAGGAACAGTTGCGCTGGCATCTGACCTATTTGGCTGTCCAATAATGACAAAATATATTGAAGAGAAGTGTCATTGCTGAGACATGAATAAGGCAGAAGACCAGAGCTGAGAAGAATGCCAAACTAATGCGGGCAGAGGCTCATGGTCACTAGAGCTGTTGTACCTAGGTATTCTATGGGTTTAGATTTCTGATTTTGACATCCAGGAGCCTTCTAGATATTACCTATTAACAGATTTATAGCCTGGAAGAATCAGGGAGCAGCGACTTGCTGAATTCATCTTCTACCACAGTGCCACCTATATAGGACTCTATAGGAACTACATCCAAAACCTATTGCAGTCTTGTCTATGCAATGATAAAACTATAAATTCTAGAAGCATAGGATTTGAGACGGTGTGATTTTAAAGGTCGTCGGAGTCAACTTTCTACTCAAACCTTGAATCACTTTTGTAATATATTTGATTATCAGTTGTCTAACATCTACTCAAATATCTTAAGTGAATGCTAACACATCCTTGCTGAACAACTAAAATTTATTAATATTTTCATGCTTTATTTTTTATTTTTCCCTTTATTACAAGAGCATGGGAGAATTTATGCAACTGCTATTTTCACATATGCTAATGAAGATTTGAAATTAATACATTTCATAATTTCTAGTAAGTAACAATATCAAATGGTTTTCACACACTTTTCTACTTTTCACTCCATGTTTCACCACTCCTTTGATACCTGAAATCTCATAATCCTGCACCTTTCCAGGGTTCTTCAGGGTAAATTGTCTTTATTCTTACTGGTACTTTGTGGGTGCTTTGGTGGTGGTTTCTGATCTACCCAAATCAGTTACTATCTGCTTTCCATCGTTCAAATTATTGCTCACATCTCCTGTCCTCCATTTCTCCTCTTTCATTCTCGTGGGTTTATACTTCTCTTTAAAAAACTTTGTCTGTTGTCATTTTGGTGAGCTTTGGAAGAGAGAAGAAATAAAAGCAAGAAGTAAAATCTGCCTTGTTTAGTTGGAAGCCTAGTCATGTTTTCTGATTCTCTTATTATGTGTTAAAAATATTTAAGTGTAGGGCTTTGTATTTATTTTAATTAAATTTTTTTTGCTTTGTTTGGCTTGTTATTGTCTTTGTATCTTCACTCTGCTGTTCAATATATTGGCTACTTCTCCCAGCCATCAAAGAAGTTGTTAAGCAAGTTAGCTGTATACTCAGCTATTTACTTAGTGAATGGGACAAGGCCAAGGGGAGCCTCATGACTCTAGAGACTCTGAGCTGATACTGACTGATAATTAGCATCTATCTTTATGATCATCTGGGCCACATTCCTCCATCTTCACAAGGTGAGTCTCTATCAAATGCTGAGCTCAAATGCAGAAGCTGAATGTTGACAGCTTTCTCTGATCTACCAGTGTCATAGATTGAATTGTGCACCCAAAAATACATGTCAACTTGGTTAGGCCATGATTTCCAGTACTGTGTGATTGTACACCACTTTGTCATTTGATGAGATTTTCCTGTGTGTTGTAAATCCTACATCTATGATGTTAATGGGATGCATCAGTAGCAGTTATATTGATGAGGTCTACAAGATTAGATAGTGTCTTAAGCCAGTCTCTTTTGAGATATAAAAGAAAGAAGTGAGCAGAGAGACATGGGAACCTCATACCACCAAGAAAGTAGTTCTAGGAGCAGAGCGCATCCTTTGAACCTGAGGTTCCTGCACTGAGATGCTCCCACACCAAGGGAAGACTGATGACAAGGACCTTCCTCCAGAGCCGACAGAGAGAGAAAGCTTTCCCCCAGTGCTGGCACCCTGAATTCAGACTTCTAGCCCACTGGACTGTGAGAGAATAAACTTCTGTTTGTTAAAGCCATCCATCTTTGGTATTTCTGTTATAGTAACACTAGATGACCAAGACAACCAGTCTGGCAGAATTTGAATAAAAAGGGAAGCGGTGTTAATTCATTAGATCATGACTTCTCTTTCCTGAATCCCTTGCAGGTTTAAATGTTCCCCTTCCTTCTCTCTGGGTTCAAAGTGATGCTTGATAATCTGTCTGAGAACTGCAGTACCCATCGCTGCCCCTGCTTCCAGGATTCTTCTGAGATAACAAACAGCAACTCATTTTATCACCCAGTTCTTCCAGTACCAGGCTGGCATGTGGTTTGTCAGGGCCAGGAGGGGTGCACTGATGAAGCGAACCCAGGTGCTCCCTTTTAATCTCTCCACCAGTTTGGATTTTCAGGTTTGTTATATGAATGCTGGTTCTACCATTTTCTGTCCAATGATCACTCTCCTTGGCAGAGATGAAAGGTGGAAAATAGAAGATGAAACATTTTATGAACTATGTATCTGCCCCCCGTTATCAACCTTTCACTTTCTTTGTTTTTATTGTTGTTAGTTGCCACTGAGTTGGCTCTGACTCATGGCAACCGCATGTGTAACAGAACAAAATACTGCCTAGTCCTGTGCCATCTTTACAATCATTGGTATGCTCCAGTCCATTGTTGTGGCCACTGTGTATTTTGAGTGCCTTCTAACGTAGGGGGCTCATTGTCTAGCATGATATTGGGCAATATTCTGTTACGATCCATGGAGTTTTTATTGCCTAATTTTTGGAAGTAGATTGCCAGTCTTTCTTCTTAGTCTGTTTCAGTCTGGAAGCTCCACTGAAACTTGTCCACCCTGGGTGACCCTGGTGGTATTTGAAATACTGGTGACATCACTTCCAGCATCATAGCAACACCCAAGCCACCACTATCCGACAGGCAGACACACAGGTGGTCGTGTTTTTGTTACTCTTAAATAACTTTAAAAACTCCTTTAAGTCATTGTTAATATTTAAAAGTTCATAGTACAGCACTTGAGTTTACAAGGAAGCTCTTGGATTTACAAGGTATTGTGTTATTGAACATTTCTGACCTTTATTAAATGGGTTTTTATTGGATTGGGATATTGTAGTCTGTTTTGTATAGTTTTGAGTGGAGGTGTTGACTGAGCAACTCATGTTCTAAACTCATATTTAGGAAGAAAAAAACTGTTCATAACTCTTTGTACCTTCATTAAGTTCTCTACCTTTCCTGTACATGGGATAGAATATGAAGTTATTTTGGCTGGGGAAGAATTTGGGCTTCTTATATTGTCTCTCTAGATCCACTCTCCACCTTTCTCTGCACCGTTCTTTACCCTGGGAGGCCCTTCTGCATGGATTACATCAAAGGCACTTAGGCTCTCTGGCTTCCTGCCAGAGGTGGAAGGGAGAGAGAGAGAAACATGGGATCAGACAATTTATTTCCCTGGTTTGTTCCTAAAAGGTTACCACAGGCTGCTGTGCCCTTCCACAGAAGGCCACCACCACACTTGTCTAGGAAGCTCATTAAACACTATTTCTTTCCAGGTTCTGACAACTTCTCCTTCCCTTATCCCTTTGGGATGGTGGCAGCTCTACTGCAACTATCCTTTATGGTTCTTTTGTACCTGCTCACTCCTCTGTAACTAAAACATCTTCAAATCTGCCTAATTTGAATGTGCCATGTGTTTTTGGGGGAGTGCAGGGTGGTGATCCTGGTTGGTATAGAAAGTTTAAAATAAGTCTGAGGAAAAGTTCTTCTACTGGGTTAAGTTTTATTGTAACATATGATAAATACTATTGGACACTTCAGGAGCTGGCCATTTGTAGAATTTTTGGTACATCAGAGCCAAAAAAAAAAGAGCCAAAGATAGAAAATATTTTATGATTTTTTTAGATCAGAAAAATTAAATAAAAAATTTTCTCATTAAAATATCTACATACCTGAATGTTGTACAACAGAAATTATTACTGATATTTTAGTTTTCAAACTGTTGGATTAAAAACTCCTCTCAGATATATCAAATAAATGAATAAATTTCAACATATATAGGGGACTCCTACAAGTCAATATGAAACAGACCCCCCACCTCAAAAAAAGGAGAAAAATGGGCAAAGGGTATAAATAGACAAGTCATAGATGAAATATGCATATGAAAAGATGCTCAACTTTATTAGTAATCTGGAAAATGAAAATTAAAAAAAAGCATTTCATATCCACTAGAATGGCAAAAAAAAAAAAAAAAAAAAAAAAGTCTTATAATATCCTGTGGGGAGTGAGTGTGAGTCTATATTGGTACAACCATTTTAGAAAAGAGTTTAGCAATATTTTGTAAAGTTTAAGCTAAGCATACTGTAGGACAAAACAATTCTATTTCTAGGTGTACATTGGTGTAGGGAAACTTTTTGCATATGTACACCAGGAGACATGTACAAAGATGTTCATTATCTCATTGTTTACAAGATAGGATAATTAGAAATAAGCTAATTATCCATCAGTAGCGGAATGCATGAATAATCATGATATAGTCATAAGATAGAATGATAGTAAGTGGTTAAAATGAATGAACTAGATCAATATGGATCAGGAAACAATGAGTTAAAAAAACAAGTTGTAGGTATATATTGGATATTACCTTTTTGTTTTCCAATTGTGGATAAAAACCATAGAAACAATACTATCTGTTGTTATGGTTGCATATATATGTAGCAAAACACAGAATTAAAGGCTAAGCCTAATTTATGATGGTGGTTTCTCCTGGGAGTCAGGGAGGGGATGGGGACTGGGCAAGGAACAAAGGGAATGTACTGTTGGGGTCCCCTTCTCTTCACTCTTGGGTGCTAGTCTGTCTGAGTGTTCTCTCTCAGGGCCCTACACCATAAGGGCTTGTCTGTTCTTCTGTAACACAACATCTTCCCATCAGGGTCAGGATCTTTCTCCTCAGTAGGCATCTCCTCATTAGGCATAGCAAGTTCTTATTGAATTGAATTGACTTATTTCATCTTTTCTCTTTTCCATCCTGTTTCTATTTGCTCCCATAATCCACCATGAATTTTACCTAATCTTTATGTCCTGGCTTCTTATATTTAATAAACATTTACCTCCAACCTCTCAAAGAGCAGTAGTAATTCTTTAATTCACATTGGAAATTCCTCTCTCTTCTTCCTCTGCTGCCTTAAGAAGCATCTTCTCAGTCCTGTGCCCCATCCCATCATTTTTTGGGATATAACTTCGGTGTGCTCTGTGCATTAAAATCTTTTAGGTTTAACTGGCTGCCAAGGTTTTAAGATTGAGAGAGCAAAAAATGGTTTATTCAGGAGTAAGAAGTTCTTTAAAGCCAGGGACAGTAAGAGTTCTTTGTGATATTCTTTTCAGAGTGTCTGGGAAGCCATATCCAAGCCCATGGAAATGAACAGGAGAAGGAAAGATTCTTCCACCAGCTGAGATGGTGTTCAGCACCCTGGTCCTTATGACATCAGCATATTCTCATCCAGTTGGGACATTCTGAAACCAGATTTCATAACCTTTGCCAACTTATAACTCAACATGTATATTGTTTCCTGTCAGTTTAACTCTCCAAACTTTTGTTTAACAATGACCAATTCTTGTTCTCACTTCTCAGAAATAGGAGGATAGCGCAGTGCCACTCTTCCCCATCACTATCCTGTCATCTCCCCGTAGTTCCTGAAACAATGTAACTGATGGCTCTTGGCAGTGGCCAGAAGTCAGGAAGGGGCAGGGACCTCCATGAATGGCCACTCTAACTGGGATCCCTCCATATCTTTGTCCCACCAGCCCTCGTGAGTCTGTTGTTTGGCTCTATTAGTGTACACCTCCTCATAAGTGGCATTTCCTATGTTTCTTCCTACAGGGTATGTTCTTTACCCAGTTAAAAACAAACAAACAAAAAACCAAATCCATTGCCTTCAAGTTGATTCCGACTCCTAGCGACTCTACAGGACAGAATAGAACTGCCCCATAGGATTTCCAAGCAGCGGCTGGTGAATCTGAATTGCTGATCTTTTGGTTACTAGCCATTTTCTTGACCACTGCACCACCAGGGGTCAAGTAACTCAATAAATGTTGCTGGCTGACAAATGCTGGGTCAGTCCAGCCAAGGAAGGCCCTTGGAAGTCTTTGGAGGAAGGCAGCCCATGATTTTGCCTCCCTCCACGTTGGACTGGATCCCTAAGTGCTTACAACATATCTTATTTTCTTTTTGGACTTGGAAGCCACTTTCTTGAGATAAGTGAAAGGAGACCTTCACTTGCGTGCCAAGTTCATTATTCTGCCTGAATTCTGGTAAATGACAATTTTGTTTATAAACAGAATCATGCATTTTAGAGTTGAAAGGATCATTTTAGTCCAAGTTTCTGATTTTGGAGCTGAGGAAAGAGGCTCAGAGACATTAAGAGATTTTCCCAGTAACAGTAATATTATTTTATATTACACAGCTCAAAAGTACCATTGCTTCCATTTTACAAAAGAGGAAAGTGATGATCAGAGAGATGAAGCAACTGGTCTGTAGCAGCAGAGAGTCGGTGGCAAGACCCAGGTCTCCTGATTCCCAGCACAGTGCTCTTTGATGGACACCACACAGCCTCTGGACATAGGAGGGGACTCTGTAAATAGCTAGGCCTGCTTTTCAGAGCCCCACTTTATTTTTCTACCTATATTTGGTGATCCAAAACACTACTGAAAGAGCATATGCATTTAAAAAATGAAATTACATTTATCTGTTCTTATAGGTAAAGCATATGGTATGAAGTTCAAAGAGTGCAAAAGGGTATACAGTGAAAAATAAAATGCCTCTCTCACACCCCTGCCATTCAGCTTCCCTCCCCAGGCTCTTGTGTGCCCTTCAGTTATGTGCTATGCTTAGATAAGCAAATGCATACATATACATGCATACGTATTTATAAGCATACTTTGTTTTTTACCTTGCTTAATTTTAAAAAAAAAATTGATATATTTTGAATATTGTTATGGATTGAATTATGTCTTCCAAAAATATGTGTTGAAATCCTAACCCCCATACCTGTGGATGCAATCCCATTTGGGAATAGGGTTTTCTTTGTTATGTTAATAAAGCCATATCGGTGGAGGGTGTGTCTTAAATCTAATAGCTTTTGAGATATAAAAAGAGCAGATTAGTCAGACACAGAGACTAGCAAGCATACGCTGGGGAAGACAAACACATGTGAGGGTTGCCCAGGAACTGAGGAACACAAGGGCTACAGAAGCTGAGAGAAGTATCTTCGCCAGAGCTGACAGTGAGCCTTCCCTAGAGCAGGTGACCTGAAATCAGACTTGTAGCTTCCTAAACTGTGAGAAAAAAAATTTCTGTTCTTTAAAGCCACCTACTTGTGGTGTTGCTGTTGTAACAGATATCAACCCCTATCAATACATACAGAGATGCCTCCTTTTTAGCAGCTATAACTATTGCATTTAATGGATGTGCCATAATTTACTTTTCTAGTCCTCTCTCGGAGCCCTGGTGGCACAGTGGTTAAGAGCTATGGCTGCTAACCAAAATGTTAGCAGTTGGAATCCACCAGCTCCTCCTTGGGAACCCCATGGGGGCAGTTCTACTGTATCCTATAGGGTTGCTATGAGTCGGAATTGACTCAATGGCAATGGGTTTAGTCCTCTCTTGATGGATACTAAGGCGGTTTCCATTCTTAGGCTAATGCTGCAATGAATTTTGTATATGTGCATGTTTTTAGGAAGTAAGCAAGTTTACTTGTGCTTACCTTGCTTATTGGGTCATCTGCGCCTGTTAGGGTTTGTGAATTTAAGAAGAGGCTTTCATTCTCTAGGAAGGTGCTGTGGGTTTGGGAGAGAGACAGATGCCACCCATTCCTAGAAGATGAATCTTTTTTTTTTTATTCAAAAATTTATAAACAAATTGTTTTGTGACATCAGTTGCAAAGAAGCAGAATTTTGATGTGGTGAAAAAATGTGAAATAGCTCACTACGGATGATCTGGTGAGCAAGGTAAGCACCATGCCTACCTTGCCTATTGGATAATCCACCCCCATAAGTGCTACATGAGTATTTGTGATAGTGATGTATGGCTTGCAAACCTAACATATTCATTATCTGGCTCTTGAAAGGAAAGTTTGTTGGTGTTTGAACTATAGGATAAATTCCTATTAGTGGAATTTTTGGGTCAAGGGTTTTGCATTTCACATTTGATAATTATAGTTAATTTCTCTTCATAGAGACTCTACTGGCTTACTCTCCCATTGACAGCGTATTTCCCCACATTCTCATCACTGCATTTCATCAGACGTTTTCATCTTTGCTAGTTTTATACGCAGGAAATGGCGATTTTCTCTAGATTTATTTTGCATTCCTCTTATTTTGAGTGAAGTTGATCATTTCTTTATGGTTGGAGGAGCGTGAAGCCTTTGGGTGAAAAAGAAAGGAATATGAAGTGCATTATCAGTCTGAGTTCTTGGATGCAAGTAACAGAGTTTATACCACCAAAAAAATCCAGCAGAGACTCTACTGCCACTGCCAGCTCAGAGTCTCCAGGTCTCTGGCCAATCTTTTCCATCCTAGCCAGAAAATGGATTCTGAGTGGCAGCTGCTTCCTTGTGTTGCTCTCTTCTTGATTTGTCATCTCACACAGTGTGAGACAGCCTCAAGGCAGGGAAAGTGAGTTCTGTTTTCAACCCTGGAGAAGTGAGACTTATACTGTGAACTTAAAATTCCCAAATGTAGGAAGACTCTTCATAAGGTGCAAGGAAGCCTCTAACAAATGCTTGCAACAAGTATTACAGTGTGAGTTCTCTAGAAGAGCAAAAACAGTGAAGAGAGAGAGAGAGATAACAAAAGAGGAGTTTACTTCAAGGAACTGGCTCAGAGAATTATGAGGAAATGGCTCACACACTTGTGGGTGCTGGCAAGTCCCAAATCTCTGGGTCAGGCGGCAGGCTGGAGGCCTCTGTTGGCTCATGGGATTGCAGGGTCCTGCATATTCAAAATCTGCAGGTTAGGCAACAGACCAGAGACTTCCGCAGGCTTATGTCCTAAGAACCAGAGGTCAGGAGAAGATTGCAGGGTCAAGAAAGAGAGCAAGTTTGCCAGAACATCCATTTATATACTGCAGGCAAGCCACACCCCCAAGGAAACTCCCTTTTCAACTGATTGGCTGCTCAAATCGGATCACAATATGGAAGGTGATTACATAGTGCCTGCCAAAACTCTGAGAATCATAGCCCAGCCAAGTTGATACATAATAATAACCATCACAGGGGCAAAATCGCCTTCCCATCTATGGGGCTGGTAGGAAACTGTTTCTCTTCCCCTTAGGGGTTTAGATCGTGCTGTCCTGGAGAATTAGTGTTTGTCTTTGGGAGTAGGCTGTGTGTGTGTGTTGTGTGAGAGAGCATGAGATCCAGCAGTTTCCTGGGTTAAGAGGCACATCTACTCCATTCACTGTTAGGGAGGAAAGCTGGGAAGCCCAGTGATTTGAGGGTCCAAGTTAAACATCTGCCAAAGCCAAAACCAAATCCATTGCTGGTGAGTTGATAGTGACTCATGGCGACTCCATGTGTTACAGAGTAGAACTGCTGCATGTGATTTTCATGGCTGTTAACAGAAGGAAGTCTTTCTTCTGCAGTGCCTCTGAGTGTGTTTGAACCCTCAACCTTTGGATTAGTATTAGAGCACAAACCATTTGAGCCACCCATCCTTTAAACATCTTTAAGAATCTGCAGAGATCTTTGTGTTTCTACTGCTGGAAATGGAGATTGGTCCTTGACCTGGTGCCAGGAGGCTTGGGCTGTGGGTATAGGAAGCAGGCTAGGAGGTAGCTGAGCCTTTAACGTTTGTCAAATGTGAATATAAATTGCCTTGAAAATAAAGCTTTATTCCAAAAAGATAGCAAAGATACAAAGTTTTGTAGCCCGTGAGGTTAAAGAAAGACTCCCCAGCAACTAGCTAGATACTTTAAATGTGGTAAAGCAGTAATTGTATTTAAATGTCTATAAATTAGATTTTTAAGTTCCCAGAGAGGACATATCATCCTCATAATCTGTCTATAATTGGTTGGGGGCAAGGCGTGTGTAAAACCCACTCCTATGCTTAGGAGCTTCAGGTTCCATTTATTGGGCCTGGTGGACATGTCTTTGGCATTAAAAAGGCAACAAGGAGAGATTTGTGCCACACTTTGTCTCCTGGGAATGAGGCAGCCCTGATAATGCCAGAATCTCACATCTTCCTTGAACTTGAACAGCTTATTTTTATTATAAAATTTCTAGATAAATCAAATTAGAGAATATAAAAACCCCTTGTATCCATCATTAAGTTTCAACAACCATCAACATTTTTTGCAGTATTTGTTTCATATAACCACCTTTTCCTCTCTTCCTCCCTACTTCCCTCTTTCTTTTCCTTTTTCCCTCCTTCCCTTCACCCACTTTTCCTGGAATATTTGAAAGGAAATCCCAGAGATGTTGTTTGATCCCTAAGACATTTCCTTATGTGAGTATAATGCTATTAGCATACTGAACACAATTAACAATCATTACTTAATACCATCTGATCTATGTTCAAAATCTCCCAAATAAACTAAAAAATGTCTTTTAATAATCAGATTGTTTGAATCAGGATCCAAACATTGGCTTTTATGGTAACTACTTTTCTTAAAATTTTAACACCTTAGTATGAATTCCTATCTACATAGTTTTGCCTGTTTTTTTGCTAGTCTTTTTTTTTTCTCCCTTTGTTCTTATAGTGGTGAATAGATATGTAACAAAACAATTACCATTTCAACATTTTCTACATGTGCAATTCAGTGACATTAGTTACGTTCATCATGTTTAACCATTACCACTATCCGTTTCCAAATTTTCCCATCACCCTTAACAGATGCTCAGTGTACCCTAAGCAATAAGTCCCCCTTCCCCCTCCCTCCTGCCCACCTCTAGTAACCTCTAATAAATTTTGGTCTCTGTACACTTGCCTATTCTAGATATTTCATATAAGTGGGATCATACAGTATTTGCCCTTTTGTGACTGACTTGTCTTGCTTAGCGTAGTGTTTTCAAGGTTCATCCATGTTGTAGTTCCGTGGGACCTGACAGAAGACAGACCCTTATTATCCCTTCCAGCCTCATCTTCTCCCTTCAGACCACTAAACTTCTCTTACTAATCCGGTTACTCTCTAGAAGCTCCCATGAATATGAAAAGAAACAATTAGATACTAATGTGTGTGTGTGTGTCTGTGTGTGTATTAGGGATGATGGTCATGGGTACAGGAGGAGAGCATGACTGACTGGTATTGTAGACTGTAGCAGCAGCCAGGCCTTATTGCATCTATATAGTATTCCTGTAGTAACATTTAATTCTTTTGGCTAAAAACAGCATATATCCTTTCATAAGTGTAAAGTGAATTGGATTATTTTTGCTTATGGCAAAATATAAAATAGGAAAAGTCAACTCTCTTGGTCTGGAGGACAGTGAGAATAGGTCAAGGGGTTAGGACTGGAGGCCTGTGCTTTTGAATAGTAACGTCTCTAATGGGAAAGATCACCTTGTGCAGTTGTATAGGTTGTACACTGCACAAAGGTGCCCTGTTTAAGGGGTGAGTGGGGGCCTAAATCTGGCTCATGTTCCGCTTGCCAAACCACATATGCGCAGGGCTGCAGGGGGCATCTCTATAATTGTCTTTTTTCTTTTACAAGGGGTATTTGTTCCCTAATTGTTTCTGCATTGAAGCTTTTTTAGTTCACTTAGACAAAACTCTGCATAAATATCTTTTACTAATTTTTTGCCCCAACTCCTAATCAAATGATAACTAAAGGATAATATCATTTCTTAACTTACATGTGATACTTGCAAAACAGACTATTTTAATCTGCACAATATTTTTGTGAGTTGAAACCATGCCTTTAAATGAAGAAAATATTTTTATAATGAGAATAAATTTTAGGGACTGTTTTTACCCTCACGATTTCTTTGAGGTTTTTAATCAGAACAACTTTGAGGACAAAATTTGATGTCTCCTTTATTCACAATGCATTTTTAAGAAGTCAGGATTTAATAAATTCTACCTCTCGGGATTTTAAAATGAATGTGCGCTCTCCACCACTTTTGTTGCCAAGGGAGCTTACATCTGCCCTGGCAAACCTTCCCGTGGAGCGATGTCAGCAGAGATAAATGAATGAGAGTACATGTGGTTCTGTAACAATAGTGCAATTTGGAACTGGCAAAGGGGTGACATCATCTTTTTGCTGTGGTATCTGCTATCCTAAGTAGCTCCAGTCTATCCTAGCTAGAGAATGAATTACAAGGAGAGTACACTGCAAGATGGGGTGAAACATGAAAAATGGAAAGTAAAATTTAAAAAGAAGGTGGTTCTGAATATTTCCAGTCCATATATGCTTTTCTTATGTAAGGTCTTGATTTAATGGCCACATCACAATCTGACATCCTTTTGGAATACGTGAGAAGATGCAAAGTTTCTTTCACAAGGGCTGGGTTGTTATATATACACATGGGTACCACCAGAACATAAATAGGGATGTGGGACCTGATTTTAATCTTTAAAGGGCACATTTAAATGTTGGCAAATAAAATGCCTTTCTCAGTGAAAACCACTTACTGCTATTCCACATGCCTCAATGGTAACACTTGAAGGAGGGTTTGCAGGTTTTATCTGGATACTGAGAGAAGAATGTCACCATCCTTCATGCTGATGGCTCCACACAACAGTTTGTTTCTGGGGAGGAGCAGTACGTGACCATGTTGGTGCCTTAGTGGGTTGGTCAGTGTTAACTTATTGCTTCTGTTTTTTTAAGTAAAAACCTAACTTGTATTGTTCTATATAGCCTTGTATCACTCTCCATATGGCAGTTCAATGCCTCCTGTATTTAGTCCCTCTTTTTGATTATTGTGATCTTTTACCTGTTGACTTCCATGATTCCCTGTTATGTGTATTTTTTTTTTTTAATCTTAATTTGTTTGTTTTTGTGATTTCCCTATTTGAGTTGATATCAGGACGTTCTGTTTTGTGACCTTGTGTTGTGCTGATATCTGATATTATTGGTTCTCTGACCAAACAATACCCTTTAGTATTTCTTGTAGCTTTGGTTTGGTTTTTGCAAATTCTCTAAACTTGTGTTTGTCTGTAAATATCTTAATTTCTCCTTCATATTTCAGAGAGAGTTTTGCTGGATATATGATCCTTGGCTGGCAGTTTTTCTCCTTCAGCGTTCTGTATATGTCGTCCCATTCCCTTCTTGCCTGCGTGGTTTCTGCTGAGTAGTCTGAACTTATTCTTATTGATTCTCCCTTGAAGGAAACCTTTTCTCCCTGGCTGCTTTTAAAATTTTCTGTTTATCTTTGGTTTTGGTGAGTTTGATGATAATATGTCTTGGCGTTTTTCTTTTTGGATCAATCTTAAATGGGGTTCGATGAGCATCTTGGATAGATATCCTTTCGTCTTTCATGATGTCAGGGAAGTTTTCTGTCAGGAGTTCTTCAACTATTTTCTCTGTGTTTTCTGTCCCCCCTCCCTGTTCTGGGACTCCAATCACCCGCAGGTTATCCTTCTTGATAGAGTCCCACATGATTCTTAGGGTTTCTTCATTTTTTTAAATTCTTTTATCTGATTTTTTTTCAGCTATGTTGGTGTTGATTCCCTGGTCCTCCAGATGTCCCAGTCTGCATTCTAATTGCTCGAGTCTGCTCCTCTGACTTCCTATTGCGTTGTCTAATTCTGTAATTTTATTGTTAATCTTTGGATTTCTACATGTTGTCTCTCTATGGATTCTTGCAACTTATTAATTTTTCCACTATGTTCTTGAATAATCTTTTTGAGTTCTTCAACAGTTTTATCAGTGTGTTCCTTGGCTTTTTCTGCAGTTATCCTAATTTCATTTGTGATATCTTTAAGCATTCTGTAAATTAGTTTTTTATATTCTGTATCTGATAATTCCAGGATTGTATCTTCATTTGGGAAAGATTTTGATTCTTTTGTTTGGGGGGTTGGAGAAGCTGTCATGGTCTGCTTCTTTAAGTGGTTTGATATGGATTGTTGTCTCCGAGCCATCACTGGGAAACTAGTTTTTCCAGAAAATCCGCTGCGTCCAGTCCAAATCCCGGCGAGACGGTTCCCCGGCTGGGCCGCTGCTCTTCCTGCTCTAAGACCAGTCACTGCCTCCCGGGGACTTCTCCTACCGGCTGCGTCCCATGCCGCCCGCGGAACCGGCTGGTCTCCCTCCCGGGGTTAGTTCAGGGGGGTGGAACAGCTCTCTGTGCTTGTGCCGTACCTGACTGGTACGCTGGTTCCAGGCTCTGGAAACAATCGCTGCTTCCCCGTATTAGTTCGTTCTCCGTCTCTAAATCTGTGTTTGTTGTTCAGGGTTCGTAGATTGTTATGTATGTGATCAATTCACTTGTTTTTCCGTGTCTTTGTTGTAAGAGGGATCCGAGGTAGCGTCTGCCTAGTCCGCCATCTTGGCTCCGCTCCCGCTTCTGTTTTTTTAAATAACAGCTTTATTGAGAAAGCACAGACATGCCAAATTATTGCTTCTGTTTGCTTATTTTTTTTTATTGTGCTTTAAATGAAAGATTACAAATCAAGTCAGACTCTCATATAAAAATTTGTATACACCTTGCTATATACTCCTAATTGCTCTCCCCCTAATGAGACAGCACGCTCCTTCCCTCCATTCTCTATTTTCGTGTCCATTCGGCCAGCTTCTGACCCCCTCTGCCCTCTCATCTCCCCTCCAGACAGGAGCTGCCCACATAGTCTCATGTGTCTACTTGATCCAAGAAGCTCATTCTTCACCAGTATCATTTTCTATCTCATAGTCCAGTCCAATCCCTGTCTGAAGAGTTGGTTTTGGGAATGGTTCCTGTCTTGGGCTAACAGAAGGTCTTGAGACCGTGACCTCCAGGGTCCTTCTAGTCTCAGTCAGACTGTTAAGTCTGGTCTTTTTACGAGAATTTGGGGTCTGCATCCCACTGCTCTCCTGCCCTCTCAGGGCTTCTCTGTTGTGTTCCCTGTCAGGGCAGTCATCGGTTGTACCTGGGCACCATCTAGTTCTTCTGGTCTCAGGCTGATATAGTCTCTGGTTTATGTGGCCCTTTCTGTCTCTTGAGCTCATAATTACCTTGTGTTTTTGGTGTTCTTCATTCTCCTTTGCTCCAGGTGGGTTGAGACCCATTGATGCATCTTAGGTGACCACTTGCTAGCATTTGAGACCCCAGTTGCCACTCTCCAAACTGGGATGCAGAATGTTTTCTTAATAGATTTTATTATGCCAATCGACTCAGATATCCCCTGAAACCATGGACTTCAAAACCCCGCCCCTGCTATGCTGGCCTTCGAAGCGTTCAGTTTATTCAGGAAACTGCTTTTGGTTTAGTCCAGTTGTGCTGACCTCTCCTGTATTGTATGTTGTCTTTCCCTTCACCTATAATAGTTCTTATCTGCTATCTAATCAGTGAAAATCCCTCTCCCTCCCTCCCTCCCCACTCTCGTAACCACCAAAGAAAATTTTCTTCTCTGTTTAAACAATGTCTAAAGTTCTTATAATAGTGGTCTCATACAATATTTGTCCTTTTGCAACTGACTAATTTCACTCAGCATAATGCTTTCCAGATTCCTCCATGTAATGTTTCACGGATTCATCATTGTTCTTTATTGATGTGTAGTATTCCGTTGTGTGAATATACCATAATTTATTTATCCATTCATCCATTGATGGGCACCTTTGTTGCTTCCATCTTTTTGCTATTGTTAACAGTGCTGCAGTGAACATGGGTGTGCATATATCTGTTTGTGTAAAGGTTCTTATTTCTCTAGGATATATTCCAAGGAGTGGAATTGCTGGATCGTGTGGTAATTCTATTTCTAGCTTTTTAAGGAAGCGCCAAATTGATTTCCAAAGTGGCTGTACCATTTTACATTCCCACCAGCAGCGTATAAGTGTTCCAGTCTCTGCACAATCTCTCCAACATTTATTATTTTGTGTTTTTTGGATTAATGCCAGCCTTGTTGGAGTGAGAAGGAATCTCATTGTAGTTTTGATTTGCATTTCTCTAATGGCTAATGATCATGAACATTTCCTCATGTATCTGTTAGCTACCTGAATGTCATCTTCTGTGAAATGCCTGTTCGTATCCTTTGCCCATTTTTTAATTGGGTTATTTGTCTTTTTGTAGTTGAGTTTTTGCAGTATCATGTAGATTTTAGAGATCAGATGCTGATCAGAAATGTCATAGCTAAAAACTTTTTCCCAGTCTGTAGGTAATCTTTTTACTCTTTTGGTGAAGTCTTTGGATGAGCATAGATGTTTGATTTTTAGGAGCTCCCAGGTATCTAGTTTCTCTTCTGCATTGTTAGAAATGTTTTGTATACTGTTTATGTCATGTACTAGGGCTCCTAGTGTTGTCCCTATTTTTTCTTCCATGATCTTTATCGTTTTAGATTTTGTATTTTGGTCTTTGATCCATTTTGAGTTAGTTTTTGTGCATGGTGTGAGGTATAGGTCTTGCTTCATTTTTTTGCAGGTGAATATCCAGTTATGCCAGCACCATTTGTTAAAGAAACTGTCTTTTCCCCATTTAACTGACTTTGGCCTTTGTCACATATCAGCTGCTCATATGTGGATGGATTTATGTCTGGATTCTCAGTTCCGTTCCATTGGTCTATGTATCTGTTGTTGTACCACTACCAGGCTGTTTTGACTTGTGGCAGTATAATAGGTTCTAAAATTAGGTAGAGTGAGGCCTCCCACTATGTTCTTCCTTTTTCAGTAATGCTTTACTTATCCGGGCCCTCTTTCTCTTCCATATGAAGTTGGTGATTTGTTTCTCAATCTCATTCAAAAATGTTGTTGGAATTTGGATCGGAATTGCATTGTATTTATAGATCGATTTTGGTAGACTAGACATTTTTACATTGTTAAGTCTTCCTATCCACGAGCAAGGTTATGTTTTTCCACTTATGTAGGTCTCTTTTGGTTTCTTGCAGTAGTGTCTTGTAGTTTTCTTTGTATAGGTCTTTTACATCTCTGGTAAGATTTATTCCTAATTATTTTATCTTCTTGGGGACTGCTATAAATGGTATTGATTTGATGATTTCCTCTTTGATGTTCTTTTTGTTGGCATAGAGGAGTCCAACTGATTTTTGTATACTTATCTGGTAAACTCTTCTATTAGTTTCAGTAGTTTTCTGGAGGATTCTTTAGGTTTTTCTGTGTATAAGATCATGTCATCTGCAAATAGAGCTACTTTTACTTCTTCCTTCCCAATCTGGATGCCCTTTATTTCTTTATCTAGCCTAACTGCTCTAGGACCTCCAGAACAATGTTAAATAAGACTGGTGATAAAGGGCATCCTTGTCTGGTTCCTGATCTCAAGGGGAATGCTTTCAGAGCCTCTCCATTTAGGATGATGTTGGCTGTTGGCTTCGTATAGATGCCCTTTATTATGTTGAGGAATTTTCCTTCAGTAAGATTAAAAAAAAAAAGGTCTTTTTTCTTTTTTTACCTATTTTGCTGAGAGTTTTTATTATGAATGGGTGTTGAAATTTGTCAAATACCTTTTCTGCATCAATTGATAAGATCATGTGCTTCTCCTCTTTTGTTTTATTTATATGATGGATTACATTAATTGTTTTTTCTAATGTTGAACCATCTCTGCGTACCTGGTATGAATCCCACTTGGTTATGGTGAAATTTTTTTTTTAGGATGTTGTTGAATTCTATTGGTTAGAATTTTGTTGAGGATTTTTGCATCTAAGTTTATGAAGAATATAGGTCTGTAATTTCTTTTTTTGTGGTATCTTTACCTGGTTTTGGTATCAGGGATATGCTGGCTTCATGGAATGAGTTTGGGAGTATTCTGTCCTTTTCTATGCTCTGAAATACCTTTAGTAGTAGTGCTGTTATCTCTTCTCTGAAAGTTTGCTAGAATTCTCCAGTGAAGCTGTCTGGGCCAGGGCTTTTGTTGTTGTTGTTGGGAGTTTTTTGATTACCTTTCAATCTTTTCTTTTGTTTGGGTTTATTTAGTTTTTCTACCTTGGTTTGTGTTAGTTTAGGTAGGTAGTGTGTTTCTAGAAATTCATCCATTTGTTCTAGGTTTTCAAATTTGTTAGAGTACAATTTTTCATAGTATTCTTATATGATCTTTTAATTTCACTTGGGTCTGTTGTAATCTTGCTCATGTCATTTCTTATTCGGATTATTTGCCTTCTCCCCTGTTTTTCTTTTGTCAGTTTGGCCAATGGTTTATCAATTTTGTTGATTTTTTCAAAGAACCAGCTTTTGGTCTTCTTAACTCTTTCAATTATTTTCTGTCTTCTATTTCACTTAATTCTGCTCTAAAAAAAAGAGCTCTAATTTTTATTATTTGCTTTCTTCTGGTGCCTGAGGTTTCTTTTGTTGCTCTCTTTCTACTTGTTCAAGTTGCAGGGATAATTCTTTGATTTTGGCCCTTTCTTCTTTCTGTATATGTGAATTAATTGATATAAATTGACCTCCAAGCACTGCTTTCACTGTGTCCCAAAGGTTCTCATAGGAAGTGTTTTCATTCAAATTGGGTTCTATGAATTTCTTTATTCCATCCTTCATGTCTTCTATAACCCAGTTATTTTTGAGCAGTTTCCAAGTGTTTGATTTCTTTTCTCTGTTTTTTCTGTTATTGATTTCTACTTTTATGGTCATATGGTCAGAGAAGATGGTTTGTAATATTTCAATGTTTTGGATTTTGCTAAGGCTTGCTTCATGGCCTAATATGTGGCCTGTTCTAGAGAATGTTCCATGTGCACTAGAAAAGAAAGTATACTTGGCTGCTGTTGGGTGGAGTGTTCTGTATATGTCTGTGAGGTCAAGTTGGTTGATTGTAGCATTTAGATCTTCCATGTCTTTACTGAGCTTCTTTCTGGATGTTCTGTCCTTCACCGAAAGTGGTGTGTTGAAGTCTCCTGCTAAAATTATGGAGCTGTCTATCACACTTTTCAATGCTGTTAGAGTTTGTTTTATGTATCTTGCAGCCCTGTCATTGAATGCATAAGTACTTAATATGGTTATATCCTCCTGGTATATTGTTCCTTTAATCATTATATAGTGTCCTTACTTATCCTTTGTGGTGGATTTAACTTTAAAGTTTATTTTGTCAGAAATTAATATTGCCACTCCTGCTCTTTTTTGATTGTTGTTTGCTTGATATGTATTTTTTCCATCCTTTGAGTTTTAATTTGTTTGTGTCTCTAAGTCTAAGGTGTGTCTCTTGTAGGCAGCATATACACGGATTGTGTTTTTCCATCTATTCTGTCACTCTCTCTCTCTCTACTGATGCATTTACTCCATTTACATTGAGCATAATTATGGATAGGCGTGAGTTTAGTGCTGTCATTTTGATGTGTTTTTTTGTGTGTTGTTGACAGTTTCTTTTTCCCACTTAATTTTTTGTGCTGAGTAGTTTATATATTATCTTTTCCTCTCATTTGTTTTTTGTTGATTTTGTTTCTGCTGAGGCTCTATCTTTTTCTTGTATTTTATTTTTATGAGTAGGATTGTTAGCCTTCTTTGTGGTTACCTTAATATTTACCCCTATTTTTCTAAGTTTAAACCTGACTTTTATTTCTTTATGTTGCCTTATCTTCCTCTCCATAGGAAAGATCTAGGTCTACATTTCTTAGTCTCTATTTATTGTTTTAATGTTGTCTTCTTTTACGTAATGACATTGGTCTTTCCCTGTTTTGAGTGTTTTTTTAAATCTTGATTTATTTTTGTGATTTCCCTATGTGGATTGATGTCTTATTGCTCTGTGAGGTGTTCTAGTGTTGGGTTGATATCTGATATTATTGTTTTTCTAACCAGAGAACTCCCTTTAGTATTTCTTTTAGTTTTGGTTTGGTTTTTATGGAATCTCTAAACTTCTGTTTATTTGGAAATGTCCTAAATTCACCTTTATATTTGAGAGACAGTTTTGCTGGATATATGATTCTTGGCTGGCAATTTTTTCCCTTCAGTGCTTTATATAAGTCATCCCATTGCCTTCTTGCCTGCATAGTTTCTGCCGAGTAGTCCGAGCTTATTCTTATTGACTCTCCTTTGTAGGTGACTTTTCGTTTATCCCTCGCTGCTCTTAAAATTCTCTATCTTTGGTTTTGGGAAGCTTGATTATAGTATGTCTTGGTGACTTTCTTTTAACACCTACCTTATGTGGAGTTTGATGAGCATCTTGGATAGATATGTTCTCATCTTTTATGATATCAGGGAAGTTTTCTGCCAAGAAATCTTCAACAATTCTCTCCGTATTTTCTGTTTTCCCTCCTTGTTCTGGTACTCCAGTCACTCGTAGGTTATTTCTCTTGATAGAGTCCCACATGTTTTGTCTGATTTTTCTTCAAGTACATTGGTGCCAAGTACTCTATCTTTAGTCTCACCAGTTCTGCCTTCCACTTGCTCAATTCTGCTCCTCTATTTCCTATTGAGTTGTCTACTTCTGTAATTTTATTGTTAATCTTCTGAATTTCTGATTGCTGTCTCTCTGTGGATTCTTGCAGCTTATTAAATTTTTCATTATATTCTTGAATAACCTTTTTAATTTCTTCAGCTGATTTATTTGTGTCTTCCTTGGCTTGTTCTGCGTATCGCCTGATCTGCTTCCTGATCTTGTTTGATGTCTTGAAGAGTTCTGTATATCGATCTTTTGTATTCTGCATCTGGTAATTCAATGAAGGTACCTTCATCCAGAAAATCCCTTGATTCTTTGTTTTGAGAGCTTGTTAAAGCGATCATGGTTTGCTTCCTTATGTGATTTGATATTGACTGTTGTCTCTGAGCCTTCTGTCTGTTATTGTATTATTTTATTTTATGTTTGCTTACTGTATCATAGCTTCTTGCTTTGTTTTATTTTGATATGCCCAAATAAGTTGCTTGAGTGAACTAGCTTGATTATTTTCACCTTTGAAGCTCTAATGTCCTGTCACCAGATGGCTAGAGTTGTTATCAGGTTTATCAGCCTAGGAGTCCATTCACTTTTCTTGTATGAATTCAGCTCATGTGTCCAGGTAGCTGGTCATCAAGTGTGTGGTACAGGCTCTGTCCTATGGTCTTAGAGGGACAAGGGTGATTGGTGTAGGTACCGGTGTCTGGTTGTGGCAGGTGGTCACACTCTGAACAAGGCAGGGAGCTGACGACCATCCCCTGAGTGTCTATGAGGAAAGCACATCCCTGTTCCCTAGCATGCACAGGTGGGTGGGTTCTTCAGGTGGACCATGAGTACCCAATGCTTTTGGTTTCAAGGACTGGGAGGTACCAGTTATCCTTGGACCCCTGTTGTGGGTGGCTAGATGACCTGAGTGGAGCCACCAGTCCTCAGGCCTCTAATGTGGATAGTTGAGGCAAAGTGGTGTCAAACATGAAACAGCCACCTCTCTACCACACAGCTGAAACAGTTGTAGTCTGCCAGCAAGGGCCTGTTCTCCTGATATAGGCCCATACAGGTCCATGCAGGGGGGAAAGATATTCAAAGTCCATGGACCATTTATGCCTGGACAGAAGCCGCTTCTGTCCTGAGCTCCCTACGTTAGTGCCACTGGTAGATTATCTTTTCCCCCAATTATGAATTTATTCCTTCTCCAAGCTCCAGAGAATGCCTCGGAATGCTCAGCAGAACATATTTCAGGCCCAGGGAAATCAACAGCCACTGAAGCCAGCTTGGAGGTTGGTGGTGCAGTAAAATATATGCAAGTACTTAGCTTTTGCCAAGAGTGCCATTCTCTCCGGTTCTGGAGGTGTGAGTAGGCTGTGCAGCTGGCTGTTTCTCCCTGAGGAAACTGCAGCCAAACACAACCACGTGACCGTAGCAGTTGGTCCTGGGAATGATGCCTGTGGGTTCTCGGCAATTTAGGTCTTGCAACTCCTCTGTGCTTCTGGTCTGTCTGTCCCTCCCCTGCCACTCAGTCCATTTTCTAACTTTGCCTTTTATGTTCAGGGCTCCTAGCTTGTCATAAATATAATCATTTCACTTTTTTGGGGGGGGTCTTTGTTGAAAGAGGGATCACCAGAAGCACCTGACTACTCTGCCATCTTGGCCCCAGCTCCCTGTTTGCTTATTTTTTAAAGTGCAACCAAACCCCCTAATATCTCCCTGTCTTCTGATGTCCAAAGGCATCAGGTGAATTTCTGCAAAGGCATTGTCTTAGTTATCTACTGGTGCTGTAACAGAAATTCCACAAGTGTATGGCTTTAACAAACAAAAGTGTATTCCCTCACAGTCTAGTAGGCTCAAAGTCCAAATTCAGCATGCCAACTCCAGGGGAAGTCTTTCTTTCTGAGGGAAGGTCCTTTCCATCAATCTTCCCCATCTAGGAGCTTCTCAGTGCAGGGACCCTTGGTCCAAAGGAAGTGCTTACTCCCGGCTCTTCTTTCTTGGTGGTATGAGGTTCCCATGTCTCTGCTCACTTCTCTCTTTTATATAGCAAAAGAGGTTGACTTAAGATACAACCTAATCTTGTAGACTGAGTCCAGCCTCATTAACATAAGTGCCACTAACCCCACCGTATTAACATGATAGAGGTAGGATTTACAACACATTGGAAAATCGCATCAGATGAGAAAATCACATCAGATGACAATCACACAATACTGGGAATCATGGTCTAGCCAGGTGGACAGATACTTTTAGGGGACACAACTCAATCCATGACAGGCATCAATAATGACTATAGGGAATAAACATTGCAGATGGATCAAGTAAAAAAATTCAAATTTAAAAGTCAGATCAAGAAGTTGTAAAAAGGAGGGGGAACCAGAAATGAAGGAAAAAGAGAATTCCAGAAGTAAAAGGAGCAGTTGATTATTGAAAAGAGAATCTGCTGTTTGAATAAAGACCAAAGAGCTTTCATGTGGCTCCCCACATGGCTGGGCCTTTTTTGAGCAGCAAGTCTCAAGATCCAGAAACCAGAAGAAGCTAAGACTTTAACCAATTAGTGGTAATGAAAATTTACCAAACATCAACAACAAATTTATAAGCCTATTTCTTTTCCAAAGCACATTCACAGGTAAAATGATGTTTTCATAAATACCATTTTTAACATAGGGTTTTACTTGCAGAAGCTATTTTTGTGACTTAGGGAACAAATGGTTCATTGAAACAGAACTTTGCTGATCTGGTTTCAAAGAATTCTATTATATGAAAAATTCTGTAGAACAGATGGGATCAGAAGTCCCTGAACACAGAGCAGGTATATCTGGTAATAAAAATGTTCTTTGGTATAGTATTATGCTTTATGCTTTAAAAGCATTAGTATGCAAGGAACTCAGGCAGGAGCAGAGAAAAGGAAGTAATTAGGAATAATACTTTATAATGGGCTTTATACTTTCCAAAATACCCAGAACCCACCAAAGCCCAGTAGCAAGTGTTGTTCTCATTTTACTGATGAAAAACATGCTTCTAAGAAAGATGTCCTACAACTGACAGAAAATCCAACTCAAAGTGACAATTAACAAAAAGTCTCTCTCTCTCTTCATCTCTCCCTTTCTCTTTCTCTCTCTTCTGTTTTTTGGTTTACAGAATTCCAGATTCCAGGACTAGACCTAGATTTCAGGGTACCTTGAAAGAGATGTTCAATTGATATCATTGAGGCCCAAGCCTTCTTGACATTTCTCAATTCTGTTTTCCTATATGCAGTTTTCTTCTAGGAGTCCCTGGATGGCATAAACAGTTAAGCACTTGTCTACTAGCTGAAAAGTTGGTGGTTCAAACCCACCCAGAGGCACCTTGGAAGACAGGTCTGGTGGTCTACTTCTGAAAGGTCATGGCCTTGAAAACCCTTTGGAGCAGTTCTACTCTCCACACTTGGGGTCACCATGAGTCAGAATTGGCTCACTGGCAACTACCAACAACAGTTTACTTCCAAGACAAAATATTCTTATGAAGTGGTAAGGTGTTTGTTCACAGCAAGAAGCTTACATCTTCAGTTCTGAACCCAGTAGAAAAAGAGTGTCTCTCAACAGTCCCAGCAAAAGGGTAGAGATTGTGTCTCGTTGGCTCTGATGGGTCACATGTTCATCTCGGAACCAGTCTCTGTGGCCTGAAGGATATGGCACTCTGGTTAGCCAGGCTGGAGACTCTCTTGAACCAAACTCATGGAGGGGGCAGGGACGGTCCTCCACAGGTGAATGGGGTGTTTTTATCTGCGTGTAAGGAATGGACATTGGACAGGCATAAACAACAGAAGAGAAACAAGATGTTAACAAGAAGACAAAATTAAAAAGATCTAAGTCAAGTTTAGAAGCCAGCTCCTGTAAATCCTGACCAGACCTTAAAACCAGACCTTAGTGGCAAATAAAACTGGAAAACAAGACAAGGGATGTCCAGGAGCTAACATTTCAGTAGGGGCATAGTGAGGTAACAGACAAGAAAATGGTAGTTAACAGAGGTAGGTGGATTTAGAAAGGAGGCTTTATACACACACACACACACACACACACACACACACACACACACACACACACACACACTCTTAGTCCCAGCTCTACTCTGATATTCTGGGGGTGGCATGAGTTGGAACCGACTTCATGGCAACTGGTTTATATATATGGGTGTGTGTATACACACACACACTATATATACAAACACATTACATATACACACACACACAAGGTGATGCAAATGGTTAAGTGCTTGGCTACTAGTGGAAAGGTTGGCGGTTTGAACCTACAGAAATTGAACTCACAAGCCCCAGATGATAGGCCTGGCAATCTGCTTCTGAAAGGTCACACCCTTGAAAATTCTATGGAGCAGTTCTACTCTGCACAGGTGGAGTCGCCATGAGTCGGAATTGACTCGATGGCAACTAACATCAACAACACACACACACATACATATGCATTCATATACATATGTTGTCATGTGCCATCGAGTTGATTCCACACGTATGTGTGATGACAGCTCTCGATATAACTGGGCTTCTGGGGAAAATCTTAGCTGCTCCCTTTGACTGGTCCAACTCCAAATTATCTTCTTCAGTTTTAACTGGATCTTGACAAAGGTCTCCTTGAGTGTTTTTTAAAGCTGTGTTTCTTTAATTTATTTGAGTTAAAAAAATTTTTTGTGTGTGCTTTAAGTGAAAGTTTACAGTTCACATTAGTTTCTCATACAAAAATTTATACACACATTGTTATGTGACCCTAGTTGCTCTCCCTATAACAGCACACTCCTCCTTTCCACCCTGCACAGGAGCTGCCCATTTAGTCTCATGTATCTACTTGAGCTAAGAAGTACACCCTTCCCAAGTATCATTTAATGTCTTATAGTCAAGTCTAATCTTTGCCTTAAGAGTTGGCTTTGGGAATGGTTTTAGTTCTGGGCTAACAGAGAGTCTGAGGGCCATGTCTTCTGGGGTCCCTCCAGTCTCAGTCAGACCATTAAGTCTGGTCTTTTTACTAGAATTTGAGTTCTGCATCCCAGTTTTCTCCTGCTCCATCAGGGTCTCTCTGTTGTGTTCCCTGTCAGGGTGGGCATTGGTGGTAGCTGGGCACCATCTAGTTCTTTTGGTCTCAGGCTGATGGAGTCTCCGGTTTATATGGCCCTTTCTGTCTCTTGGGCTCATATTTTCCTTGTATCTTTGGTGTTGTTCATTCTCCTTTGCTCTAGGTGGGTTGGGACCAGTTGATTGCATCTTATATGGCCATTTGCTACTTTTTAAGACCCCAGACGCCACTTACCAAAGTGGGATGCAGAACATTTTCTTAACAAAATTTGTTATACCAATTAACCTAGATGTCCCTTGAAACCATGGTACCCAGAGTCCTGCCCATGCTACTCTGTCCCTGGAAGTGTTTGGTTGTTTTCAGGAAACTTCTTAGCTTTTGGTTTAGTCCAGTTGTGCTGACTTCCCCTGAATTCTGTGTTGTCCTTACCTTGACCTGAGATAATTCTTGTCTACTATTTATCTAGTTAGTGAATCTCTCTCCCTCCCTCTCCATCCTTGTAACCATTAAAGAATGTTTTCTTCTGTGTTTAAACCTTTTCTTGAGTTCTTATAATAGTGACCTCATACAATATTTGTCCCTTTGTGACTAATTTCAGTCAGCATAATGCCTTCCACATTCATCCATGTTATGTTTCATGGATTCAATGTTGTTTCAAAGTATTCCATTGCGTGAATATACTGTAATTTGTTTATCCATTCATCTGTTGATGGGCACCTAGGTTGTTTCCATCTTTTTGTTATTGTGAACAGTGCTGCAATGAACATGGGTGTGCATATATCTGTTCATGTGACAGCTCTTATTTCTCTAGGATGTATTCCAAGGAGTGGGATTGCTGGATCCTATGGTACTTCTATTTCTAGCTTTTTAGGGAAGCACCAAATTGATTTCCAAAGTGGATGTACCATTTTACATTCCCACCAATGGGGTTTAAGTGTTCCAGTCTCTCTACAACCTCTCCAACATTTATTATTTTGTTTTTTGGATTAATACTAGCTGTGTTGGGCTGAGATGGTACCTCACTGTAGTTTTGATTTGCATTTCTCTAATGGCTAATGGGTTTTAATGGCTAATAGATGGCTAATGATCATGAGCATTTCCTCATGTATCTCTTACAGCCACCTGAATGCTCTTTGGTGAAGTGCCTGTTCATATCCTTTGCCCATTTTTTAGTTGGATTGTCTTTTTATTATAGAGGTTTTGCAATATCTTGTAGATTTTAGAGGTTAGATGTGACTGGATTTGTTGTAGCCAAAAATTTTTTCCCAGTCTCTAGGTTGTCGTTTTACTCTTTTGGTGAAGTCTTTTGATGAGCATAAGTGTTTGATTTTTAGGAGCTCCTAGTTATCTGGTTTCTCTTCTGGTGCTTGTGCATTGTTAGTAATATTTTATATCCTGATGATATTATGTATTAGGGCTCCTATCATTGTCCATATTTTTTCTTCCATCATCTTTATTGTTTTAGATTTTGTATTTAGGTCTTTGATCCATTTTGAGTTAGTTTTTGTGCATGGTGTGAGGCATGGGTCTTGTTTCATTTTTTTTTTTTGCAGATGGATATCCAGTTATGCCAGCATCATTTGTTACAGATATTGACTTTTCACCAGTTAACGGACTTTGGGCCTTTGTCAAATATCAGCTGCTCATAGGTGGATGAATTTATGCCTGGATTCTCAGCTCTGTTTCATTGGTCTATGTATCTGTTGTTGTACCAGTACCAGGCTGTTTTGGTTACCGTGGTAGTATAATAGTTTCTAAAATCAGGTAGTGTGAGGCCTCTAACTTTGCTCTTTTCCAGTAATGCTTTACTTATCAGGGGCCTCTCCCCTTTCCATATGAAGTTAGTGATTTGTTTCTCCATCTCATTAAAAAAGTCAATGGAATTTGGGTCGGGATTGCATTGTATCTGTAAATCACTTTGGGTAGAATAGACATTTTCACAATGTTGTGTTTTCCTATGCATGAGCAAGGTATGTTTTTCTACTTATGTAGGTCTCTTTTGGCTACTTGCAGTAGCATCTTATAGTTTTCTTTGTATGGGTCTTTTACATCTCTGGTAAGATTTATCCCTAATTGTTTTATCTTCTTGGGGGCTACTGTAAATGGTATTGATTTGGTGATTTCCTCTTGGAAGTTCTCTTTGTTGGTGTAGAGGAATCCAACTGATTTTTGTATATTTATCTTGTATCCTGATACTTTGCAGAAATTTTCTATTAGTTCCAGTAGTTTTCTTGTGGATTCTTCACGGTTTTCTGTGTGTAAGATCATATCTTCTGCAAATAGAGGTATTTTTATTTCTTTCTTACCAATTTGGATGCCGTTTATTGCTCTGTCTGGCCTAATTACCCTGGCTAGCACTTCCAACACAATGTTGAGTAAGAGCAGTGATAAAGGGCATCCTTGTCTGATTTCTGTTGTAAAGGGGAATGCTTTCAGAGTCTCTGCATTTAGAATGATGTTGGCTGTTGGCTTTGTACAGATGCCCTTTATTATGTGAGGGAATTTCCCTTGTATTCCTGTTTTGCTAAGAGTTTTTATCATGAATGGGCATTGGACTTTGTCACATGCCTACTGAAGACTATAGCCTTTAGTATGGATTACACCTCAACATAAAGAAAACAAAAATCCTCACAACTGGATCAATAAGAAACATCATTATAACTGGAGAAAACATTGAGGTTGTCAAGAATTTCATTTTGTTTGGATCCACAATCAATGCCCATGGAAACAGCAGTCAAGAAATCCTACGATGTATTGTGTTGGGCAAATCTGCTACAAAAAACCCCTTTCAAGTGTTAAAAAGTCACTTTGAGGACTGAGGCGCATCTGATCAAAGCCATGGAATTTTCAGTCACCTCCTATGCATGCGAAAGCTGGACAATGAATAAGGAAGACTGAAGAAGAATTGATGCCTTTGAAATGTGATGTTGGTAAAGAATATTGAATATACCATGGACTGCCAGAAGAATGAACAAGTCTGTCTTGGAAGAAGTACAGCCAGAATGCTCCTCAGAAGTAAGGATGTTGAGACTTCCTCTTACGAACTTTGGACATGTTATGAGGAGAGACCAGTCCCTGGAGAAGGACATCATGCTTGGTAAAATAGAGGGTCAGTGAAATAGAGGAAGGCCCTCAACAAGATGAATTGACACAGTGGCTGCAACAATGGGCTCAGACATAGGAACGACTCTAATGATAGTGCAGAATCAGGCAGTGTTTTGTTCTGTTGTACATAGGGTTGGTATGAGTTGGAACCAAGTCGATGGCACCTAACAACAACATTATGAAATGTATCATACATATAGGTATTAAATATATATGCATAGTTTAAAAAATAATAATGAAAGAAGCACCTGTGATTCCTGGACAGAGAAGGTCCTAGTCCAGGGGAATACTGACAAGAAGGACAGTCCTCCAGAGCCGACAGAGAGAGAAAGCCTTCCCCCTGGAGCTGATGCCCTGGATTTGGACTTGGAGCCTACTAGACAGTGAGAGAATAAATTTCTCTTTGTTAAAGCCATCCACTTGTGGTATTTCTGTTATAGCAGCACTAGATGACTAGGTGGGGATTCTTAGAAACTGCTATGTTATCCTACAAAAAAGGTTTTATCAATTAAATGTCCACCAGTAACATATGAAAATATTTGTTTCTCTACAGCCATGCTGATACTGGATTTTATTGTTTGTTTGCATTTTTTCTGCCAATTTGTTTAGAGAGAAAAGCTTTCCTCCATTTATCTATTAAAGTAGAAAATTACATTAATAGACATCCTATGTTGAATTTGCATGATGTATCATTTTTAAATGCATTGCTGGATTTGCTTTTTCCTTTTAATTTGGAATATATATATTTATATTCTTTTGAAGGTGTGCTGTCCTTGTTATCCTGTTTTGTATTAGAGTATACTAGTCTAGTAGAATAAATTGAAGAGTTTTCCACCTCCCCATCTCCCCTTTTTTTGGATACCTTGGGGGAAATAAAAAAAAAAAGAAAAAAAAAGAAACCACAAACAATCACCTAGTTATTAATGTTTTGGTAGAACTCCTTGAAGAAAACCCTCTGGACCAGATGCCATTTTTGGAATTATATTTTTGACTATGTTTTCAATCTCTTTTAAAAAAGTTATCGATCTAGTCAGATTTTCAACTAGTGGGTTTATTTAACTCAGGATTTCATGAAGTTGAGAAAGCACTTTGTTCTGAGAAAAATATACAGGTTATTTCACATTTTTACCAATAATAATTTATGTATGGTAAACTGTGATGTTATGCAGTAGGTATTAACATCAGCCTTACTGTTCATATCATCCTCCAGTGCCAATTCACTGAGAAACTAGAGTGACATTGAACTACTGTGTGCATTGGGCAAATTGGTTAGAAGAGATATCTTTAAAGTGTTAACAAGCAAAGATGTTGCCTTGAGGATTAAGGTGTGCCTGACCCAAGCCATGGTGTTTTCAATCACTTCATATGCATGTGAAAGCCGGACAATGAATAAGGAAGAAGAAGAATGGATGCCTTTGAATCATGGTGTTGGTGAAGAATATTGAATATACTATGGACTGCCAAAAGAATGAACAAATCTGTCATGGAAGAAGTACAACCAGAATGCTTCTTGGAAGCAAGGATGGTGAGACTGTGTCTCACATACTTCGGACATGCTGTCGGGAGGTATCAGTCCCTGGAGAAGGACATCATGCTTGGTAAAGTGGAGGGTAAGCAAAAAATAGGAAGACCCTCAATGAGATGGATTGACACAGTGGCTGCAACAATGTGTTCAAGCACAGCAACAATTATGATGATGGCGCAGGACCAGGCAGTGTTTTGTTCTCTTGTACAGAGGGTTACTAGGAGTTGGAACTGACTTGATGGCACCTAACAACTATAAAAACTGTGTGCTTAAGTAATGATTTCTGGCTTGGTGTGCATTTCCTTTTGTAGGTAACCTTGTTCTTGTCCCAGACTTTTCCTGCTTCAAGGCCTTATTAATGACTTCTAATCAAAGCATTGTCATTCAGAGGTAGAATTCCTGCCTTCCATGCAGGAGACCCAGGTTTGCTTCCTAACACATGTACCTCAAGTACAGCCATCACTCATCTGTCAGTGGAGGCTGTGTGTTGCTGTGATGCTGAACAGATTTCAGCAGAGCTTCCAGACTAAGAAAGACTAGGAAGAAAGGCCTATTCAGCCAATGAAAACCATGGATCACAACAGTCTGAACCTATGGGGTTGTCATGAGTTGGGGACTGACTTGATGGCGACTAACAGCAATGAATGAATAATTTTTTGTAAGGATCAGCACAAAGCTGGTTTCTATGAAATGGAGGTTAAAGATGTCCCAAATGTCCAACTTCTCCAAATTGCTGTACCACTTCATTATCTCTAAAATCACCTCCTCCTTTCATACTCTCCCTCCCACCTTTAGGTTCTGTAATTCACTGAAATGTTTCCTTGATGCAACTGTATCAAGGAAATGGCTCACACAGTTGTGGGGGCTAGCAAATCCCAAAGCCGTGGATCAGGTGTAGGCTTCTCCTGACTCACATGGCTGCAGGGGCTAACAAACTCAAATTAGTAGGCCAGATGACAAGGCTTCTGATTCACAAGGCTGTGGAAGCTGGTGAATCAGGTCAGATGATAGGCTGTTGGCCCACAGGGCTGTGGAAGCGGGTGAATCCCAGAATTAGCAGGTTGGACAGCAGGCCGCTAGCTCAAGTCTCAAGAACTGGAGGTCAGACAGTGATGAGCCAGATGCAGGATCCAGATGCAGAGAGAGAGAGAGAGGGCCTGCCAGAGCACCTGCATGTATAAATTGGATGCAGGCCACACTGCAGCAAAAGGCATGACTTGAGTAAGAGTGGGACCTGAGTCATACCCTTCTGCAAGGCTTTGACTGAAGGTACACCCGTACAAATCCTGCCTCATTAACATATAGAGGTTAGGATTTACAACACGTAAAATGGAGGATAATTAGCATAATTACATCAGGTCACAAAATGGGGACCAGCCACACAATACTGGAAAACCTGGCTCAGGCATGACACACAATCCCAACCATCACAGGTTCCATACACCTTATTTGCAAAGTCCCACTCAATCATTGTATGAGTTACAGAGACTATGGCCAGAAGGGCCATATTAAGTAATTTATTGCACCGCAGACAACAATCCTTGCTTATACAGTCTTTAAGTGTTGAGTTCTTTTATATTGTTTTCATGGAAGGCTTTTGTCTAATGTGCTGTGCAACTATTGGCTCTGGCTGTGCAAAGCTTTTTGTCTCGCCAACAAGTAAGAGTCCTGTGTCTTGAGCTTTTTGCTGCTTTTTCCACAAAAGACCAGTGTTCTTATGCTCTCTGTAGCCATGACAGCTTATCTTCCTCCCCTGCCCCTGACCTCCTTCCTTTCTTTCTTTTTTTTTTTTTTTTTTTTAATTTTCTGTCATGGTATGAGTCATTACTAGTTGAAAGCTGATGTTAAAACAGTTTCCTCATGGACAGAGATGTGAATGCCTTGGTATTTTCTGGTAATAATATTCAATGTCCTTTCCCCACATCACTTAGTAGTAACTTCGGGTCTTATTATTTTATCCTTCATGCCAGGATTCTCAAAGCTGTGATAATTAAAATTGGGAGATTCTGGACTAAGTAAAACGTACCCCTTTTTGACCATTTTCCCACAATCTTGACTCTGTTAATATCCATTATAAATCTCCAAGTGGGAGATATAGAGTTCTCTAAATTTATTTTAGTGAATGCCTATTAACATTTTGTGGTACTAGTATTTTGCAAAAACGTTCTGGGGAACATTTTTTTCCTTTTGTTACCAATTGCCAATCTGACACAAAGGGTCCTTGTTTTCCCCAAGTAAGAATACATATGGAAGAAAAACTTTATCTTCAGTAAGCTTTATTTTGCTTGAGTCAAGTAAAAGGAGTCAGTGGGGGACTAAGCCTCTCCAAAAGACTGACTCAAAAAGGGAGGTAAGGCTAGGGCTTATATGGGTTTGGTGGAGACAACAGAGTAATGAATATTTAGTGGGCTTCTTTCAAGGGGCTGGTACTTCTCAGAATGGTGGTGCATGTTAATTAGGTTGTGCACATATGTGGAATCCAAGATGGAACCCGCTGATACTCAAGAAGGAGTCCTCTCGGCAACCCTTGGCATCACTTATTGTGGGATATAGCACAAGTGCACTGATCTTTGGCACTACATCACCATCTGTGGAGGGCTACCAAAACCCAAAACCAAACCCATTGCCGTTGGGTCGATTTCGACTCATAGCGACCCTATAGGACAGAGTAGAACTGCCCCATATGGTTTCCAAGGAGCGCCTGGTGGATTTGAGCTGCCGACCTTTTGGATAGCAGCCATAGCTCTTAACCACTACACAACCAGGGTTTCCTTTTGGAGGGCTAAGGAAGGTTAAACAGCAGTCACACTTTGTTCTTCTGTGCATGTGGGAGCCTGTAAAGGGGGAAGGGACTAGAAAAACACTAAGAAGGAGATAGTAATTCATGGGTTGTTTCAACCTTATCTCGTGTTGAACAGGGCATGGTTCCTGTTTAACCGACTTCTAAATGGTGATCTTTTAACAGCTCTTTTGTTCCGCCAGCACAGATAACCCTATCTGTCTCACTTTCCTTGCTCTAATTTGTCTCAGTGTATCATAATCTGAATAAAACCGGACTGTTTATAGGCCGTCTCAGCATAGTCTCACATCCAAAAGGATCCCAAGTCTGGACGAAATAATCAGCCACCTTCAAAAGTAAGGTATACCAATCAAGACAAAGTCCTCCCAAAGAGGGAGAGAAAGGGTAGCTATGCCACCTTACACAAAAAAATTTTCCTGAGCATACTCTTTATAGATCTCTGTGTTAGGGTGTCAATCAATCCCATCAATTAAATTTAGTTCTGATTCACCTCTGTTCCAATTCTGTTAAATTCTGACACCATGCTATACTTGTTCTCCTGATTCTAGCCACCAGAGCTAAGCCAGATTTCATATGTTAAAAGGCACAGTCCTCCAGACTTCCAAGTCTGCCTGATACTTTAGATGCCAGCCACAACCTTGGTGGTCCTCATGGCACCCTCACTTCTGACCTGCTGGCTGCAAATTTGAGGGTTTCCTCTACTCCCTCATGATGTTAGCTGTAAGCTCAGGGGTCCCCAGGACTCCTCACTTCTGTCCTGCTGGCTTCCATTACTCCCCTGGGTTTGATAATTAACTAGAGCGACTCATAGAACTCAGGAAAGTGCTATATTTAACCATTACACTTTTATTACAGCAAAAGGATGCAGGCAAACAGATGCATAGGGTAAGGTCTGGGAGGGTCCCTGAGGCAGAGCTTCCGTGTTCCAAAAAAGGGACGAGTCACCCTCCCAAGCACTGATGTCTTTCACCAACCAGGAAGCCCACGGAACTTCTGTGTCCAGAGCCTTTACTGGGGCTTCATTATGTAGGCATGATTGATTGAACTGAACCCTCCTCTGAGGTCAGGCTGATATCACGTGGTAGGTGTTTTTGGCCTGGCTAGCCCCCCACCCCTGGTAGTGCAGTAGTTAAGAGCTTGGCTGCTAAGCAAAAGGTCGGCAGTTTGAATCCACTAGCTGCTCCTTGGAAACCCTATGGGGTGGTTCTAGTCTGTCCTATAGAGTCAGTATGAGTTGGAACAACTGGGTGGCAATGGGTTTGGTTTTTGGTTTAGCCCCCACCCAGGAGTCACCTCCTTAACGTAACCCCGCCAGGTAGGTCTGAAGTCCTTATAGATAACAATCACTGGAGGAATTCCAAAGTTTTGGAGGTTTTTCTCAGGAACCAAGGACAAAGACCAAATTCTTTGAGTAGAGTTAATTGTAAACTCCACAATTTCTCTTCCCAAAGTTTCCATCACCACCCTACCTGCTTTTCAGCGTCTCTCTGCAGCCTTTTTTCTGTGAACTCCAGCCCTTTTAATTTCTCTGCTCACCTTTCAGATCTATTATATTTTTTCAAGATTAGCCTCATGCTCACTCTCATGTAAATTAATTTGGTCCCTTTTGAGGTCTTCCAATTTTCTGCTTGTTAAAACAAAAATTGTATTAAGCCAGCAACAGAAATTGATTTAAATTTATTGAATGTACGATTTGCAAATGGGGATAACATTTCTATTAGAATGTCAGAAATGTTCCAAAGGTGAGAAGAACTTCCAGAATTCTTATGCCAAATCTTATTAGCATTGCCACAGGTGGGGGGCGGGGAAGGGTGGGAACAGAACTGATAAACTTATGGTCAGATAGGATTTTCATACAGGTAGTCTTGAAGAACAATTAACTACTGATTTACCCCAAACATAGTTCCCACTCTGACCTTTGGAGTCTGTTTCCTGAAATTGACTGAATTCTTCAAAAAAGCACAATGCCCAAGGCAAAATGGTCTTACTAGCTTCTCTAGACTGTTGGTGTTTGACTCAAAAGTGGCTTTTAGGAACCAGTTTTTTCAAGGCTCAAGGTTCTCAAGGTTCAAAAAGATACCTAAGGCCTGTATGGGTTACCCCAACTTCCGTGAAAACCAGAAAACTGGATTCCAAGAGAATTAAAACAATTTCGTCATGTTTTATCCAATATTGAGATTGTTACAGCATTTCCCCAATCTTGACAGAGCAAACACAGATTCTTTCTCAGAAGGCAAGGGAAGGGTGTGAAGGCCATTCTGGGGTTTTGGAAGGAGGATGTGTAAGCACTCTCTTTTATAGGTGGTAAAACCTGAGAGTCAGGATGATCATGATCAAAATAGCAACTTTGCTCCTAATTAACTGGAGAATGAGAGTTGCGCTTAATCACAGAGTCAGAGGCAGACCTGGGCCAGCACAATAGGGGTGTGACTTATGCACAGTCCCAAGGAAGGACAACTCTGAAAGGCCCTAAACTCCAAAAGGGGCTCAACCATACATGCTTGGCTCCTTCTTCCCATTTCACCAGTCAGATGAATCATTTTTCTTCCCATGGAGAGTATTGTCCTTGTCACAATCTTTTTGCCTGGCCAACATAACGGCTTCCCCCTAAACACTTATTTGTAATACCATAGGTCTGACCGCTTCTGTCGGGGCAGTAGGCAGGGTCCTCAGCCTATCCTCCCCACATTTATGAGAGACCCTCCATTAAACCCAAATCACTCAGGGCCTGCCTTCTTCCACCCACTATAAATATTCTTGCTAACACTGTAGTAATTGGCCCTTGGAATCTGCATGAAATGTTATCCATGGCTAAGTTGTATTTTCTCTTGCTTGTTTTTCCTTCACAGGAACTTGTTTGTTTTGTAGGAAGGTTCTATGCACCTTTGGGTCAATAGAATCCCCATGTTAAGTCTTCTGCTTTACAGACTGTCCACTGATATGATTTGATAACAGTCTACATCAGCCTGCTGATATGGAGAGCTCATGTCATGGGATAAGTTTCATAGTTCAATTAACATTTTTTCCCCGAAGCATACGTTTATTTTGGCTTGAGATGCCTCTCCCACTAGCAAGGATGCTTTATGTTTTCCTGTAGAGTGTTATAAGACTCCAGCTAAAGCTGTGTGATCATCTTTGGGTGCCTCCTGCCACAAACACAACCTCTTCTTCAGACCTCACTTGGCTGCCCACCCTACCGAAGCCCTCTGTAGACTCTGAAGCTATCAGAAGGTAGAGAAATCAGGAGCAGTCTGATTTCTGGGAATCTCCATCCCTGCTTTATTCAAATATAGCAGAAGTACAATGCGATGGAGACACGACTCAGTGTTGGGGCTCTGTAGTTCTTGTCATCCCGATTGAAAGAGCCAAATATAGACTCCTTGTTCTCCCTTGCTGATAAAAGTCCCTCCAAGAAGGAGCTAGACCCCTGCAGTGTGTCTGTGGGGTGTTGGTATGGGGAAACATTTTTTCTTCCTTTTTACAGCTTATCTCAGGTGCATGTAAGTGATGAGAATTGAGTTAGGCAGGTTTTAAGACTCATGTGCTTTCAGTATGAACCTAGTGGTATATGCCAATCCTCATATCTGTAGACTGCCACATGGAGAATTTCTCCTTAATTGAATGGAGGAGACTTTTGATTAGGCCTGTTAAGCTCCTATGATTCCTATTTCACCATACCTTTCCTCAAAGTCTGTTTTCTCTCTCCTCGATGTAGCCTTCCTTGACCATCTTGGCCTATAATGGTTTTGTCAATTCTGTGATGATCACTTAATCAGCATCATTGAGCACTTGTGTTGCCAGGTGCTGGACTGGGGAATGTGGGATTTATGAAGGTGAATGATAAGCTCCAACCCTCTAAGGATACACTATTTGGAGGAATAGCCAGAGCCCTTATTTTCCTTACTGTTAAATGCAACCTGTTAAACAACTCCAGGGAGACACTGTTCACACTGTTTTCTATGTGAATGGTGCCCCCTAGAGTTGTGCAAAGTGGAAGACAGGCTAATCGAATGCTAATCTGATATTGCTGTGCTTTGCTTTTTCCTATGTAAATGACTTCTAAACTTTCTGAGAGCAAGGGTTTTATTTTGATAGTTTTTGAATCCTTATACATAGGGTTTAGCATGCTGATTTTCCTTTAATCAACATTCAAGAAATACTTAATTGAGTTATGAAATAGCTTTCCTGGTAAGATTATTAAATTAATTTGTACACTGTTATGGGAGCAGCTGGAGACCAATTCCTTATCCATCATGGTAAAAGAATGGAGGTGAGGATGGGTAATCCATTTTTAAAAGGCTCCCAGGTGAATATCTTCAGAGCATTTAAAAGTTTGTCTCAAGATTTCAGCATAGGAAGATTCAGGAACCAAAGTGACTGACAAAACCCTTCAGCCCTTCAGTGTACTACAAAAAGCCAAGGAAGTGATATTAAAGCTAGAACCCATTAGAAATCTCTGTAAATAGAATACAACTATAAAAACTGAAAGGAATAAAATCAACAAGAATTAAAAGGGAAGAGAAGGACTTTGATTGAACCACAATGTTTCAGTTGCTTATTGCTGCATAAAAAACCACTCCAAAACTGAGTGTCTTAAAAAGCTATTATTTCTCATGATTATGTGAGTTGACTGGGCTCAGCTGGATGGTTTCCAAGATCTGTGTGGTATAACTGAGGTCACTCAAGCAGTTGTATTCAGCTGGGAGCTTGGCTGTGTTGGAACATGCAAGATGGCCTCTCGTTGTCCAGGGCCTCTCTCCACGTGACTGCTTATCATCCAGTCATCTAGCCCAAACTTCTTTACAGCATGACAGCTGGCTTCCAAGAGGAGGAAGCAGAAGCTGCCAGCTCTCTTAAAGCCTGGGCTCAGAAGTCCCAGAAAGTTACTTCTGCTTCATTCTGTTGGATAAGACAAGTGACAGCATCAGCCTAGATTCAAAAGGAAGGAAAAAAAAAAAAAAAAAAAAAAAAGACCACTTCTCTATGTAAGGAGTGTCATGTGTGTACAGGGAGGGAAGGAATTGTTGGTGGCCATATATGGACACATTTACCTCACATATTCATTGTCACATCTGGCACACAAAGTAAGAAGTGACTATACCTCTGGGTCATCTGAGCATTAGCCTAAAACCAACTACAGGATCCATACAATGGAATGCTATTCAGCAGTAAAAAGGAATGAAATGCCTTTACATGCCATAGCATGGACAAGCTGCAAGAGCTTTATGGTAAGTGAAAGCCAGACACAAAAGACCACATATTACATGATTCCATTTGTTTGACGTGTCCAGAAATGGCAAATCGAAGGAGGCAGAAAGTAGATTAGTGGCTGCTTGGGGCTGGAGGTAGAAAGGGGGATTAATTGTAAATGGGCCTGGTAGATCTTATTGGGGTGATGAAAATGTTCTAAAACTAGCTTATGGTTCTACAATTCAGTATACAGCTCAATGAAACACTGCCCATTTACATAAGGATCCTGCGCCATCCTTACAATCGTTATGCTTGAGCCCCTTGTTGCAGCCACTGTGTCAATCCATCTCATTGAGGGTCTTCCTCTTTTCCACAGACCCTGTACTTTACCAAGCATGATGTCCTTCTCCAGGGATTGATCCCTCCTGACAACATGTCCAAAGTATGTAAGACGCAGTCTCACCATCCTTGCTTCTAAGGAGCATTCTGGTCGTACTTCTTCCAAGACAGATTTGTTCATTCTTCTGGCGGTCCATGGTATATTCAATATTCTTTGCCAACACCACAATTTGAAGGCATCAGTTCTTCTTCAGTCTTCCTTATTCATTGTCCAGTTTTCACATGCATGTGATGCGAGTGAAAGTACCATGGTCAGGCGCACCTTAGTCTCCAAGGTGACATCTTTGCTTTTCAACACTTTAAAGAGTTGCTTTGCAGCAGATTTACCCAATGCAACGCGTCTTTTGATTTCTTGACTGCTGCTTCCATGGGTGAAACTTTTATAGACTAGTCTAAAAGACTTTTAATTCTTAATAACTGTCAAATTTAAAATGAGAACACAATGATCACTAAAACCCCTGGCTGAAGTTTGGATGTCTCCACACAAAGCTTCTGCTGATTAAAGATTGCAGGTATTTCTATTCACCAGTTAAAATGCCACCTTAGTGTACGTTAACGAGAAACACAGTTTACTAGACACTCAACCTGCCAGCCTTGAAAATTTGCAAGTCTTGAGGAATTTTTACATTTAAGGAGATTCGTATTATTTCAAATTTCACTCACAAAGTGAGACATTATTATTATTATTTTGTGTATTGCTCTACTTGAAATAATTCAAATTCATACGCAGTATAATTCAAATGCACTATGTCACAGGGTTGGTGATGCTGAGACTTTGTACGCCCCAGCTCCTCCCCAATGTTATTGGGATGGGAAAGCCCCAGTCTTTAGCAGATGCACTCCAAACGGCTCATGCCTCTTTTGGATTTGCTTCGATTCAATTTGTAAGGAGTTTGTGTCCCACGAATTTGCATTAAGTTTCAGATTAGACTCAATAATACTAAATACCAAGTGAAATTCTGTATGATTCATTCAACCTCTGGAGCTTGGCTTGGGTTTTCTTTAAGGATTTATGAATCTGGACTGAATTTGAGGTTCATAAAGTGATCCAGCCAGAGTCGCTTAGTTTGGGATTTCTAAAGAGTACTTTGTACATTTCTCTATACACGTCAAGCATATTGTCATTGTCTGCTAGATTTATGTCCTGCTTTCCTGAAATAACTGGTCTACCCATTTCATTTCTTCATTGGTAAAATAAGAAGCTAGACAAATGGCACTCATTTTGGACTTCATAGTGACCAAATCCTTTCATATGCATTATATCACTTGATTTTCATAAAAATCAGAAATGTAGGCATTGACTTCATTTTAACAAGTGAAGAAATGGATCCCAAGAGGTTTGACCCAGATCACACAGCAGCTTTACTTGGGTAATGCTAGAATGCGGATTCCCTGACTTCTAGTCTGGTCCTCTTGTGCTCGTTAGTGACAGTGGTTGGGAATTAAAGGTCAGATTAACAGAAATGATCATAATCTACATTATTAGGAGTTGAATTAGATAATAACAAGAGCTAACATTTATTGACCTCTTACTATGTTTCAGGCACAGTTTTGAAGCCATACCACATTAAGTTACTCATATACTTTTTTACAACCCTATAAAATAATTGCTATTGTTTTTTCCATTTTATAGAAAAGTGAATCAGAGAGAGATTCTGTAACTGAGGAAGGGTGCCCAATCATGTGAATGAGTTCCTAGGAAAGGAATCAGAATTTGCCCAATTTTATTCTCTGGTGATTTTATTTTAACATATATTCATCTATAATATACAGACTTATATGAATTGTGGGAAGAAAATTCAAGTGATTTTACAACAATAACAAATCAATTATTTTAATGTTTCCATGCTGCCCTCTGGTCCTTTTCCATATGTGTATGCATTCTTTACTAGAGTAATTATTGTTTTTGTTTGTTATTAGGTGCCCTTCAGTCATAGAGACCCTATATACAACAGAAGGAAACACTACCTGGTCCTGTGCCATCCCCACAATCATTGCTATATTTGAGCCATTGTTGCAGCCACTGTGTCAGTCCAAATGGTTGAGGGTCTTCCTCTTTTTTGCTGACCTTCTACTTTACCAAGCATGATGTCCTTCTCCAGGGACTGGCCCCTCCTGATAGCTGTCCAAAGTATGTAAGATGAAGTCTTACCATTCTTCCCTCTAATTCTGGCTGTACTTCTTCCAAGGCAAATTATGTTATTGGGATGGGAGTCTATGGTATATTTGATATTCTTTGCTAAGACCATAATTCAAAGGCATTGATTCTTCTTTGGTCTTCCTTATTCTTTGTCCAGCTTTACCATGCATACAAGGTGATTGAAAATACCATGGCTTGGGTCAGGAGTACGTTAGCCCTCAAAGTGACATCTTTGCTTTTTAACACTTATAATATGACAAATACCTTCTTTCACCAACATAAATGGTGACTATATACATGGACCTCGCCAGTTGGGACACAAAGAAATCAAATTGACTACATCTGTGGTAAGAGACAATGGAAAAGCTCAATATCATCAGTCAGAACAAGGCCAGGGGCCGACTGTGGAACAGACCATCAATTGCTCATTTACAAGTTCAAGCTGAAACTAAAGAAAATCAGAGCAAGTCCACGAGAGCCAAAATATGACCTTGAGTATATCCCACCTGAATTTAGAGACCAGATGAAGAATAGATTTGACGCATTGACCAGATGAGTTGTGGAATGACGTCAAGGACATCATCCATGAAGAAAGCAAGAGGTCATTGAAAAGACAGGAAAGAAAGAAAAGACCAAGATGGATGTCAGAGGAGACTCTGAAACTTGCTCTCGAACGTCAAGCAGCTAAAGCTAAAGGAAGAATTGATGAAGTAAAAGAACCAAACAGAAGATTTCAAAGGGGGTGTCGAGAAGACAAAGTAAAGTATTATAATGACATGTGCAAAGAGCTGGAAATGGAAAACCAAAAGGGAGGAACATGCTTGGCGTTTCTGAAGCTGAAAGAACTGAAGAAAAAATTCAAGCCTCGAGTTTCAATAGTAAAGGATTCCATGGGGAAAATATTAAACGATGCAGGAAGCATCAAAAGAAGATGGAAGGAATACACAGAGTCATTACACCAAAAAGAATTAGTCAATGTTCAACCATTTCAAGAGGTAGCATAGGATCAGGAACAGATGATACTGAAGGAAGAAGTCCAAGCTTATCTGAAGGCATCGGCAAAAAGCAAGGCTCCAGGAATTGATGGAATATAAATTGAGATGTTTCAACAAATGGATGTAGCACTGGAGGTGCTCACTCATCTATGCCAAGAAATATGGAAGACAGCTTCCTGGTCAACTGACTGGAAGAGATCCATATTTATGCCTGTTCCCAAGAAAGGTGATTCAACCGAATTTGAAAATTATAGAACAATATCATTAACATCACACGGAAGCAAAATTTTGCTGAAGATCATTCAAAAACGGCTGCAGCAGTATATCGACAGGGAACGGCCAGAAATTCAGGCCGGTTTCAGAAGAGAACCTGGAACCAGGGATATCATTGCTGATGTCAGATGGATCCTGGCTGAAAGCAGAGAATACCAGAAGGATGTTTGCCTGTGTTTTATTGATTATGCAAATGCATTTGACTGTGTGGATCATAACAAATTATGGATAACATTTCGAAGAATGGGAATGCCAGAACACTTAATTGTGCTCATGAGAAACCTTTGCATAGGTCAAGAGGCAGTTGTTTGGACAGAACAAGGGCATACTGATTTGCTTAAAGTCAGGAAAGGTGTGCGTCAGGGTTGTATTCTTTCACCATACCTATTCAATCTGTATGCTGAGCAAATAACCTGAGAAGCTGGACTATATGAAGAAGAATGGGGCATCAGGATTGGAGGAAGGCTCATTAACAACCTGCATTATGCAGATGACACAACCTTGCTTGGTGAAAGTGAAGAGGACTTGAAGCACTAATGAAGATCAAAGACCACAGCCTTCAGTATGGATTGCACCTCAAACATAAAACAAAAATCCTCACAACTGGACCAGTGAGGAACATCATGATAAATAGAGAAAAGATTGAAGTTGTCAAGGATTTCATTTTACTTGGATCCACAATCAACAGCCATGGAAGCAGCAGTCAAGAAATCAAAAGATGCATTGCATTGGGTAAATCTACTGCAAAGGACCTCTTTAAAGTGTTAAAGAGCAAAGATGTCACCTTGAAGAATAAGGTGTGCCTGACCTAAGCCATGGTATTTTCAATCGCATCATATGCATGTGAAAGCTGGACAGTGGATAAGGAAGACCGAAGAAGAATTGATGCCTTTGAATTGTGGTGTTGGTGAAGAATATTGAATATACCATGGACTGCCAAAAGAACGAACAAATCTGTCTTGGAAGAAGTACAGCCAGAATGTTCCTTGGAAGCAAGGATGGCAAGACTGCAGCTTCCATACATTGGACATGTTGTCAGGAGGGATCAGTCTCTGGAGAGGGATATCATGCTTGGCAAAGTACAGGGTCACCAGAAAAGAGGAAGACCCTCAATGAGGTGGATTGACCCAGTGGTTGCAACAATGGGCTCAAGCATAACGATTGTGGGAATGGCGCAGGACCGGGCAGTGTTTCATTCTGTTGTGCATACGGTCGCTATGAGTCAGAGCTGACCCGAGGGCACCTATCAACAACAGCAACAATCTTTGTCTGAAGAGTTGACTTCGGGAATGGTTTCAGTTTTGGGCTAACAGAGAGTCTGGGGGCCATGTCTTGTGGGGTCCCTCCAGTCTCAGTCAGACCAAGTCTGGTCTTTTTACTAGAATTTGAGTTCTGCATCCCACTTTTCTCCTGCTCCATCAGCGTCTGTCTGTTTTGTTCCTTGTCAGGGCAGTCATTGGTGGTAGGTGGGCACCATCTAGGTCTTTCGGTCTCTGGCTGATGGAGTCTCTGGTTTATGCGGCCTTTTCTGCCTCTTGGGCTTGTATTTTTCTTGTGTCCTTGATGTTCTTCATTCTGCTTTGCTCTAGGTGGGTTGGTACCAATTGACACATCTTAGATGGCCACATGCTACCTTTTAAGACTCCAGACATCAGTCACAAAAGTGGGATGCAGAACGTTTTCTTTCTGTTTTTTTTTTTTAAACATTTTTTATTGTGCTTTAAGTGAAAGTTTACAAATCAAGTCAGTCTGTCACATACAAGCTTATATACACCTTACTACATACTCTCATTTACTCTCCCCCTAATGAGTCAGCCCGCTCCCTTCTTCCAGTCTCTCCTTTTGTGACCGTTTTGCCAGTTTCTAACCCTCTTTACCCTCCCATCTTCCCTCCGGACAGGAGATGCCAATACAGTCTCAAGTGTCCACCTGACACAAGTAGCTCACTCTTCATCAGCATCTCTCTCCAGCCCATTGTCCAGTCCATTCCATGTCTGATGAGTAGTCTTCGGGAATGGTTCCTGTCCTGGGCCAACAGAAGGTTTGGGGACCATGACCACCGGGATTCTTCTAGTCTCAGTCAGACCATTAAGTCTGGTCGTTTTATGAGAATTTGGGGTCTGCATCCCACTGTTCTCCTGCTCCCTCAGGAGTTCTCTGTTGTGTTCCCTGTCAGGGCAGTCATCGGTTGTGGCCAGGCACCATCTAGTTCTTCTGGTCTCAGGATGATGTAAGTGTCTGGTTCATGTGGCCCTTTCTGTCTCGGGCTCATAGTTATCGTGTGATTTTGGTGTTCTTCATTCTCCTTTGATCCAGATGGGTTGAGACCAATTGATGCATCTTAGATGGCTGCTTGTTAGCATTTAAGACCCCAGACGCCACACTTCAAAGTGGGATGCAGAATGTTTTCATAATAGAGTTTATTATGCCAGTTGACTTAGAAGTCCCCTTAAGCCATGGTCCCCAAACCCCCGCCCTTGCTCCGCTGACCTTCGAAGGCTTCAGTTTATCCTGGAAACTTCTTTGCTTTTGGTCCAGTCCAGTTGAGCTGACCTTCCCTGTATTAAGTATTGTCCTTCCCTTCACCTAAAGTAGTTCTTATCAACTAACTAATCAGTAAATAACCCTCTCCCACCTTCCCTCCCTGCCCCCTCTAGTAACCACAAAAGAATGTGTTCTTCTCAGTTTATACTATTTCTCAAGAACTTACAATAGTGGTCTTATACAGTATTTGTCCTTTTACATTTGACTAATTTCACTCAGCATAATGCCTTCCAGGTTCCTCCATGTTATGAAATGTTTCACAGATTCGTCACTGTTGTTTATCGATGAGTAGTATTCCATTGTGTGAATGTCCATAATTTATTTAACCATTCATCTATTGATGGACACCTTGGTTGCTTCCAGCTTTTTGCTATTGTAAACAGTGCTGCAATAAACATGGGTGTGCATATATCTGTTCGTGTAAAGGCTCTTATTTCTCTAGGGTATATTCCGAGGAGTGGGATTTCTGGGTTGTATGGTAGTTCTATTTCTAACTTTTTAAGAAAACACCAGATAGATTTCCAAAGTGGCTGTACCATTTTACATTCCCACCAGCAGTGTATAAGAGTTCCAATCTCTCCGCAGGCCCTCCAACATTTATTATTTTGTGTTTTTTGGATTAATGCCAGCCTTGTTGGAGTGAGATGGAATCTCATCGTAGTTTTAATTTGCATTTCTCTAATGGCTAATGATGGAGAGCATTTTCTCATGTGTCTGTTAGCCGCCTGAATATCTTCTTTAGTGAAGTGCATGTTCATATCCTTTGCACACTTTTTGATTGGGTTGTTTGTCTTTTTTGGTTGAGTTTTAACAGAATCATATAGATTTTAGAGATCAGGCACTGGTCAGAGATGTCATAGCTGAAAATTTTTTCCCAATCTGTAGGTGGTCTTTTTACTCTTTTGGTGAAGTCTTCAGATGAGCATAGGTGTTTGATTTTTAGGAGCTCCCAGTTATCTGGTTTCTCTTTGTCATATTTAGTAATGTTTTCTATTCTGTTTATGCCTTGTATTAGGGCTCCTAACGTTGTCCCTATTTTTTCTTGCATGGTCTTTATTGTTTTAGTCTTTATGTGTAGGTCTTTGATCCACTTGGAGTTAGTTTTTGTGCATGGTGTGAGGTATGGGTCCTGTTTCATTTTTTTGCAAATGGATATCCAGTTATGCCAGCACCATTTGTTAAAAAGACTATCTTTTCCCCAATTAGCTGACACTGGGCCTTTGTCAAGTATCAGCTGCTCATACATGGATGGATTTATATCTGGGTTCTCAATTCTGTTCCATTGGTCTATGTGCCTATTGTTGTACCAATACCAGGCTGTTTTGCTGTGGCTGTATAATATGTTCTAAAATCAGGTAGAGTGAGGCCTCCCACTTTCTTCTTCTTTTTCAGTAATGCTTTACTTAGCCGGGGCTTCTTTCCCTTCCATATGAAGTTGGTGATTTGTTTTTCCAACACGTTAAAAAATGTCATTGGAATTTGGATCGGAAGTGCATTGTATGTATAGATGGCTTTTGGTAGAATAGACATTTTTACTGTGTTAAGTCTTCCTATCCATGAGCAAGGTATGTTTTTCCACTTATGTAGGTCCCTTTTAGTTTCTTGCACTAGTACTTCGTAGTTTTCTTTGTATAGGTCTTTTACATCTTTGGTAAGATTTATTCCTAAGTATTTTATCTTCTTGGGGGCTACTGCGAATGGTATTAATTTGGTGATTTCCTCTTCGATTTTCTTTTTGTTGATTTAGAGGAATCCAAGTGATTTTTGTATGTTTATCTTGTAACCTGAGACTCTGCTGAACTCTTCTATTAGTTTCAGTAGTTTTCTGGAGGATTCCTTAGGGTTTTCTGTGTATAAGATCATGTCATATGCAAACAGAGATAATTTTACTTCTTCCTTGCCAATCTGGATGCCCTTTATTTCTTTGTCTAGCCTAATTGCTCTGGCTAGGACCTCTAGCACAATGTTGAATAAGAGCGGTGATAAAGGGCATCCTTGTCTGGTTCCCGTTCTCAGGGGAAATGCTTTCAGGCTCTCTCCATTTAGAATGATGTTGGCTGTTGGCTTTGTATAGATGCCCTTTATTATGTTGAGAAATTTTCCTTCAGTTCCTATTTTGCTGAGAGTTTTTTTATCACGAATGGGTGTTGGATGTTGTCAAACGCTTTTTCTGCATCATTTGATAACATCATGTGGTTTTTGTCTTTTGTTTTATTTATATGGTGGATTACATTAATGGTTTTTCTAATATTAAACCAACCTTGCATAACTGGTATAAATCCCACTTGGTTGTGGTGGATTATTTTTTTGATATGTTGTTGAATTCTATTGGCTAGAATTTTGTTGAGGATTTTTGCATCTATGTTCATGAGGGATATAGGTCTGTAATTTTCTTTTTTTGTGGTGTCTTTACCTGGTTTTGGTATCAGGGATAGGGTGGCTTCATAGAATGAGTTAGGTAGTATTCCATCATTTTCTATGCTTTGAAATAGCTTTAGTAGTAGTGGTGTTAACTCTTCTCTGAAAGTTTGGTAGAACTCTGCAGTGAAGCCATCCGGGCCAGGGCTTTTATTTTTTTTATTTTTTATTATTATTTTAAATTAATTTTTATTAAGCTTCAGGTGAACATTTACAATTCTAATCAGTCTGTCACATGTAAGTTTACATACATCTTACTCCCTTCTCCCACTTGCTCTCCCCCTATTGAGTCAGCCCTTTCAGTCTCTCGTTTCGTGCCAATTTTGCCGTCTTCCCTCTCTCTCTATCTTCCCATCCCCCCTCCAGTCAAGAGTTGCCAACACACTCTCCAGTGTCCACTTGATTTAATTAGCTCACTCTTCATCAGCATCTCTCTCCCCCCCGCTGACCAGTCCTTTTCATGTCTGATGAGTTGTCTTCGGGGATGGTTCCTGTCCTGTGCCATCAGAAGGTCTGGGGAGCATTGCCTCCGGGATTCCTCTAGTCGCAGTCATACCATTAAGGATGGTCTTTTTATGAGAATTTGGGGTCTGTATCCCGTTGGTCTCCTGCTCCCTCAGGAGTTGTCTGTTGTGCTCCCTGACGGGGCAGACATCAATTGTGGCCGGGCACCAACTAGTTCTTCTGGTCTCAGGATAATGTAGGTCTCTGGTTCATGTGGCCCTTTCTGTCTCTTGGGTTCTTAGTTGTCCTGTGACCTTGGTGTTCTTCCTTTGCCTTTGCTCCAGGTGGGTTGAGACCAATTGATGTATCTTAGATGGCCGCTTGTTGGCATTTAGGACCCCAGATGCCACATTTCAAAGTGGGATGCAGAATGTTTTCATAATAGAATTATTTTGCCCATTGACTTAGAAGTCCCCTCAAACCATGTTCCCCAGACCCCAGCCCCTGCTCCGCTGACCTTTGAAGCTTTCATTTTATCCCAGAAACTTCTTTGCTTTTAGTCCAGTCCAATTAGGCTGACCTTCCTTGTATTGAGTGTTGTCTTTCCCTTCACCCAAAGCTGTTCTTATCTACTAATTGATCAATAAAAAACCCTCTCCCTCCCTCCCTCCCCCCTTTGTAACCACAGAAGTATGTGTTCTTCTCAGTTTTTTCTATTTCTCAAGATCTTATAATAGTGGTCTTATACAATATTTGTCCTTTTGCCTCTGACTCATTTTGCTCAGCATAATGCCTTCCAGGTTCCTCCATGTTATGAAATGTTTCAGAGATTCGTCACTGTTCTTTATCGATGCGTAGTATTCCATTGTGTGAATATACCACAATTTATTTACCCATTCATCCGTTGACGGACACCTTGGTTGCTTCCAGCTTTTTGCTATTGTAAACAGAGCTGCAATAAACATGGGTGTGCATATATCTGTTTGTGTGAAGGCTCTTGTATCTCTAGGGTATATTCCGAGGAGTGGGATTTCTGGGTTGTATGGTAGTTCTATTTCTAACTGTTTAAGATAACGCCAGATGGATTTCCAAAGTGGTTGTACCATTTTACATTCCCACCAGCAGTGTATGAGGGTTCCAATCTCTCTGCAGCCTCTCCAACATTTATTATTTTGTGTTTTTTGGATTAATGCCAGTCTAGTTGGTGTGAGATGGAATCTCATCGTAGTTTTAATTTGCATTTCTCTAATGGCTAATGATCGGGAGCGTTTTCTCATGTATCTGTTGGCTGCCTGAATATCTTCTTTAGTGAAATGTGTGTTCATATCCTTTGCCCACTTCTTGATTGGGTTGTTTGTCTTTTTGTGGTTGAGTTTTGATAGAATCATGTAGATTTTAGAGATCAGGCGCTGGTCTGAGATGTCATAGCTGAAAATTCTTTCCCAGTCTGTGGGTGGTCTTTTTACTCTTTTGGTGAAGTCTTTAGATGAGCATAGGTGTTTGATTTTTAGGAGCTCCCAGTTATCGGGTTTCTCTTCATCATTTTTGGTAATGTTTTGTATTCTGTTTATGCCCTGTGTTAGGGCTCCTAGGGTTGTCCCTATTTTTTCTTCCATGATCTTTATCGTTTTAGTCTTTATGTTTAGGTCTTTGATCCACTTGGAGTTAGTTTTTGTGCATGGTGTGAGGTATGGGTCCTGTTTCATTCTTTTGCAAACGGATATCCAGTTATGCCAGCACCATTTGTTAAAAAGACTATCATTTCCCCAATTGACTGACACTGGTCCTTTGTCAAATATCAGCTGCTCATACATGGATGGATTTATATCTGGGTTCTCAATTCTGTTCCATTGGTCTATGTGCCTGTTGTTGTACCAGTACCAGGCTGTTTTGACTACTGTATCTGTATAATAGGTTCTGAAATCAGGTAGAGCGAGGCCTCCCACTTTCTTCTTCTTTTTCAGTAATGCTTTGCTTATCCGGGGGTTCTTTCCCTTCCATATGAAATTGGTGATTTGTTTCTCTATCCCCTTAAAATATGACATTGGTATTTGGATAGGAAGTGCGTTATATGTATAGATGGCTTTTGGTAGAATAGACATTTTTACTATGTTAAGTCTTCCTATCCATGAGCAGGGTATGTTTTTCCACTTAAGTATGTCCTTTTGAATTTCTTGTAGCAGAGCTTTATAGTTTTCTTTGTATAGGTCTTTTACATCCTTGGTAAGATTTATTCCTAAGTATTTTATCTTCTTGGGGGCTACTGTGAATGGTATTGATTTGGTTATTTCCTCTTTGGTGTTCTTTTTGTTGATGTAGAGGAATCCAAGTGATTTTTGTATGTTTATTTTATAACCTGAGACTCTGCCAAACTCTTCTATTAGTTTCAGTAGTTTTCTGGAGGATTCCTTAGGGTTTTCCATGTATACGATCATGTCATCTGCAAATAGTGATAGCTTTACTTCCTCCTTGCCAATCTGGATACCCTTTATTTCTTTGTCTAGCCTAATTGCCCTGGCTAGGACTTCAAGTACGATGTTGAATAAGAGCGGTGATAGAGGGCATCCTTGTCTGGTTCCCGTTCTCAAGGGAAATGCTTTCAGGTTCTCTCCATTTAGAGTGATATTCGCTGTTGGCTTTGTATAGATGCCCTTTATTATGTTGAGGAATTTTCCTTCAATTCCTATTTTGGTAAGAGTTTTTATCATAAATGGGTGTTGAACTTTGTCAAATGCCTTTTCTGCATCTATTGATAAGATCATGTGGTTTTTATCTTTTGTTTTATTTATGTGATGGATTACATTAATGGTTTTTCTGATATTAAACCAGCCTTGCATACCTGGTATAAATCCCACTTGATCAGGGTGAATTATTTTTTTGATGTGTTGTTGGATTCTATTGGCTAGAATTTTGTTGAGGATTTTTGCATCTATGTTCATGAGGGATATAGGTCTATAACTTTCTTTTTTTGTGGTGTCTTTACCTGGTTTTGGTATCAGGGAGATGGTAGCTCCATAGAATGAGTTGGGTAGTATTCCGTCTTTTTCTATGCTTTGAAATACCTTCAGTAGTAGTGGTGTTAAGTCTTCTCTGAAAGTTTGGTAGAACTCTGCAGTGAAGCCGTCTGGGCCAGGACTTTTTTTTTTGTTGGAAGTTTTTTGATTACCGTTTCAATCTCTTTTTTTGTTATGGGTCTATTTAGTTGTTCTACTTCTGAATGTGTTAGTTTAGGTAGGTAGTATTTTTCCAAGAATTTATCCATTTCTTCTAGGTTTTCAAATTTGTTAGAGTACAATTTTTTGTAGTAATCTGAAATGATTCTTTTAATTTCATTTGGCTCTGTTGTGATGTGGTCCTTCTCGTTTCTTATTTGGGTTATTTGTTTCCTTTCCTGTTTTTCTTTAGTCAGTCTAGCCAATGGTTTATCAATTTTGTTAATTTTTTCGAAGAACCAGCTTTTGGCTTTGTTAATTCTTTCAATTGTTTTTCTGTTCTCTAATTCATTTAGTTCAGCTCTAATTTTTATTATTTGTTTTCTTCTGTTGCCTGATGGGTTCTTTTGTTGCTCACTTTCTATTTGTTCAAGTTGTCGGGACAGTTCTCTGATTTTGGCTCTTTCTTCTTTTTGTATGTGTGCATTTATCGATATAAATTGACCTCTGAGCACTGCTTTTGCTGTGTCCCAGAGGTTTTGATAGGAAGTATTTTCATTCTCGTTGCTTTCTAAGAATTTCCTTATTCCCTCCTTGATGTCTTCTATAACCCAGTCTTTTTTCAGGAGGGTATTGTTCATTTTCCAAGTATTTGATTTCTTTTCCCTAGTTTTTCTGTTATTGATTTCTAGTTTCATTGCCTTGTGGTCTGATAAGATGCTTTGTAATATTTCGCTGTTTTGGATTCTGCAAAGATTTGTTTTATGACCTAATATGTGGTCTATTCTAGAGAATGTTCCGTGTGCACTAGAAAAAAAAGTATACTTTGCAGCAGTTGGGTGGAGAGTTCTGTATAAGTCAATGAGGTCAATTTGGTTGATTGTTGTAAGTAGGTCTTCCGTGTCTCTATTGAGCTTCTTACTGGATGTCCTGTCCTTCTCCAAAAGTGGTGTGTTGAAGTCTCCTACAATAAATGTGGAGGTGTCTATCTCACTTTTCAATTCTGTTAAAATTTGATTTATGTATCTTGCAGCCCTGTCATTGGGTGCACAAATATTTAATATGGTTATGTCTTCCTGATCAATTGTCCCTTTTATCATTATATAGTGTCCTTCTTTATCCTTTGTGGTGGATTTAAGTCTAAAGTCTATTTTGTCAGAAATTAATATTGCTACTCCTCTTCTTTTTTGCTTATTGTTTGCTTGATATATTTTTTTCCATCCTTTGAGTTTTAGTTTGTTTGTGTCTCTAAGTCTAAGGTGTGTCTCTTGTAGGCAGCATATAGATGGATCGTGTTTCTTTATCCAGTCCGTGACTCTCTGTCTCTTTATTGGTGCATTTAGTCCATTTACATTCAGCATAATTATAGATAAATATGTTTTTAGTGCTGTCATTTTGATGCCTTTTCATGTGTGTTGTTGGCCATTTCACTTTTCCACATGCTTTTTTGTGCTGAGACTTTTTCTTAGTAGATTGTGAGATCCTCATTTTCATAATGTTTAACTTTATGTTAGTTGAGTCGTTACGTTTTTCTTGAGTTATGGAATTGATATTCCTTTTTGTGGTTACCTTATTATTTACCCCTATTTTTCTAAGTAAAAACCTAACTTGTATCGTTCTATATCGCTTTGTATCACTCTCCATCTGGCAGTTCAATGCCTCCTATATTTAGTCCCTCTTTTTGATTATTGTGATCGTTTATCTATTGATTTCCATGATTCCCTGTTATGTGTATTATTTTGTTTATTTATTTATTTTTTAGAATTAATCTTAATTTGTTTGTTTTTGTGCTTTCCCTATTTGAGTTGCGTTGATATCAGGACGTTCTGTTTTGTGACCTTGTATTGTGCTGGTACCTGATATTATTGGTCATCAGGCCAAACAATCTCCTTTAGCATTTCTTGCAGTCTTGGTTTAGTTTTTGCAAATTCTCTAAACTTGTGTTTATCTGTAAATATCTTAATTTCTCCTTCATATTTCAGAGAGAGTTTTGCTGGATATATGATCCTTGGTTGGCAGTTTTTCTCCTTCAGTGCTCTGTATACGTCGTCCCATTCCCTTCTTGCCTGCACGGTTTCTGCTGAGTAGTCTGAACTTATTCTTATTGATTCTCCCTTGAAGGAAACCTTTCTTTTCTCCCTGCGGGCCAGGGTTTTTTTTTTTTTTGTCAGGAGTTTTTTGATTACCTTATCAATCTCCTTTTTTGTTATGGGTCTATTTAGTTGTTCTACTTCTGATTGTGTTAGTTTAGGTAGGTAGTGTTTTTCTAGGAATTCATCCATTTCTTCTATGTTTGCAAATTTGTTAGAGTACGATTTTTCATAATAATCTGATATGATTCTTTTAATTTCAGTTGGGTCTGTTGTGATATGGCCCGTCTCATCTCTTATTTGGGTTATTTGTTTCCTTTCCTGTATTTCTTTAGTCAGTCTGGCCAATGGTTTATCAATTTTGTTAATTTTTTCAAAGAACCAGCTTTTGACTTTGTTAATTCTTTCAATTGTTTTTCTATTCTCTATTTCATTTAGTTCAGCTCTAATTTTTATTATTTGTTTTCTTCTGGCGCCTGATGGATTCTTTTGTTGCTCGCTTTCTATTTGTTCAAGTTGTCGGGACAGTTCTCTGATTTTGGCTCTTTCTTCTTTTTGTATGTGTGCATTTATCGATATAAATTGACCTCTGAGCACTGCTTTTGCTGTGTCCCAGAGGTTTTGATAGGAAGTGTTTTCATTCTCATTGGATTCTATGAATTTCTTTATTCCCTCCTTAATGTCTTCTATAACCCAGTCTTTTTTGAGCAGGTTATTGTTCATTTTCCAAGTATTTGATTTCTTTTCCCCGATTTTTCTGTTATTGATTTCCACTTTTATGGCCTTGTGGTCTGAGAATATGCTTTATAATATTTCGATATTTTGGATTCTGCAAAGGTTTGTTTTATGACCTAATATGTGATCTATTCTAGAGAATGTTCCATGTGCACTAGAAAAAAAAAGTATATTTTGCAGCTGTTGGGTCGAGCGTTCTGTATAGGTCTATGAGGTCAAGTTGGTTGATTGTTGTAAGTAGGTCTTCCGTGTCTCTATTGAGCTTCTTACTGGAAGTCCTATCCTTCTCCGAAAGTGGTGTGTTGAAGTCTCCTGCTATAATTGTGGAGGTGTCTATCTCACTTTTCAGTTGAGTTAAAGTTTGTTTTATATATCTTGCGGCCCTGTCATTGAGTGCATAAATATTTAATATGGTTATATCTTCCTGGTCTATTGTGCCTTTAATCATTATGTAGTGTCCTTCTTTATCCTTTGTGGTGGACTTAACTTTGAAGTCTATTTTGTCAGAAATTAATATTGCCACTCCTGCTCTTTTTTGCATGTTGTTTGCTTGATATATTTTTTTCCATCCTTTGAGTTTTAGTTTGTTTGTGTCTCTAAGTCTAAGGTGTGTCTCTTGTAGGAAGCACATAGACGGATCGTGTTTCTTTATCCAGTCTGAGACTCTCTGTCTCTCTATTGGTGCATTTAGCCCATTTACATTCAGTGTAATTATAGATAAGAATGTGTTTAGTGCTGTCATTTTGCTGCCTTTTTGTGTGTGTTGTTGACAATTTCATTTTTCCACTTACTTTTTTGTGCTGAGACATTTTTCTTTGTAAATTTTGTGTTCCTCATTTCCATAGTAGTCAAATTTATGTTTGCTGAGTTGTAATGTTTTTCTTTGTTTTTGTTTTGAGTTATGGAATTGTTAGACCTCTTTGTGTTACCTTAATATTTGCCCCTATTTTTCTAAGTAAAAACCTAACTTGTATCATCCTATGTCACCTTGTTTTCCTCTCCATATGGCAGTTCTATGCCTCCTGTATTTAGTCCCTCTTTTTGATTATTGCGATCTTTTATATAATTACTTCAATGATACCCTGTTTTTAGCATTTTTTCCTTTTTAAAATTAATCTTCATTTGTTTTTGTGATTTCCTTATTTGAGTTGATATCAGGATGTTCTGTTCTGTGTCTTTGTGCTGTGTTTTTATCTGATGTTATTGATTTTCTGACCAATTTCCTTTAGTATTTCTTGTAGCTTTGGTTTGGTTTTTGCAAATTCTCTAAGCTTGTGTTTATCTGTAAATGTTTTAATTTCACCTTCATATTTCAGAGAGTTTTGCTGGATAAATGATCCTTGGCTGGCAGTTCTTCTCCTTCAGTGCTCTATGTATGTCATCCCATTGCCTTCTTGACTGCATGGTGTCTGCTGAGTAGTCTGAATTTATTCTTATTGATTCTTCTTTGTAGGAGACCTTTCTTTTATCACTGGCTGCTTTTAAAGTTTTCTCTTTATCTTTGGCTTTGGCAAGTTTGATGATAAAATGCCTTGGTGATTTTCTTTTTGGATCAATCTTATATGGGGTTCGATGAGCATCTTGGATAGATATCCTTTCGTCTTTCATGATGTCAGGGAAGTTTTCTGTCAACAGATCTTCAACTATTCTCTCTTTATTTTCTGTTATCCCTCCTTGTTCTGGAACTCCAATCACCTGCAAGTTATTCTTCTTGATAGAGTCCCACATGATTCTTAGTGTTTCTTCATTTTTTAAAATTCTTTTATCTGATTTTTTTCAGCTATATTGGTGTCAATTGCTTTATCCTCCAACTCCCCCACTCTCCATTCCAATTCCTCAATTCTGCTCCTCTGACTTCCTATTGAGTTGTCTAATTCTGTAATTTGACTGTTAATCTTTTGGATTTCTGAATGCTGTCTCTCTGTGGATTCTTGTAGCTTAATTTTTCCACTATGTTCTTGAATAATCTTTTTTATTTCTTTAACTGCTTTATCAGTGTGTTCCTTGGCTTTTTCTGTAGATTGCCTTATTTCATTTCTGAGGTCATCCCTGATGTCTTGAAGCATTCTGTAAATTAGTTTTTTATATTCTGCATCTTGCAGTTCCCGGATTTTATCTTCTTTTGGGAAAGATTTTGATTCTTAATTTGGGAAGTTATAGAAGCAATCATGGTCTGCTTCTTTATGTGGTTTGATATTGACTGTTGTCTCTGAGCCATCTAAAAGATATTGTAATGATTTATTTTATATTTGCTCACTGAGTCTTATCTTGTTTTGTTTTCTTTCAATATATGTAGATGGGCTACTAGATTGCGCTGTCTTGATTGTTGTAGGCTTTGAATCACTTATGTCCTCTTACCAGCTGGTTTGGGCCATTACCAGAAATATAAGCCTAAGAGTCCATTCACTATTCTTCAGTAGAATCTGATTTTGGGTCACCAAGTGTGTGGGGTAGACTGTCACCTATTCGCTTAGAGGAGTAGTGGTGATAGTTGTGTGCACCAGATTCTAGTAGCAGCAGGGGGTCACATTCCAGGGGGGGCAGGATGCTGACAGGCTTCCCCCAAGTGCCAGTGAGGTACGTGTGTCTCTATTCCTAAAGCACTTTGGTGGGTGGGCTCTGCAGCTGTACCTTAGGCACCGAATGCATGTACCTCTACAGATGGGTAGATGTCACTATCCTCAGACCCCCTATGGCAGGAGGTTAGGTGGTTTGAGTGGAGCTTCAGCCCTCAGTTCCCCATTGTGGGTCAGTGAGGACTCTGTTGAATATGCAGAGCTATCAGACCTGGGAAACTTGTCTTTCCAGTAATCCGCTAAAACAATTACAGTCAGATCACTATCAGAATTGCCTTTGGATTATAATAGCCAACTTGTTCCCTGTAGGGATGAAAGCCCAAGACTGTGGATCACAAATGCTTGGCTGGAGCTGGTTATGTATTTTTAGTCCAATTTCGGGAAGTCAGGAAGGATTCTTGGTCCCTGGGTTTTTTGTAGCTGCTTCTCTCAGGCCAGGGGAATGGGTTAGGAAAAGACAAAACAAACAAACAAAGAAAAAAAACCCCACAGAGCACTTCAGTCTCTGGCCCAGGAAATTCCAGTGTTAATGAAGCTGCCTGGGAAGGGGAGGGGAGGGATCAGATAGATAGGAGAGAGTACACCCAGGAATATAGACAAAGTTACTTATCTTGCTTGGGATGATTGTTTTATCTGAGATTCCCGAGAGGGGTGTGTCGACTGTGTGAGCTGGCTGGGTGGAGATTGCCCCTGAGGGTCAGGCCCGTGTCCTGAATTTGTGCTGTCCCAGAAACCGTGGTTAGTTCCTCCGCTCCCAGTCCAAAGCCCAGCGCCGAGGTTCTCAGGCTGGGATGCTGCACTCCCAGCTCCAAAATCAGTCGCTGCCTCCCGGTGACTTCTCCTCCTGTCAGCCACGTCACTGCGCTGCCTGCGTGCACTGGCTGGGCTTCCCCTGGGGTCGCTTCAGGGGGCTAGGGCTGCACCCTGTGTTTGTGTCATTTCAGGATGCTGTGCTCAGCTCCCCTGCACCCAGTCCAAAGCCCAGCGCCAAGGTTTTCTGACTGGGAGGCTGGCTCCAGGCTCCGAAAACAGTCGCTGCTTCCCCGTGGTTTTTCCTTCTCTCGTTAGCCCCGTCAGTGTGCAACCTGCTTGCCCTGGCTGAGTCTCTATGGAGGTTACCCCAGGGGGCTAGGGGTTAGGGCTGTGTCCCGTGCCTGCCCCACCTCAGTGAGCCACAATCAGCCCTGCCACTCGGCACCATGGAACCGCTGGGCAGCTCAAGGCTGTGGGGTGGGTCGTGGGTTCCAGAAGTGGTCGCCAGTTCAGGGTGCAGCTTTTCGCTCACCTGTCACTCAGGTCAAGTCTTTAGATCTGTGTTTGATGGTCAGGGTTCGTAGATTGTCATGTATGTGATCTATTCACTTGTTTATCCGAGTCTTTGTTGCAAGAGGGATCCGAGGTAGTGTCTGCCTAGTCAGCCATCTTGGCCCCGCCTCCCAGAACGTTTTCTTAATAAACTTTGTGATGCCAATTCATCTGGATGTCCCCTGAAGCCATGGCCCCCAAACCCCTGCCCCTGGTACTCTGTCCCTGGAAGTGTTTGGTCATATTCAGGAAACTTCTTAGCTTTTGGTTTAGTCCAGTTGTGCCGACTTCCCCTGTATTGTGTGTTATCCTTCCCTTCACCTAAGATAATTCCTGTCTCCCTCCCTCCCCACCCTTGTAACCGTCGAAGAATGTTTTCTTCTGTGTTTAAACCTTTTCCTCAGTTCTTATAATAGTGGCTTCATACGATATTTGTATTTGAGACTGACTAATTTCACTCAGACCCTATGAGTCGGAATCGACTCGACGGCACGGGGTGGGTAATTTCACTCAGCATAGTGCCTTCCAGATTTGTTCATGTTATGTTTCGAGGATTCATCATTGTTCTTTATCGTTGTGTAGTATTCCATTGTGTGACTATACCATAACTTGTTTATCCGTTCATCCGCTGATGGGCACCTATATTGTTTCCATATTTTTGCTATTGTGAACAATATTGCTATGAACATGGCTGTGCATGTATCTATTCGTGTGAGGGCTCTTATGTCTATAGGATATATTCCAAGGAATGGGATTGCTGGATGGTATGATATTTCTAGCTTTTTAAGGAAGCACCAAATTGATTTCCAAAGTAGCTGTATCATTTTACATTCCCATCAGCAGTGTATAAGTGTTCCAATCTCTCCACAACCTCTCCAACATTTATTATTTTGTTTTTTTTTGGATTAATGCTAGCCTTGTTGGGGTGAGATGGTATCACATTGTAGTTTCGATTTGTATTTCTCTAGTGACTAATGACCATGAGCATTTCCTCATGTATCTGTTAGAGCCTCTTGAATATCTTCTTTGGTGAAGTGTCTGTTCATATCCTTTGCCCATTTTTCAGTTGGGTTATTTGTCCTTTTGTAGTTGAGGTTTTGCAGAATCTTGTAGATTTTAGAGATTAGACCCTGATTGGATTTGTTGTAGCCAAAAGCTTTTTCCCCAGTCTGTAGGTTGTCTTTTTACTCTTTTGGTGAAGCCTTGATGAGCATGTGTTTGATTTTTAGGAGCTCCCAGTTATCTAGTTACCCTTGTGGTATTTGTGCATTGTTAGTAATGTTTTGTATTTCATTTATGCCATGTATTAGGGCTCCTAGCATTGTCCCTATTTTTTCTTCCATGATCTTTATCATTTTAGATTTTATATTTAGGTCTTTGATCCATTTTGAGTTAGTTTTTGTGCATGGTGTGAAGTATGGGTCTTATTCCATTTTTTTGCAGATGGATATCCAGTTATGCCAGCACCATTTGTTAAAGAGGCTCTCTTTTCTCCAGCCAATGGACTTTGGGCCTTTGTCAAATATCAGCTGCTCATAGGTGGATGAATTTATGTCTGGATTCTCAACTCTGTCCATTGGCCTATGTATCTGTTGTTGTACCAGTACCAGGCTGTTTTGACTACTATGGTAGTATAATAGATTCTAAAATCAGGTAGTACGAGGCCTCCTACTTTTTTCATCTTCTTTAGTAATGTTTTACTTAGGCTTCTTCTTTTCCATATGAAGTTGGTGATTTGTTTCTCCATCTCATTAAAAAATGCCTTTGGAATTTGGATTGGCATTGCATTGTATCTGTAGGTCACTTTGGGTAGAAACCTTCCTATCCATTACCAAGGTATGTTTTTCTACTTATGTAGGTCTCTTTTGGTTTCTTGCAGTAGTGTCTTGTAGTTTTTGTTGTATAGGTCTTTTACATCTCTGGTTATATTTATTGCTAAGTATTTTAGGTTCTTGGGGACTATTGTAAATGGTATTGATTTGTTGATTTTGTCTTTGAAGTTCTTTTTTTTTGTTGTAGAGGAATCCAACTGATTTTTGTATGTTTATCCTGAATCCTGATACTTTTCTGAAATATTCTATTAGTTCCAGGAGTTTTCTTGCAGCTTTTTTGGGGTTTCCTCTGTATAAGATTCATATCATCTGCAAATAGGGATACTTTTACTTTTTCCTTTCCAATTTGGATGCCCTTTATATCTTTTTCTAGCCTAACTGCCCTGGCTAGGACCTCCAGCACAATGTTGAATAAGAGTGGTGATAAAGGGCATCCTTGTCTGGTTCCCGTTCTCAAGGGAAATGCTTTCAGGCTCTCTCCGTTTAGGATGATGTTGGCTGTTGGTTTTGTATAAATGCCCTTTAGTATGTTGAGGAATTTCCCTTCTATTCCTATTTTGCTGAGAGTTTTTATGACGAATCGGTGTTGGACTTTGTCAAATGCCTTTTCAGCATCGATTGATAAGATCATGTTGTTCCAGACTTTTGCTTTAGTTGTGTGAGTCATTACATTAATTGTTTTTCTAATGTTAAACCATCCCTGCATACCTGGTATGAATCCAGCTTGGTCATGGTGAATTATTTTTTTGATATGTTATTGAATTCTGTTGGCTAGAATTTTGTTGAGGATTTTTGCATCCATGTTCATGAGGGATATAGGTCTGTAATTTTCTTTTTTTGTGGTGTCGTTGCCTGGTTTTGCTATCAGGGCTATGCTGGCTTCATAGAATGAGTTTGGGAGTATTCCGTCTTTTTCTGTGCTCTGAAATACATTTAGCAGTAGTGGTGTTAGCTTTTCTCTGAAAGTTTGGTTAAATTCTCCAGTGAAGCTGCCAGGGCCAGGGCTTTTTTTATTTGGGAGTTTTTAAATTACCCCTTCAATCTCTTTCTTTTGTTATAGGTTTATTTAGTTGTTCTACCTCTCTTTGTGTTAGTTTAAGTGGGTAGTGTGTTTCTAGAAATTTGTCCATTTCCTCTAGGTTCTCAAAATTGTTGGAGTACAATTTTTCAAAGTATTCTGTTATGATCCTTTTAATTTCAGTTGGTTCTGTTGTGATATCGCCCATCTCACTTCTTATTCGGATTATTTGCATCCTCTTCTGTTTTTCTTTTGACAGTTTGGCCAGTGGTTTATCGATTTTGTTGATCTTTTCAAAGAACCACCTTTTGGTCTTGTTAACTGTTTGAATTGTTTTCTATGCTCTATTTCATTTAATTCTGCTCTAATTTTTGTTATTTAGTTTCTTCTGGTGTCCAAGGGCTTCTTTTGCTGCTATCTTTCTGTTTGTTCAAGTTGTAGGGTTAATGTTTTGATTTTAGTCCTTTCTTCTTTTTTGATGTGTATATTTACTGCTATAAATTGATCTCTGAGCACTGCTTTTGCTGTGTCCCAAAGGTTCTGGTAGGATATATTTTCACTCTCATTTGATTCTGCAAATTTCTTTTTTCCATCCTTAATTTTGTTTAACCCAGTAGTTTTTGAGCAAGGTGTTGTTCAGTTTCCATGTGTTTGATTTTTTTTTTTTCCTTGCTTTTTCTGTTATTGGTTTCTACTTTTGTGGCTTTGAGGTCAAAAAAGATGCTTTGTAATATTTTAATGCTTTGGATTCTGTTAAGATCGTGCTTTATGGCCTAATATGTGGTCTATTCTGGAGAATGTTGCATGTGCATTGGAAAAGAAAGTATGCTTGACTGCTGTTGAGTGGAGTGTTCTGTATATGTCTATGAGGTCAAGTTGGTTGAATGTGGCATTTAGATCTTCCGTGTCTTTATTGAGCTTCTTTCTGGACATTCTGTCCTTCACCAAAAGTGGTGTGTTGAAGTCTCTTACTGTTGTTGTGGTGCTGTCTGTCTCTCTTTTTAATGCTGTTAGAGTTTGTTTTGTGTATTTTGGAGCTCTGTTGTTGGGTGTGTAAATATTTATTATGGTATGTCCTCCTGGTGTATTGACCCTTTAATCATTATACAGTGCCCTTCCTTATCCTTTGTGGTGCATTTTACTTTAAAGTCTATTTTGTCAGAAATTAATATTGCCACTCCTGCTTTTTAAATTGTTGTTTGCTTGATGTATTTTTTCTATCATTTGAGTTTTAGTTTGTTTGTGTCTTTAAGTCTAAGGTGTGTCTCTTGTAGGCAGCATACAGACGGATCGTATTTTTTATCCATTCTGCCACTCTTTGTCTCTTTACTGGTGCATTTAGTCCATTAACATTCGGTGTAATTATTGATAGGTATGAGTTTAGTGCTGCCATTTTGATGTCTTTTTTTTGTGTTGTTGATGGTTTCTGAGTTCTACTTAATTTTCTGTGCTGAGTCAGTTTTCTTTTCATCTTTTTAATTGTTGTTGATTTTTTATTTGCTGAGTCATTATGTTTTCCTTTTTTTTTTGATGTGTAGGATTCTTAGTTTCCTTTGTGGAAACTTTAATATTTACCCCTATTTTTGTAAATTTAGATCAGTTTTCTATTTATATCACCTGATTTCGTCTCCATATGAAAGATCTATGACTACTTTTTTTGTTTTAATATTGTCATCTTTTATATATTGATGTCTCTGTTTCCATGTTTTGAGGGTTTTAGCTTTGATTTATTTTTGTGACTTCCCTATCGGGGTTGATGTCTGGTTGCTCTGTCCTGGGTTGTACTCTTGGGTTGTTGTCTGATGTTATTGATTTTCTAACCTGAGGACTACCTTTAGTATTTCTTGTAATTTTGGTTTGGTTTTTGCAGATTCTCTAAACTTCTGTTTATCTGGAAATGCCCTAATTTTGCCATCATATTTGAGAGATGGTTTTGTTGGGCATATAATTCTTGGCTGGGAATTTTTTCCTTCAAGGCTTTATATATGTCATCTCATTGCCTTCTTGCCTGCATGGTTTCTGCTGTGTAGCCTGAGCTTAGTCTTATCGCCTCTCCTTTGTAAATGACATTTCTTTTATCCCTAGCCACTCTAAAATTCTCTCTTTATCTTGGTTTTGGCAAGTTTGATCATAATATGTCTTGGTGACCTTCTTTTGGGATCTACCTCGTGTGGGGTTTGATGAGCATCTTGGAGAGGTATCTTCTCATCTTTCACAATATCAGGGAAGCTTTCTGCCAACCAATCTTCAACAATTCTCTTTGTATTTTCTGTTATCCCTCCTTGTTCTGATACTCTAATCACTCGTAAGTTATTCCTCTTGATAGAGTCCTACATAATTTTTAGGGTTTCTTCATCTTTTAGAATTCTTTTATGTGATTTTCCTCAAATAAGTTCGTGTCAAGTTCCTTATCTTCAATCTCACTAATTTTGACTTCCATTGCCTCAATTCTGCTCCTATGACTTTCTATTGAGTTAATTCTGAAATTTTATTGTTAATGTTCTGGATTTCTGTTTGCTATCTCTCTATGGGGAAACCCTGGTGGTGTAGTGGTTAAGTGCTATGGCTGCTAACCAAAGGTTCGACAGTTTGAATCTGCCAGGTGCTGCTTGGAAGCTCTATGGGGCAGCTCTACTCTGTCCTATAGGGTCGCTATGAGTCGGAATTGACATGACGGCACTGGGTTTGGTTTTGTTTTTGATGTCTCTATGGAGTCTTGCAGCCTGTTAAATTTGTCATTATCCTCTTCTGTAATCTTCTTAAGTTCTTCTATTGCTTTGTCTGTGTCTTGCTTGGCTTCTACATTTTGCCTGATCTCCTTACTGATCTCTTGAAGAGTTCTGTATATTAATCTTTTGTATTCTAGCTCAGGTAATCCCAGGAAATCCTCTTCCTCGGGATGTTTTCTTGATTCTTTGTTTTGGGAGCTTGCTGAAGCTATCATGGTCTGCCTCTTTATGTGATTTGATATTGACTGTTTTCTCTGAGCCATCAATGTTATTTTTTTTACTTATTTTATGTTTGCTTACTGTGTCCTAGTTTCTTGTTTTGATGTGCCCAGATAGGGTGCTCATGTGAGCTAGTATGATTATTGGTGCCTTTGAAGCTCTAATGTCCTGTCACCACGTGGTTAGATCTGTTACTAGGTATGTGTGCCCAAGAGTCCGTATACTTTTCTTGTATTGATTCAGCTCAGATGTCCAGGTAGTTGGTCATCAAGTGTGTGGTGCAGGCTCTCACCTACAGTCCTAGACAGGCATGGGTGATTGGTGTAGGCACAGGTATCTGGCTGCAGTAGGGGGTCATGCACTGAGCAAGTCAGGAGGCTGACAGCAGCCTGTGAGTGTCAGGGAGGAAAGCATGTCCCTGTTCCCTACAGCGTGTAGGTAGGTGGGTTTTGCAGGTGGACTGTGGGCTCCCAATGCTGTTGGCTATAAGGACTGGGGCACCACTTGTTCTTGGATCCCTGTTGCAGGTGACTAGGTGTATGGGTGGAGCCACCAGTTCTCCGGCCCCTGATGTGGGTATGTGAGGACTCTGCTTAATAGGCACAGTGGTTTCAAATGTCACGAACCTGCCACTCCACCATATACCTGATACAGTTGAAGTTAGGCCTCAGGTATATACCCTGTTGTACTGTGCTAATGAGGGCCTTCGCGGTTGAAATGGGTCTACACAGGTCTATGCAGGGGTGAAAGGCATTCAAAGTCCGTGGACCCTTTATGCCTGTGCCTAGGCGAAGGAGCTGTGTTTTCCCTGACTTCTCGGCTTAGGGGAGCTGGCAGATTATTTTTTCCATGTTTGTTAATTTGTTCCCTCTCCAAGGCTGGGAGAATGGCTCAGGGGAAGTGACGTGTCCTGCTTCTGGCCCAGGGAATGAGGCAATCTCTGAAGCTGGCCCAGGACCTGGTGCAGAGTGGTGAGGGGGCAGGTAAATGGGAGAGAGGCTTTTCCCAAAGGGATGGTTTTTGATCTGCACAGAAGGTTAGATGCATGTAGTTATCTTTTGCCTATTGAGCACAGCTTTTCACTGGTTCTGGAGGCTTGAGTATACTCTCTGCTGCTCCATTTCTCCCAATGTGGAAAACACATCCTGAGTGCCACTGCTTGCCTCATCCCTCATGCCTGCTCATCTGGCCTGCAGGGTGCTGGTTCCCCCCAGGTCAGGTCTAGCAACTCCTGGCTGCTTCTGAACCGTCTCTTGCTCCCCCGCCTCTCAGTCTGGTTCCTCAACTTTGCCTTTGATGTTCAGGGCTCCTCGATTGTCATATATAATTGACTCACTTGTTTTTTCAGGTCTTTGCTGTAAAAGGGACCACTGGAGGCCTCTGATTACTCCACCATTTTGGCCCTGCCTTTCATTCGATTTCTTGAATGCTGCTTCCATGGGCATTGATTGTGGATCCAAGTAAAATGAAATCCATGACAACTTCAATATTTTCTCTGTTTATCATGATGTTGCTTATCGATCCAGTTTGTAGATTTTTGATTTCTTTATGTTGAGGTGTAATCCATACTGAAGGCTGTAGTCTTTGATCTTCATCAGTAAAGGCTTCAAGTGCTCTTCACTTTCGCCAAGAAAAATTGTGTCATCTGCATATCGCAGGTGTTAATGAGTCTTCCTTCAGTCCTGTTGCTGCATTCTTCTTCATATAATTCAACTTCTCAAATTATTTGCTCAGCATACAGATTGAATGAATGTGGTGAAAGGATACCACCTTGACACACAGCTTTCCTGACTTTAAGCCACGTGGTATCCCCTCATTCTGTTCAAATGACTGCCTGTTGGTTATGTACAGGTTCTGCATGAGCACAATTAAGTGTTCTGGAATTCCCATTCTTTACAATGTTATCCATAATTTGTTATGATCCACACAGTCAAATGCCTTTGCAAAATCAGTAAAGCACAGGTAAACATCTTCTAGTATTCTCTGTTTTCAGCCAAGATTGTTGGACATCAGCAATGATATCCCTTCTTCTGAGTCCTGCTTGAATTTCTGGGATTTCCCTGCTGATGTACTGCTTCAGCCACGTTTGAATATCTTCAGCAAAATTTTATTTGCATATACTGAACTATACATGTAGAAATTGTTGAATATGTGTATGTTCTGCTGTGTATATTCTTGACAACACAACAGCAAAAATAAAATAAGTTATTAAAAAAAAAAAGAAACCCTAGGAGCACAGTTCTGCTCTATACACATGTGGTTGCCATGAGTCAGAGTCCACTCAAAGACAACTGGTTTTGATATTGAAGATAGGGGTTGTGGGGAAAAGGTTCACATTGTGGAGCTTTTAACAGTCTCTTGCCTCTTCTTCACCTAAGTTTAAACTCTGGCTACCAGACCCTCCCTGACTTCAGTGGTCCTCTAGGAAGCATGGTTCAATTTACCAGCTAGAGAGATGAATAAATCAAAAACCAAACCCAGTGCTGTCGAGTCGATTCCAACTCATAGCGACCCTATAGAACAGAGTAGAACTGCCCCATAGAGTTTCCAAGGAGTGCTTGGCGGATTCGAACTTCCAACCCTTTGGTTAGCAGACGTAGCACTTAACCACTACACCACCAGGGTTTCCAGAGAGATGAATAAGTGTTGCAAAAACTTAATCAGAGAGAATTTGGGAAAACGAAAACAAAATTTTCACATGTATGAAATTTAATGCAGTTTGACTGGACTATGCTGAAATGTGCTTTATATGCATTGTCACATTTCATGCTAAGAATAGCAAGATGAAGTGGGTACTATTATATTTCTGTTTTTCAGATGAGGGGCCTGAGGTACAATGAAGTAAAGTAGCCAAAGTTATTTGAAACCTTGTTGTCTGACTACAGAACCCACAGGCTTAAGTATTATGGTGTCCTACATTATCTAATAACTGTTTATGGTCTTTCCAACTACTGGGTTAAGCGTTTTTCAAATATCGAATGGTTTTAAGGAAGGGTTGTATATATTGTTTGATCTTTAGGAGTTATTTTCTCTTTACTAGAGGGATGTGTCTATGATCCCCTCTATTGATAAATCATATTCTCCCAATGTGGCCTCTTCAAAGTGCTTTTTATATAGTTATTTTAAAATATTTTAATAGAGGTATTACCAACATCCCAAAGTTACAAATCAATCAATATATTGTGAAAGATGTATTAAGGAAGATAAGACTGCCCTAGTTTTTTTTTTTTTAGGGTAACATTTGATCATGGTTTGGGTGAAAGTTAACAGAACAAATTAGTTTCCCATTCAACAATTTTGACACATTTTGTTTCATGACATTAGTTGCAATCCCCCCAATGTGATAGCAGTACACCCTCTTCCTCTTTGGGTTCCTCTTTTCCATTTGCCCATCTTTTCTGCCCTTTCCTTTTTTCTGAATTTTATTTTTGGGCAAATGCTGCCTTTTTGGTCTCATATGGCTGATTGTTCTGAAGGGCACATTCCTCGTGGGTGTTATTGTTCACTTTACAGGCCTGTCTATTGTTTGGTTGAAAGGTGATCTCTGGGAGTGGGTTCTGTTCCAGTTTTGAAGGACCATAGTCTCGGGGGTTCCACCAGCCTCTATCAGACCAATAAGTCTGGTCTTTTTTATGAATTTGAATTTTGTCCTACATTTTTCTCCTACTCTGTCCAGGACTGTCTATTGTGATCTCGATCAGAGTGGTTAGTAGTGGTAGCTGGACATCACCTAGTTCTTCTGGTCTCAGGCTAGGCGAGGCTGTGGCCTGTGTGGTACTTTGTCCTTTGGACTAATTGTTTCCTTGAGTCTTTTATTTTCTTCACTCTTCTTTGCTCTGGATGGGTACTGACCAGTAGTTGTCTCTTAGATGGCTGCTTGCAAACTTTTAAGACCCCAAATGTTACTTACCAAAGTAGGATGTAGAACACTGTCTTTGTGGACTATATTATGCCAATTGATCTAGATGTCCCCTGAGACTATGGTTCTAAGCTCTCTAGCGTGGTGACTCAGTCCCTCAATTTGTTTGGTTATGGCTAAGAAGTTTTCATAACTCTGCCATCTGTGTGCTCTACTATATATATGGATATATTTGCAGCACATACACATATGCATGCAGAAATATCTTCTACAAAACCTATATATGCTTGTCGGTATACTTCCATATGCCCTCCAACACCTGTTCAGCTTACATATCTACTTACTCATAAATTATTATTTGTTTATTACTATTATTGCAGGATTGTGTATGCAATGGTATTTACTGTTGTTTACTTGTACTCCTGTGTTCCTCCCAGTGTCTTCCTTTTCCTTGGTCACATTGTGCTGACATCCCCCTTGTTGTGTATTGCTTTTCCCTTCACCCAAGTTAATATGCGTCTACTATTTAGTTAATGATTTTCCTTCCCTTTCCTCCCATCCCTGATAACCAGCATAATGCCCTCCAGGTTCATCCATGTTGTGAGAGGTTTCTCAGATTCATTGTTATTCTTTAACATTGTGTCGTATTCCATTGTGTGCATCTACCTAAGTTTGTCTATCCATTCATCTGTTGACAGACAGTTAGGTTGTTTCTGTCTTTTTACTATTGTGAATAATGCTGCAATGAACATGGGTGTGCGTATATATGTCTATTCATGTCATTGCTCTTATTTCTGTAGGGTATATACCTGTTAGTAAGAGTGCTGGATCATAAGGTATTTCTATTTCTAACTTTTTAAGGAAGTGCCATACTGTTTTCCACAGTGGTTGTACCACTTTACAATCCTACCAGCAGTGTACGAGAGTTCCAGTTTCCTCACACCCTTGCCAGCATTTGTTGTTTTCTGTTTTTTTGATCATTGCCACTTTTGCTGGGGTAGGATGATATGTCATTGCTGGTTGATTTGTGTCTTTCTAATGGCTACTGATTGTGAGCATCTCTTTATGTATTTGTTGGCTGCCTGAATATCTTCTTTGGTGAAGTGTCTGTTCATGAAGACTGCCCTAGTTTTTTTTGGCAATTATTTTATGATATTTCTGATTAATTGTTTCATTTGGGCCATTTCAGTGTTCAGTGGTCTTCATTTGTTAGTGTTGATTAAGGAGTGCCATGCCTTGCTGAAATCTGACTCGTTTTGACCACCAAATGTGAATTAAAATCAATAGAAATGTCATTAGCCTCCCAGTACCATGAAAGATAATATAACCATTTCTCATGCATTCAGTTTATTAAAATTTGCTAAAGTGTGAAATATATAGGACAAGTAATGATGTTTTAATCTTTCACCAAGGTAACAATTGAAAGCTGATTGATTCCATTCAGTAATTATAAAATCAGAATGATGGAAGATTGTAATCAAGTAGGATTCATTCTCCTACTTTGTCACTCCTCCATGCAAGAAAAAATCATCTCTTTTATCTGAAAAGAAATCAAACTTCTATTTGCTTCACTGAATTCAGGAGATAGATAATAGCCTTTCCTGACTGGCAGGGATGGCGAGGTTGCTGCTGCCTACTAATAGAGAAGAGTGGAGCAGCCCTTTTTTAAGGCTGAGTTGTCTATGTGAGAAGGGCCAACTCTATTGGGATATAAATATTCAAACTATAATATTCCTCCGACTTTTGTATGGCTTAGAGAGTGAGGTAGGGGCTTATATAATTTGATCTTTCTTTTCCTGGTTTCCTTTGGACAGTCCTGGGTGAATGTAGCTGAGCAAACGTTATAGGCCTGCAGGCAATTCACTTGCCTTGTAGAAAACTGAAGGGAACTTTCCTTGTTCCTAAGAGGCTGGCAATAACCCTAATTCCTTGTCTTTGAAGATATGCGAGAATTACAGTTAGCCTATAGAGATGTAGTTGCTAGGCCGAGAGTAAAGAGTAGCGAAGAGCACATCAGTGGTGGTAGGAAAAGGGAGGGGACTGATCCATGCCATTAGGCTTAAATCCTAGAAACTCAAACTCTGGAAGAGAAGCCAGGAGAATTAGGGATTTCCCACAAATCTAATGGTTCATATCCATCATCTGGTGGGCTTGGTTAGTGGCTTTGAAGATACAGGTTGGAGAACAGCCCATTAACAGGGGCAGATTACCCAACAAGCAAGGTAAGCATGGGTTTACTTACTAATCTGTAGTGAGCGATTTCACATTTTTTCACCACATCAAAGATTTTCCTTCGAGGTATGGCTGGCATCTGTCTCTCTCCCAATTCCACAGCACATTCCTACAGAATCTAAGCCTCTTTTCAAATCTACAATTCCTGACAGGGGTGGATGACCCAGTAAGCTTACCTGTGCTTACTTACTTATTGGATACTTAGTAAGTAAGCACAGGTAAGCCTTGCTTACCTTGCTTATTTGGATAATCTGCCCCTGAGCCCATACCTAGCTGTCATTGTTACATAACCCAGAACATGCCTAACTAGGAAACAATAAACTTTTTTAAAAAAATAATATTTTATTGTGTTTAAGGTGCGTTTACACAGAAAATTTGGTTCCCGTTTAACAATTTCTACACAAATTATTCAGTGATATTGGTTACGTTTTTCACAATGTGTCATTATTCTCATTCATTCCTTTCTGGCTGTACCATTTCCAGTACTCTAGTTTTCCTGCCCCCTTACCTTCTCATCTTGGCATTACAGTCAGTTTTCACCATTTGGTCTCCTAAACATGATTTTTTTAAAAGGAGCTCATTATTCACAGGTGATATTCTTTATTTTATGAACCAATCTGTTATTTAGCTAAAAGATGACCTTAAGGGATAATTTTGGTTTAAAGTTTAAAGTGTATCTCAGGGTGATAGTCTCAGGGAGTCTTGTAGGTCAACTGGTCCAATAAGTCTGGGCGTTTTAAGAATTTGAGTTCTGTTTTCCATTTTTCTCCTGTTATATAAGGATCCATCTCTTGTGGCCCTAATCAGAACGATCAGTAGTGGTAGCCAGGCACCATCTAGTTCTTCTGGTCTCAGGGTAGATGAGGCCGTGGTTCATGTAGACTAGTAGTCCTGTAGAGCACTTTCTTCTCTGAGTCTTTGGTTTCTTACTTTCTCTTTTGTTCCAGATGAGTAGAGACCATGGGAACAATAAACACTTACTGGGAAAATAAAAATTCCTCATGGAAGCCTTTCTTGCCTCACATGCCTGCCTCCTCCCCATTAGATCAGGTCCCCTGTTACATGCTATCAAAGAACACTGTGCTTTCCTTTTTCTCACATGAACATGTCTGTGGAATTACTTGATTAATACCTGCTTCCCCACCACTAGATTGAAAGCTTTGTGAGGCAAGGGACTAAAGGCGTGTATGCCTCTTCTCTACCATTGTGCTTTGAATGTGGGTGAATAAATATTCCTGGCATCTGCCCAAAGTCTCCTTAATCTCCCAAGGAATATGACATGCATAAGTACTTGAATGTCTTCTTAGAAAGTGTTTTTCCAGCCTCACTCAAAAAGATGTCCATCTGTCCCTTGACCCTTCTGTTTCCCACTCTACCAGCCATAATGATTAAATGTCTATAAACCAAACCAAACCCATTGCTGTTGAGTTGATTCTGACTCATAAGAACCCTATAGGATAAAGTAGAACTGCCTCACAGGGTTTCCAAGGAGCGCCTGATGGATTTGAACTGCAGCTATAGCTTTTAACCACTGCGCCACCAGGGTTTCCAAATATTTATAAGACCTGAGTATATCATGGTTTAGAGGGAACCTTATAACATACCACAAGAATTAATTCTGAAGTATTTTCAGAATTTTCAAAGGACTTGGATACTTTAAACTTGTATTTTAGATGTCATAGCCGGTAACCAGTTGCCATTGAGTCCATTTCGAGCCATGGTGACCTCATGTGGCAGAGACTTAGATTCTTTAAAGCTAGAGCATAAGAATGTCTTTGGAAGGCTCAGGGAGGTTGGAGAGAATATTGGGGTGATTTTTCTCTCTGCTGAACAAATATTTATTTTTGCTTTGTTATTGTTACTGACATTCCAATAGTTTTTCCATGGGCAGTGGAGCATTGTGAAAAGATTTTTGGTTTTGGAATTGGGCAGACCTGAATTTGAATCTCAGCCCTAAGAGTTACTAGCTATGAGGTCTCTCATCTGTAGACTTGGGAAAATAGCGCCTGTCTTGTGCTGTGAATTAGAGGTACTATCTTCATAGTGCCTAATACAGTGCCTGATATATTGCAAGTGCTAAATATGTAGTAGGTTACAGTAAAGATTATTTTCACCTAATTTCAAAAGTTGAAAATTATGGGTTGCCGAAGCCAGACAATTTAAAAATCCACAAGTTGTGAGACAGCACACAGGAGAAATACATATAGCTCTTTGAAGCCTCATGGAGAGACAGACTTTTTAGAATGTTGGAGGAAGTTTAATATTCAGGAACATATGGGTATTGACTCTACTTCCCCCATTATTCCAAGGTGTGGCTTTGCTGACAAATCTGTCAGAGAACCAGAAGAACTTGGCATTGGTACCCATTTTTTTTTTTTATTGACTTTTATTGAGCTTCAAGTGAATGTTTACAAATCAAGTCAGTCTGTCACATATAAGTTTACATACATCTTACTCCGTACTCCCACTTGCTCGGTACCCATTTCTTTTGATGGAGGTACATAGATTATTAGCGTAAATTCTGAAATGGCAATGTAGGTCTCAAGTTTAAAAGGGCACTGGCTTAGCAAGAATTTGGTGGTTTTCCTACCCTTGGTAGGACCCCAGCTTGCTCAGGGAATGTCCATGCTAGCTGCACGCTCTGTGGGAGAAAGAGAAAAGTCAGACCAAGATACACAGCATCTACTGCTATTGTCAGTGGAGCTTTAAGAATTCTTAGCTTAAAAAAAAAACAAACTGGGAGGTTACAGCAGGTATATCTGAGGGTCTTCCTGGTACTCTGACTTCTCTAGAAACATTGCAGTCCCTTCACCCAGTAGTTCTCACCCTGGCCTCATGCTAGAATCACCTGGGGAGTGGCTAAAAAAAAGACCAGGGCTTCAGTCCTACTCCAGACCAAATAAATCAACATTTTTAAATGAGGGACCCTGATATCCATATTTTAAAAAGCTCTCTTAACCCTCCTAATATGCCAGGGTGGAGAATCACTGCTGACCTAAATTTCTCAACATTAATCTCAGGAGCTTACAGGCAGGGAGACAGTAAATAGAAGGGTGAAATAGGCCATAAAAGAGCTTCTACCTCTGCTTTGGTTTGTTTGGTTGAGGGCACTGGTCTGGGAAACATGTCTTTTGCTAACATCACCTGGAATAGGGAGCTGATTGCTTTTAAACCACTAAAATCCCATAGGAGGTGAGGTGATGGGTTCTGGGAATGGGATATCAAGACGTGTCATTTAAAAGGCTGAGTTTTTAGGAAATGCTCTCCTTAGAGCGCTTCTCCTGGGCCTTATGGTTTGGCAGCTTTACATCCAGCACTTAGCTGCCCATCCTGATGGGGATCCTCCCTCTGATCTCAGAGTGCTGACGACCAATTTATTGGCAAAGGCTGGTTTAAAAACTAGCCCCTTCAGTGAGCTGCTTGACTGTCATCCACACACAGGCGAGGGCCCTTCCCGGCAGGCACTCCATCACCTGAGTGAGTGACACTGGTCCCACCAGCCCCCATGGAAAACCATGATCAGGAGAACTGGAGGGATGCCTTAGTCATCTAGTGCTGCTCTAACAGAAATACTACAAGTGATGGCTTTAACAAGCAGAAGTTTATTCTCTCTCAGTCTAGTAGGCTAGAAGTCGAAATTCAGGGCATCAGCTCTAGGGGAAGGCTTTCTCTCTCTGTCAGCTCTGGAGTATGGTCCTTGTCATCAATTGTCCCCTGGACTAGGAGCTTCTCTGCCCAGGAACCCTGGGTCCAAAGGATGCACTCTGCTCTCAGTGCTGCTTTCTTGGTCATATGAGGTCCCAATTTTCTGCTCACTTCCCTTTCCTTTTCTCTTGTAAGATAAAAGGTGGTGCAGGCCACATCCCAGGGAAACTGCCGTTATCAAGAATGTGACATGACCAAGGGTGTTACGTCCCACCCTAATCGTCTTTAACACATTCTAATCTTGCCTCATTAACCACGGCAGAGTTTAGGATTTACAACTCAAAGGAAAATTATATCAATCACAGAATGGAGGACAACAGCACAATACTGGGAATCATGGCCTAAGCAAGTTGACACATATTTTTGTGGGACACAATTCAATCCGTGACAAGGGATTCAAGAGATGTGATGGGTCACTCCTCCCTGTGCAGAGACTGAGACTCAGACAGGTAACCCCAGAGAGTTGCACAGGGTTAGGCAATGAGTTACGAATAGTGCAGGTCTATTCCCAGGTTGGAGTCCGTGGGTGGTGCAAATGGTTAATGTACTTGGCCGCTAAGCAGAAGATTGGAGGCTCAAGTCCACCCGGACATGCCTTGGAAGAAAGGCCTGGTGACCTACTTCAGAAAAACCAGCCATTGAAAACCCTGTGGAACACAGTTCTGCTGTGATACACATGGGGTTGCCATGAGTCAGAATCGACCCTGTAGCAACTGGTGTGTGTACTCATGTGAGGGCTTTTCCCCGTTTTATACCATTCTCTCCACTTTCTTTATTCCTCTGTTTTCCTGTTCTGTTTCTTTTTTCCTTCCTTTTCTAGTTTCCTACTCCATATTTGCCCATTACCCCCCATTTTTCTTTTCAATTTTGTCTTCTTAAATCTTTTGGCTTTAAGGCTTTTTTTGACCTTGCCTGAGGCACTCAGGCAGGAAAAGATTAATTCTTCTTATCTTAGATTCAGTCAGTTCCACGAATAAGGTGACTATTAAAAGTTTGTAATCTGTAGTCCAAAAGTCCAAACAATGCTATCAAAAGTGCAAAAAATAATAATAGGAAAATAGATAAAAAGGAAAGTAAACATTAGACCTTTCTGAACTCCTTCATAGAGGCAGATGCTGTAAGGTGGAGGGGAGTGAGGCCATCCTTTCCAAAACGCTTCACAGATGGGAATAGATGATGTTGGACAACTAGACTGTAGTGTGAAAACTCATTTGAAGAGAACTTCTTGTGGCGTCTCAGCAGGAGAACACTTTTATCAACGGGGTGGTTATTGCCTGTTGGTTGGAATTTTTTATTTTCTGCATTGTTCTGTTTGGAATCTTGGGGACTTAACCAGAGGATATTTCCTTCCATTTGTATGACTTTTTGTATTTGGACTAATACCTTCTCCCCAAACATTTTAAGTTGTGAAAATGTATTAAAGTGATGTGTATTTTTCCCTCAGATATTACCAAACCAATCCCTACAAAAGCAGAAAAAGGATAAAATATAGATCCTCAGGTATTTTTATTGAATTTATTTTCTGTTTTTTAAACTGTCCTGGAGTGAGCAGATGATCATAAAATTCTCTAGAGGGCCCAAATCTGTGTCCTATGCTTGGGGAAAATGATCCCTCTTAAAGTGCTTGTTAACAGGCCACTGTGGAGGACAGTAGTTGATTTTTGGTGTCTTGCATCCTTGGAAACTCTGTGGGGCAGTTCTACTCTGTCGTACAGGGTCGCTATGAGTCGGAATCGACTTGACGGCACTGGACTGCATCCATTCACCTCTGTGGAATCACCTCTTCCCCATGCTCAGGCCATTTCGTTAAATGAAACTGGCCCTACCTCCAGCTCCAGGAGGGGAGCATACGACCAAGGCTTAAGCCAATGTGTACATAGTGTTCTCCTACATGTAATGACTGGTGGGGAGACTGGCATGTGATGCAGTGGAGCCAGCAAGACTGTTGAGAGAGAAACAAGCACTGTTTTTCCACTTGAACCTGGAAGAAGCTGTAGATAACCATACAGGAAAAGTCCATTAGAGTGTGAACCAACACAGATGATAAAACCTGATCGAAAACAGAAAATGTTTGAATATACTGAGAGGAGATTGAGACAATTGGACAGAGTTTGGGGATAAATTAATGAAGGTAAGTATATAGAAAACTTACATTTTTTTAATACTAGAGAAAATAAACACTTGTTCAGGAAAGGAAAGATAATGATATACGAAGAGCCAGAGTACCCAATAAACAAAGTAGGCACGGTCCCAATTGTGCCTCCTCACCAGTCTGCAGTGCACAGTTTCACCTGTCCCCCACCACGCTGATGATTGATGAAACCCAGGTGAAATTGCTGGCCACAGATTAGCAAGTAGATACAATTAAGCCCGTGTGTACCTTGCTCAAAGCAAGCCAGTGCATACCGTGCTTGCTGGTTAATCTGCCCATGGGTATACGGCATGGTTTAGTTGTCAAGAATTTACATGGTCATATTACTGTAAATATTGACTATTTATCTTGCCAAAATGATAATGTAGTGGGAAGTATGTGTGTGTAGTGGGATAGTGTATATGTCTCTCTCTGTGTGTGTGTATGAAATAATTTTCCGAAGTGCAGCGTCAATATGTGATGGCTAAACTGAAAAATCAAAAAGTAGAAACATAAACGTGTTATTTAGAGATATCATAGGAAGGTAAATACTAAATGATTCAGTTAAAAGAGCTGAAAGTAGTTGCCTTCTGGGAGTAGGAATCAGGAGGTAGAGAATTTTGGGGACTGTTGTTTTTTGAATAAGAACAGATTATACTGTGTGCATGAATAACTTTTTTTTTTTTTACTGTGCTTTAAGTGAAAGTTTACAATTCAAGTCAGTTTCTCACACAAAAACTTATACACACATTGTTATGTGACCCTAGTTGCTCTCCTTACAATGTGACAGCGCACTCCTTCTCTCCACCCTGTATTTCCCATTTCTTTTCTATTCAACCAGTCCGTGTCCCCCTCTGCCTTCTCATTTTGCCTCCAGTCAGGAGCTGCCCACATTGTCTCATGTGTCTACTTGAGCTAAGAAGCACACTCCTCACAAGTATCATTTTATGTCGTATCCAGTCTAATCTTTGTCTGAAGAGTTGGCTTCAAGAATGGTTTTAGTTTTGGGCTAACAGAGAGTCTGGGGGCCATGACCTGTGGGGTCCCTTCAGTCTCAGTCAGACTGTTAAATTTGGTCTTTTTACTAGAATTTGAGTTCAGCATCCCACTTTTCTTCTGCTCCATCAGGGATTGTCTGTTGTGTTCCCTGTCAGGGCAGTCATTGGTGGTAGCTGGGCACCATCTTGCTTTTCTGGTCTCAGGCTGATGGAGTCTCTGGTTTATGTGGCCCTTTCTTTCTCTCGGGTTCATATTTTCCTTGTGTCTCTGGTGTTCTTCATTTTCTTTTGCTCCAGGTGGATTGAGATCAACTGATGCATCCTAGATGGCCGCTTGCTAGCTTTCAAGACCCCAGACTCCACTCACCAAAGTGGGATGCAGAACATTTTCTTAATACACTTTGTTACGCCAATTGACCTAGGTGTCCCCTGAAACCATGGTCCCCAGACCCCAGTTGTGCTGACTTCCCCTGTATTGTGTGTTTGCATGAATAACTTTGATGTAAAGAAAAACTACTTATAAAAGAAAATTTGAATCTATGAGCCAAATTACTTGTAGAACTAAGGAATGTGCTGACCTTGGACAAAACTATGAAACTGGATAAATTTACTTTGAAGGCCAGTTGCCCACAGATCTGTATCTCTGTTTCCCGGGCAGGGGTGAGAGGTCACGGTCAGAGTTCCTCCATAAAGCCTTCACTTCTCCTCTTATCCCATATTCAAATCTTGTTCTTAAAAAGAACAAAAATCTTTTTTACTCTCAAGTTTGTAATTACAGTTTAAAAACATAAGTTCATTTTGTTGTTGTTAGTTGCCATTGAGTCATTTCCAATTCATGGCAACCACAAGTGTGCAGAGTAGAACTGCTCCATAGGGTTTTCAAGGCTATGACCTCTCGGAAGCAGATTGCCAGGTCTCTTTTCCGAGGAGCCTCTGGGTGGATTCAAACCATCAACCTTTCGGCTAGTAGTCAAGGGCTTAGCCGTTTGCGCTACTGAGGTTCTCCTTAAAAAGTTTTATTTTAACAGAGAGCTTTTCTTAAAACTGAAGGAGATTCTAAAGATGAAATTTTAGACATGTGTTTCCTTGGGGTGGGAGTTACTGGCAACTTCTTATTCCTCTGGGGTCCCGAGTCAGATAAGCTCATTTGTGACTAGTAGCTAAGAGCTAAGTGTACTTGGGCTCTTACCTGATCTTAAGGCAGATGTCCCCTCAGGCATTCACTCTCAAGCAGTTGCTGTCTAATTAACCCATGGTGAGTCCATGTGTATCAGAGCAGAACTGTGCTTCATACCACAATTTTTCAGAAGTAGATCACCAGGCCTTTGTTCTGAGGCACCTCTGGGTGGACTCAACCCTCCAACTATTCTGTTAGCAGCTGAGCACAATAACACTTTGTCCCACCCAGGAACTCCCCTATTCAGTCCAGCCTGTCCTTAATCCTCCTTGTGGGACAGAGAAGCCCAGAGCTTGCACTGCTGCTTTTCACCATCAGAGGGCAGTGGGGCTGAGTGCTCCAGAAGGTGGGGAAAAGCTTCCAAGCACCTGGGGAGTGGGAGGAAGTGTCTTGCAGTGTTTGCACTTAAAACATTTCAGTAGCTAGATATTTCATTGGTACAAATGGTGTGTTTTCTTCTAAATTTCGTGCCAATTCAAAAAGGCAGGAAGTTTGATCTTAATGCATTTGCCATGGCAATCTATTTCACTACGAACCAGGAATTTCTTAGGAAATGAAGAGAATCACAAGAAAAGGTTTAGATTGGCATTTCTCCATTTTCCGGCTTGTAGAATAGATATGGTACATGTTCTGAAAGAGCACGATGTCAGCTGGAACGGTGGTCTGCTTTCTTTCCTATTATTCTGAAATAGATGTGCTTCTCATACGCACAGAAAGACAATTTACCCCTGATTTCTATCTTGGGGACAAATCTGGCTTATTAGTAATGTTATTTGTAAACTGCTAACTTGGTTCCCTGTTCTGTTGTGATGCTATCTTGATGGGTTGCTGTGAAAATTTGAAGATATCTGTCAGGCAGGAAAAAATTATGTAAAAATGATGTGGGTATATAAAATGGGATCGACAAAATGTAATGAACTCCTCCTGGGCTGAAAAGCAGAGCTGCATATGTAATGAAGTACTTTAGGATTACGTCACCTTTTATATAACATCTGGTAGTGACTTTTACTTCAGAGCTAATTTGAAGAAGCCAGGCGCTTTTCTTTTCCCCTCCCCAAGACTGCCTTTATCTGAAAGAAAAAAGAAGAAACCGTTATATTTTGCATGCAAAGAAAGTCAGAGTGGCTAGATTACTCCCTTAGGGTAATGGAGAAAGAAAACAGAAATTGAAAAAGGTCAGGTGAACAGAGCAGAAGGAATGAAGAGGTTTGTGTGATTCTTAGTGAAACTGGACCAGTCTAAGCAACCAGACAGGAAACCCTGGTGGAGTAGAGGTTAAGAGCTATGGCTGCTAACCAAAAGGCTGGCAGTTCGAATCCACCAGGTGCTCCTTGGAGACTCTATGGGGCAGTTCTACACTATCCTATAGGGTTGCTATGAGTTGGAATTGACTCGATGGCAGTGGGTTTTAAGTAACCAGACAGCTAATCTTGGTGACTTTGCTCTTCCCTCTTCTCTCCTCCGCCCCTTGCATGGCTACGATTCCACAGACCTGAGTGAAGAATGCTGTGGAAATAGTTTCTCCTTAAATATTTTTTCTGAAGTGAAGAATTGAGAAAATTATTAAGATAATTCAGGAAAATCCTAAAATTTCTTCATTTGGCCTTTGAGGAAAAAACTTTATTTCTAACCAACACTTCTCTCCCCCAATAATATCCAGCCTTTTTGATCTGTCACAATGAATTACTGAGGTAATTAACTCACCACTTTAATTTGTCTATGTGGACAATGGTGAATGGTCTTCAATGAAATTAAACTGGGAGTCACATCTTTGAAGCCAGGGACTAAGGAGGGGAGAAGACCCTCTTTGTATCTCTTCTTTTCTGTCTTCATAGCCTCTCTGCCTATGCTTACCTTTGCACAACCTGGACCTTGCTGAACCATATTTGCTGACCTCATTGTCATTCTTCATCATTTTTTTTTTTAAAGCCTCCATTACCGCTTCAGCCCTGATGGTACAATGGTTAAGTGGTTGGTTGCTAACCAAAAAGTTAGCGGTTTGAATCCACCCAGTAGCACCACAGGAGAAATACCTGGCGATCCACTGCCCTAAAGATTACAGCCTAGAAATCCCTATGTTGTTTTTGTTATTAGGTGCTGACGAGCTGGTTCGAACTTAAAGCAACCCTATGTTCAACGGAACGAAACCCTGCCTGGTCCTGTGCAACCCTCACAATCATTATGTTTGAGCCCATTATTGCAGCCACTGTATCAATCCATCTCATTGAGGGTCTTCCTCTATTTTGCTGACCCTCTGCTTTACCACGCATGATGTCGTTCTCCAGGAACTGGTCCCTCCTGATAACTTGTCCGAAGTATGTGAGACGTAATCTCGCCATCCTTGCTCCTAAGGAGCATTCTGGTTGTATTTCTTCCAAGACAGATTTGTTCATTCAGAAATCCCTATGGGACATTTTTACTCTGTCACATGGGTCACTGTGAGTCAAAAATTGACTTGATGGCACCTAACAACAACAACAAACATTGCTTCAACCCTGGAAATGCCCTTTTCTGAAATTTAAGATCATGCCTAGAATTCAGAATAGAGAGTGTCTTACTTTGTACCTAAGGGGTTCTCAATAGTGTGCTTGAAAGTTAGTTGAATATTTGAAAGTTGAACAATAGATTTGAATGTCGTAAGGAAGAATTTGTTCTCAGAGCTGGAATGTATGATGAAATCCCTAATTATGATTTCTGCCAGTGTCACCTCCCTCAGGCCTTGGCAACCCTGTGGGTGGGTGAGAACAGGCACATGGGCTGGAGTGGGTGGCAACTGCCAGTTGTCATGGGCTGAACAAATTAATCCAGGAGTCTCTCTTTCCAAGACTTAGCTCTTCTTGTCTCAGCTCACCCTGAAATGGCCAGGGCTAGAGTAACAGGGTCTGGTTCTCACCCTACCTTCAAGAATAACCACATGTGACCCCAATGGGGTGGTGGAAATGGGGTTGGTGGACGTGGGGTTGTGGGGCATTGGAGTGGTTGGGGCTGGTCAAGGACTCCTTCAGGGATGGTGGTTCTGGGTGAGCTAGCAAACTCTAGGCTCCTTGCGTGGTAGGGCATGGTCCTTCAGTTTGGTCAGTGCAGACTCATGTCTGGTATTGTGGGGAGGAGGTGCTGGAGAGATTCTTTTGTTGTCTCAGCTAGGACCTGGTCCCTTTTCCCAGTAGCTGTGGCTACCTGGCATGAGATAACTCTATCATTATTCTAAGGTAATTTTAGGAAGCCTGAATTTTCAGTATGAAAGGTTTGGAGGTGTTGATGTTTAATATTTGATAGTATGGTTTCTTGATTATCTATTACTGTGTAACACACTCCAAACCTTAGTGTTTTAAAATAAAAACCTTTTAATTATCTCATAATGTTATGGCTCAAGAATTTGGGCAAGGTTTGACTGGGTGATTTTTCTGCTCCACATGGCATGAACTGGAGTCACTTGGTGTTCTTCACCTAGTGCTGGTATAGGCTGAAGGGTCCAAGACGGCTTCACTCACATGCCTGGTGTCTTGGCAGGGATAACTGAAGGGCTGGACTCTGGGCCTCTTTCCTTTTCCATGTTGTCTTAGGGCATCTCCACATGCTCTCTCTAGCTGGGCAGTGGACTTTTTACACAGTGGCTAAGGGCTCTAAGAGAATAAGGCAGAAAACTGTCAGTTGTTTTAAAGGGTAGGCATGGCACCACTTCTGTCATATGCCATTGGTCAAAGCCCTCACAGGGCACCCCAGAATCAAGGAAAATGGAAACAGTCGCCACCTCTTGAGGAGAGGAGTATCAGGAATCTGTGGCCATCTTCAATCTACCACGTGTTGGTTGCATAAATATAGAATGTGTAGAAGTGGAAGAACAAAGAGAGTATGTGGAGGAAAGGCGTTCCCTGTCTTTGCCTCCTAGTTAACAATCACAGTTTTCCCGAGTCATCAAGGACTAAGTGCACTGTTCCTGCTGTCGCCTGAGGAACACGTTCTGCCATACCAGGGCAGAGCTGAGGTTTGTGTCCTCCTTTGTGCTTTTGGTTTACAATAAAACTATTGTTAAAATGCTTACAAACCCTGATGGTTGGTGCACTTGAAAAACATAAATGGATAATGTCTGAAGGACATTTTGGATATTATAATGGCAAGTGTCCAAAGGAAGAGTTGGAAACATTTCTCATTTTCTCCACTGTGTCACACAGCTGTGCCAATGACTAAACAAGCAATGGGTTATGCAGGTCTTGAAAATTTTTCAAAACTTTCTTTTTGTGTACAACAGAACAGAGGAAAAGGAGAAAATTGTTTTTACAGTCTAATTTGTACATATAGTTCCTTTGCCAATAAGTTCAATATAATATATAAGATTCCTGCAAAAGCCTTCATAAAGATGATAGCAGTAGAATGTTTCTCATTGTTCTAGGTGTGATACAATACTGGCAGTGTCATGGGGCCCCCTTTTAGGTACCCATTTTATTTAACTAATTAATTTTCAAAAAACAATACATGCACATAGTACAATTTTTAAATGAACAAAAGAGTATTGAATACAAATTTCCCTCACATTTCTATCCCTGAGCTCCCATGTCCCTTCCTCAAAGGCAGTCATTCCTTTTTGTATATCCTTCCAAACAAGTTTTATGTATATACAAACACATACACATATGTATGTTTTTGTGTAAAAAAATGTATATAATTACATATGTATATATATGTGTGGAGATACTTATAAAAATATCAGCACACTGTGTACCCTGTTCCGTACCTTGCTTTTTCATGAAACAATATATTGGAACTGGTTCCATATCAGTAAATATAGATTCACTTACTTTTTTTCTAAGAGTAGCATAGCCTTCTATTGCATAAACGTTCCATCTTTTTTCTTCTTAAAACCAATCTCCTGTCGATGAATGTTTAGGTTGTTTTCAATCTTTTGCAGTTACAAGCAACACCACAGTGAATAACGAGTCTTGGGTGTGCATATTTGTGCACATGTGTGACTATATCTAGAAATAAAATTGCTGGGTTGAAGGGTATGAGCATTATAATTTTGATAGCTATCACCAAATTAACCTTCATAGAGATTCTATTAGTTTGCATTCTTCCATCCAGAAATGTATGAGAGTCAGACTTTCATTTTATATTCTGGGGGCTGTCGGTAGAATTTGGTCTAAGTAGGTCATAGGCGAAGCTAGTTGTAAGATTGCACAAGGAAACATAGATATTTGTGTTTTTATATCAGCCTTCATTTTATGAGGTTTCTAAGTAGTTTTTCAAATATGCAGGCAAAATAGACCAGCATCAGGCAGTCCTCTCTACTAGGAAGCCTACCACACAGAGGAATGGGAAGACTGGACTCAGAATGATAAGGATCTGTTCCTAGTCTGACGCTGTCAGTAATTCACTGTGGGGTCTTGATTAGACCAATAATCCTTTCTTTGACCTCGGTTTTCTTATTTGTAAAATGAGTATTTGGAATATGATCCCAGAAGAGTCCTTGGATCTGAAATTATTTTATTTAATGAAACTTCTTTCACTTTTTGTAATATACCAAAAGTTCATATATAGGAACGGCTACATAATTTGTGGGGTCTTGGGCAAAATAAAAATGAAAGGGCCCCTTATTAAAAAATTATTAAAAATTTCAAGATATCAAAAGCATAGCCACAACACTCATTAAACCAAGTGTGGGCTGTTCTGAGTGCAGGTACCCCATGCGACTGCACAGATCATATGACCTGTTCCTCTTAAAGACTCTTGCCTCCAAATCGATGATTTATTTCTACTTATGTATTTGGTTGCAATTTGACCTAGATATGTGTTTGAGATGCCCACCATTCTTTTCAAAGGAAAATTGCCTTTGTTCCAAGCCCCCTGTTGAAGGAAGCTGCCCTAAACTGTAACTAGTATAATGGGTAATTGGTGATTGGAACAGGCAGACATGTGACTCAAGGGCAACCAATTCATCGGCTAGTGAGTAGCTTGTAGGGTAGCCTGACAGAAAGAACTCTGACCAATGGGAGGTAAGTAATTACACTGGCTTAGAGAGATTCTTTCTAGAATTTGAATTGAGAAATGTGGAGAGGATCAGCCAGCAAGATTGGGGATTGGGAGTAGTGAGAGGAGGGGTGGATAAATGGAGTAAGGAGAAGCCACACACATTAAAATGTGTAACCAAACAGTGAATTTTTCATACTTTAGAGAGCCCAAATGAATTTATTTCCGTCCTTTGCAACCCAAAGAGTATAATTAACCTGGTGTTATGCTAGATCATAGCTTTAGCCTATTAATCTGCAAGAAATTAGATGACACATTGTATTGAGCAAATCTGCTGCAAGAGATCTCTTTGAAGTGTTAAAATGCAAAGATGTCACTTTAAGGCTAAGGTGTGCCTGACCCAAGCCATGGTGTTTTCAATTGCCATATACACATGTGAAAGCTGGACAATAGATAAGGAAGATGGAAGAAGAATTGATGCCTTTGAATTATTGCGTTGGTGAAGAATATTGGATATACCATGGACTACCAGAAGAACAAACAAATCTGTCTTGGAAGAAGTACAGCCAGAACGCTTATTAGAAGCAAGGATGATGAGACTTTGTCTCACATACTTTGGACATGTTATCAGGAGGGACCAGTCCCTGGAGAAGGACATCATGCTTGGCAAAGTAGAGGGTCAGCAAAAGAGAGGAACAATCTCAACCAGATGGATTGACACATTGGCTGCAACAATGGGCTCAAACATAGCAATGATTGTGGGGATGGAGCAGGACTGGGCAGTGTTTGGTTCTGTTGTGCATAGCGTTGCTATGAGTCAGAATCAACCTGACGGCCAAACAACAACAAAGCATCTAGAGAGTGTGGATTAAGAGCAAGTAGAAGTATGGGAATAGAAAATAGCTCCTGAACCTGATTTTCTTCTTCATCTACCATCTACTGCATTGGGATCAGCTGGCTGGGTAACTGTGTTGGCCAGATGAGGAGTGATCTGAGCTCATTGAATGGGACCCTATCTTAGTTATCTAGTGTTGCTATAACAGAAATACCACAAATGGGTGACTTTAACAAACAGAAATTTAGTTTCTCACAGTTTAGAAGGCTAGAAGTCCGAATTCAGGGCACTGGCTCTAGGTGGAGGCTTTCTCTCTCTGTCAGCGCTGGGGAAATGTCCTTGTCTCTTTTCAGCTTCTGTTCCTGGATTCCTTGGCGATTTCCATGTGGAGTAGCATCTGCCTTCCCCCATGTATGCTTCCTTGCTTCTGTGCCTTATCTGCTCTTTTATATCTAAAAAATTATTGACTTAAAACACATCCTACACAGATATGGCCTCAATAACATAACAAAGAAAACCCTATTCCCAAATGGCATTACATCCATTGGTAGAGGGGTTAGGATTTACAACATATATTTTTAGAGGATACAATTCAATCTATAATAGGCCCTTCTGTCTTTTTCCCCCACTTCATTTATTCTTATCTTAGCCAACTTTCTTACATATCCCTAGGACTGTTTTTTTAACTTCTCCTAAGTTATTCTTGACATCTTGTTCTACTTCCAGTGGAGTAGCTGTAGGAAAAATGTAGCTGTCAAATGTGCAACAAGACACACATTTTCTTGGTATGTATCTTTTTCTTTTGGTTGAACTATGCTAATGGAGTCCTTGGAGTCTGCAGTAGGCTGAGGCAGGAGCTGGACTAAGTGACTTCTCCAAACTTTTTGCAGTTTAGCTATGTGAAGGAAAGGAGTCCAATATAGACATTTCCCCAACCCCTAATTATAGAACATCTATACAATCGTTTGATGCTTTTCCCTTTCCTTCATGGTTCAATAGAGGCTGAGTTTGTTGGTCTTCAGATGAATAACCAACTAATTTGGTCAGGAATGTCATGCAACTTATCACTGACAGTAATTTGCTTTCTAGGATGCATTAAAATCAGTGGTGTGTGGGTGTATTACTTATATCAAAACATACTGCACAGGGTGGCCTATTTAACTGAGGCATGTGGAATGGGTTGTGATTCACATGAACCACTCTGTAGCCTGAGTACCCTGGGTAAACATGGAATAGGACCCAGAGTGCTCATCTTCCTCACAGGTGCATTCGTCAGGGCACATTTTAGCTGTGTGTTGTGTACATAGTCTTTATGGGGTAGGCTAGGAAACCAAATCACTCAACTGGTGTTTCACATAGAGAAAGGTACATTTCAGTTTACCTTTCTGCTCATGCACTGTCTCCAGGGTCCTGCCCTGAAAGTACCCAGGTCTGGGAGGGGAAACAAAAGTAAAAGGCCTGAAGTTCTGTGTTCTTCCTTGGCTGGGGCATCAGCTCTACTTTACCATTACCCAATGGATATCTCCGTGAGCACCTGAGCATCAGTGCAAGGACTGTCTTGAGCCTGTGGGCTGTCTGGGATGATTACTATGGGAATATACTGGAACTGTGTGTGGCCAACGTTTTTGTACATGTGAAAGGAAAAATGAATCTGGTAATATATCTAGGTTTGGATTTTGCTATAGCTTCCAAGAACCTAAGCTTTTCCATGTCTCAATTTTTGCCTCATAAAATGGGGTTACTAATGCTGACATTACTTTTAATCCTGAGACTAACCCCCACAGAGATTATTGTAATATGCCTTTTCTCCATGAAACATATCTAGGTTTTTGAAGATGATAATAATTTAAGTATGATTTTCTTAGTAGTAGAGTAAATATCTGGGAATATCTGACTGATTGAAAAATGGATCAGAAAAAACATCTAAGTGTTCAAAAACGGGACCAAGCTATAGGAGACACATGTTTTAAAATTTATTAGGAAGCCTCAGAGTTAATAGAATATTGGGTGATGTGGACCAGAATGATGTAATTTATTTAGGCATTTAAAACATTGTTGGTAAATTGTCTTGTAACGGTCACGAAGGCAATTTGGCAATCAGAGGTGAGAGAACAAGAACTCTCAGGGATTAGAATCTGACTATCCCGAGGAAATTTAGAGGTGAAATTAATGGCTAATTCCTAGGATGCAGAGGGATTAATGGAGTTCCTGGGTGGTGTAAATGGTTAAGTACTTGGCTGCTAACAGAAAGCTTGGCACTTTGAGTCCACTCAGGCACTTCAGAAGAGAGGCCTGGCAATTTACTGGTTATCTACTTGCAGTACATGAGCCACTGAAGACCCTGTGGAACACAGTTCTACTCTGACACACATAGGTCACCATGAATCAGAAATGACTGAAGGGCAACTGTTGTTTTTTTTTTTTTTTTTTGACCGCAGTGATCTCTTCTAGAGGCAGTTTGGCTTATTTTCTCATTTATTTTTCCTATTTGGTTATGAGAACATTCTCATAAACTTACATATTTCACAGCTCACATGCTAAGTTCTGAAGCAATGCCATTTGATTTACGACTGAATATAGACCTGTCATTGAACACTACCCATTTATACAGAGTCGTGTTTTCTTCTGCAAAATCTTCAAAGAGAACAAAATAAATGACATAAACAGCACGCAGGATTTTCTAGGGTGCTGTAAAAGTCTCATGCTTTTTACCATGACACCACGACTCTACATTTGGTGAGTAATGCAGCTCTGCACCCCCACACAGCAAGGCTGGTGATGGCCGCCCACTCGAGCCCGAAGGCTCTTGTATGGAATAAGAGAGAGTGTACAATTTGCGGATTAAATGAAATGTCAATGAACAGTAGGAATTAGACATTATTGTGAGAAATTCTGGAGGCTGGAATGAATGTGGAAACTGGGCAATATGACGAAACACTTCTCTTAAACATTTTCCCTGCCTCTGCTTATCTTGGTTGCAAAGAGTTCAAATGATATAAAAGAACATAGGTAAAAAGTAAAAGTCCTAATCTCTCCTCCCTCTTGAATTTTACTTCCCTCCCCAGAAGTAACCACTGTTTGGTGTTTTCTTTATGCATAAACATTTCACATCCGAATGTGTAGGTTTTGTAAAAAAAGAAATGGAATGATACTCTATACTTCGCCTTGTCATTGTCTTAGAGAGTGCAAATAGATCAACTGCATTCTTTCAAACTGCGGTATGGCCCTTTCCTAGATGGCTTTCTCTGTTACAAACAATATTTTGGCTCTTGTTTATGCTTCTTTGTGCACAGGTAGTATTTTCTCTGTTCTCATGCTTAGGAGTGGATTTTTTTTTGATAGAGGTATGTGTATTTAAAATATTGAAAGATGCTTCCTTAAAAGAATACTGATTTTCATTCACACAAACAGTATATTCAAGTACCCATTTTTCCTACCTCCTTGACAACTTATCCATTTTATTAATTTTTGCCAATGCAGTGGGTGAAAATGAACAACATAGTTTAGTTTTTATTTCCTTGATTAGTAAAAGTTGAGCATCTGTTCCTGTATTAATTGGCCATTTGTATTTATTCTTCTGTGAAATGTCTGTTCTTGTCCGTTGAACATTTTTTTTTCTATTGTGTTGTTTGTTATTTTATTGGCTTAGAGTTACTCTTTATGCATTCTGGATATGAATTACTTGAATTTTATGTATTTCATGTATGTTATGTCCTTTGACATTTGTCTTTTTTATTCATTTGTGATATCTTATTATGTAGTCAAATCTGTCAGTCCTTTCCTTTATGGCTTAATGGTTTTATATCTACTTCAAGATTATAAAAATATTTTTCCTAAAACTTTGTAGTTAAAAAGATATTTAACCCTTAATGAATCTGATATATAGTTTTTTGTAATGTGTGCTAGGGAAACTTTTTTTTTTTTTCTGAAACAAAGTCTCATTTTCAGTCACACCCACGTCTCTATATATCCTGCATGTTTTTCTATGACACCTTAAATTTATGGATTCTTGCTGATGTCAGATGGATCTTGACTGAAAGCAGAGAACACCAGAAAGATGTTAAAAGGCATTTGACTGTGTGGATAATAACAAATTATGAACGACATTGTGAAGAATGGAAATTCCAGAACACTTAATTGTGCTCATGAGGAACCTGTACATTGAGTAAGAAGCAGTCGCTTGAACAGAACGAGGGGATACTGCATGGTTTGAAATCAGGAAGGATGTGCATCTGAGTTATATCTTTTCATCATACTTGTTCAATCTGTATGCTGAGCAAATAATCCAAGAAGCTGGACCATATGAAGAACAGGGCATCAGGATTGGAGGAAGACTCATTAACAATCTGCAATATGCAGATGACACAACCTTGCTTGCTGAAAGTGAAGAAGACTTGAAGCACTTACTGATGAAGATCAAAGACCACAGCTTTCAGTATGGATTACACATCAACATAAAGAAAACAAAAATCCTCACAACTGGACCAGTAAGCAACATCATGATAAATGGAGAAAAGATTGAAGATGTCGAGGATTTCATTTTACTTCTATTCAAAATCAATGCCCAAGGAAGCAGAAATCAAGAAATCAAACAACGTATTACATACATTGGGCAAATCTGCTGCAAAAGACCTCTTTCAAGTGTTAAAAAGCAAAGATGTCACTTTGAGGACTAAGGTGTGCCAAACCAAAGCCATGGTATTTTCAATTGCCTCATATGCACGTGCAAGCTGGACAATGAACAAGGAAGGCTGAAGAAGAATTGATGCCTTTGAATTATGGTGTTGGTGAAGAATATTGAATATACCATGAACAGCAAGAAGAACGAACAAATCTGTCCTGGAAGAAGTACAGTCAGAAAGCTCCTTGGAAGCGAGGATGGCGAGATTTCGTCTCATGTACTTTGGACATGTTATCAGGAGGGACCAGTTCCTGGAGAAGAACATCATGTTTGGTAAAGTAGAGGGTCAGTGAAAGAGAGGAAGACCTTACAGTGCGGTGGATTGACATAGTGGCTGCAACGATGGTCTCAAGCATACCGATTGTGAGGATGGCACCGGACCGGGCAATGTTTTCTTCTGTTGTACATAAGGTTGCTATGAGTCAAAACCGACTTGATGTCTGTAGAGTCAACAAGATGTTGTCTAACAACAATAGGATGTCTGTAGAGAAAACATCTGGAAATTGTATGGAAAATTTTGTGTGATAGTTTTAGGTGTATTTTTCTCTGTGGAGAGAGCCCTTGGTTTTCATCAGATTCTCAAAAGGATGCATGATTCTATTGAGGTTAGGAAACACTGTGTTACATTATCTCCTCTACTGCCCATTGGGAAGTCCCAAGGGGCAGTCTTGTTTCTATGTCCTCTTCCAGATTCCACCTTTCATTTCTTCAACTTTTCTTACTTAATATCAGTACCATTTTGCAATTAATTTATTCAACAAATGTTAAGTGAACACTTATTACTTTAAGCATAGCCTCAGACTATGGGGTTTGAAGCTCACTAAGATGTGAAAGCTACCCTCAAGTGGCTGATAGTTTAGTTGAGGGGACAGACAAATAACCCGACATGTTGGAAGACAGTGTGGTAAACGTTATGATAATGGCATAAATGGAGTTCTATGAAAGTTTAAAGGAGGAAGCAAGTCCTAGATTTTTTTCTTTTTTGGTAGGGAGCAGGGATCATTTCAGAAAGATTATCCTGGCATCAGTATGGAGAATAAAATGCAGGGGAAGGCTGAAAACAAAAAGACCACTAGGAAGCTATTGGAGAAACATAGGGGAGAAATGTTAGAGATTGAACTGAAGCCAAGTCAATGGTGAGGGAGTGAGTGTGAGGGATTCAGGACATACTGAGGAGGTAATAGACTGAAATTATTTGTTGAGCTACTGAATATGGGGATTAGTGGGGATTTAAGGTCAGGAACAGTTATCAGGTTTCTGTTTTGGGTTACTGGTTTATTGGTACAGCCATTGCTGAAATTGAAAATACAGACTAAGTTTTGAGAGAAAAGTTGAGTTTCGTTTTGCACATTTGCAATACTGCATACTGATATGTAGGCAGAAATGGATATGATCATCCTAAGAGAAGGTACAGACAGAAAAAATAGCTGGAGATATTAACATTTTAGGGGATTATGGAGAAAGGGAAAAGTTAACAGGTTGAGAAAGACAGAGATAAAAACCATCAAGAGAAAATAGTATCACAGAAGACATGGAAGGTGAGAAGGATGGAGTGGTTGCTATGAAGGTTTGATGGCAACTAGAGAAACTGTTATTCATTTCTGAAGTAGTGGAGCCACACTGTAAGGCTATTAATGAAGCTCCAAGAAGTTAGCCCCAGGGCTAATGAATTCAGTTATCTTGTAAAAAAAAAAAAAGTTATCTTGTAGGTATGTTTTATTCTTGAAGACTCGATAGCCGAACTTGATAAAGATTTCCTTTGACTTATATTCAGGGTATTAAAAATGTCTAACAACTGAGATTCCTTGGGCACTGACCAGTCAGAGTAGAAGCTATAACCTATCAGAACAGATGCTGTCCCGTAAACTGTGTTATGGTTTGATTTGTGTTCCCCCAAAAGATATGCTCAAGTCATAACCGGTGGTACCTGTGAATGTGATCATATTTGGAAATAACATTGCCGCAGATGTAATTAGTTAAGCTAAAATGAGGACGTAGTAGAGTAGGGACCCTAATGCAATATGACTGGTGTCTTTATAAGAAGAGAAGAGGCACAGAGAACAAGACAGACACAGAGGAAGATGGCTGTGTGAAGACAGAGGAAGGGATTGGAGTGATGCTTCCACAAGCCAAGGAACACCTGGGGCTACCAGAAGCTGGAAAAGACAAGAAAGAATCTTCCCCTAGAGACTTTTGAGACTGTATGGTCCTGCCAACACCCTGAATTTGGACTTCTAGCCTCCAGAAATGTGATAATAAACCTCTGTTTTTATAAGCCACCCAGTTTGTGGTACGTTGTCATGGCAGCCCTAGGAACTGAATATACAAAATGGTAGGGCCATACCAATGAATGTCAGCCTGGTCCTATCACCTGGTAGTTATCTGACTATGTGTACATGGATATCTCTCTTGGGAATGCCTTGATCAAAAGGACTAATTTTCAAGATTGGATTAGCAGGACTCAAAAAGGACTCTTTCACAGAAGCTGTTACTAGCATTGCAAAATGTTTGCAAACTTTCTGCTAAATTTTTTTGAAGATCACATTTGTAATCAAATAAAATTTTGTTGAAGGCTACAGAAGCAAGCAGACACACTGAACATTTTTGCATTTTTCCTCCTAAAAACTGAGATTAGCAGTTATGTGACAAGTTGAGGAGGAACAAAATGAAGAGTTACAAGGGCAATAAAGATTCTGGTTTTAAATGGCAATTTCCTTTTGAGCAGTAAGGTTAGGAGTAGAATGAACTTTTCCTATAGCAGAGCACAGGTGAAGGGGATATTTTTTGTTCCCTCTGAAGTTCTCTCAGTGACCAGTGCTAGCCTTGAAATTTAAGGTAATGTAAACTAATGTTGTATGTGTGGTCTATGTTTTTGTGATAGGGCAGGGCTATGGCACAAGCCGGCATCTTATAGTAGATGGGCTTTGTCATTTTAGCTCACGACTCCTCCTCGCTTATTTGTTGGTAAGTGTACAATCTTGCATTATCCCAAGAAATAATTTTTTCAAATAGGAGCTGCAGCATTTTTTTTCCTTTGACAAATGTCATATAGATAAACTTCTTGGAATAATTGGCCTTCTTTCAAAGATTTTCATGTGGGATATTTATAGTGAAATGTAAGTCTGTCTGATATATAAACACAGTTAATTACAGCTATTATATTCTTCTTTAAAATTTCCAATGATTGCTTAGAATGTCACGCCTCAATATACTTTCAAAAAAATCGGAATTTAAAAGTTGGTTTTGAAAAGAAGGAAATAAAAAATGAGAGTTCTGTGGGATGGATAAAGTGCTTAATGTTCTTTTCGTGGGTAGAGTCAATAATCTTAACTTTCTAGAGTAAAGAGAAAGAAAAACTATATTTGTTTACCCGTATTTAATGTCTATTGTCATTGTTATTATATTTTTTCCAAATTCTTTTATTTCACTTGTGTGTTGCAGAGGTGTTGACTAGATACAATAAATCAGAAACAGGATGAGTTGGTGCCAGCTCTTAAACAAGCCAGAAAATGTTCTTACCAAGGAAGTATAAGAAAAGGAAGAAATATCTAGAACAAATATTTCATCTATAGAAATACTAATGTTACTTGACAATGTTTCTAATCCTCTCTTTTGAGGTCACATCAATCTGGACAGGCTTGAAACACCAAGGTGGGGGCAATGGTCACAAATAGTTTTGACCCTGGGCAGTTACTAGGCGGAATCACTGGGATGTCAATTCTTTCCTTTCTCTTCTGCTTTCAAGCTCTCTTTCTTTCTTCGGCCTCGTCCTGGTTGATGCACACATTGTCTCCAAAGACTCTCAGACTCTCACTGTGCTGCTGTTGCCAACACTACTCTCTGTTTTGGGACTTGGTGGCCTTTATTGGGAGTTCATGCCACCATTGCCCTTGGTGACAATGTTGTAGTTGTTAGTTGCCATCAGGTCCACTCCAACTCATGCTGACCTTATGTATAACAGAACAAAATGTTGTCTGGTCCTATGCCATCTTCATGATTGTTGGTATGTGTGACTTCATTGTTGCAGCTATTGTGTCAGTCCACCTCAGTGAGGGTTTCCCTCATTTTCACTGACTCTCTACTTTACCAAACATGTTGTCCTTTTCTGGTGACTGGGCTTTCCCAATAATATGTTCAAAGTAAGTGAGCCAAAGTCTCACCATTCTTGCTTCTAAGGGACTTTCTGGTTGCTTTTCTTCTAAGACTGAGTTGTTTGTTTTTCTGGCAGTTCATGGTATGTTCAATATTCTTCCCCAACACCTCAATTGGAATGCATCAATTCTTCTGTCTTCTTTTTGTCAATGTTCAGCTTTCCCAGGAGTATATATGAGGTGATTGAAAAAACCGTGGTGACCTTGTAGTACGTGTCTAATGATGCCTGTCACACTCTTTCCTCACCAGTCTCACAGTTCTCTAGGTAGATTAGGTTTAGAAACTACAAATTGGTCCTCTTGACCAGGAAACCTATAAATTCCTTAGATGTAAAAGACTCCCTGAGAGTTCATTCTGCTCTGATGTTGCTCAGGAGATGGCCATGCAAATGAAATTCTACTTCTGAGGACCTTTTGAAACATTTAAAAAAGGGAAATCCTTCCATAAGTGTGCTTACCTGGTATTTCACCTAAATACCTAGAGTCTTAATTAAAACAACTTTTAAAAAAGACATTTCGTAAAACGATTCTTTATGGGTATCAGTAGCTCTCTTTATTTTCTGCAAATGATAGTGAGGTCATAAAATTAGATTTTATTGAAAGACTGACCATATTCTTAGTCCTACCTCAGTCTCTCTCTTACCCTGAATTTTATTTTGTATCACAAGTTTGTGTTAGGCAACTCTAGCTGTATACATTGCTTCTTACCATGGCCTTTTTCAGTCAAGAGCATTTATTGAGTACCTATGTGATGATGTGATGATACCAGGTACCATAAGAAATTATGAGTCTCTGCCTTCAAAATCCTTGTAGTATAGTTGACCCTATCGGGTCAGGCAGAGGCTAAGGTGTGGTCTTCAAGACATCAGAGGCTATATGTTTTGTCAGGTCAGGAGGTAATAGAGACCTGCAAGATTGACTGCAGGTGGCCAGCATTTCAGGTAGTATAGTGTAACTTTTAAGAGCATGGGCTTTCAAGTCAGGTAGATATGGGTTCAAATTTTGGCTCCATCATTCACTATCTGTATGCCCTTATGCAAATTTCCTAACTTCTTTGTGCCTTAGTTTTCTTATCTGTAAAATAGGAGTGGTAATATAACGATGAAGCAGTTCCTGTGTGGCACAAAAAATGCTTGACTACTAGCTGAAAAGTTTGTGGTTCAAACCCACCCAGAGGGGCCTCAGAAGACAGGCCTGGTGGTCTGCTCCCAAAAGGTCACAGCCTTGAAAACCCTATGGAGTATAGTTCTACTCTGCACATATAGGGTCGCCATGAGTCGGAGCTGACTTGATGGCAACTAACGATAGCAACAACAATATAATGATGCCTACTTTATATAGATTTACCTTGAGGATTAAATGGAAAAAGAAAAGTTCTTACTACTGAGCCTGGAACAAAATAAGTACCTAGCCTTCATATTAAGTGGCCTATTGGCCTCTTCTAGGAATCTGCTTGTCTCAAGGAGGGCCCAAAGGCAGAAATAACTTCACAGGTATTGAATACTCACACTATGCTAAGGGAGAGATGCTTTTTTTTTCTATTGAGAGCCACTGAACCCTGATAGAAAAGGATCAATTGAGGGCTTTGTAAAAAACTAATTTGCTTTTTTTTCCCTTAGGGAGATATAAAATACTGAATTTACGTACTTTTAAGAACAAGGAACATGGCACTTCACTCAATAAGTACCTTGAATAGATTTTTAGAACTTTAAGGGACCTCAGAGGCCATGCAGTAGAATCTCTTTATTTAACAGATAAGACAGCTAAGGGCTAGAAATATAAACTGACTTCATAATCACCCTCCTTGGCCACAGAATAAACCCTTTACTTCCAAGTCTAATTCCTAGAATTTTCCCACTGTACTTTGTGCCTGGTTGATCTCTAAAACAACAGGTGGAGGAAGAGAGGAAAATAAGAAGAGGGAGGGAGAAGAACGAGTGTGAGAGAGAGAGCGATAGAGAAAGAGAGAAGAAAGTACAGAGAGAGAGAGGAAAGTATGGAGAGAGAATGAGAAAAGGAAGAAACAAGGGAGTCATTACCAACAACCAATAGGGTTTCATTAAATCTATGTTATGTCAAGCTAACTTGATTTTCCGTTTTTTGAACGTGATTTAGATGAAAGTTTACATAGCAAATTAGTTTCTCATTAAACAGTTAATACACAAATTGTTTTGTTACATTGGTTGCCATCCCTGCGATGTGTCAACACTCTCCCATTTTCCACTTGAGGCTCCTCGTTTCCTTTTGTAGTTTTCCTGCTTTCTTGTCTTTGGTTTTCAGCTGTTGTGCCCATTAGTCTTGTATACATCAGTGAACTATAAAGCACATACCTCATGTGTGTTATTGTTGGCCCTATAGATCTGTCTAATCTTTGGCTGAACCTCAGGAGTGACTCAGTTCTGAGGTAAAATGTTGTCTGGGAGCCATACTCTAGGGATTTCTCCAGTCTCTGTCAGATCAGCAAGCCTAGTCTTTTTTTTTTTTTTTGTGAATTTGAATTTTGTCCTTCATTTTTCTCCTGCTCTACCTGAGACCCTCTATTGTGATCCCTGCCAGAGCAGTGGGTGGTGGTAACTGGGCACCATCTAGTTGTTCTGGGCTCAGTCTACCAGAAGCTGTGGTACTTGTAGTACATTAGTTCTTTGGACTAATCTTTCCTTTGTGCCTTTGGTGTTCTTCATTCTCCTTTGCTCCAGCCAGGATGGGACCAATAGATGTATATCTTAGATGGCCACTCGCAGGCTATTAAGACCCCAGATGCTACTCACCGCAGTTGGATGTAGACTATTTTCTTTATAGGCTATGTTATGCCAATTGAGCTAGATGTCCCTCGAGACAATGGTCCCCAGCACTCAGCTCAGTAGCTTGGTCTATCAGGGAGTTTGGATGTCTGTGAAGCTGCTATGATTTTGCCCCGGTCAAGTCATGCTGACTTCCCCAGTATCGTGTACTATTTTATCCTTCATCCAAGTTACCGCTTATCTATTATCTATTACTGTTTTTTGCTCCCCACTGCTCCCCTTCCTTGTAACCATCAAAGATTGTTTCTTTCTGTGTGGTAACATTTTCGTGTGTTTTTATAATAGTGATCTCATAAAGTATTTGTCCTTTTTTAAAAATTGTATTTTAGGTGACGGTTTGTGGAGCAAATTAATTTCTCATTAAACAATTAATACACATATTGTTTTGTGACATTGGTTGCCACCCCCATGACACAGCAACACTCCCCTTCTTGACTTAGGTTCCTGTTTACCAGCTTTCCTGTCCCCTCCTGCCTTCTCATCCTTGCCCCTGGGCTGGTGTGTCCATTTAGTTTCATTTTCTTCTATGGGCCTGTCTAATCTTTAGCTGAAGGGTGAACTATCAGGAGTGACTTCAGTACTGAGTTAAAAGGAAGTCCAGAGACATACTCTTGGGGTTTCTGCAGTCTCTGTCAGACTGGTAAGTCTGGTCTTTATTTATTTATTTTTGTGAGTTAGAATTTTGTTCTACATTGCTCTCTAGCTCTATCCTGGATCTTCTACTGTGATCCCTGTCGGGGCAGTTGGTGGTGGCAGCTGGGCACCATCTAGCTGTGCTGGACTCAGTCTGGTGGAGGCTGTGGTACTTGTGGTCTCTTAGTCCTTTGGACTAATCTTTCTCTTGTGTCTTTGGTTTTCTTCATTCTCTCTTGCTCCAAATGGGGTGAGGCCAGTGAAATATCTTAGATGGCAGCTCTCGAGCTTTTAGGAACCCAGACGCTACTCACCTAAGTAGAATGTAGTACATTTTCTTTATAAGCTATGTTCTGCCAGTTAAGCTAGATGTTTCCCGAGACCATGGTCCCCAGCCCTCAGGCCAGTATTTCAGTTCCTCAGGGAGTTTAGATATGTCTATGGAGCTTCTATGATGTTGCTTTGGTCAAGTTGTGCTGGCTTCCGCAGTATTGTGTACCATCTTACACTTCACCAAACTTACCACTTATTTATTGTCTACTTAGTATTTTTCCCTCCCCACCCCTCCCCTCCGTTGTAACCATCAAGAATTGTTTCTTTTTGTGTGTAAACCTTTTCATGTGTTTTTATAATTGTGGTCTCATACAATTTTTGTCCTTTCGTGATTGACTTATTTCACTCAGTGCAATACCTTCCAGATTCATCCATATTGTGAGATGTTTTGCAGATTCATCATTGTTCTTTATTGTTGTGTAGTACTTCATTGTGTGTATGTAGCGTATGTACCACAGTTTGTTTATCCATTCACCTGTTGATGGGCACTTAGGTTGTTTCCATCTTTTTGCTATTGTGAATACTGCTGCAGTGAACATGGGTGTGCACATGTCAGTTCATGTGATGGCTCTTATTTCTCTAGGATATATTCCTAGGCATGGGATAGCTGAATTGTACGTATGTCTATTTCTAACTTTTTAAGGAAGCACCATATTGTTTTTCAAAATGTTCGTACCATTTTGCGTTCCCATTAGCAGTGCGTAAGAGTTCCAATCTCCCCATAACCTCTTCTAACGTTTGTTATTTTCTGTTTTTTTTTTTATTTTATTTGTGCCAGTTATGTCAGGGTGAGATGGTATCTCATTGTAGTTTTGATTTGCATTTCACTAATGGCTAGTGATTGCAAGCATTTTCTCATTTGTCTGTTAGCTGACTGAATGTCTTCTTTGGTGAGGTGTCTGTTCATATCCTTTGCCCATTTTTTAATTGGGTTATTTGTGTTTTTATTGTAGAGATGTTGGATTTTCCTACAGATTTTCGAGATTAGACCTTGGTTGGATATGTCATAGCCAAAATTTTTTTCCCAGTCTGTAGGTTCTATTTTTACTCTTTTGGTGAGCATAAATGTTTAATTTTTAGGAGGTACCCTTTATCCAGCTTATCTATTGGTGTTGTGTATTGTTAATTATGGTTTGTGTGCTGTTTATGCCGTATGTTAGGGTCCGTAGTGGTGTAGTGGTTAAGAGCTATGTCTGCTAACCAAAAGGTCAGCAGTTTGAATCTGCCAGGTGCACCTTGGAAACCTTGCGTAGCAGTTCTACTCTGTCCTATAGGGTCACTGTGAGTCAAAATCGACTCGACAGCAACGGGTTTGGTTTTATTTTTTGGTTTAGTATTGACCCTATTTTTTCTTCCATGATCTTTAAGTTTTTAGTTTTATATTTAGGTTTTTTATTCATTTTGAATTAGTTTTTGTGTGTGATATGAGGTATGGGTCCTGTTTCGTTTTTTTACAGATGGACATCCAGTTTTGCTACCACCATTTGTTAAAAAGGCTGTCTTTTCCCCATTTAATGGACTTCGGGCCTTTGTCAAGATCGGGTGGCTGTCGGTAGATGGATTTATATTTGGGTTTTTGATTCTGTTCCATTGGTCAATGTGTCTGTCATTGTATCAGTCAGTACTGGGCTGTTTTGACTAGTGTAGCTGTGTGGTACTTTCTGAGGTCAGGTAGTGTGAGGCCTCCTACTTTGTTTTCTTTCTTCAATAATGCTTTACTTATCTGGGGGATCTTTCCTTTCCATACAAAGTTAATGATTAGTTGTTCCATCTTGTTAAAGAATGCTTTTGGTATTTGGATTGGGATTGCATTGTATTAGTAGATTGCGTAGGGTAGAATTGACATTTTCACTATGTTGAGTCTACCTATCCATGGGCATGGTATGTTTTTCTACTTATGTAAGTCTGTTTTGGTTTCTTACAGTAGTGTTTTGTAGTTTTCTTTGTACAGATCTTTTATGTCCCTGGTTAGATTTATTTCTAAGTATTTTATTTTTTAGGTGCTATTATAAATGGTATTGCTTTCCTGATTTCCTTTTCGTAGTTCTCTTTATTGGTGTATACGAATTCAACTGAATCTCTATCCTGCTACACTGCTGAATCTTTACATCAGTTCCAGTAGTTTTCTTGTGGAGTCTTTGGGGTTCTCTGTGTATAGTATCATATCATTCACAAATAGGGATAGTTTTATTTCTCCCTTACTGTCTTAGTCATCTAGTGCTGCTATAACAGAAATATCACAAGTGGATGGCTTTAACAAAGAGAAGTTTATTCTCTCACAGTCCAATAGTCTAGAAGTCCAATTCAGGCACTGTCTTCAGGAGGAGTCTTTCTTTCTCTATCAGCTCTGGAGGAAGATCCTTGTCATTAGTCTCCCCTTGGTCTGGGAGCATCTCAGTGCAGGAACCTCAGGTTCAAAGGGCGTGCTCTGCTCCCAGCATTGCTTTCTTGGTAGTATGAGATTTCCCTGTCTCTCTGCTCCCTTCTCTCCTTTATATCTCAAAATTGATTGGCTTAAGGCACTATCTAATCTTGTAGATCTCATCAATATAACTGCTGCTAATTTAATCCATTTTATTACATCATAGTGATAGGATTTATAACACATAGGGAAATCACATCAGATGATAAAATGGTAGACAATCACATAATACTGGGAATTATGACCCAGCCAAGTTGACAGACATTTTTTGGGAACACAATTCAGTCCATGATACTTATCAATTTGGATGCCCTTTTTTTTTTTTTTTTTTTGTCTTATTGCTCTAGCTTGGACTTGCAGCACAACGTTAAATGGGAGTGGTGATAAAAGGCATCCTTGTCCTGTTCCCCTTCTTAGGGGGAGTATTTTCAGCCTTTCTCCATTGAGAATGATGTTGGCTGTTGGTTTTGTAAAGATGCCCTTTATTATGCTGAGGGATTTTTGTTCTCTTCCTGTCTTATTGAGAGTTTTTTATCAGGAATCGTTGTTAGCCTTTATCGAATGCCTTTTCTACATCGATTCAGATGGTCATGTGATTTTTCTGTTTTATTGATGTGGTGGATTACATTGACTGATTTTCTGATGTTGAACCATCCCTGCATACCTGGTATGAATCCCACTTGGTCATCGTGTATTAGTTTTTTAATATGGGATGAATTTTACTGGTTAGAATTTTGTTGAGAGTTTTTGCATGTATATTCATGAGAGATATTGGTATGTAATTTTCTTTTTTTGTGCTGTATCAGGGTTATGCTGGCTTCATAGAATGCATTTGGAACTATGCCGTCCTTTTCTATGTTCTGAAATAGTTTGAGTAGTACTGGTGCAAGAGGTTCTCTGAATGTTAGGTAGAATTCTCCAGTGAAGTCCTCTGGGCCAGAGCTTTTTTTTTTTTTGTTATGAGTTTTTTTTTTAATTTAATTTTTTAAATTACCTTTTCAATCTTGTCTCTTGTTATGGGTCTGTTCAGATATTCTACCTCAGTTTGTGTTAGTTTACGTAGGTAATGTGTTTCTTGAAATTTGTTCATTTCCTCCAGGTTTTCAATTTTTTTGGAGTACAGTTTTTCATAGTACTCTTTTATGATCGTTTTTTATTTAATTTGGGTCTGTTGTAATGTTCCCCATTTCACTTCTTGTTTGGATTATTTGCATCCACTTCTGTTTTTCTTTTGTCAGTTTGGCCAGTGATTTGTCGATTTTGTTGATCCTTTCAAAGAACCAACTTTTTGTTTTGTTGATTCTTTCTATTGCTTTTCCATCCTCTATTTTATTTATTTCTGCTCTGAACTTTATTATTCCCTTTCTTTTGGTGGCTGTGGGCTTCTCTTACTGTTTTCTTTGTATTTGTTTAAGTTGTAGGGCTAATGTTTTGATTTTGTCCCTTCCTTCTTTTTTGATGTGTGCATCTATTGTTATAAATTGACCTCTGAGCACTGCTTTGTTGTGTCCCGTAGGTTTTGGTATGATGTGTTTTCATTCTCATTTGATTCTAGAAAGTTTTTGATTCCATCTTTGACTACCTCTATTACTCAGTGGTTTATAAGCAAGGTGTTATTTAATTTCTATGAATTTGAGTTTTTTTTTCTATGCCCTTCCTGTTAATTTCTACTTTTATTGCATGGTGATCAGAGAAAAAGCTTTGTATTATCTCAGTGTTCTGGATTTTGTTGAGGGTTCTTTGTGGCCTAACATGTGGTCTATTCTGGAGGATGTTCCATATGTGTTGGAAAAGAATGTATGCTTTGCTGTTGTTAGGTGGAGTGTTCTGTATATGTCTATGAGGTCAAGCTGGTTAATTATAGCCTTTTGATCATCCGTATCTTTGTTGAGTTTCTTTCTAGATGTTCTGTCCTTTACTGAGAGTGGTATGTTGAAGTCTACTATTGTTTTGGAACTGTTGATCTCTCTTTTCAGTGCTGTTAGAGTTTGTTTTATGTATTTTGGAGCCACGTCATTGGGTGTATAGATATTTATTATGGTTGTGTCCTCATGCTGGATTGTCTCTTTAATCATTGCATAATGTCCTTCCTTGTCTTTTATGGTGCATTTTGTTTTAAAGTCTGTTTTGTCTGAGATTAATATTGCTGTTTGCTTGGTGTATTTTTTTTCCATCTTTGATTTTTAATGTATTTATGTCTTTGTGTCTAAGGTGTGGATCTTGTAGATAGCATGCTGTTGAGTCCTTTTATTTTTTTATCCATTCCGTCACTCTCTGTCTCTTTATGCATGCATTTAAGCCATTTACATTCAGTGTGATTATTGATAGCTGTGAGTTTATCGCTGTCATTTTGTAGTGCTTTTTTGTGTGTGTGTCGTTGATGTTTTCTTTGTTCTTTTTACTTTCCTGTGCTGAATTCCTTTTTATTTGTGAATTTTCTTTTTGTTACTTTTGTTTTTGTAGATTTCGTGTTTATGGAGACTTTATTTTATTTTTTTTCCTTTATTTTGATGAGTAGGTTTGTTAACTTTCTTTGTGGTTACCTTGAAATTTGCCCCATCTTCCTATGTTTGAGCCAGTCTTTTGTTACTTGATATCACCTTGACTTCATCTGCATTTGAAAGTTCTATACTTAACACCATTTATTTCCTCTTTTATTGTTTTGACGTTGTTGTCATTTACAGATTGGAGTCTCTGGTTCCTTGCTGTAAATCTTTTAGTTTTGTTTTATCCTTGAGAGGCCATTACCTAGGTGAATATCTGGTTGATACTGTCCTGGGTCCTGGACTCAGGTTGTTGACTGTTGTTGTTGGTTCTCTAATCATAGGACTCCCTTTAATAATTCTTGTAAGTTTAGTTTAGTTTTTACATATTCCCTTAATTTCTGTTTATCTGTATATTTCCTAATTTTGCCATCATATTTGAGTGAGAGTTTGCAGGATATATTCTTCTTGGCTGGGAGTTTTTTTCTTTAAAGGTCTTATGTATGTCATCCCATTGCCTTCTTGCGTGCATGTTTTCTGCCAGGTAATCATAGCTTAGTCTTATTGTTTCCTCTTTGTATGTGACTTTTCATTTTTTCTTGAGCTGCTTTCAGGATTCTTTCTTTGTCTTTAGTTCTGGCAAGTGTGAATATGGTATGTCTTGGTGACTTTCTTTTGTGTGCCTATCCTACATGGGGTTCTTTGAACTTCTTGGATGGTCAGCTTTGCATCTTTCATGTCCATCAGGAAATCTTCAATGATCCTGTCTGTATTTTCCATTTTCTTCCCCTGTTCTGGAATTTTGATTGTGCAGAAGTTTTTGCTCTTGATTGTATTGCACATAGTTCTTAGGTTTTCTTCATTCTTTTCTCTGATTTTTCCTCAAACGAAGTGGTATCCAAGGATTTGTCTTCAATTTTGGTGATCCTGTCTTCCATTGTTTCAGATTTGTTCCTAAAATCTTCTATTGCATTGTCCATTTCTGAAAATTTGTTTATCTTTTTGATTTCTAATTGCTGTTTTTGTATGATTTCTAATTGTTTATTTATTTTGACATTTTGTTCTTCTGTTATTTTCTTTAATTCTTCTATTGCTTTGTCTGTGTTTTCCTTGATTTTGGCTATGTTTTTGATAGTTTTCTCTGCATTTTCCGTTGCCTCTGTTTTCCTTGATCTCTTTCCTAGTCTCTTGGAGAGCCCTGAATGTTAGACTTTTGAATTCCCAGGTAGCTCCAGTGCCTTTTCTTCTGTTGGAAGGTCAACTGTTGCTTTATTCTGGTTGCTTACTGGAGCCATCTTGTCCTTTTTTTTTTTTTTTTTTAATATGTTTTGATGTTGTCTGCTGTCTCTGAGACATTCAGGTGTTGTTTTCTTTATTTATTGATTATAGATTTGTTTGTTCCATCAGTTTTTGTTTGTTTCATCCTTTTTTGTTTGTTTGTTTATGTCTGGGTGGGTGGGCCAGACATGCTTTGTTGCTTGCATGCCTCTGTGCATGATAGTTCTCACCACCTTGTCCTGGTGTGCTGGGCCACCTGCTCAGCTATGGTGCAGCACAGCAGGTCCAGCAGGAAGGGAAGTTGCAGAGATGGGTCGTTTGCAGTATGATCAAAGCCAGCAGCTGGAGTGGGGTTGCTGTGGTCTGGGGTGGGGGGTTCCTGAGCAGGCAAGGAAGGGCCTCAGGTCCTGGCTGGGTCCCCTTGGGGCTCTGATGGGTGGTGGGAAGGTCCAGAGCTAGCAGGAAGGGGCCTGGAATATGTAGTGTCCCCTCAGGGCTGCAGTGTGTGGTAGGTGGGGTTCAGAGCCAGCTGGAAGCTGGTTTCCTTTTTTGATGAGGCTTTATCATTCATTCATACATTTAAATGACATTCATTCAGAATGACAGAACCTCACTGGAAAAGAAAATCAACCCAGCTTGGCATAAGAGATTTAATGAAATGCATTGGTTGTTGGTAATGGCCACCTTTTTTTTCTTCATTTTCTTGCTCTCCATTCTCTTTCTTTCTTTCTATAAGTAGTTTCCTCATTCTCTTAAAGAATAGATTATATGTAGACTAGTCTGGCAGACTGCCAAGGAAGAGGGTAGAATCAGGGAGACCAGTTGGGAGGCTATTGCAATAAGCTAGATGAGAGATGTTAGTAAGTTGTACTAGGCTGGCAGCAATAGAGATGGTTCCAGAGGTTAAATTTGTGATATATTTCAGAGGTAGAGACAGAAGGATATATTGTTGGATGGGATGTTAGGAAGTAAGTGAGCAGAGTGATTCCACAGGTTTTGACCTGGGTAATTAGAGGAATGGTGATTCCATTTACTGAGATGGGAAAGACTTTGGACAGGCTATGTTTGATATGCCCAGGAAAAATTCTGAGTATACAGTTGGATATTTGAATCTGGAGTTCAGGAAAGAGAACAGGCTAAAGATATGAATTTGGAAGTTACCAGCATATAGATATTTACGGGACTGGATGAGATCATCTAGGGACAGAATGAAAATAGAAAGGAGAAGAAGGCTGAGGCCAGAGCCTATCTTTTAGAAGACCAGCAGAGAAAGAGGAGACTGAGGAGTTACTAATGGGGAATATGCTAAAGGTATGGATTATATGGGTTTTGGCAAGTAGTATAAAAGGATCATCTATAATGGAAGAATGTGGCTGGACAGTAATAGAATTAGGTGGGTTAAGACTCTATGTACCCAAGTATTGTCAAACAATGGACTAGAGGGAGTTTGAAGAAGCTCTAAGGCACATACCTCAGATCTTGACCCTGTTGTGCAAACCTGGTTAAAAAAATCTTAAGTAGAAAAATTTGAGTCATATTTGTAGGGATAGAAAGATGGAGAGAGAGAACATTAGATTGTTAGTAGGTTTTGAAAGACATGGCAAGAGAGGCTCAATAGGTGGTTCCAGATAGAATGGGAGAAAAATGTAGAACAAAACTCAAATTCCTAAAAAAAAAAAGGCTGGACTTACTGGACTGGTAGAGACTAGATGAACCCCCAAGACCATTGCCCTGAGATATTCTTTTAACTTGGAACTGAAACCACTCCGAGAGGTCACCTTTCAACCAAATGACAGATTGGCCCATAAAATAAGTAATATCATCCATGAGTACTGTCATCTCAAAATAATCATTTAAATGAAACTAAACAGTAAACATTTACCCTATACCAAAGGTGATAAGGCAAGGGAGACAGGGAAGCTAGATTAATGGAAATAGAATGATCAGAATGGAAATAATGAGAATGCTGATATATTGTGAAAAATGTAACCAATGTCACTGAACAATGTGTTTTTTTTTTTAAAAAAGCCTGTTGCTTTCAAGTTGATTCTGACTCATAGCAACCCTATACAATAATACATATAGAAATTGCTAAACGAGAACATAATTTCCTGTGTAAACTTTTACCAAAAACATAATAAAATATTAAAAAAATAAAAAGATATGGTAAGATATGCTTGCTGTAAAAATCTGTGTGCTAAATTAAGTGTGGGCTGATAAGGACTGATCTAGAGTGGTGGGAGTGGAGGATTAGATTTGAGGGATGTTTGATAGGGAAGAGTTGGCATGACTTTCTGATTGATAGGATATAGGTGATGAAGAAGAGGAAAGAGGCCCAAATGATTCAACGGCACTATAAGTAGTTTCGTTATATTAGTGTAGGAAGGAAGAATAATTACAAAAAACAACATGAGCTAGTAACTCATTCTTTACCAAGATGATAAACATCAACCATTAGTTACTCTGACAGTTTGAACTTACATACTTCGTCTTGTATATGGAAGTGGTAATAAAAATTTAATAAAAATAATTATAGCAAATTGGCTGTTCCAACTTTAAAAGGTTACTAATTAACCAATTAATGTGTTTCTGTTTGCATAAAAGCTGATAGCTTATACCATTAAGTTAATGGCATAAGAAGATAAGTTCAGGCTTCACTTTTTGATGGTTTGCCAGTTGAATATTGGTAGGATTGCATTTACTTATGAGGTTGCTGATGATTTGAATTGTCCTGTGAGAGCGTGAGTTATTTTACAGAACCATTCTCTCCTGCTTAACTAAATGACATTAATCTTACCCTTCAGAAAACAGTATCTTTCCGCCAAGTAGAGATTTCTGTACTGGATTGAAGATGCTATTAATGATTGGAATGTGTGAGAGTCATGCCTGAAAGGCTTGTAGCCTTTCCACACCTCAGAGATTTTGCTAGGCTCCTGAATGGTGTTCACAAGGTGGGAGGAGGCATGCTGAACTTTCTTAAGGGGAAAAATCCTTCAAGCACTTATTTATATAAGTACTCATTTACATATAATCATTTTCCTACCCTAATTTGAATTCAGGTATGCCCTTGAAAGGAGTGATTATTAATCCTTTAAGAACTCTCAAGTTTTGACTTTTCTAGTACTCCCCATGAAATTAGTTCAGGTTAGCAAGTTTTACTATATATGTCATTTTGATTATATAAGAATATCAGCCATTTAAACTAAAAGCATCTACCTCCTGCCACCAAGTTCTGAACACAATGACATATATTTAGATTAATTCAATAAGCATAGAAGAGTAGAAAGTTAGAGCTGGAAGGAAAATTAGATATTACCTAGTTTAGATAGATAGCTGCTATTGAGGTGACTCTGACTCATGGCAACCTTATGTATAACGGAATGAAACACTGTCCTATCCTGTGTTATCCTCATGATCGCTGGCGTATTTGAGTCCATTGTTGCAGCTATTATGCCAATCCATCTCACCAATCTCCCTCACCCTTTCTCACCCTCACTGATTCTCTACTTTACCCAACAAGATGTCCTCCTCCAGTGGTTTATCTTTTCTGATAATGTGACCAAAGCAAGCGAGTTGGACAGTGTTCTGTTGTGATTGATAAGATCTTTATTAGCTAGTTTTCAAAAGTAGATCGCCAGGCTTTTCTTTCTACTCTGTTTTAGCCTGGAAGCTTCACTGAAACAATGGGTGACCCTGCTGGTATATGAAATACTGATGGTATAGCTTCCAGCATCATAGCAACACGCAAGCCACCACAGTATGATAAACTGACAGATGGGTGGTTGGTACCTAGCCTACTTCCCTTCTTTTTCAGATGAGAAGACAGAGATCTAAAGAGGTGAGTAACTTGGCCAAGTTCATACACCTGACTGATGACAGAGACAGGATGTATCCCCAGGTGTCAGATTCCCAGCCCTTTGCTCTTCACATAATATATGTAAGAAATGAGCTTGATTTTTTTTGCACTGGCATTGGATTTCTGACGTGAAGAGGAGAGAGGAGCTTACGTTTATTCTCTTCCCTTCTCTAGATCAGTGCTTCTCTACCTGTTGCTGACCCATTGCTGTCGAGTCAATTCTGACTCATAGTGACCCTACAGGACAAAGTAGAACTGTCTCATGGGGTTTCCAAGGAGTGGCTGGTGGATTCGAACTGCCAACCTTTTGGTTAGCAGCCATAGCTCATAACCAAGTGCTTCTCTAGATCTTATTAAAATGTGGCTTCTAATTCAGAAGGTCTGAGGCGGGACTAAGATTCTGCGTTTCTGTCAGGTTTCTGTTGTTGTTGAATAGATTCTAATTCATAGCAATCCTATGTGTGCAGAGCAGAACTGCACCATAGGGTTTTCAAAGCTGTGAACTTTTGAAAGCAGATTGCCAGGCCCGTCTCCCAAGCCTCCTCTGGGTGGGTTTGAATTGCCAACCATTTGGCTAGTAGTCAGCGCTTAACCATTGGCACCACCCAGGGACTTCTGTCAAGCTCCTCAGTGACATCAATGCTACTAGTCGGGAGCCACACTTTGAGCAGCAAGGATCTAGAGGAGGGCTTGGCAACCTATGGCCCATGGTTAAATCCAGCCTGCTGCCTGTTCTTGTAAATAAAGTTTTATTGGAACACAGCCTTATCTGTTGGTTTATGTGTTGTCTATGTTTTTTTTTTTTAATGGTTATTTTTGTGCTATGATGGCTGAGTTGAGTATTTGTGACAGATAATATTTGGCCCTTTATTTGTAATTCTTTTTATTTGTAACTCTCTTCTCTGACAGTGAAAAACCTGGTTTATATTATTCTCAATATGTTTACTTATTATGACCAATCACTTACCACCACCACTGCTCCCCCTGCATGGATACCGTCTTTACTTGGGCGTTGACACTTTGTGCTGAGCTCTATCTTTCATCTCCATCTAAAAGAGAGAAAAGTCCAACCCTGTTAATTTTATTTTTTAATTCAGTAACTATATATTTCATTTCCCAAATTTCTGATTGTTTCCTGTCAATATCTACCTATTCTTGTTTCACTTTTGTTTAATAATTTCCTGTTGTTTTTTAATGGAGGGATGCTGCATTGATCTCTTTTTTGTAAATACTCAATGTTTCTATTTTAAAATCCTTATCAGGCTGTTCTAGAAAATTAATTTCATTCAGAGTGAATGTATGATTGTTGATGTACTTGGCTTTTCTAGCAACCAAAATTTTTGTTTTTTGGAATTTTTGTTTACCGGTAATTTTAGCCAAGATTTTTTGTTTGTTTTTAGCTTCTCACTCTCTCTTCCATTGCTTCTCATTCCTTCCTGTTCAGCATTTTTACAGTTCCCTCCACACAGCCCTTTAAAGCCCTAATCTGTAATCAGGCTTTAAGTTGCTAGTTGGGTTTCCTGCCCTATAGTGACAGTGGGGCACCAAGTATATGGCAAGTGAACAGCTTGGCTCAGTTCCCGTTGGCAAGGCTGTGCATTGTATCCTCCCCTCACACTGGGTTATAAAGCTATAGCTCATATGTTCTCAACAGAGGCAATATTGGCTCTAATAGGGTGAAAACTGGTTCATGGGAGGCAGGAAATCTTAGATAGTGTAATGGATTATGGCCCTTCAAAGCTAAACCCTACTCAAAAAATCTTATTCCTTAGTATTTAATTTCTTATGTTAGAGAGAATTTAAGTTAAATTTTACTTTTCACCTTAGGGGAATGATAGTGAAAACTCAAAGCAAAAACAAACAAACGGACAAGACAAAACCAGAAAACGGCTGAGAAACATTGTTTCTAGCTCTAGGCAGAAGTCACCTATGTTTTATTCAGCTGGTTACTCATCATTTATGAAGTCTTTTAAACCCCTTGACTCCTGAAGAGCTGAGCTACTAACCACCACAGCCTGCTTTTTGACTTGGAACCTGCTTCATAGCTTCAGCCTGACTCAGTTTTGCATTTTTGTTCCATGGAGATGTTTATATTGTTTTTGAACTTTTTTTTATGTTTTATTGCATATTGCAATATATTTGGATGAGAAAGGAGATGATCAGAGCATGAACTCATTGCACCATATTGACTTGAAGTCAATGTTTATTATTCAAATCAAAAGGGAAGTTACAAAAACCGTTTCTTTACCAAACTACTACTCTTCTAATGCCTTTCTGATTTTATTTATTTATTTTACTTTTAAGAATAATAGAGAGTCTCCTGCTGTTAGGTGTCAATTACATTCAGTCAATTATCTGTGCTTTATGTTTTGCTTGGTATTTTTGAGGTTGCTGAATAATGTAGATCCTTTTTAGGAGTGCTGGTTTCTTTGGTTGGTTCTGGGCTTTTGATGAACCATTGTTCTGTTGCTGAAAATTTGTGGCTAAATCTCTCTTAGTTATCATTTTATGCATCCATAATCTGCATTTTTGCAACATTTGCAATTATACTCAAGAAGCCCTTCTTCCACCATTTCAATCTGGATAGCATGACCTTTTAACCATTCACATTTCATATCGCAGTGTAGCATAGTGGTTAAGAGGACAGATTCTAGTGTCACACTGTTCTGGGTTCAGATCCCAGCTCTGTCATTTACCAGCTATCTGACCTTAGGCAAGTTATTTGACTTCTCTATACCTTAGTTTCCTCATATGTAAAATGAGGTTGATGGTAAGAATAATAACTCCTACCTCATAAAACTGATTGAGGATTAAATATATTAATGCATATAAAGCACTTAGAACTGTGCCTGACATGTGATAAACACTGAATAAGTGTCAGCTATTATTGTCTTTTCTCTCATATTTTCCATTGCCTTGTTTATACTCTTGTGAGAGAGTTCCTTGACTTTGTCTTCCAAACTTTATATAAATTTTTTAATTATGGCTATTATATTTTTGTCAGGAGCTTTTCCTTAATTTTTGGGTATTCTTTTTTTTTCATAGCTCCCTATTGTTGTTTATTATGAAGCATCTTTAAAAGTTCTCTTTCATAATATTAACTGGCATTAAATTTTTTTCGCTTGGTGCATTATCTTGGTTCTTTTGAGTTTCTTTTTGTTCCATTTATTTTAGTGCTTCTCTTTCATTTTTGATGATTTGATTTTCCCATAGGTCTAGTGATTCTAGGTTGCCCATCATTTTAAGAATAAGACACTAGAAACCTAATTGGAAGTCTTGCAGGCTTGGGTAAATCTTGCTGAATTATGAGCTTTACTTCTGGATCACTGTGCCAGGATACCATTTGATAGATGTCAGGAAGAGGAATTATTTTCAGTGGTACTTTAGAGAAGAGTTGTGATAGGCATAATACTACCCTCCGAAGAGCTCTACACCTCAATCCCTAGAACTTGTGAATATGTTATGTTAGGTTTCATGACGAAGGGGGAATTACAGTAGCAGATGAAATTAAGTTGGTTAATCAGCTGACCTTAAAATAGGGAGATTATCCTGGATTATCTGGGTTGGGGGGGTGGGCCAATATAATCACAGAGGTCCTTAACAGAGGAAGGAACATTGTATAATCCCACTTATATAAAAAAGACAAGAACAGGCAAATGTATACAGAATAAAATTTATTAGTGGTTGCCAGGGATGGGAAGGATGGGGAAGGGGAGTTACTGCTTATGGAGTACTGAGTTTCAGTTTATGGTGATGGAAAAATCACATTGAATAAGAGTGGGGTTGCACAGTTGATTATAGTAAGTGCTATCAATAAGTTGCACACCTGTAAAAAGTTGAATTGACAAAAGTTGTGTGATAGACATATTTACAGCAATGACAGAAAAACAAAACAAAACAAAACAAACAAACAAAAAACAGTGGCTGCTGAGGCTGCTTCATATAAACAAATACCTCATAGGATTTGGATACTTGGTTTGGAGGTTTAGGGTCATGGTTTTATGGGACAGCCAAGTTGGCATTAAATTTTATTTTCCTAATAGTGTGTTTAGTGCTTCTGTTCTACCTACTAGTTCATTGCATAGTGCCTGGAGTCTTAAAAGCTTGCAAGCAGCCATCCAAGGTACATCAAGTGATCTCTAGTCACCTGAAAAATAGGGGAAGAAAAGGAGTCAGGAATAGAAGGAGGAAATGTGTGGGTAATTGCCTCCATAAACAACTGCCTCCTTTGCCATGAGACCAGAAGAACTGGATGGTGCCCAGCTACCATTACTGAACATTTTGATGAAAGATTCTATAGAAGAACCCTGATCAAAAGGGGGAAAATGCAAAACAGAATTTCAAATTCATATGGAATTCAGACTTTCTGGAGCTATGGAGGCTGGATGAACCCCTGAAACCATTGTCTTGAGATAATCTTTAAATCTTAAACCAAAAATATTCCCTGAAGTTTTCTTTAAACCAAAAATAGCTTAGCTTAATTAATAATGTCTGTCTTGGGCATAGAGTTTTTTTTAAAGAACTATCTATATGGGATCAAACTGAAAATAGCAACTTGAAAGATTAGATAGGAAACCAACGGGGCAGTGAGTTTATGTTACTGGGGGAAGAACAATTCACAAAAGGAGGGTGAGAATGGTTGCACGACTTGAAGAATATAATCAGTGTCACTGAATTGTACACGTAGAAACTATTGAATTAGTGATTTGCTGTGTATATTCTCAACAACAACAACAACAAAATGGAAGAGGGAGGTAGAAGACAGAACCAGAAAACTGACAGCATGAAAAGGACTCAGCCAGACTTGGCTGGCTTTGAACATGGAGGCAGAGGACCAAGAGCTAAGGAATGTGGGTGGCCTCTAGAAGCTGGAAAAGGCAAGGAAACAAATTCTCCCCCCTAAAGCCTTCAGAAAGGAACACAGTGCTACTGACACCCTTACTTTTCCTCAGCTGAGACCCATTTTAGACTTCTGACCTACAGAACTATAAGATAACAAATTTGTCTGGTTTTACAGAACCAAGGGTGTGGTAATTTGTTACAGCAACAGTAGGAAACTAATACAAGAATATTCTCATAATAGACTTAATTTTTTTTAGAGCAGTTTTAGGCTTACAGTCAGAAAATTGTGCAAAAATACAGAGAATTACCATATAAGCCCTTTCCTCTGGCACAGTTTCCCCAAGTACTCACATCTTTCATCAGTGTGGTACATTTGTTACAACTGATAAATCTGTATCGATACATTATTATTAGCTAAAGTCCATAGTTCATATTTAAGGAAACACTGGAAGCATAGTGGTTAAGAGCTATGGCTGCTGACCAAAAGATTGGCAGTTCAAACCCAGCAGGCTCTCCTTGGAAACTCTGTGGGGTCGTTCTACTCTGTCCTATAGGGCCGCTATGAGTTGGAATCGACTACGGCAGTGGGTTTTGTTTTTTTTTATAGTTCATATTAGGGTTCACTCTTTACGTTGTAAATAATATATACATTTTATCAGATATTAATATAAGATGAATATATTCCTGGGTCATTATGAATCCATATCATATTCCTTTGTATTAATCACCATTCAGATTCTTTTTAATGTTCTGTACGTATATTTTTGTTTGTTAGAACAAGAAAGTTCTAGAGACCCTTTGATTAACCAGAGAGGAAATATAAATTTGAAGGAAAGGCCATTGTGATTATGCCCTGAGAAATGCCAGGCATTTCTTAGGTTGTGAGTGTGAGTAAATGTTATTAAATAGCAAAGTGTTGAAGTTAGCACTAGGAATTTCGGTAGGATGAATGAAAAACAAAACACAACAAACAAAATCTCTGAAGAGTGCGATGAAACAACATGGAAACACAGCTTTATGCCCCTAAAGAATTTTCTTTTTGTGAAGACTGAAAACCTGGAAGTATGTTTCATAGCAACAAGTCTTGCTCTTTTATCCAGTTTAGTCACTGAAACAAAATAAAATTGTTTTTTAGGTCAAAGTGATTGAACGAGTTCAGAATACATTATGCTCTCTTATGTCTGGAATCATCTTTATCTCCCTTTATTACATTAGCGCCAAATGAACTTTTCCAATTTTCCATCGTGCTTTGTTTTTGAAACATCTCACATTTGAAGTCAGGCCTGATTGAGGTTCTGGAACAGGGCCAAGTGTATAGGTAAATGTCTAAAAATTTGCAGCAACCAGGCAGCTAGGAAAGAAAAGAAAATGTAAAGAGTTTCCTCTTGCTCTCTGTTTTTTTTTTTTTTAAATCTTTGTACAATGGTGTGGTGCTCTTGAAAACCCTATGGAGCACAGTTCTACTCTGACACACGTGGGGTCACCATGAGTCGAAATTGACGTGATGGCAATTGATTTTTTTGTACAAATTACAGAAAAGTACACCTCTTGAGTAGGTGCAAGAACATTCCTTTGTGGGAAGTAAAAAGTGCATTGAATTAACAAAACATAAAAATGCCCCCTGGCCTGAGCAGGTGGACAAATTAGAAGAGGACTCATGTGGTGGGCGTGGCCACAATAAGTCACTCACTCATTCCTCCAGGGGTCATTAGAGACTTACTATTTTAAGTGTACTTTCCAGGTATGAATTGAAATGCAGTAAAAGCTTAAAAAAAAAAAAAAGCTTTAAGTGAGACTTTCTGAAATGTCGGTTTTGGATCGTCAAGCCAGAACATAGAAGAAACAGGAAGTGCACAGATAAGAGTAGTCAAAATAGGGAGCATCAAGCAGGTGGACTGAGGTGTGGGCATTTTCCTCGTGGAGAGACCCTCAGAGTTGTACTCTTACTATGCACTGAACCCAACAAGTTTTGATTAGTGGATTTCTGCAGATTATTAGCAGCAGATGAGAAAAAGGACAACGGGAGGATCACAAATGGAGGAAAGCAGAAGCAGTGAGCTCCCAAAAGGAAAGAAACAGAAAAAGTATGAAAAGCAGGCATAAAACCTCAGTAAAGAGCTACTAGTACCAGTTGTCATGAAGTCAATTCTGACTCATGGCGACCCCATATGTGTCAGAGTAGAACTGTGCTCTGTAGGATTTTCAAGGGTTGATTTTTTGGAAGTAGATCATCAGTTTTATCTTCCAAGGAGCCTTTGGGTAGACTCAAACCTCCAACCTTTTGGTTTTGCACTACCCAGGAACTCCTCAGAAAAGACTGTTGTTGCTGTTAGGTGCCGCCCAGTTGGTTCCTCATAGCAACCCTATAGGACAGAGTAGAACTGCCCCATAGGATTTTCAGGGAGTGGCTAGTGGATTTGAACTGCTGACTTTTTGGTTAGCAGCCAAGCTCTTAACCACTACGTCACCAGGGCTTCCAGAAAAGACTAGTGTGGGACTAATGAATCTAAGGGCAAAGAGCCCTACCCAACTCAACACCCTCCTCAGAGGTAGTCAATGATGTACGTGAGGATAAGGCATCAAGAATACATTAAATTCAGTGTGATCTGTTTAAGAAAGCTGGGAGCACAGACTACAATGAAGAAGAGTTTCCATTCAAAACCATGAATGCCATAAAAATGTTGATGCTTAAAGGAGTAGAACTTGTAATCATCCAGGAACCTGGGCTTTTCCAAAAGGATTCTGGTTGGCCGAAGTGTTACCAGGTCATTGAGACTGGTTCTTTTCCTCTGGTTTATACATCTGAAGCCACTGAACATTTGGTGAGATACTGGGATGCTGGTGACTTACCAGTGAAGTCATGCATATGGCTGGGTTGTATGGAAAGGAGATTGAGCTGAGAACAGGGAAAGCAGTGGTAAAAACTACTTGAGTTTAAAGAAAAGTGCGGAGGTGCCTGGTGCAGGAACTGCGTGTATGTATAATTGAAAGGAAGTGCTTCCAAGATAGACTTTCACCCAGTGTTTTGGTTGTTACACCCAGAATTGAAGGGAACTGCTTGCAAGACTGAGTATCACCCAGTGTTCTGGTTATCAAATCCAGAGATGACTGAGATAGAGATGGGTGAGGGAGGAAAGGGAGAAGTCTGCCTGGGGAGCTTGGGCTGGACCAGGCTCCAAGATAAGGCTTCCTGGAATGGAATCTGCTTGCTGTAGGCATTGCTGCCTATGTAAGGGCTGTTCTGCTCATTATTGTGGTCTTGGAGATGCTCTCACCAGATGAGAAGCCTAGCTGATCTCTTAGCCATGCCCAGGTGGCCTGGCTTTGCCTTGTCACAGGCCTGCAGTATGCCTGTGAGGAGTTCCTTGTCATGCTTGGCCTTCTTGGGTCACAGTGACTGTTTGAATAGCAAAGCAAAGGATCCCTGAGGTTATTATTTTAAGTCTAGTTCCCATCCCACTAGAAAAGATGCTGAATGATTTAAGTTATTGGTGTAGATGGATTTCTTTTTTTCTTAATTATCCAGTGAGAATCACTTTATAATATTTTCACTGAATATAAGATAGGTACAAACTTAGTTTTTAAAAAGAGAGTTTTATAGGGTTTTGAAAGATACAAATTCCACTGAAGTTCCCACTATTAGTTGACTGGGAATCATTTCCTCTAAAGTCTTTGTTACGGTAACTGCATAAAGATCCCATAATCTTTTTTTTTATTGTATAATTCAATACCATTGTTATTTATTTATGAAGCACTTCTTTTTTCATTGTGATAAGTATATATATAACAAAATTTCATTGCGATCTGTTTCAACATTTTTTACATGTCCAATTCAGTGACATTAATTACGTTCATCATGTTTTGCAACCATCACCACCATCCTTTTCAAAATTTTTCCATCACCCTTAACAGAAGCTCAGTGCCCCATATACAAAGTACTTCTTATTCGAAAAGACTGAAATATTTATAAGAGCCCTGTGAGGAAACCAATATTGCCTGTATTTTATAGGTGAAGAAAAATGAAGTTCACAGGATTGAAATGAGTGATCCCAAGGATTTCCAGAAAAGGTTTTAATGTTACAAAAGACAGAAGTTCTCTGTAATGTCACCCCCTCCCAGAGAGAACAAAAGTTGACTTTTGATGTATTTTCTCTGAGCTTTTTCTTTGCTATAAATGTGCAATATATCATAATATTTGGTAAGCATTTTCCTATGTTATTCAATAGTCTCCGAAAACCTGATTTTTCATAAAAAATATTTATTTATTTTTTTAGTCTCCGAAAACCTGATTTTTCATAGCTGTGTAAGATTTCTTCATGCAGATGTCTCACAGTATATATATAAACACTCTTAAGAGATATTTTGGCTGCCTCCTATTTGCTTCTGTAAATAATGCTGCAAGAAACATGCTTGTATCAGGGCTTTGAACCGGTTCTTCCTGGTTCAGTCATGGCTGAGGAAGTGACCTTGGAACAGACAAATTTTTAGAATTTGGGTGAACGAGAACCATAGCTGGAACAGGAAAAAAGCTGGCAATTTAATACTCAGGGAGTGAGGGTATCCATGAAAGATAATAATACAAGGCAATAATGGAATGAACAGCAGCACATAATGAAATGCCATGCAGAGTTGATACTCAAAAATGTTGATTTCCACAAAAGGACAAATATTGTATGATCTCATTCATATGAAATATCTGGAATAGGCAAATGTATAGAGACTAAAGCTTATTAGTGGTTACCAGAGGCGGGACGGAGGGGTTAAGGGGGACTCATTGTTTAGGAAGCATTGTGTTTCTGTTTATGGTGATGGAAAATTTGGCAACAGATAGTGGTGATGTTTGTACAACATGATAAATGTCATTGACGTCACTAAATTGTTCACCACTCGTCTCCCAGTTTGTTGTTACTGTGATGGTTTGCATGTTGCTGTGATGCTAGAAGCTATGCCACCAGTATTTCAAATACCAGCAGGGTTACCCATGGTAGACAGGTTTTAGTGGCGCTTCCAGACTAAGACAGATTAGAAAGGACCTGGAGGTCTACTTCTGAAAAAATTGACGAGTGAAAACCTTGTGAAGAGCAGCAGAACATTGTCTGACATAGTGGCAGAAGATGAACCCCTCATGTTGTAAGGCACTCAAAATTCGACAGGGAAAGAGCTGCCTCCTCAAAGTAGAGTTGACCTTAATGATGTGGATGGAGTCAAGCTTTCTTCATTTACTGATGTGGCATGACTCAAAATGAGAAGAAACAGCTGCAAACATCCATTAATAATAGGAATGTGGAATGTATGAAGTATGAATCTAGGAAAATTGGAAGTCTTCAAAAATGAAATGGAATGCATGAAGATTGGTATCCTGAAGGCATTAATGAGCTGAAGTGGACTGGTATTGGCCATTATGAATTGAACAATCATATGGTCTACTATGTCAGGAATGACAAATTAAGGAGGAATGGCATTGCATGTCAGGGGCCATACTTCTGGGGTTTCTCCCATCTCTGTCAGACCAGTGAGTCTGGTCTTTTTTTTTTTTTTTTGAGTTAGAATTTTGTTCTACATTTTTCTCCAACTCTGCCGGGGACCCTCTATTGTCAAAAAGAACACTTCAAGGTCTATTTTGAAGTACCATGCTGTCAGTAATAAGCTAATATCCATAAGCCTACAAGGAAGACCAGTTAATATGATTATGATTCATATTTACAAACTAACCACTAATGCCAAAGATGAAGAAATTGAAGATTTTTACCAACTTCTGTGCCTGAAATTTATCAAACATGCAATCAAGATGCATTGACAATAACTACTGACTGAAATGCAGAAGTTGGAAACAAAAAAGAAGGATTGATAGTTGGAAAATGTGGCCTTGGTGATAGAAACGATGTCAGAGATCGCATGATAGAATTTTGTAAGACCGCTGAGCATTTTAACCATTGTGCCACCAGGGCTCCTGAATAATTGCAAACCAAACCCATTGCCATTGAGTCGACTCCAACTCATAGCAACCCTACAGGATGGAGCAGAACTGCCCCATAGGTTTTCCAAGGAGCAGCTGGTGGATTTAAACTGCCGACCTTTTGGTTAGCAGCAGAGCTCTTAGCTGCTATGCCACTAGGGCTCTGCATAATTAGAAAAATACTTAAAATGGATGCCAACAGCCTGGCATTTTGATATCCTTTTTACAGTCACTGTTGTAATAAAACAATATGGCACATAGAAAGTATCTTCGCCCTCGGTATTTGAAATAGAACAACAAGGAGTTTGGGGGCAGCAGTAAAATGTTCAAGAGCTGTTATGTTCTAAAGTGGGAGCGAACCCAAAGAGGAATTAAAAAAGAAAGAGTATGTGTGAAATGCTGTATCTCATTCTCCTTTTAAAATGGTTTTGCATCTAGAATACTTGCAGGTTAGTGCTCCAGGGACACTAAAAGGCTTGCTGGCAGAACAAAATGTTGGTCTCACAGTGGTTCTGTTTCCTCCAGGTTTGGTGAGGAAATGTGCTTATGCTTGTGCTTGTCTTAGGCGGATGGGTGCTCTCCTAGCTAGATGGAGGGTCCTACCTCTTTCTTGTCAAAAATCAAATCGCATGAAATTCTTCATTCACTGTGCAAGTGGAGAAGCTGAATACATAAGTAGAATGGAAAAAACAATTTTTCCTTCTTAAGGTCCTAAGGAGGAGAAGATCTTTGTTGTCGGGGGAATAAATGAAAGACTGAATTGGATAGCATGGACCATGTTCAGGAGGTGTAAGTTTCTCTGTAGTGAGTAGGATGGGTTAGAACTATGGGTGTCCATATTTAAGCTGGGAAAGGTTTATGCACTGAGAGGAGGTGCTGAGAGCAGGAAAGGCAGGTTGAGCCTGACAGAGGTCCAGGAGTTCTTAGGCTGGAGTGTACCAGGACCAATGTTCTGGGGCTGGGCCAGGCAGAACAGAGGAGGGGTTAGGATGGAGCCAGAAAAGGCCATCATTATGTGTGTGAGTAACCGTATATGTTTGAGTGAGTGTGTATGAAAATGTTGAATGTGTGCGAGAATGTACGTGTGTGAGTGTGAAAATGTATAAGTGTGGGTGTATGGGTATGTGAATATGTATGGAGTGTCTGTGTGTGTGTGTGTGTGTGGGTGTATATGTGTGTGAGTGTGTGTGTGAGTGTATGTGTATTTTTCTAATCTCACTTTTGAGACTACTAGTAAAGGACCTTTCCAAACTTATAACTAGGACTCCTGGATTTTTAATTTACAACACTCTCTGATACCAGCTTTACTGTGTTGGAGACAGTTTCTCTGGGATAGATACATAAACCCAAACCAAACCCATTGTGGTTGAGTTGATTCTGACTCATAGTGACCCTAAAGGGCAGAGCAGAACTGTCCCATAGAGTTTCCAAGGCTGTAAATTTTTTTTGTGTGTTACTTCTTTTTGTTGTACTTTAGATGAAGTTTACAGAGCAAACTAGCTTCTCATTAAACAATTAATATACATATTGTTTTATGACATTGGTTGCCAACCCCTTGACATGTCAACCCTCTCCTCTTCCCTACCTTAGGTTCACCATTACCAGCTTTCCTGTTCCCCCTTGCCTTCTTGTCCTTACCCCTGGGCTGGTATGCCTATTTAGTCTCATTTTGTTTCATGGGCCTGTCTAATCTTTGGCCAAAGTGTGAGCCTCAGGAGTGACTTCATTACTGAACTATAACGGTGTCTGGGGGCCATCCCCTTGGGGTTTCTCCAGTCTGTCAGACCAGTAAATCTGGTCTTTTTTCTTTTTTTGAGTTCTACATTTTTCTGTAGCTCTGTCCAGGACCCTCCATTGTGATCTTTGTCAGAGGAGTCAGTGGTTGTAGCTGGGCACCATCTAGTTGTGCTGGACTCAGTCTGGCAGAGGCTGTGGTACTTGTGGTCCCTTAGTCCCTTGTGTCTGGTTTTCTTCATTCTCCCTTGCTCTAGATGAGGTAAGACCAGTGGAGTATCTTAGATGGCCACTCACAACCTTTTATGACCCCAGACGCTACTCACCAAAGTAGAATGTAGAACTTTTTTTTTTATAAACTATGTTATGCCAATTGAGCTAGATGTTCCCTGAGACCATGGTCCCCAAGGCCCTCAGCCCAGTGATTTGGTCCCTCAGGGAGTTTGGATTTGTCTTTGGAGCTTCTATAATGTTGCTTTGGTCAAGTTGTGCTGGCTTCGCCAGCATTGTATACTGTCTTACCCTTAACCAAAGTTTCCACTTACCTATTGTCTACTTAGTGATTTTCCTCCCCACCCCTCCCCTCCCTTGTAACCATCAAAGATAGTTTCTTTTTGTGTGTAAACCTTTTCAAGAGTTTTTATAGTAGTGCTCTCACACAATATTTGTCCTTTTGCGATTGACTTATTTCACTCAGTATAATACCCTTCAGATTCATCCATGCTGTGAGATACTTTGCAGATTCATCATTGTTCTTTATCATTGTACAGTGTTTCATTGTGTATATGTACCATAGTTTGTTTATATATTCATCTCTTGATGGGCATCTAGGTTGTTTCTATTTTTTGCTATTGTGAACAATGCTGCAGTGAACATGGGTGTGCATATGTCTATTCATGTGATGGCTCTTATTTCTCTAGGATATATTCCTAGCAGTGGGATTGCTGGATCATATGGTATTTCTATTTCTAGCTTTTTAAGGAAGCGCCATATTATTTTCTAAAATGGTTGTACCATTTTGCATTCCCACCAGCAGTGCATAAGAGTTTCAGTCTCCTTGCAGCCTCTCCAACATTTATTATTTTCTTCTTTTTTGATTCGCCAAGGCTATAAATTTTTATGGAAACAGACTATCACATCTTTCTCCTGTGGAGCACCTGGTGGGTTTGAACTGCCGACTTTTGGAAAGCAGCAAAGCACTTAACCACTGCACCCCCAGGACTTCTGGGATAGCTGCATAAAACCTGTTGCTGTAGAGTCGATTCCAATTCATAGCAACCCTATAGGACGGAGTAGAACTGCCCCATAGAGTTTCCGAGGAGCAGCTGGTGGATTCGAACTGCTGACCTTTTGGTTAGCAACTGAGCTTGTAACCACTGTGCCATCAGGGCTCTGGGATAGCTGCATAGCAAAGTGTTAAGTGCAGGGACTCTGAAATCAGTCTGCCTGGAAGCCTTGTCTGTGCAAACTTGAGCAAGTAACTTAACCTCTCTGTCCCTTAGTGTCCTTGTCTCTAGAATGTGGATGACAAAAATAGTTCCTACCTCATAGGGTGTTTGGGAGGGGTAAATAAATGAGTTAATACATGTAAAGCATTTAGCAAAGTGCCTTACACATAACAAGTGCTATATAAATGTTAACCATTATTAAGGTGTTGGGTAAAGACAAACATCATGCCCATATTGGCTGTCATTTGAAAAATTACCTACTTAATGTTTACCAGTTAAAGCATTCACATCAAAGGTCAAAGTATCTATACTTTGAAAAGTCTTTTTTTTTTTTTTTTTTTTACCCTGTTTACCACTCATATAGTTCTCACACCCCTCAAACATGTAATCATTGTTATTCGTTTCTTCTGCAAACTTTTGGAAATATTTTACCTTATGCATGTAGAAGCAAATACAAATATATATCTTCCTTTTTACAAAAATAATAGCATAATATTATTTCTGTACTTTGCTTTTTCCTCTTTAACTTAAAAGATAAGATGATCTATCCATATCACTACAGAATGAGCTTCCTTACTATTTTTTTTTTTTTAAACTGGATAGTATTCAATTGTTTGGATATACAATATTACATTTACTCATCTTCTGTTGATGAATATTTAGGTTGTTTGCAGTATGTTCCAAACTGTCTGATACCATTACAGCCAAAATATTGGGCACAGACTTCTGCATGAAACACTTCTAGAAAATTATCCATGCACTGTGAAGGAAAAGGGAGAAGGTTCTCGTATACTCTTTATTCCTTAGGTTCAGGGGCAGATTAACCAGTAAGCAAGGTGCTCACAGGCTTACAGTAGGCAAGGTGTACATGTGCTTAATGTGTTTACTTACTAGCCTGTAGTGCACAATTTCACATGGGTTTCACCACATCTCTGATTTGGTGAAAAACAGGTAAAATTGTGCACTATAGATGGGTAAGTAAGCACAACTCAGCCCAAGTGTACTTTGCTTATTGAGTAATCTGTCCCTGTTTAGGTTTGCTATTGTTGCTGTTGTTAGTTGCTATTCAGTCAGCTCCTACTTGTATATAACAGAATGAAAAGTTGCCCAGTCCTGTGACATCTTCATGATCATTGGTGTGTTTTACTTCATTGTTGTGGCTATTGTGTTAATGCACCTCATTGAAGGTATCCGTCGTTTTTGGTGGCCCTCTACTTTACCAATCATGGTTGCCTTTTCTAGCGATGATGTGTCCAAAGTGAGTCAAAGTCTTGCCATTCTGGTTTCTAAGGAGAATTCTGGTTGTATTTCTTCTAAGACTCATTTGTTCGTTCTTCTGCAGTTCACAGTATATTCAGTATTCTTCGACACTAGAATTCGAATGTCTCAGTTCTTCTTCTGTCTTCCTTTTTCATTGTCCAGCTTTTGCATGCATATGAGGTGATTGAAAAGACCATGGCTTGGACCAGGAGTACCTTAGTTATCAATGTGACATCTTTTAAAACTTAAAAGAGGCCTTTTGTATCAGATTTGCTCAGTGTAATACGTTGTTTGATTTCTTGACTGCTGCTTCCATGGACAGGTTGTTATGTTGTTGCTGTGTGGTGCTGTTGAGTCAGTTCTGACTTACAGTGACCCTATATACAATCGAACAAAACACTGCCCAGTCCTGCAGCACCTCACAGTCATTGCTATTCTTGAGCCCATTGTTGCAACCACTGTGTCAGTCCATCTTGTTGAGGGTCTTCTTCTTTTTCACTGACCCTCTACTTTACCAAGCATGATATCCTTCTTCAGGGACTGGTCCCTCCTGAAAATATGTCCAAAGTATATTTGTTATAGTAAACTATAGTCAGGCCAGCTGAGAAGGTTCTATGGAATTTGGGTTTTATGCCATCGGCCTTCACTAATGCGTACTGGCATTTGTTCCTACTAGGGGTGGAAACATAGCCAGTTGGTAATAACTTACACATTTGCTGCCTGAAAATGAGAAAACAGCCCACATGGAATGACTAACATGGACAATCCAGAATCAGCCCTTTCCTACTAGAGTGTTAACTCACCAGTAGAGGGCTCTCTCCTTTTGGGAAAAATAAAATAGGCTCTGGGAAAGGGTTTAAATATAAGATATAAAAACATAAGATATAGAGTGCAATATTTCTCTTCTCTAGCTGATTGGTGTGTCATTTGTTTGAATATTTAGAGTTCAGTTGAGTACTGCATTTAACTATTTTTTTTTGGGTGCATTTATGTACAGGGAGTGGTGGGAAGAAAGGGAGTCCAGAATTTACCAAAATTTAGGAAAAGGCCTGTGATCTAACATAGAAAACATAGAGTAGGAGGTTTTTCCTTTCTTTAGGATGTGAGGCAACCTGACCTTCTCCTTGTTTCAAAATTAGAAACAATACACTCTTATACCAAAAGGTACCTTGGTATATGCTTGGGCGACCTGTTAACGGGGCACTTAATCCTTGTTTATATACCTGGTGACTGCTCTCTGAGCATGACACTCCCACCAAGTCGGGTAAAAATCCATCGCATCGCTTCAGAGGGGAAGAGGAAAGGGACTGGCATTTATTTAGCATTTTCTGAGGCGTGTCTGGGTGGTGCAAATGGTTAGTGTTCTCGACTGCTAACAGAAAGGTTGGAGGTTCGAATCTACCCAGAGGCGCTCAGAAGAAAGGCCTGGTGATGTACTTCTGATAATCAGCCATTGAAAACCCTATGGAGCGCAGTTCTACCATAATACACGTGATGTTGCTGTGAGTTGGAATTGACTGGGCAGCAACCGGTGGTGGTGGTGGTGGTGAAAATGTGTTTGGCATGGTTAGGCCACTGTGCCCTATTTCTTTTTATTTTTGTCTGGGGGGTATTATTCCTACCCTTCCCATCCCAGACAATGCAGTTCAGGAAACGGAAGCTCCAGGAGGTAAAGTATATTATCCAAATTCACACAAGTAATAATCACTACTTAGGAGCTAGCAAGTTCCTGAGTTGGGATTGCAAGACTAGATAGCGACTCCTTAGTCCAAGCTTTGTCTTCTCTCAGAACAATTCCCTCCCTGCAGGGCATGAACGGCTTGACCTGGTCTGAGAAGGTAGAGATCTTTGACTTACCCCATTGAGGAGGTATCTCCTCTGCTTCTAACTTCTGGCTTAGTTTGAGAACCAACTTGAATCAAACCATTTTTTTTTTTTTTCACATGAAGATCTAACGCTGTCTGTGAATTCTATTTTCCTTTATTCAGGGCACCTAGGGTAATGTCAAGGAGCCCTGGTGGCATAGTGGTTAAGAGCTTGGCTGCTAACCAAAAGGTCAGCAGTTCATATCCACTAGCTACTCCTTGGAAACCCTCTGGGGCAGTTCTACTGCACCCTATAGGGTTGCTATGAGTCAGAACCGACTTAACAGCACCTAACAACAACAACGACAGGGTAATATCAAACAAGTATCTGGGAGACAGAAGACACTAGGGGTTTCAGAAACTGAATGTAGAACTTGTCTTAAGGAAAATGGCTAATTTGGAGCCCTGAATCATTAACCTCAAGATTCTCCAGCTTGAGGGAGTGGGAAGACTTCAATCTGGTGAGCATCTCCTGGGCCAAAGTTGGCCTCTCTGTCTTACTTTAGTTTAAGAAAAAAGCAGCACAGAATGAAGAGAAAGGGTGAGGAAAGCCATTTAGATGCCAGTCAAATAAATCCTACAGATGCTTTTCCCGTGGTTCCACACAATTCTGCACCTGTGGAGAGCAGCCTCATGGGAGTTTATTGCTATCCTTGTTGTGTGTCATCAAGTCGATTCTAACTCACAGCAACTGTATATGACAGAGCAGAACACCCCCATAGGGTTTCCCAGGCTGAAATTTTTACAGGAACAGATCACCAGGTCTTTTCTCCCAAATGGCTGGTAGGTTTTAACTACCGACCTTTCAGTCAGTAGCTGAGTGCTTAACCACTGTACCACCAGAGCTCCTTGGGAACTTATTAGGGATAGCCCATTTAGGTGACCTTTCCCCTTCTTTATAAACTCAGGAGTACTTGTTACACTGCTTTAATTTTAAACTCAGTGTTACTAGACTACATCACAAGGTTTTGAGAAACTCTTGCATTGATTACCTCATTTTCACTCACAATGTTACACATCTTTCAAGCAAATGTCAACAATACTCATTTGTTTAAATATCTCTGGAGTTATGATAAAATTATGCAGAAATGTCTAACTAAAAAGGAATTATTCGAGGAATGGACATTAAAAAGGAGTTACTGCTGAGGCCTATTCCCAGAATTTTAAGAATCTGTGTTGCTGGCATAGTCTAGCAGTTCTCAAATTTTAGCCAGCATCAGAATCACCTGGAGTTAGTGAGTGTTAGTGGGTTAAACAGACTGGATTAAAACACTGATTGCTAGGCCCCACCTCCAGGGTTTCTGATTCCTTTAAATCTGGGTAGGCCCCTAATTTTGTGCTATCTGCTAAGTTCCCAGGGAGATGCTAATGCTGCTGGTTGGAATCCATACTTCAAAAATCACTGACTTAGTCCTGTAAGGTTGAAAAGCTCAAGAAAATAGATAATTGCTTCTACCCTACCCACTGCCCCCTCAGCTGGTAAGAGAAGGTAGTGATTAAGAAGGCAGGTTCTTAGAATTACATTTGGATTCTTCCTCCAGCACTTTTAATTATATGATCTTGCCTAAATTTATTTAACTCCTCAGAACCTCAGTTTTCTCATATAAAAAATGGGGACAGTAGCTTCTAGTTCACAGAGCTGCTGTAAGAGTTAAGTGAGACAATGTATATAATTGGTTTAGCATGTATGTTGTTGTTGTCAGGTGCAGTTGAGTAGGTTTCAGCTCATACCCACCCTATGTACAACAGAGCAAAACACTGCCCGGTCCCGCGCCATCTTCACAGTTGTTGCTGTGTTTGAGCCCATTGCTGCAGCCACTGTGTCAGTCCATCTCATTGAGGGTCTTCCTCTTTTTCGACGACCCTCTACTTTACCAAGCATGATGTCCTTCTCCAGGGACTGATGCGTCCTGATAACGTGTTGAAAGTACGTGAGACGAAGTCTCGCTATCTTCCCTTCTATGCTTTTGAATACTTTAAAGTGACTCAAAGTGACTTCTTTGCTTTTGAATACTTTAAAGAGGCCTTTTGCAGAACATTTGCCCAATGCAATGCACCTTTTGATTTCTTGAATGGTGCTTTCATGGGTGTTGATTGTGGATCCAGTAAAATAAAATCCTTGACAAATTCAATATTTTCTCCATTTATCTTGATGTTGCTTGTTGGTCCAGTTGTGAGGATTTTTGTTTTCTTTATGTTGATGTGTAATCCATACTGAAGATTGTGGTCTTTGATCTTCATTAGTAAGTGCTTCAAGTCCTCTTCACTTTCAGCAAGCAAGATTGTGTAATCTGCATATCGCAGATTGTTAATGAGTCTTCCTTCAATCCTGATGCTACATTCTTCTTGGTATAGTCCAGCTTCTCCAATTATTTGCTCAGCACACAGATTGAATAAGTGTGGTGAAAGGATACAACCCTGACACACACCTTTCCTGATTTTAAACCATGCAGTATCTCCTTGTTCTGTTTGAACAACTGCCTCTTGATCTATATACAGGTTCCTCATGAGCATGATTAAATGTTCTGGAATTCCCATTCTTTGCAATGTTCTCCATAATTTGTTATCATCCACACAGTTGAACGCCTTTGCATAGTCAGTAAAACATCTTTTTGGTGTTCTCTGCCTTAATGAACTGAATAGACATGTAGTATATATAAGGAGCCCTGTGGTGCAGTGGTTAAGTGCTCAGCTGCTAACCGAAAGGTCGACAGTTTGAACCCACCAGCCACTCCTTGGGAGAAAGATGTGGCAATCTGCTTTCATAAAGATTTGCAGCATTGGTGAAGAATGAAGAAAACTAAAGACACAGGGAAAGATTGGTCCAAAGGACTAATGGACCACATCTACCACGGCCTCCACCAGACTGAGTCAAGTACAACTAGATGGTGCCTGGCTACCACCACTGACTGCTCTGACAGGGATCACAATAGTGGGTCCTGGACAGAGCTGGAGAAAAATGTAGAACAAAATTCTAACTCAAAAAGAAAGGCCAGATTTGCTGGCCTGACAGAGACTGGAGAAACCCTGAGTGTATGGCCCCTGGACACCCTTTCAGCTCAGTAATGAGGCCACTCCTGAGGTTCACCCGTCGGCCAAAGATTGAACAAGCCCATGGAACAAAACAAGACTAAAGGGGCGCACCAGCCCTCGGGTAGGGAATGGAAGGTAGGAAGGAATGGGAAAGCTGGTAATAGGGGACCCAGGGTTGAGAAAGGAGAGTGTTGGCATGTTGTGGGGTTGTTAACCAAAGTCATACAATAATATGTGTACTAACTATTTGATGAGAAACTAGTTTGTTCTGTAACCATTCATCTAAAGTTCAATTAAAAAAAAATAGGGTTCATTTTAAAAAAAGAAAAAAGATTTGCAGCCTTGGAAACCCTGTGGGGCAGTTATACTCTGTCCTACCGGGTCACTATCCAGTTGGAATCAACTGGACGGCAACGAGTTTGGTTTACATATGCAGCAAATGGTAGCTCTTCTTTCTAATAGTTACTGCGTGTCTTTGAAGAAGTTTTTCAGGATTATAAAAAACAAAATAGACTAAAATAAAAATAAATATAAGACATGATTTCACCCAACATGACTTTACTTTAAATAATTGGAGAAGATATATATATATAAGATATATATATATGATATATATATATATGTATATAAGATATATATGAAGCAGCAGCAAAGTTCCCATGAGTGAAGTACAACCCCAACATTAGCAACCATTATTATTACCTGAGGCCAAGAGAAAGCCTGTGGCCTCTGAACTCAGAGGAGGTGGGGGAAAAATTAGAAGAAAGATTCTGTAGAGGCATAGGTTAGTAGCTTTTAAAAAATGAAACTCAAATCTTCCCAGCTGTAGGAATAGGCAAGGCTATTTTAAGATTTTAAATTTGGTCTTGAAATTCTGACCCCTTGCAGAATTGCCTTCCTTACTGGCCTGCCAGAGCAATGGAAATTCCCTCTCCTTTGATTTAAGGCCTTGCGTCTCTAGAATGCAAATTGTATTTTCTAGGAGTAATAGCATATTAATCCAATCACATTCACTAACTCTTTCAGATTAGATTAGATTAGATTAACTAGGTGTTACCTTGGAAAATACAGTGCTTTGCCCTGAGGGGATGGGACCAAGAAACAGGCATGGAGAAAGGAAAGATCTGGAGTCTGGGACACAGAGATGTGGCAACTTTGGGCGGCCAAGGGCACTGGGGGGCAGGAGAGAACTGCTAAATTAATGATTTAGTCAGTGGGTCATTCCAGCCAGCCTTTCCTGTTCCCTGCAACCTCCAGGTCTTATACAGTTTATTCTAAGGTTGTGTTCTAAAAATTGCTCTTCTCTTTTGTGGTGAAAATGGGGAGAATGGTTGTGACTGCAGAGTTCTTGTTAGCCTCAGTCATACCACCGCTTCTCCAGGCCCCTTCCCCATTTCCATTTTGGAGAGCCACTCACCCCCCCAAAAAAAAGAATACTTGCTCTAGTTGCTAGAGTTAAGCCTAGCTAAGTGGTAGCTGCTTTGGGGCATTTTGGCAGAGATAACCCAATGAGATTTCCCCCCTTCTCCACTTCTAATGATGACTAAGTCACCTGAAGCAAACATTACATAAGCCTTATCCTAATATCATGGGAAATCCTGAGACAATGGGAAGATAAGACTTACTGAACAACAAGCTATGACTTTGTTTCATTTTAATAGCTTGTGCTGACTGGGAATCTTAAAGCAAATTCCATCGAACACCCTAACGACATTTTTCTGGCTAACCTGTCAGGTGGGATTAGAGCAGAGGTCCTGGTTGTCGCTTTCAGTGCATGACATAGGGCTTGACGAACTTCACGACAGAAGCAGCAGGTAGTACACACCAAATTGTAAAGTGTGGGGCCAAAAGTTTCATCTTGTAGCCCATTTCAGGTCCTTTGGCTTTGCTGCAGCCTGGTTATAACCTGCTGGGTGCATCTCCCACTCTAGGCAGCTAGGTGGGCTTCCACTATGAATCTAATGTAAACTAAAATCCTCTTGCAATTTCCTGCGATGTCACTATGTCGTCAGATGGGCCCGTAGGACTCAATGGCGGGAGAAGGTTAAGTTTGGGCCTAGTTAGTCTGGCTTTAGACTTCAGCTCTGCCTTGTCTTCACTTGGCACATGGCAAGGGCATGAAGAGTAAGTCATCTCTGTGGCCAGTGCCCTCAGCTCACAATGGGCCTGTGTCTGGAAGGCGAACTAGTAGTTCGGTGGCCTGTGGAGGGGGCCAGGTAGAGTGAGACACAGGGAAGAGGGTATGCTGTGACTGTTTAGAAGGCTACACAGCTTGCATGAGGCTGCAAGGTTGTGTGCATACTATAAGGTATATTCACCTAGAATATGGACATCTTGCATTGAAAAATAATAATAGGGTAAGAGGATAAAAGAAATTTAAGAAATTTTGGGTGAGTCATTTTTAGGTGTCTATTAAAAAAAAAAAAAAACCCTGGTGGCGTAGTAGTTAAGTGCTATGGCTGCTTACCAAAGGGTCAGCAGTTCAAATCCCCCAGGTGCTCCTTGGAAACTCTATGGGGCAGTTCTACTCTGTCCAATAGGGTCACTATGAGTTGGAATCGACTCAACGGCAGTGGGTTTTTTTTTTTTTTGATTTATTACTATTGTAGAAGGAGCCCTGGTGGTGCACTGGTTAAGCACTTGGCTGCTAACTAAAAGGTTGGTGGTTCAAAACCACCAGCTGTTCCACAGGAGAAAGATGTGGCAGTCTGCTTCTGTAAAGATTTACAGCTTTGAAAACCCTACAGGACAGTTCTACTCTGTTCTATAGGCTGCTCTGAGTCAGAATCGACTCCACGGAACACAGCAACAACAGTAGCACTATTGTGGAACTCTGGTGGCAGTAGTTAATGGCTTGGCTGCTAAATGAAAGGTTGGTGGTTTGAATGCACCAGCCATTCATTGGGAAAAAGATGTAGCAGTCTGCTTCTGTGAAGATTTTCAGACTTGGAAACCCTCCCTATGAAGAAGTTCTACTCTGTGCTATAGGATCACTATGGGTCAGAATTGACTTGATGGCAATGGGTTTGGTTTTTTGGTTAGTACTATTGTGTGGGGGCCTTGGGGTTCAGTGGTAGAATCCTTGCCTTTGATGCAGGAGACCTGGGTCAGATTTCCAGCCACTGCACCTCATGAATAGTCACTACTGGTCTGCCAATGGAGGTTTGCATGTTGCTATGATGCTGAACAGGTTTTAGCAGAGCTCCCAGACTGAGACAGATTAGGAAGAAAACCTGAAAATTAGCCTGTGAAAACCCTGTGGATAACAATGTTCTCATGCACAACTGATCATAAGGATGGTGCAGCACTATGTAGTGTTTTGTTCCATTGTGCATGGGGTCACCATGAGTCCTGGCCAACTCCCTGGCAGCTAACAACAACAGTACTGTTTTACTTAGGTCAAAGAGGCCTGTAAGCATGTCCTAGTGATAAATTCACCAAACCCAGGTCTATATAATGAAGCTCCATGTTAGCTCTGGGAGGACCCTGGATACTACGGCTAGGGTTGGGCTTTAGACCAGGGGACCTACAAAGTTCTTGCTAACTTTGTGATTCTCTGAACCATTCCAGGTTTATAAGATGAACCTTTTTAAGCACCTTTGCAGATAAGTCTACAAATGACACTGACCATAATTGCTACTCCTCCTTGTTGGTGCCAGGAATCAATGCAGAAAGACCATATTTTCTTGTGCAAATCTTTGAGAGAGGCTGAAGGCCATTTGGTGGAAGTCTTCATGCACTAGTACTGGGTAAGAGCTACTTGCATGCTAAGAAGGATCAGGCAGGATGTTATTGCCCACGATTAGCTCTCCTTTTAGAAGGAATCTTCATATACAGTGGAATGGTTCATGGTATCAGAAGAAATATATAAACTGGAGGAAGAAAAAGTCACTGAAATGGCTTTCACTCTGCTTGTTAGAAGTCTTGCTGATGACATAGGCTATATTCATGAGGGTTGGGAAAGGTAGGTTTTCAATAGAAATATTTTATTAAATGGAAAGAAAGGGGATTGCTTCAAATCCAGATGCCATTATTACCTCTCACAGTACCCAGAGAGAACATCAGAATTTCCTTCAAATGCTTGAGAATACCGATAGCCATTCAGACTTTTATATTATTATCAGTATTTAATCCTGATAGTATCACTATGGAGTGGGTTTTACTGACTCTGTTTTACAGAGGAGGCTCAGAGAAGTATGTTGTCCAAGGCCTCCCAGCAAAAAAGTAGTAGAAGATTCACAGATTTTTGACTCCAGAGCCCAAGTCCTTTCTACTACCCCGACCAGTTGCTGTCGAGTCAATTCTCACTCTCAGTGACCCCATGTGTATCAGAGTAGAAATGTGATTTGTAGGGTTTTCAGTGACTAATTTTTCGAATATAGGTAGCCAGGCCTTTCTTCTGAGGCACCTGTGGGTGGACTTGAGTCTCCAACCTTTTGGTTAGCAGTAGAGCATGTAGAGTATGCACCACACAGGGACTGTTTCCACTACGCCATACTCCTCCTTATGTTCCCGTGGCTCTGGCTATTCTACTTCCCTTCACCGTCTCTGGCTCTTACCCCCGCCCCCCCCCCCCCCCAAAAAAAAGCCTGGTGCCATTGAGTTGATTCTGACTGACAACGACCTAATTCAATCAGCAAACTTATTTTCAGCTGCCATATTTTCCCAGACTACTGTTGTTTTCAGACATTCTGCTTTCTTTCTGCTACTGCAGTAGAAAAGCAACTTCTACCCAATTGCCTTGGGACCCTTCCTCTCTGGGGCTTAATGTCTCCTACCTGTAAAGAGAGATAACTGTCAGGAATCATTTTGCTTGTTACTTCATCTCTCCCTCCTCAGTGAGGAGTGCCTCCTCACCAGGCACTGTGAGTCCAGCCTCTGATGCTTTTCAAGAGTGGGCAAGGCTCTGGGCAGGAAGTACACAGGAAGCCCAGGGCTCAGACAGCCTCTACTCCTCATTCTTACACTCTTTTTTGATGCTGTTATCATTGCTGCCCTAAACTTATTGCTCATTCACTCCTGGCCAGAACCCTCGATCTTTTGTATCTTTGTCACATCTTCACCACTTAGAAGGTATGTGACATTGGGCAAATGACATTACTCTTTTAAGCCTCAGTTTTATCATCTGTAAAAAAATGGGAATGGTAATATCTATTTTGCATAGATTAGTTGTGTAGAATAAATCAGCTAATGTCTTACAGGAAAACACCTGGCAAAGAGTTGATATTTGGGCCCTTTTAGTTTCCTTCTTTCTTGATTTTGGCCTTAGAAACAGTATTAATCTTTTAAACCTAGCCTACCCAACCAAACATGGGACCATCTTCACATTTCTGCCTCCATGTACCAATCTGTGTCCTCACTTTTCATGGTCCTTGGTCTCAGACCTTCAATACTTTTGATGCTGCTGGTTTTGCGGCCTGTCCTCTCTTCTTTCTGCACCCTCTATTTCTTCCCTGTGTCTTCTAGGCTTACTTACCTCCATAGCACTTGCCTATGCCCTCCTTGCTGTGATAACCAGGTGCTGACTAGCATAATACCTCAGGGGCTATTGCAAGGATCAAAGGGGATGATTTATGTGATGGAAGCGCTTTGAAAAGTAAGATGGGATGCATTCACATGGGATATTATTATGATGATTATTATCACTCTTGGACTATCTTCAAGATGCCTAAAAATATCCACCCAGCCTGGACCTCCTCAGCATATTCTTATCTCTTTTGGACTTCCCCCGCACTGGCTAAGAAGCCTGACAGTTAAGCAATTGAAGAACTTGCTGGTAGACGGCATTGTTGGGGGTGGAGAATGCTTGGGTAATGAATTACCTTCTTTAGGGCCCCAACGGGAAATCTGGTACCCTGGAAAGCGTTAATTTACCTCACTTGAGTGAATGCTTTAGGCCCAGCAAGCATTTCATTTGCCTAGGCAGCCCATTGTGATGATGACATTAAATAATCATTATCATTACATGGAAATCCTGTCACCTTGGGGATTTAGAAAGCATTTCTCAAGTCACATACACATAAGCAACCAAAATGAGCAGAATGTTCATCTAGAAGAAAGTATTTGTGAAGAAAACATTTGTTTGTAATTGTCAGCATTTGCAAAGGCAGGGAATGGAAGAATGAAATGAACCACAGCTTTGGATCCCTTCCAGTGTTTTTTCCAATCCCAAATTGTTGGAGGCTGGGAAGGGAAGCCTTCCTGTCCTGGATGTGAGCTCTAAGGAGGAGGGTAGCAGCCTCCAACTTCTTCACCCCCTCCATCCAGGAAGCCATTTCAAGGGGAGCTGCCTCCAAGGAAAAGCAAGAGCTTATTGGCCAATATGTATTTATGGTCTGACACCCTGTAAACTTGTCTTCTTTTTAAAAATTAAGAGCAAAAAATTATTTTAGTTTTTGTTTGTCTGGACCACCTCCAGGCAGTCATATCTGTTTTCTTTATTTCTGTGCTCATTGCTCAACATCTTTGGTCTTGATTGAATTGGTTTCATTCTAGGCCCTCCCTTATTATTAATGTTCTTATTTTTGGTTAGTTCTTCTATGTTTGCAGTGTCGTTGACAAACTTTTCTTGTTAACTGTTCTTTACAACATCTCAGTGAGGTGGATCAGCCTTACTGAATATTTATCTGACAAATTGTCCAACGTTTTCTTTTGTTGGCCTTTGTTAGGATTTATTGCGACCGTTTTCTCCCCTGAGCCCCCTTTCTTTCTGATAGTCATTTTTCTACAAGAAACTTATTTCAAGTTCTTTCTTGCAGGGCTGCATGAGTCAGGAACTTGGGTCATCTGCTTTCAATTCCTGTTTGATTTCTTCCTCCCCCCCACCTGGCTTTCTCACCCACCTCAAAGTTATTGTTGCTTCTCCTGTCCTTGCAAATGGTCCTCAACTAATCTAAGGCAGACTTGAGGACAGGGCTTCCTTTTTGCTTTCTTGGTATCTAGGTGCATCTCTTCATGGCCACAGGCTGTCAGTTTTTAAGCACATGATTTTTTTTCCAAATATGCAGGCACTATGAACATTTTGTGGTTGTTGTTGCTGTGGTTGGGTATATATTGGCTGTATGGTGAACTATTGGAATGTCAGGGATGGCTGGGATTAGTCCTGTAACAGGAAAGCACACCAACTCTGATCGACCAAGAAATATCCAAGTTTCCAAAACCCACTGTCACCACCACTTCCATTACCACCAGCTCTGCCACTTTTAGCTTTGCCATTACCATTAAAAATATTCTGTTATGTTTCTATCTATGCACATATACCTAGATATTTCTGATGTCTAGAAAGTTATAAATATAGCAGCCCCCAAAACCAAAAAAAAAAAAAGAGAGAGAATGAAACCAAACCTGTTTCCATCAAGTTGATTCTGACTTATAGCAACCCTATAGGACAGAGTAGAACTGTCCCATAGGGTTTCCCAGGAGTGCCTGGTGGATTCGAACAGCTGACATTTTGGTTAGCAGCCAAGCTCTTAACCACTATGCCACCAGGGCTCCACAGAATCCCCCAAGTACCTTTTATTTCCTTCGAATACTTAATGTGCCTGTTCTTCTTCTGTTTCACCAATATACATTCATATTTCTCTATTGCACTTGTATTGTAATTATCAGTAACTTGTCTGTTTCACTCGCCGGACTCTGGACTTCTTAAGGGACGAGACTATGTCTTATTATTCATCCACCAAGTAGTGTAATAGGCACTGGGAACACTAGTTAGTGGGTGAATAAGTGTTTGCCGAATGAGTGTTGAAAGTTCTTTGATTAAATGAGAATATATAAAAGTGATGTAACTAGTAAGAACTGCACAAACAAGACTTCTCTTTATTATAACTCTATTACTTTGTCTATGTAGTATGAAGGATGCATTTTGGTCCTGTGAAGTTGGACAACAAATACTTATCCATTTTATAGAACAAGAATGTTCTTAATAGAACAATTAGACTGAGTTTGCAAAAGATTGAAAAGATAAGCCATATTATTATAACTGGTTTCTGATATTGGGCCTGGTTGGTCCTCTGTGGGGATGGATGCTCTAGAGGAGAGCCCAGCAATGGGTGAGAGGATAACCTCCAAGCACCTTTAAAATTCATTTTCTAAAGTTCTCTGCTGTGTAGGTGGGTATTTTAGAAAATATTCTAAGTGAGGTTACAGTGGAATCCCTTCTAGATGGACTTCGGATGCCTATGTGGTGTCCTGTGTTGACCCTGGCTTAAGCCAATGGAATAGGAGTTGCCAATGCAATTGTAAGTATTTAAGACTATGAAAATGGCTTTATGATCCAGAACTTTCTACACTATACATGCCCTATGAAACTTAGTGTAGAGGCTATGAAGAAGGGAGAAAAGTAAGTTCCTCTAATTTTTCTCCCCATCCATTATCTCATGACCTAGTGCTCAAAAAAAAAAAAAAAAAAGCTGGCTATTTCTACACAACAAGCATTAGAATTAGTGATTAAAAATAAGTTTTACTAAATGGAAGATATTTTGTTACCTGTATATTTATCACAATAAAAAAAGTTAGTTCTACTTATGAGGTGGACACATTTCAGGAACTTAATACACACTTACTGAATGAGTAAATGAATGAATTTAACTTCCCTATCCCAGCTGTCCAAAGAGTTTAGCATTTGTATTTAAAAAAGAACCAGAAATGACTTCACTGGCCTTTACCCAGGGGTACCCTGGGATCAATCAACAATGGAGAAGAACTCTGAGTTCGGTCCAGATTCGCTTACTTACAAGAAGCAGCTTTGATAAAACTCCGCTCTCTTATCAATATTCTGTCAACTCTCTCAGCAGCCCTGGCACACTCTTTTTGAAAAGCAATGCACTGTAGGCAGAAGCTGAACCAGAAAGCCAGAATGTTTCATCTCCGGTTGGGCAGCAAGACCTCCCAAATCAACACTTTGGTCCATCTTGGGGGATGGTCTTACAAAAGTTGACAGTACTGCTAAGCCTACGTATATAAAAAAATTGGTTGCTGGAGGTTAAAAAAATCTGTTTATTAGAACGTACATGTGTTAAATTAAGTTTCCAGGAGGCTGCACTGTAGGATTCTGGCTTTTCGCGAGTTATCCTTGTTACTGGCCATTGTTAGAAGTTGTTGATTTTGGATCTTGGTTCTTCTCTTAAGTTGATGGCTTAGAGGCCACAAGAGCCATTTTCCCTCTTTACTACCTACTCTCCTGCTCCTTATTGATTCTAGTTTCTTTTCTTCATGTGCCATTCTCTTTGGCAGGAATTAGCCACGAGAAGATTTTAGTCTACTTAGTTCTTCGGGTGCTGAAGATTTAGCTAACTGGCACTTTAACAGAGGAAAGAGCCAAGTGGGGAAATTTGCACATAAAATGGATTTTTTTGTTCCTCAGAGGATTTCTTGTAAGCAGATATAAAGTGTCTTTCTCACTCAAAGTACCTCCAAGGGCTTTCATGAATCAATGAGCCATTGGCAGGGCAGAGAGAGTCGAGGCAGAATAAGGCGTGTGGTGACAGCCAGAGACCCTCGCTGCACTCTCCCTCTCTCAGGCATGCTGTCCTTGATCGTTACATAACCACAGTAACACTTTACCCCCTGGCGACCGTTTCCATTACAATCAAAACTTTAGGGCAAGGGCATTGCTTTTCAGGGTCTCTGGTCCACTCCATTAATAAACAAACAGTGACAAGGAGAGACTGGGGAGAAGGGAGGCTGGCTGTCCTTTTGAGACATAAAGCCAAGACAAGGAAATGAAAAGAAATCAGTCATTTAATTGCTCACTTTGACTCCGGAATGCTTATGTATTTTCTGGATGGTTCAGTTGTTGACTAATGCAGAACAAAAGCATGTCTCTTAGTTCATTAGAGGAGACCATATAAGTGCTGCAAAAGACTCTTAATTCCAAGAGGATGAGGCTCTTGACATGAGCCCTTCTAAGCTTACAAAATAGGTGTGACATGCGTCCTGCCAGTTACTCAGCAGGCAGAGCCTCCAGCATATGCCTTAGAGGCCTGCGAGGTACGCAGTGAGGGTGGAATTTGAAGAATACCTAAAAATGTGTCCAACTGAGCTGTCAAAAAAAATTCTCTGTCAGTCACTCTGCAGGAACAAATGGAGCTTCTGAAACGCACATGTCATTTTAGGAACATGTTTTGAACCTCAAGTTCCCAGCCTGTTGATAATAGGGCCACTGGGGAGGGGTAGAGGTCAGAGGATGGAGAACCGGGTGATAATCTGTAGTCAGTTCAAGAGACTAAAGGTAAATGTCATCCTTTATATGGTTTGGAGCCTTTCGCATACTCAGCAAGCCAAGGGGTTGGAAAGAAAAGTGCTTCTTATATAATAGCTGAGAACTCTTATCTCATCTTTTGGGACAAGCTGGGGGGTAGGTGGCCACTATTTTGGGCTTCTGTTTCACAGTGGGCAGAACTGAGGTACCAGGAAGGGAATTGGTTTGTCTGAGCCCACTTAGCCAGATGTGCATGTGAAGAGAGTTTTTTTTTAATGCCTCTCAGCAGTTCCTGCAGTAATAGCCTGTACTCCTTCAATGCCACTTACAAGCTCCACTGGAGCCCTTTGGCTGTGTAACAGAGAGTGGGAATTTACAGCATCACGGAGGTCACATGGTAGAGTTGGAATCCCAAATCCTGAACTTGAATTCAGGCTGCTTTACTTTCTAGCTCTGTGATCTTGGGCAAGTTACTTAATCTCATTGCAGCTTCAGTTTGTTTCTTTTAAAATGAGAATGGCAATAACTGTATAGCATAGGTCGTTGCAAGAATTTAGTGTTATGAAAGCATTTAACCAGTGCCTGGCATAACTCAGTAAATGTTAATTGGATCTAAATCTCAAAAATCTCAGGGAGAAGTAAAATGAGCCCAGATGTCCTCCTCTGACTCCTTTTGATCTCAGGGAAGAGCAGGATCCATTTTACTTGTTCCTCACAGATTTTATTTTAGTTGTTCTTAATGTGGGGTTCCTGGATTGCCAGCATCAAAGTCACCTTGTGTGAAGGCTAAGGTTGTGTGTCAGCTTGGCTGAGCCACGACTCTCAGTGGTTTGGCAGTTATGTAATGATGTAGTTTGGCAGTTATGTAATATGTAGTTATTCTCCATTTTGTGATATAATCACTTCCATGATGTAGTCTGATGTTGTCAGTCAATCAGCCATAAGGGAATTTCCTCGAGGGTGTAGCCTGCTTCCAGTATATATGGATGTTCTGGCAAAGCTCGCTGCCTTTTGCTTGCTCTGGATCCTGCATCTTGCTCGTCATCATCTGACCTCTGGTTTTCGGGACTTGAGCCAGTGGCCTGCCATATTGCCCACTTATCTTGGGATTCATTGGCTTCCACAGCCCACGAGCCAGCAGCCTACTGTCTGACCTGCTGATCTTGGATTTGTCAGCCCGTGCAGCTGTGTCAGGAGAAGTCTCCAGCCTGATGCCTGACCCACAGACTTAAAGTTTGAGAACCATTGCCATATATTGATTTCATAATGATAGGAACAAAACATCTCCGAGGGCATCAGGCACAATTACTGTTGCTCCATCTCCAACTTTGTTATCTTGGGCTCAGGCATATGTTGGTCACGCCTCTGTATCTGTCCTGTCTTTGTGCACTCGTTGAAAGAAGAGAAAAGAGAATTGGCTAAAGGTTTGAACTTGTAAGACATGCTTTTCCTGATGCGGGAGATGAAATTGGCAAGAGAACACAGTGCGTCTGCGTGAACATGGAGCTGGTAGAAGAAACTAAAATACAGTCCAAAAGCCACAGTCCTTACAACGTTGGAATGTGCAGAGACAGAATGGCCCTTGAAATAAAACACTAAAAGAGGTACTGAACTCACACATATGAACTCCAGGAGGTGATGTTAAAATTCATTGGATATTCAGAAGGATGCTTAGAGTGTTGACAGATATTGAAAAGACCGTGAAAAGCTAAACATGTCGTGCAAGGCTTTGATACTTCAGAGTTGTGGAGAAAATCAACCTTTCTCTTCATCTCTCCTATAGCGGGTATGTGGTTGTGTCCCCTGACTGACTCCTTGTTAATTCCATCTAACTTCCTTCCTCACAGTGACATCAGAGATCCTCTTAGTGAAGAATAGTTACTGTTTCCTAGTCCCTCCACACCCTATCCTTACTATTCCATCACTTTCATCCCTCTCTGGAAAAGTTTAGAAGCTCTTTTTTTCAGGGGGGAAATATTGGCTGAGTAGCCTTAATAGTACCTGACAGCATAGAATATTTAAGTCCAACACCCCAATTTTACAGATTATGGTGTTGCTAGAAGAATGAGCAAATCTGTCTTGGAAGAAGTGCAGCCAGAATGTTCCTTAGAATCAAGGGTGGTGAGATTTCATCTCACGTACTTTGGACATATTATTAGGAGGGACCAGTCCCCTAGAGAAGGGAATCATGCTTGGTAAAGTAGAGGGTCAACGAAAAAGAGGAAGACTCTGTATGAGATGGAGTGACACAGTGGCTACAATAATGGGCTCAAACGTAGGAATGATTGTGAGGGTGGCACAGGACCAGGCAGTGTTTTGTTTTGTTGTGCATGGGGTGGCTATGAGTCGGAACCAATTGGATGAAACCTACAAAAACAACGTTTTATAGATGACAAAATTGAAGTCCAAAGATGAAGTCCCCTCACTCCAAGTTCAATGCTGTCTAAAATACTCCTGAATGGAAGTGTGTCCACACAGCCTGTGTGCTTAGTAACCATTGGGTGTGGCAGGGAAAAGGGGAGTCATTGAATGTGAAACCTTGCCTCCCCCTAGTTTTTCGGATATCATACCTGTAAAAAAGTCAATCTATATGTCACTCAGTATAGCAATTTCCCACTTGCCTTTAAATAAATGAGGAGTGTGGTGTTTGGCCCATTTTCAATTGTAGGCACTAGGGAACGGGTGTAAGTCAAAACCAAACACATCCCAAATAGTCTCTAATTTATCGTTTTGAAGGAGGAGCTCATCATTGGCAGGCCATTAACTTTTAATTGCTGCCAAAGCCATGCTGTTCACTTAAACGGGGAAGACTAGGGGGGACCCAGCCCTTGACATCATATTAATGGTTTTTACTCATAACACTTGCATTTCCAGGACCAATCGCTATTTTCTCCCTTTAAAAGAACTTTGAAATGGGAACAAAATGCTCCTCTTTGGCTTTGGCACTAGGAATGTCAGGTGTTTGCTTAATATTCCTTAAATTTTGCTTGGCATTCTTCATGCTGACATTCTGGAGAGCCTAGGCAATAAGTCAAATGGTTTCTTAGATGTTCAGGGAACAGTGTGCATCCAGCCAATACTTGATTTTTCAGGATACTGGGAGAAAACTTTGGCCTGGATTATTTCAAAGCAGACAAATCATCGGAATAAACAAAGTTCAGTGTGTGTGTGTTTGCTTTATTTTCTTTCTGATCTCATAAGGGGACTAAGCTGTGCTAAGGGCATACTTGAATATTCATTATACATTAATATTAATAATAGTAATGAACAGCCATTTACTGTCCACTTACTGTGTGCCAGATACTTGTGCTATGCCTCACAACTCTCCATGGAAGGAATTTTATTCCCATTTTACAGCCTGAGAAAGTTAAGTAATTTGTCACAGGTCATATGGGAATCCTTGGGTGACACAAATGGTTAAGTGCTAGGCTACTAACACAAGGATTGGCTCTTCAAAGCTACCCAGAGGCACCTCAGAAGAAAGTCCTGGCTATCTACTTCCAAAAGGTCACGGCCATTGAAAACCCTACGGAGCACAGTTCTACTCTGAAACACATGGGTTTGTCATGAGTTGGAATCTACTCAACAGCAACTATTTTTTGGTTGTATGGCAAGTAAGTGGAGGGAAGGGGGGTCAGGATTTGAATCCAGCCTGTCTCACTTAAGACTGCTTTCCACACTTTTAAAAAGTATAATCCTTTTTCAAAGTCCTCCATTTGCTGGTGAATGCAGAGTGCTGCATGAGGCGAGGTGGCACTTAATTCTTGTATAAATGGCAAATCAGGCCAATTAGATAAGGAGAAGGCTTGGGCAATGTGTCTTTCTAGGAGTCTGAGGCTAAGTGGTTAAATGTGAGGGGATTAAGCATCTGTGGGAAAGACAAGGGGAAGGAGGTTTCAGGAGGGGATGCTGAAAGGGTAGATAAGGTCAGGAGATGCTTGGCTGAGGATAACTTCTATGAGAGAGGTCTGGAGAAACTGCTTAACCTTGAACCACATTGTGTTTTAAAATGATGATACTTCCACTTGTGTACTGCCACCCTCCCTCCAATCATTTTCCACACAGCGGTAAGATCAATCATCTTAAGTTGTAAACTAAGAGTGTTGGTGCCCATCCGGCTTTAACACCCTTCGGTGGTTTCCTATTGCACTTAGAATGAAATATAAAGCCCTTACCTTTGTCTACAAGGCTGTAGCAGATGCTGTTGAAGCTCTGCCCGTATCCCCTTGGGACTTGTTGTACCTGTATACTTGGGCAGCTTTTATGGCAATCACCTAAAACCCTCTGTCTGAGATTTTTTTGACTACCAACAGGGCAGACAGAAAACGCCTGGGGGTTAATGCCCCAGAAGCAGGTCTCAACCAGTGGTGGACAAGAGTAGGTGGATAAATACCCTATCTGCCCCGCAGAAACCCTGGTAGTGTAGTGGTTAAGTGCTACAGCTGCTAACCAAAAGGTCAGCAGTTTGAATCCACCAGGTGCTCCTTGGAAACTCTATGGGGGAGTTCTACTCTGTCCCATAGGGTCACTATGAGTCAGAATTGACTTGATGGTAATGGGGTCTTTTTTTTTTTTTTTTAATCTTGCCCCACAGGTGATAGAACTTTGGGGTAAGTTCTGCACAGTCTTCTGGAGGTCCCTCATGAGATTGAGCCTGAGTTGCCCACAGTGGGAAACTGCTCACTAATGTACCCCCAGTTACCTTCCTTTCCTTCCCTGTCCCACTTCCCTCCCTTCCTGTGCTTCTTTCCAAATCAATTCCTTGCATTCAGACCCTTACTTGTGGTCTGATTCAGACTTAAGACAAAAGGTCATATTTGATCTGGTTTCTGCCCACCTCTTCAACCTCATCCAGAGTCACTATACCCCACAAGCTACCTTCCCACCACATTGGTCTTCTTTCAGTTTCTTAAACATTCTAGGCCTCCTGGTATGCACTGTTCCTTTCGACTCAATGTTATTTCCCCTACTCTTCACAGGTCAGACTCCTCTTAAGTTAGGCTTCAGCTTAAATGTCACCTTCTCAAGAGGCCTCCTTTGATATCCCTGGAAAAGTGCTCAAGATCCTGGAGCAGCGTCCTGGGCTCCCTTGCTTTGGCCCCACACAGTGAGATGCAGCGCCACGCGATTGGTGGAAGTAATGGCCAATTTCTGCCTTCCCCTCATGCTGCCTCGTGGTTTCCTGTCCTTTCCATGTCCACAGCCTAAGCTGTGTCAGGCCTGGCTTCCACACTGTGCAGTTTGAACTTCTCCTCAGTATTCCCAGACTTATCTGTAACACCGGGGTTAGGACCAAGGACTTAAAACAGGAAGAAATGAGTGATGGAGGGCTGAGAGGAGAGGCCGTGGAGCACTGGGGTTTTAGACAGTTTGGACACACTTCAGAAAAAGCTTTGGCATTGTGGATGTATCCTCGGAATCTAATTCTCGGTTATCTCCTGAGGCCCGCTTACCAATAAAATGTTCCTGAAAACCTATTTTGATTTCACTTGAAAATCTTTGTAAAGGGGTAGTTCATTTGTTTTAAGTTGGCTTCATTGTTGCTGTTGTTCAAGTGAGAAAAATGAATAAGCAATTATAGACCCTCTTGTATTCCTGCTTTCCATTCTCTTACAGATAGTCTAGTATCTGAAGATACATTTTAATTTAACTGTTGTTTTTCCTTCCAAAGAAGCCCAGAAAGCTTCTTTAGTAAATTAGGAAAAGGTGGCCCCTCCAGGCCAAATCTATTCTGCCTGCATGCTGACAAGGCCCCAGATGGCAGCCCCTGCTCTTCCTTTCTGAGCAGGACCCAACCTGTATAACTTAGGAGGGGCCCTGAGCCTAGAGATGGAGGTAGGGTTCTAACTTCTGAGAAATGGGCCCTCAGACCTAATGCCAGTCTTGGGTATTATAGTTTGCCGTTTCCTGCTCTTTGAGCTTGATTGGATCATGATCTATCAGCACTAGAAGCCCTGGAGAGCATGAGCACCAACCTCTCATTTTACCCTGAAGGAAACTGAGACTCACAGCTTGTTAATGACTTGTTCAAAGCCGCACTGCTGACATGTGGCACATGTGGGTTGAAAACAGGCTGAATGTCATGGAGAATTCTTTTAAGTCAGTGGCTGTCTAAACGGTTCTTGTAATTGCCAGGAAATTCACCAAAGGAAGGGTCTGATAGACTGTGAAGACATTTTGGGGAGCAGTAGCCTAAGGGGAGGTCGCTTTGTAATGTTTTTACTTTGGGGTCTTGAAATTTAAAATTTTACCACTGACTGTTTCTCTCCTTGCAAATCTCTCCTGAAGTGTGGTGATCGCTGCTAAGCACAGACCACATTGCTGATGGGTGGAAAGGATTTATGTCAATCCCCAGATCTCATCTTGCCGAGATAGGAACTCTTCTTTGATAATGTTTGCGAAGCCAGTGCTCTTAGATCAATGCCATTGAAGCCTCCAGCTCACTGTCATTTGAACATCTTTCCCTTTTTGTTAAGACCTGAAATAACTCAATGGCTAAGGAATTTCATTGAAAAACTTCCTTTGTTCTTTAGGAATAAATGAATCCTCACAGAACAGTGGTAAGATGAGCATTCATTTGGGTCTAGGAGGCCATTAAGTAATGAAGATTGAGCTTAGCTTCTTTGGGCTCAAATGAAGTTTGGAATAAAATTCCTTCAACAATAGATATTTATCCACTCCTTGCCCTGTATGCCTTTCACTACCCACCATCTGCTGCACACTGCTAAAACATTTGTTGCTGTCATTCATTTAGCTAATCATCAAATACTCATTGAGCACGTATTCCATTACGCACTGAGTTATTACATTCTATAATTCCAAAAAGAGGAGTCTTTAAGTACTTGTATGCACAAACTACTTGTCTGAAGAAATAAAATCAAAAGACTATGGCATCTCAAATGAATATGAAAATCACCCTCCATAGAAGAGGGTGGATTATGTTTGTTGCATTGTTTCTGTAATGGGACTGATTGTGCTGAATAATTCATGTTCTCTTGCCCAAGCCCCTTGAAAGGACTGGCACATCTCTGCATCTTTGCAGGACAGCTGGCTGAGGTTAGGGTACATATTGTTGCTATAGACTTGAATATTGCCAAATGGCCTCTTGGGGATTTTTGATAGTGCAGCCTTGAGGAGCACTGGCTATGGAATTAAGCAGACTGGGGTTCAAATCCTAGCCCTGCTCTTTGACTTGGTAGAGGATCTAACCTCTTTCAGTTTCAATTTCCTCATAGGTAAAATGAAGATAAAAATTCATCTTCGTTGGAATTTATACATATAGTGTTCTAGGAACATTGTTTTCATGAAAGCTCATTTCAAGGAGGGGGGGTATGGTTAAACGAAAGGCCCCTTTCCTATCTAGTGCCTTGGCTATGGTTGTGAAAGCCCTGGAACTGGAGTTGGGGAGTGGACTGGTACTGGGAGGGACACATTGTTTGTAGAAGAGAGAGAAGAATGGAGGTGAGGAGGAGAGAATGGGGAAGAGAGGTGAGAGGAGCCAGCAAGAAGGAGGGAGGCAGAAAGGGAATGAGGCCAGTGATATGGCAAAGTGGTGGTGGCGAGCCAAAGGCATTTTAAGAGCCGTGATGCTCCTTCATTTATTAAAACTGTGTTTCTGTGATGTGAACCCCTTTTCCATTTTCCATGTCCTCAACCTGTCTACCTGCCCTCCTCTGCTCTTGGACCAAACTTTGGTAAAACCTGCTAAGCTCACTAATGTTTCCCGAAAGAAAGGGGGGTATGTGTGTGTGTGTATGTGAAATATCAGTGCTGTGTGTGTATGCTGAATTTTATATCTGGATCAGTACCCAGGGGACAGAGATGATGAGAATGGATGGAAGCTCTTGGGGATTTGTAGAATGGTGGTGAGGACTTTGGATTTTCATAGGTCTTGATTTTATCCAAACTTACTTAGATTTTAAAAGAGCAGGCACTGACATCTGAGTGTCAGCAAATTATATTTATTGAGCTTTTACTTTGTACCAAATGCTTATATAAGAAGGTTGTGTGCATTATCTCATTTCATTCATTTAACAAATCCTTATTAAGGGGCCCTTTTAATCGTCACAGCAAATCTGATAAACATTTAAAAAAGTCGCTCTGGCAGTGATTCTGACTCAGTAGAACCGTGCTCCATAGGGTTTTAAGAGACTGATTTTTTTGAAAGTAGATTGCTAGGCTTTTCTTCCTAGACACCTCTAGGTGGACTTGAACCCCTGACCTCTTACTTAGAAGCTGAATGCGCTAACCGATTCCACCATCCCAGGACCTAATAAACATTACAGTACTGTTACATCATAGATAAGAAATCTGAGCTTGAGAGAAGTTATGTAACTGGCCTAAGGTCACCTGGCTAATATACATGTTTTGAACCCAGATTTTGTAATGAAGTATGTCTCATCTCGAAGTCCATGCTTTTAATTGTTAAGATAGATTGCCTCGCACCGTGTTGTACTGCCTTATGCCATGAGGTCTGAATAATAAAGGCGGATGCTGATACTACATGGCATGTAGTAGGTGATTTAAGTCAGGCTCCCTAGAAGCAAAGCTTGAGATGGGGATTCTTGTTCAAGGGATTTACTGGGGAGAAGTGCTCTCAGGAGAAGTGCGTAAGAGAGGAAAGATAGGACAGGGCAAAAAGCTAAGCAAGGATGTGGTCTCAGTGGACATCAGCATCAGCCTGATCCCATGGGGAACTCTGGGTATAAATTGTACCACAGAGTGGTCCTCCTTTAGGCCGGGGTGTATCATTTGTACCCCCGAGTTAGTAAGTTCACAGCTGAGGTCTGCTCCTACGGTAGGGTGGGTACAATAAGGCAGCTCCCTGGAGGAGGAAGAAGCTATGAGTTATCTGCTGACACAGCAGCTGGGGATGGGAGCCAAGACCAGTTGCCATGGAGCTGATTCTAACTCATGGCAACCCCATGTATGTCAGAGTAGAACTGTGCTCCATAGGGTTTTCAATGACTGATTTTTTGGAAAGTAGATCACCAGACATTTCTCCCAGGGCACCTTTGGGTAGACTAGAACTGCCAATCTTTTAGTTAGCAGCTGAGCACGTTAACTGTTTGCAATATCCATGGACTCCAGGGATGGGAGCAAGGGCTGATAAAGGAGATCCGATGGGACACCAACAGCATCCTCTACAGTACACAATTAATAACTAGCAGCCATTATTATTTCTCAAGTTTTGATTAATTTCCTACCCAATAATATACTGACTAAAAGGAAATAAATCAGAACACAGAAAAAAGATTTTAACAGTCTCCTACTCCAACATATAAATTGCTTTTTCTTACTTTCTTCCAATCCATGTGTGCCCATTTTTTAAAGCCTAGGTGTAATAATAATGTAAAGTTTACAAATTATTTAAAAATACAAAAGTAATAGTGTTCATTGTGAAAAGTTCCAACAGTGTAAAAAGATATGGTGTGGACATCAGTCTTCCTTAGCCATCTCCTCCCCAAATGTAATACTTGGTAGCGGTTAGTACTAACTTTTTGGGCCTTTGATTCTGTATTACATACCCATGCATACATGCACACCCCCACGTGTCTGTCAGTTTGTCGTACTGTGGGGGCTTGCGTGTTGCTGTGATGCTGGAGCTATGCCACTGGTATTCAGATACCAGCAGGGTCACCCATGGAGGACAGGTTTCAGCTGAGCTCCAGACTAAGACAGACTAGGAATAAGGACCCGGCAGTCTACTTCTGAAAAGCATTAGCCAGTGAAAACCTTATGAATAGCAGCAGAACATTGTCTGATATAGCGCTCGAAGATGAGCCCCCCAGGTTGGAAGGCACTCAAAAAATGAGGGGGAAAGAGTGACCTTAATGATGTGGATGGAGTAAAGCTTTTGGGACTTTCATTTGCTGATGTGGCACGACTCAAAATGAGAAGAAACAGCTGCAAACATCCATTAATAATCAGAACCTGGAAAGTACGAAGTATGAATCTAGGAAAATTGAAAATCATCAAAAATGAAATGGAATGCATAAACATCGATATCCTAGGCGTTAGTGAGATGAAATGGACTGGTACTGGCCATTTTGAATCAGACAATCATATAGTCTACTATGTTGGGAATGACAACTTGAAGAGGAATGGTGTTGCATTCATCGTCAAAAAGAGCGTTTCAAGATCTATCCTGAAGTACAACGCTGTCAGTGATAGGATAATATCCATACGCCTACAAGGAAGACCAGTTAATACGACTGTTATTCAAATTTATGCACCAACCACTAGGGCCAAAGATGAAGAAATAGAAGATTTTTATCAGCTGCTACAGTCTGAAATTGATCAAACACACAATCAAGATGCATTGATAATTACTGGTGATTGGAATGTGAAAGTTGGAAACAAAGAAGAAGGATCAGTAGTTGGAAAATACGGCCTTGGTGATAGAAACAATGCCGGAGATCGATTGATAGAATTTTGCAAGACCAATGACTTCTTCATTGCAAATACCTTCTTTCACCAACATAAACGGCGACTATACACATGGGCCTTGCCAGATGGAATGCAAAGAAATCAAATTGACTACATCTGTGGAAAGCGATGATGGAAAAGCTCAATATCATCAGTCAGAAAAAGGCCAGGGGCCAACTGTGGAACAGACCATCAATTGCTCATATGCAAGTTCAAGCTGAAACTGAAGAAAATCAGAGCAAGTCCATGAGAGCCAAAATATGACCTTGAGTATATCCCACCTGAATTTAGAGACCATCTGAAGAATAGATTTGACGCATTGACCAGACAAGTTGTGGAATGACATCAAGGACATCATCCATGAAGAAAGCAAGAAGTCATTGAAAAGACAGGAAAGAAAGAAAGACAGGAAAGAAAGAAAAGACCAAGATGGATGTCAGAGGAAACTCTGAAACTTGCTCTTGAACATTGTGCAGCTAAAGCCAAAGGAAGAATTGATGAAGTAAAAACTGAACAGAAGATTTCAAAGTGCACGTCAAGAAGACAAAGTAAAGTGTTATGATGACATGTGCAAAGAGCTGGAGATGGAAAACCAAAAGGGAAGAACACACTTGGCGTTTCTCAAGTTGAAAGAACTGAAGAAAAAATTCAAGCCTTGAGTTGCAATAGTGAAGGATTCTATGGGGGAAATATTAAACGACGCAGGAAGCATCAAAAGAAGATGGAAGGAATACACAGTCTTTGTACCAAAAAGAATTGGTCGATGTTCAACCATTTCAAGAGGTGGCATATGATCAGGAACTGATGGTACTGAAGGAAGAAGTCCAAGCTTATCTGAAGGCATTGGCAAAAAACAAGGCTCCAGGAACTGATGGAATATCAATTGAGATGTTTCAACAAACGGATGCAGCGCTGGAGGTGCTCACTTGTCTGTGCCAAGAAATATGGAAGACAGCTTTCTGGCGAACTGACTGGAAGAGATCCATATTTATGCCTATTCCCAAGAAAGGTGATCCAACCGAATGTGGAAATTATAGAACAATATCATTAATATCACACGGAAACAAAATTTTGCTGAAGGTCATTCAAAAACAGCTGCAGCAGTGTATCGACTGGGAACTGCAGCAGTGTATCGACAGGGAACTGCCAGAAATTCAGGCCGGTTTGAGAAGAGGACATGGAACCAGGGATATCATTGCTGATATCAGATGGATCCTGGCTGAAAGCAGAGAATACCAGAAGGATGTTTACCTGTGTTTTAATGACTATGCAAAGGCATTGAACTGTGTGGGTCATAACAAATTATGGATAACATTTCAAAGAATGGGAATTCCAGAACACTTAATTGTGCTCATGAGGAAGCTTTACATAGATCAAGAGGCAGTTGTTCGGACAGAACAAGGGGATACTGATTGGTTTAAAGTCAGGAAAGGTGTGCATCAGGGTTGTATTCTTTCACCATACCTATCCAATCTGTATGCTGAGCAAATAATATGAGAAGCTGGACTATATGAAGAAGACCGAGGCATCAGGATTGGAGGAAGACTCGTTTTCAACCTGCGTTATGCAGATGACACAACCTTGCTTGCTGAAAGTGAAGAGGACTTGAAGCACTTACTAATGAAGATCAAAGACCACAGCCTTCAGTCTGCATTGCACATAAACATAAAGAAAACAAAAATCCTCACAACTGGACCAATGAGCAACATCATGATAAACGGAGAAAAGATTGAAGTTGTCGAGGATTTCATTTTACTTGGATCCACAATCAACAGCCATGGAAGCAGCAGTCAGGAAATCAAAAGACGCATTGCATTGGGTAAATCTGTTGCAAAAGACCTCTTTAAAGTGTTGAAGAGCAAAGAAGTCACCTTGAAGACTCTGGTGCACCTGACCGAAGCCATGGTATTTTCAATCACATCATATGCATGTGAAAGCTGGACAGTGAATACGGAAGACCGAAGAAGAATTGATGTCTTTGAATTGTGGTGTTGGTGAAGAATATTGAATATACCATGGACTGCCAAAAGGACGAATAGATCTGTCTTGGAAGAAGTACAACCAGAATGCTCCTTACAAGCAAGGATGGCAAGACTGCGTACTTTGGACATGTCGTCAGGAGGGATCAGTCCCTGGAGAAGGACATCATGCTTGGCAGAGTACGGGGTCAGCAGAAAAGAGAAAGACCCTCAGTGAGGTGGATTGACACAGTGGCTGCAACAATGAGCTCAAGCATAACAACGATTGTAAGGATAGCTCAGGACCCGGCAGTGTTTTGTTCTGTTGTGCATAGGGTTGCTATGAGTTGGACCTGACTTGATGGCACCTAACAACAACAGCACATGCACACACACCCCAATTTGATTCATGAGATCTTATTTCACATTTTGACCTAGGACTTGCATTTTCCATTTAACTACTTATTTTAGTGGTCTTTCCATGTCAGTACATATAGGTCTTCCTCATTCTTTTTTAATGGGGCTGCATAGTTTTGCTGGCAAATATACATCATAATATATTTAACTATTCGCCTGTTGATGACACGACCAAACCAAAACCAAACCCATTGCTGTAGAGTTGATTCTGACTCATAGTGACCTAATAGGACAGAGTAGAATTGTCCATAAGATTTCCAAGGCTGTAATCTTCACAGAAGCAGACTACCACATCTTTTTCCCAAGGAGTGGCTAGTAGGTTCGAACCTCTGACTTTTCAGTTAGCAGCTGAGCACTTAACCACTGTGCCACCAGGGCTCCTTATTGATAACACTAAGACCCTCCTTTTTTCTTTCACAAACAATGTAGTAATACTTTTTTTGTTCTGCTTTTTCACCTAACTCCATGTTGTAACACAGTTAAAAAATTAAAAAAATTGTACATAATGATCTACCAAATAGATGTATCATTTATTTAATCATCTCCCTACTGCTGGTTGCACAAGCAACAAATGTCTTTATATATATTTTATAATATATTTTTCTCTTATTATGAAATATTTTCTTACTTTCAGGAATAATATTATATTATTTCTTGGCCTTTTTTTTTGTGCTAAGCAACCTACTAAAAAGCTTCCGAGTGAGAGAATGTTGTAGAGATCCTTACACTGTGTGATGGTTAAGATTGTGTGTCAACTTGGCTGGGCCCTGATTCTCAGAGTTTTGACAGTTGTATATTGTTGTGATCACTTCCCTGTTGAGATTTGATGTGTGATCACCCCCATGATGAGATCTGCTGTGGTACTGGCAGGGGCGGGACCTATGGCAACTTACCACCCCCCTCAGCCTTCATTTCTACCCCCACTGCCTAGCTTCTTCCTGGTTACCTTGCCATGGCTTTTGCTTGTTCTACATCCTGCAGCTTGCTCCTGTTCATCTGACCTCTGGTTCTTGGGACTTGAGGTAGAAGCTTACCTGCGGTCTTGACTGTTGATCTTGAGATTCATTGCTCTTCACAGCCTGCAATAGCGCTGCTCTCTGGCCTGCCGATCTTGGGTTTGCCAACCCCTGCAGCTATGTGAATCAGGAGAATCCTCTTCCCTGTCCCATGGACTTGGGGCATTACAGCCTCTAAAAACTGTGTGAACCATTTCCTTGATATAAATCTCTCTCTGTGTATGCTTTACTGGTTTTGTTTCTCTAGAGAGCCCAGACTAAAACACCTTGCATGGATGGCTATGTTGCACTGAGAATAAGCATAGGCAGAGTTGGTTCTAAGGAGCAAGAAGTAGGTTTGAAGGTGTCCATTTTACAAATGAAAGGCAGAACGGTCTGGCTAAGGCCCATGCTGAGTGATTGTAAAGTTGAATTCTCATTGCTAGGTGTGTGCTTTTTGTATTTACTGTTCATACATGCATGTTCTTGTTGATGGAAACCAAGAAGTGAGTAGTTCAAGATGGGGAGACAGTATTGGTGTTTCTCAGGCATGATCAATTCAGTGGTGGGACAACAATCCATGCAATGAAAATTAGGAAATCTTTGTATAAAGAACAGAACAATTTACACAAATATCCACAGAATCACTTTGGTGATTATATACTGTTATGTATTGAATTGTGTCCCCCCAAAACATGTGTTGGAATTCTTTCCCTTGACCTGCAGATATAATCCCATTTGGGAATAGGATTTTTCTGTTATGTTAATGAGGCCATATCAGTGTAGAGTTTGTCCTAAACCTAATCACTTCTGAGTTGTGTAAGAAGCAGATTAGACACAGGTGCAAGCATAAACAGGAGAAAACAGATGCTGTGTGGAGAGGAACACAGGAAGCTGAAAGAAACAAGGATCTTCCCACAGAGCAGACAGAGAGAGAGCTTATAGCTGCCCTGAATTTGGACTTCTAGCCTCCTAAACTGTGAAAAAATACACTTCTGCTCTTTAAAGCCACCCACTTGTGAGATTTCTGTTACAGCACACTAAGAAACTAAGATACATGCATTCAGGAATGATAATAATGTGGTAATACAGGTAGTCCCCGACTTACAATGTATTCGAGTTATGATGAACTGTACCTACGACCATCGTTGTTTTGTTTTTTGTACATTTTATCATTAGTAATAGGTACTACATACAATGTTTCAGTGTGTAATTTACTGTTATCATTCTCAGATGTTCACTTGCAGATAGTCAATGTTATGATTTATAAAGATACTGATAATAAAAGGCAATAATAATGAAAACTGAAAAAGAGATGCTCGACTTATGTCTGAACCAAATTTTGATGGACTCATTGGATCAGAACCCCGTCATAAGTTGAGGACTACCTGTATTATTATAAGGAGCCCCAGTGGCATAGTGGTTAAGCACTCATTGAAAGGTCAGTGGTTCAAACCCACTAACTACTCCATGGAAGAAAGATGTGGCAGCCTGCATTCTTAAAGATTACAGCCTTGGAAACCCTATGGTGCAGTTCTACTCTGTCCTGTAGGATCCCTATGAGTTGAAATTGACTAGTTGGGAACAGGCTTAGTTTAACATGATCATACCTGCGATTAATGTTATTAATATTACTACAGCTAAAATTTATTGCGTGCTTATTATGTGCCAGGTACCATTCTAAGTACTTTAAGTAAGCACCCAACACTTACTTAGCACTTGTTTAATCCTCACAGCACAGTACAGTAGCCCCCTTTATCCATGAGGGATATGTTCCAAGACCCCCACTGGATGTCTGAAATTGTGGGTAGTACCAAACCCTGTACATAGTATGTTTTTTCCTATACAAACATACGTATGATAAAGTTTCATTTATAAATTAGGCATAGTAAGAGGTTAACAATAACCAATAATAAAATAGAACAATTATAACAATATACTGTAATAAAAGTTATGTGAATATGGTCTCTCTCGCTCTCTTTCTCAGAATATCATTTTGGACTGTGGTTGACCATGGGTAACTGAAACTGTGGAAAGCAAAACCTTGGGTAAGGGGGGACAACTGTAGATACTTTTATTATCCTCATTTTATAGATAAGGAAATTGAAGCATAGAGAAATGAAGTAACTTGCTCAGGTCTTCCAGCTAGTAGGTGACAGAGCTGTGACGTAACCAGATCTGGCCTGATCTCTTGACCACAATGCTCTTCTGCCACTTGGTAAATAATCATCTAATACCTACTTACATGAGGGCAGTGGTTGTTCAGTGGTAGAATTCTTGCCTTCCATGCAGAAGTTGTGGGTTTGACTTCCAGCCGATGTACCTCAAGGGCAGCTAGCACCCTCCTGTCAATAGATGCTTGCCTGTTGCTATGACGCTGAACAGGCTTCAGTAGAGCTTCTAGACTAAGACAGACTAGCATGAAAGGCCTGGCGATCTACTTCCAAAAGTTAGCCAATGAAAACTCTGTAGATCACAGTGGTCCGATCCCTTTGTGCATGTGGTCACAATGAATAGGTCCCTGACAGCAACTAACAATAACAACCTACTTACATGTTTGGTTTTCAACAAAGTAGTCATTGTTTAAGAGCACAAATAACAGATAAGATTAAATTAAACCTGGTATTGTAGCTGAAATTCTGTGCAAAGAAATATAGTTACTAATTGAACTGCTTTAGGCAATTCCTATACGACCCTGAGGCTGTCAACTTTGAAGAGAGGTGTTCACAGAGGAAAATTTATGGGTTTTAAACTTATTTTCAGCACCAAGGGAAGCCATAAAATTATCGATGTGGCTGCATGTTCTTCAGAACAGATGAGTTTGATAATGAGAGATTCCTGATAAAGAGACTTAAAAGCTAAAAATACCAGTTCTGCCTTTCACATACCTCATGTGGGAGGGAGATTTCTGAAAGAGCAATATCTTTCTTCATCATTTCATTCCAGATGGCTGCCCTGTATGGAAATGAGAGGGTGATGGTGGCTTGTTATAGCAAGCAAAACCATTGAGGGGAGTCAGTGAAGGCAGGAAAATGGAGAATGTGTCCATTTAAAAAATAATATTAAGACTTAGTGGTTCTGTAGCCATAAAAATAGCCATAGAAGGTTTATTTTCTAAGAGTTATTTGAATCTGGAAAGGGACAAGAAATTGCTATTCTTTTAGAGATTCCAAAGAGCCAGAAATTAATAAAAAAAAAAAGTATTAGCTTATGATGTCACATCTCATATAGGCTTGTGATGTTATCCTAAAACTTAGGACATTATCCTATTAGAACCTCTTCTTCACTTGCAGTTTTAATCTGCCCAAGGGAAGATTTATTACTAACAAATGAGCAGTGATATCTAAAGTCATTAATAATGATAGTCCAAACACCCTGAGATATTTCTTGGAAGACAGAAATTTAATTAGATGTTCTTTCTGTAGTTAGGAACTGAACTGGTGGGCTGTTGCATTGCTAGATAACTCCTCTCTCTATTCCTGTAACAACATCCCAACTCCATCATACCCAAACTATAACTGGGCTGTCCCAGGGAGTTTGCTACAAGGTAATATGGATTTACTTTTTAAAATTTTTTAATGGGTCCACTATTACCACTAAAACCGCCACCACCATCACTACCACCAGAATAATTTGCCATAGGCCAGGTATTCTGATAAATACCTTATGAGGATCACCTCATTTAATCTTCACAGGATCATGAATGAGGGGTGTTATGGATTAAATTGTGTCCCCCCAAAATGTGGTCAACTTGGCTAGGCCATGATTCCCAGGCATTGTGTGGTTGTCCTCCATTTTGTGATCTGATGTAATTACATTTATGTTGTAAATCCTAACCTCTATAATGTTAATGAGGCAGAATTAGAGGCAGTTATGTTAATGACAGAATGCATAGGATTAGGTTGTATCTTGAGTCAATTTCTTTTGAGATATGAAAGAGAGAAGTGAGCAGAGAGGGGAAAGACCTCATTACCACCAAGCAAGAAGAGCCAGGAGTGGAGTTTGTCCTTTGGACTCGGAGTCCTTGCATTGAGAAGCTCCTAGGTCAAGGGGAAGATTAATGACAAAGACCTTCACCCAGAGCTGACAGAGAGAAAAAGCCTTCCCCTGGAGCTGGCTCCCTGAATGCAGACTACTAGCCTTGTAGACTGTGAAGGAATAAACTTTTTCTTTGTTAAATCCATCCACTTATGGTATTTCTGTTATAGCAGCTCTAGATGATTAAGAGAAGGGGGCAGCCAGGACCAAAGTCACCAGAGCATGCTGAAAGCTAGCTCTGTTCCTTGTGTGGTACTCATTGACTTGAGGGAAAATAGCTCAGTGAACTATTAGAACAATTTTTGGCCTTGAAGTTCTCAGTGTGCATCTTTTTTGGTGTTTTCTAGGATTTTTGTTAAAATTATACATCTTTACTAGGCATTCAAGATTATATTTTAAAAGAATGGGGTTTGAAACATCACCATTTCTATAAGCCCATTTCCTTGAAGCATTTACAGCTATTTCTGGGAGTCCTTCAGTAGCACAAATAGTTAATGTGCTTGGCTGCTACTGAAAAGTTGGAGGTTTGAGTCCATCTAGAGGTGCCTTGGAAGAAAGGCCTGGTGAAAATCAGCCATTGAAAACCCTGTGGAGCACAGTTCTACTCCGATACATGTAGGATCGCTGTGAGTCAGAGTTGACTTGACAATGAGTATTTTTTTTCTGGGAATTCTACGTACTGACAGAGGGATTCTGGGTATTCTCCCCCTGATTTACTCTGATAGCACAGCATTTCAGTAGAGGGGACAGTTCTTGAGTCAAAAATATTCATCGGGGGTTGTCTTTTCTAAAACAACATTTTCTTGAGCATGTTCTGCAAAAAACTGGTCTCGTGAGATAACCTTCCAAAAAGCGGTTCCACGTTCATACACTTTGCAGGTATGAATCTCAGTGCACAAACTTAGTTGTGCAGGGAAACACTGCATTTCTTAATTTTCTGTGAATCAACCTGATTTTAACTTTCATCTGCCATCTTTCCAGATTAACGGAGAATTTCAATTTGAACATGCTTGGGGTTCCTTTCTTTCTTCCCTCCAAGAGTTGTGTTAAGATTCTGTTGTCTTACAAAGTACCTAGGCATTGGGGAGGGGTCTGGGGTCTGTCCACACTGCTTGCGGCAGAGATGCTCACCGTCCCAGCCTGCATGGTCCCTTTTGGTGGACTCCTTGCTGCTTCTGTACCATGCCTGGGGCACAAGGGTCTTTGGTGAGGTTGGAAGCCCCAGCCAAAGATCTGACTCCAGGATTTTTGAGGGAATAGGGAGCGTGTGTCCCCTGCTCTTGGGACCCTCAAACCTCACTCCCCTATAGCCCCTTTTTGATTTGGAATTAAAAATCAAGAAACCTTGCCATAACTCTCCCTCGAGGCAAGAATAGAGCCCATTCTTTTCTTTAATGGGGGAAGAAGAGGTGAGAGGAGACAGGGAGAAAATATATGAATTAATATTCCACAAAGTTATTATATGAGTTTAGGAAAAACTCCATATCCTGTTTCTTTCTTGAGTTTCCGCAGGGTAATTAGCATATCAAAAGCTCTGAGAAGTCCTATAATATGAAAATGTATTTACTTAACCTAGAGGCTCCCAGATTTATTTGGCCACTAAACCTATTAACACTCCAGAGAGCTGTTGTTCTGCAGAATACTCTTTAGGAAATTTTTAGTAGTCCTGTGTGGACCCATTACTACCCATGCCCAGGTGAACAGATTCTGGTATATTCTGGCAGAGGGACAACACTCACTTCTGCCCTATGAAGCTCAACTATCCTGGCCCCTTCTCTGCTTCCACCCCCACTGCCTTTCCAGCATTCCAGGACTATGCCTTCGGACTCTCCTAGAGTGGCAGTTCTTTCCTAGGGCTGTCCATGGGCTTATAGGTCACAGCAATTTTTCCTCTAAACTTCAACAACACAGGCAAATTACTTGGCATGGTCAATGCAGTGAGCCCAGAGGAGGCACTAGACACTCAAAATGCGTTTCTGGAATACATACCTCGCACACAAGCATGGATGTTTTAGCCACACAGATTTACCACGTCTGAGAAAAAAACGACTAAGATTCAAAGATCGTGGGCACTAGGACAGCCTGAAAGACCTTCGCCAGCCCCAGCACTACTGAAACCTTTTCTTAATTAAGCAAAGAAGATACTCATAGGACTTTTTGTTACCCAGTGAGCTGACATGCAATGAGGGAGACAAACTCATTCCATGAGATTAAGACTGAAATTTCACTCTTACTGCTCATAGTCCTGAGCCTGTGTGTTCCAGTATATTCTTTCCAAAGGATTTGTTCATTTTAGTGCCTCTCCTACTTTTTGGGCTCTTCACTTCTCTGCTTCTAAGGCTTCCAGTGACCATTTTTGCCATATCCTGGGTCCTGTCCTTTGCCCCGGAACGAGTTCTCACTTGTGATTCCCACGTCCATCAGAGCTCCCACTGCTGCTCTACCCTTAGCCCAGTAAGGGAAACCAAGCTGAGTAAACAACACTGCTGAGGTACCAGTGACTGAGGGCAGCCCTTGCCCTCCCAGGGTGTTCTGTTCATCTGCATGCCTCTCTAATTAGGAGAATTTCAAGGAAGCCACTTTAGGCAGGAGGCTTTTCTTTGAATCATACCACTTGACTCCCACTCCCCCCAGCATGGGTCTGGCCTTAGGGAGTGGTAGAAGAAAGTTGCAGCTACAGCCCTCATAAAACCCACTTCTGGCCCCCTTCAACTCTGGAGGGGGGAGTTAGTCCCCCTTTCTTCCTCTTCTTTCGCAAGCTTCATGCCTGAAGCCTGAGATCTGAACTAATCATGCTGATCTTTTTTCCTCCATAAATAGGGAGACAACTTCACTCCTTACCGGAAACCAAGTGCGGCTGTAGATCTCAGAAGTGTTTGAGTTGGGAAGCCCTGGGGGGTGGGTTCAGCTGTCAGCTTGGGGCTCCTGGAAAGCATGAGACAGTGGGAGATCCTGGTAGGAAAAGGACAGATTTGGGTTCCTATGTGTTAACTGATCCAGGGGGTTTCAGTTGGGCCAACTAACTTCTTTTTGTCCCACCCAGCTGACCCGAGAGTTGCTTGGTTAACTGCAAAGCTGTATCAATTACAGTAATTTACATGAATTATTTATCAATTATCCTTAATTACCAGGCTGCATGATAATGATTATGCATATCATCAAATCTATGCCAGATCAACTTGGTTGTAAGATTTATTTGATTGCAATACTAATCATCACGCACATCTGCTTAGTCTTCTTTGTGAGTTGCTCACATCCTTTGGACATTTGCTCATACCGTAAAAAAAACATTGGAAGGCACTTGATATTTCAGGGCTTCCACCTGGTTTATTCTGGTTGGCACTCCTGCTGAGAATTTACATTTCCACCCCAGATATACTGAATCAGAATCTACATTTTAACAAGATTCCCCAGGTGATTCTTATGTAGAATAAAATTTTTATTGTACTTTAGGCAAAGCTTACAGCAAAAATTAGTTTCTCATTCAAAAATTTATACACAAACTGTTTTGTGACATTGGTTGCAATCCACGGGATGTGTCAACACTCTACCCTCTTCCACCCCTGGTTCCCTGTGTCCATTCATCCAGTTTTCCTGTCTCTTCCTGCCTTCTCAAGTAACCCGTGTTTGCTAAATTGTTAGACAAATTATTATTACTACAGTAAAACCCGTGAAAACTACAACCTGTGTAAGGCAGAAACCTGTCAGAGAAGGAAAACGCAAATATTTCCAGATAGAAAAATGGTAAGACTGTACCCTGTCAAGGAAACCCTGGTGGCGTGGTGGTTAAGTGCTGTGGCTGTTAACCAAAAGGTTGGCAGTTTGAATCCACCAGACATTCCTTGGAAACTCTATGGGGCAGCTCTACTTTGTCCTATAGGGTTGCTGTGAGTCGGAACCCACTTGACGGCAATGGGCTTGGTTTGGTTTTTTGGTGCCCTGTCAAAGGCAGATAACTTGTGAGACCCAGAAAAACAAGGCAGGCCCATCGAGTTCTGGCTCTCACAGTTTTTGTTGTATGATGAAAATAATATTTTCATGTGGTATAAATTCAAACAGTACAATGGGGTTTCAGTGAGGGTAAATCTTGTTCCCTAGTTCCACTCTCCAAAGGCAAATACTGTCAATAGTTTCTTTTGATTCCTTCCAGAAATCTTTTATGCGCATATTTGTATATATGTAGATAGTTTTGTTTGACAATTAGGTAATATTTAAGACAAAAAAGTATAAGGAAGAACACCACAAACATGTGTTTCCATCCTCCAATTTAATAAATAAAATGAACACAGTCGAAACCCTTTACTACCCCTTCCCGATTCCATCTCCTCTGTTATGGGTTGAATTGCGTCACCCCAAAAGGTGTGTTGAAGTCCTAAACCCTGCTACCTATGAATGTTATCTTATTTGGAAATAGCGTGTTTGCAGATGTAACTAAGTTCAGATATGGAACGCGAGTGCTGTCCTTATAAGAAGAGACAGAAACACAGGGTGAACGCCATGTGATGAAGGAAGCAGAGACTGGAGTGAAGCTGCCACAAGCCGAGGAATGCCTGGTGCTTCCAGAAGCTAGAAGATGCAAGGAAGGATCTTCCCTAAGAGGCTTTTGAGGGAGCATGGCCTTGCCAGCACCTTGATTTCTGACTTCATGGCCTTGCCAGCACCTTCTGATTTCTTCCAGGACTGTTAGAAAATAAATTTTTGTTGTTTTAAGGCACCCAGTTCATGGTATTTTGTTATAGTAGTCCTTGAAAACTAAAACACCCTCCAAAAGGCAACTGCTATTCCTTATTTGGTATATATTCCCATGCCCATTCTTTGTAATTTATACCCTACTTATATATCTTAAGCAATATACAGTGATGTTTTTAAACAACAGGTTTACATAATCATATTGTATGTATTCTTCTGCCATATTTTTCACTTAGCATTGCAAGAGCCATCCGTGTAGATATGTCTGTTGTTGTTAGGTACCATCGAGTTGATTCTGACTCATAGCAACCCTATGTACAACAGAATGAAACACTGCCCCATCCTGAGCTGCTCTCATAATCCTTGCTATGTTTGAGCCTATTGTTGTAGCCACTGTGTCAATCCATCTCATTGAAGGTTGTCCTCTTTTTCACTGGTCCTCTACTTTAACAAGCGTGATGTCTGTCCCTCCTGATAACATGTCCACAGTACGTGACCAAGTCTTGCCATCCTTGCTTCTAAGGAGCATTCTGGCTGTACTTCTTCCAAGGCATATTTGTTCATTCTTTTGGCAGTCCAAGGTATATTCAGTATTCTTCGCCAACACCATAATTCAAAGGCATCAGTTCTTCTATGGTCTTTTTTATTCATCCTCCAAATTTTGCATGCATATGAGGCAATTGAAAATACCATGGGTTGGATCAGGAGCACCTTAGTCCTCAAAGTGACATCTTTGCTTTTTAACACTTTAAAGAGATTTTTTTGCAGCAGATTTTCCCAATGCAATACACCACTGGAATTCTTGAGTGCTGCTTCCATGGGTGTTGATCATGGATCCAAGTAAAATGATGACAACTTCAATCTTTTATCCATTTATCATGATGTTGCTTATTGGTCCAGTTATGAGGATTTTTGTTTTCTCTATGTTGAGGTGTCATCCATAGTGAAGGCTGTAATCTTTGATCTTCATCAATAAGTGCTTCAAGATTTCTTCACTTTCAGCAAGCAAGGTTGTATCATCTGCATATCACAGGTCGTTAATGAGCCTTCCTCCAATTCTGGTGCCATATTCTTCTTTGTATAGTCCAGCTTCTTGGATTATTTGCTTAACATATGGATTGAATAAATATGGTAAAAGGATGAAAGTCACAACTCTTACATACACCTTTCTTGATTTTAAAACATGCAGTAACCCTTTGTTCTGTTCAAGCAACTATTTTTTGATCTACGTACGGGTTCCTCATGAGCACAATTAAGTGTTCTGGAATTCCTATTCTTTGAAATGTTATCTGTAGTTTATTATGATCCATATAGTCGAATGCCTTTGAGTAGTCAATAAAACACAGGTAAACATCTTTCTGTTATTCTATACTTTCAATCAAAATGCATCTGACATCAGCAATGATATCTCTTGTTCCACTCCTCTTCTGAATCTGGCTTGAATTTCTGGAAGTTCCCTGTCAATGTACTTCTGCAACCACTCTTAAATTATCTTTGCAAGATTTTACTTGCTTGTGATATTAATGATATCGTTCGATAATTTCTGCATTCTGTTGGAGCACCTTTCTTTTTAATGGGCAGAAATATGGATCTGTCCCAGTCTGTTGGTCAAGTAGCTGTTTTCCAGATTTCTTTGCATAGATGAGTGAGTGCTTCTAGCGCTGCATCTAGAAACATCTTAATTGGTATTCTGTCAGTTCCTGGAGCCTTGTGTTTTACCAATGCCTTCAGTGTAGCTTGGACTTCTTCCTTTAATACCATTGGTTCTTGATCATATGCTACCTCCTGAAATGGTTGACCATTGACCAAACATTTTTGGCATAGTGATTCTGTGTATTCTTTCCATCTTCTTTTGATGCTTCCCGTGTTGTTCAGTATTTTGTCCATGGACTTCTTCAATATTGCAAGTTGAGGCTTGATTTTTTTCTTTAGTTCTTTCAGCTTGAGAAATGCTGAGTGTATTCTTCCCTTTTGGTTTTCTAACTCCAGGTCCTTGTGCATTTCATTATACTTTTTCTTTTTGAGTCTCCCTTTGAAATCTTCTGTTCAGCTCGTTTACTTCATCATTTCTTCCTTTTGCTTTAGCTGCTCAATGTTCAAGAGCAAGTTTCAGGGTCTCTTCTGACATCCATTTTCATCTTTTCTTTCATGCCTTTTCATGACCTTTTGTTTTCTTCATGTATGATGTCCTTGATGTCATCCCACAACTAGTCTAGTCTTCAGTCATTAGTGTTCAGTGCTTCGAATCTATTCTTGAGATGGTCTCTAAATTCAGGCGGGATATAGTCAATGTTGTACTTTGGCTTTCGTGGACTTGTTTTAAATTTCTTCAACTTCAACTTGAACTTGCATACCAGCAATTGATGGTTTGTTCCGCAGTCAGCCCCTGGCCTTCTGACTGATGATACTGAGCTTTTTCATCATCTCTTTCCAGAGTTGTAGTTGATTTGATTCCTGTGTATTCCATAGGGAGAGGTCTGCATGTATAGTTGCTGTTTACATTGTTAAAAAAAAGGCATTTGCAGTGAATAAGATGTTGGTCTTCAATATTCTATTATGTGACCTCTGGCATCATTTCTATCACCAAGGCCATATTTTGCAACTACTGATCCTTCTTGTTTCCAACTTTGACATTCTTATCACCAGTTACTATCAATGCATCTTGATAGCATGTTTGATCAATTTTAGTCTTCAGAAGTTGGTAAAATCTTCCATTTCTTCATCTTTGGCATTAGCAATTGGTGCATAAGTTTGAAGAATAGTCATATTAATTGGCCTTCCTTATAGGTGTATGGATATTATCCCATCACTGACAGCATTGTACTTCAGTGTAGATCTTGAGATGTTCTTTCTGATGATGAATTTGACACCATTTCTCTTCATTTTGTCATTCCTGGCATAGAAGACCATATGATTGTCTGATTCAAAATGGCCAATAGCAGTCCATTTTAGCTCATTAATGCCTAGAATATGGATCTTTATGTGTTCCATTTCATTTTTGATGACTTCCAATTTTCCTAGATTCATACTTCATACATTCCAGGTTCTGATTATTAATGGATGTTTGCAGCTGTTTCTTCTCATTTTGAGTCGTGCCATGTCAGCAAGTGAAGGTTCTCAGAGCTTGACTCCATCCACGTCATTAAGGTTGGCTCTACTTTGAAGAGGCAGCTCTTTCCCAGTTGTCTTTTGAGTGTCTTCCAACCTGAGGGGCTTATCTTCCAGCGCTATGTCAGACAATGTTCTGCTGCTCTTCATAAGGTTGTCCTTGGACAACTTTTTTTAGAAGTAGACTTTCAGGTCCTGCTTCCTAGTCTGTCTTTGTCAGGTACCTCTGCTGAAACCTGTCTACCATGGGTGATCCTGCTGGTATTTGCAATACTGGTGGCATAGCAGTATCATAGCAACAGGCAAGCCACCACAGTGTGACAAACTGACACACCCAAGTGGTGGTAGGTATGTATAACTGTTGTTGTTAGGTGCCATCGAGTAGGTTCTGACTCATGTCCAGGGCTCCCTAACTTTTCCACGGAAGACCATAAATATGCTTACAAGGCTTATGCAGGGGTACAAAAGCCAAAATAAGAAAATTTTACCCAACCACACTTTCTGGTTGCACTACCTTACTTGCAAGGCTCTTTGCGTTGTTGTTGTTAGGTGCTGTCCTGTTGGCTCCAACTCATAGAGAACCCATGCACAACAGAAGGAAACACTGCCTGGACTTGCACCATCCTCACAATCGTTGCTATGCTGTGCATGAGCCCATTGCTGCAGCCACTGTGTCAATCCATTTCATTGAAGGTCTTCCTCTTTTTCACGTCTTCTTTACCAAGCATGATGTCCTCCTCCAGGGACGGATCCCTCTGATAACACGTCCAAAGTATCTGAGAAATAGTCTTGCCATCCTTGCTTCTAAGGAGCATTCTGGTTGTACTTCTTCCAAGACAGATTTGTTTGTTCTTTTGGCAGTCTGTGGTATTTTCAATATTCCTCGCCAACACCAAAATTCAAAGGTGTCAATTCTTTGGTTTTCCTTATTCATCATCCAGCTTTCATATGAATATGAGGCGATTGAAAACACCATGGCTTGGGTCAGGTGCACCTTAGTCTTCAAGGTGACATCTTTGCTTTTCAGCACTTTAAAGAGGTGTTTTGCAGCAGATTTGCTTAATGCTATGCATCTTTTGATTTCTTGACTGCTCCATCCATGGGTGTTTGTGAATACAAGTAAAATGAAATCCTTGACAACTTCAGTCTTTTCTCCAATTATCATGATGTTGCTTGTTGGTCCAGTTATGAGGATTTTCATTAAGGTGTAAGTCTGTAGTCTGAAGTCTATAGTCTTTGATCTTCATCAGTAAGTGCTTCAAGCCCTCTTCACTTTCAGCAAGCAAGGTTGTGTCATCTGCATATCGCAGGTTGTTAATGAGTCTTCCTCCAATCCTGATGTCCCGTTCTTCTTCATATAGTCCAGCTCCTTGGATTATTTGCTCAGCATATAGATTGAATAAGTATGGTGAAAGGATACTGTACAACTGTAGTTAATTCATTATGATATGTTCATAACGAAATATCATATGAAAATGAATAAGCTAGGTATGTATAACTACAGTTTATTCATTTTCATGTGGTATTTCATTATAGGGACATATACAGTATGCATTTATTCTCTTTTTGATTGATATTTAGATTGTTTTAAGTTTTTGCTGATACAAACCATGCTGTAATGAGCATTCTTATATGTGCCTTATTATGTAAGTTTTCGAGTTTCTGTGAGGTATTTATCTAGGAATGAAATTGTTTGGCTGTGTGATATTCACATTTTAGACTTCTCTAGATATTGCTGAATTATTCTCCAAAGTAAGAATTTATTTACTGATTTACTTATTTTTTATTGTGCTTTAGGTGAAAGTTTACAACTCAAGTTAATATCTCATACAAAAATTTATACACATTATGTGACATTAGTTGCAATCCCTATAATATGACCGTAAACCCTGGTGGCATAGTGGTTAAGTGCTACAACTGCTAACCAAAGGGTTGGCAGTTCAAATCCACCAGGCGCTCCTTGGAAACTCTAATGGGCAGTTCTACTCTGTCCTATAGGGTTGCTATGAGTTGGAATCGACTTGGTTGGGTTTTGTAATATGACAGCACACTCCTTTCCACCCTGGGTTTCTTGTGTCCATTCAACCAGTTCCTGACCTTTCCTGCCTTCTCATCCTGCCTGCAGACAGGAGCCACCCATTTGGTCTTGTGTATCTGATTGAACTAAGAAGCACACTCCTAATTTTATTTTATGTTTTATAGTACAATCTAATCTTTGTCTGAAGAGTGGGCTTCGGGAATGGTTTTAGTTCTGGGTTAACAGAGCATTCAGGGGCCATGTCTTCTGGGGTTCCTTCAGTCTCAGTCAGACCATTAAGTCTGACTTTTGTTCTTTTTATGTGAATTCGAGTTCTGCTCTGTACTTTTCTCCCCCTCTGTCAGGGACTCTGTATTGTGTTCCTTGTCAGGGCAGTCATTGATGGTAGCTGGGTACCACCTAGTTCTTCTGGTCTCAGGCTGGTGGAGTCTCTGGTTTATGTGGCCGTTTTATCTCTTGGGCTATTATTTTCCTTGTGTCTTTGGTGTTCTTCATTCTTCTTTGTTCCAAGTAGGCTGGGACCAATTGATGCATCTTAGGTAGCTGCTTACAAGCTTTTAAGACCCCAGACACCACTCACCAAAGTTGGATGCAGCACTTTTTCTTGATAAACTTTGTTATGCCAATTGACCTAGATGTCCCTGGAAACCATGGTCCCCAAACCCCAGCCCCAGCTACTCTGTCCCTCAAAGTGTTTGGTTGTGTTCAGGAAACTTCTTAGCTTTTGGTTTAGTCCAGTTGTGCTGCCTTCCCCTGTGTTGTGTGTTGTCCTTCATTTCACCTAAGATGATTCTTGTCTACTATCTAGTCAGTGAATTCCCCTCCCTCTCCCTCCTCACCCTCATAACCATCAAAGAATGTTTTCTTCTGTGTTTCAACCTTTTCTTGAGTTCTTATAATAATAGTACGATATTTGTTCTTTTGTGACGGACTAATTTCACTCAACGTAATGCCTTCCAGATTCATCCATGTTGTGAGATGTTTTGCAAATTCATCATTGTTCTTTGGAAACCCTGGTGGCATGGTGGTTAAGAGCTGTGGCTGCTGACCAAAGGTCAGCAATTCAGACTCGCCAGGCGCTCCTTGGAAACTCTATGAGGCAGTTCTACTCTGTCCTATAGGGTAGTTATGAGTCGAAATCGACTCGACGGCACTGGGTTTTGGTTTTCATTGTTCTTTATCTTTGCTTAGTATTTCATTGTATGTGTGTACCATGATTTGTTTATCCATTCTTCTGTTGATGGGCACTTGGGTTGTTTCCATCTTTTTGCTGTTGTGAACAGTGCTGCAATGACGTATGATGGCTCTTACTTCTCTAGGATATGTTTCAAGGAATGGAATTGCTGGATCATATGGAACTTCTATTTCTAGCTTTTTAAGGAAGTGCCAAATCAATTTCCAAAGTGGTTGTACATTTTACATTCCCACCAGAGTGTATAAGTGTCCCAGTCTCTCTACAACCTCTCCAACATTTATTATTTTGTGTTTTTTTGATTAATGCTAGCCTTGTTGGGGTGAGATGGTATCTCATTGTAGTTTGATTTGCATTTCTCTAACGGCTAACGATCATGAGCACTTCCTCATGTATCTATTAGCCGCCTGAATGTCTTTTTTGTTGAAGTGCTTGTTCATATCTCTTACCCATTTTTTAATTAGGCTTTTTCTCTTTTTGTGGTTGAAGTTTTGCAGTGTCTTATAGATTTTAGAGATTAGATCTGATTGGATTTGTTGTAGCCAAAATTTTTTCCCAGTCTGTAGGTAATCTTTTTATTCTTTTGGTGAAATCTTTTGATGAGCATTAAGTGTTTGATTTTTAGGAGCTCTCAGTTATCTAGTTTCTCTTCTGGTGTTTGTGCATTGTTAGTTATGGTTTGCATTCTCTTTATGCTAAAACTTACTTTTTAAAAAAGATTTTTGCTATGATTCTGAATTCCATTGGCTAGGATTTTGTTGAGAATTTTTGCATCTATATTCATGAGAGATACTGGTCTGTAATTTTCTTTTTTTGTGGTATCTTTGCCTGGTTTTGGTATCAGGGTTATGCTGGCTTCATAGATTGAATTTGGAAGTATCACTTCCTTTTCTATGTTCTGAAATAGTTTGAGTAGTACTGGTGTGATCTCTTCCCTTTGAATGGTTGAATTCTCCAGTGAAGCCATCTGGGCCAGGGTTTTTTTGGTTGGGAATTTTTTTTTATTTCCTTTTCAGTCTCTTCTCTTGTTATGGGTCTGTTTAGATTTTCAGTGTCATTTTGTGTTAGTTTGGGTAGGTAGTGTGTCTGTAAAAGTTTGTGCATTTCCTCTAGGTTTTCAAATTTGTTGGAGTACACTTTTTCATAATACTCTGTTATCCTTTTTATTTCAGTTGGGTCTGTTGTAATGTCCCCCATTTCATTTCTTATTTGGGTTATTTGCATTCTCTTCTGTTTTTCTTTTGTCAGTTTGGCTAGTGGTTTGTTGATTTTGTTGATCCTTTCAAAGAACTAACTTTTGGTTTTGTTGATCCTTTCTATTGTTATTTTATTTTATTTATTTCTGCTCTGATCCTTATTATTTCCATTCTTCTGGTGGATGTGGGCATCTTTTGCTGTTCTCTTTGTATTTGCTCAAGTTGTGTAACTAATGTTTTGATTTTGTCCCTTTTTTCTCTTTTGATGTGTATATCTAGTGCTGTAAATCCACCTCTGAAGACTGTCTTTGCTGCGTCCCAAAGGTTTTGGTATGATGTGTTTTCGTTCTCGTTTGAGTCTAGGAACTTTCTGGTTCCATCTTTGATTTCTTCTATTACCCAGTGGTTTTTAAGGAGGTTGTTACTCAGTTTCCATGTAATTGATTTTTTTCACTTACTCTTCCTGTTGTTAATTTCTACTTTGATGGCGTTGTGGTCAGAGAAGATACTTTGTATTATCTCAATGTTTTGGATTTTGTTGAGGGTCGCTCTGTGGCCTAAGATGTGGTCTATTCTGGAGAATGCTCCATGTACGTTGGAAAAGAATGTGTACTTTGCAGCTGTTGGGTGGAGTGTTCTGTATGCGTCTATGAGGTCAAGTTGGCTGATTGTGCTCTTTAGCTCTTCTGTATCTTTGTTGAGTTTCGTTCTAGATGTTCTGTCCTTCACTGAGAGTGGTGTGTTGAAGTCTCCTACTATTACTGCGGAACTGTCAATTTCTGTTTTCAGTGCTGTTAGAGTTTGTTTTATGTATTTTGGAGCTTTGTTATTGGGTGCGTAGATGTTTATTATGGGTAAGTCTTCATGATGGATCATTCCTCTAATCATTATATAGTGACCTTCTTTGTCTTTTATGGTGGATTTTGCTTTAAAGTCTATCTTATCTGAGGTTATATTGCCATTTCTGCTCATTTTTGGTAGTTATTTACTTGATATATTTTTTCCATCCTTTGATTTTTAATAAATTTATGTCTTTGTTTCTAAGGTGTGTCTCTTGTAGATAGCATACTGAGGGGTCCTGTTTTTCTTAATCTATTCTGTCACTCTGTGTCCCTTTATGGGTGCATTTAGTCCATTTACATTCAGTGTAATTATTGATAGGTGTGAGTTTATTGCTGTCATTTTGTAGTGCTTTTCTTTGTGGTGCCAACATTTTCTTTGTTTCTCTTACTCTTCTGTGCTGAGTTCCGTTGGTTTGTGGATTTCCTTTTCATTTCTTTTGTTTTTGTAGATTTTGTTTTTATTGAGACTTTATGTTTTTCTTCTTTATCTTGATGACTAGGTTTGTTAACTTTCTTTGTGGTTATCTTGAAATTCACTTTTATCTTCTAGGTTTGAACTGGCCTATTATTACTTGCTATCACCTTGCCTTCCTCTCCATTAGACAGTTCTATACCTATACCATCTATACCCTCTTTTATTGTTCTGGCATTGTTGTCAGTTACAGATTAATGTCTCTGGTGCCCTGTTGCAGTTGTTTTGGTTTTGGATAGGCCTTAAGAGTTCATTTCCTAGGTTGCTATCTGGCTGGCACAATCTTGCCTCCTAGATTCAGGCTGTGGTCTGATGTTGTTTGTTCTCAGACCGAAGGACTCCCTTTAATAATTCTTGTAAGTTTGGTTTGGTTTTTACATATTCCCTTAATTTCTGTTTATCTGGTAATGTCCTAATTTCACCACCATATTTGAATGAAAGTTTTGCAGGATACATTATTCTTGGCTGGCAATTTTTTCTTTCAAGATTTTATATACGTCATTCCATTGCCTTCTTGTCTGTGTGGTTTCTGCTAAATAATCAGAGCTTAGTCTTATTGTTTCTCCTGTGTGTGTGACCTTTTGTTTTTCCTGAGCTTCTTGCAGGATTTTTCCTTTGTCTTTGGTATTAGCGAGTGTGATTATGATACGCCTTTGTGTTTTTCTTTTGGGGTCTATCCTATATGGGGTTTGTTGAGCTCCTTGGATGGTCAGCTTTTCGTCATTCATGATATTAGGGAAGTTTTCTGTCAGCAATTCTTGAATAATCTTCTCCATGTTCTCCATTTTCTCTCCCTGTTCTGGAACTCCAATCACACGCAAATTTTTGCTTCTGCTCGTATCCCACATAATTCTCAGGGTTTCTTCATTTTTCTTTTTTTAAGATTTTTCCTCCAACAGACTTGTATCCAAGTGTTTGTCTTCAATTATGCTGATTCCATCTTCCATCATTTCAAACCTGCTCTTTAGCCCTTCTATGACACTGTCCCTTTCTGAAATCTTCTTGTTTATCTTTTGGATTTCTAATTGTTGTTTTTGTATCATTTCTAGTTGTGAATTTTTTTTGGCATTTAGTTCCTGTATTACTTTCCTGAATTGTTCCATTTTTTTTGGTCTGTATTTTCCATGAATTTGTCTATTTTTTCCTCATATTTATCTGCTTTTTGCTTCATTTCTTGGATTGCTCTGAATATTAGGGATTTGAATTCCCTGTCAGGTAGTTCTAGTACCTTTTCTTCTACTGGAAAGTCATCTGGTGTTTTATTTTGGACACCTACTGGAACCATCCTGTACTTTTTTTTTGTTTTAATATGTTTTGATATTGTCTGCTGTCTTCGGGATGTTCAGTGGTTATTTTCTTTGTTTCTTGATTGTAGATTTGTTTCGTCCTGCTTTTTTGTTTTATTTGGCTATGTCTGAGCAGGCAGGCTGTGTGTTCTTTATTGTTTGCTTGTCTGTAGTCACAATACTTTTCACCTCCTTGTCCAATGGGCAGGGTCAGTCAATCAGCTATGGTGCAGCAGGGCAGGTCCAGCTGAAGGCGAGGGGCTCGGATGGGTTGTTTGTGGCCTGTACTAAGGCCGACAGGGCAGGCCAGGTATCGGTGCTGGGCAGGTTCCAGTAGGCCCTGCCTATGCTGCTCAGGCGTGATGTTCGGTGCACAGTGCAGGTAGGCAGGAAAGATGGGGGAGGTTGTGATGTGTGGAGCGGGTGCTCTGTCTTCTGCTGGGAACTTGGTGAAGCTGCTTTCCTGTACTTCCTGTCCACCAATCTCTGACATGGGTTGGGCGAATAAAAGTGACATGGATGCCGCACTTCCTGCCTGGCTGAGCCAGTGCAGCCAGACAGCAAGCTTGAAGGTAGAGCAGCGAGGAGAGAATGTGGGATGGGAAAGCATGTATCGCTGGTTACCGGGTGCTCTGTCTCCTGCTGAGAGTTCCCCAAAGCTGTATTCCTGCCTGCTGATCCCCGACAGGAGTCCAGGATGGTGGATCCGTGCTGCGTTAGTGATGGGGCCCTCCATATGTATCTCTCCTTGCTCTCTGTCTTCCGTCAGTTTCTTATTCCATTCGGTGCGTGGCTGAGTTCTTTATCTCTTTATTTGACACTTCAGGTTCCAGGAATGACGTTTGTCTCTGTTTTACTTAGTTTCTCAGGTCTTTGCTGTAGAGGGCTGGCATGGTGCTTCTGTCTGTGGCACCACTTTGGCCAGAAGTCTCTAAAATTCACTTTTAAATAATGGAAAGGACTTGTCCTATAGTGATGCATATGTGTAACTGGCAATCGGTCAGGTTTTGGAATTGTATCAATTTACTTATCAACATCTGTTTCTCTAGAGGTGCACTTCTGGTAAGAGGTTGGGCTGAGATTTAAACCTAGGACTGCTACTTCAAGCCCTGTGCACTTTCTGTTGCTTCATATTCTGTTTCCTCTTTACCTGAAGGCATCCTATCTCCTTGCATGGCAGAAGTTTGAGCCTAAATGAAAATATGAGTTCATGTGCAACTTGGGTTATACTTTGTTTCTGAGATTGTAGAGGAGAACCTAGAGTCCCTGACTGGTACAAATGGTTAATGCATGGCTATTAACCAAAAGATTGGAGCTTTGCGTCTACTATAGGTGCCTCAGAAGAAAGTCCTGATGATCAGCTTATGAAAAATTAGCCATTGAAAACCCTCTGTAGCACAGTTCTACTCTGACGTGCATGGACGCACCATGAGTAGGAATCTACTTGACAACAACTAGTTAGAGGATAATTTAGTCCTTGGGTTCCTTTGATCTTTGATGTAAAGGCACATTTCTTCTTCCTTATCTTAAGCCTTAACTCCATTTTTTTTGAGACCCACGTAACATGTGTTCCTTATTCGGCCCTTCCCACCCCAGTCTCATTTTTCTCACCAGGCTAACTTTTTGGTAGGCATTCTTCTAGCTTCTTGTGGGGCCATCCTTTGAGACTCCGTAATACCCTTTTTCTCATCCAGCTTTTACCTAGTAGTTACAACATCCATTTGTGATTTTTGTCTAAAGCAGTTGTTACTTTGTGGTTGCCAATTAGTAATGCATACATAACTTATTTAAACTTTAAAATAACCTCAAGAAATATGTTCTAGTATTTTCATTGTGAGTATAGACAAAACAACATGGACATGAGTGAATATGAAGGGCTAGCTGTTATCATCTGCCTTCTGAATCTTGACTTAATATATGAAAAAAACAAAACAAAGCAAAACAAAACCCATTACAACTAGGTAAATGCACAATTGCAATGGGCTGACACTGGAAGAGGTCCCTGGGTGGGGCAAACAATTTGTGATTGACTGCTAATCTGAAGATTGGTGGTTTGAACACACCTAGTGGCTCCTCAAGAAAAGCCTGGTGATCTACTTCTGTAAAAATTACAACCAAGAAAACCCTATGGCACACAGTTCTATTATGTAACACATGGGGTTGCCACGAGTGGGAATCAACTTGACAGCAACAAGTTTGTTTTTTGATTTAACACTGGAAGTATTCAAATCAAAAGTTGTAGAAGGGATACTAAAGTTTCTTCCAAGAATATGATTTTATGAACTTCTGGATACATATGAATCTCATTCTGTACTTTTTAAGAAACGTAGCACAATTCAGAATAAAACTGCCCCAGCGACTTGTACTTCATCTGAAGGAATTTATTTGCTGAAGCTGCCAAAAAAAATTTCTTTTAAGAGGAGTTCTGTAGTTTAAGATCTTGTTGGCAGCTTCTGGACTCAAGATTCAAACTAAAGAAAGCATAAATTAATGTTTTATTCTAATAGGACCTGTGGAAGTCAACTTCTTTTGAAATGGAAGGTTAAAATTTCCCTGTGCTTCAAGAGACATGTTCCTGCTTCTAATCCTCATGTTTAAAAACATGTGTATCAAGGGAAAGAATGCTTCATGTCCTTATCAAGTAGGGCATAACCAAATTGGAAATTGGAAATTGGTTCGTGATTTATTGCACCTCTGGTGGCACATGGAAATGTGTAGTAAAATTAACTTTTGGTATATACAGCAGCTGCTTGCACAGCATGACTAAAGAAAGACCCTGTGAGTATGCGAGGACGCAAACGAACGAGGCTAGAAATGGGAAACTTCCACTGGTTCAGGCAGCACAAATGCGTCTTGTTAGGCTTTGCCAGCATTTACATTCGATCTTTGTGGCTAGTAGGAACATAGGCTCAGAAGGCCCGAAAGGCTCTCCTCTCTTCCTTCCTCCAGCCACCTGGACCTAGGAAAGCCCATGTGCTATAAGGGTCTCTTTGTTTGCTGTCAAGTCAGGGCTGCTACTAATCGGCAAGCAAAGAGAGTCGAAGAGAAGCCCAGATTGCAGTTGCACAAGACCATACTGTTGCAGCTCTGGGGTTGTGAGGCATTTTTGGCGAGCAGGTCATTTTGAACACCCACAGCTCAGGGCTGTGGACATAGCCGTGGATAGGGAAAATATTTGATAGCAGAGCCCTTGTGGGAAATTCCCACGCAATGAACAAGGATGTGCACTGTAATTTTGGTTTCATATTAAAATTCCTTGAAGCAGGCCCTAGAACTGTATGGGGTTCTTAGATCTTTCTGTTAATGAAATAGCCAAATGCAACACTTTAGCATTAGGATTGCATTGCAGTAATATAAACCAAAAAGGGGCTAATTTACATTTGTGCCCACGCGATTAATGTAAATTGGTTATTAGCTATTTATGCTAAAGAGCAGTAATATAAAACATAAAAGTAGTTTTATTAACTGCATTTTGCCCTCTGAAATTTGCTGTGCATGGAGTTTACAACCAGTGACCTTTTCCCCCGCCCCGTACTCAGTATGGCATTTACTCTGCCTAATTAACATATTTATTAACAAATTACTGCCCCCTTTCTGAAATTTGCATTTTACAACACATCACCACAATGAAGTTAATAAGACAGTCCCATGCCCTGCTTTTGTGAGTCTACTGGAATGCTTCATTAGCCTTTTTGTCTCCTCTTGCCTTCATTTCACTTTAGGCAGGGGTAATTAAAGAAAAATGGCATTTACAAACAATGATAATGGAGGGATAATGGGAATGTAAATGTTGTTTCGGTCACTGCCTTCTTTTTTTGAGCTGGTGCAAGCAGGGGTGTGGGTGGGCGAGGGAGCAAGTCATGCAGCTCACCCTCTGTCCCCAAAGCCGCCTCTTGCTCCCCATTCTGAGCAGATCCCACTTCTCATTCTTTCTTAGTGATCATTATAGGGTGTACAAACCTTACAAGAGAAGTCAAGAGCAAAAAGAATGTAGAACCAGTCCTTTAATATCCCAGTCCTTGGGAAATTAAAAAAAAAAAGGCATAATATTTAAGTACACATTTTTTATAAAACATCAGCTTGTTATACTGTGGTGGCTGTGTATTCCTATGATGCTGGAAGTTATGCTACCAGTATTTTAAATACCAGCAGGGTCACCCATGGTGAACAAGTTTCAGCAGAGCTTCGAAGACTAAGACAGAGTAGGAAGAAAGGCCTGGTGATCCGAGTCTGAAAATCAACCAGTGAAAGCCTTATGGATCATAACAGAACATTGTTGGATTTGTTTGCTTCAGACACAGCTTCAGGAGGGGTCAGTTGCTGGAAGAGGACACCACATTTGGTGAACTAGAGGGCCAGTGAGGGCATAGGAGACCCTCGGTGATATGGTTTGGCATGACAGCCACAGTGATAGACTTGAATATGCCAGAGATTGTGAGGATGACGTAGGACTGGGCAATGTTTCGTTGTTGTACATAGTGTCTCCATGAGTTTGAGTCGACTCGACGTCAGCTACCTATCCATCTATGTTATAAAAAGCCTCCAGAATTGAGATTCTCAATCTGGGTACAGGCAGCAGAGTTAAATAAAGCATTCTAGGTGTGGGTCCGAGGAGATTACAACATTCAGCCTGGGTTGAAAATTCTCAAGTCTGGCTAGACTAGCAATTCTAAAATCTTTCGGTGCAACAACATCCTTTTTTGTATATATTTTTTATGATGCCATTTCACCAAAAGTATGTAAAGCTTTTTAATTTCTTCTTAAAAAGTTAAATAACACAAATGTAGTTTTGAGAATTTGGGGTGGAATTTAGAAAGAGGCTTTATACCTCAGGATCATCACCTCGGGCTGGGACCATCGTTTGTATAAGAACTGTTGTTGTTTGCTGCCACTGAGCCAGCCCCTGCCTGACTCATGGCGCCCCCATGCACAATGGAATGAACACTGCCCGATTCTATGATTTGTTGCAGATGGGACCTTTGTGGTCCACAGGGTTTTCATAGACTGATTTTTGGAAGTAGATCTCCCGGCCTTTTTTCCTAGTCCATGTTAGTCTGGAAACTCCTCTGACCTGTTCAGTATCATAGCAACATGCAAGCCTCCACTGATGGAGGGGTGGTGACTGTGCAGGGGGTGCATTGGCTGGGTTTCCTGCATGGAAGTTGAGAATTCTACCACTGAACCCACTACTGCCCTCTTGTATAAGAATAAGCCTTATTTTTCCACAAGTGTCTTCACTTTGAATTTGACCCTCAAAGTGACATTCACAGTGGGGCTTTCTAATATATCATGAACCTAAGAGGAGCTGTTTCCAGCACACCTGTTGGTTTCATTGGCTTTCCCCTTTAGTGCTCCGTCATTGCCTTTTTTTCTCTTGTTCTCTGCTGAGATTTTATTTCTTGTCTTTATGATGTTCCCTCACAAACAGCTTGAAAAGCCACAAAAATGTCATGTAGATAACCGGAGTTGTTTAGAAAGACCCTGGAAATTAAAAAGAGAGATGGCAGGAGACACTAACTTGGCTATACAGTAAAACCTGCAAAAGCCGGAAACTGTGTAAGGCGGAAACCTGTCAGAGAAGGAAAACACAAATATTTTCCACTAAAACGAGGGATAGAAAAGTGGTAAGACTGAACCCTATCAAAGGTGGGAAGCCCATGAGACCTGGAAAAACAAGGTAGTCCCATTGAATTTTGGCTCTCACAGGTTTCACTGTAGTATTAAGGGATCTTATTGGTAATAGCTATGCTTCTGGGTTTTCTTTTCCTAAGAGACTTTTCATAATTTTAGTCTGGACTGAGAAATTGCTGAAGAGAATGGGCACCACAGTCACTTCTTTTTACTTCACCCCCTCCCTGATCATGTCTTCATCAGCAACTTAAATCCATGTCAGGAAGAGAGGAAGAGTGCTGAAAAGGCCTCAAGTGGACTGTTGAAGGTTACATGTAAACAAAGACCACAAAGAAGGAAGAGTCAGTTCATGGATTTCATTGTCTCTCAGTTCTGAAAAAAGCTACAGGTAAGAAGTTCTGAACTCGTGTGATGAGTATGAATTGGCTCTATTACACTCAGTTGCCAACAAAAATTATATTCCTTTATATTTAAAAAATAAAATTAGATATGGCTAGGTCCCCACCCACTAACACTATTTGAGAAATAATTCAATACGAGTAGACTTGAATCTGAACCCAAGGCTGGTAAGGATGTGCAATTTTATAATATATCAAATAAAATCAACCATTGCTTATTTCTTACGTGACTATGGTGTCTCCTGTCCTTTAGAAGGCGCTGTTATATTGTGCTTCCTATTCTAGGGTGGGGGTGTTCTGCAGCATGTTCTTTCTGTGTATGTGTCTGCTCCTCTCCCTGCCATGTTTGCTGGAGATTAGTTGTATCAATGTCAGAGGAAGGCATCAGGGCAGGCTAGTGCAGCGTAATAAAAATTAGATGCCAAGGTCAATGATAATTCCACAGTGCTACATTGTTTCTGGAGTCCTTGGGAGGTACAAATGGCTGCTAATGGAAAAGTTGGAGGTTCGAGTCCGCCTTCAGAAGAAAGGCCTGGAAACCTACTTCCGAAAAATCAGCCGTTGGAAGCCCTATGGAGCACAGTTCGACTCTGACACACATGGGGTTGTCATGAGTCTGAATCAACTTGACAACAACTAGTATATCCTTCTCTTCAAGATCATATTTGTTCAACAACAACAAAAATAAAATAAATTATTAAAAAAGAAAAAGATCATATTTGGCCAAGACTGTGGCCTAGGTGTCCAATTATCTTGACATAGCCCAATAGACACAATAACATTGATAAGCTATACACTGTATTAGTTTGGAACTTTAACTTTTGTGAAGGAAGCCAGCTAATCTTAATCTGGAGTATCAAGGAGAAGCAAAGAAACCCTAAACCAGGTTTCTTGGGTTAATTCATAGACCCCCTAAGGGTCTGGATGGGGTTTAGTAGGTTTGTGAACCTCCTGAAATTGAATAAAAAATTTTAAGTGAGTTTAGTATAAATGTTTTGGGTAGAGGGTTTGAGATATTTACCACCATCTCAAGGTGACTTGTAGTCCTAAACACTACTGATTTTGGGTTTTAGCATTATGAGGTATGTATGTTGTATTAACAGGGTAGAATCTTTAGGACAAACCTTTAAAAAACAAGTGTTTCTAGCTGCCATGTTGTTAGGTGCTGTCGAGTCAGTTCTGACTCATAGCAACCCTGTGTACAATAGAACGAAACACTGCCTGGTCCTGCACCATCCTCATAATCACTGCTGTATTTGAGCTCATTGCTGCAGCCACTGTGTCATTCCATCTCATTGAAGGTCTTTCTCTTTTTTGCTGACCATCTACTTAACCAAGCACGATATCCTTCTTCAGGGTCTGGTCCATTCTGATAACATGTCCAAAGTATGAGAGTCAAAGTCTCTCCATCCTCGTTTCTAAGGAGCATTCTGGCTGTACGGATTTGTTTGTTCTTCTGGCAGGCCAAAGCCTATTCAATATTCTTCACCAACACCATAATTCAGATGTATAGGTTCTTTTTGGTCTTTCTTATTCATTGTCCAGATTTTGCTAGCTGCTATAGATGTGCTAAACTACAGAAATCTGACTTCTCAGTTCTAAAGCCCCTTCTGATTCTTGTCCCCTTGTGAGTCAGGTTACCCAGCACAGGGACCCACCAGAGCCAAATGAATGGATGAAGCCAGTAGGAAGGCAGGTATTTCCTAGGCCTGTCCTGCCTGTCCCCTGGCAGAACCAGACAATTGGGGTGAAGCCCAGGGGGCTGGGTGTTAATGGAGGAGCTGGAGAGGCGTAGCCACAGGTTTATAATGAGATTCAGTTAATTTCCCTCTTGGTGCAGGGGAATCCTGTGCAGGAGGCAACCTTAGCCCAGTGTCCTGGAAAAAGCAAGTCAGTGATTACTAATTTCTTCATCCCTGTAAAATAATAGACTCAAGGGTTTCTTTGAGGAAATAGAGCCACATGGTGCTACAAAAATTTCATTACTCTTATTATCATCGCTCTGATTTTAATTTGATTTAAGAATTTTATTGTTCCTAATTGTAGCAGTTATGAATGTTGATGTTATTTTCTGCCATTTCTAATTTCTATAAAGAATACAGATCTTGGCTTCTTAATAATTGGAAATGACTCCTGCTTAATGGATTTACGCATTCATACGGAATTTCAATCTTTGGCTTTGACATTAAGGGTTAGCGCATATTATCAGCTCCTTCTAAAATTATATTGTTTTCTAAACTCAGTAATGTCTGATCTATATGATCTAATCAGCTGATGTTTTTCATTATGGAGGAAAATTAGTCAATTTGGAATGAAAAAAGCTAAATAAACATATTTTTATATGCAAAAATAAGTATAATGCTTAATGGTGTTTTGTTATTTATTGGCTTTGCTGAATCTTTTTTTTTCCCACTTAGAGTAATGCCAGATGGGGCTCTCTGTAGAATAAGGTTAAGTGTGTGTGTACAACTTTGTACCGGGCATACTCTTGGGTCCCAAAGAGTTAAAACATATTCGAACCACCCTTATTAAACAGGCTGCTATATTAAGAACACTTGTATAAATACTCAGAAAAGGCCTTGTGAAAGAATAACCTGCTATACTCTATTTGTGTTATGGTCACTGTATGTATAAGCTAATTTTAAATATTAAATTCTAATTATAAAAGACCACTTCCCTGAAGAGTGGGCCATGTGGGGAAGGGGGAAGGGTGAGGACCTGAAGGGTGAGTCACTGGACCCGATGGAATGGAAGGAAGTGATAAGCAACCAACGAACTTCGGCTCATTCCTTGCGGGTGCCACTGTATCCTGGGGAGCAGCTCGGAATTCAGCTTGTCTGAATTTGGATGACAATACTTGGATTCTGAGAGATAAAAATAAGCTGCAGTTTTGATCCAGGGGCTGGGACATCATAGAGAAGAATCCTAAGTGATCCAAGTGGTCTGTGGTTCAAGAGCAATTACTAGAAGGAGGGAGATTTGGGGCTCAGTAAAAAAACACCTTCACACTTTTGCTGAGGTTCTCAAAATCAGATTCCTTTAAGTCTCTGTCTGACCTGTTTGTGTTTTTTTTTTTACTCATTTTCTCAGCTCCTTGTTTTTTTAGTAAATGTCGTTTGAAACCAACTGCTTATCTTAGCTGTACCTAAGGGAAAATAAAGAAAGGTGTTGGTTGTAGACTTGGACCCCAAGAAGAATGGCAGCAGGTGCCCCTGGAGATCTGTAGAACAGGTTCTGCTCAACCCGATCCAATTGACATAGCACCTGCAGGCGACACAGGGGTGGATAGTACAAGGTTTTTGATTTGGGGTTTTTGAGTTCCAGTGACCTGTGTTTGAAGCCCTGTGCTGTCACTTTATAACCGTGCAACTTTGGGCAAAATCACTAAAAATCTCAGGGTCTCAGTTTTCTCATGTATAGACTAGGAATGATGCCACTTGCCCAATGAAACTGGTGTGTCAAAGAAATAACATAGTGCTGATATCAACTTTGGTGTTGGTGTTGCTGTGATTCCTGCTTGATATATTTTGAATTCAACGCTTTAAATGCTATTTGTAATGTTGATGTGGCAGGATATGATATTGAACTTAAATACTGTTCTCTCTCTCTCTCTCTCTATTTTTTTCCATTCTCCTTTCAAATAGGAGTTGAGCCCTTTTTGTGTCTCTTTGTCTCAGGGAAGGTTTTATAAGTCACTACCCATTTCTGCTTTTTGATGAAACCTTAAATTAAGAGTCCTGGAGAGGGAGGGGTGGGGTGGAGAAACTTAGAGGAATAGGGAGTGGGAAGAGGTTGCTGGGTCCTGGAACAGCAGGCATGTCCTGGGGGATGACAGCTCTCTGCCTGGGGAAGACACTGGTGATCCACCGAGGTACCTGGACCTGAGGTACCAGGGTGTCCACCAAGTTGGCTGCAGATTTCAGGACCCCAGGTATACCATGGAGGAGGTACCATGAGGACTGGGACAGTGGCATTTCACCAGTCACCCCTGTGGGCAAAGATGGATGACCAGAGGGACCTCTTAATGTTTCCGCTCTCAGGAATATTTGCTAACACTGGAGGAGGGAGAACTCTGGAAATAATGGAGACTGAGTTTTCTGCCAGTCCACTAGGACGCATGCTCAGGGATAGGTTTAACTTTTTTTTTTTTTATTGTTGTAAAAAAGCAGATAACAGAACATAGGCCAATTCAACATTTTTCTTGTCAGATTTTCTATCACCATAAACTCACTGCTTTCTAAATAATGATTTTTTTCCCTTGCTCCCTCCTCCCCACCCCTGGTAACCGCTATTAAATTCCAATCTCTATACATTTGTTAGGCTTAATTTTATTTAAATAAAATGAAGATATTGATTCTTTATGCTGATTTTGATTGAAATTCATACCTATTACAGAGCTATACATAGATATCAAGAGAGTATGGAAAAGGCATACCCAACTTGGGTCAGGGGTGTAATGAAAGATTTCCTTAAAGAGCTGACACCTGAGTCTTAACAGATGAGTAGGGGTTATTCGTGGAGAGAAGGTAAGGAAAACGGTGTTCTAGGCAAATGGAACAGCGTGAGACTGTAGTATGTGTGGAGAACGAGTAATTTAAAGTTGCTGCAGTGTAATTAATTGCACTGAGGGTAGTGAGAGGTGATTCTAGAGCAGCCTTGTCCTGTCCAATAGACGTTTTTACAACAATGGTGTATTAGTTATCTATTACTGCTGCAACAAATTACCACAGACTTAGTGGCTTAAGACAATACAAATTTAATATCTTACAGTTATGGAGGTCAGAAGTCCAAAATGGATCTCACTGGACTACAGTCAAGGTGTTGGCAGGGCTGCATTTCTTCTGGAGGTTCTAGGGGAAGATCCAGCAATGGCCAGTTGAGTCTTTCTCACATTGCATCACTCTGACACTGATTCTTCCACCTCCCTCTTCCATGTTTAAGGACCTCTTTGATTACATTGGGCCCACATGGATAATCCAGGATGAACTCCTTATATTAATGTCAGCTGATGAACAAATTGAATTCCATATACTACTGTTATTCCCCTTTGGCATGTAACATATTATATTAAAAAATTCTAGGGATTAGGACGTGAACATCTTTGGGAGGTCATTATTCTGCCTATCACAGATGGAAATGTTTTATTATCTGCACTGTCCAACATAGTACCCACTAGCCACATGTAACTACTCAAATTTAAATCCAAATTAATTAAATTGAAATAAAATTAAACATTCAGTTCCTCAGTCACATTAGCCTCAAGTGCTCAATAGCCACAGGTGGTTAGTGACTACCGTATTGGACAGTAAGCTTTAGGGAGGGAGGAAGTGCCAGATCATGGAGACCCCAGTGCTTCTCAACTGCTTCCATTAAAGTACTTTTGAGAGTAGAATAGGCTTCACTGGTGGAACCAGTAGATTTGTCAGATAGCCCAATGAGACCTGATTCAAGCACCAACTTCCTTTAGAGATTCTTGCTAATAATTTATTTTGTCTAATAATACAGCCAGATCTATTTTTATGACGTATTTCCAAATCTTCAAGTGAAACTAGCATCCCAAAAAAGCCATCGTGTTTATTCTGGAACTCTGAGTATCTCCTGGTCTGTTGTCACACACTCCAGTGGTGTTACATATTCCAACAGAAGAAGCCTAGCTGTGGAAAAGTTCTGGCAGAAGAAGGCCCCCAGAGAAATGGAGAGGATGACTTTGCCTGGAAGTAAATTAGAGGTAAGGAGACAGCTAAGAGGCTGTGAGAGAAAGGTCATGCATCCTTTCCTTGCTTAACTTAGGTAATGCTATGTGACTTGCTTTGGTCAATGAAATGTGAGCAGAAAAGGTACATGTCACTTTGAGGCAGAAGGTTTAGAACCCAGTTAGTCCTTTGAAATACTCTCTTTTCCCTTTTCCACAACAACCAGCAATATTTCAGATGAAGAGTGCTCCATTAATCTGTTTTTCAGAATGAAGGAAGTGTGGAGCAGAGCTGCAGCCAACCCATGATGGGCACATAGCATGAGCAAGAAATTAACATGTGTTTTTTTTTTTTTTTGTCAGCCACTGAGGTTTTTGGATTATTTGTTACCACAGCGTATTTTAGCCTACTCTGACTAATACAGAGATGGTGCTGGATACTTGGATAGAGCCGTTCGCTGTCATAAAATGTCTATTAAGAGAAGCCCTGGTGGTGAAGTGGTTAAGTGTTTGGCTGCTAACCAAAAGCTTGGCAGTTGGAATTCACCAGCTGCTCCTTGAAAACCCTATGGGACAGTTCTACTCTGTTCTATAGGGTTGCAATGATTTGGAATCAATTTGAGGGCAGTGGGTTTCATTTGGTTTATCAAGAGAAGGACATTGACTTTTAAAATTTGTTAGTGCTCATGGGTGATCATAAGCCTTAAGTCTTACTTATACTGCTTGTTTGTCTTCATACGACAGCCATTCTCTTTTCCTATTTCAAGTTAAGATTCTTTTTTATTATTTAGTTTATGCTTTTAGGAAAATCAAATTGTATAGCGCCAAGATTGTTTCATCATAATACTCTGATTGTATCTGAGTTGCAAGAAACAAAGCGTGGGAACACAATTTTTAGCAAAGACACAAGATTTTTCTGTTAACTAGAATTGTTGGAAATTGAGGAGATTGGTTTGCCCTTTCAGATGACTCTGCTCCCTGGTTTCTCAATTGAGCTGTAACTAGTTTGAGGTTGCTCTTCCATGCCCAAAGCCAAAAAATAGATACAATTTTGGTAGCATTTTTAGAAAGCATTCAGTACTAAAAACAAGTTAGTGGTTGACTTGAGTATGTTTTTCCTTTCCCTAATCAGTAATAAGTGATACTGTCTGTTTTCTCAGAGGAATAAATAATGGTACTACTATTCCTGATGAAGTATGTCATGTTTCAGGGCATGAAACTAGAATGTATATCTCAAGTATAATGGACCATCCTCTGAAAGGGAGAGATTTTAATAGTCAGAAGAGACATAATAGCAGCGTGGAAAATGCTATGAGTCATCCACAGTAATGGTGTCAATTTCTAGGTCCAGTTTTGAGGAATTATGTTATTGTTACTTGACCTGTTTTTGTCCATAAATGAAGGCTTGGAACAAGACTGGAGTTAGTGGTGAGGGAGGATAATAAGCATGTTAAAATAAGTGGCATGAGCCAGAAGGTTTATGGTGACTTGACTGAGCTTGATTGTTCACCTGGATGGACTTCTGTTTCCGTTTTTGTTTCTTTTAGTACAAAAATACCTTTTGTTGCCCTTCCTTCGCGAAAAGTATGAGTCTTTGAAAACAGAGAAGCCACAACCCATATACTTTTCATGGATCCTTAAATGGTGGGGTGAGGGGAGGAGGGGGACAAACAAGGTTGATGTGCAACATTGTCAGAGCTCAAAATGCTTTAGGCTGTTTGCTTCTATTGACACAGAGGAAAAGTGTCAGGGAGGAATGTACCTTTGTTCTTTTCTGACAGTCGTAAGCCAGTTTTTAGAAGGGAACCGGAAAATTTTAATACACTTCCCGAGGACTAGGCTATGCATATTCATTTTCATAAATCATATATCATTGGTGTGTATTATTATGAATTCCCCAAATCTGTCAGTTTGCCATACTGTGGGGGCTTGAATGTTGCTGTGATGCTGGAAGATATGCCACCAGTATTCAAATAACAAGCAGGGTTACCCATGGTGGACAGGTTTCAGCTGAGCTTCCAGACTAAGGCAGACTAGGAAGAAGGACTCAGCAATCTACTTCTGAAAAGAATTAGCCAGTGAAAACCTTATGAATAGGAGCAGAACGTTGTCTGATATAGTGCCTGAAGATGAGCTCCTCAGGTCAGAAGGGACTCAGAAGACAACTGGGGAAGAGCTGCCTCCTCGAAGTAGAGCCGACCTTAATGATGTGGATGGAGTCAAGCTTTGGGACCTTCATTTGCTAATGTGGCATGACTCAAAATGAGAAGAAACAGCTGCCAACATCCATTAATAATTGGAACATGGAATGTATGAAGTGTGAATCTACGAAAATTGGAAATCATCAAAAATGAAATGGAACGCATAAACATTGATATCCTAGGCATTAGTGATTGAGCTCAAATGGACGGGTACTGGCCTTTTTGAATCAGACAATCGTATGGTCTACTATGTCAGCAATGACAGCTTGAAGAGGAATGGTGTTGCTTTCATTGTCAGAAAGAACATTTCAAGATCTATCCAGAAGTACAATGTTGTCAGTAATAGGATAATATCCATATGCCTACAAGGAAGATCAGTTAATAGACTATTATTCAAAAAGACACACCAACCACTAAGGCCAAAGAGGGAGAAATTGAAGATTTTTACCAGCTTCTGCAGTCTGAGATTGATTGAGCATGCAATGAGGATGCATTAATAATTACTGGTGACTGGAATGCAAAAGTTGGAAACAAAGAAGGAGGATTGGTAGTTGGAAAATTTGGCCTTGGTGATAGAAATGATGCCAAAGATGGCATAAAAGAATTTTGCATGACCAACAACTTCTCCATGGCAAATATCTTTTTTCAACAACATAAACAGCGACTGTACACATGGATCTCACCAGATGAACTACACAGGAATCAAATTGACTACATGTGTGGAAAGAGATGATGGAGACGCTCAATATCATAAGTCAGAATAAGGCCATGGGCTGACTGTGGAATAGACCATTAGTTGCTCATGTGCAAGTTCACATTGAAACTGAAGAAAATTAGAAAAAGTCCACGAGAGCCAAAGTATGACCTTGAGTATATTCCACCTGAATTTAGAGACCATGTCAAGAATAGATTTGACAAATTGAACACTAACAACTGAAGACCAGATGAGTTGTGGAATTACATCAAGGACATCATACTTGAAGAAAGCAAAAGGTCATTAAAAAGAAAGAAAAGACCTAAATGGATGTCAGAAGAGACTCTGAAACTTGCTCTTGAACATCGACTAGCTAAAGCTATCAGAAGAAATGATGAAGTAAAAGAGCTGAACAGAAGGTTTCAAAGGGTGGCTCAAGAAGACAAAGTAAAATATTATAATCACATGTGCAAAGACCTGGAGATCAAAAACCAAAAAGGAAGAACAAGGTGAAAGAACTGAGGAAAAAATTCAAGCCTTGAGTTACAATATTGAAGGATTCCATGGGGAAAATATTAAATGATGCAGGTAACATCAAAAGAAGATGGAGAGGCCCCAGATAAGTAAAGCATTCCTGAAAAAGAAGAACAAAGTGAGAGGCCTTATTCTACCTGATTTTAGAACCTATTATACTGCCGTAGTAGTCAAAACAGACTGGTACTGGTACAACAACAGATATATAGACCAATGGAACAGAATTGAAAATCCAGCCATAAATCCATCCACATACGAGCAGCTGATACTTGACAAAGGCCCAAAGTCAGTTAAATGGGGAAAAGACAGTCTCTTTAACAAATGGTGCTGGCATAACTGGATATCCATCTGCAAAAAAATGAAACAAGACCCATACCTCACACCATGCACAAAAACTAACTCAAAATGGATCAAAGGCCTAAATACAAAATCTAAAATGATAAAGATCATGGGAGAAAAAATAGGGACAATGCTAGGAGCCCTAATACATGGCATAAACGATATACAAAACGTTACTAACAATGCAGAAGAAAAACTAGATACCTGGGAGCTCCTAAAAATCAAACACCTATGCTCATCCAAAGACTTCACCAAAAGAGTAAAAAGATTACCTACAGACTGGGAAAAAGTTTTTAGCTATGACATTTCCGATCAGCATCTGATCTCTAAAATTTACACAATACTGCAAAAACTCAACTGCAAAAAGGCGAATTACCCAATTTTAAAATAGGCAAAGGATGTGAACAGGCACTTCACTAAAGAAGACATTCCGGTAGCAAACAGATACATGAGGAAATGTATTATTAGCTATTAGAGAAATGCAAATCAAAACTACAATGAGATTCCCTCTCACTCCAACAAGGCTGATGTTCAGCCAAAAAACATAATAAATGTTGGAGAGATTGTGGAGAGACTGGAACACTTACACACTGCTGGTGGGAATGTAAAATGGTACAACCACTTTGGAAATAGATTAGGCGCTTCCTTAAAAAACTAGAAATAGAACTATCATACTATCCAGCAATCCCATTCCTTGGAATATATCCTAGAGAATTAAGAGTCTTTACACAAACAGATATATGCACACCCATGTTCATTGCAGCACTGTTTACAACAGCAAAAAGACGGAAGCAACCAAGGTCCCCATCAATGGATGAATGGATAAATAAATTATGGTATAGTCACACAATGGAATACTGTGCATAGATAAAGAACAATGATGAATCCGTGAAACATTTCATAACATGGAGGAACCTGGAAAGCATTATGCTGAGTGAAATTTGTCAGTTGCAAAAGGACAAATATTGTATAAGACCACTATTATAAGAACTGGAGAAATAGTTTAAACCAAGAAGAAAATATTCTTTGATAGTTATGAGAGGGGGGAGAGAGGAAGGGTGAAAGAGGGTTTTTCACTAATTAGACAGTTTTTTTTAAGATTTTAGATGAAGGGAAAGACAACACACAGTATAGGAGAGGTCAGCACAACTGGTCTAAACTAAAAGCAAAGAAGTTTCCTGAATAAACTGAATGCCTCTAAGGCCAGCGTAGCAGGGGCGGGGGTTTGGGGACCATGGTTTCAGGGGACATCTAAGTCAATTGGCATAATAAAATCTATTAACAAAACATTCTGCTTCCCACTTTGGAGAATGGCTTCTGGGGTCTTAAACGCTGGCAAGTGGCCACCTAAGATGCATCAACGGATCTCAACCCACCTGGATCAAAGGAGAATGAAGAACACCAAAGACACAAGGTAATTATGAGCCCAAGAGACAGAAAGGGCCACATAAACCAGAGACTACTTCAGTCTGAGACCAGAAGAGCTAGATGGTGCCCGGCTACAACCCATGACTTCCCTGACAGGGAACACAACAGAGAACCCCTGAGGGAGCAGGAGAGCAGTGGGATGCAGACCCCAAATTCTCGTAAAAAGACCAGATTTAATGGTCTGACTGAGACTAGAAGGACCCCGGAGGTCATGGTCCCCAGACCTTCTGTTAGCCCAAAACAGGAACCATTCCCGAAGCCAGCTCTTCAGATAGGGATTGGACTGGCCTATGAGGTAGAAGATGATACTGGTGAAGAGTGAGCTTCTTGGATCAAGCAGACATGTGGGATTATGTGGGCAGCTCCTGCCTGGAGGGGAGAAGAGAGGGCAGAGGGGGTCAGAAGCTGGCCGAGTGGACACGAAAATAGAGAGTGGAGAGAAGGAGTGTGCTGTCTCACTGGGGGGAGAGCAACTAGGAGTATATAGCAAGGTGTATAAATTTTTGTATGAGAGACTGACTTGATTTGTAAACTTTCACTTAAAGCACAATAAAAATTAAAAAAAAAAATAAAAGGAGATGGAAAGAATAGCCAATACCAAAAAGAATTGGTTGATGTCCAACCGTTTCAGGAGGTAGCATGTGATCAGGAAGTGATGGTTATGAAGGAAGAGGTCCAAGCTGCTCTGAAAAGCAAAGCTCCAGGAATTGATGGAATAGCAATTGAGATATTTCAACAAAAGGTTGCAGTGCTGGAAGTATTCACTCACTTATGCCAAGAAATTTGGAAGACAGCTACCAACTTGAAGAAATCCATGTTTATGCCTATTCCCAAGAGAGATGATCCAACCAAATGTGGAAATTACCGAACAATGCCATTAATATCACACGCAAGTAGAATTTTTCCGAAAATCATTGAAAAGCGGCTGCGGCATTATATCGACAGGGAACTGCCGGAAATTAAAGCCGGATTCAGAAGAGGATGTGGAATCAGAGATATCATAGCTGATGTCAGATGCATCATGGCTGAAAGCAGAGAATACCAGAAAAGTGTTTACCTGTGTTTTATTGACTATGCGAAGGCATTTGACTGTGTGGACCATAAGAAATTATGGATAACATTACGAGGAATGGGATTCCAGAACACCTAATTGTGCTTGGGAGGGACTGGTACAGAGATCAAGAGGCAGTCGTTCCAACAGAACGAAAGGATACCGTGTGGTTTAAAGTCAGGAAAGGTGTATGTCAGGGTTGTATCCTTTCACCATACCTATTCAATCTGTATGCTGAGCAAATAACCTAAGAAGTTGGACTGTATGAAGAAGAATGAGGCATACGGATTGGAGGAAGACTCATTAACAACTTGTGTTATAGGGATGACAGAGCCTTCAGTATGGATTACACCTCAACATAAAGTAAACAAAAATTCTCACAATGGAACCAATAAGCAACATCGTGATGAATGGAGAAGAGATTGAAGTTGTCATGAATTTCATTTTACTTGAATCTACAATCAACACCCATAGAAGCAGTAGCCAAGAAATCAATGGACACAGTGCATTGGGCAAATCTGCTGCAAAAGACCTCTTTCAAGTGTTGAAAAGCAAAGATGTCACCTTGAAGACTAAGGTGTGCCTCTTTCAAGCCCTGGTGTTTTCAATCACCTCATATGCATGCGAAACCTGGACAATGAATCAGGAAGACCGAAGAAGAATTGTCGCCTTTGAATTGTGGTGTTGGCAAAGAATAGTGAATACACCATGGACTGCCAAAAGGATGAACAAATCTGTCTTGGAAGAAGCACTATCAGAATGCTCCTTAGAAGCAAGGATGGCGAGACTATTTCTTATATACTTTGGACATGGTATCAGGAGGAATCAGTCCCCAGAGAAGGACATCAGGCTTGGTAAATTAGAAGGTCAGTGAAAAAGAGGAAGACCGTCAATGAAATGGATTGACACGATGGCTGCAAGGATGGGCTCAAGCATAACAACAATTGTGAGAATGGCGCAAGACCATGCAGTGTTTCGTTTTGTTGTACATAGGGTTACTATGAGTCAGAACCAACTTGGTGGCACCTAACAACAATAACATTATTATATATAATAATATCCACCCCGGTATCCCGCTGGTTAAGATCTTGGCTGCTAACCAAAATGTTGGCAGTTTGAATCCACCTGCTGCTTCTTGAAAACCCCATGGGGCAGTTCTACTCTGTCCTATAGGGCATATGAGTTAGAATCGACTTGACAGCAACGGCTTTGGTTTTTTTTTAAATTATTATATAGCCACTATGTACCGAGCACCTAGAACAGAGATGACACTTTTTTTTCAGAGAAGGGAATAATTTTATCAGTAGAAGCTTTTCTATGCAATGGGCTATTGGAAAAGTTCATAGTAAGGTGAAGTGTCTCCTAGTAAATTGTTGTAAAGTCAATCATTTTTCCTCCTAGGAGCTATAGTAAAATTAAAGACTTTTTTTTTTGACTGAAGAGTTGTCAATAAATAAATTACAGATCTATCAGCAATATGTCATAAAAAAGAGATAACAGGTATAGATGTCAGTAGGAATTTAAATGGTAAATTAATGAAGTAATAAACAAGGTATGAATCCACAAGAGAATGCCAATATAATACAAGGTACATGCTAGACACAAGAAAACCCAAGTGTCCTGAATTTGACCCAAAATTAATGATAGCTGTAACAAATATTGATTAAACATTAAATTGCTGACAGTTTGACTTGTCTCCTTAAGAGTAGTTAATTGATATGGGCCTTTTAAAAAGACAATCCAACGAAGTTTTAACCAATGCTTTCATTTTCTTGTACGCTAAATTTCCACGTGGAAGATAGGCACTGTTGACCTTTATCACTTACCCTAAAATAGCAGGTATTTCATAAACGAGTGTTATTGTTCATGATGGGGCTGCTTCCTTGAAAATTTATGTCCTAAAATGAGGGTGATTTTTCCATTCATAATAGCACAAAAATATAAAATACCTACAGGTAGTCTTAACAAGAGCTGTTTAGGCACAATATGAAGAAAACTGTGAAACTTTACTGAGGAAAGTAAGAGAACATTACGTAATTGCTTAAATGTCTTAAAGATATCAGTTATGTTAATTCTTTTCAAAATAAATTTTATAATTCTAACTATTATTCATATAAGGTATTTTAGGAACTTAAGAAATAAAAAATAATTCCAAAATTGTTCTAAGAGAAAAACATTGAGAATGGCCCCAATTTTTTTGACAAAGAACCGTAATGAGAAAGCACATGCACCATTATGCATTAAAATGTATTATAAAGTTATAGTAGGTAAAATAGCAGAGTAATTGCTCAAGAATTGGGACTCATTTTCAACATAATCACATAGATAGTTAAGAAAGAGATTCTAATATGCTAATTAATTCAATATCTGATAGAAGTAGCCATCATCAATTAATTGGGAAAAGGAGAATTATATAACGAATACTGGGGCAATTAGCAAACTATTTTGGGGAAAAATACATCCTAAGGTCTTACTGTAGTCTAAAATATCAGGTAGATCAAGGTGTTCAATTAAAAAATGAGGCCATAAAACCTATAGGAAAAGACATCAGAATCTTTATCTAATTGTGGGATGGGGAAAGACTTTCTAAATGTAAAATCAGTAATCTGACAAATATTTGATAGATGTCATGCATAAAGGAGCCCTGGTGGTGCAGTGGTTAAGCACTCAGCTGCCAACTGAGATGCCGACAGTTGGAACCCACCAGCTGCTCTGCAGAAGAAAGTCGTGGCAGTCTGCTTCTGTAAATACTCACAGCCTGGGAAACCCTGTGGGGTAGTCTACTTTGTCCTATTGGATCACTGTGAATCAAAATTGATTCAAAGGCAACGGGTTTATAATAAAATACATTCGTAAATAAAAAATATCGTATAAATCAAAAGTCAAATGATAAACTAGGAAAATTATTCACAGACAGAAGGTTTACTAACATTATTTTATAAAATGTTCATACAAAAAAGTAGGTGTCTTCCCACCAACCTTGAGGAGCCCTGGTGGTGCGGTGGTTAAAGCGCTCGGCTGCCAACCAAAAGGTCGGTGGTTTGAACACACCAGCTGTCCCACGGGAGAAATATGTGGCAGTCTGCTTCTGTAGAGATTTACAGCCTTGGAAACCCTGTGGGGCATTTCTGTTCCATACTATAGGGTTGCGGAATCTACTTGACGGCAGGAGGTTTGGTTTCCTGCCGATCAAACCTGCTTTTATTAATTTCACCTTAGGAAGCCCATGCCCACTTGTTCTTTCCTGATTTCTGCTTCTTTTCTTTTTTTCCCCCTTAGTTGCAACTGTTTAGATGTGCAGTCCTGCAGTAACAGTAGTAATAATATTGGTGCTGCTGTGGATGTAACAGAGACGTGGACTTTTGTTTAAAGAAATTTTGGACGTGGCTGGGCTTGTCCAAACTGATAGGGCAGGAGTGCCAAAAGGATTAAGGATTCTTTGGGGGAAGGAATTCTTCAGGAAGGAGGGAGAAGCCAGGCTTAATAAACTTGGCCTCATAACCAATGTTAGACCTCAAAAGAGGGTGGTGATTCGTGGGCTAATCAAAGGTCTCCTCCTCAGAGAGGCCTTCTCAGAGCATCCTATCTGAAATGATACCTTCCACCATCCCATCTCTCTCTATTCCTCCACTCTTTAAATTTTTTCTTCATGGTGCTTTCTGCCATCTAACATGATCTTGCTCATTGTTTTGTTTGCTTATTTATGGCCCTTCTCCATCTTGAATAGAAAGGAAGGTCCATGATATCAGGGATTTTTCTTCTTTATTTCTACTCTAGCCCCAATGCCTAGAAGAGAGCCTAACCCTGAGTAGGTGTGCAATAAAAGCATAAATAGCTTTGTACAGTGAAGTAGCTGTCCTCTTGGATTTGTTCCTGAACCACCTCCTGGATTTATGTGTGTACTCTAGGGAGAGAGAAGTTTACAAGTAAAGACTGAAAGAGTAATTTCATAAAGTTAGGTTAAACACAGGGCCATGGAGCACCTTCACAGATCCTGGCCCTTTTCTTCTTTAGCTCTTTGGGACCTGCAAATTCCCAGCTTAGGCCAGCACTAGAGTCACTGCAGTGTGGCCCCACTGTGGGGAGCCCCGTGCTTTAAGGTATGTTCATTCTTCTGAGGAGTATCTAGGAAGATGGTATTTGGGAATTTCAGAATCCTGTTGCCAGAAGGTACTGAAGTCGTGCTTACAATTCCATGGCCCCTCTTCTCAATCCAAACTGGTTATAAATCAGAGAGAATGGCATATTCTCCCTACTGTCCTCTGGGGGATATAGTAGGGAGAGTGTTAAGTAGTCAGACATATCACTACATAAGGAGGTAGTGGGGAGTAGCAATGATATTAGACTTTGATGTTAGATGGGTAATGGTTGGAATGTTATTCTTTCTTTTGATAACTCTGAAACTTGGGCAAGGTATTTTACTTTTCTAAGCCTAAATTTTGTCATCTGTAATATGGGGATAATAATACCTGTGATGAATTGGGGTAACTTTTTTTTCCTTTAGCCTGTGATTTTGTCCATAATCTCGTTCCCCATGCTGGTACAGGGAATGGCTGCTAGTTGGAATGGTAGCAACTGATAGAAAGTAGTGGCTCTGTCAGATGGTCCAAAAGAGGACTAAAAAACAAACCAAACCCATGGCCATCGAGTCGACTTTGACTCATAGCGATCCTATAGTACAGAGTAGAACTGCTGCATAGAGTTTCCAAGAAGTGCCTGGTAGATTTGAACTGCTGACCTTTTGGTTAGCAGCCATAGCTCTTAACCATTACACCAACTAGAGTCTTTTATTCACGCACAATTAGATCATAACCAAGACAAAACCTGGGGATATATATCTGACTTCCCAGGGCCCTTCAGTTATTCATTTATTATTCCTTCTTTCCTCTAAGCATCCCCTTAAAATAATTCAATTTGATTTCATGTCAGTGCAGAGGTGTTATTTTATTCATCTGTTTATCCTCAACAAATAGCATGGAGCCTGACATGGGGTGGGGGACAATAATTGCCTGTTGAGCTTAGCTGAATTGATTGTCCTTGGCCCTGCATACCTCACCCTCAGGGATGGATAACGGTCCCATTACATCATAGTTTGGACACATTTATCCTTCCCGACCTCCTATGTCTGACCTTATGCACATTTACATAAAAGGAAAAGTCTAGATGCCATGATTCCTTCCCCCACAACCCTTTGCTTGGGCTTTTAGCAATTGTCCTCCACCTGATATATTCTGTATAGAATTACATCTAAAATTTGAAAACATTTAAAGAGTAATCATACACCTTATTCATGCATATGATGCATAGATCCGTTTTTAGAAATTTCAGAAGCTGATTGTCTGCAGAAACTAAATCTGATCTCCACGTTCCCAATATGTAAACACTGCTTGGGTTTTAGAATTTTGGGGGTTTATACTTCAATTTTTATTTCCACACATTTGCACGTGTTTATGACTGTAGGAGTTTTCCCTACTTTGAAATTGATAGCAGTGAATTTTATGGAGGGGAATTCTGGCAAGGTACGTATGGGCCATACATGGATTCAGTTGTCTGTTTTAAGACTACTTAATATTAATCTATACTAGAGTTTGCTTGTGTGAAGAATGCATAAGTGTAGTGATTTAAAACTACACCTACTCCTCACTTTATTGCATTTATGACAATAGTAAAAAATCTGCTATCCGACTATTTTGTGCATTAATAATGTACGTCTGGCAGTAATGAATGTCAAGGTGCAAGCTAAGAGTAATGCTGACTGTAATGGTGAAGGCTATGGGTCAATTTGGCTGGACCATATTCCCAGTGGTTTGGCAGTTATGTAATGATGTAATTTGGCAGTTATGTAATGATGTAGTCATCACCATTTTGTGATCTGATGTGGTCATCCTCCAATCTCACATAATGTTGATTTTTGCATAACAACTTGGTCTTCGGATCCTAACCTTGTTGCTAAGTGAGGAGTGGGTATAAGTTTCTCAAGGAACAGTGCTGTTATATAAGCTGGAACATTGGTCAAATAACGTGATGTTTTTCTTATTTTAAGGAAAAGTAAATTAATGAATATTTTCTCAATTATAAACTTTTCTGCATTTGATTTTATTGCTTAGCTGGTAGTTAGACTAGTTGGTGAGTAAAGTATACATGAGTAAAGTAGAAAACAAATATCCAGAAAGGGATTTCTTAAAGTTTTAACCAATCACTTCATGAATGCAGAAATATAAACACATATCATATAGCCATTTTTGAATGCTGATAAAATTATTTGTAATTTGTTTGATGCAATAAAATATATCAGTATTTCATGACACTTAGCTGGTAACACTCTTACAGGTACTTCCCCATGAATAAGTTTGACAATCATTGCAGTTGTAGTTGAGTGTTCAGTATGATTTTTTATTCAATGAATTTATTAAACAAAATTATCTGAGTGCTTACATTACGGCAGAAAGTGCTTACTTTATGATTGTGCTAGGTCTAGCTATATGTAATGTGGTGTGACTAAGAATCTCCTTGATGAACTGACTATATTGATTAGGTTTTTATCAAAGCGTTTGAAAACAACAGTTAACTTAAGTTTTATGCTGTTTACCTTAATAAAGACATCTCTTTAGGGACTAAGCTGCACCAGACCCAAGCCATGTTGTTTTCAATCACTTCATATGCATGCAAAAGCTGGGCAATGAATAAGAAAGACTGAAGAAGAATTGATGCCTTTGAATTATGGCATTGGTGAAGATTATTGAATATACTATGGACTGCCAAAAGAACGAACAAATCTGTCTTGGAAGAATGCCCCTTAGAAGCAAGGGTGATGAGACTTTGTCTCACATACTTTGGACAGGTTATCAGGATGGATCAGTCCCTGGAGAAGGACATCATGCTTGGTAAAGTAGAGGGTCAGCGAAAAAGAGGAAGACCCTCAACAAGGCTCAAGCATAACAATCATCTTGAGGATGGAGCAGGGCCGAGCAGTGTTTCATTATGTAGTACCCAGGGTCGCTATGTGTAGGAACCGAATTGATGGGCACCAAACAACAACCACCACAACAATCTTAACAGGCGAAAGATCAAGCAGTTCAAACCATCAATTACCATGAATGTATTTACATACACCCAGAGTTGTTTAGTGGGTGGGATTTGGGGGACAGCAGCCAACATGCCTAGCCTCAGCTCCTTGCTCTCTGCAGCCCGGTTCAGTGGTTAGCCTGCTACCCTCCTCAGAGACTCTGCAGAGTCTTGGATTCAGTGAAGAGCTTTGCTATTGATGATATGCCCTTGGGAAAATGTTTGGTCTGAGCCTCAGTTTCTTCATCGGTATAGTCAGGGGTAGGTCATCAAGGTCTCTTTCAGCTCTTAAACTATGTTGGACTTTTACTATCAAAAGAGCTGCTAACATAGTTATTGAAAATTAGAGGTGAAATTTCTGTTGCTATTATGATAGTTTTAGGGCCAGGAAATTAGGAATACCTAAATCACTTACCAGACCTCCCCTCAGTTTCCTAACTGAAGGAGCTATGTTTAATAAGGACAGTAGCTAAATGGATGTCAAAGCCCTGTTGTATTAATAGCTGACCAATGAACGATGACTTCCAAAGCTAGCTCTCATGGAAGCTGAATTGGAGAATGATGTTAAGGTCTGAAGACCTACATGAGAGGTCTAATCCATCCTTTCTGAATCCAAGATGGCTTTCCCTCCATAGAGCAGTCCCTAGTCTAACTTATGCAGGTACCAAAAAAAAAAAAAAAAAACAAAAAACCAAACCCAGTGCCGTCGAGTCAATTCCGACTCATAGCGAGCCTATAGGGCAGAGTAGAACTGCCCCATAGAGTTTCCAAGGAGCGCCTGGTGGATTCAAACTGCCGACCCTTTGGTCAGCAGCCGTAGCACTTAACCACTAGGCCACCAGGGTTTCCTATGCAGGTACAGTGTAGGCTAAATAGAAAGAGAGAAAATCTGGTTATGCCTATTTCTTCAGACAGGCCTTAGCCTGCAATAGGGAGAGTGTTATGCCAGTTTCCCAGAAGCAGGCCTTGAGGCTAGGATACAGATGTTATTGTTAGCTGCCATGGAGTCACCCCCAGGTCCACTGAAACCAGTTCAGCATCATAGCAACAGGCTGATAGACAGGTGGTAGCTGCATATGAGGTGCACTGGTGGGGAATTGAACCCTGATCTCCTGCATGGAAGGCAAGAATTCTACCACTGAACCACCACTGCCCCCAGGATACAGGTGTAAGTGATATATTAAGGATGTGCTCCCAGGGGAAACGTATAAAGGAGTGGAGGAAGAGGATAGGGAGTTAAAGAAGCCAAACAAGTGTAGAATTCCAGGTGAACTCTCAGATTTCAGCCTGATCCTGTGGAGGCCCTAGAGTGTAACTGGAATGGCAGAATTTATTTCATCTGAGGCAAGGGAGCTGGGCTTTTATACTCCTGCACACCAAATCATTGGCTGGGTCACTCTGGGTTGGGAGGCATAAGCTCCTGGGCACCTATGGCTCTAGGTACATCTGGGTGACTCCAGGTTAATACTTTGAAGAAGGCCATAGACTTGAACCATTGGGAGCAAAACAGCACGCAGAAGCTGGAGGACGGTGAGAAGAACAGGTACAGGGGACCCAACAGTCTGGCAGGGGTGGGGGTGGGGCTCTGAAAGTATCTCCTCAGAGAGGACCAGTAAGAGAGAAGAGGGTGCCTTAGATGGGCTCACCGTCTGGGTCTAGGAAGCATAAAAAAGTGAGCCACACATGGTGTGGCCCTGTAGAGAACTGGAATCCTGTCACTTGTGAAACATACCCAGAGATTGTGGTGAGCACTGGCCTTTGTGATGAGCTATTTCTCTTCTTTTGGGAGAGGGGTCTATATGGGATGGAAGGGGAGAAAGGGAGTAGAGGGTAGAAGCCTGGGAAAGGAGAATAGAAATGCCCTCCTCTCCAATAGCCATCTCTACCTTCCTCTGAGAGTAGTCATTACAGCCTAAGAAAATCATGAATGTGAACATTCTCTGGAAAGGATAACATTTTAACTAATGTGTTGTTGTTATTGTTAGGTGCCATCGAGTTGGTTCCAGCTCATGGAGACTCTATGTACAACAGAACGAAACGCTGCCTCGTCCTGAACCATCCTCACAATCGTTGCTATGTTTGAGCCCATTGTTGGAGCCACTGTGCCAATCCATCTCATTAAGGATCTTCCTGTCTTTCACTGACCCTCTACTTTACCAAGCATGGTGTCATTCTCCAGCGACTGGTCCCTAATGATAACATGTCCAAAGCATGTGAGATAAAGTCTTGCCTTCCTTGCCTCTAAGGAGCATTCTGGCTGTATTTCTTCCAAGACAGATTCGTTCATTCTTTTGGCAGTCCACAGTATATTCAATATTCTTCGCCAACACTATAATTCAGATGTATCAAGTCTTCAGGTAACTAATGTAACTGGTTGTTAATAAGTGATTTGTCTAAGTTACATAACTTTGGCAGAGCATGGATCAGATTTGTGACGAAGTTTAAGGATGTTTTCATTGGATTATGAGGTATATTTGTAGTTAGTCTAGTTCTTTTTAAATTAGGATAAAGAAAATAAGCTTTGCAGTGGTTATTTTATGACTTAATTTTATAGCCCCTCCTCTTTCAAGGGCTAAATAGTATCTCAAAAGCTTTAAGTTTCACTGCTCATGTTGTAAGGGTTTTGCCAGAATATAAATAGCGTGTGTTTTTTATTAATCCTGGCATTATAGGGCTTGGGACGAGTGAACATAGTCAGAACTAGCACTATCCCAGGTTTATGATTGGTGGTAAGGGTGGTGTCATTAGTGATGGTGAAATATATGACACAGGGATCAAATTCCTTGAGCAAAACATTAGATTATATGGCCTGATGATATAAGGACAATTGCACAGAGTATTTGAAATTGGAACTAGCCTAGGATGTATATCATATATCATCTCCTTAAATAGATATTTTTCAAACTTTTTTTTTTTAAACTAAAACCCATACCAAAAAATACATTTAGATGAGACAATGGTTAAGAGCATAGATTCTAGTGCCAGAAGACCTGGGTCTGAATCTTGTCTCTGTCACTTTTTAGCTGGATGATTTTGGCTAAGTTATTTAAATTGTCTGTGCCTCAGTTCATTCAACTGTAAAATTGGGGTAAAAATAGTATGATCTTTTAGGATAATCTTGAAGATTAAGTGAGTTAATTCCATAAAGGGCACCTGGTACAGTCTCTGGCACATAGTAAGCACTATCTGAGTATTTACTGCTAATAACTTTACATTGACCCAGTGCACATATGCTTCAACACACATAGTATTTGAAACAAATTTATCATGTGTAATACACTGGTGGTGTAGTGGTTAAGTGCTACAGCTGCTAACCAAGGGGTCGGCAGTTTGAATCTGCCAGGCGCTCCTTGGAAACTCTCTGAGGCAGTTCTACTCTGTTCTGTAGGGTCACTATGAGTCGGAATCAACTCGACGGCACTGGGTTTTTAATACACTCTAATATTTTTTATTTTATACCATTCTATTTTATTAAAAAATATAATTCTCATTTCTCTGATGAGTTGTGTATTACACTTTCAAAATCAGTCTTACATACAGCAGTTAGCATGCCCCTGCAAGCAGCAATATTATGAAATAGGGAACTTTGTTCAAACATTTATGATATAATTTACTTTTTCCCCCTCTAGGTAAATTAACTATTTAAGACTTCTAGAATCAAAGGAAAGGACCCTGGGTGGCACAGATGTTTTGCATTCATCTACTAATTTAAAGGTTGGAAGTTTGAAACTACCCAGTGGCTCTGGGGAGGAATGGCATGGTGATCTACTTCTGTAAAGATTACAGCCAAGAAAATCCTATGGAGCTCAGTTCTAGTCTGTAACACATGGGGTCGCCATGAGCCAGAATCGACTTGTCAGGGGAGATAGGCTAAACTTTAAGGGTTTGGCTTGGAACGTTGGGCATTTGAAAGCCAGGAAATGATGGGACTTGGTTATTGCAATTTTGGGGTTGGGGAATTCTGAGGGATTTGGGAGGAGAGGAAGAAAGTGAGACTTTCCAAGATTCCTGCTGTGTCCCTTGAACTCCTGCTCTCAGAAAGTACAATTAATAATATTACTCACCAGCCCCACTGTCTCCTGTCCTTTTCTGAGGAAATATGTTGTTGGCTGGACCTCTGCCAGTTGAAAAGGCAAATAAATGAAGACCTTGTTCCTCCTTTCTCTCCCCTCAGGTAGATTGTCTAAATGCCTTTGTTTTTGTTAGGATTGGGTGATTGGTTTCCAAATGGGAAAGAGACTATACTTTCATTTGTGAATGTTTTTTTTCTCTCTTTCTGATGATTATAACTGCATTTAGAGGCAAGGCAAGGCCTATAAAACTAATTCATAAACACTCTAAAACCACAATAAAATTATATGCATCTTTAAAAATGACCTCCTTTCATATAATTGCCCTGATGCAATGCTATAAACTTTTGACTTGAGATATTAAATGGGTAAAAAGGAAACCACGTCACACTAACTCAAATGTGTTAGGCTCTGATTAAAAAATGTATTTCTAATGAGGAAGTATGTCAGTAAGATCGTAATTAAAACAGAACTTCAAGTGATCAGGACTTGGTTTTATTTAATATTTTGTGGCACAGAATTTCCCAGAAGGTTATGACTGCATATGGCAGAGATGGAAAATGGAGACATGAAAATGAGGTCATGTCCAAGTGGGTAAGAGGCAATCACTATAAGCAGCCAAGCCAAATCTGCTTCCTATGCAAATGACAGCCCAAGGCCTGACAGAAGAGCCATTAAGTCTTTGTTAAATCCTTACTCATCACCATCTGTTCTCAAGTAGCCTGTACTAAATGGGCAATGTTGTAACATCTGGGGCTGAGGTTTTCTTCAGTGGATTGATTTGGGATGGCCAAACAGGTTCAGTCCAATTAACAAATGATTTAAAGCTTGCTCAACTCTTGAACCACATCCCCCCTTCTTCTTTTCGTACCCAATTTAAAAAAGTTTTGCTTAATAGCTTCTGTTTATTTTTCCGTGAAAAAGGAGAGTAGTTGGGATGATGGTGGTGGAAACTGTGGCAGGGGTTAGTATACTGTTTATTCTCCTTCTTGTTTCTATCATTAACCTGAAGATTCTCTTGAGACTCCTTGTGCATTCATTCGTTCAGTGTTGACTTATGCAACAAGTATTTGAGAATCTACTTATGTGCCAGAGATGGTGGGGCTGTAGAATCACTGGTGAACAGAATTAAGAGGCCCTGGCTTTCACGGAGATGTTTTAAGTGAGGATAATGGAAAATAAGAAGCAAACAGAATTCTTTCTGGTTTTGATAAAACTATGTAGAAAATAAAGAAATCTTCTGATATAGAATTTTCGTAGGGTTCAGGTCATGAGAAGGGTAATGGCAACCTTTTTTAGATGGGATGATCAATAAGGCTATAGGTCAATTTGCTAAAAATCAATTCATTGAAAACCAGTTTGCCGAAAGCTAATTCAATGCATGACCCAATTCGTTGAACGGCCGATTCACTAAGTTTATTTATGTCTTCTGTAGTATTTAATTTTGGTTTTCATTTTAATTTTCCAACAGGATCTTAAGCGCTTCTTCGACAGCTTTTGCTCTAGTCAGGCTCAAGGGCCTGAGAGACAGAAAGCATGGGAAATTGAGCGGCAGAGAAGGGGGGGCCTGAGGGTCGTAAGAAGAATATATTCATAAGGATATATGCTTGAACAGGAAGAATTGTTATAAATATATATTTCATTAAGTTATTATTATTCATAAGAATAATACATTCACATGAACTCTTCACATTTAAGAATACATGCAAGAAGGCACTATTTATAAAGAATATATTCATAAAAGAATATTTTTATTGAATGTATTCATAAAATAATGTATTCATGAGGAGAATATATTCATAAGAAGAATATGTTCAGTTTTCCTCTGTCCCAGCTCCCTGCTGGAGACTGAGGAATAGAATCAGGGCCAGAGAGGAGGAAACTGGGGGGCAGATGGAAATAAAGACCAAGGGGGTTAAGTTTCCAGCGGAAGTGTTGGAGAACTGGTGAAGAGACAATCTAAACATTTCCTAAATGGTATTATAAAATCAAAATGAAAACCAATCAACTAAACTAGAAAGTTGTTGTTGTTAGATGCCATAGCGACCCTATTAGCACAACAGAATGAAACACTGGTTGGCTCTGCACCATCCTCACAATCATTGCTGTTTGTCAGTCCATCTTGTTGAGGGTCTCCCTCTTTTTCCCTGACCTCCTACTTTACCAAGCATGATGTCCTTCTCTAGAGATGAGTCCCTTCTGATAACAGTCCAGAGTACCTGAGACAAAGTCTAGCCATCCTGCCTTCTAAGGAGCATTCTGGCTATACTTCTTCCAAGACAGATTTGTTTGTTCTTCTGGCAGTTTAAGGTATATTCAATATTCTTCACCAACACCATAACTCAAAGGCATCAATTCTTCTTCGGCCTTTCTTACTTCTAGCTTTTGCGTGCATATGAGGTGATTGACAATACTATGGCTTGGGTCAGGTGCACCTTAGTCCTCCAAGTGACATCTTTGCTTTTCAATGCTTGAAAGAGGTCTTTTGCAGCAGATTTGCCTAATACGATGTGTCTTTTAATTTCTTGACTGCTACTTCCTGGGGTGGTGATTGTGGATCCAAGTAAAATGAAATCCTTGACATCTCAATATTTTCTCTGTTTATCATGATGTTGCTTATTGGTCCAGTTGTGAGGATTTTTGTTTTCTTTATGTTGAGGTTTAATCCATACTGAAGGCTGTGGTCTTTGATCTTCATCAGTAAGTGCTTTAAGTCCTCTTCACTTTCATTAAGCAAGGTTGTGTAATCCGCATATCACAGGTTGTTAATGAGCCTTCCTCCAATCCTGATGCAGTGTTTTTCTTCATATAGGTCAGCTTCTTGAATTATTTACTCAGCACACAGATTGAATAAGTATGGGGAAAGGATTCAATGCTGGCGCACACCTTTTCTGATTTTAAACCACTCAGTATTCCCTTTTTCTGTTTGAACTACTACCTCTTCTTGGTCTATGTATAGGTTCCTCACGAGCACAATGAAGTGTTCTGGAATTACCATACTTCTCAATGTTATACATAATTTGTTATGATCCACACATAATTACATTAGACAAGTCAGTTATTTAGGGAATGTGTCATTCAAAAAATTGTTTATTAGGGGAATTTGTCATTTGGGAAATTAGTAGAGTGACCATGTAATTTATCATTCAAACTGGAAGCTTTTGAAAGTGAAAGGGGTGCTATTAATAATTATGCTGGGACAATAGGGATAAATTAGAACTTATGTGGGCAAACTGAGACGTAGGGCCATCCTGCTTCTCTGCTTCCTGGTCCAAACTGCTCTCTAGTGCCTGTGTTTGAGTAATATTGGGCATGCACAAACCTGAGGAACAGTCTGGATCTGCTTGCTTTTGCAATATGGCTACTTGGCTAGATTAGAGATTGGATATGTGGATTGTTTCTCAACATGAATACCATCTTCTGTCTGAAAGATCCAAAGCTGTAGGGTGTTAGGATAAGTTGTAAGAAGGGATGTGGTTTCTTGGATGGTATCCATAGTAGTTATTACCTTTATGTGGATGACTTCCAATTCTAGATCTCTAGGCTAAGCTCCAAACTTGCATTTCCAAATACAAGCTAGACATCTCTTGCAGGCACCTCCAACTCAACATGCCCCAAATCAAACTCCTAGGAAGAAGGTGTATAGAGATAAAAGAAGACCTTTGGGAGGAGTTCCTTGTTGCCATCTCTTCATGCCATGCTTTTAAAATATTTTTAGGAACCTGAAAGGACTTTCTTTTTTCCAAACCTACCTGCCCTTTAAAGCCCAGGTCAAATCTCATCTTTCTGTGATGTCATCTTTATTAAATAGCCACATTTATCTCCCCCTTATCTAAACTGGAGCCCTGGTGGTGCAGTGGTTAAGAGCTTCGCTGCTAACCAAAAAGTTGGCAGTTCAAATCCATCAGCTGTTCCTTGGAACCCTATGGGGCATTTCTACTCTGTCCTACAGGGTCGTTATGAGTTGGAATTGGCTTGATGGCAACCAGTTTTGGTGTCTAAACTAATTGTTTATCTATAATAGCATCCCAGGCTGATCTTCATTAAGGCCTGTGGTCACTATCATTCAGTTTGGAATTGCATTGTTTTCTGACCGTCTCAGATGTGTTAGATATTTTCACCACAACACTTAGTGCATAGTTAAGAAGATAACTGGAGCTCATTCATTCATTCAATGAATATTTATTGAGTGCCTTTACGTACCAGGCATCATTCAAGGTGTTAGAGATAGGCCAATGAACCAGACAGAACTGACATGATATTGGAGAAGATGGACAATGAACAATGAAAGAATAGAGAAATAATGTAATAACAGATAAATGCCAGAAGAAGAATAACTTAGTTTAGGTGACCCTATGTCATTGTGAGGTAATTATTAATAGCACTGCCTTTCAATCTACAGAGGGTCTTATTTTGGAAAGTATGATATATCACAAGGTAAGGAAACAGAGTCTTAGGATGTGCAGCTTTCAATAGGGAAGTCATGGAAGGCATCTCTTGGATAGGGAGAGATCCATTTTGATGTTAGGAAAAAGAGTGTTTCCGGTGGCAGAAACAGCTTGTGCAAAGACCCTGTGGTAGGAGAGCTCTCTGGCTGCTGAAAGTTTAGAAAGGAGACAAGCATGACTGGAGCACAGTGGCTGTGGAAGAAAGTGGTAGGATGGTAGGCGATAAGGCAGAAGGGATATGCAAGGGTCACATCACACAGGGTGATATAGGCCTGGCAAGGGACTTTTGTGTTAAATTCTGTGATAGGAAACCAGCAGAGGGTTTTAAGTTCAGGAGTAACATAATTCAACTTATATTTTAAAAGTATCATTCTGGCTGCTGTATAAAGAAAAGTTACTGGGAGAACAAGAATGACAGCGGGGAAACCAGGAGTAACTTATTGCAGCAGTCCAGGTGAGAGATGAGAGTTTAGTAAATACTTAGATGATTTTTGTAGCTTGGTGGGTACTTTGGATTAAAGTCATTGGGGAAAGAAAATAAAGAAAGATACCTGATTTGGCAAAATCATTTAACCTCTCTAAAACTTGCTTATCTTATAGAATTGGGAATATACTACCTGCCCAGCCTATCTCGTAGAGTTATTCTAAAAGTTAATGCTTGGGAAATTATTTTGTAGGTGTTAATGTACGTGAAGTTGCTATGAGTTGAAATCAACTTGACAGCACCTAACAACAACACTAATGTACTATCCAGGTCTTTGGGTGGCACAAGCAATTTGTAATTGGCTGCTAACATAAAGGTTGATGGTCTGAACACACCCAGAGGCCCACAGAAGAAAGGCTTGGTGACCTGCTTCCGTAAAGATTACAGCAAAGAAAATTCTATGGAGCAATTCTACTCTGTAACACATGGGGTCACTATGAATCAGAACTGACATGACGGCAGTGGGTTTTGTTTTGTCTTTTGGTTTAATGTACTATCCAGCACCCATTTGTCAGTTCGTTGTACTGTGGTGGCTTGAGTGTTGCTGTGATGCTAAAAGCTATGCCACTGGCATTTCAAACACTAGCAGTATTCACCCACAGTGGATAGGTTTCAGTGGAGCTTTCAGAGTAAGACAGACTAGGAAGATAGGCCTGGTGGTCTACTTTTGAAAATTAGCCAACGAAAACCCCATGGATCATAACAGAGCATTATCTGATATAGTGTTGGAAGATGAGCCTTCTAGGTTGGGAGACACCCAAAAACACATGGCCGCAACAATGGACTTGAGCATACCAATGATCATGAAGATGGTTCTGGACCAAGCAACATTTTGTTCTGTTATACATGTGGTTGCCCTGAGTTGGGGCTGACTCAGTGACAACTAACAACAACAATGACAATGTATTATACAAATGTTAACCACTGTGGTTATTAGCTATGTTGGATTTTATTCTTCTTCTGGTTGATAGTATCCCATTTTTGCTCTAGACTAGAGAACTCCCGTTCGTCATTGGAAGACATGCAAACTGATTGCTCTGGGATTTAAACATTGAGTTTTGTGAGACCACACTGAAAGCAGTTAGAATCCGGTTGTAGTGGGGGTACCTGCTATCTATCTCTCTGGACCTGGTCTGCTTCAAGATCCTTCTGAGGCCTGTTTCTCCAGATTTTTTTGATTCTGTCATCCTACCAATAAAATCCATTTTTACTGAAGATAAGAGTTGCTTTCTGTTGACTGTAGCCAAGGAGTCCAAAAGTACATGGGATCAGAATTTAGAGGGAAGTGGGAATGGCCATGACATTATTGCCTGCTGCTTTCTTGATTAGGCTGCAGATTCCAGGGTAGATTTTCTGAGACGTGGAACACTGTCAGGGGTGGAAAGATAAGCTCCATGAGGGGGGTGGGGAGAAATTCCTGTGAGAGGTGTTAGGACTGAAAGTATTTTTGGGACAGTGCTCAGTGGGAAAGAAACAGGATGTAATAATAAAGCAGAGCATCTTATTAGCTCAACTGAGAGGTAACAACCGTTATAATCAAATAAAAAAAAAACCCATACCTGTTACTGTCAAGTTGATTTCAACTCACAGCAACCCTTGGCTGCTAAGCAAAAGACTGGCAGTTCGAATCCACCAGTCTCTCCAGGAGAGACTGGTGGATTCGAACTGCCAGTCTTTTGCTTAGCAGCCAAGCTTTAACCACTGCACCACCAGGGTTCCTGTTAAATACTACTGAACGAATAAATGCATGAATAAATTAATGAATGAATTGAAGGCATCTGGAGTCCTGATTTCTAGTCACAGTTCTACCACTAGCTAGTTATGAGAGCCTGAGCTATGAGTTGGAATCGACTTAATGGCACTGGGTTTGGTTTGCTTTTGGTTTTGAGCAAATCTCTGGGTGTCAGTTTCCCCACCTGTAAAATGGGTTTAATACTATCTGCTTTACATATTTCACAGGATTGTGATGTGACTCTGTATGAGCAAATGTAAAGGTGAAAGATGAGAATATGGGAAAATGTTAGACTTGCATTATTGAGGAAAAATTTGGGAAAGGGACAAATTTGTACCAAAATGGAGAGAGAGTGAAGATATGCCAGGCTATGAATCACCAAATAGTCATTTTCCAGGATGTGCAGCTTGGGAACAAGGACTGGCTCTAGAGAATTTAAAAGGTACATAAAAATAATAGGAATTTCAGGCCACAAAAGACTGCTTCAGAACAGAGTCTGGATATAAAGACAGGCCTTGCTCCTGCAGCTTTGGAGACTTGGCTTATCAAATTATCAAACATTATCTCTAGAGATTAGAGCATGAAGATCTATTTTAACAAAGAAATCTAGGTCTCTCATCTCTCCCTCAGATTCTGCAAGGGTAAATCTCATATGTGTGTGTAGATACTTGCGGCTTTGAACTTTTGGCTATAATCTGATTTAGTTTGTGTGTTTCATGACACACAGGATCTGACGGGAGTGATATGTGGGACTTTGCAAAAAATCTAAAAAGTGTGAATGTAAGGTAACGATTAGAAGGGATGAGTGGTGTATGGCTAAATGTTTAATAGCCAACTTTCTGAAGAAAAAAAAAATCCCTGATTTGTAGCATTTGTGATTCGTGTGGTGTAAATGCTCCCACTGTGGTAGATTTCAAGCTGCCAATCCTGAAAATTAACAATCAGCCCTTGTGAACTGGTATGAGCCAGCTCAACACATCACTGGAAGGGACCGAAAGGAAAAAGGGGACAGACTGGGTGGCCTGTGAGGATTAAATGTATATCTAATTAGGTACAATGCCTAGTTTGTAGTACATAAACCTGTTGTCATTGAGTTGATTCTGACTCATAGTGACTCTATAGGACAGAATAGAGCTGCCCCATAGAATTTCCAAGGAGCAGCTGGTGGATTTGAACTGCCGACCTTTTGGTTAGCAGCTGTAGCACTTAACCACTATACAGCTAGCTGTAGCACTTAACCAGTATACAACTAGTTTGTAGTAAAAAAAGTTTGTAGTAGGCCCTTAAAAATGGTATTCTTTTGCTTACTTTTAAAATTATAGAGTAGCCAGGGAGGTGAGATTCATAAATAGAAATTTCAATCAAAATATAGGACATGGAACAAGGTGTTACATAATTAATTGCTAAATGGTACAGATGATAAGCTCCACAGGTCCAGAAGAAGAGAAAGTCTCAGTCAACTGGAGGTCTGGGGAGGCTCACTCTGGGAGTGGGAATTGGACTATGGTACATGAGGTAGGAGTAGTGTTTCAGAGACCAGAGGGGAGTTGGACAGGTTTACTGCCTCTGTATAGTTGTGGGCCACTACTCGTCTGTCAGTTTGTCATACTGTGGTTGGTTCTGTGTTGCTGTGATGCTGGAAGCTATGCCACCAGTATTTCAAATACTAGCAGGATCACCCATGAGGGACAGGTTTCAATGGAGCTTCCAGACAAGGAAGAAGAGCTGGGTGATTGACTTCTAAAAAAATTGGCCAGTGAAAACCTTATGAATAGCAGTGGAACATTGTCTGGCATAGTGTTGGAAGATGAGCCCCTCAGGTTGGAAGGTGCTCAATATATGACTAGGGGAGAGCTACCCCCTCAAAGTAGAGTGGACTTTAATGATGTGGATGGAGCAAAGCTTTCCAGACCTTCAGTTGCTGATGTGGCATGACTCAAAATGAGAAAAAAAAACTGCTGCAAATATCCATTAATAATGGGAATGTGGAACGTATGAAGTATGAATCTAAGAAAACTGGAAGTCATTAAAAATGAAATAGAGTGCATAAAGATTGATCTACTAGGCATTAATGAGCTGAAATGGACTGGTATTGGCCATTTTGAATTGGACAATCATATGGTCTACCACCCTGGGAATGACAAATTAAAGAGAGATGGCGTCACATTCATTGTCAAAAAGAACATTTCAAGACCTATCCTGAAGTACAATGCTGTCAGTAATAGAAAAACACCCTTATACCTACAAGGAAGACCAGTTAATATGACTATTACTCAAATTTACACACCAACCACTAAAGCCAAAGATGAAGAAATTGAAGATTTTTACCAACTTCTGTAGTCTGAAATTGATCAAACATGCAACCAAGATGCATTGATAATTACTGGTGATTGAAATGTGAAAGTTGGAAATGAAGAAGGATTGGTAGTTGGAAAACATGGTCTTGGTAATAGAAACGATGGCAGAGATTGCATGACAAGAGTTTTGCAAGACCAATGACTTATTCATTACAAATATCTTTTTTTTTCAACAATGTAAACAGTGATTATACATGTGGACATCCCCAGATAGAATACACAGGAATCAAATAGACAATATCTGTAGAAAGAGACAATGGAGAAGCTCAATATCTTCAGTTAGAATAAGGCCAGGGGCTGATTGGGGAACAGACCATAGATTGCTCATATGCAAGTTTAAGATGAAGCAGAAAAAAATTAAAACAAGTCCATGAGAGCCAAAGTATGACCTTGAGTACATCCAATCTGAATGTATAGATTACCTCAAGAATAAATTTGATGAATTGAACACTAATGACTGAAGATCAGGTATGACATCATGCATGAAGAAAGCAAAAGGTCATTAGAAAGACAGGAGAGAAAGAAAAGACCAAAACGGATGTCAGAAGAGACTCTGAAACTTGGTCTTGAACGTTGAGTAGCTAAGGTGAATGGAAGAAATGGTGTAGTAAAAGAGCTGATCAGAAGATTTCAAAGTGTGGCTTAAGAAGACAAAGTAAAATATTATAATGAAATACGCAAAGACCTGGAGTTGGAAAACCAAAAGGGAAGAACACGCTTGGCTTTTCTCAAGCTGGAAGAACTGAAGAAAAAGTTCAAGTCTCAAGTTGCAATACTGAAAGATTCTATCGGCAAAATATTGAATGACACAAATGAAGATGGAAGGAATGCGCAGAATCACTGTGCCAAAGGGAGTTGGTCGACATTCAGCCATTTTAATAGGTAGCATATGAGCAAGAACCGATGGTAATGAAGGAAGAAGTCCAAGATGCACTGAAGGCATTGATGAAAAATAAGGCTCCAGAAATTTACGGAATACCATATGAAATGTTTCAGCAGCACAAAGATGCAACACTGGAAGTGCTCACTCCTCTATGCCAAAAAATTTGGAGGACAGCTACCTGGCTAACTGACTGGAAGAGATCTACATTTGTGTCCATTCCAAAGAAAGGTGATCCATCGGAATGTGGAAATTATTGAACAATATCATTGATATTACACACAAGTAAAATTTTGTTGAAGATATTTCAAAAATGATTGCATCAGTACACTGACAGGAAATTGCCACAAATTCAAGCTGAATTTAGAAGAGGACATGGAATAAGGGATATCATTGCTGATGTCAGATGGATCATGGCTGAAAGCAGAGAATACCAAAAGGATGTTTACCTGTGTTTTATTGACTATGCAAAGGGATTCGACTGCGTGGATCATATCAAATTATGGATAACATTGCAAAAAATGGGAATTCCAGAGCACTTAATTTTGCTCATGCAGAACCTGTACACAGACCAAGAGGCGGTTGTTCAAACAGAACAAGGGGATACTGCATAGTTTAAAGTGAGGAAAAGTGTGCATCAGGGTGTATCCTTTTACCTTACTTATTCAATCTGTATGCTGAGCAAATAATCTGAGAAGGTGGACTGTGTAAAGAACAGGGCATCAGAATTGGTGGAAGACTCACTAACAACCTGTGATATGCAAATGACATGATTTTCCTTGCTGAAAGTGAAGAAGAATGGAAGCACTGATGAAGATCAAAGACTACAACCTTTAGTATGGATTACACCTCAACATAAAACAGAAATCCTCACAACTGGACCAATAAGCAATATCATGATAAACAGAAAAAAGATTGAAGTAGTCAAGGATTTCATTTTATTTGGACCTACAAATCAACGCCCATGGAAGTAGCAGTCAGGAAATCAAAAGACATTGCATTGGGCAAATCAGCTGCAAAAGACCTCTTTCAAGTGTGGAAAAGCAAAGATGTTACTCTGAAGACTAAGATGGACCTGCCCCAAGCCATGGTATTTTCAATTGCATCATATGCATGTGAAAGCTGAACAATGAATGAGGAAGACTGAAGATGAATTGATGCCTTTGAAGTTTGGTGTTGGTGAAGAATATACAAATGACTGCCAGAAGAATGAACAAATATGTTTTGGAAAACATACAGCCAGAATGCTACTTAGAAGTGAGGATGGTGAGACTTCTCTCACACACTTTGAACACGTTACCAGGAGGGACCAGTCCCTGGAGAAGGATATCATGCTTGGTAAAGTAGAGGGTCAATGAAAAAGAGGAAGACCCTCAACAAGATGGATTGACACACTGGCTACAATCATGGGCTCAAACATAGCAACCATATAGGACAGAGTATAAAGGCCCCACAGTATTTCCAAGGAACGGCTGGTGGAATGCGTTAACTCTTTGCACCTTCCAGGAATTCCTGTTTATTGCTAAGAAGTAATAAATCCTTTTTGGGTTTGTACCAGTTTGAGTAGTAATTCTGTCCCTTGTCACTGAAGGAATCCTCACCTAAAGATTTGTCAAAACTTCTCAAGATTGGCAAACTGATAGGTACTCCTCAAAAGATTCTTTTGAGAGGGAACCTTTGAAAAGTCATGAAAACTTGGAAACAATATGAAAAGTCAACAATAGGGAGTTAGAGAGTAAGTTGAGCTATATACATTTTATGGAATACAATATAATTATTAAAGAGGCTATTGTAAAATTACAATTAGGCATATATAAAGGTTGTTAACAATATAAATATGAAAAACACCGATGACAATACAGTAGATACATTAAAAAAAATTGTTCTTTAGGTGAAAGTTTACGGAGCAAATTACTTTCTCATTAAACAAGTGATACACATATTGTGTTGCGACATTGGTTGCCAACCCTGCAATGTGTCAACACTCTCCCCTCCTGGACCTTGGGTTACCCATTTCCATTTGTCCAGCTTTCCTGCCCCCTCCTGCCTTCTCGTCCTTGCCCCTAGGCCGATGTGCCCATTTAGTCCTGTATACATGGTTGAACTACAGGTGTTATTGTTTGTTTTATAAAAAGAAAACCTACAGGTGTTATTGTTTGTTTTATAAAAAGAAAACCTGTTGTTGTCGAGTCGATTCCAACTCAGAGTGACCCTATAGGACAGAGTAGAACTGCCTCATAGGGTTTCCAAGGAGTGGCTGGTGGATTTGAACTGCCAGCATTTTGGATAGCAGCCAAGCTCCTAACCACTGTGCCACCAGGACTCTGTTTGTTTTATAGGCCTAATGTCTGGCTGAAAGGTTAGCCTCAGGAGTCATTTCAGTACTGAGTTAAAAGCTGTCTGGGGGCCATGCTCTCTGAGTTACTCCAGTCTCTGTCAGGCCAGAAAACCTAGTCTTTTTTTGTGGGTTAGAATTTTGTTCTACATTTTTCTCCAACTCTCTTCGGGACCCTCGGTTGTGATCCTTGTCAGAACAGTCAGTGGTGGTAACTGGGCACCGTCTAGTTGTGCTGGACTCAGTCTGGTGGTAGTTGTGGGCCATTAGTCCTTTGAACTAATCTTTCCCTTGTGCCTGGTTTTCTTCATTCTCCTCCAGATGGGATGAGATCAGTAGATGTATCTTAGATGGCTGCTCACAAGCTTTGGAGACCCTAGACACTACTCACCAAAGTAGGATGTAGGATATTTTCTTTATAAATTATTTTATGTCAGTTGAGCTAGATGTCCTCCAAGACCATGGTCCATAGCCCACAGCCCAGTAACTCAGTCCCTCAGGGAGTTCGGATGTGTCTATGAATCTTCTATGACTTTGCTTGGTCAAGTTGTGTGCTGTCTTACCCTTCACTATGATGCTGTTTTTATTGACACAGTTTGTATAATTAATATAGGGAAGAGTGTAGAAGGCTAAATATTAAAATATTTACAATGATTATCTCTGAATAGTGTGATTCTGTTTTTCTTTTTGACTACCTGTATTTTCTAATTTTGTTATAAGGAGTGTGTATTATTTAGGAAATAAAAATAAAGACATTATTTATATGTTATTTAATTAAGAAAATTAAAATACTAAAACAAACCACAAGGGGGTGAGAGAGGGAGGCAATTTATCTGAAATGAATCCCAATTCTTTTACCCTTCTCCTCTACCAACAAGAAAGTGGTTATTATTAATATTCCTGGCTTCAGAGCCCCCGATGGTGGGCAGATTCATGGCTCAGGAGTCTAGGAGAATGCCTGATCACACTCATGAGTGTGGGAATGCTAAGACGTATGTGTGTGTGTTGGGGTCTGTGGGAGGGCCTGCCCTGCTCTGAGGTACTGCCAGGTCTATGGCTGCAATAGATTGAAGACTTTGCCCAATAGCAAGAGGGGACAGAGCTGAGCCCAGTAAGTAGATTTGCAAAGTGGGAGCCATGTGGGCTTAGGGCACCAGCCTCTCATGGTCTTCAGAGTTGTGCTGAGTAATTCTTTTAGGAGACTAAAACTGAACTTACTTTCGAAAGGAAGAGCAGAGTGGATTTGAAGAGGGCTATACACAGCTCATTTTAAGATGAAGAAAATTAGACCTCGAGAAGTGAAGCATTACGCCCAAGACACACAAGAGTCTAGTGTAGGAGCCAGGTCTTGAATCTTGATCTGTTTTCTGTTGTTGTTGTTAGGTGCCTATTGAGTTGGTTCTGACTCATAGCGACCCTATGCACCACAGAAACACTACCCTGTCCTGTGCCATGCCCAAAATCATTGTTATGCTTGAGCCCATTGTTGCAGCCACTGTGTCAATCCATCTCCTTGAGGGTCTTCCTCCTTTCTGCTGATCCTGTACTTTACCAAGCATGAAGTCCTTCTCTAGGGACTGATCCCTCCTGACAACATGTCCAAGGTATATAAGATGCAGTCTCACCATCATTGCTTCTAAGGAACATTCTGGTTGCACTTCTTCCAAGACAGATTTGTTTGTTCTTTTGGCAGTCCACAGTATATTCGGTATTCTTCGCCAGCACCACAATTCAAAGGACTCAGTTCTTCGGTCTTCCTTATTCATTGTCCAGCTTTCACATGCATATGATGCAATTGAGAAATACCATGGCTTGGGGCAGGTCCATCTTAGTCTTCACAGTAACGTCTTTGCTTTTCCACACTTGAAAGAGGTCCCTTGCAGCAGATTTGCCCAATGCAATGCATCTTTTATTTTCTTGACTGGTGCTTCCATGAGTGTCGACTGTGGAACCAAGTAAAATGAAATCCTTGACAACTTCAATCTTTTCTCCATTTGTCATGATGTTGCTTATTGGTCCAGTTGTGAGGATTTTTCTTTTCTCAGTGTTGAGGTGTAATCCATACTGAAGGCTGTGGTCTTCAATCCTCATCAGTAAGTGCTTCAAGTCCTCTTCACTTTCAGCAAGCAGGGTTGTGTCATCTGCATAATACGGGTTGTTAATGAGTCTTCCTCCAACCCTGATGCCCTATTCTTCTTCATATATTCCAGCTTCTGGGATTATTTTGTCAGCATACAGATTGGATAAGTATAGTGAAAGGATACAACCCTAATGCACACTTTTCCTGACTTTAAACCACGTAATATCCTCTTGTTCTGTCTGAACAACTGCCTCTTGATCTGTATCAAGGTTACTCATGAACACAATTAAGTGTTTTCTAGTTCAGCATTATTTTCCAGCACACCAAACTGAGCCCTAAATAAACATTCCTTTCCTAGCTGAGTTTCTGGATAGTCAAGAGGGAGCCCAGGAATTCTACCTACTTATGGTAAGATGATACTCTCTTGGTTTTCCACACCTACATTTGCAGGAGCCAAGAGAGAGCCCAAGAGCTGTGAGCGCTCTAGGTAATACCAAATAACCATGGGTGGGAGTAAAGAGGGGTCCCAGAATTGTGTACATCCAGACTAACCTCATTATTCAATTTATCCTAGTTTCCATTAGCCTCCACAAGAGGCCCATGGCAGAAGGTCATCCTGCAAAGTGTAGTTGCTTATTCTATTCGTCTCTACACACAGTAAGGCAACTCCTCACTCCAACACTCCCAGTTCTTCCAATCCTGCTCTGTTATTCTCCATAGCATTTATGTCTACCTGACCTGTGTATGTATTATTTATTTGCCTGTAACCCTCTCTCTCCAGTTAGAATATTGAGTCCACATAGCTAGAGATTTTTGTTTGTTTTGTTCTCTGCTGTATTCCTAGCATCTAGAAGAGTGCCTGGCACATAGTAGGTGCTTAATAAATATTTGTCGATTGACTGCTGCTTGATAACTTTTGTGTGGATCTACATAGGGGAACATGGAACTTATTAAGGACATAGTAAAAGAAAGGTAAGAACCACAGCAACAGTCACACCATGATCTCTTGATCATACATAATTAGACATTGCCATCAGGAAATATTTTTGTGTGCAGTTTCATTGTTTAAAAAATCTAATTACCTATTTAAAAATGTTTGTTTAGAAATATAGCTGGAAAACAGTGGGGACGGGCTTTTCTGTGTTATGAATCAGCCATTTATTGCTGCCTGGAATGTGTCCTTTTTGGGCTACAGGGTATCCCTTCTGCCACCCCATTTTTTTATTTAGTGACATTGTTCCATGGCTAATTTTCACCTTCACTTTTCATTTAAAAGATATTATAAACTATTTTTCTTCATTCACCCCCTTGAAACCATCATTCACTTGTCTCTTGTGCATTCCAGTGCTTTGAAAATTACTGCAATCGTAGGTAATACACAGAATTCTACCTTATTAGCAGCACAGCCAGGAGCTAATCAGAGGTCTTCATTTGTCCAATAGAATTTCCAGTCCTTGAGGAGCAGTTGCACCATTACTTGCTGTTTTCCTTTGCTGTGCGATGTTTCTACAGCCTGAATTCATTTGGTTTTGTGCTGCTTTTAGGATTTTTCCTTTAAGCATTCTTACTGTGACTACACATACCTGCTTAGGTTTTTGACTGACTTGGCCATCCATTTAATTAATTATCTGGTCAGTTCAGTCAAAGACATTCAATCTTTTTTTCCCGATGACATTGAACTATTTGATTGACTTGACTAATGAATTCAGTCAAAACAGTCTTAACAGCCATCGATGGTGACCTGCCTTCTGTCTCAAAGAACTTTATCTTTCTCCAACATTTCCCTCATTTTCTTTTAATTCAATTCCTTTTTCTTTTGTTTCAAACTGGTCTCAGAGGTTTTCTTTTAAGGTATGAGCTTTTTTTTTTTTTTTTTAAATACTGGAGCAGTTTGTGTACCTTGGATTAGATTATAGGGTCCTATTACTTAAGGGATAGCAGAGGCTTTCTTATTTCTAGCCCTCTGCCTATTAAAATTCAATGTGGTAAAATGAGAAAAAAGTGTGTGTATATTTATATATATTATCCAGCTGTATATCTCTGTTCAAACTAACTAGACCGTTAACATTAACTTGATTATTTAAAAACAACTAGAGTACAAGGCTAATATATTTATGTATATATCCATTGCTGTTGAGTTGATTTGGACTCATAGCGACCCTGGTGGTGCAGTGGTTATAAGATCAGCTGCTAACCAAAAGGTGAGCAGTTCAAATCCACCACCTGCTCCTTGAAAACTCTATGGGGCAGTTTTACTCTGTCCTACAGGGTTGCTATGAGTCGGATTCGACGCAACAAGTTTGGTTTTTGGTATCTATCTATCTATATATATATAGAAACACACACACACATACTTGCATATGGTTAGTTTTACATAATTTATTGTTAGGTAAACTTTTCCCCTTTCTTTCTTGCCTTTTTTAAAACAGGGTATGAATTGTAATAACAGATGTTCCATTTTTTTTTTCCGACTCCCATCCCAGTCTGGTCCTTAGGTTGATTATCAGTAATTACAAGTTACATCGTAGTATCACTTCTGAGTACTGAATTTGGAAATATTAGGAATCCCTCAATGAACTCAAATAAATGGTGGTCATGGTTATAACCATTTCCTGCTTCTGATACTTATGTGCCCAGTGTCCCCCACCCACAGACACACGTGCAAAATACACATGCCACACACATACTTCTTGGCATTTCTAAAAGTTTCTTTCATATGAAGTATGTGTTATAGACTGTATTATATATCATATCACAGTAATACCTTAGGAGCCTGGCATGGTTGGGACATAAAGTATTTAGATGATTGTTTTTTTTTTTGGATTAAAAAAATCCATTGCTGTCGAGTCAATTCTAACTCATAGAGACCCTAAAGGACCAAGTAGAACTGCCCCATAGGATTTCCAAGGAGCACCTGGTGAATTCAAACTGCCAACCTTTTGGTTAGTAGCCGTAGGGTTTTTGGATTAGTCAATGATTTAATTAACAAAACATTTTTACAACCTTTTCTTAAAATGGAAATGTTTCTAAAATATAGTCTACACTGTATTTTAGTAGTCAGAATATATAAAACATAACTGAAACTTTTCTTAATGCCGTAGGCCGCTTATTAAGAAATTGTGGTGAGTTGTATACAAGTGCTTTGGGACCTACATTTTGATTTGATCAGAATTCTTGGTTGCAAGCAGCAGAAACAGACCTTGGCTTTCAGAGGTAGAGAGTTGCTCACAGAATAGCACAGAGGTTTGGAGACAGTCTTGAGGCTGAACTTCCAGGAATAATGCCCCAATACAGGATGCAGACCCAGTCCTATGAAGAAAGTACTACCACTGCAGTCACTGAGTACTGGGCAATATGGTGCCACAATCTGGAAGGAGGGAGAGAGAGAGAGAGAGTACGCTAGTGCTAGCTCATTGTGGGGAAGCTCTGTTTCAAGTCTGGTGTGGGTCTCTGGCAGAAACTTTGCGTCATGGATGTGTCCTCATGGCAAGAGAATATCACAACATTTTCAGCTCCTCTGAGGGGAGGCTGTCTTTTCTTCCTACTAAAGCTCATAAAGTCACAAAGTGGTTAATATTGGGAAGCCAAGATGAATGTCAGATGCCCATTTTAGACCAAATATGTAATATCCCAGGGTAAAACCTGGCACTTACTTTCATGCATATGTCCTGATATGAACCCAATTCCTCGCTGCTTTCTGTCTCAAGAAAGTGGAGTGCAGTTTGTGCAATTGCATGACCCCGAAACAGGAGAATGTAGTGACCTTTCTGCAGAAGTAATACTGAATCCAAAACCAAATCTCCTGGGGTGTGTTCTTGTCCTCAGTAAAATTCCCAACATCCTTATCAATGGAGTTTGGCTTCTTTGACACTGTTAAAAACATTGTCTTATCTCAGTATCCGAAGCTACTTGCTTTAACTTCATGGGAATATTTTCATCATCTTGAAGAATTTTGCCATGTTGTAGCTTTTTATCCCTAGGCTATTAAAGATAGATTGTGGTTTTGCCACTATAGACACAATTGGGCATCTTGTCTTCAGGTGGATTTCCTTAGTGACAGATAGTTGTGAGAACTGGGATTTTAGATACAGGTTAATTCGGGTTTACCATTGTCTAGTTATTAAGAGCTTGGGATAGAATTCATTATGTAACTGTGGGGCAACTGATATTTCTCCACTTACTTTTTATGAATGGAAGTGATCCTGCTTGGGTTGGACTCCTGGGTGTTGAGAGAGTGCTTGAGCTGATAGGTAAAGGTAAGAGACAGAAATGGAGGAGGAACCCAGAATTTCCGACCTCCAAAATGATTACCCAGGAGTCAAACTACCTAGGCTCTTGACTTCCTGCCCTTTCAGCTATTTTTATAAATTTTAGAAGCATTGGTAGGATATTTTGATGGGAAGGAAGAGAAGGTTCTGAAGTATTATCTAAGATTAAAATGCTGTATTTTATTGAGATACATTTGGTTCCTATCCAGGTTGCAATACTGACTGTGTGACCTTGGGCAAGTTATTCAACCTCTCTGAATTCCAACCTCCTTCTCTGTAAAGTGTGGATAATAATGCTTGTTTTGTAAAGCCTTTGGTGATTAAATGAGACAAATATGTAATTTTCCAGCTATTGAGAAAGCATTCTGTAAATGTTAGATCTGTTCTTCTGTGGATTTATTTATGCACACTAACCCTATCCCCTTGCTGTGAATATAATATCTTTTTACAGTGTTGCTGATGGAGGATGCTGTCAATTCAGAGTTCGACAGCCTCTCACTACTATGTGAGTTAAATGTCACTCTTGAAATCATGATGAACTTTTCCAATTTTTGTTTTTTTTTGCGTAACTTGGAGAGGTTAGAGAATTATGACTGTCTGGGAAACATTCCAGCATAGAAGCTATATACTAGAACAAATAAAATTTTGGCAAAATACCTTCTCCAAGGAATTAATTCTGTTTTTGGAGGACTACCACATGTATTTTGCATTGTATTTCTTAAATTGTATTTATTTCTTTATTTTAATATAATGCAGTAATTTAAAAGAAGGTGCCATCTTAGCCCTCTTCCTCCACAAAAAACTATAGCCATCTTCATTAGAATGTCTAACTTAAATAGTATATGTGCATTCTCTGCCAATCATCCAAAAAATACACTGCTGGGCAGAGAAGGAGATTGATAAATAAAAAGTAATTTGTTCATAAAATTTATAAGTTGGTAGAAATGAGGGCCCAGGAAGAAAGTGCCAACTCAGCTTTAAGTAGGAGGTAATAATCAAAACAGCAAATGTACAAGTGTGTTATGGTAGGAATAAATCACGTGGCAAGGCTCGGTATGAACAATATAGAAAAAACCACCTAAGTGAAGAAATGTCAAATGAAGGATTATCTTTACGTGTGAAAAATCTATTTAAATCATAAATTCAGTCCAGCATCTCTGCTTCCAAAGACCTTAAGGGCTTCTCCTGAAAAAAAAAACAAAAAAACAAAACAGCAGCGGCAGCAGCAACAACAAAATCCTTTGCTTTTCCTACCAGCTTCTAGCAGTTTTGTCTAAGAAATAGGCTTTCTCAGTGGACTGTGTCTTTTGTACATTAAAAGAAGGGCTTCTGCAAGCTCTGATTAGGGCTCAAGGTATATATCATCATCTAGACGTGAGCTAGCTGCTTTAGCTGACCTTTGCCATCAAGAGCATCTGCTGTCCATTTTGGTCTTGACCTCCTAAAGAAAATGTTTCTTTTGAATAGGAATGACTTTATAACAATAAAATAACTTTATTTTTGTCTTCCATTGTCTGCTTTTTTTATTCTGTGGAGCTAGTTCTTCCTATGCCCTTGGATGGAAGATGAAATTTAGAACAAATCATAGTACCTTTCTTAGTAAGTTTTCCCCTGATCATTCTATTGAAAACTGAAAATCCTCCTTCTCCTGGCACTCCCCCATTCTCCTCCCCTGCTTGATTTTCCTTCATAACCCATTGTTTTTTGACGTACTGTATATTTTACTCATATACTTTGTTTTTCCTTGCTTTAGTATAAACAACAAAGGCAGAAGTTTTTTTTTTTTTTTAATCTGATTTGTTCACTATTGTATCCCTAGTACTTAGAATGGTTCTTGGCACGTAGTAGGTGCTAATTAATATTTTGAATCAATAAATGAATGATTGATTACACTAATCGTGTTTTAATGTAATTCATTTGCTTACACAAAAAAATCTTTAGACGCTTTAGAGTAAGGTCTAGGTCATTTTGTGTTTCTTTTATCTAGCTCAGTGCCTGGCACAAACAAGTTCCCAATAAATATTTATTGAATAAATCAATGAATCAAGATAGATTGTTGGAGAAATCAAAAAAAGAAATGAAGGAGAAACTATTATAGAAGATACCAAAAAAGTCAAACTCACTGCCGTTGAGTCAATTCCAACTCATAGTGACCCTACAGGATTTCCAAGGCTGTAAATCTCTGCAGAAGCAGACTGCCACATCTTTCTTCCGTGGAACCACTGGTGGTTTCAAACTGCTGAACTTTCAGTTAGCAGTTGACTGCTGTAACCACTGCACCACTAGGGCTCCATATCATAGAAGATATGGGATAAAAAAGTTTCAAGGCAAAGCTGTCAAATATCAAAGGGAGAGGAAACCACAGGATTTGAGATGGGAAAGTGGCTGGTGACCTTGGAGGAGCAGTGGATTGGAGGGTGGGAGGTGAATTTCAGTGGGTTTGAGAGGTGAGGTAGAAGTAACTGAGCTGAGACAGTGGATGTGAAGGACTCTATCTAGAAGATGATTGTGAAGGAAAGAAATGGAATACAGCCTAAGAGAAAGCAGGTTGGGGGAATATATGTGTTTATATTCGCGTAAGAGATAATTGAAGATGTTGGTAGGCTGAACATCTAGTGAAGAGAGACATGAAAAATTCAAGAGAGGGAAAGGATATATGTTAGGGCAAGAATTGGGGGGAGGCAGAAAGAGGATCAAGAAGACAACTGAAGAGCGAGCCCTGGGAAGAAATAAGGTTTCCTCTTTTTCGTAGATGGCTTTCACTGGTCCTTGGTTGGATGCACAGACAAGGAGTGCGGGAGAGAGGAAACTACTGACCTACTTATCTATATATTTAATCTCTCTGTCTTTCTGTCTGCCTGTCTATCCATCTAGTATTCCATTTTCTTTAGAACCTAAGCTCTTTTCGTTGGTCCTTCTGACTCCTTGTCTCCAGAGACTCTGGGTAAATATGTGGTATTCTGAGGCGGAACTAAGGTATAGAGAACTTTTCTCAAGGTACTTACAGCCCTCCCTGACAAGCTAGGAGTTTTGTTTCTTTTGAATTGCCCCATACAGTGATTTCTCTAGCCAGAAGATCACTTTGAGGTCAGATATACACAGTGCAGGATGAAAAACAACAGCTTACTAATATTTAGAGCTTTATAATCTTCAAAGTACTTTAAAACTCAAAAATCTTCCAGCTAATTGCTTACTTTCACTTAGCTCTCTGCAGACTTGGCAAGATGATTGTAGGTAAATAATTCCCACTTTACCCTATAATATCCTGAGGAACAGTTGAGAAATGCTTTTTTTCTTCCAATAATTACTACTTCTATTTGTGAACAATGGAAAGGAACAAAATAAAGACTAAATGGAAGAAATGAAAAAATAAATCCACCCTGACTTGACACTTTGTCCAGTTAATGAACCCTACAGAGGAACCACATTAACACTGCCACCATTTCTAATGATTGAATAACTCAATATGTGCACCCATTTGGGACATTTATGGATTGTTAATTCCCCACACATGATATTCAAGCTATGAGTGTAATTACCCAGAGTCTGTCTTTCCTCGCTATCCCAGCATCTTAGACCTGTTTCCTGAATCACCCTCTGGTGTATGAAGCCACCAGACACAGCCCTGTACCACTTGGAATCATTTTGGCAAAGTTTCCCTTAGCTTCTGGCTTGGTTTGACCTGACAGGCACACTGTGCTAAGCATCTGCTTTTAAGTATTGATACTGAGGGCTGTGATGTTATGATGATTATGACACCCTGATCAATGTTCATGTTCAGAGGGAAAACATAGGAAACAGATTTCAGGGACTGATTTTTTTCTGAGATGTAGGGGACATTCTTGTTGCCCTTGCCTCTGAATCTGTGCTTAAAGACAACATAAAAATAACGAGGGCTGTTAACTCAAATGGGTAAGAGACTGGCTGAACAGATGGTCCATCAGAGGCCAAGAGCCCAAACTGATGGTAAACCAGGATGGAGAAGGATATTTGAAACAGGGGCTCCCTTGGGAAATGTATTTCTTGTCCCCAGATGTGGAGTAGTTATTTCAGTGGTAGTAAGGGTGACCTTAAAGAGGGGCCAGTCTCTGAAATGACTCAAGGCTCAGGCATTAGAGCTATATGAAGCAATGTATTCCTGATGTGGATCTAGTTTTTGCCCCAGCCTCGATGGCTTTGCCTGGGGGACTTCTTGAGGAGCCCAGTGAGGAAAAAACATGGCCTTAGCTTTTCTTAGGAAGAAGGGAACAAAGGTTCCTTTTTCTCCCTCCTTCACAAAGGACTAGTCTTATTATTATTTCTCTGATTATAAACATAATGTGCCCTAATTATAAAATATTAAAAATTTCAGATGTAAACTAGAAAGTAAAAGTCCCTGATAGTTTTACCTCACAGGGATAGTCATTATTTTCTATGTATCTATAAACACATATATCAGCACATATATATCTTTTAGATAAATAGAATCATATTATATCTACTTTTCTGTGATATTTTTAAACTCAAAATATCTCATGGACATCCTTCTGTGTTAATACATACATATTTACTTTTTCTTTCCAAAGGCTTGAGAGTATACTGTTATATGGCTGTGCTACAATTTATTTAATTGGTCATTTAGATTACAAATTAAAAAAATTTTTATAAACGATGTTGTATGAAGAAATCACTACATTATTGACCATTTGGCCAATGATCCCCTTTGGACAGATTCTAGAAGCTTAATAGCTGGGTTAAAAGCAGTATTTATGTAAAATTTTGGTATCTATTGTCCAATTATTTAGGCTTTCACATTATTGGCATAATTTTATAAGTAGTGCAGTGGTTAAGAGCTCAGCTGCTAACCAAAAGGTCAGCTGTTTGAATCCACCAGCTGTACCTTGGAAACCCTACAGGGCAGCCTTATTCTGTCCTACAGGGTCTCTATGATTCGGAATCAACTCTACACTAATGGATCTGGTTTTTGGTTACTATCTTATTAAAAATAGTCTTTTCCCTATCTTAACAACATCTCATTGTTGATGTTGCATGTGTTCTCATTTTTTTTCCCTTTGTCGGATTCATCAACATCTCTTAATACTTTTTTTCAAAGAACTAGCTCAACAATTCTAGTCTTTTTAAACTAATTCTTTTTTGTTGTTGTTGTTCTTTTTCTAGCTTCCGAGTCTAATGCTCAGGAAATATTTATTTTAGACATTTCTTGTTTTAGGGAAAAGTTATTTAAGGATATGACTTCTCCTGAGTAAGGTTTTGGCTACCTCCCATGGAATTTTCCACTTAATGTTTCAACAATTGTTAATTTCTAAATAATTTGTAAATTAAGTTTTTATTTACTTTTTCACACAAGAGTTATTTTAAAAGAGACGGGGTTTAGACTGAGTTCCATGTTAATCAGTATGTAGGCCCTATAAGAGTTCTCTTTTTGAAATTTATTGAGAAATTTTTTGTGATCTATTATATAATCTCTATATTTTAAATAAATGTTCCATGGACATTTGAAAAGAATGTGCCTATCCTCCTTTTTACAGAGACCACAATTTGCTATGAAGTCAAAGTTATTATACATATTATTCACATGTTTAACATACTTTTTTTGTTGTCTTGGCATGACAAATTTTGGGAGTGGTTTGTTAACATTTCCCACTGTATCTATGAGTTTCATTATATATATACACATATTTTCTATTTCTAACACTTTTTTTTTTTTCCTTTTCATTCTTTTGAAAGAGTACAGTGAAAAAGTTAAAAGCACTGATGGCTGGTTTCAGCCTGCCTGGTTTGAAAACCAGCTCCACTCTCATAAGCTGACATACCTTGGGCAAGTTTCCTCAACTGTAAAATAGCATTACCTACTTCAGAGGGCTCTCGAGAGAATTAAATGAGTAGATATGTCTAAATAGCTTAGAATTGTGCCTTCTGCATTGTGAGTACTCTATTACTATTTGTATATCTGCTAGCATGATAGAGTGTAAAGGTTCATAGTTGCCATATATTTTGATGAATCTATTTTTTATCAATAAAAAACAACCTTCTTTGCCCCATATAAAGCTTTTTGCCTTGAATTCTATATGTTGTTCTTGTTGTTGTTAGGTGCCATTGAGTTGGTTGCCTCATAGCAAGCCTACGTACAACAGAGTGAAACACTGCCCTGTCTCATGACATCCTCACAACTGTTGCCATGTTTAAGCCCATTGTGGCAGCCACTGTATCAATCTGCCTCATTGAGGGTCTTCCTCTTTTTTGCTGACCCTCTGCTTTACCAAGCATGATGTCCTTCTCCAGGGACAGGTCCCTCCTGATAACATGTCCAAAGTGTGTGAGACAATTCTCGCCATCCTCACTTCTAAGGAGCATCCTGGCTGTACTTCTTCCAAGACAGACTTTTTGGTTCTTCTGGCAGTCCGTGGTATAGTCAATATTTTTTGCCAACACCGTAATTCAAAGGCATTAATTCTTCTTTGGTCTTCCTTGTTCATAGTCCTGCTTTCTCATGCATATAAGGTGATCGAAAATACTATGGCTTGGATCAGACACACCTTAGTTCTCAAAGTGACATCTTTGATTTTTATTGTTTTAAGAGGTCTTTTGCAGTAGATATGCCCAATGCACCACACTGTTTGATTTCTTTCTTTCTTTTTTTTTTTTGAGTAACAGAGTTGTTAAGATATTATTTACATTCTGTAAACTTCACCCTTTCAAAGTGTCCAATCTAGTGATTTTTAGTATATTTACAGAGTTATGCATTCATTGCCACCATCTAATTTCAGAATATTTTCATCACCCCCAAAAGAAATATCCTACCATTAGCAGTCACTCCCATCTCCCAAGTCCCTGGTAACTAGTAATCTACTTTCTACATTTGTGGATTTGCCTATTACGAACCTTTCATATAAATGGAATCATAAAATATGTGGCCTTTGGTTGCTTTCTCTTTGCATAATGTTTCCAAGGTTTATCCATGTGTACATATCAGAACTTAATTCCAAAATATGGCTGAATAATGTTCTATTGTGTAGATATACCATATTTTGTTTATCCATTCATCAGTTGATGGACATTTTCATTGTTTTCTCAACAAAGTTTTATAGTTTTCAGAAATAGAGTCCATGCAAAATTTAAAGAGACCATAATTCTGAACTGCGTATCTTTCATGATTTTGTTTCTGGTTGAATGTTTTTTAGATCTGTGATAAAGTATACTCGTTTGTAAGCTATGTGAGAAAAAAGATTTTTGTCCATTTTGTTGAATGATCCATCCTAAATACACAGATCAGCAACTGGCTCACAGAAGGCAACCAATAACATTTGTTGTATAAAACAATGAATGATCACATTCATGATCTATGTGGGGGCTATGTATTTTTTTAAAAATAATTTTATTTATTTTGTTGTTGTTGAGAATATACACAGCAAAATATATACCAATTCAACAGTTTACACGTACAATTAGTGACACTGAGTACATTCTTTGAGCTGTGCAACCATTCTCACCCTCTTTTTCTGAGCTGTTCCCCCCACCACATTAACATAAACTCACTGCTCCCTAAGGTTCCTATTTAATCTTTTGGGCTGCTGCTGTCAATTTGATTCCATATAGATAGAGTTCTTAAAAGGACATAAAGCTCAGGGCAGATTTTTTACTTGGAAACTCTATGGGGCAGTTCTACTCTGTCCTATAGGGTCGCTATGAGTCAGAATCGACTCGACGGCACTCGGTTCGGTTTTCGGTTAAGCTAAACTCTTGTTTGGTTTTTAGAAAACATCCTTTGATTTATTGACTGTTGTTTCCATAGGCATTGATTGTGCATCCAAGTAAAATGAAATTCTTGTCAACTTCAATATTTTCTCCATTTATCATGGTGTTGTTTATTGGTCCCTTTGTAAGAATTTTTGTTTTCTTTATGTTGAGGTGTAATTCATACTGAAGGCTGTAGTCTTTGGTCTTCATCAGTAAGTGCTTCAAGTTCTCTTCACTTTCAACAAGCAAGGTTGTGTCATCTGCATATCACAGGTTGTTAATGAGTCTTCCTCCAATCTTGATGCTGCGTTTTTCTTCATATAGTCCAGCTCCTCGGTTTATTTGCTCAACATACAGACTAAATAAGTATGGTGAAAGGATACAACCCTGATGCACACTTAATCCTGATTTTAAACCACGCAGTGTCCCCTTGTCTGTCCGAGCAACTCCCTCTTGGTCTCAGTACAGGTTCCTCATGAGCACAATTAAGCGTTCTGGAATTCCCATTCTTCACGCTGTTATCCATAATTTGTTGTGATCCCCATAGTCAAATGCCTTTGCATAATCAATAAAACATAGGTAAACATCTTTCTGGTATTCTCTGCTTTGAGCCATGATCCATCCGACATCGGCAATGATATCCCTTGTTCTACATCCTCTTCTGAATTTCTGGCAGTACCCTGTTGATGTGCTGCTGTAACTGCTTTTGAATGATCTTTAGCAAAATTTTACTTGCCTGTGGTGTGATATCAATGATATTGTTCAGTAATTTCCATTTTCTGTTGGATCACCTTTCTTTGGAATGTGCACTAGTGCTGCTATAACAGAAATATCACAAGTGGGTGCCTTTAACAAAGAGAAGTTTATTCTATCACAGTCCAGTAGGCTAAAAGTCCGAATTCATGGTGCTGGCTCCAGCTGAAGGCTTTCTCTCTCTGTTGGCTCTGGAGGAAGGTCCTTGTCGTCAGCCTTCTTTTGGTCTGGAAGCATCTCAGCACAGGAACTCAGGTCCAAAGGACATGCTCTGCTCCTGGCTCTGCTTTCTTGGTGGTAAAAGATCCCCCTGTGTCTCTGCTCACTTCTCTCTTATATCTCAAAAGAGAGTGACTCGAGACATAACCTAATGTTGTAGATTAAGTCCTGCCTCATTAACATAACTGCCTCTAATTCTGCTAATTAACATCATAGAGGCAGAATTTACATCACATAGAAAAATCACATCAGACGACAAGATGGTGGAGACTCACACAATACTGGGAACCATGGCCTAGCCAAATTGACACACGTCAATAAGCACCTAATGTAAACCAGCTGCTTTTCTAGGTACTTTTAATATATATTGATTCATTTAACCCCTCACACAACCCTACAAGGTAGGTATTATTATACTTACAGATAGGGAGAGTAATTAAAAATATTAGGGAGTGCTACTGGGGAATTGTTCATGGGGCACTGGTGATGAGTGATAGAATTCTCGCCTTCCATGCAGGATACCTGGGTTTGATTCCTGGACAATGCACCTCTCGCGCAGCCATCACCTGTCCATTTGTGGAAGCTTGCGTATTATGCTGCTGAACCGGTTTCAGCAGAGCTTCCAGACTAAGACAGACTAGGAAGAATGGCCTGGTGACCAACTTCTGAAAATCAGCCACTGAAAACCCTGTGGGACACAGCAGTACAATCTGCAGCTGATCATGGGGATGGCACAGTTTTGCATGTGGTCACCATGAGTCATGGGCTGACTTGATGGTAGCTAACAACAACAACAATGGCAGCAACAGCAACGACAGAGGAATGTAAGAGGATACAACTTATAATGTGTAAACCTTCCCCACCACATGTGCATGGGGTATGGAGGCTGAGAATTGGGTTCCTGATTTCACTTCCATTGAGTTTCTAAAGGAATAGGTTGCCAAAGCTTGTGGGAACAGTGTGGCTTCTTATTCTCATTCTCTTATTTTTCATACTAGTTTAAGTTTTCACTGTAAATTGGTTGTTCTGGAGTAGATAGTCCAGTATCTAGCAGTTTTTACACTGCTTAAGAAAGAATGAGTTTAACTCAGTGGTGTATGCCACATCCTGTATTATATCCTTCTTTTCAGAGGTCTGGAATTAGCGGGGTCTGTTTTTGCTGGTCTCACATGACCCAGGAGAAGGGCAGCTTGTGCCTTATCCATCATTTAACTTCAGTGCCTAGAAAAATGCCTGGCCCAAAGTATGTCCTATTTCTTAAACTAATCTGAACTCAGAAGAGGGGGAATTTTCTTACATTAACATTTGAATTAGGTTTTAGAAAAAGGCCCATATAATAGAATTGTATTTATCTTGAGACAATGCTTTCTATAACCTCTACAATACTATGTATAACACAATAAAAATAAAGCAAGTTTATTACTCTGTCAAGAATTTTCTCTGGACTAAAGCAATATGTGCTTTCGATAGGAGAAGGTCTGCATCACCATGGGAGAGGGTGGAATGACATTGACATATGAATGACTGCTTGCATTGATAATATGAGTGAGGACGTCCAACCAATAAAAATGCTCCCAAGACAGCTGCTGGAGAGACATATTAGTTCTGATCTCACTGGGATTCCATACTTGAAAAAAAAAAAGCAAAAAAGCTGAACAACCCAAATGAAAACTCCCAGCTTACATCAGGGCAACACTGCTGTGGAACTTTAATGAGATCCCTAGGTGAATCAGTTTTTTATATGGGCCTGTTTGACTTCCACAGATATCTGGCTAGACCTTGATTGATTGTCAGGCTTTTTAAGTAGTATTGATTTTTACTGCTGCAATATTAAGATGATGAGGTCATTGTATTTTGCCATGCTATCGAAGGTCTTGTTAAAGCAACCTGGAGGCTATAAGCACATCTAGGCACTGGCTTCTTAACTTGTGCTAAATTTGAGAGATGAGAAAGTTGAGGTAGGTATAGTGATAAAGGAAAAAGAAGTTCTCCTCTCTGGTTGTGAGGGGGCTGTCTTAGTTATCTAGCACTGCTACAACAGAAATACCACAAGTGGATGGCTTTAACAGAGGTAAATTTATTCTCTCATAGTTTAGGAGGCAAGAAGTCTGAATTCAGGGCTCTAGGTCAGGGGAAGGCTTTCTCTCTCTGTCCACTCTGGGGGAAGATCCTTGTCATCAATTTTCTCCTGGTCTAGGAGCTTCTTAGCACAGGGACCCTGAGTCCTAAGGACTCGCTCCCCTCCTGGTTCTTTATCCTTCGTGGCATGAGGTCCCTCTCCCCTCTGCTCAATTCTCTCTTTTATATCTCAAAAAAGAGTAACTCAAGGCACAGCCTAATCCTGTAGATAGAGTCCTGCCTCATTAACATAACTGCTTCTAATCTTGCCTCATTAACGTCACAAAGGTTGAGATTTACAACACATGGCATAATCACATCAGATCACAAAATGGTGGACAACCACACAATACTGGGAATCCTGGCTGTCATGGGTGGAATTGTGTCCCCCCAAAATGTCTGTCAGCTTGGCTTGGTCATGTTGCTGTCCCAGTGGTCCTGGAAGGTGGAGCTGAAGCCCAGGGCCAAAGGGCCTCCACCCAGAATCCAGAGAGTGTGGCCAACACCTGGAGCCTGGAGGGCAGGGCCATTGCCTAAATGGTCTCAGGGAACAAAGAGTTATTTTCAAGCTTTGAGGGCTTATGTAATATGTTCTGCTGACTTGCTTGGTTCCTGTTATACTTTCTTTCCCTCCAATTTCTCCCATTTGTAATGGAAATGTCTAGTTTGTGGCTGTTCCACCATTGTACTTTGGAAGCAGGTAATTTGTATTCTAGATTTCACAGATGAAGAAGCATTTTTGGATTTTTGCCCTGGAGCTGAATTAAGACTTTTGCTATGGGGTGAATACTTTTTACGTGTGGCAATGACATGGATTTTTGGGGGCCAAAGTTTGGAATGTCATGAATCAAATTGTGTCCCCCCAAAATGTCTGTCAGCTTGGGTAGGCTGTGATTCCTAGTATTGTGTGATTGTCCACCATTTTGTCACCTGATGTGATTTTCCTGTGTGTTGTAAATCCTATCTCTATGATATTAATGAGGCAGGATTAGAGATGGTTATGTTAATGAGGCAAGACTCAACCCACAGGATTAGTCAATCTCTTTTGAGATATAAAAGGGAGAAGTGAGCAGAGAGACATGGGGACCTCATACCACCAAGGAACAAGAACCAGGAAAATGGAGCTTCCTCTGGACCTGGACCCTGCGCTGAGAAACTTCTCAACCAGGGAAGGTAGATGACAAAACCCTTCCCCCAGAGCCAACTGAGTGAGAAAGCTTTCCGCTATAGTTGACACCCTGAATTCAGACTTCTAGCCTCCTAGGCTGTGAGAGAATAAATTTCTCTTTGTTAAAGCTGTCCACTTGTGGTATTTTTGTTATAGCAGCACTAGATAACTAAGACAATGGCCTAGCCAACTTGACACACATTTTGGGGGGGAAGCAATTCAATCCATAGCAGGGGCATTTTGGAGTTTTATGGATTATAATGATAATTGATAGCTATTATTTGTAGCTTATCATTTCTTTTCATTAGTAAGTTTTATTTATTGAGCGTGTATGTACATAGGTGGGGGACTATCCTATACACTTTACATACGTGAGCTCTCTTTATCCTTATTACACTTTTATGAAGTAGGTGTTACCCTCATTTTACAGATAGGAAATGGAGGCTCTGAGAGCTAGGGCAACTTGCTCAAGGTTGTTTAGTCAGTTAATGACAGAGCTAGGTTTTAAATCAAGCTGTACCTGACTCCAAAGCCTGTGATCTTAACTGCTAGTTTACCATATGGCTGTTGTGTGAGCTGCTACAGGTTTCCTTTGGGTAAGATCAGAGAGCAGTATTTGAGGCTGCTGCATAAATGATGACCCCTTTCTCCTATGTGGACCTGGGTCCTGGGGAAAACTGGAAGCAGCCCAGTGCCTTAGGACACAGTATCTTGACCTTCCCCCTTGCAGAAATCAACCACCTAAACTTCCCTCCCGCTTGAGTAAGGCAGTGCCCACGAAGGAGTCTTGAGAGGGCTTTGCACACTTTGGGATTCCTCCAGCTACCACCTATTGATCAGCGGCTGCCAGGAGCTTTAATCCGATTAGAGCCTGTAAAAACTGGTTTCCATCTCTGGCGCCTGACTCAGGTTTCAGAGCAAGGGGAAAAAGTATGACATCACCCCTGCTTGCATCTGTGCTGGGTGGCTAATGAAATTACGTGATGGGTTTGAAGACCATTAAAGTCAATGTTGATCCTTATTGTTATTAAGAGTACTTTCAAATTTACTGCACCATGGGTAGGCTCGAAAGCATCATTTTTCATAGGTGTGTTCGTTGCATTGGATTTTAGTGCACAACTCCGTGGGATATGGAGAATGCTAGCAGCACAGAGAATCAATTTGGAAATCTGCAGGATGAAAGTGCATGCAGCTCTTTTGCTGGAAAATGTTCTGGGATTTTTCCATAATGAGGCATTGGGATGACGGCAGTTTGAAAAAGACTAAAATGAAATAAAACATGTTTGTCAAAAGGGGCTCTCTCACGCCCTGTCTTCTTCATACACTTGCCATCAGCATCGGCAAAAGTATTTTTTAAAAATTAAATGGTTGGAGTGCAAAAAGAATGCTCAGTTCAGGTCAATATTTACCAAGAGTAGATGATGAGTGGAGTCCCTGGGTGGTGCAAATGGTTAAAGTGCTATGTTCCTAACCGAAAGATTAGAGGTTAAACTCCACCCAGAAATGCCTCAGAAGAAAGACCTGACCATCTGCTTCTGAAAAATCAGCCATCAAACACCATATGGAGCACATTTCTGCTCTGACACACATGGGCCACCATGAGTCAGAGCTGACTCTATGGCAGCTGGTTAAATTATAGGTACTGAGCTAGCACCATGGCTGCACCACCTGAAGAGAATGGAACATGCCTATCTTGTTCATCAATATACATCCAGGGCCCAGCTAAGTGTCAGGCATTTAGAAGTTACTCTCTTTCTAAATATATGTATGTATTTTTTTTTATGTGTATAACGTAACCCAAATAACATACGTATTGTAAAATGCATAGATCTTAACTGTACAACTCAATGAATTTATACACACAGCCGTAAGCCATCACTTAGATCAAGATATAGAGCATTTCCCAGACTGCAGAAGGCTCTCTCTTAGTCAATACCATGACCCAACCAGAGGTAACCACTATTCTGAATTCTATCTCCAGAGATTAATTTTGTCTATAACTAATATAAAAAAAATATATACATCATATAAATTCATATAAACTGTGTGTGTCTTCAAATAAATGAGATCCTACAATATATGTATCTTTTGTGCCTGGGTTCTTTTGCTCATTTTTATTTTTGTGAGATTCATCCATTTGTTACGTGTAAGAGTATTTAACAAAGACTAGTTTATTTTTTATTGCTGTGTATTATTCCATTACATAAATATTCCACACTTTATTTATCCTCATATTGATGGATATTTGGTTTGTTTCCTGTTTTTAACTATTGTAAACAAAGCTGTTTTGAATATTTTTGTACATGTGTTTTGATAGCTTTTTCTACTTATTTCTCTTGGACATATACATAGAACTAGAACTGCTGGGTTATGTAAAATAATTTTGAATCATTGAATTGAGAAATGTAGCTCTTTATTTGGATATAACCCATTTATGACTTGCCAACGACCTGTTGTTACCTGTCCCAACTGTTCTCTGTGGAAAATAACACAGTGATAGCAAAGGATTAAAAAGGAATATATACAAATAAGGAAACCCTGGTGGCGTAGTGGTTAAGAGCTACGGCTGCTAACCAAAAGGTCGACGGTTCCAATTCCCCAGGTACTCCCTGGAAACGCTATGGGGCAGTTCTACTCAGTTCTATAGGGTTGCTATGAGTTGGAATCCACTCGATGGCAGTGGGTTTGGTTATATACAAATCACTTGTTATTTACTTAATAAGATGACAGTATGAACTTAAATGTAGTTTTAAGGTATAAAAAATGCCAAAAAAACTAAATGATAATCTAGTAATTTTATTTCACCAAAGTCAATATCATACTGCTGATTAAAAAAAAAAAAAGAAAACACATTGTCGTTGAGTCGATTCAACTCACAGCAGCCCTATTGGACAGGGTAGAACTCTCCCATAGGGTTTCCAAAGCTGTAATCTTTACAGAAGCAGACTGCCACATCTTTCTCCCTCGGAGTGGCTGCTGGATTTAAACAGCCTGCTTTATGGTTAGCAGCCTAGCACTTTAACTACTGTGCCACCAGGGCTTCTATACTGCAGGTTGTATAGTATGAATTCATAGGTAGTATATTAATTTATTAAAAAAAATTATTGAGAGCCCACTCTGTTCTAGGCATTGAGACTACAGCACAGACCTTCAGGTAAGGACAGGTCCCTGCCCTTAAAAAGTTTAGGTTTCTGTAAAGTAGACACACAATAGGTACCAAATTAAAACCAAACCAAAACAAAACAAAACCCAAACCCATTGCTGTCGAGTTGATTCCGATTTGTAACGACCCTATAGGACAGCGTAGAACTGCCCCATAGGGTTTCCAAGGAGCGCCTGGTGGGTTCAAACTGCTGACGTTTTGGTTAGCAGCTGTAGCTCTTAACCACTACACCACCATGATTTCTGCCAAATAAATAAATATGTATAAAACACATGATCAATAAAACATAATATATAAATGAATTTTGGGAAGATTACAGATACATCTGATTTATGGAGTTTGGATGATTTGTATTTGAAATGCATCTATATAAAAACCCATTGCAGTCGAGTCAAGTCCAACTCATAGTGACCCTATCAGACAGAGTAGAACTACCCCATAAGGTTTCCAAGGAGTGCCTGGTGGTTCAATCTGCCGACCTTTTGGTTAGCAGCCCTAGCTCTTAACCACTACGCCACCAGGGTTTCCTGTATCTATATCGGCCAGGGGAAGATTGATGACAAGGATCCTCCTCCAGAGCTGACAAAAAGAGAAAATCTTCCCCTGTAACTACCACCTTGATTTCAAAATTCTAACCTACTAGACTGTGAGAGAATAAATCTCTTTTTTAAAGCCAAACACTTGTGCTGTATCTGTTAGATATATGCATCTATATATATAGCTTAAAATCTAGTTATTGGAAAATTATAGGCCAAAAGTCCTATTTGTGCACATAATAATAATAAAATAATGGTAATAATAATAGCTAACTGTGTGTCTTAGTCGTCTAGCGCTGCTATAACAGATACAGCACAAGTAGATGGCTTTAACAAAGAGATTTATTCTCTCACAGTCTAGTAGGGCAGAATTTTGAATTTAGGGTGGCAGTTCCAGGGGAAGGCTTTCTCTCTCTGTCAGCCCTGGAGGAAGGTCCTTGTCATCAATCTTCCCCTGGCTGAGGAGATTCTCAGGCACAGGAACCCCAGGTCCAAAGGATGTGCTCTGCTCCCGTTGCTGCTTTCTTGGTGGAATGAGGTCCCCATGTCTCTCTGCTTGCTTCTTTCTTTTATATCTCAAAAGACATTGGCTCAAGATACAATCCAATCTAGTAGATTGAGCCCTGCCTCACTGACATAACTGCTGCTAATCCTATCTCATAACATCATAGAGACAGGATTTACAACACATAGGAAAATCACGTCAGATGACGAAATGGTGGACAATCATACACATCAATGTAGCCAAATCAATACACATATTTTTTTGGGAGACAATTCAATCCATGACACTCTACACACTTTGGCCCCCTGAAATTCATGTCCTTGCCACGTGTAAAACATATTCACCCCATCATATCATAGCAAAAGTTTTAGATCAACTCCAAGTCCGAAGTCCAAAAATTCTTCCTCATCTGTGATATCTAGAATACAAATTACCTGCTTCCAAAGTACCATGGTGGAACAGGCACGAGCTAGACATTTCCATTACAAATGGAAGAAATTGAGGGAAAAAAAGGTATAGCAGACACTAGAACACATTACATTACTCTTCAAGGCTTTGAACACAATCCTCCGTTCTCTGAGATCATTTACACAATGGCCCTGCCCTCCAGACTTTAGGTATTGTCCACACTTTCTGGATTCTGAGTGGAGGCCCCTTGGCTCTGGGCTTCAGCTCCGCCTTCCAGGCCCTCTGGAACGGCAATTCCATTCCCTTGGTTTTAGGTGCACCATTCTCCTAGTCTATCTGCGTGGCAACTCCACCCTTAGAAACACCAGAGGCCATGGCCTCACCCTTTGAGACCCCAGAGGTTGTGGCCATACCCTTTGAGACTGAGGCAGTTTGGCTTCCTGTGTTCCTTGTCTCTTCAGCTTCTGATTCCTGGTTTCTTGGTCTCTAGGCTCTTTGGGCCTCACTGTCCATGCCTGCCCTGCTGGGGCAAGTGTTTCAAAGCTCTGTAGCTCCATCGAGAAGTACCTGGAGGCACCCCACTCCACGAGTAGACTTTGGCTGGAAGGCACTCAGCTCTCTCCCTCTGTGGGTCAGCTCCTGTGCTGTCTCACACTGGTCTCCTGGTTTGGCAGCTGCTAGTTCTCTGCTGCTTCCAGTTCTCTGCTGCTGCTGGTTCTCTGATGTTGCTTCTCACCATCTGTCCTGTGTCTAGTGTAATAGCTTTCTTCATTTTCTTCTGAGTTTTCTATCCATTCACAATTTCAAAACTGCTTCCACATTTTAGGTGTCTTTTAGAGCAGCACCCCACTCTTGGTATCAAATTCTGTGCTAGTCATCTAGTGCTGCTATAGCAGAAACACCACATGTGGATGGCTTTAACAAAGAGATATTTATTCTGTCACAGTCTAGGAGGCTAGAAATCCGAATTCAGGGTGCCAGTTCCAAGGGAAGGCTTTCCCTGTTGGCTCTGGAGGAACATCCTTGTCATAAATCTTTGCCTGGTGAAGGAGATTCTCTGTGCAGGAGCCCTGGGTCCAAAGGATGTGCTGTGCTCCTGGTATTGCTTTCTTGGTGGTATGAGGTTTCCATGTTCTCTGCTCACTTCTTTCTTTTATATCTCAAAAGAGATGGGCTGAAGACACAGTCTAATCTATGTAGATTGAGTCCTGCCTCATTAACATAACTGCCACTAATCCCATCTCATCATCATAGAGATAGAATTTACAACACATAGGAAAATCACATCAGATGACAAAATAGTGGACAATCACATAATACTGGGAATCATGGCCTAGCCAAATCGATACACATATTTTTGGGGGACACAATTCAGTCCATGACGCTGTGTGTTTGAAATCCACTTGACATGAATTATCTCATTTAATCTTCACAATATCCCTATAAGATATATACTTTTATTCTCCCCATTTTAATGGGAAGACACTGAGGTGAAAGAGGTTGAATAACTTATCCAAAGGCACACAGCTAATATGTGGTAATATTAGGATACAAATTCAGGCAGTCTGATTTTAGAGACTATACCCTAATAATTACATTATTCTGTCTCCCAGATGGACAAATATGCAGTAATATACAAAAAAAAAAAAAAAAAAATTTTTTTAAACACTATGAGGTTACCCATATGACACATACAAACTAAATTAATAAAGATGTGTAGTAGTAGTAATTTGTCATGTGAAAGCAAGACTGAATAGCAATGGTTGAAAACCATGACCAGCTGAAGACAGCATCAATAATACAGTATTCACACATTACGTTTCCTGAAAACTACTGAAATTCTGTCTTGTATGCTCGTGCTTTAAAAAAGTTTTGCAGTATTACCAAAACAGTGGCTGCCAGACTTCCTAACAGATTATTGAATTAAGTTTTCTGTAAATTCTATTAATACGTTCACTTGAGAAGCTACTGGTAACTCACTCAAAAGGTTATTAGTAAGTAACTCTAGGTTGTAGGTAAAAATAAAAGCTTCTGAAATTGTGTGTTATTTGCTGTCAAAATGAAAGGAAGTCTTGGTTATCTGGATCTGTTCATGGCAGCGGTACAGTGGTTAAGCATTTGGCTGCTAACCAAGAGATTGGTAGTTCAAATCCACCAGCCACTCCTTGGAAACCCTATGGAGCAGTTGTACTCTGTCCTGTAGGGTTGCTTTGAGTTGGAATCAATTCAATGGCAAAGGGCTTTTTGTTTGTTTCCAGAAGACTGAGGTCCACTCAGAATCACTGCACTGAAGTGAAAGAAGATGCACAAAGATGTTTACTTATTGTCTATGCACAAAGCAATTTCTGAACAACATGCTGAGTGCTGTGGCTAGGGGTGTATGTTGGGGTTCAGTGAGGCCTAATAAAGAGCACCCCTGTTTCCCTCTAGAGTTCTGAACCAATTAAGAGATAATGAAGAAGTGAAAGAAATAGCCACCACCCATCTGTCAGTTTGTCATATTGTGGTGACTTGTGTGTAGCTATGATGCTATAAGCTATGGCAGTAGTATTTCAATTACCTGCAGGTTCATCCATGGTGGACAGGTTTCAGCAGGGCTTCCAGACTAAGACAGACTAGTAGGAAATGTCTGGAGATTTACTTGCAAAAATTAGCCAATGAAAATCTAATAGATCACAGCAGAGTATTTTTGAATGGGGTGCTGGAAGATGAACTCTCTAGGTTTGAAGGCACTATACATTAGCTGCAAGAAGGGACTCAAAATACCAATGATCATGAAGGTACCACAGCACTGGGAAACATATTGTTTTGTTATATATAAGGTCACCATGAGTTTGAACCAATTTGATGGCAACTAACAACAACAACAAAAGAGATAGAGATTAAAATATTAACATTGTTATTGATTAATCTGATATGGAGAACTGGGGAATGAGACATACTTATGCACCAAGGCAAAAGCAGCCCTGGACAGAGATAGGCCTTTCCCAGGAGTGCAGAGAATTCTCTTATGGCATGAGGGAACAGGAGGAATATATGTTCTCTGAGAGCAGTTGGCTCCCATGAGTGAAGGAAGAAAGAGCAAGTTTACTCCAAGTCGCTCCATCTCCCATGTGGAGGAGTAAGTGGGAGTAGAGAGAAGTTGACAGTGTCATACTAGTGGAACTCCCTCCACAGGGAAGGAAACTTCAGTCCTGGGGAAAAAGCTTTGCCTGCCCTTACAAAATACATTTGGTATTTATCCTCTGGCAGTACAAAGAAAGGGCGAACCTAATTACCTAACCAGAAACAGGAGAAAGCACTCTCAAAAAGGTAAGGTGTGCTGAGTCTGTAGGAAAACTAGAGGTTAGCCAAATGGAGGTTGGGAGGGAAGAGTGCTTTAGACCCACGATCAGCAAACTATAGCCTGCAGTCCAAACCTGGCCCATTAGATGTTTTTGTAAATAAAGATTTATCGGAACATAACAATGCTCATTCATTTGCATATTGTCTATGGCTATTTTTGTGCCACATTGGCAGAGACTATATGGCCCACAAAACCTAAAATATTTACTATCTCATTTTTTGCAGAAAAAGTTTGCTGACATCTGTTCTAGGCATGTATAAAAGAGAATGATGGTGTTCTGGGAGTGTGAGGTTGGGGACTATAAGTGGTTCGATAGTGTTGGACCATGAAGCAGGAGTAGAGTGGTGGGGAGAATGGAAGGAGGGGTTAGAATATTGCAAGATACTGGCATGTCCAGCACTGGCAAATGTCATAGAAACCCGGCAAAAATGACAAAACAGATGGACCACTGGTTCTCTAGAACTTTGCAGTCGTCTATTATATAGAGCATGATGCAGGCAGAGGGGCTAACTTCATTAACTACATGTAGACAAATGAACACTTAACAAATTATATATATATATATATATATATCTCAAGGAAATGGCTCACATGGTTGTAGAGGCTGGCAAGTCCCAAGTCTGTGGGTCAGGCATGAGACTGGAGGCTTTTGTTGACTCATGTAGTCACAGGGGCTGACAAACCCAAGTTTGGCAGGTCAGACGGCAGGCCAATGGCTCACTGGCTGCAGAGTCTGACAAATCCAAGATTGGCAGGTAAGATGGCAGGCTGCTGGCTCATAGGCTGTGGAAAATGATGACTCCCAAGATTGGCAGGCAATACGGCAGGCCACTGGTGCTCAAGTTGCAAACACCAGAGTTCAGATGATGACAGGCCTAATGCAGGATCCAGAGCAAGTGAGCGAGCTTTGCCAGAACATTCATATGTGTGTGCATCTATCTATCTATCTGTCTGTCTGTCTGTCTGTCTATCTGTCTATCTATCTGTCTATCTGTCTGTCTGTCTGTCTGTATTGGATGCAGGCCACACCCGCGAGGGAACTCCTCTTACAACTGATTGGCTGATCACATCAGGTCACATCATGGAGGATGACTACATCATCACATAAGTGTCAAATTGCATCATTACATAACTGCCAAACTACATCATTACGTAACTGCCAAACTCTGACTTTGCATAACTGCCAAACCACTGAGAATCATGGCCCAGTCAAGTTAACACACAACCTTAATCATCACACTCCACCTCTTGTCAACTTGGAATCTGTACACATCTCCTTAATCATACACAATCTGTAAATAAAGACAACTAGAAAGTCGTACTTGTGCCTAACATAATCTAACATGCATACAAACGGAAACACCCTATCCTCATTTACACCTTATGTTCTGTAAGTGAAGAAAACAAAAATGTTTGATGGGTACATGTAAGAAAGAAATATCATAGCAATTACAGTCCTCATTTTTGCAACTGGTCACGTGGTTGTAACTGATATTTAGAACTACCTTCTTCCACCACCCATTCTGTATTCCTTTTGCCCTTAGCAAACACCTCAGCTGGTTATGGTTCTTTGCTTGGTGGGGTGACCCAAACCTTCATTCCTGAAGGACCAGTAGTAGTCATGTCAGAATTGGGCTGCTGTAGTTTTCCACTGACTTTAATCACAGGACATGGTAGTACTAAGAGACGTCTTTAGGGAGTTCCTGTATTCCAGACATATTCTTCTTTACTTCCATTATGCAACACCAATCCAACTTTCCCTTGGTAGTCAGGATCAATCACACCAGCCATTATGGTGACTCCCTTCTTTGCCTGTTGATCCAGAGGCATGAGAGGCCAAAGTGGCTGAGTGGTATTCTTAACTTCCAGGTGTCTCCAGGTGGGAGCGTTCCTCCCTTTGGAACTAAGACTCAGTGTTGGTCTCTGCTGCTGACAGATTGGACACTTAGCAGTGGCTGTAACCAAGTTGGCCTCGGTAAGTGGAAGTCCATGTTTCTGAGCCCATGTGTCTTAGTTATCTAGTGCTGCTACAACAGAAATACCACAAGTGGATGGCTTTAACAAAGAGAAATTTATTCTTTCATAGTCTAGTGGGCTACAAGTCCAAATTCATAGCATCAACTCCAGAGGAAGGCTTTCTCTCTCTGTTGGCTCTGGAGGACTGTCCTTGTCATCAATCTTCCCTTGGTTGAGGAGCTTCTCAGGCACAGGGACCCCGGGTCCAAAGGACATACTCTGCTCCCAGTGCTGGTTTCTTGGTGGTATGAGGTCCCCATGTCTCTCTGTTCACTTCTCTCTTTTGTATCTCAAAAGAGATGGGCTGAACAGACAATCTAATCTTGTAGATTGAGTTATGCCCATTAACATAACTGCCACTAACCCCATTTCATTAACATCATAGATATAGGATTTACAACACATAGAAAAATCACATCAGATGACAAAATGGTGGACAATCATACAACACTGGGAATCATGGCCTAGTCAAATTGATAGACACATTCTTGGGGGACGCAATTCAATCCATAATACCATGCATAACCATGGTCGTTTTGTTCATGAGCCCATTGGGCAATAATGGAAGTTGCTGGAGAAAAAGGATGGTTGGTTTCCACAGAATGAGTCGTTCTATCCACTTGATTGTTAAAATCTTCCTCTGCTGAGGTCATCCTTTGGTGAGCATTCACATGAGGTACAAATATCTTCACTTCTTTGACCCATTCAGAGAAGTCTATCTACATACCTCTTCTTCATACTTCCTTGTCACCAATTTTCAAATCATGCTCCTTCCAAGTCCCTGACCCTCCAAACTATTGGCCACAGCCCATGAATCAGTATACAGTTGCACATCTTGTCATTTCTCCTTCAAAGCAAAGTAAATAACCAGGTGCACTGCCAGAAGTTCTGCTTATTGGGAGAATTTATCTTACCACTGTCTTTCAGGGAGATCTCAGAAAAGGGCTATGGTATTGCCACTGTCCACTTTTGAGTGTTGCCTGCATATCGTGCAGAACTATCTGTAAACTAAGTACAAATTTTCTTTTCCTCAGTACAACTGATCATAAGGAACTCCCCATGAGGCCATAGGTGAGACTGGAGAGGGAAGGTAATATGACAGAATTGGAAATGGTGGACATGAGGGCCACTTCCTCATGCAACTTACTTGTGCCTTCAGGTCCTGCTCAGGCCTGATCTCATAAATACCACTTTCATTTAATGATGGAATGCTGCTGTGCACGTCCAACTTTATGACTCTGTGTGTCAGACGACACCTAGTTCATGATGGGAAGCTCAGGCCACATGGCACCTTGGTGGCCTATAGTTAAGCCTTTGGGCTCTACTAAGGCCCAGTAATGAGCCAAAATGTGCTTCTCAAAAGGACAGTAGTTATCTGCAGAGGATAGCAGGGCTTTGCTTCAAAATCCTAAGGGTCTGTGCTGTGATTCACCAGTAGGGTCCTGCTAAAGACTCCAAATAGCATCTCTATCTGCCACTGACACTTCAAGCAGCATTGGATGAGCTGGATCGTATGGCCCAATTGGCAGAGCCACTTGCACAGAAGCCTGTACCTGTTACAGAGCTTTCACTTGTTCTGGCCACACTCAAAACTAGCAACTTTTTGAGCCACTTGATAAATAGGGTGGAGAAGCACACCCAAATGAGGAATATGTTGCCTCCAAAACACAAAGAGGCCCACCATACATTATGCCTCCTTTTTAGTTGTAGGACGGGCCAATGTAACAACTTATCCTTCACTTTAGAAATAATATCTTGACATACCCCAAACTTCTGGACTCCTAGAGATTTCACTGAGGTGGAAGAAGCCAGAATTTTTTGTGGGATTCATTTACCACCTTCTAGCATACAAATAGTGCCCTGGTGGCACAGTGGTTAAGAGCTCAGCTGCTAACCAAAAGGTCAGCAGTTTGAATCCACCAGCTGCTCCTTGAAAACCCTATGGTGAAGTTCTCTGTTCTGTAACATCGCTATGAGTCAAAATCAACTTGATGGCAATGGGTTTGATTTTTGGTTTTAGCATGCAAATGTTTTACCAGTAAGTCCAGAGTCATTGACATTTCTGCCTTACTAGATCTAATCAGAATAATATCATCAATGTAATGGACCAGTGTGACATCTTATGGAAGGGAAAGGCAATCAAGGCCCCTGAGGACTAAATTAAGACATAGAGTTGAAGAACTGATATAATTCTGAGGTAAGCAACTGAAGATGTATTGCAGGCCTTGCCAGCTGAAGGCAAACTGCTTATGGTAGTCCTTCAAAATGGGAATTGAGAAAAAGGCATTGGCCAGATCAGTAGCTGCATACCAACTACTGGGAAGTGTATTAATTTGCTCAAGCAATGAAACTGCATCTGGAACGGCAGCTGCAATTGGAGTCATCACTTGGTTAAGTTTATGATAATCCACTGTCATTCTCCAAGATAAATTTTTTGTTTTTTTGCACAGGTCAAATAGGGGAGTTGAATGGGGATGTGGTGAGGATAATTGACCCTGCATCCTTCAAGCCCTTGATGGTGGCAGTAATCTCTGCAATACCTCCAGGAATGTGGTATTGCTTTTGGTTTACTATTTTCTTAGGTAGGGGCAGTTCTAATGGCTTCCACTTGGCTTTTCCTGCTGTAATAGCCCTTATTTTACCTATCAGAGATCCAATGTGGGGGTTGTGCCAGTTGCTGAATATATCTATTTCAATTATGCATTCTAGAACTGGGGAAGTCACTATAGGATGGGTTAAGGTACCCACTGGACCAACTGTGAGGCAGACCTGGGCTAAGACTCCATTAATAACCTGACCCCCATATGCTCCTACTCTGACTAGTAGGCCACAGTGACGTTTTGAGTCTCCTGGAATTAGTGTCAGTTCAGAGCCAGTATCCAGTAATTCCCAAAAAGTCTGATTATTTCCTTTTTGCCAGTGAACAGTCACTTGTAATAGGCCATATATCTCTGGGGAAGGCTGGGAGAATGATTAACAGTATAAATTTTTGGCAGTGTAGTGAGGTCCTTCCTCAAGGGGACTCGGTCTCCTTCATTCAAGGGGTTGTGGGCCTATAAACTGGCTTAAGTTTGGGAATTGATTGAAGAGCTGTGACTCTCTATTCTGGTGATTCATGTTAGACTGGCATTCACTTAACCTAGAATTCTTCTATTTGTATAGATCAAGTAAATATTTAGTAGAATTTCCATCTATTTCACTCCTAGGGACACCATGACTAAGTAGACAACACCATAAGTTCATAGTCAGGATATTCTGATTACTCCTTCGACTTCACTGTCCATTATGGTAACCACACCTACCTTGTCTTTTTTGATTGGGTGCTGCCACTTGGCCCCTACCATCACACGGTCCAATCAGCCTCATTGTAGTTAACCAAAACAAAAAACAAAAACAAACAAAAAAACAACCAAACCCACTGCTGTTTAGTTGATTTGATTCTGACTCAGTGTCTTAATTCAGTTAGGGAAGTTCCCACTGTCAAATCTGACTTACATAAAATAGCAATCACAGCAGCCTTCAAGGATACTGGGGCTCCCTTCACAAATTTGTTCCTTGTTATTGTGGTAAAAATATGTGTCTTCTGGGTACTCCTTATGTGGGTCTGTCAGTCTAACCTGATAAAATCCAGTCTAACATGCCAATTTCCCTAAGCCCTTAGATACCTTCTTCTACGTATACCAAGACACGTCTGGTACTTTAACTTGATTTAGTGTAGGCCACCATTGTAATCCTTGCTTCAGCGAACCAACCAAATAAATTACCAGGTTCTTTCCTAACCTCTTGAGCCAAAACATTGAATGAAGAATCTGTGTTCAGTGGGCCCATATCAATAAACTTAGACTTATCCATCTTTATGTTCCTTGCACCATTATTCCACACCCTTAATAGCCATTCCCACATGTTTTCCCCAGGTTTCTGTTTGTAAATAACAGAAAAGTCAAGCAGTTCTTATGGAGTCTAGCATACCTCCTCCTGGGTCACACTTTGCACTTCACCTTTTGAGGCTTGCTGGGACTTTTTATAGGTCTAGAATAAAAAATGAGTGGTGGGGATGGGATCTGGAAACATTCCACAATGCCTTGTAGAGCATCTACCCTAGATGATGCCCCAGGCAATTCTCAGATGCTGCCCCAGGTGATGACTCATACAAAGGCTTTTCAGACATAGCTGATGGGGGTGGAGGGGAACAATGGTTTTGCTGGGGTGGGTGGCTTAGTAGGCAAAATTGGAGTAATCTCTTCAGATGACAGTAAGAGGGCTGGTTCTTTTGGCAGGCTCAATTCAAAGGAATTTAGTGGCTCATTGTGCCCATCTTCCTGATTATCTGCCCAAATACCCTGATCTCAAGTTTCAGGATCCCATTTCTTCTCGATCAATGCCCTCACTTTAACTTCAGACATCATTTTGAGGCTGGGAATTCAATTGGTGTTGTAATTCAGCCACTCTTACAAGAGTCAGGGTTTGGTTTTCAGCAACATCAGCTCTGTTACTACAAGAAATAAAGTTTTCTTTCAGGACACATGTGGCAACTTTGAAACCTTTTATATGCTGGGACTCTGAAGCCCTGAGCTCATCCCTTTCTTTCACCACTTTGTCTAGTGAAAGTAGGACTAAGCAGCAAGCTTCCTTATGCTTCTCATTATGACAAAATTGTAGAAAGGTATCAAACATGTGATCACCCACAGCCCCACCTTTCACCAATACCTGATCTACTGGTGGTGATATTTTGCATATTTCTATTGTCACCACACGCCATGGATTAGCAGTGCCCTCTTTACTTCTGGAAACAGAATTATCAACATCTTTAAGACTTTTTTTTTTTTTTTTAAGACTAACCAGACTTGAGAACAAATTTAGAAAACTCATCTTACAATTTTGTTCCTCTAGAACCATTCTTAGTACCAAATGTCTTAGGTTGGGCTCCCCAGAGAAGCAAAACCAGTAAAGTGTGTGTATATATACATATACACACACATACATATATATCCGTTGCTGTTGTGTTGATTCCAACTTACCGCGACTCTGTAGGACAGAGTGGAACTACCCCATAGGGTTTCTAAGGAGTGGCTGGTGAATTTGAACTGCTGCCATTTTGATTAGCAGCTGTAGCTGTTAGCTGCTGTGCCATCAGGGCTCTCTCTCTCTATATATGTATTTATTTATATCAAGCAAATAACTCATGTGGTTGTAGAAGCTAGAATGTCCCAAGTTTGAGGGTCAGGCATCAGGCAGGAGGCTTCTCCTGACTCACGTAGCTGTAGGGGCTGGTGAAACCAGGATCAGCAGGTAAGATGGCAGGCTGCTGGTCACAGGCTGTGGAGGCCAATGAATCCCAAGATTGGCAAGCAATATGGTAGAATGCTGGTTCAAATTCTAAACACTGGAAGTTAGATGATGATAAGCCGAATGCAGTATCCAGAGCAAGCGAGTGAACTTTGCCAGAATGTCCATATATATATTGGATGCAGGCCACATCCCCAAGGACATTCCCCTTACAACTGATTGACTGATCACATCATGGGGTATGACTACATCATTATATAACTGCCAAACTACATCATTACATAACTGCCAAACCACTGAGAATCATGACCCAGCCAAGTTGACACACAATTCTAACCATCACTGATAGATAGAGAAATACAGAGATAGAGAGATAGATAGAGAGATAGATGATAGAGAGATAGCTAGCTAGCTGCTGTCAAGTAGACTTCAGCTCATGGTGACTTTACGTACAACAGAAGGGAAGGGTGCCCAGTCCTGTGCCATCCTTAAAATTGCTGGCTATTGTGGCAATCCATCTTACTTATGCTTGCTGTTGCTCTACTTCACCAAATATTATGTCCTACTCTAGCAATTGATCCCTCCTGATGGTGTGTCCAAAGAAAGCTAGTCAGACAATGTTCTGTTGTGATCTCTCTAAACTTCCCAAGTCCTCTTTACCCCAACCCTGCCCAAGAAACTGGCTGTGGCCTTTTTCCCCATCCTTTTCCTGCCTTCCCAGATGTATTCTCCAGTTACTCTGACACCCCCACCTCCAGTACTTTTATTTTTTTTCAGTTCCCATCTCCTATTCTTGTCTAATTTTTAGAAGTAGACACCAGGCCTTTCTTCCTAGTCTGTCTTAGTCTTGAAGCTGAAACCTGTCCACCATGGTTGACCCTGCTGGTATTTAAAATGCCAGTGGTATAGATTCTAGCATCATAAAAAAAAAAAAAAATCATAGCAACATGCAAATCACCACAGTATGACAAACCGAGAGATGGGTGGTGGACTTAACAAATAGAGCCCTAAAATCCATAAAGAATTTACATCATATACAATCCAAAAGATATATCTAGAAGAGGGAGTTGTGACAGTAACATGTTCAGAAAGAATGCATTGGTCATTTCTCTTCTAGTAGCTCGGGGGAGAGTTTCAGATGAGAGGCAAAATAGCAAGAGCTGTTGAGAGGGTATGAGAATGGGGAATTAGGAAGAGGAACAATATATTTCAGGCATAGGGATGCAATTCAGACTCTGAGTGGGAAGACTGAGTGGAGTGGACATTGAGTCTCTTTGCCTGGGAGAATGACTGAGGAGGGGAGGGCAGAAGAGAGGTGAGAAGGTGAAGAGCTGAAACAGAGAGGGACCAGGATCTTGAGACCAATCTTCTTAAAATAAGAAACCCACTCTACCTCCCAGCTGTTAGGACAAAAAAATCATTAATGTATGAGCATTCCTCTCCACCCCTACTCATTCTGCTTTCAAGGAAGATTATTTTTACTTTTTAGCTTCTGGGGTTTTAGTTTTGCTGCTCTGAATAATGGATGGAAAAGTGCTGAACTAGAAAGAATAGGAGATAGGAACTGAAAAAAAAATATTGGAGGTGGGAGTGGCAGAGTAACTGGAGAATACATCTGGGAAGGCAGGAAAAGGATGGGGAAAAAGACAACAGCCTGTTTCTTGGGCAGGGCTGAGGAAGAGAAGATTTGGGAAGTTTAGAGAGAGAAGGAGAGTCTTCGGGGGTAGCTGTGGGCATCTGAGGAAGGTGAATAAGATGACAGGAAATGACGGAATAAATGTGTTGCTATTGGATATGAATTGGATTCTGTTCCATGTTTTTCAACAGATTTAGTAAAGGTTAGGACTGTTGTCATCTAATTCTGAGCTGTCAAGCAGTTGTTTAGGTATGACTCTGTGCAGAGACTGGACCAATGGAAGTCTCTGTTTCTTGCTTTGTTGGTGTTTGGAGTCATGCTGGGTTCTGATACTTTTAGATGGGAAAGATCTAAAGTTCGTTCACTCAGGCCTCTGTGACTGTAATACATGCTATTTCTCTCTCTGGAATGTTCTCCTCTTGGCCCCCTGGTGAATTCCTACATGTATTTCTGCCACCACCAGTTGCTGTTGAGTCAGTTCGAACTCATGGGGACCCAATGTGTGTCAGACTAGAACGGTGCTCCACAGGGTTTTCAATGGCTGGTTTTTCAGAAGTAGATTGCCAGGCCTTTCTTCTCAGTTGTCTGTAGGGGGATTCAAACCCCCAACCTTTTGGTTAGCAGTGAAATGGATTAACCTTTTGTACCACTCAGGGACTCCATGTATCTTTCTAGACCAATTAAATTGGCCTCTTTGGAGCCTTTTCTGACCTTGGCCCACCTCCTCCTAGATAATGGTTAGACGTTTCCTCCAAGCCTGCACAGTACCCTGTGTGTCTTCATCACCACTTTCTAGAACACTGAGCACTGTCTCCCCACCCAGATGGTGAATTTCTTGAAGAAAGGGTTTTGTCTTATTTGTTTTTCAGATCTCCCGCACTGAGCACAACCCCTGGCACAGAATAGGTGCTTAATACATGCTTGTTCAATGAATGACTTAGGAGATACCATGAGTCAAAGAGTATTAGGTAAAGAAAGTATCTTTGACAGCAAGGTTGAAAATTGAGGAGAACCGGGAAAGTTAGCAAGTCTGAATACGGTAAATTTTGCTGGGGCAGGAGAATTCTAGCAGGACTGGGAGAGTTAGAGGAACAGAACAAGGAGAGCCACCTGGATACTACAGAGCTGCATTTCAGAAGACCAAACCAGGCTGAAGGATCAAGAAGGTAAGTTCTGCATGTCCTGTAGGCAATGCAGTCCAAAGATCAGGAGTCAGAGGGGAAGCTAGAACGGTTCTAGCAAGCCCAAGACATTGAAGGAAAGTTCTGAAACCATCACTGTTTGCCCATCTCTTTTACAGTCCCTTAAGTTTGTGAGTCGGCAGGGGCTTAACCTGTGCTTGAAGGCAGAGAGTAAGAGCACAGGCGAGCTCTCCTTGCTTCTCATTAAGGCAGATGCAGAGGATGTGTATATCTGGTAGCTTCTTACAAGGAAGTGGCAGTAATCTAGGTGAGAGCTGGGGTGAATAATAATGTTTTTATGGCTGCTTGGTCATCACATTGGCTATGTGATTGCTCGTCAGTGGACTTTTAGTTGCTCTCTATTTCTTCTAGTCTGTGGCTTATCCATTAATTGTTGTATAAGTGTCTTTCAAAGAACATATGTTTTTAATTTTGATGAAGTCCAATTAATTAATATTTATTTTATTTTGAATTATGATTTTGGTGTTGTATCTAAGAAATCTTTGCCTAACCTAAGGTCACAAAGATTTTTCTCGTATGTTTTATTCTAGAAGCTTTATAGTTCTAGGTTAGGTTTATTATCCATTTTGAGTTAATTATTGTATGTAATGTAAGGTATATATCTAACTTTTTTAAAAAATATGATTATCCAGTTGTTCTAGAACCAATCGTTGAAAAGACTATCTTTTCTTCACTGAATTGCCTTTGTACCTTTGTCAAAAATCATTTTTCCATATACTTATGGGTCCATTCTAGGATTCTTCATCCTGTTCCATTAGTCTATTTGTCTGTCTTTATGCCAATACCACTGTATTGATGTAAACAGTCTTGATTACTGTAGAGTTATAATAAGACTTGAGATTAGATGGTGTTAGTCCTCCAACTTTGTTCTTTTTCATTTGAGTTGTTTTGGCTACTATGTCCCTTACATTTCATATGAATTTTAGAATCAGTTTGCTGATTTCTAGAGTTTTAATTAGAATTGCCTTGAATCTCTAGATCAATTTGGAGAGAAATAATATTTTAATATTATTAAGTCTTCTGACTCATGAATATGGTTTTTACTTAGGTCTTTTAAAATTTGTCTCAGCAATGTTTTGTCTTTTTCAGTCTTCAGGTTTTGCACATCTTTTGTCAGAGTAACCTCTAAGTACTTCATGTTTTTGATGGTATCGAAAATAAAGTCTTTTTTTCAATTTTCAATTCTTTGTTGGTTGTATATGGAAATACAATTGGTTTTTGTATATTGATCTTGAATCATGTACCCTTGCTAAATTCACTTATTAGTTCTAGTAGATTTTTTAAGGAGCGAATCATTTTTTAATTAGTGAACTGGACAGTTGCATGTCCATAGGTGAAAAGTTTGCCTTCCCCAGCGTCATTCTGAAGTTGTCTTTTTAAGCTGGTCAAGGATGCCCTCCATGTTCCGGAAATAGCTTTGTGATGCTTCTTTCAAAAGAAAAGATCTTTCATGAAGAATGGGTTGTCGCAAAATCTTGGTGAATAAATTACTCCCAGACCAGGGTCAGCGTAGGGGAGGGGTATGTTAATGACATCTAGTCATGGGCAAGAATAATGATGATTTGAAGTAACATGAAAAGTATGTCCAATGACACTTCCACATGCCAAATGGCAGATAGGTCTGCAGGAGATAGCATGTCACTCTTCCAGATAGCTGTAGGCATGGGATGAGGGAAAAAAACTTCTGTGTCACACCAGTGGTTTTTGTCCCCATGGTGAGAACGCTTTTCTATATCAACCTAAAAGGAAGGGCTGAAATGAAAAGAGTGTTGGCTATGTTTACATGATACAAATATCTAGATAATAAGTTGAAATTTTTCCTACAGCCTCGGAAATTTTATTTGAGTTCCTGGATTATTGATACCCTGTAGGTAAGATGAGTTGTTGGGTTGACTGTCTGTTTTTAGCTGCTTATTTCATGTCACAGAGGCACAATTGTTATAAAATAAAAAACAGCAGGCTGTGACAACAGATTGGTTATGCCAAGAGAAGGATTGAAATGAGTCAAATATAAATCCAGTGTTGTTTTTCTTTTTTTTGTAAGAGTTGGGTAATGTTGTCTGCAGTGGAAAGAAAGCCTGGCACAGCATGGAGATATACAGATAAGACTTACATTAAATTTATCTAGGCATTTAGTTTTAGGGGAGAGATTTCAGGAGTGACTGAATGATTAATGTTCCAAGTCTGTTTTATAAAGTCCCTTTGTTTCAAGGAGATCCTTTGGGGGGCGCTATGGAGGGCAAAGATGATGAATAAGTCAAGCGGACATAGATTTCCATTCACCATCCTTCTTCATCCCACCCCAACTTCTCCATTCAACCAGAGCATCCTCTCTTTAAAAAAACAAACAAAAAACAATTATATATTAGAATTCCACATAAGAATTTGTTTTCTAAAAACTTTTTTGTGGGGGTCTGTGTTTGAAAACCACTGGACTAGATCAATGAAAGCGATCAATGGTGAATGCCTTCCTTAGAAACAAGGGGTACAAGTGTCAAACAGAACTTGTGCCCTTAGCCAAAGTTGAAAGAAGTCACTTTCTTCCTAGCACCAGGTCCTGCTGAAGTGACAAGTTAGTGATAGCCTGATATACAGTTGCCAAATATTGCATGGGATATACTTATACTAAAAATTATTCATTGCTTATCTGAAATTTAGATATAACTGGGTGTCCTGTATTTTTATCTGCTAAAGCTGCCAACTCTACCCAATGAATAATTTATAACAAAATAGTGAATGAATTCTTCAGTATGGTGGCTTTGCTGAACATTGATGAAAAATTTGCAAATCTTGGCTACGTGCATTATTGTACATTAATCCTTCTGCTTGCCATGCACAGCTTTCCCCAGCAGTCAGCAGCCCTTCCTTGCTGGTGTGTGGACAGGGAACAGGCACTGTCAGTGTCTTTTTAGGCCTGAAGGGCCTTGCTCTCTCCCAGGACATTGGAGACAGATTAGTTCAGGTTCTGCCATTGAGCTGGTTTTTTCCAATTCTTGGTTTTGTTTTTAAACATCATGCCTTCTTTGAAATTTCAAGTTGCAAGCTATGATTAGAATCCCAGTGATGTCTTGGAGTACTTCATCAATATCACATGCTTTTTTTCCCCTCAGAGATAGTTCTTAAAATCATTTTTGTTGCCTTTGTCCCTTTTCCCCACAAACCTTAGTTTATTTTGCATGTTATCTTGCCAAGTACTAGGTTAATGCTCCTAGAAACAGTTTGACCTGGATCTGTATCTCTCTTCCCTTCTATCCTAAATGCTCTTTACAGTTCTGAACTTATCAGAGAACCCGCTGGGCAGCTGCATTGGCTTTTTAGATGCCTCTTGCTTGTCGTTATAAGAAAGCTTTCTTGACAGTAAAATTAAATCCATGTCCTGGACAATTCATCATGTGAATATTAATGGTTAATAACCATCTTTTGTTACATGCTAAGTACTTTACATTTATCATCTCATTTAATTCTCATAACCCTATGAAGTATGTGTTATATTCCCGCTTTACAGAAGGGGAAACTAAGACACGGAGAGGTAAAGTAACTTGCCCAAGGTCGCACAGCTGGTAATTTATGTAGCTGGGATATGGACCCATGTCTTTTCTGATTTCAAAATCATCTGTCATAGTTGTTGTGTTATACTCTGTAAACAAGGCTCTGTCGATCTGGCTTTAGTGAATTTTGTGCAATAATAATCTAATGGAGTGAGTGCCCATATTAAACTCATTCCAATAATAAAAGAAATTGTGTGCTTCCTGCATTGTGGGTAGAAGATAGCTAGACTCTTCCTGGTAGGTTTGCTCTTCCAATGAAAGTGATTTTTCTTTAGTGACTCTTATTCTTCACCTGCCCAGAAGAGTTAGCCACTTAAGTCAATGCCGTATCTATTCCACCACCGGATGAGAAAATGGAGAATATATACGTGTTTATTTATGACATTTCTTTCCTCCTGCCGAGTTTATTTGCCTTTGCAGGAGCTGAATGTTGGCATTCTTTCATCTCCAGATCCCTCATCCTGGAACCTGATTTCTAGCAATGTGTTAATTTTAGTACCATTTTACTTCATTAAAATAACTGGCAAGTTCCTTGAGTTCATCACAATGGGATTTTACCTATTTTTAACTATGTAAAACTTATGTGGTGATGCTATTTTTACTTGGAAAATAATTCTCTGTAAGTTATTTCTAAAAAAATATATTTCCTGTAAAGTTGGTCCATTTAACTACTTTCAATTCATGGTGGAGAGAAAGTCAAAGTCTTAGAGAAGTTAAATAATCTGTAAGAGGTTTCCCAATGCCCCGTCCAAGCTCCTGTCTCAATTCAGTGTCAGGACGTGCTGTTGTCACTCTGCCCTTGGCAACAAAAATGATTCAACCCTGCAACGTCTGAACTCCCAGCCCTGCATTCTACTTACAGCAGTTCATTGTCCTTTATAGTGTGAAAGACCTAATCACCATGACTTATATCTGTAATCAGACTTCCCCTGTTGTTGCTTTTGTTAGGTGCCATCTAGTTGATTCTGACTCATAGCGACCCCACATACAACAGAACGAAACACTGCCTGGTTCTGCACCATCCTTACAATTGTTGTTATGCTTAAGCCCATTGTTGCAGCCACTGTGTCAATCCATTTCGTCGAGGGTCTTCCTCTTTTTCTCTGACCCTCTACTTTACCAAGCATGATGTCCTTTTCCAGGAATTGATCCCTCTTGATAACATGTCCAAAGTATGTGAGACAGAGTCTCAGTATCCTTGCTTCTAAGGAGAATTCTGGTTGTGCTTCTTCCAAGACAGATTTGTTCCTTCTTTTGGCAGCCCATGGTATATTCAATATTCTTCCCCAACACCACAATTTAAAGGCATCAATTCTTCTTCGGTCTTCCTTATTGATTGTCCAGCTTTCACATGCATATGAGATGGTTGAAAACACAATGTCTTAGGTCAGGTACACCTTAGTCTTCAAGATGACACCTTTGCTTTTGAACACTTTAAAGAAGTCTTTTGCAGCAGATTTGCCCAGTGCAATGGGTCTTTTGATTTCTGGACTGCTGCTTCCATGGGTGTTGATTGTGGATCTAAGTAAAATGAAATCCGTGAAACTTCAATCTTTTCTCCATTTATCATGGTGTTGCTTATTGGTCCAGTTGTGAGGATTTTTGTTTTCTTTATGTTGAGGTGTAATCCATACTGAAGGCTGTGGTCATTGATCCTCATCAGTAGGTGCTTTAAGTCCTCTTCATTTTCATCAAGCAAGATTGTGTCATCTGCATAATGCAGGCTGTAAATGAGTCTTCCCCCGGTATTGATGCCCCGTTCTTCTTCATATAGTCCAGCTTCTCATATTATTTGCTCAGCATACAGATTGAATAGGTATGGTGAACGGATACAACCCTGACGCACACCTTTATTGATTTGAAAGCATGTGGTATCCCATCGTTCTGTTCAAACAACTGCCTCTTGGTCTATGTACAGGTTTTTCATGAGCACAGTTGAGTGTTCAGGAATTCCCATTCTTTGCAATGTTCTCCATAATTTGTTATGATCCACACAGTCAAATGCCTTTGCATAGCCAGTAAACCCCAGGTAAATATCTTTCTGGTATTCTCTGCTTTCAGCCATGATCCATCTGACATCAGCAATGATATCCCTGGTTGCACATCCTCTTCTGAAACCAGCCTGAATTTCTGGCAGTTCCCTGTCAATACATTGCTGCAGCTGCTTTTGGATGATCTTCAGCAAAATTTTACTTGTGTGTGATATTAATGATATTGCTCGATAATTTCCACTTTAGTTGGATCACCTTTCTTGGGAATATGCATAAATATGGATCTCTTCTGGTCTATTGGCCAGGTACCTCTCTTCCAAATTTCTTGGCATAGACGAGTGAGCACCTCCAGCACTGCATCAGTTTGCCGAAACACCTCAGTTGGTATTCCGCCAGTTCCTGAAGCCTTGTTTTTCACCAATGCCTTCAGTGTAGCTTGGACTTCTTCCTTCAGTACCATCAGTTCCTAATCATATGCTACCTGCTGAAATGGTTGATCGTCAACCAATTCTTTTTGGTATAGTGACTCTGTATTCCTTCCATCTTCTTTTGATGCTTCCTGCATCCTTTAATATTTTCCCCGTAGAATCCTTCAGCATTGCAACTCCAGGCTTGAATTTTTTCTTCAGTTCTCTCAGCTTGAGACATGCCAAACGTATTCTTCACTTTTGGTTTTCCACCTCCAGGTCTTTGCATGTGTCATTATACTTTACTTTGTCTTCTCGAGCTGCCCTTTGAAATCTTCTGTTCAGCTTTTTCACTTCATTTCTTCCTTTCACTTTAGCTATTGATGTTCAAGAGCAAGTTTTAGAGTCTCTTCTTACATCCATTTTAGTCTTTTCTTTCTTTCCTGTCTTTTTAATAATAGTTTGCTTCCTTCTTGTATGATTTCCTTGATGTCATTCCATAACTTGTCTGGTCTTTGGTCATTAGTGTTCAATGCACCAAATCTATTCTTTGGATGGTCTCTAAATTCAGATGGGATATACTCAAGGTCATACTTTGGCCCTCATGGACTTGTTCTAATTTTCTTCAGTTTAAGCTTGAACTTGCATATGAGCAATTGATGGTCTGTTCTGCCGTCAGCCCCTGGCCTTGTTCTGATTGATGATCTTGAGCTTTTCCATCATCTTTTTACACAGATGTAGCCGATTTGATTCCTGTGTATTCCATCTGGTGAGGTCCATGTGTATAGTTGCTGTTGATGTTGGTGAGAAAGGTATCTGTGATGAAGACGTCATTGGTCTTGCAAAATTCTGTGGTGCCATCTCTGGCTTCATTTCTATAACCAAGGCCATATTTTCTAACTACCAATCCTTCTTGTTTCCAACTTTCCAATTCCAATCACCAGTAATTATCAATGCATCCTCCTTGCATGTTCGATCAATTTCATACTGCAGAAGTTGGTAAAAATCTTCAGTTTCTTCACCTTTGGCCTTAGTGTTTGGTGCGTAAATTTGAATAATAGTGGTATTAACTGGTCTTCCTTGTAGGCATGTGGATATTATCCCATCACTGACAACATTGTACTTCAGGATAGATCTTGAAATGTTCTTTTTGACAATGGATGAATGCAATGCCATTCCTCTTCAAGTTGTCATTGCTGGCATAGTAGACCATATGGTGTCTGATTCAAAATGGCCAATACCAGTCCATTTCAGCTCACTAATGCCTAGGATATTGACGTTTATGTGTTCCGTTTCATTTTGATGATTTCCAATTTTCCTAGGTTCATACTTTGTACCTTCCATGTTCTGATTATTAATAGATGTTTGCAGCTGTTCTTCTCATTTTGAATTGTGCCACATCAGCAAATGAAGATCCCAAAAGCTTTAGTCCATCCATGTCATTATAGTCCATTCTACTTCGAGGAGGCAGCTCTTCCCCATTTGTCTTTTGAGTGCCTTCCAACCTGAGGGGCTTATCTTCCGGCACTATATCAGACAATGTTCTACTGCTATTCATAAAGTTTTCACTGGCTAATTCCTTTCGGAAGTAGACCGCCAGGTCCTTCTTCCTAGTTTGTCTTAGTCTGGAAGCTCAGCTGAAACCTGTCTACCATGGGTGACCCTGCTTGTATTTGAATATCAGTGGCATAGTTTCTAGCATCCAGCAATACACAAGCCCACACAGTACAACAAACTGACAGATGTGTGGAGGCCCCCTTTCATCAAGAAGTCTGCTGAACTGTCAACTTGGTTTTGCTCTGCTTCTTTCATTGCTTCTCTCAATGCCCACTCTACTTATGAATGGCTTCGTGCACAATGTCTGTGTGGGGTTCATGAGGTGTCATGTCTCTCCTCTACTCACCACCCGACAGTGACAGTACTCCCATATTGTCTCCTTGTATTCCCAGCACTGCTGGGTCTGGGTGATTTCTTTGCATCACCATTCTTTCTGCTGGAGTGGCTTCATCAACAACACTTTATGTCCTTGTGCTTTATGAAACACAGTATGTCAGCCGTGGTTGTGAGTTGTGTTTCCAGACATTAGTTAATAGTAACAGAATATCAAAGTTTGTATACAACTTACACGAAAAAGTCAGAACGGATTCAAGTTTATCTTATGATAACCTGACTTCACTCATCTGCACTCTGCTATGCTTTCTTGAGTGGGAGAGGAATGGTGGTGCATGATGGGAATTATGTGTAACCCAGTGAATGCTTTTGTGTGTGAATGCCCTTGGTTTTATTTGTTGTTGTGAGGGAGGGGAAAAAAAGAGGTTTAGAACCACTGGAGAGTTGTGATGCTTAAGAAACAGAGGTAAAAATCAGTCTCTGCCTTCATAGAGTTAACAGTTCAGATGAAAAGACAGGACATATTTATACTGTTAAAAGGTGTATAAGAACACAGGTTAGGATATGTGGGAGCTAGATGTGTGGTACAGTTTGTGCTAGAGCTTAATGGTGGAATTCTATAGGCTGAGGAGGAAGATGAGCTGTGACATGAGGGTAGTGCTCAAAAATATTCTTGGGGAAATCCCTAAATGGGCCCTGAGGCTTCTGGCATGGCCATTGTCCTGGATCTTCTGTTTGCTCCTCCAAATCTGTGTTCAACTCCCCTCCATTCTGTTCTAGGCTGGAGGCTGACTTGTATGGACCACATCAATGAGTTCTGTGCCCTCTGGCTTCTAGTTGGGTTTGGCCAGAGGGAAGTTTCAGTAGGAGATCAGAGTGGGGGAGTGGAATAGGTCAGGGTATTTATTCTTCTGGTTCACTCCCTGTAAGCTCACCTGGAATTGGCTGTGGATGTCAAGGAGGGTCACTCATCCTCTTAGGCCTCCAACTCTAGAAAATACTCTTCCTTCCTTAGGTCTAGGGTGATGACCTAAGGCTGGTACTAAGCCTGGGGTTACTGTGCTCTCACTTGTAAATAAACCTTTTTTGAATAACCTTAGTTTAGGTGGGTCATCTGTTTCTTCTTGGGACCTTGACCCAACACTGACTAATACAGTTGTGTAAAAAATTTTCCTATTAATGGGAACAGATGAGACCTACAGATTATGGCTTTCTTTCACCAGTTAGATGTGCAAGTTTTCTGCACCCCTTGCAAAAAGATAAGCTTGATATCTGTACCAAAAGAGAATGAGTACCATTCCTAAATCCCCACCTTCCCCCCACCCCCACCATTTAAAGTCCCTTTAGGAATCTGCTTACTTATCCTTGTTGAGGCATATATTGCCTTCGATGGCTCAAGGAGTAACTGGCCCTTGGTATTCTAAATAAGTAGGTTGACAATATAATTTATTTTCCAGAGTGGAACACCTTTGAAAGTATAATTACTCTCAGAATACACAGGGACAATAGGTGTAAACCAGGATTTTTTGGAGGCAATTGTGGCTGAACGGTTATTCTTACAAATAAAATAAAGGGATATTATAATTGGCTTTCATTAATTTCAGCTCATAACTCTGCCTCAGAGGAAGAGAAGAGCACCACCTTCTGTTTGCTAGGACCACCCTCCTGGTCATCTTCTGAGGGCCCTGTTGAGCTGCAGGCAAGACTCCTGTTGCCTGTGCCCATTGCTGAATGAGGAAGTCCAGCTCATGGGCTCAGGGACATTTGAATGACTGAAATTCTCATCTCTGGGCAGAGGCTGGGTGGCAGTATGAATAATATCTGGGCACTTCCTACTATTGCCTTTAATAGGGAGTTAAGGGTCTTCAAATTCTATCTCACTGTGATCAAAAGAATCAAATATGGTTTGAGCCAGGGAAGAAAGTGATTCGAAGTCTGGCAGGCCCACAATAGATGAGAAAGATGCAGGTCCTCAGAGAGGGAGAGCAAGGGCACCCCAATCAGGATTAGCCACATAAGTTGAGGCCAAATGTGAGGGTGCCAGTTGCTATAGAAAGCACTTAAAAGATCTGAGCCACATCACCAATGCATTCGTGTGCTTGCAGGGCCAGTCTTATTTAGAGGGTTACATCTTCTTCATAAACCTTTCATCAGCTAAAAATGTGAAGAGATGCATCAAAACACCAGACCTCCCCGGTAGCTGGGTGTGTGCATGGAAGCTGATTCTTCTCATTTGGCTTTGTGCTGTTCACTCAGGTGCAGTATTTGGGATTATCTAGCCAATTACTACACTGGTACTCTGGCCTCCCCTCAAGGGATTTCCCTTTAGACTCTCCAATAGAAACAGTTTGTGTTCCCTAGAAGAACACTTTGGTCATCATTTGGGCAACACTCACTTGTAATTTGTGCCAGGGTTTGTATTTATTTCTACAGCTTGTACATACCCTTTTCTCCTTGTTGTCTTAGCACTTGGTGTTCTTGGTGGTAATTTGTGGGGAGCACTTTGAATCATGCTCTCCAGTCTGGTGACCATCATTTTTACTTTTGAAAACAAAGGTGTGTTTTGCAGTGGGGAATTCTTCATATGCATTCATGAATTTGTGTATGTGCATTTTAATTTCGTGAAAGATTGGGGAGCTTCTGTGGTTTGTTGGAAAATCTCTTCCAGGATGAAGAGATATTTTTATCAGAAACTTCTAGCATTTGGGGCCTATTTATTATTTACTATGACTCACATTGACAATTAGTTGAGTTTTAAGTATGCAACGTAGATAACGGGTAATTCCCTCAGTGATAAATTATGCCTACAACTCTAAAAGCTGCCATGAGGCAAAAGGCTGTGGTTGAGATTATAGGCCTAGTGGCTTGGCTCTTCTTACGTATGATTCACTTATAGAGGTTAGATAAGTGAGCACATGCTTTCAATTCAATTATTCAGTACTTGTGAGGCCTCTGTGGAGATAGAAGTCCTTGGGTGGTGCAAAGGGTTTGTGCTCAGACCAAAAGGTCGGTAGTTCAAGTCCACCAGCTGCCCCTTGGAAACCCTATGGGGCAGTTCTATTCTCTTGTAGGGTTGCTATGAGCCAGAATCGATTCAATAGCAATGTGTTAGTGGGTAACTGACTACAAGGTTGGCAGTTCGAATCCACCTAACAGCACTGTGGAAGAAAGACCTAGTGATCTACTTCCATAAGAGTACAACCAAGAAAACCCTGTGGAGCACAGTTCTACTCTGAAACACATGAGTTTGCAGTGAGTCAGAATTAATTTGATGACAACAGTTTTTTGGTTTATATATGAAGATAGTATATGAATCAAGATTAAATAAACATGAACACCTATGTATAAATTGGCGTCTCTTAGGTTTTCTCTCAGTTCTACTTGCAGACTTTTTTTTTTTTTTTAATCTCTTCCTAGAATTACAGAGCTTTCCAGGAGGCCTTGATTTTTTTGTTGTTGTTGCTTGTTTGTGCTTTTGGAGCCTTCACTGAAACGTTGGTGCAACTCAGGAAAGCTGGACATCATTATACACACCATTCTAGATGAATTTTAACATGTAAACAAAAAAAAGAACCACAAACAAAGTCAGGAGAGGTATGATAGTTTAGAAAAAAAAAAATTGTAACATGCATGGCAAAAGAAGTATAATATGCAAGTAGGGTTAAGACTCAAGGAGAAAAACAAGTGACCTTCTCCTGGTAATTGGTCAAAAATATGAATAGGCAATTCAGAGAAGAGCAAAATCTAAATGTCCAGCTAGTAAATTTATGAAAAGTTGCTCAAATTTACCAGTGTCCAGAAAAACTCCAATTAAGGTAACAGTGTAATGTCATATTATGCACTTCAGATTGGCAAAGTTAAAAAGAATAATAACAGCTATTGCAGCAAAGTAGGCAGAAAGAAGGAATTTCTCATACTCTGCTGGTAGAAATGGAAATTGTTACAGCCTTTTTAAAAACACCTCAGCAACATCTGTGACAGTTTTAAATATATATACCCTTTAAACCATCAGGCCCTGCCGGGGAATCCAGCACCAAGATCTATGTAAAAGAATGTTTATGGTAATATTGTTCATAATTGCAACAAACAAAACAAAACTGGAAACAAATTTGAGTGACCAGCAAAAGGAAAATGGTTGAATTTATTATGACATATCTACACCATGAAGTATTACACAGCTATTAAGAGGGCTGACTTTGGGAGGGATTTCCATGAAGTATGGGAAAAGCAAGATGCAGAGAAGTGTGTATATAATATGGGAAATTTGAAGTGAACAGTTTGGATGAGAAGGGAGGGTAGGGAAGAGAGGAAGAGGCAGGCAAAAAAGAAAAAAACGCAATGCACTAAAGTAATTCATGGTGTGTGTGCACATAGATGTGTATGTAAAATAAATTGGAAAAAAAGGTAGAGTTTGATCTATATGGAGTCCCTGGGTGGTGCAAAGGGTTAACGTGCTTGGCTGCTAACAGAAAGGTTGGAGGTTCAAGTCTACTTGGAAGTGCCTTGGAAGAAAGACCTGGTGATCTACTTCCAAAAAAATTAGCCATTGAACACCCTATGGAACACAGTACTACTTTGACATTCATGGGGTTGCCATGAGTCAGAATCAACTAGATGGAAATTTGTTTTTTTGATGTAGATAATCTGAATTGTGGATACTTTGGAATTTAAGATTTAGGGTATGGAGTGGGTTCCACCTGAGGACAAAGAACAAGATGTGGCCATGGCCAAGGGTGACTAAAGGGAACCAGAAGTGAAAGCCTTTGGATCCCAGAAGGCCTGTGCAACATAGTGGTGGGGGAGTAAGAAGCTCTGATACTGTATGGTCTGTGTGGATCTGCTAGAAGCTGCTCAGGTTGAAGGCCCGACTTGAGAGTCTGCAAGGAGATTTTGAGTCAGATAGAGGAACAGATCCAAGCTGTGAGGGACATGAAGCTTATACAATTCTTCAAGAAAGAGAATCAAAATTATGAATATAAAATTAGGTATGAAAGAGCATTTATTTAGAATAAGAATCACAACATAATACATATTTTAAAAGTCTGACAAGTACCACAAACATCAAAAATACATTCTTCGGCTGTGTAATCTTTGATTGCCTTTTCATATGACAGCAAGTTTGTAATATATTTTTCATAGAGAAAAAAGGAAAGATAACTCAGTTTTTCTTCTAGTGTGGTTGAAATTTTTTTTTATTATTGATTTTTTAGAAAAGCTTCCTTCAGTGTCAGAATTTGTTAGGTTGATGTCACATATTTTTTTTAGGATTGTTATCAAATTTGGAAACACCTCTATCAAGGAGAAAACTTCTGTTTTCGCCAGGCGTTGGTGAAATCTAAATCCCCTGCTTATCTTTTAATAGGTCTGATAATTAGAAGAACATTCCACAGATTAGCTCCTGACTCTATATATTTCAAATCTTGTTTTTTCTCTGCCACCCAACATATGGGAACCCTGGTGGCATAGTGGTTAAGAGCTACAGCTGCTAACCAAAAGACTGGCAGTTCGAATCCACCAGGCGCTCCCTGGAAACTCATGGGCCAGTTCTACTCTGTCCCATAGGGTCACTATGGGTAGGAATTGACTCAATGGCAACGGGTTTTTTTTTTTTTTTTTTTAACCCAACGTATTTCTGGTGCTGGGTGCCGAAGGACGTGTTCATATTGTGATACGATGTCTCTTTCCCTGCACTTTTGTGTGGGTAACTGGCTGTAGGAGTGTTCCTGGAAGCCATTGCTCTAGCAGAATGGCTAACATTCATGTAACTCACACAGAAGCAACTGAGAACCACATAAACATATTCTACTTTTATACTAAGAGCCCTGGTGGTACAGTGGTAAGACCTATAGCTGCTAATCAAAAGATTGGCAGTTCAAATCCACCAGCCACTTCTTGGAAACCCTATGGGGTAGTTCTACCATGTCCTATATGGTCACTATGAATCAGAGTTGACTTGATGGCAATGGGTTTTTTGTTGTTTGTTTTTCTACTAAACACAAAACATATCCTCAACTCATCTTCCCCTTAACTGGATTCCCAAAAATGCTCATGGTCTGTCTAATACCCCTCAATAAAGATGAGAAGTTGAAGTTGAAAGAGACAACAATCTTAACCACTTCGGTTAAAATCACTTACTTTTGTAAATTTTACAAAAAGATCTGACCATGTTACTAGGTTTTTGCTAGGTCCCCTCCCAGGGTCTTGGAGCTTCAGCTTCCAATGGGCCCTGAAACTTAAGCTTCATTTACTGTTACGTTGTTTTTTCTTTTGCTGGTAACCTGCTTGGCCTTCTATGGAATACAGCATTAAGCTTGCTGTGTGTGTGCACGTGTGTGTGTATAGGATAGCAGTTCATATTTCCTGGCAAATTTTTAGTCACCCTGCAGCCTGGGTCCAAATAAATCAGCCTTGCTTTTCTGGCTTTGAATCATTTTTTTTTTTTTTTTAAACCCTGGAATCTCAATACAAGAGCATTAAACACTAAGACTGCAGTAATTTTAGAGTCAATGTCCTGAAAATGAGAAATTCCGATGCAATGAGGTACTGCACAACATCGTTTCCAGTCCCCTGCACCACCACTGAAGCTTTGCATACATTTTCCTCCTTCATTTTCATATGTATTATATTTATCATCAATCTTGTGGCAAGTTACAGAGCAGGGAGATTGGGTGACACGGTTCTCTGATAGGGAGATCAATCCATAAATGGTCCTTTTCTGCTCAGGGTGAAAACACTTGAAAATGCAGCATTGCTACTCAAGATTCTTTTCATCCTGGTAGGAACTTCAGTCCTGGTAACAGTAGCAAAACAGTCAGCAAAAGGTCTGAAGAGAAAAACCAATCAAGGCGAAGGAGGGTAAACTGCAAGAAGTGATTGTGTGGTCACTTGAGGGCAATTTTTGATGAGTTTGAATATAAATGCAAGAATCTTGGAAATGTCAAAATAAGGCCTTGGATGAAAAGCTCAAATCCTGGTTTATCTGTGGGAAAAAAAGTTATTTTTATTAATAGTTTATTTTTTATTTTTTGTGCTCTTCATAAGGTTTTGGGTCCCTGCACGTAAGAGTTTAGTGTGACTAGGTTTGAAATATTTCCCATTTTGAAATGTGGGAGGCTTATACCTCAGACCAAGGCTTTTCTTTTCTGTTCCTCCTTTCTAAGAGGCTTAATCGTATTTCTGTTCAAACACTGCAGCACCCAGAAGAGCTGTGTGTATCTGTGTGTGTTTAAGCCCACTGTTATCAAACTTTGGAGCAGACTGCATCACAAACACACAGGCACATGGTTTTGACATTACTGGTTTAACCACATTGCAATTGCAATAATAAAAAGCAGAATAAGCAGAAGCCCAGGGGCTCTGGGTGTGTTTTCCAAAATGGATTACAAAAATTGGTGGGAAAGAAATAGCTTCTTGTACAGAAAAGAGTTTGGAAATAAGGGCATCAAGAGCCTTCTGGAAAGAAATGTAAACCAGATGGAGAAACATAGAACTAAGGATAAAGATGAAAGGAAATAAGTAGCTGTTTTTTAGAAGTAGTGGGGGGAATGGGTCAATTCTTTATTCCCAAGTTGTCAAGAGAAAAAAATGTGAGGGAGGGTGGTGCTGTGCAAAGAACATCATGTTCGAGACTACGGGGTCCAAGTTAATGCCGCATCAGGCCCATTTCATGTACCTCAATGGACTTGCTTGACTCCACCTGGCTGTGGGTCCAGGCCACTTGCTCAGTGTCTCTGGCCACCATTTTCCCTCACCTTTTAACACTGCCAGTTGTCCCAGCCCACTTTGCCCACTGGTCAGAGGCTACAGCAGCTCCAGCACTGCCCTTTCCCCCAGGCCCTTTCTATCTGCCCAGACACAGAAGTGTTGTGCTACAGTGAATTGGGATCTGACTTCCCCAGTGGCTAGCTGGAAAGGCGGAGTCACATACCCAGAAGTGTAGGGGCGTTAACACCTTGTGGTAGTACGGCTGGGGGCGGAGGTGAGAGGAACTTTTGGTCAGTAAGAGACAGGAGATAGGAAGGTTCTGGCAGATAAATTCTATTCCTTTTCTCCCTCCCAGTAGACTATTCAGAGATGCAGGGGTTCCACTTGGCCTCTCTGGAGATGTCCCGCATAGGGAAGGAGCCAGCTGTATTTTCTTGTGAAGCTATGACTAACTCAGCACTGTATTCCCTTAAGATCTGCTTTCCCTCCTTTCCTGCTTCCCTTCACTTTCCCCTTATACTCTTGCAGTCCTGAGACTGTATCCCTTAATCAAGCACTACACATAAACTTAGCTCAGAGGCTCTGCTTTCTAGGAAACCTGGGCTAAGACAATATTTTTCAACTCTTTGTGTTTCATGACAGGGCTACCAGTTGCAAATTGCCATGCTGAGTCCAACTCATGGAGACCCTATGTATGTCCGGGTAGAACGGTGCTCCATTGGGTTTTCAATGGCTGATTTTTTGGAAGTGGGTTACTAGGCCTTTCTTCCAAGGTGCCTCTGTATGGACTCGAACTTCCAACTTTTCGGTTAGCAGCCAACCACATTAAACATTTACATGACCCAGGGAGTCCATGATGAGGCTACTAACCCTGTTTTTCCCACTGGTGGGAGTGGGTATGCCTTGAGTGAAAAATGCCATATAATATCTCAAGCCATACTGTGACATGGATACAGATTTCAGAATCAATACTGTGAGGATTGTTGGTTATTTCGAATATTGTTCATTAATTTAGGTATATGGTGCCAACACATTAGTGTAAAAAGAACACCACAGGGAGTGATCAGGTTGGTTGTAAACAGTTATAATTTCAGGTAAGAGGTTATTACTATGATTTTTTAAGCCACTACATTGTGCAATAATTGACATAATTTGTTTATGAAATACTTGGATGTAGTTATTTAGTAATACAAGGCAAACTTGATCATAAAACATTTGTAATTAGTTTATTAAGCATTCTGAACTTGGTGGGGCTTGAACGAAATGGTTTACTTTTCTTCATTTACTGCTGTTAAATATATGCTATTGAATCTTCCTCTATTAAAATATATAGTAGAAGGAACTTTTTACTTTTTTTTTTAAATTCAAAATGTGCTTATTGGGATGATTTCCCACCTTGACTGAAGGTGCTTTTAGTGCTGCTTCCATCTGAGGGCATCCTTCTGTAAGGCTTGTTTTTCCTTCTGTAAGCTGGCAGAGGACAGGGGAGCAGCCAACACGCAAAACTCTTGCTTGTGTATGGCTAAAGACTGTGGTGATTTTATAACATCCCAGGCATTTCACATCCATGAAGCAGGAATTGCGGATCTGAGCTTCTTCTGGAGAGGGGTGAAGGAGATCCTTTGTGAGAGGCATGTTCTCATGGTCATCAGTGTGGGAAAGGCAAAATGTTTTTAAAGGAAAAAAGAGTAAAAGAAACCAGAGCCATCCTATAGGCTTTTAATAAGAGCATGCCAGAGATTCTCATTAAGAAGAACTAAACCACCTAGGAAGTATGAAAGGGGCTTCTTCCTATCTGGTCTATTATAGAAAGATATAACAGGATGAGAGAGACTTTTCATGTTCCTCCCTGAAGTGGCTGCAAGACCCAAAGCTAGGGATAAAACAAAAACAGAAACAAAAAACAAAGAATAACAAAACCATAAGCATACCACATTCTGAAGAAAGCCAAAAGCAACTGGGCCATGGCCACAGGGGGAGTGGCAGACTCTTATGAGAGAGCCTGACCTGGCTCAGCCATCCCCGTCTAACCCTATCACCTCTCTCCAGGGGTGATATGCAAACAATTGTGGAATGTAGGGAATTTTCAGGGAACCTTTGTAATCATGAACCGTTGGTCTAGTCTGAGGGAAGAGTGCTACAGTTGGGGTTGTCACAGCCATGAAAATGCCCTACTTCAGAGCTCCTGCTGCAGACCGCATAACCAATGCCCTGCCCCACGGCTGTGCACTGAAATCTACCATTTCAGTATTGTTTGAGCTATGATCATCAGTTGAGCCAAGATCATGCTTCCCATTGGCTGCCCTCAGAACAATGCCTGGGCTTCCAGGGATACCAAGGCAGGCCCATTCCTGAGAGCCTTGCACCACTTTTCTTATTATGTTTTTAACCCTCTGCAGTGAGTTGGTTCTGACTCATAGAGACCCTATAGGACAGAATAGAACTGCAAGATAGGGTTTCCAAGGAGGCCTGATAGATTTGAACTGCTGACTTCTTGGTTAGCAGCCATAACTCTTAACGACTACACCACCAGGGTTTAGAGGAACCCCATCCAGCAATTCTACTCTGGCCCATAGGGTCACTGTGAGTCAGAATCAACTCTACCACAACAGGTTGTTTGTGTGCCTGGAAGTAGGGATACTAAGTCAAAAGCAATACATATTTTGAAGGATTTTGATAAATACGTTGCCAGACTACTTTTCAGAAATGTATCGATTTACATTCCCATTAACGGCACATGAGATGAATTTTCTGTTCTTCAGAAATTCCCCTCCTTATCTTGGTCTCAACTCACTGGCAGTTTCTCTCAATGTATCCCACTTCCTTTATCAGCATGAGGATGTCCTCAGCTAGTTGCTAGGGAGATGGTTTTTACTGAGAAGAAGTGAGGTTTAGCTTCTCTTACCATCATTACTATCACCTCTAGCAATTGTTTTTGGTATTTCTTTAATTCAGTTTTCATCCCTGAATTTAAAGGTACCAAGCAGCACATATATTTTCCTTTGTATCTATAGGACATAGAGCCTTGGATAGACCTTGAGTCTTGGCCTCACTGGCATCTGCTGTAACCAACAGGAAGAGTTAGCTTTGCCTAAAAGAGACTTAGGGACACATCCATGGCTTTTTGTGAGATTTGGCCCTACACCTGGGGTTTCTAGACTTGGGCCAGTGAACCAGGGTAGAGGTGATGGTGGTAACTCCTGTGACTAGGAGACAGTCCTGTGTGCAAGAGCCTAATCCAACCTGTACTGAAGTCTGGTGCTCAAGGAGCATGTTTCCCAGTTAAACCTCTTCCAAGGTACCATATGACCAGAGCTCTTGGGGTCAGGAGCCAGCTTCCCAATGACGTGGAGTTTATGTCCTTCTTCCAGTGATGTAGAGTTATGTGCTTCTTCCACATGGATCTACAAGGCATGAGGGAAAGCACTTTGTTGGAAATTTTAATCCTGATTTTGTTATTAGTCTGATACCTGAAGCAGATGATGCACTGCATCCAGAATTAGGGTAGGTATGTGATACTTCAGTTCTTTTTAATTGAGGTCATAACTCCCATTTGGGGAGACAGAGCCTTTTTGCCCATGGCTGAAGAGCCCCTGGATGCTGCAAATAGATAAGCGTTCTACTACTAACCAAAAGGTTGGCAATTTGAACTCACAGAGGCACTTAGAAGAAAGGCCTGGTGATCTGTTTCTGAAAGATCACAGCCTTGAAAATCCTATGGAGTACAGTTTTACTCTGCACGCATGGGGTTGCCATGAGTCAGAATCGACTTGACAGCAACTTGCCTGCTCTGGTCTGGTAGTCACATGTATCTCACACCCTGTGGGCAGCCCAGAGTAGGCCATAGCTCAGGGACCCATCCACTCTGATATTCCATGAGATAGGCTCTCAGACTATATATTGCTCCCTGAGCCATAGGTTTTCATGAGTTAAGTATGTTAAGAAGATCTTGCACCTGTGGCATGACCATAACGCCATCTGGAAAAAAATTTCAGGGCCCAGATAGACCACTCCTTTTACCTACATCAAGTAGAGTGGAGAGGAAGAAGGCGAAAGGGGAATTCTTTTTTTTTTTTTTTTTTTTTGCCCCTAAGAACAAGGGTTGTTTTGGACCTAACTTTTGCTAAATAAAAGGTAAGGGAAAAGGATTAGGGTGAAGAACTAGAAGCCTTGCGTCAGGGTTCTTGAGTAGTGTACTCCTATTTTGAGCCTACTACACAAGTCAATGTAGGCAAAGCAATGGGAGAGTTAAATAAGGGCCCAGTGAATCCAGCAGTATGCATAGCCAAGGAAATAACTGATGTCTGGCTTGAAACAATTATTATTTTCAGTTTCTGTATTCTCTTCCCTTCTCTTTTTTCCCAGCAGATGCAGGATAAAATTCACTTCAAAATCACCTGAATAAACCCCAGTGTTATGGCCTCTGGTGAAACCAGCCTGTGGGTAGCTGGATTGTAATTAGAAACAAAATGAGTCTAATAGGAGGGAAAAAAGAAAAAGTTGAAATTTGAATCAGAATACAATGCTCTGGTGGATATCAGATTGGAATATAAGGGAGATGACAGAGAGAAAGAAAGAAAATTTAACAAAATAAATTAATTGCAGCCACATACAGATCCTTCAGCAAACTTAGAAGCAGCCTAAACCAAGACAGCATAACACAACTCTAAATTAATAGACTATATTCAACTTAATGGCTGTGCAAGCCAGGGAAGCAATACAATGGTGAGTCATTTAAAATGAAGCATTTTTGTGAAACAAAAGAAAAGAGGACAAAAGGATTGAAAGACTCAAATGAAGATAAAAAGTTTAAATATGTTGCTTCTAAGTCCAGAAGAGACTAGAAGCATTCCAAAGCAAGAGAAAATGAATAGTGAGAAATAAGAAGATTGTACTTAACAAAGAAGTGGTTTTCTGTAGAGGAACATAAAAGACAAGTACCAGGAAAAGATGTGAGTCTATGGACGAGAAAAAAATGAAAACTAACATGACCCAAGTGAAAATAAAGATAATATTTTGAACAATACCCTCACATGATTTCTTGGTAAAGTGGAAACAAGCAGAAAACTGGTAATTATTGCCAACAGACTTGAAACACGTATTTAGGTAGTTTGATTATTTATTTATTTTAAAATATGCAAATATCTCATGAATACATTTTTAGTATAGTAATTGAAACGATACTGTCAAACCAAAGGTCCTCCTCTCGCTCTCACTCAATCCCACTTTCCTTTCCAAAGAGTTTGTTAAAGAGCATATCAGAAGTAACAAATCTAGATTGTCATCTTTTTCTGAATAAGAAAAATATATGATAGCTACTCCTTGCTGCTGTTATTATGCTCACTTTTGGTCATCATACAACTTTGCTTTAAGTATATAATTTCTAGTATTTCTATTTCCCTTTTGATTTTTGTGGTGCTAAAATGTTCGTGAAATTAAAAAGTCCACCCCCTCCCACTCTTGAAATCCCCATCTGCTCTCTAGTGAGCACAAGACCCACACAGCTGGTCTCAGAAATGGTCATATCCATGTTGATATAAGAATATGTTCAAATAAGCAATCTGTAGTTTGGAGATTTAGTTAATTCTACAAGACACCTAAAAAGTGCCAGGTAGTATTTCTAGGAGCTGGAGGCTCAAAGGTAAATAAGACAGAGTCCCAGCCTTTAAGGAAATCCGAGCATAACACTAGAGAAAATTCACATACACAATTTCAATCCAGCAGGAGCTGGAAATTGAGTGGTTAGTACCCAGACTTCAGAGTCAGGAAGACCTAGGTTGGATCTCAGCTCTGGCACCTCTAAGTTGTATGGCCTTTGTAAGGTGATGATATCAATACTTAAGGCTTTTGTCAGGCCTTGCAGTAACTATTGTTTTCATCTGTCCTTTCACTCCCCTCCACCCTATCCCCTACTTTATGGTAACAGATTCTATCCCTCTGGCCACAGAGGTGAACACCGGATTGGCCAATCATAGTTTTTATTACTTCTGGCCAAAGTGATTGG